>NC_135232.1:101942104-104342104 GCF_051348905.1 Ranitomeya variabilis
GTATGATTTTTTTCTCAGTCCGATTTCGGCTGAGAAAAAAAATCACAAATGAGATGTCATCCATTGAATAACATTGGTCCAAGTGCAATCCGATTTTTTTTATCGGATTGCACTCGTCCGTTTTTTTCGCAAGTGACTAAGAGCCCTAAATCAGAGCGATATGCCACACAAAATAGTTAATAAATTATTTATTATTTCCCACATGTCTACTTTACATCAGCACAAATTTTGAAACATATTTTTTTGTTAGGAAGTTATAAGGGTTAAAAGTTTATCAGTAATTTCTCATTTTTCCAACAAAATTGAGAACTTTGAGGGGTCTATATGTTGTCGTCCCTATCTTCAAAAAGGGGAAGAAGGTGGACCCGGGGAACTACAGCCCCGTGAGCCTTACTTCTATACCAGGAAATATTTTTGAACAAATTATTAAACAACATGTATGCAAGAACCTGGAGGAGAATGAAGTGATTAATCAGAGCCACTGTGGGTTTGTAACTAATAAGTCATATCAGACTAACTTAATTTCCTTCTATGACAAAATCACTGACTGGGCAGATCAGGGAAATGCAGTAGATATAGAATATCTTGACTTCAGCAAAGCATTTGACAACGTATCTCATAACATCCTTATTGAAAAAAATGACCAAGTATGAAATGGACAAGGCAACTGTTATATGGATTCATAACTGGCGTAGTGATCGGACCCAAAGAATGGTCATAAATGGCTACACATCCACTTGGAAGAATGTCTCAAGTGGGGTACTACAGGGCTCTGTGCTGGGCCCTGTGTTGTTCAACATCTTTATCAATGATTTAGAGGAAGGAATTGAGGGTAAACTGATTAAATTTGCTGATAACACAAAGCTAGGAGAGATAGTTAATACTAGAGAAGAGAGAGAGAGAGCATTCAAAAAGATCTAAACAAACTGGAACTGTGGAAAGCAATTAAGGCTTCTTTTACACTTGCCGTGGTTTTGCGGCCTGTTTTTGCGGCCCCAATAGATTTATTTCCGTTAATGCCATGTTGCGGTGGCCTCCGGGAACATGGCCTCCAGGAACATGGCCGCCGGGAAGATGGCCGCCGGGCTGGGGGTGGCGCATGCTCAGATTCAGATCTTGGCAGCGAGATCTCTTCACAAGATCTCGGGATGAGATCTCGTTACCAAGATTTGAATCTGAGCATGTACCGGCCCTACGGCCATCTTCCTGGTGGCCATCTTCCCGGAGGCCACCGCTTTGATGAAATGCTGGCGGAGCCCCCCACAGAGCACAGAGAGCCGCAGCCACTGTCCTGGAGCACAGCCCACCACCACCGCATCACAGAGCCCTGCTGCACTGCCACAGCAGCACCAGCCTGGGAAAGGGAGGCTATATCGAGACTACCGCCGCTGCCACCGCCACAGGATTTGTAAGTATATTGTGACCATATAGACGCACCCCCATTTTCCCTAAAACATTTTTGGGAGAAAAGTGCATCTTATAGTCCGAAAAATACGGTAGATCCCCAAGGAATTTATCTAGATGTGTGGCGAGCACCTTGAATTCCCAGGCGCTTCACAGAAAATTATAACATTGAGTTACGAAAATAAACAAATTACATTTTTTGTACAAAAATGTAATTTTAGGTCCAATTTTTTTCTATTTTCACAAGGGTAACAGGAGATAATGTAATCCTGTCATCACAGGTCATTGCTCGCAAGGCATTACTGGGAACGTGAGCTGCCGGCAGCATCGCGAGCATCGAGCAGGCCGCGGAGGACGCCGGAAGGTAAGAATATCACGATTTTTTTTTTTAACTTTTCTTTCACCTGGGTTGTGTTGTGTATGCATTTTTGCAGCGGAAAAACGTGGCAGAAACGCATACACAACGTGTGCACATAGCCTCGACTGATCCGTCAAAAAAACGGACCCAGTGCACCCATTTTTTACAATCTGCACAGGATCTGTCTTTTCAACATTTTGACGGATTGCGACTGATTGTAAAAAGTGGAAGTGTGAAAGAGGCCTAAAAGGGTTCAATTCGGGAGTCCTTCCTTTCATAAATTTCAAACCTGTGGTTGTACCGTGAGGTCCTCTCACACAGTTTGCAGAGCTTAATTCCATACCTGGCCCTCTTACTGGGCAGGTATGACTGAAATCTGAGCCTCCCCTTGAAATGTATTAGGGACTCATCTATGCAGATGTCGTTTTGGGGAACGTACACCTCAGCAAACTTGTTGCTGAAGTGCTCAATGACCAGCCGAACTTTGAAAAGTCGGTCAAAGTTGGGGTAATCTCGGGGAGGACATTATGCATTATCAATGTAATACAAAAATTTGTGGATTGCCTCAAATCGTTTACGGGTCATAGCCATGCAGAACACTGGAGTGTTATACAAAAGTCAACATTCCAATATTGCCGAAGCTTTGGCTTTTTCATTAACCCCATGTGAAGGACCAGGCCCAAAAACATCACAATTTCTACTGCTTCTACAGGGGTCCAGTTAGGGAATAATGAAAGGCGGTTTTGTGACAAAAATTGCCAGGTGTACAAATTTGTCTGAGCCACCATAAGTGTCACAATAGGACTGGCGAGTAAACGGACCAGGGGCACCTTTCCTGGCCCTAGCACTAGGGGGTGCCCTAGCTCGCCCTGTTCTCCGGGGTACCTCAGATGGCGAGGATGCCTGGGCCTCCGCCCTTGCCATCTCCTAGCTGCAGCCCTGCGTCTGTCCCCTTCCCCCACCCGGGGAAGAGAGACGCTACCGTGTACCGCAGTACACCAACCCGACAGACAGGGGAACAAAGACAAGGGTAAAAGAAAATTCCACTCACACAAAATATACTCTCCCAAATAACAGAGGTATTCACCAGGGTGTGAAGGACAGGGGAAGAAAATAAGGCAGGTAAGGATGAGGAATTTCCAGGCATACAAACCAAGCAACTGCCGCACAATAAACTCCTCCAGCTCTCCAAACACCAGCTCCTCACTCTCCAGATCTAGGTAGCAAGTGCTAACTCAGATGAGGACCTGACCAGAAGGCCTAGCTTTTATAGGAGAGGAGTGGCTAACCGAGCACAGCTTAATGCAAGGATTTCCACATGGCTGATTAACCCCTGTCCTGCTGAAAGAAAACAAACACATTTACTACACTGGAGAAGTGCTTCTTCTCAGCGGCGAAGTAGGAGCGATCAGACACTGGGGTCTTCTGGCACCGCTTTGTCGCGGTAACTCCGTGACAATAAGGTTCACAAAATCATCAGAGAAAAAGACTCTGAAAACGTCTATTTCTGTAAGGCTGTTGGAGTAAAATTTGATTCCTGATTCCGCCACAAAATCAGGAATCAGTGGCTCATAAGCTTCAGGGGGTGAGGTTCATACGGGGTCAGTAACGGTGAGAGCTTGCTCATTTTCTGTCTTGGGGAGTCTGCATGGCGGTTCGATGGTTTTGGTCCATAATTGGTTGCACTTCTTATTTATATGCAATAGGTTTTTTATATATATATTTTTTATTTTTATTATTTTGTATTACTTTTTTCATATATTTTTATATATATTTTTGTCCTCTTCTTTTTTTGTTTGGACATATATGGAGTCCTTACGGGTATATAATATATAATATAGGTGGTCTGCCATACAACATAAACTGATATGTGCACAAAACAATTTTAAGTACATACTGATTATCTTGATTTTTAATTGTATTTTATGGTTTATTAATTGCCAAGGAATAAATAAATAAATAAATAAATAAATATATTTACGTATATCCTCTGTTGTGATGGTTTTTGGTCTGAACCATGGTGTGAGCACGATTTTTCTTGGTCTCTTGTAGTATTATTACTACACTATCTGCACATGTGGTGATCCCCGGGTACTTGTATACCGTCTAATATTAATTGAATTTTAATATTTTTTATAATTTTTTTATATATACATCAGTGGTTTTATATGATGCCTTGGAGTCACTAGTTTGTTGAATTAATCATCAGTAAAAAAAAATTATTGAGCGCCCGCAACTATCTGACACTAACCCTGACTATATTCAGTAAAAAAATACTGTAGTAGTCACCGATTATTGCAGTATATTTTTACTATCTCTAATTTATTCCTCTCAAGTAATCTAAATTAGTTTTTATTCTATTTACACACCAAAAAAAAAGCAACAATTGGCTGCCGATCACTGAAGTGTGTCAGTGATCAGCTCTCAACGGCTATAGGATGGACGCACGGATGTGATTCTTTTCTCGACACTGACACTATCCCTAAGGGCTGTCCCACACGTCCAGATAATTCCGGTACCGGAAAAAATCGGTACCGGAGTTATCCGTGTCCGTGTGCCCGTGAGCTCACGTAGGCCATACGTGCGGCACACGTGTGCCGCCCGTGTGCCGAGTGGGTACCACACAGAGCGTGTGGTACCCACGCGTGTGGTACACTGCATCGTGCTGAAGCCGCGATTCATATCTTCTGTGCAGCAGCGTTTGCTGCATAGAAGATATGAATAATAGTGTTTAAAAGAAAGATCTATGTGTCCGCCGCCCTCCCACCCCCTGTGCGCCCCCCCCGCTGTTCTGAAAATACTCACCCGCTTCCCTCGTTGGCTGTCGATGCTTCCTGGTCTGACCGCGCCTTCTACTGTATGCAGTCACGTGGGGCCGCTCATTTACAGTCATGAATAGGCAGCTCCACCCCTATGGGAGGTGGAGCCACCTATTCAAGATTCTAATCGGCGGCCCCACGTGACCGCATACAGTAGAAGGGGCGGCCAGCACAGAACACTGCGAGGGAGGCGGGTGAGTATTTTCAGAACAGCGGGGGGGCGCACAGGGAGTGGGAGGGCGGCGGACACATAGATCTTTCTTTTAAACACTATTATTCATATCTTCTATGCAGCAAACGCTGCTGCAGAGAAGATATGAATGGCGGCTTCAGCACCATGTGGGGGGGACAGCGCTTACTGTAGCGCTGTCTCATGCACGCCACACGGACTGCACACGGAGAAGGTCCGTGTGTGGTCCGTGTTTTACACGGACCCATTGACTTTAATGGGTAATACGTGCGCTCCCACGAACACTGACATGTCTCTGTGTTTGGCACACGGAGACACGGTCCGCAAAAAATCAATGACATCTGCACAGATGCATTGATTTTAATGGGTCTACGTGTGTCAGTGGCTCCGGTACGTGAGGAAACTGTCACCTCACGTACCGGAGCCACTGACGTGTGAAACCGTCCTAACTTAATCCAGTAAAAAATAATGTATTAGACGACGATAATTACAATATATTTTTACTGTATTCTTTTTTTACTCTTCATTATCGGACACTAACCCTGATTTGTCGGGGTCGTCACGACAATAACCCTCATTCACCAGTCATTCCAAATTAAAGTATGTGCAGAGCATCTGGTACCGGATAAGAATGAGTCAGACAAAGAGGCTGGTTCAGTCTCAGTTGATGCCCGTGCGACTATAAGTGTCAGCAGCGATTACAGCAACTGGCTTTATTTTCAGATACACAGTACTATATCGTGTTAGAGAGAGGAATGCATTAGGCGGGGTTTAAGCAGTATACGTCTAGTGTTCAGTCTCTTCTGATTTGTCCTGTCATCTCCTGGCGTATCCTCCTTTCTTCACATTCCTTAAGTTTCGATTTCAGAAGAAATGATACTTAACTCCTCGGAAACGAAACTAGAGTAAAGGTGAACACTGGCAGCCGCAAGCAAGGGAAAAATCTTATTGTTTCACAGTATAAGATATATAAAAGTACAAAAAGTATATATATAAAGAAAATATATATTTTCACCTTGACAATCCCCCCTAAACACTAAGTTTTTCCCTTAAAGAAAGATCCTTCGAGACTGTCCATGTGATGGGAAAAGGGGAGGTGGATTTCTTCATCCAGACACCTCAGAAACTCTCCCCTAGCGAGAGGCCTCCCGGCAGCTGAACCCTTCACTAACCTCACATGGAGTTCTCCCACTGTCCCTAAACTAAATCTCTTAGCATCATCTGAGAATGGGGGGTTTTGTCTACTCTCTTGAAGGGGACGTACTTAGGGATCTCCCCTGGATCAGTACCATCGTACTCTGGTGGGTCTACTTCTTGATTGAGGAAGGTGCCAGTCGGAATTGCTTTGGCAATAACTTTTTTATACAAGGGAATAACACAACATAGAATTATCGATCCAATTATAAGGAGGGCAATCAGTACCCAGACAAGCTTATTGAAAGAATCCCTTGAGCCCACCCAACCAGCCGGAAAAGAAAGATGTGTCCACTCCAGCATACATGACACGCCGTCTTATTGTCCTAATTTGTTCAACTTCTTAAAGAACCTTCAGGAGATCTTTTGGATCTACATTTCGCCATTCAGGTCTGGCTGTCTATATTTCGTCTCGTAAGTCTTTGGTCATACCGTCAATGAATGTATTTACCAATACTCTAACATCAAGTGGGTTTATGGGACTGTACCCCATGTCTTCCCATTTCAGCTGCAACTGTCCAAAATACATCTCTCCACACTCTCTCCTTTGTCACATCTGTATGTGTCTTAATTATGTGTCCTAGCAAGTCACCTGTTTTTGTGCTCACTAACTCCCTAGGCCTGCCCAGGTGCACTTATACGTCCATCATATTGTCTTTATCTGAAAAATGGGAAAGGTTGGTTCTCAGGGTCAGCCAATTGTTTTAGCATAGCTAGCTAGTCAGAGGGCCTCCAGGGATAATACTCCTGTATCTGTCTTACCCTACCTGATGTGGTTGGTTCTCTGGTGGTGGGGGTGACATGACATGCTGGTCTACAGCTCCTTCCCAAAAGGATTACTGTCAGCCTACTCCCAAAAGTTAATGTCCCCACTATCCACCAACCACAATCCTGTGTCAGCTTCTTATGTCACTATATGTGATCTTGTCTGGACAGGATTCAGTGTAATTCTCTTAGGTCGGGTTGCAGCACGGGTCATACAAGTGTTAGGGCCCAAATCCTCAACTATACCCTAAAAGGCATCACAGCTATAATTGACAAATCTTTGTTCACTGTAATATATATATAATTGATCCATTCAACATTTTTATTAATCTGCACCTGTGGGATTAGAGAAGCAAAGCCAGCATAAATCTGGTTCTGAGCTTTAAACTGGTCAGGCACCCCCCTTGGCACTCCAATGGCATCGATATATACTAATGGATCTTCTTCATAACTCATGTGGAGCTGATCAAGACTTCTCCTCTTTCTGGTAGGTTCATCAGGTATCTTTGGATCCCAAGGTAAAATCTTGAACTGCATAGCTAGTTTAACAAGGGTGCATTGGCCTGTCCAGGCATTAGGCAACCTAGGACGGAGCTTACCATCTCCACATAACCAATAAATGTCGTACATATATTGTGTATGTTTAATTAGCAAATCAGTATCTAGAGAACTGTTCTCTTTGCAGAAACCTGTCTCGAAGATCCCTACTGGTGTACCTGTGGTGTCGTGGGAATTATAGCAGGTGTAATTGTCAGTTAATACGGTTACTTCTCCTGGGACCTTTAGTCTAGGTTCCTTATGAATTAGTGGGACATAATCTGGGCAATCAGTGGGCTTCAAACCTTTCAACAGATTCATGACACAGGCAGTGGTGTTGTCATCAGGAAAAAGCAATGCATGCGTGTAGAGATGTGTATTTGCAGCAGCACAAGCAATACATCCTACAAAGATATTCTGGACTCTTACATTGTATCTCACCCATTCTAACCATAGGTTTTTCCTTGGGGCTGTTTGTGTTTCTATGGAGAAAACTTCTTGCCCACTGAGACCTGGAATGGGGATTACTTCATTAACTACATTTTGCAAACGCTCACCTGGGCCTATTTTAGCTGTACTGGTAACAGGGGTCTTGGTTGGTCTGGAGCTAATATCCTGGAGCTGTATGTGGCCTAAATTCCCATAGTATCCACTACTAAATACATAACGATAACGTCTTCCCAGTACAAACGTCTGCAGGTCAGCAGATTGGGGGTTCTCAAGATTTATGAGGAGGGGGTGACAGCTTCTACCCCATTTACAGCCCCTAAGTGGTTGCAGAAGGGCTGTTAGATGCATTCTCTCACGAAGACTCCTACCCGTCCCATCCTTAGGGAACTGTCATGATTCCCAATGGCAGGGACTTAGGCAAAAAACGGACAAGCTCTAGGAAGGATGGTATCTTAGGTAACCGCGATACTGAACCTAACACGCAACTAAAAGTAGCCAGGGGGTGTGCCTACGTTGTCTCTAGACACCTCGCGCCAGCCGGAGAACTAACTACCCCTAATAGAGGAATACACAGACCTGACTTGCCTCCAGGGAAACCCCAAAGGTTATAGTAGCCCCCCACATATAATAACGGTTAGGTAAGAGGAAAACACAAACGCAGTATGAATATAGATTCAGCAAAGCGAGGCCCTCTGACTAGATAGCGGAATATACAAAAGAGGACTTCGCGGTCCCCTCAAAACCCTGAACAGCCATCCTGGAATTACCTTAACTCCGTTGTCAACTCATGACACCGGAGTGGCAATTCCAGATCACTAGAGCTTCCAGCAGCACGAGATATGTAAATGCATGCTGGACAAAACAAACACAAAAGCCAAAGGTTCAACTTAGCTGACTTGCAGACTTGGAGCAGGAAGCAAGCAACAAGGTGCTCTGATAACATTGATTGCCGGCACTACAATGACTGGGAAGCCAGACTAAATAGGAGACTCCCAATTTCCTAATGGAAACAGGTGCACTGGAAAAAACAAGACACCAGTCAACCAGTACCACCAGTAACCACCAGAGGGAGCCCAAAAACAGAATTCACAACAGGGAACATGGCTTCGCTAGGTTTATATCCCCAATCATCCCCTGTATTCAAGGCAGCATCTGTCCAATAATAACAATTATTGTTGTCATTTCTGGTAACACACATATAAAACTGGATGATTCCATCTACCACCCGTTCAGTCTCGGGGCACTTGACTACATCGCAGAAATCAAATCGCCAGATATTTACCGGGGTCGTTAGGTTTACCCAGAGAATAGTGGGACCAGGATTTTTATTTACAATAGGGGCCGAAGAGGTAGGGGCGAGGATGGCCCCCAGTCCCAAGATCAAAAACAACAGCAACATTTCCCTTCAGTCACTACTGTGACTAAACACTGGTTCGGTCTCTTTTACAGTGTGAGGCGTGGATCCAAGTGCTCTTTCCTTCAAATTTGACTGCAGTGGGAGTAACCAGGATCACCGTGTGGGGTCCTTCAAATTTTTGGCTGAAGACAATCTCTGCGCACAAACTTTTTCACATACACCAGGTCTCCTGGCACAAAGGGATGGTGTCCAGGAACCTTGTCTGGGTCTGGAAGAGAACTGAAGACAGTTAAATGCACTTTGGCAAGATGTCCATGTAAGGCCTGCACATAGCTAGTCAAGTCCTGGTACTTGAATTGCAACTGTTGTGGAAAGAAACATTCAAGATTGGGGCTCCTGCCAAACAGAATCTCATACGGTGACAGTCCTGTCTTCCTGTTTGGGGTATATCTTACTGAAAACAAAGCTAGAGGGAGGCATTCTGTCCATGGTTTACCAGTCTCTGTCATTGCCTTCTGGATTTTAAGCTTAAGAGTTCCATTTAGTCTCTCCACTTTTCCACTGCTCTGCGGATGGTATGGAGTATGCAATGCTTGACTTACCCCCAGTGCTGCCATTACCTCTGACATGATCTCTCCAGTAAAATGGGAACCCTGATCGCTTTCAATGACTTCAGGAACTCCATACCTGCATATGATCTCAGCCATCAGTTTCTTCGCCGTTGTCTTAGCCGTAGCTTTGGCAACTGGGTAGGCTTCTGGCCAACCTGAAAATAAATCAATGCAGACCAACACATACTCATACGTCCCTACCCTGGGTAACTGAATATAATCAATCTGCAGTCTCTGGAATGGGTAAAGGGACCGGGGAGTGTGTTTGGATGGGGTTTTCACTGTCCTACCCTGATTATGTGTGACACATATCATGCAGCTCTGTACCTGCCTTTCTGCGCAGGTGGAAAACCCGGGGGCAATCCATTGTTTCTGTAGGGTGTCACACATGGCCTCTTCGAGTGGTGCACATTCTCGTGCAGAACCTGTGCCATCATTGGGTGCAGTACCTGTGGTAGGCAGACCTTTTCACCCCTCCCCCATAGCCCAGTGACAGTATCAGAGCAAGCCCCTATCTTTTGCCACCTATTTTTCTCCTCCTTACTTGCCTGTTCTTGTAACCGGGCTAAGATGTCTTTCAACACAAGTGGAGATGGTGGGGTGTCTAGGTGATGTACTTTAGAGGCTACAGGAGTGCTTGCTGCTTTCTTGGCAGCCTGGTCTGCCAGTGCGTTACCCTTTGTCCGTCCATCAGTGCCTTTGGTATGTGCCTTTACCTTTATGATGCCTGCTTGGGTGGGAAGCTGTAGTGCATTCATAAGTTGCTGGACTGCCTCAGCATGTTTAATGGGGTGGCCATTTACTGTCAGGAAAGCCCTGGCTCTCCAGATAGGCCCATAACCGTGTGCAATGCCAAAAGCATACCTGGAATCAGTGTAGATATTTACAGTCTTACCTTCTGCTAGTTTGCACGCTTCTATGAGCGCCTTGAGCTCTGCTTCTTGTGCAGACATATGAGCTGGCATTGACTCTGCCTTGATTACCTCATGTTCTGAGACCACAGCATATCTGGTACAGAAGCGTCCTTGGTCATCTTGGTGACGGGATCCATCTACAAAAAGCTCAAAATCAGCATTAGAATAGGCACACTAGAGACCAGCCGTTTCCTGAGACATCAATTCTAGACAATCATGTGGTTTGGAAACCTAATCTTGTTCCTCTGGATCCATTCTAGAAAGAAAAAGAGTGTCCTTTTCCATATCACCTACTCCTCCCCCCTTTGGATCCATAGGAACTAGAGAAGAGTAGCGGGGTTCAGGACAGTGCACCTTTTCAAAGTCACATTAGTAGGCATGAGAATAGCACACTGAAGTCGCAGCTGTCCAGCCATGGACAGGTGGCTAGGTTGTACTTGGTTAAGGATACTATGTACATCGTGTGGGGTGGCCATAGCTTCTCCTGGTTGCAAGGGGCCATAAGCGGCAAGGCAGGCCTGACACTCTTGGGCTATGACTGGGCTTCCCCTGTTGGCTATCTGTTGGGCCAAACCACCTCTATGTGACAGGGTAGAGTTGGCTGAGTTCACTATCGCTCCTTCCTGGTGGGTAATTATGTCCCCATACCCTACTGAGAAAAGAACCTGGGAGCCCTGAGGTGTGATGTAGTAATGACAGGGGAACCAAACTTCAGGTTCCTGGAGAGTCTGGCCTTGTAGGTGTGAAGGTTTCACGGGAAGAGGAGATCTAGGGGCATTTCTGGGCTGGGGGGTCTGCCATCTACACCGATTAAAACAAGCTCTTGGTCTGAGAATTGACATGACGGGGCTTGGGAGGGAGTGAGATTCCCATACAGGGTTAAAGGCGTATTGGAGTGTGAGACAGGACTTGTGTACGATGGGAGGAGGGCAGAAGCTGGAATCTATTACATAGAGATAAGGAACATAGCTGTGTCCTTGGAGCTGCGGTGCGGTGGGGGCTAGAGAGCGAGTAAGAATCGCTGCTGATGCAGAATGGGCTTTTGTTACAATGAATCTCAGATCTCTAAATACTATCATAAGATGCCCATAGAACTTCTCGGCAGTCCAGGATATATTGGTGCCTTGGCTTTAAGGGGCATAGGGCTTACAGTCGGGAGTAGAGGCTTGATTTCCTGGGGAGGGACCATATCATCTAACAGGGAGCCCCCCTGTTTCAGATTATTATTTTTAATTATTTATCTTTCTCACACATTACCCTCAATCACTTTCTCAATTCCTTCCTGCACCATAAAACATCCAGACTTTATCATAGGAGTAGACAGCTTTCCTTTTTCAACATAATTCACTTCCTCTGTTGATCCTCAATTTGCTATATATCAACCACTCAAATTGAAGCAGGTAAATCTTTTACCAATCTTTCAATCACACTGATAACCAAATAATCACTTACAAATTTCCTTCTAAAACTAGACACTAGATTTCACTTTCAATTTTCCAGATTATAATATTTCTTTGTACTTCAAAACAATATTGTCGCCTTAAACAAAACACAGATCTACCAGCGCGTATTACACCAAGAAAATACAGTGAAACTCAAGAGCGCAGGCACATGCCCCCTCCCTACCAGAAACACGGAGATAAGAAAAATCACAGCATTCCTCAGCGAGTCAGCACAGAAGGGAGAAAACAACAGCGCAGCTGCTCGACCCCTCCCATCTAGTACACAGCACTGATAAAAGCTCAGTATCTTCTACACAGTAACGGATTGCAGCAGTTTTCAGACTTAATTTCTACAAAACCCTCCTATGATCCTCCGTGGTCTGGGCGGAGCCCCAAGGACGGCCCGCCCCGCACACACGGCAGGTTTCCACCCAGGTTGGATTCTACACGCCACAAACAGGACACACCCATGCTTCCAGAGACCTCGTCCCGCCGCCATTATAGGGCGGTGGTTGGGACTGCGTTTTCATCATCAGTGGCGCGGCGGCCATTTTACAATCTGTGAGATCACAGTTCAAAAGCATTTTATAACCAAACACGGGTTCTGCATCCTCGGATCCTCCCTCTCCATCAACCTCTTTCTATCCTTCGTTCTTTAAGCCTCGCGCAACTCGCAGATGAGCTTGCACTTGTTCTAACAATCCTTTATCTTTCAACATGCCCCTTTTATTTTCTCTGAGATTGTGCCATGTAGGCGGCTGCAATCTCCCTGACTAGGGCAATCCTACATGCTTATACAACCTCTCAACATTCTTGACTGCCTTCTTGCCCTCCCGTGACTCTACTATTGTCTTGACTTCCACAGCATCCTCATTTAACTTGTGGGGCACGGACTTCTTCTGCTTTAAGAGATGCAACTTGACTCACAGAATACTATGTCCTCCTGCAGTAGGCCACTGACAGCGATATCAACACTGTGTTCTAAAATACGGAGCCTCTCGCTCAACGTATTAGGAAAAGAGCCTCACGCTCAATATTTCCTGTCCCTAACCTGAACAACAGTGATTAACAGACTATCCTGTCACGATATTCCAAACCGTTGGGAGGCGGTCTCCTAGTGAGAGCCCTCCACAAAAATTCTGGTGGTCCCGTACGGGGCGTCTTAATTACCTGTTAGTACAATATCACAGAGGCTGCGTCTCCTATCCCTTTCTCTAAGCTGCCCCACAATCTACAGCTTGCTCAATCTTTCACTCCACTTCACTGCTAGACAATAGTCACAGGTAGGGTGGTTGAACGGAGTACAATGACCGGTGGAGGAAGTGTGGTGTACAGGAGGATGCGCAGGACGCGCCGTCTCTCAGTTGCTGGTTCAGAGCGTGGTACAGGATCGCGCTCGGTCTCACCACTCGACCGGTCACCCCTCAGACCCAAGGAGACCACAGACAAACCAATAACGGCTGAGACACTAGCAAGTGTGACACATACAAAGTATATGATCTCCACTTACCGTGCTTGGAGGGTGATCAGTCCTCGAGGTCAGCCACTACGGGTGTCATCCACAGACATCCAGGGATGGGTCCAGGGGGTCTCGGATCGCTGGCCGCGCCCCACGTTGGGCGCCAAATTGTCGGGGTCGTCACGACAATAACCCTCATTCACCAGTCATTCCAAATTAAAGTATGTGCAGAGCATCTGGTACCGGATAAGAATGAGTCAGACAAAGAGGCTGGTTCAGTCTCAGTTGATGCCCGTGCGACTATAAGTGTCAGCAGCGATTACAGCAACTGGCTTTATTTTCAGATACACAGTACTATATCGTGTTAGAGAGAGGAATGCATTAGGCGGGGTTTAAGCAGTATACATCTAGTGTTCAGTCTCTTCTGATTTGTCCTGTCATCTCCTGGCATATCCTCCTTTCTTCACATTCCTTAAGTTTCGATTTCAGAAGAAATGATACTTAACTCCTCGGAAACGAAACTAGAGTAAAGGTGAACACTGGCAGCCATCTTTAATACAATTACATTTGCAAGCAAGGGAAAAATCTTATTGTTTCACAGTATAAGATATATAAAAGTACAAAAAGTATATATATAAAGAAAATATATATTTTCACCTTGACAGACTAAATTCAGTAAAATGTACTGTAGTATAAGTTGATTACGGCGGTATATTTTTACTGTCCCTAATCTAGTCCTAGCAACTAATCTAAATTATTTTCATTCAATTCTTTTTTCACAAAAAAAAATGCTTTAGGATGAATGTACAAATGTGGTGCAAAAAAGGGATAAAAAATAGTCAGGGGCTAAAAAAAAAGTCCTTGCCAAAAGCAAGCAATTACTAATCAGTGCTGTGCTCAACGGCTGTTGGACGAATGCATGTAGTGGTGCAAAGTGGTTGGGAGAAAAAATATAGACAGGGACAAAGAAAATTATTGCAAACAGTGACCACGAGTGCCAATCATTGATTTGGTTCACTGATCAACACTCTGCAGCTGAAGGACGCACACACGGAGGTGGTGCAAAGGAGAAAGGGAGGGGGGATTAGATAGGGACAAAAAAGTCCTGGAAAACTGCGAGCACGAGTACAGATCAGTGATTTGCATCACTGATCAGCGCTCGACGGCTGCAGGACGCATGAAAAAGAAAAAAACTGCCAAAATTCAAGTGATCAAGTACTGACCAGCGATCAAGCACTGATCAGCACTTGGTGACAGAAGAGGTCTCACTTGCCACAGTTAAGGTCAGTGTTCATGACTGTACCATAAGAAATAGACTGGGCAAAAATGGCCTGCATGGCAGAGTTCCAAGACAAAAACCACTGCTGAGCAATAAGAACATAAAGGCTCGTTTCAGTTTTGTCCAGAAACATCTTGATGATCCCCAAGACTTTTGGGAGAATATTCTGTGGAAAGACAACAGTTTAACTTTTTTTTTTTTTTAAGTTGAACTTTTTGGAAAGTGTATGTCTCATTACATAGAAGTAACAGCATTTCTGAAAAGGAACATCATACCAACAGTAAAATATGATGGCGGTAGTGTGATGATCTGGGTTTGTTTTGCTGCTTCAGGACCTGGAAGACTTGTGGTAAATGGAACCATGAATTCTTCTGTCTACCACAAAAATCCTGAAGGAGAATGTCCAGCCATCTGTTCGTGACCTCAATCTGAAGCGCACTTGGGTTATGCCGAAGGACAATGATCCAAAACACACCAGCAAGTCTATGTCTGAATGGCTTAAGAAAAACTAAATTAAGACTTTGGAGTAACCCAGTGAAAGTCCTGACCTTAATCCAAATGAGATGTTGTGGCATGACCTGCTTGGAAACTCCCCAATGTGGCTGAATTACAACAATTCTGCAGATATGAGTGGTACTAAAATTCCTTCAGAGCTTTGTAAAAGACTCATTGCCAGTTATTGCAAATGCTTGACTGCAGGTGTTGCTGCTAAGGGTGGCCCAACTAGTTATTAGGTTTAGGGGGCAATCACTTTTTCACACTGGGACCTGTAGGTTTGGATTTCTTTTTCCCTTAATAATAAAAATCTTCATTTAAAAACTGCATTTTGTATTTAGGCTGGTTTCACACTTGCGTTGGGCAGCATGGTTCCTCCGATAAGCCTCGCGCACTGCTGCACCTCTTCCATTCAGCTCCACCTATGTCGGCATGCGTCCTGTGTACCTACGCAGTTCGCCGCAGCATCAAAACGACGCATGCGGAGGCATCCGTATACATTCGCATGGCCTGCGTACCCAATGTTAACCCCTTCATGACCCAGCCTATTTTGGCCTTAATGACCTTGCAGTTTTTTGCAATTCTGACCAGTGTCCCTTTATGAGGTAATAACTCAGGAACGCTTCAACGGATCCTAGCGATTCTGAGATTGTTTTTTCGTGACATATTGGGCTTCATGTTAGTGGTAAATTTAGGTTGATAATTTTTGCGCTTATTTGTGAAAAAATTGGAAATTTGGCTAAAATTTTGAAAATTTCGCAATTTTCACATTTTGAATTTTTATTCTGTTAAATCAGAGAGTTATGTGACACAAAATAGTTAATAAATAACATTTCCCACATGTCTACTTTACATCAGCACAATTTTGGAAACAAATTTTTTTTTTGCTAGGAAGTTATAAGGGTTAAAATTTGACCAGTGATTTCTCATTTTTACAACAAAATTTACAAAACCATTTTTTTTAGGGACCACCTCACATTTGAAGTCAGATTGAGGGGTCTACATGGCTGAAAATACCCAAAAGTGACACCATTCTAAAAACTGCACCCCTCAATGTGCTCAAAACCACATTCAATAAGTTTATTAACCCTTCAGGTGCTTCACAGCAGCAGAAGCAACATAGAAGGAAAAAATGAACATTTAACTTTTTAGTCACAAAAATGATCTTTTAGCAACAATTTGTTTATTTTCCCAAGGGTAAAAGGAGAAACTGGACCACAAACGTTGTTGTCCAATTTGTCCTGAGTACGCCGATACCTCATATGTGGGGGTAAACCACTGTTTGTGGGCACGGCAGGGCTCGGAAGGGAAGGAGCGCCATTTGACTTTTTGAATGAAAAATTGGCTCCAATCTTTAGCGGACACCATGTCGCGTTTGGAGACCCCCCGTGTGCCTAAACATTGGAGCTCCCCCACAAGTGACCCCATTTTGGAAACTAGACCCCCCAAGGAACTTATCTAGATGCATAGTAAGCACTTTGAACCCCAAGGTGCTTCACAAATTGATCCGTAAAAATGAAAAAGTTATTTTTTTTTCACAAAAATTTTCATTTAGCCTCAATTTTTTTCATTTTCACATGGGCAACAGGATAAAATGGATCCTAAAATTTGTTGGGCAATTTCTCCTGAGTACACTGATACCTCATATGTGGGGGTAAACCACTGTTTGTGGGCACGGCAGGGCTCGGAAGGGAAGGAGCGCCATTTGACTTTTTGAATGAAAAATTGGCTCCAATCTTTAGCGGACACCATGTCGCGTTTGGAGACCCCCCGTGTGCCTAAACATTGGAGCTCCCCCACAAGTGACCCCATTTTGGAAACTAGACCCCCCAAGGAACTTATCTAGATGCATAGTAAGCACTTTGAACCCCAAGGTGCTTCACAAATTGATCCGTAAAAATGAAAAAGTTATTTTTTTTCACAAAAATTTTCATTTAGCCTCAATTTTTTTCATTTTCACATGGGCAACAGGATAAAATGGATCCTAAAATTTGTTGGGCAATTTCTCCTGAGTACACTGATACCTCATATGTGGGGGTAAACCACTGTTTGTGGGCACGGCAGGGCTCGGAAGGGAAGGAGCGCCATTTGACTTTTTGAATTAAAAATTGGCTCCAATCTTTAGCGGACACCATGTCGCGTTTGGAGACCCCCCGTGTGCCTAAACATTGGAGCTCCCCCACAAGTGACCCCATTTTGGAAACTAGACCCCCCAAGGAACTTATCTAGATGCATAGTAAGCACTTTGAACCCCAAGGTGCTTCACAAATTGATCCGTAAAAATGAAAAAGTTATTTTTTTTCACAAAAATTTTCATTTAGCCTCAATTTTTTTCATTTTCACATGGGCAACAGGATAAAATTGATCCTAAAATTTGTTGGGCAATTTCTCCTGAGTACACTGATACCTCATATGTGGGGGTAAACCACTGTTTGTGGGCACGGCAGGGCTCGGAAGGGAAGGAGCGCCATTTGACTTTTTGAATGAAAAATTGGCTCCAATCTTTAGCGGACACCATGTCGCGTTTGGAGACCCCCCGTGTGCCTAAACATTGGAGCTCCCCCACAAGTGACCCCATTTTGGAAACTAGACCCCCCAAGGAACTTATCTAGATGCATAGTAAGCACTTTGAACCCCAAGGTGCTTCACAAATTGATCCGTAAAAATGAAAAAGTTATTTTTTTTCACAAAAATTTTCATTTAGCCTCAATTTTTTTCATTTTCACATGGGCAACAGGATAAAATTGATCCTAAAATTTGTTGGGCAATTTCTCCTGAGTACACTGATACCTCATATGTGGGGGTAAACCACTGTTTGTGGGCACGGCAGGGCTCGGAAGGGAAGGAGCGCCATTTGACTTTTTGAATGAAAAATTGGCTCCAATCTTTAGCGGACACCATGTCGCGTTTGGAGACCCCCCGTGTGCCTAAACATTGGAGCTCCCCCACAAGTGACCCCATTTTGGAAACTAGACCCCCCAAGGAACTTATCTAGATGCATAGTAAGCACTTTGAACCCCAAGGTGCTTCACAAATTGATCCGTAAAAATGAAAAAGTTATTTTTTTTCACAAAAATTTTCATTTAGCCTCAATTTTTTTCATTTTCACATGGGCAACAGGATAAAATGGATCCTAAAATTTGTTGGGCAATTTCTCCTGAGTACACTGATACCTCATATGTGGGGGTAAACCACTGTTTTGGCGCACGGCAGAGCTCGGAAGGGAAGGAGCGCCATTTGACTTTTTGACATACATAGTGTACATCAGGTTGGTGTGTGTGTGTGTGTTGTAGTGTACGTCAGCTTGGTGTGTGTGGCGTATACTACAACAGACACACCAACCTGACGTACGCCACACCACACACCAACCTGACATACACTACACCACACACCAACCTGATGTAGTGTCAGGTTGGTGAGTGTGGCGTAGTGTACATCAGGTTGGTGTGTAGTGTACATGTGGTGTAGTGTACGTCAGGTTGGTGCGTGTGTGTGTGGCGTATACTACACCACACACACCAACCTGACATACACTACACCACACACACCAACCTGACATAGGTTGGTGTGTGTGGTGTAGTGTATGTCAGGTTGGTGTGTGTGGTGTAGTGTATGTCAGGTTGGTGTGTGTGGTGTAGTGTACGTCAGGTTGGTGCGTGTGTGTGTGGTGTATACTACACCACACACACCAACCTGACATACACTACACCACACACACCAACCTGACGTAGGGTCAGGTTGGTGTGTGTGGTGTAGTGTACGTCAGGTTGGTATGTTGTGTAGTGTACGTCAGGTTGGTGCGTGTGTGTGTGTGTGGTGTATACTACACCACACACCAACCTGACATACACTACACCACACACACCAACCTGACGTAGGGTCAGGTTGGTGTGTGTGGTGTAGTGTACGTCAGGTTGGTATGTGGTGTAGTGTACATCAGGTTGGTATGTGTGTGTGTGGTGTATACTACACCACACACACCAACCTGACATACACCACACACCAACCTGACATACACTACACCACACACACCAACCTGACGTAGGGTCAGGTTGGTGTGTGTGGTGTAGTGTACGTCAGGTTGGTATGTGGTGTAGTGTACGTCAGGTTGGTGCGTGTGTGTGTGTGTGTGGTGTATACTACACCACACACCAACCTGACATACACTACATCACACACACCAACCTGACGTAGGGTCAGGTTGGTGTGTGTGGTGTAGTGTACGTCAGGTTGGTATGTTGTGTAGTGTACGTCAGGTTGGTGCGTGTGTGTGTGTGTGGTGTATACTACACCACACACCAACCTGACATACACTACACCACACACACCAACCTGACGTAGGGTCAGGTTGGTGTGTGTGGTGTAGTGTACGTCAGGTTGGTATGTGGTGTAGTGTACATCAGGTTGGTATGTGTGTGTGGTGTATACTACACCACACACACCAACCTGACATACACCACACACCAACCTGACATACACTACACCACACACACCAACCTGACGTAGGGTCAGGTTGGTGTGTGTGGTGTAGTGTACGTCAGGTTGGTATGTGGTGTAGTGTACGTCAGGTTGGTGCGTGTGTGTGTGTGTGTGTGGTGTATACTACACCACACACCAACCTGACATACACTACATCACACACACCAACCTGACGTAGGGTCAGGTTGGTGTGTGTGGTGTAGTGTACGTCAGGTTGGTATGTGGTGTAGTGTACGTCAGGTAGGTGCGTGTGTGTGTGTGGTGTATACTACACCACACACACCAACCTGACGTACACCACACACCAACCTGACATACACTACAACACACACACACCAACCTGACGTAGGGTCAGGTTGGCGAGTGTGGAGTAGTGTACATCAGGTTGGTGTGTAGTGTACATGTGGTGTAGTGTACGTCTGGTGTGTGTGTGTGGCGTATACTACACACACCAACCTGACGTACACTACACCACACACCAACCTGACATACATTACACCACACACACCAACCTGACGTAGGGTCAGGTTGGTGTGTGTGGTGTAGTGTACGTCAGGTTGGTATGTGGTGTAGTGTACGTCAGGTTGGTGTGTGTGTGTGGTGTTGTGTATATCAGCCTGGTGTGGGCGAGTTCTGTAGTGGAATATCAGGATGTGGCTAGTCCACGGACGTGTGATGAATTCTGAAGCATTCATCCAAACACAGTCCAGGTTTGTCGGGACACGTTTCACATTGGAAACGAGTTTCCTTTCTTATCCCCCTTTTATAACATACCCGGCACCTTTTTCTTTTTCGCCCCTCTCCGGGAAAATGTTACCCTGGTACAATACGGGAACCTTGAGTTCCAGGGGTGCTGGGGCCCGCTCCTTCCTCGTCTCCAAACATCAGGGCCTTTATCACCGCCTCCTGGAACTGAAGGAAGGTGTTGTTGGTCTGGCCTGCACATCGTGATAGCACGTATGCGTTATACAGTGCCATTTGTACGATGTGCACAGCCAGTTTTTTATACCACACCTTCGTTTTCCGCATGGCACTATAGGGCTGGAGGACTTGATCAGAAAGATCAACTCCCCCCATGTGTTTGTTGTACCCCAGGGCACAGTCCGGTTTGTGGACCTGTGCTGGGGTACCACGAACGGTGGTGGCCGTGGTGCCGGGACCATGGATTGTGGTCAAGAAAAAGACGTCCCTTTTGTCTTTGAACTTGACCACAAGCATGTTGCCGCTACATTGGGCTCGGCTCTCACCCTTTGGGAGAGCCTGCTCAATTAGTGACAAAGGGAGACCCCTCTGGTTTCTGCGCACTGTACCGCAAGCGACGGTAGCTCTGGCAGAGAGGGATTGAAAGAGTGGGATGCTTGTATAAAAGTTATCAACGTACAGATGGTAACCTTTATCAAGCAGTGGGTGAACCAAATCCCACACTATTTTCCCACTCACCCCCAGAGCGGGTGGACATTCTGGGGGCTGGATCCTGATGTCCTTTCCTTGATAAACTCTAAAGCTGAGAGTGTACCCTGAGGTACTCTCGCAGAGCTTATAGAGCTTAATCCCGTACCTCGCCCGTTTGCTGGGCAGGTACTGACGGAACTGAAGCCGCCCTTTGAAGAGGATGAGGGATTCATCCACACAAATTTCCCTTTGGGGAATGTACACTTCAGCAAACTTGTTGCTGAAGTGTTCGATGACCGGCCGAATTTTGAACAGTCTATCAAAATTCGGGTCATCGCGGGGAAGGATGTCGGTGTTGTCCCTAAAATGTAGAAATTTATGAATCGCCTCAAAACGCTTGCGAATCATAACCATGCCATATATTGGAGTTTGATATAAAATATCAGTACTCCAGTATTGGCGAATTTCTGGTTTCTTCACAATCCCCATGTGAAGGACCAGTCCCCAATATTTCAACATTTCTACAGAGTCAACAGGACTCCAAGCAGAAAATGATGAAACTGGGTTTTGGGAAAAAAATTGCAGGGCGTACAAATTAGTTTGCTCCACCATGAGACTGACGATTGACTCCGAGAAAAAGACTTTGAAAAAGTCTATTTCCCTGAGGTTGGCAGTCTCAAATTGGATTCCTGATTGGGGAATGAAATCAGGAATCCGTGGAGCAAAATTTTCAGGGACGGGGGTCCAGGTGGGGGCACTAGTGCTAGGTTGGGCGTGACTAGCACTAGGTTGGGGGTTACTCACCCTTGGTTGTGGGTCTTCTCCCCCGGCCTCCGACTCTTCTTCCCTGGGCTCTGGCTCTTCTTCTCTGGGCTCCGGCTCTTCTTCCCTGGGCTCCGGACGATTTCTCGTCCTGCGACTTCTTGGTGGTGGCGAGTCTGTGTCACTGGAGGAGGAAGAGTGAGAGGAATACAAAAAAGTGGGGTCCTCTCCCTCACTATCAGCTTCGGAGGCAATAAAAGAATATGCCTCCTCTGCCGAGTACAGCCTTTGTGACTGGGATGTCTGGGACGAACGGGACATTGTGTGTGTGGTGTGTGTAAAAAAAACTAAGCTTTATTATAGTGTGCGTGTGTGTATGTGCGAGTGTTTAGTGAAACTTTTTACTGCAGGAGGGGACTTTCAGGCGTGGGGGGCTGAGGAGATGCAGGATCCGGCAGCGGCAGCAAGGGGAGCGATCAGCGGGGCGCGGGAGCGATCAGCGAGGCGCGGGAGCGATCAGTGGGGCACGAAAGCGATCACACGGGAGCGATCAGCGAGGCGCGGGAGCGATCAGTGGGGCGCGGGAGCGATCACACGGGAGCGATCAGCGGGGCGCAGGAGCGATCAGTGGGGCGCGAAAGCGATCACACGGGAGCGATCAGCGGGGCGCAGGAGCGATCACACGGGAGCGATCAGTGAGGCGCGGGAGCGATCACACGGGAGCGATCAGTGGGGCGCGGGAGCGATCACACGGGAGCGATCAGTGGGGCGCGGGAGCGATCACACGGGATCGCTGTCAGGTGAAGGGGCCTGAGGAAATGCAGGAGCCGGGGGGGGGGGGGTGATCAGAGTGATCACTGGGGCGGGTGATCACCGGAGGGGGGGCAGAAGGTGGCTGTCAGGAGCGAAGGGAAGGAGGGGGCAGGGGAGATGCAGGAGCCTGCAGCAGGGAAGGGTGATCACTGGGCAGGGGGGTGATTTCCGGGGCGTGGTCAGGGAGTGGAGGTCAGGAGGGGGGGGAAATCGGACGAGGGGGGGGGGAATCGGAAGTGGGGGGGGGGAGTACCGGAAGGCAGACCAGCGGATCGGAAGGCGGCGATCAGCGGACCGGAAGGTGGACAGGTGGCGATCAACGGGGCACGGGGGAGCTGTCAGGCAAAGGGGCCTGAGGAAATGCAGGAGCCAGCAGCGGGGGGGGGGTGATCAGGGGGGCAGGGGGTGATAGGAGTGATCACTGGGGCGGGTGATCACCGGGGGGGGGGGGGGAGGCGTTAGAGGGTGGCTGTCAGAAGCCGGCAGGTGAGATGTAGGAGCAGGCAGGTAAAGTTGATCCCTGGGCAGGGGGGTGATTTCTGGGGCGTGGGAGGGAGTGCAGGGGGGATCAGATGGCGGGGGGGGGGATCGGACAGTGGGGGGAGCGGGAGGCAGAAGGGGGGGAGTACCGGAAGGCGGCAGCGGCGGCGATCAGGCGGCAGCGGCGGTCAGGAGTCGGCAGCGGCGGCGATGAATAGGCGGCAGCGGCGGTAAGGTGGCAGCGGCGGCGGCGATCAGGCAGCGGCAGCGGCGGGTGCAGCACGCAGGGACCTCACTCTCCAGCTTCCACGGAAGGGATGAAGCTGGAGAGTGATGTCAGACATGTTTCACTCCGCCCCTCCACATCTGATTGGAGGGAAAGCGTCACATGGACGCTTTCTCCAATCAGAGCTGGAGGGGGGTGAAACAGAGGGCACAGGAGCGATCGTGGCCACGGGGGGGCAAAGCCACCCCCCCTGGGGTCAACTAGAGGTCCTCACGTACCTGCGGGTCCGGTGACATTTCATTGACCCCGGTCACCGGACCCGCAGGAACGCGATCAAACCATGACGCATACGCTGCGTCATAGGTCGGGAAGGCACAGACTTTCATGACGCAGCGTATGCGTCAAAGGTCGGGAAGGGGTTAAAGATCGGTATGCAGGACACATGCCAACGTAGGCGGAGCTGAATGGAAGAGGTGCTGCAGTGGGCGGGGCTTAACGAAGGAACCACACAGCCCTCCGCAGCTCTGCCCAACGCAAGTGTGAAGCCAGCCTTACTTGTCTTATCTTTGTCTAATATTTAAATTTGTTTGGTTATCTGAAATGTTTAAGTGTGACAAACATGATGCAAAAGAATAGGAGATCAGGAAGGGGGCAAACACTTTTTCACACAACTGAAGATATTTTTGACATGACTATTTCGTCTGTTTCTGGCCAGACCACCAAATGAGTTTCTGTTGGGCTGAAGAAAGAGACTAAAATACTTCTTAAAAGTGAAACAGGAGGATGTTGGAACCAATCACTTATCACACTCTTGGTCTATTTCTTAGATATGACTAGTGATGGGTGAACCTGTGGATGTTCGGGTCTGGCCGTTTTGGCCGAACAAATAAAAAAAGTTTGGTTAGGGTACCAGAACGGTACCTGAACTCGAATCTGATCCTGGACCTCATTCAGATGAATGGGGGCCCGAACATCAATTGTTTGCCATGCTATCATCTGCGTAACAGAGTTGGAAACATGGGCTCAGATAGTTACCTCTGGTCAAAGCTCTGCGATTCCCACACTGTCAGATGACAGCATGTAGCTTTGACCGGAGGTGAAAAGGTTACAGCTGGTGACAGGCATCGGCTGATGAGCTAACTACTTTCGTCTGCGTACCCCTGGTCTCGCTGATAGCAGCGAAAGCAATGAGAGTATTCATCAACCGGCGCTTGTGCAATAAATAAATAAAAAATGGCTCAGGTTCCACTCTATTTTTCATAACCAATGCAGGTAAAGCTGACAGCTGCAGGCTGCAACCCCCAGCTGTCAGCTTTATATTGCATTTTTATCAAAAATAGAGGAGTCCCCACACAATTTTTTTAATTATTTAAATTAATTAATTCAAATAAACAGCATGCTGTACCCCCCCATATTTGACAACCAGCCAAGCTAAAGCAGACAGTTGGGGTTGATTTTATTAGACTGGTTAGGGGCAATGGATATTGGCCCTCCCCAGCCTAAAAATAGCAGACCGCAGCCACCCCAGAAATGGTGCATCTACTAGATGCGCCAATTCTGGTATTTTTCCCGATTCTTTCCACTTCCCCCTGTGCCGTGGCAAGTGATGTAATAGGTTTGGGATTGATGTCAGCTGTTTTATTGCTGCTGACATCAAGCCCAGGGGTTAGTAATGGAGAGGTATCTATAAGACGTCCCCATTACTAGCAACATAGTCAGATTATAAAAAATACCCAGTCTAAATTGAAAGAAATACACATACTACTTTATTTTAAATACAGTGCCTTGCGAAAGTATTCGGCGCCCTTGAACTTTTCAACCTTTTCCCACATATCATGCTTCAAACATTAAGATACCAAATGTAAATTTTTGGTGAAGAATCAACAACAAGTGGTACACAATTGTGAAGTTGAACGAAATTTATTAGTTATTTTAAATTTTTGTGGAAATTCAAAAGCTGAAAAGTGGGGCGTGCAATATTATTCGGCCCCTTTAACTTAATACTTTGCTGCGCCACCTTTTGCTGCGATTACAGCTGCAAGTCGCTTGGGGTATGTCTCCATCAGTTTTGTACATCGAGAGACTGAAATTCTTGCCTATTCTTTCTTGGCAAACAGCTCGAGCTCAGTGAGGTTTTATGGAGATCGTTTGTGAACAGCAGTTTTCAGCTCTTTCCACAGATTCTCAATTGGATTGAGGTCTGGACCTTGACTTGGCCATTCTAACACCTGGATACGTTTATTTGTGAACCATTCCATTGTAGATTTTGCTTTATGTTTGGGATCATTGTCTTGTTGGAAGACAAATCTCCGTTCCAGTCTCAGGTCTTTTGCAGATTCCAACAGGTTTCTTCAAGAATCGTCCTGTATTTGGCTCCATCCATCTTCCCATCAATTCTAACCATCTTCCCTGTCCCTACTGAAGAAAAGCAAGCACAAACCATAATGCTGCCACCACCATGTTTGTTCAGGGTGATGAGCTGTATTGCCTTTACGCCAAAACATATCGTTCGGCATTGTTGCCAAAAAGTTTGATTTTGGTTTCATCTGACCAGAGCACCTTCTTCCACATGTTTGGTGTGTCTCCCAGGTGGCTTGTTGCAAACTTTAAACAACACTTTTTATGGATATCTTTGAGAAATGTCTTTCTTCTTGCCACTCTTCCATAAAGGCCAGATTTGTGCAGTGTACGACTGATTGTTGTCCTATGGACAGACTGTCCCACCTCAGCTGTAGATCTCTACAGTTCATCCAGAGTGATCATGGGCCTCTTGGCTGCATCTCTGATCAGTCTTCTCCTTGTTTGAGATGAAAGTTTAGAGGGACGGCCGGGTCTTGGTAGATTTACAGTGGTATGATACTCCTTCCATTTCAATATGATCGCTTGCACAGTGCTCCTTGGGATGTTTAAAGTTTTGGAAATAATTTTGTATCCAAATCTGACTTTAAACTTCTCCACAACAGTATTACGGACCTGCCTATTGTGTTCCTTGGTCTTCATGATGCTCTCTGTGCTTCAAACAGAACCCTGAGACTATCACAGAGCAGGTGCATTTATACGGAGACTTGATTAAACATAGGTGGATTACATTTATCATCATTAGGCATTTAGGACAACATTGGATCATTCAGAGATCCACAATGAACTTCTGGAGTGAGTTTGCTGCACTGAAAGTAAAGGGGCCGAATAATATTTTGCACGCCCCATTTTCAGTTTTTGAATTTCCACAAAAATTTAAAATAACCAATAAATTTCGTTCAACTTCACAATCATGGTCCACTTGTTGTTGAAGTGCAGCGCCCCAGAGTCCTGGTCGTTGCAGTAATGTCATTCTTCCACCAGGGGGAGTGATATTACGTCTGATGGCAATAAAGGAGATCTCCTGTTCAGGTATCACAAACACACCACACACTTCACACTCCAGTCCACCAGGGGGAGCAAAGGTTCTATCTATTAGGCCACTCCTCACAGTTAGGTAAAACTGGTGGGTTGGTTAGGAAGCAGAGAGAAGCTAGCTGGATTCGATCCAGTGAGCATCAGACGGAGTTCCTGGCTGGAGACTCAAAGAGAAAGGTCTCCAGGCCGAGCTGGCTGGAATGATTTCCAGTCAGATCCAGACTACGGTCTGAGGAGGACGAGGGTCCACGGAGCTGCGCCTGCCCCACGTGAGGCAGCATCCAAAGAAAGAGACATTGAAAGGAAGCATGTTGTAGTGAGTGAGAAATGAAGGCATAGCAACAAGTGGATACCAGAGAGGATAGTAGACGAGAGGAGCTGCATCCTTCTGGTGCGCGTTCCGGTAGCCAGGATACCAAGTGTTATGATCTGGTGGCCCAGGAGTAACATTGGACGTACTCTGGAGAAGGTGGTATCTATACTGACCGCGGACCCTGAACTTAACACCGCAACTAGAAGTAGCCGTGGGATGTACCTACTGATCCTAGACACCTCGACACAGCCGGAGGACTAATTAACCCTATAGATAGAAAAGGGAAAACTATCTCGCCTCAGAGAAAATTCCCAAAGGATAGGCAGCCCCCCACAAATATTGACTGTGAAAGAAGAGGAAAAAACATACACAGGCTGAAAACAGGATTTAGCAAAGGAGGCCAATCTAGCTAAATAGGAAAGATAGGACAGAGAACTATGCGGTCAGTATTAAAATACTAGGAAATATCCACCACAGAAAATACAAAAAACTCCACATCTAACTAAAGATATGGAGGGTATATCTGCCTCTCCAGAGATTCCAGCTTGACTGCATAAATCCTTACACAGATTAAGCTGGACAAGAAAAAACATGAAATGCACTGAACAATGAGACCCACAACATGTGGGCTGCAAAACAAGCAGAACTTATTTTGGTGAAAAGACCAGGAAGCAGGAGAAACCATGAAGGGATGTGAATCCTCCAGAATACAATGGACAACTGGCACTGACTAAAGGGTGAGGCCAGACTAAATAGCCCAGTCCAGAGTGGACACACCTGATAACTGCTGTGAAGGACAGACAGCAGCGCTACCACTTATAACCACCGGAGGGAGCCCAAGAACAGAATTCACAACAACCAAGGGAGTAAAGTGCTCTACACCATTGCTTCAGAGACTGGCAGGACAGTCAATTCCAAGTTGGCTGCCCGACCTAAAATACCTAAGAAGACACGGTGGCAGCTTGTGGGGGTCAGGGCGTCTCTAGGGTCCCTATAAACAAGCCTCAGGCCATCAGTCATACGGGTTTTGTTCTATCCGACCACGGGGAACAGAGAGAAGAGTAACAGCAGTGAGGACTTCATTAGAGCTTAAGCAAGTGAGGACCTACTGTGTTACTGTGCGCATAGGAAGGCTATTGCATTCCACCTGAATAAGGAGACTCTGGATTTGCCTTCAGACTGGCCGGACTCTGCCTACCCCGTGATCCAGCGCCTTGGACTGTGGACACTGAAGCCTTCAGTAAAAGGTAAAGAGACTGCAACCTTGTGTCCTCGTTATTTCCTGCACTTTACAACTTCCACCATCACTATCTACACTTCTGGGAAGCCCTGGGGATACACTTCACCTGTGTGAGGTATGCCATCTTGCTGCCATAATATCACCCCAGTGGACCCCTAAGCAGTGTCGGTCACCCTGACCGAATACCACAGGTGGCGTCACGAACTACCCCTTTAAAGACCTTTCCCAAATATAAACTCTTTTTACTGGATACCCCCTGAGGGCCACGGACCGGGTCAGCCACTTGACATCCACACCGAACCGAAGGACCCGGTGCCGAGTACCCTATTGCCCTACATGTGGGGGCGATCCAACTGCTTCACCAAAAATTTTCATTTGGTATCTTTATGTTTGAAGCTTGATATGTGGGAAAAGGTTGAAAAGTTCAAGGGGGCCGAATACTTTCGCAAGGCACTGTAACAACTTGCAGTATTCTAATCTGCTAACGCCTGTGATTGGTGGCAACTTTCAGGTCAGAGTTGCTGGCTCACAAGCTGTTATCTGACAACGTGGGAACCACAGCGTTCTGACCGGCGGTAACGAACTTACCGCCGATCAAAGCCGCTACTGTTTCTTGCGATGTCACACAGATGACAGTGTGAGAAATATCCAAAGTGCAGACTGCCAAACCAGATCAGTAACACAGAGTTCCTGGAGAAGTTCGTGTTCGGGGTCCGTGCATGGACACTACGGGTTTGGTGCTGACCCCAAACTTTACTGTTCGGGTTCGCCCATCACTATATATGACCTGTACAGGTCCTTCTCAAAAAATTAGCATATAGTGTTAAATTTCATTATTTACCATAATGTAATGATTACAATTAAACTTTCATATATTATAGATTCATTATCCACCAACTGAAATTTGTCAGGTCTTTTATTGTTTTAATACTGATGATTTTGGCATACAACTCCTGATAACCCAAAAAACCTGTCTCAATAAATTAGCATATTTCACCCGTCCAATCAAATAAAAGTGTTTTTTAATACCAAACAAAAAAACCATCAAATAATAATGTTCAGTTATGCACTCAATACTTGGTCGGGAATCCTTTGGCAGAAATGACTGCTTCAATGCGGCGTGGCATGGAGGCAATCAGCCTGTGACACTGCTGAGATGTTATGGAGGCCCAGGATGCTTCAATAGCGGCCTTAAGCTCATCCAGAGTGTTGGGTCTTGCGTCTCTCAACTTTCTCTTCACAATATCCCACAGATTCTCTATGGGGTTCAGGTCAGGAGAGTTGGCAGGCCAATTGAGCACAGTAATACCATGGTCAGTAAACCATTTACCAGTGGTTTTGGCACTGTGAGCAGGTGCCAGGTCGTGCTGAAAAATGAAATCTTCATCTCCATAAAGCATTTCAGCCGATGGAAGCATGAAGTGCTCCAAAATCTCCTGATAGCTAGCTGCATTGACCCTGCCCTTGATTAAACACAGTGGACCAACACCAGCAGCTGACATGGCACCCCACACCATCATTGACTGTGGGTACTTGACACTGGACTTCAGGCATTTTGGCATTTCCTTCTCCCCAGTCTTCCTCCAGACTCTGGCACCTTGATTTCCGAATGACATGCAAAATTTGCTTTCATCAGAAAAAAGTACTTGGGACCACTTAGCAACAGTCCAGTGCTGCTTCTCTGTAGCCCAGGTCAGGCGCTTCTGCCGCTGTTTATGGTTCAAAAGTGGCTTTACCTGGGGAATGCGGCACCTGTAGCCCATTTCCTGCACACGCCTTTCCACACCAGACTCAGTCCACTGCTTCCTCAGGTTCCCCAAGGTCTGGAATCGGTCCTTCTCCACAATCTTCCTCAGGGTCCGGTCACCTCTTCTCGTTGTACAGCGTTTTCTGCCACATTGTTTCCTTCCAACAGACTTACCATTGAGGTGCCTTGATACAGCACTCTGGGAACAGCCTATTTGTTGAGAAATTTCTTTCTGGGTCTTACCCTCTTGCTTGAGGGTGTCAATGATGGCCTTCTTGACATCTGTCAGGTCGCTAGTCTTACCCATGATGGGGGTTTTGAGTAATGAACCAGGCAGGGAGTTTTTAAAAGCCTCAGGTATCTTTTGCATGTGTTTAGAGTTAATTAGTTGATTCAGAAGATTAGGGTAATAGGTCATTTAGAGAACCTTTTCTTGATATGCTAATTTATTGAGACAGGTTTTTTGGGTTATCAGGAGTTGTATGCCAAAATCATCAGTATTAAAACAATAAAAGACCTGACAAATTTCAGTTGGTGGATAATGAATCTATAATATATGAAAGTTTAATTGTAATCATTACATTATGGTAAATAATGAAATTTAACACTATAAGCTAAAAAACCCTGTAATAACGCAATTTAATTTTACTGTATGAAAATGTACACAGTATGAAATTCCTGTTTCTATTTGCGGTCTTGTTATTTGCACTTTGTATAACTCAATTTATTTTACAACTTATTTCACTTTTATTTCAGTTCTTACTGATCCTAATTATATATGAATGATATGACAGTATTATTTAGACACTGTATGTTAATGTCATTTCCCTGTGTGGTTCTGTTTTCCACACTGTTTGGCCCTATTACTTGTACATTGTAAAGTTCCTGAATTATTTATGGTTTTGTCATTTGGTGAGTGCAGATTTTACGCTGGGGCAAAAAGTATCAAACTATGTATGATATGAAGTTATTCTACAGAGTCCATACTTGCAGATAAGAATATACTGATTGCTTTATACAGTGGGTACGGAAAGTATTCAGACCCCTTTAAATTTTTCATTGCAGCCATTTGGTAAATTCAATAAAGTTCATTTTTTCTCATTAATGTACACTCTGCACCCCATCTTGACTGAAAAAAAAACAGAAATGTAGAAATTTTTGCATATTTATTAAAAAAGAAAAGCTGAAATATCACATGGTCATAAGTATTCAGACCCTTTGCTCAGTATTGAGTAGAAGCCCCCTTTTGAGCTAGTACACAGGTTTTTCACACCTGGATTTGGGGATCCTCTGCCATTCTTCCTTGCAGATCCTCTACAGTTCCGTCAGGTAGATGGTGAACGTTGGTGGACAGCCATTTTCAGGTCTCTCCAGAGATGCTCAATTGGCTTAAGGTCAGGGCTCTGGCTGGCCCAGTCAAGAATTGTCACAGAGCTGTTCTGAAGCTACTTCGTTGTTATTTTAGCTGTGTGCTTAGGGTCATTGTCTTCTTGGAAGGTGAACTTTCTGTCAAGTCTGAGGTCCAGAGCACTCTGGAAGAGGTTTTTATCCAGGATATCTCTGTACTTGGCCGCATTCATGTTTCCTTCAATGACAGCCAGTCGTCCTATCCCTGCAGCTGAAAAACACCCCCATAGCATGATACTGCCACCACCATGTTTCACTGTTGGGATTGTATTGAGCAGGTGATGAGCAGTGCCGGGTTTTCTCCACACATGCTGCTTAGAATTATCACCAAAAAGGTCTATCTTTGTCTCATCAGACCAGAGATTCTTATTTCTCATAGTCTGGGAGTCCTTCATGTGTTTTTTTTTAGCAAACTCTATGCGGGCTTTCATATGTCTTGCACTGAGGAGAGGCTTCCGTCAGGCCACTCTGCCATAAAGGTCCAACTGGTGGAGGGCTGCAGTGATAGTTGACTTTTTGGAACTTTCTCCCATCTCCCTACTGTATCTCAGGAGCTCAGCCACAGTGATCTTGGGGTTCTCCTTTACTTCTCTCGCCAAGGCTCTTCTCCCACGATTGCTCAGTATGGCTGGACGTACAGGTCTAGGAAGTCTTCTGGTGGTCCCAAACTGCTTCTATTTAAGGATTATGGAGGCCGCTATGCTCTTAGGAACCTCGAGTACTGCAGAAATTCTGTTGTAACTTTGGCCAGACCTGTGCCTTGCCACAATTCTGTCTCTGAGCTCCTTGGCCAGTTCCTTTGACCTCATGATTCTCATTTGGTCTGACATGCACTGTGAGCTGTGAGGTCTTATATAGACAGGTGTGTGCCTTTCCAAATCAAGTACTATCAGTTTATTTAAACACAGCTGGACTCCAATGAAGGAGTAGAACCATCTCAAGGAGGATCACAAGGAAATGAACAGCATGTGACTTAAATATGAGAGTCTGAGCAAAGGGTCTGAATACTTATATCCATGTGATATTTTAGTTTTTCTTTTTTAATAAATTTGCAAAAATGTCTACATTTCTGTGTTTTTTTCCAGTCAACATGGGGTGCAGGTACATTAATGAAAAAAAATAACTTTTTTGAATTTACCAAATGGCTGCCATGAAACAAACAGTGAAAAATTTAAAGGGGTCTGTATACTTTCCGTACCCACTGTATTATTTTTCTTTTGTACCCATTAAAATGTAACTTGAAATAAAACGAGTTCAAATGAGGAAACTCGATAGTTCAGTGAATTCACGTTCATGATTTCAGGTGTCTACAAAAACACTTAGTATAGAGTGAATTATCAGAAGAGCACACAGTGTCCTTTGTGCATATTGTATCATCTTATACGCTATGTGTCAACTTGTCTGTACATTTGTAAATAGATAACTGTATGAATTACACTGTATTCAAGGTTCAAGGTCATCCATATATCAGTCTTATGCAATATTTGAACTCCGTTTAGACATACTCTATATATATTTATATGCATACATATGTATGTATATATCGGCAATGAATCAAATACTTATTTCCCCACTGTACATAGAATATACTGTTAATACATCAAATATTGTCCGTTTGTAAAGAAGCTGGCACTTCACATCATAGCATACAAACAAACAATTGGACTTACATAACCACAGCCAATGAAGAGAACCAGATGGTAACATATAAAATCAATTTTATTCAAGATACCAATAAAAACACATGAAAAAATCTAAAAAAGCAGAATGCTCAGAAGGGGAAGTGTTTACCTAATATAATATAATGGATGGAAGTATACACACAGAATATTCTATATACATTGGGGAAAACAAGTATTTGATACATTGCCGATTTTGCAAGTTTTCTCACCTACAAAGAATGGAGAGGTCTGTCATTTTTATTGTAGGTACACTTCACCTGTGAGAGACAGAATATAAAAGAAAATCCAGAAAATCACATTGTATGATTTTTAAATAATTACATTGCACTTTATTGCATGAAATAAGTATTTGATCACCTACCAACCATCAAGAATTCTGTCTCTCACAGATCTGTTAGTTTTTCTTTAAGAAGCTTTCCTATTCTGCTCTCATTACCTGTATTAAGTGCACCTGTTTGAACTCATTACCTGTATAATAGACACCTGTCCACACACTCAATAAATCACACTCTAACCTCTCCACTATGGCCAAGACCAAAGAGCTGTCTAATGAAACCAGCAAGCAAATTGTAGACCTGCACAAGGTTGGGATGTCCAGGCCCGTTTGAAGTTCACCATTGGCATATGGATGATCCAGAGGGGGATATGTGGTCAGATGAGACCAAAATAGAACTTTTTGGTATCAACTCCACTCGCCGTGTTTGGAGGAAGAAGGATAAGTACAACCCCAAGAATACAGTCCCAACCATGAAGCATAGTGTGGGGAAAAATCATACTTTGGGGGTGCTTTTCTGCAAACAGGAGAGGACGACTGCACCGTATTAGAGGGAGGATACATAGAGTCATGTATTGCGAGATTTTGGCCAACAATCCCCTTCCCTCAGTAATAGCATTGAAGATGGGTGGTGGCTGGGTCTTCCAGCATGACAGTGACCCGAACCACAACCAGGGCAATGAAGTAAGTGTCTCCATAAGAAGCATTTGAAGGTCCTGGAGAGGCCTAGCCAGTCTCCAGACCTGAACCCAATAGAAAATCTTTGGAGGAAGGAGAAACTCAATATTGTCCAGCGACAGCTCCGAAACCTGGAAGATCTGGAGAAGATCTGTATGGAAGAGGGGGCCACAATTACTGCTGCAGTGTGTGCAAACTTGGTCAAGAACTACAGGAAACATCTGATCTCTGTAATGGCAAACAAAGGTTTCTGTACCAAATATTAAGTTCTGTTTATCTCCCATCACGCGCATTGTTCGCTGTCAGGATTCTCCAGTCATGTGACTGCAAGTATGCGATTTGGCCACATTCTGATTAAGCTGTATCCATCCTCACTCAATATGCCTGTATCCATCTAGTCAGCTCGTGACCGCATGTATGCAAATCACATATTTATGGTCACGCGTCTGCCGCTCCTAGCACCGGAGAATCCTCACAGTCAAGCTGTACAAGCTCTGTGGGTCCTTATTTGGCATATTCCATAGGTTGCTGCTTATGTGGAGGTATTCTCACCTTTAAGCATTCCTTTTAGGGAAGAAAAAACTGTACGTAGAGCACCTAAAGGAGGTATATGGCTCCACACCAAAGTGACAAAGCTTTATACTAGGCCATAGATGCTGTTATGTTGGGCAGGGCTGCTACTAGAAATTTCAGAACCCCATACTGGCAAAATTTTTAGGCCCTCTTGAAACTTCTCCCAGGTTCCATCCTAGCTCTGCCTCCACCACTCGAACTTTCTACAGACCCACCGACCACTCTTGGAAAAACTCCAATTCTGTTCCCCATCCTCACCAATCACACATTAACAGTTCCCATGGGACCATATCACATACATAGCCAGCAGCATTTGCTTTTTAAGCCGCCACCACAACAAGGTAGACTCTTTTGGCAGGGCCCTACTCTACTCTAACCTATTAAACATTTCTTTATATATTCTATACTCTTTTTAGGTATATTTTTATTTTTAGGTTATTTATTTTTCATTAAAGGAATGTGTCACATACATTTTTTAAAGTAATTGAAATCAGATTGTGATAATTTTTTTATAATGCCTGTTTGGAGATATGGACATTGGACATATTAATGTATATATCTTAAGACATTATAGGGGACTCTATTTCCATGGGAGAGTTTTCTATTCATCTTCTCATGTTTAGTAACATGCAGATGTCATTGTGTAGGAAGGGGGGAAGAGGTGAGCTGTGACACTACCTACAGTGAATGGTGGATTTTGTTATCTCCCCCAGTAATCCTGCCTGTTATGTTAATGCAGTGAATGTTAATAAGGGATCTCTTCTGAATGTGTCAGTCTACTAGAAAAGCAGTTTCTGTTTATTTATTATTTTATAATATAAGGGGTGACAAACTTTAAAGTGAATTCTTCCAAAACTTTACACAAAATTATTGCCATTTTCTGGTTATTGTTGACGAATGTGTTTGAGATGATAGGGCTCTTACTAATATGGCTTTTCTTAATTTTCGGCACCAAATAGGAAACATGGGAAATAGAAAAATAGGTGATGCTGAATTTCTGCACTAAGTGCCTATTAATCATCTCATAAACACATTGGTTAGCAACAACCAGAGAGTGGTCAATGCCCAAAACATAAAAGCTTTGTAACACATTCCCGCTAAATATTTTACAAACCTATTCTATCTACTATATAATTGTCTAAGGGTCACTTCTGTCTGTCCTTCTGTCTGTCTGTCTGTCACGGATATTCATTGGTCGCGGCCTCTGTCTGTCATGGAATCCAAGTCACTGATTGGTCGTGGCAAAACAGCCACGACCAATCAGCGATGGCCACAGTCCGGCGGAAAAATGGCCGCTCCTTCCTCCCTGCAGTCAGTGCCCGCTCCATACTCCCCTCCAGTCTGCCCTCACACAGGGTTAATGGCAGTGGTAACGGACCGCATTATGCCACGGTGTCATGCACTCCGTTACCGCTGCTATTAACCCTGTGTGACCAACTTTTTACTATTCATGCTGCCTATGCAGCATGAATAGTAAAACGATCTAATGTTAAAAATAATAAAAAAAATAAAAAATCGTCATATACTCACCGTCCGTCGGGCCCCGGATCGACAACAGGCCTTTCCCGCTCGCGACGCTCCTGTAATCGGTCCATGCTGCGATCTCGCGAGATGATGACGTAGCGGTCTCGCGAGACTGCTACGTCATCATCTCGCGAGACCGCAATGCACTCTTGGGACCGGGGCGCACAAGCAGCATCGGTAACCGCTTCGCTTGGATCCGGGGGCTCCGGAAGGTGACTATGTAACTATTTTTTATTTTATTTCTTTTTTTTAACAGGGATATGATGCCCACATTGCTATATACTACGTGGGCTGGGCAATATACTACATGGGCTGGGCAATTTACTACGTGGCTGGGCAATATACTACATGGGCTGTGCTATATACTACGTGGCTGGGCAATATACTACGTGGCTGGGCAATATACTACATGGGCTGTGCTATATACTACGTGGCTGGGCAATATACTACATGGGCTGTGCTATATACTACGTGGCTGGGCAATATACTACATGGCTGGGCAATATACTACATGGGCTGTGCTATATACTACGTGGCTGGGCAATATAGTACGTGGCTGGGCAATATACTACATGGGCTGTGCTATATACTACGTGGCTGGGCAACATACTACGTGGGCTGCGCAATGTACTGCGTGGACTGCGCAATGTACTACGTGGGCTGCGCAATGTGCTACGTGGGCTGCGCAATGTACTACGTGGGCTGCGCAATATACTACGTGGGCTGCGCAATGTACTGCGTCGGCTGCGCAATGAACTACGTGGGCTGCGCAATGTACTACGTGGGCTGCGCAATGTACTACGTGGGCTGCGCAATGTACTGCGTTGGCTGTGCAATGTACTGCGTGGGCTGCGCAATGTACTACGTGGGCTGTGCTATATACTACGTGGCTGGGCAATTTAGTACGTGGCTGGGCAATATACTACATGGGCTGTGCTATATACTACGTGGCTGGGCAACATACTACGTGGGCTGCGCAATGTACTGCGTGGACTGCGCAATGTACTAGGTGGGCTGCGCAATGTACTACGTGGGCTGCGCAATGTACTACGTGGGCTGCGCAATATACTACGTGGGCTGCATAATGTACTGCGTCGGCTGCGCAATGAACTACGTGGGCTGCGCAATGTACTACGTGGGCTGCGCAAAGTACTATGTGGGCTGCGCAATGTACTGCGTTGGCTGTGCAATATACTGCGTGGGCTGCGCAATGTACTACGTGGGCTGCACAATGTAATACGTGGGCTGAGCAATGTACTACGTGGGCTGCGCAATGTACTGCGTTGGCTGTGCAGTGTACTGCGTGGGCTGCGCAATGTACTGCGTGGGCTGTGCAATATACTACGTGGCTGGGCAATATACTACGTGGCTGGGCAATATACTACATGGGCTGTGCTATATACTACGTGGCTGGGCAATATACTACATGGGCTGTGCTATATACTACGTGGCTGGGCAATATACTACATGGCTGGGCAATATACTACATGGGCTGTGCTATATACTACGTGGCTGGGCAATATAGTACGTGGCTGGGCAATATACTACATGGGCTGTGCTATATACTACGTGGCTGGGCAACATACTACGTGGGCTGCGCAATGTACTGCGTGGACTGCGCAATGTACTACGTGGGCTGCGCAATGTGCTACGTGGGCTGCGCAATGTACTACGTGGGCTGCGCAATATACTACGTGGGCTGCGCAATGTACTGCGTCGGCTGCGCAATGAACTACGTGGGCTGCGCAATGTACTACGTGGGCTGCGCAATGTACTACGTGGGCTGCGCAATGTACTGCGTTGGCTGTGCAATGTACTGCGTGGGCTGCGCAATGTACTACGTGGGCTGTGCTATATACTACGTGGCTGGGCAATTTAGTACGTGGCTGGGCAATATACTACATGGGCTGTGCTATATACTACGTGGCTGGGCAACATACTACGTGGGCTGCGCAATGTACTGCGTGGACTGCGCAATGTACTAGGTGGGCTGCGCAATGTACTACGTGGGCTGCGCAATGTACTACGTGGGCTGCGCAATATACTACGTGGGCTGCATAATGTACTGCGTCGGCTGCGCAATGAACTACGTGGGCTGCGCAATGTACTACGTGGGCTGCGCAAAGTACTATGTGGGCTGCGCAATGTACTGCGTTGGCTGTGCAATATACTGCGTGGGCTGCGCAATGTACTACGTGGGCTGCACAATGTAATACGTGGGCTGAGCAATGTACTACGTGGGCTGCGCAATGTACTGCGTTGGCTGTGCAGTGTACTGCGTGGGCTGCGCAATGTACTGCGTGGGCTGTGCAATATACTACGTGGGCTGTGCTATACACTAGGCAAACATATTCTAGAATACCCGATGCGTTAGAATCGGGCCACTATCTAGTTTTTCATAAGAGTCATTTAGTTAAATCCTTTAGTCAATTACATAAAGTACAAAATTATCATTTAACTGTGCAGTGTTGTTATGCATCTGACGTGCGGTGGCCCTGAACTGTTGCTCCTGGAGCCCAGGGAGCAGAAGCAAGGAGGGGGGTTGGTGGACTGCCAGCATGTCTGGGCCCCTCCCCTGTTTACTTTTGCTCACCTGGTCCCATACGCTAGAAAGGGCAGTAATGCCCTGATGGCCACCCTGTTCCTGTGAAATGACACTTGTTGACAGCACATACATGAAGTACACTGCTCAAAAAAATAAAGGCCCCAGACACATTTCTTGCACAGGGGACCCAAGCTATTAGTCTCAGCCCCTGAAACAGTGCATATTTCTTCTAGCAGTGCAGGGGTTTATCTGATCTGATGAGAGCTCCTGGAAGCTTAGTTGATGCTCTCAGCTGTTCAGTGTTGGCCACTGCCCTCTCCTATTTAGCTTCATGCTGCGTGGTTCAGGAGCTGGAGGAATTCTGCTGTTTATGGAGGCATTGGGTGGATTTATCTAAAGACTGTTGCTTGGTTTTGGTTGGATGCAAATCCTAATCTTCTCCTACTTTGATTTTTCCCTTCCTTCACTACCCGGTGTTCCCCTCTGTTGTGTGTGAGAGCTTATTTGTATGATTGGTATTTTCCTTTATCGATGTACGTATTCCCTAGTTAATACAAAAAACTTGGTACTCAGCTTTGGTATTATAGATGAAAAGATTTAATGTAATCCAGTTGTAGTACTTCTGTTAAACGTTTCGGTCATACCATGACCTTCATCAGCGTACTGACCATACCAATACATGTACAATTAAATGACATTATGTAAGAAAACAAAATAAGAAAACAAAATATTATGCTAGGCTAAACTGAAAAAGCAGAAAAAACAGAAAAAAAACCATATACACAGCCAAGGAAAACATCATGTACTAGTTTTCATTTTTTGTGATCTGGGGTCAGGTAAGTGCGTGCCGAGCTGACATTTTTCATTATACAATTTTGGTGCAGAAACGTTTTTTTGATCTCCCCTTTGGTCGCAGCGACCAAAAAAATGTAATTCTGGCGTTTTGACTTTTTTTACCGTTTAACGATCAGGTTGATCCTTTTTTTTTATTGATAGATCAGGCGATTCTGAACTCTGCGATACCAAATATGTGTAGGTTTGATTTTTTTTATTGTTTTATTTTGAATGGGGTGAAAGGGGGGTAATTTGAACTTTTATATATATATTTTTTCATATTTTTAAAAACATTTTTTTTACTTTTGGCATGCTTCAATAGTTTCCATAGGAGACTAGAAGCTGGCACAACTCGATCAGCTCTGCTACATAGAGGCAATGCTCAGATTGCCTCTATGTAGCAGAATTACAGCCTTGCTATGAGCGTCGACCACTGGGTGGCGCTCACAGCAATCTGGCACCAAGAACCATAGAGGTCTCAAGGAGGCCTCTGGTTGTCATGCCGACGCACTGATGACCCCTGATCATGTGATGGGGTCACCGGTGCGCGCATTTCTGGTCGGATGGCCGGAAGCGCTTGTTAAATGCCACTGTCAGGGTTTGACAGTGGCATTTAACTAGTTAATAGGCGCGGGTGGATCGATTCCACCCGCGCCTATTTCAGACACATGTCAGCTGCTCAAAGCCAGGACAGCTTTGAGGTGGGCTCTCCGCCGGAGCCCACATCAAAGCGGGGGATACTGCCATCAGCGTAATAGTACGTCCAATGGCAGTAAGGGGTTAATTGTACATGTATTTGTATGTTCAGTACGCTGATGAAGGTCATGGTATGACCAAAACATTTGACAGAAGTACTACAGCTGGATTACATTAAATCTTTCCATCTATAATACCAAAGCTGAGTACCAAGTTTTTTGTATTACACTTTTTGGTTTGGGACCCTACTTGTGCACTTGTACAATTGTGCCACGGTTTCTTTCTACTCTACGTATTCCCTAGTTAGTCTGGTTGATGTATTTCCATACACTACTACTCCCCTCTTCCGTGGGGGGCGGGAACAGACTTAGAGCGGATTCAGGAGCTCAGCAAGGTACGTTGCCCCAGCATCTTCACCTTGAGGCCAGCGTCACACTAGCGAGTTTTACGGATGTATGAGCGCAGGAAATACGTCCAGAAAATACGCATTACACACGGCCCAATGATTCTCTATGTGGCAGCTCCTATCTGCCGTATATTACGCATCCGTAATATACGGTATGTTACGGGCGTAGAAAATCGCAGCATGCTGCGTTTGTCAGCGTATTGCGCAAAAAATCCATCAATGAAAGTCTATGGGGGCGAGAAAATTACGGATTACACACGGACCATGCGTGTGACTTGCGAGAAATACGCAACGGTGTTCTATAGAAAAGCCGGCAATTCAGTGCAGTGTACAGTAAAATCACACTGACAGAATAGAATAGAATAGGTAGAATAAATGTGTACACATAGAATGTTTATATATATATATATGTCAGTGAGACACATATATATATTTATATTTAATTCAGCGCTAGATAGCAGAAAAGCCGGTAATTCAATTGCCGGATTTTCCTATCTCCTTCACAAACCCGACAGGATATGAGACATGGTTACATACAGTAAACCATCTTATATCTCTTCTTTTATTACATATTCCTCTTTACTAATGCAACAAGTGTCTCTGTGTAAAATTTGGGGTCTCTAGCTATTAAATTAAAGGGTTAAATCCCGTAAAAAATTGGCGTGGGCTCCCGCGCAATTTTCTCCACCAGAGTGGGAAAGCCAGTGACTGAGGGCAGATATTAATAGCCTAGAGAAGGACCATTATTATAGGACCCCCCCTGGCTAAAAACATCTGCCCCCAGCCACCCCAGAAAAGGCACATCTGTAAGATGCGCCTATTCTGGCACTTAGCCTCTCTCTTCCCACTCCCGTGTAGCGGCGGGATATGGGGTAATGAAGGGTTAATGTCACCTTGCTATTGTAAGGTGACATTAAGCCAGGTTAATAATGGAGAGGCGTCAATTATGACACCTATCCATTATTAATCCAATAGTACGAAATGGTTAATAAAACACACACATTATTAAAAAGTATTTTAATGAAATAAAGACACATGGTGTTTTAATATTTTATTATACTCTTAATCCACCTGAAGACCCTTGTCACCTGAAATAAAGTAAAAAAAACAACAAAACAACAATATTCCATACCTTCCGTCAATACAGTCTTGTCCTACGCTGTAAATCCATCTGAAGGGGTGAAATCATTTTACACCCAGGAGCTCTGCTAATGCAGCTGTGCTCCTGACTGTAAAACTTGGTGAATGAATGGAATGCAGGGGAATGTACATGTAGTCATATGAACTCGAGCTTCAGAAAATATTCTGAAAAGTTCCCACGCTCGTGTTCATATGAGACTGGAGCGGAATGTGCGATTTGACAACTGATCCATTCATTTTATGAATGGCTGTGCTTGTTTTTTTCTGGAAGCCCCAAAGAGGATGAATGGAGCTGCGGTCAGACATAAAAGTGCACCGTCAGGGATAAAACTTCCCAATTTGTCCAATCTGAGCAGGTTCCAAAGGTCAGAACCCAAAAATCGATAAGTTATCACCTATCCTGTGGAGCCCATGGATCGGTGTGTTTTAACCAAAGAAGCGCTTTAATGCCAAGTACCGTAATTGTACATCTCAGTTATGGTATGGGCACAATACATGTGCAGGAGTCCTGTGTTTTACAGTCGGTGCTCCACTGTAACGGGGATGACGGCTAACAGGTATCTACATATAACTGTAGGGTAGACCCCTTGGGTCAATTCCTCCTGGGGGCACCAGACACTCCAGTCTGATGCTGATCGTTTTTATTAAATTTTACTACTTTTGCACACAGCGAAAGCTTCTTCTTTTTTTAGAAAAAAAAAGTTATTGCATCACTTTACTTTGAGAGCTATAATTTTTCAATTTTTCTGCCAATAGAGTCATGGGGGATAAGTTGTAGATTTTATTGGTACCTTTTTGGGGTCCATAACTTTTTTTTATCACTTTCTATGCTGATTTTTGGAAGAAAAAGAACATCATTTCACTTTTGAAACACAGATTTTGCTGTAATAGTGGGTCGGTGCCATTTGCAGAGCCCATCAGGTGCCGGATCAGCATAAATTTCCCAAAAGTTTACCCATGATGCGTTCATCTACAGGTGCAGTGACCATTTTGGATCCACAGGTGTTTTCCGGAAAAACGTACACAGTGGATGTTGCAGAGTAAAAGTTGAAAATTTACCATTGTAATGTCTATTACATTGTGTCCAGCTTGTGGTCCTGGAAATGCTCACCCATTAAACTGATAAGTGGGATTTCCTCCCTACAGTAATGCCATACATGTGGATGCTAACTGCAGTTTACACACACGATATAAGGCTGAGCAGGATTGGAGGCATTTGGCTTTGGGAGAGAAATTTTCACTGGAGTGTATTTGGGGGCAGTCATCTGTGCTACTAGTAACGTGCAGACCCCTTTATATTACTGTTGACACATGATGTACCTCAGTGGAGGCTTGTTTTTTGTGGGTTGATTAGAAGGTTTTATTGGTAGCATTTTGGGGTACAGGAAATTTTTTGATCGCTTTTAAGGCTCGTTCTATATTTATCCTGTGCTCTGCACTGAGTACATTCTTTCTCATGAGTTTCCAGCTAAATTCCCCTAAGGTATGGTTCACTAACGGAAATGACAGAACCATTCACTGTAGTGATGCAAAATGAGTCACTTTGGATTTTGTCTGTCCTCTGTTCTGGTGGTGTAGTTTCTTTTTAGGTATGCGCATATCTGTGGTCCATCATTTTTTCTGCGCTAAAATGACTCCTAAAAAGATGCACTTTGCCGGAGTAGAAGCCAGATGGAGTCCGAGGTGACTCCATCTGCCTCATTATAGGGAACAGTTCTATCGGGGTTTCATGTGCATTGTGTTTTTTGGGGGAATTTAGATAAAAACCCCAAGGTGAGTGCTCAGTGCAAAGCACAGGATAAATGTGAACCAAGCCTTATACTGATTTTTCAAAGACAGAATGAACAAATAAAACAATTCTTGAATTGTTTACCGTATATACTCGAGTATAAGCCGACCCGAGTATAAGCCGACCCCCCTAATTTTGCTACAAAAAACTGGGAAAACTTATTGACTCGAGTATAAGCTTAGGGTGGAAAATGCAGCAGCTACCGGTGAATTTCAAAAATAAAAATAGATGCTCCATGCCGTTCATTATGGCCCCATAGCTGTGCCATATAGTGCTCTGCACTGTTCATTATTGCCCCATAGCTGTACCATAGAAAGCTGTGCCATATAGTGCTCTGCACCGTTCATTATTGCCCCATAGCTGTACCATAGAAAGCTGTGCCATATAGTGCTCTGCACCGTTCATTATTGCCCCATAGCTGTGCCATATAGTGCTCTGCACCGTTCATTATTGCCCCATAGCTGTGCCATAGAAAGCTGTGCCATATAGTGCTCTGCACCGTTCATTATTGCCCCATAGCTGTGCCATATAGTGCTCTGCACCGTTCATTATTGCCCCATAGATGTACCATAGAAAGCTGTGCCATTGCTGCTGCTGCTTTAATAATAAAAAAATGACATACTCACCTCTCTTGCTTGCAGCTCCTCAGCGTCCCGTTCCGGCGTCTCTCCGCACTGACTGATCAGGCAGAGGGCGGCGCGCACACTATATGCATCATCGCGCCCTCTGGCCTGCACAGTCAGTGCGGAGAGACGCCGGGAAGATGGAGCGGCGCCCGGAGTGTGGAACGCGGACAGGTGAATATGTAATACTTACCTGCTCCCGGCGTCCCGCTCCTTCCCCAGCTGGTCTTCGGTGCCGCAGCCTCTTCCTCTATCAGCGCAGCGGTCACCGTTACCGCTCATTAGAGAAATGAATATGCAGCTCCACCCCTATGGGAGTGGAGTCCATATTCATTTCTCTAATGAGCGGTCCTGTTGTGAATTCTGTTTGTGGGCTCCCTCTGGTGGCGACTGGTGGTACTGGTTGACTTCTGTTCTTTATCTCCAGTGCACCTGTTCCCATCAGGAAATGGGAGTTTCCTATATAGTCTGGCTTTTCAGTCATTTACTTGCCGGCTATCAATGTTACCAGAGCTCCTCTGTTACTTGCTACCTGCTCCAAGTCTGCTGATTCAGATAAGTTGGATCATTTGTATCTTTTGTCCAGCGTGCATTTATATTAATCTTGCTGCTGGAAGCTCTAGTGAACTGATATGACCACTCCGGTGTCATGAGTTGATACCGGAGTTTAAAGTTATTTCAGGATGGTATTTTGTAGGGTTTTGAGTTGACCGCGCAGTCCACTTTTGTATTTTCTGCTATCTAGTTAGTGGGCCTCTCTTTGCTGAACCTGTATTCATACTACGTATGTGTTTTCTTCTTAACTAACCGTCATTATATGTTGGTGGCTACTATCACTTTGGGGTTTTCTCTAGAGGCAAGCCAGGTCTGTGTTTCCTCTATTAGGGGTAGCTAGATCTCCGGCTGGTGCGAGACGTCTAGGGATCAAACGCAGGTACGTTCCCCGGCCACTGGTAGTTGTGCGTGAGGTTCAGCATCGCGGTCAGCTTAGATTCCATCTTCCTAGAGCTAGTCCTGTTTTTGCCTATGTCCCTGCCATTGGGAACCATGACAGTATAGCCGGCCCGACTGTGTTAAGTATTGGCTGAAGAAGGATAGAAAAGAAGTCTTTGACACCTTTTTTTTTTTTTTTTTTACTCTGAAGTCTGTCTAGCCATAATTGCAGTCTGCTTCTTTCCCCTCCTCTTAATCCCTGAATGGCTCAGATCTCAGCTGCTGAGAAATGGATATCCAGAGTTTAGCTTCAAATCTGAATAATCTGGCTTCTAAGGTTCAAAATATACAAGACTTTGTCATACATGCTCCTATGTCTGAACCTAAAATTCCTATACCAGAGTTTTTTTCTGGAGATAGATCTCGTTTTTTGAATTTTAAGCACAATTGTAAATTGTATCTTTCTCTGAGATCTTACTCCGCTGGAGACCCCGCTCAGCAGGTTAAGATTGTTATTTCCTTGCTGCGGGGTGACCCCCAGAATTGGGCATTTGCATTGGCGCCAGGGGACCCTGCGCTGCTCAATGTGGATGCGTTTTTTCTGGCGCTGGGGTTGCTCTATGAGGAACCTAATTTGGAGATTCAGGCTGAAAAAGCCTTGATAGCCCTCTCTCAAGGGCATGATGAAGCTGAAGTATATTGTCAAAAATTTCAAAAATGGTCTGTACTGACTCAGTGGAATGAGTGCGCCCTGGCGGCGAATTTCAGAGAGGGTCTCTCTGACGCCGTTAAAGATGTCATGGTGGGGTTTCCTACGCCCACAGGTCTGAATGAGTCCATGACAATGGCTATTCAGATTGACCGGCGTTTACGGGAGCGCAAACCTGTGCACCATTTGGCGGTGTCTTCTGAGCAGGCACCGGAGAATATGCAATGTGATAGAATTCTGTCCAGAAGTGAACGGCAGAATTATAGGCGTAAAAATGGGTTGTGCTTCTATTGTGGCGATTCTGCTCATGTTATATCAGCATGCTCTAAACGCACAAAAAGGGTTGATAAGTCTTTTGCAGTTAGCACTTTGCAGTCTAAGTTCCTTTTGTCTGTGACTTTGATTTGTTCGTTATCATCTATTACCGTGAATGCCTATGTGGACTCTGGCGCCGCCCTGAGTCTTATGGATTGGTCCTTTGCCAGGCGCTGTGGGTTTAGTCTAGAGTCTCTGGAGGTCCCTATTCCTTTGAAGGGTATTGACTCCACACCATTGGCTAGGAATAAACCTCAATACTGGACACAAGTGACTATGTGTATGACTCCAGACCATCAGGAGGTGATTCGATTCCTTGTGTTGCATAATTTGCATGATGTCTTAGTGCTTGGATTGCCATGGTTACAAACTCACAACCCAGTTCTTGACTGGAAAACAATGTCCGTATTAAGCTGGGGATGTCGGGGGGTTCATGGGGAAGTACCTTTGGTTTCCATTGCTTCATCTACTCCCTCTGAGGTTCCGGCATTTTTGTCTGACTATTGTGATGTTTTTGAGGAGCCTAAACTTAGTTCACTCCCTCCTCACAGGGATTGCGATTGTGCTATAGATTTGATTCCTGGCAGTAAGTTTCCTAAAGGTCGTTTGTTCAATCTGTCTGTGCCAGAGCATGCTGCTATGCGAGAGTATATTAAGGAGTCCTTGGAAAAGGGACATATCCGTCCATCCTCATCCCCTTTAGGAGCAGGTTTTTTTTCGTGGGTAAAAAAGATGGTTCCCTGAGGCCTTGTATTGATTATCGGCTGTTGAATAAGATTACAGTCAAATATCAGTATCCTTTGCCACTGTTGACTGATTTGTTTGCTCGTATTAAGGGGGCAAGGTGGTTCTCTAAGATTGACCTTCGGGGTGCGTATAATTTGGTGCGGATTAAGCAGGGAGATGAGTGGAAAACTGCATTTAATACGCCCGAGGGCCATTTTGAGTATCTGGTAATGCCTTTTGGTCTTTCTAATGCCCCTTCAGTCTTTCAGTCCTTTATGCACAATATTTTCCGTGATTATCTGGATGGTTTTATGATTGTGTATTTGGATGATATTTTGATTTTTTCTGATGACTGGGAGTCACATGTTCAACAGGTCAGGAAGGTTTTTCAGGTTTTGCGGGCCAATTCTTTGTTTGTAAAGGGTTCAAAGTGTATTTTTGGGGTTCAGAAGATCTCTTTTTTGGGGTACATTTTTTCCCCTTCTTCTATTGAGATGGATCCTGTCAAGGTTCGGGCTATTTGTGATTGGACGCAACCGACTTCCCTTAAGAGTCTTCAGAAATTCTTGGGCTTTGCTAATTTCTATCATCGATTTATAACTGGTTTTTCAAGTGTTGTTAAGCCTCTAACGGATTTGACTAAGAAGGGTGCTGATGTTTCCAATTGGTCCTCGGCGGCTGTGGAGGCCTTTCGGGAGCTTAAGTGCCGCTTTTCTTCTGCTCCTGTGTTGCGCCAGCCTGATGTTTCACTTCCTTTTCAGGTTGAAGTTGATGCTTCAGAGATCGGAGCGGGGGCGGTTTTGTTGCAGAGAAGTTCTGATTGCTCGGTGATGAGACCATGTGCGTTCTTTTCTCGAAAATTTTCGCCCGCCGAGCGAAATTATGATGTTGGTAATCGGGAGCTATTGGCTATGAAGTGGGCCTTTGAGGAGTGGCGTCATTGGCTTGAGGGTGCTAGGCATCAGGTGGTGGTCTTGACTGATCACAAGAATCTGATTTACCTTGAGTCAGCCAGGCGTCTGAATTCTAGACAGGCGCGCTGGTCGTTGTTTTTCTCCCGGTTTAATTTCGTAGTCTCGTATCTGCCGGGTTCAAAAAATGTGAAGGCAGATGCCCTTTCTAGGAGTTTTGAACCTGACTCCCCTGGTGATTCTGAGCCTACGGGTATCCTTAAGGATGGGGTGATATTGTCTGCTGTCTCTCCAGACTTGCGACGTGCTTTGCAGGAGTTTCAAGTGGATAGGCCTGATCGTTGTCCGCCTGGGAGACTGTTTGTTCCAGATGAGTGGACCAGTAGAGTCATCTTGGAAGTTCATTCTTCTGTGTTGGAAGGCCACCCTGGAATCTTTGGTACCAGAGATTTGGTGGCCAGGTCCTTCTGGTGGCCTTCCTTGTCTCGGGATGTGCGTACTTTTGTACAGTCTTGTGATGTTTGCGCTCGGGCCAAGCCTTGCTGTTCTCGGGCTAGTGGATTGTTGTTGCCCTTGCCTATTCCGAAGAGGCCTTGGACGCACATCTCTATGGACTTTATTTCGGATCTCCCGGTTTCTCAGAAAATGACCGTCATCTGGGTGGTGTGTGACCGTTTTTCTAAAATGGTTCATTTGGTACCCTTGCCCAAGTTGCCTTCTTCATCTGAGTTGGTTCCTCTGTTTTTTCAGAATGTGGTTCGTTTACATGGTATCCCGGAAAACATCGTTTCTGACAGGGGATCCCAATTTGTGTCTAGATTTTGGCGGGCGTTCTGTGCCAGGATGGGCATTGATTTGTCTTTTTCGTCTGCCTTCCATCCTCAGACGAATGGCCAGACAGAGCGAACTAATCAGACCTTGGAGACTTATTTGAGGTGTTTTGTGTCTGCTGATCAGGATGACTGGGTCGCCTTTTTGCCGTTGGCGGAGTTTGCCCTTAATAATCGGGCTAGTTCTGCCACTCTGGTTTCTCCTTTCTTTTGCAATTCGGGGTTTCACCCTCGTTTTTCATCTGGCCAGGTGGAATCTTCGGATTGTCCTGGAGTGGACACTATGGTGGATAGATTGCACCAGATTTGGAGTCATGTGGTGGACAACTTGAAGTTGTCCCAGGAGAAGACTCAGCAGTTTGCTAATCGTCGTCGTCGTGCTGGTAATCGTCTTCGTGTTGGGGACTTGGTGTGGTTATCTTCTCGTTTTGTCCCTATGAAGGTCTCTTCTCCTAAGTTTAAACCTCGGTTCATAGGTCCTTATAAGATTTTGGAGATTCTTAATCCTGTATCGTTTCGTTTGGACCTACCGGCATCTTTCACTATTCATAATGTCTTCCATCGGTCTTTGTTGCGGAGGTACGAGATACCGGTTGTTCCTTCTGTTGAGCCTCCTGCTCCTGTGCTGGTGCAGGGTGAATTGGAGTATGTTGTGGAGAAGATTTTGGACTCTCGCATTTCCAGATGGAGACTTCAATATTTGGTTAAATGGAAGGGATACGGTCAGGAGGATAATTCTTGGGTGACTGCCTCTGATGTTCATGCCTCTGATTTGGTTCGCGCCTTTCATAGGGCTCATCCAGATCGCCCTGGTGGTTCTCATGAGGGTTCGGTGCCCCCTCCTCAAGGGGGGGGTACTGTTGTGAATTCTGTTTGTGGGCTCCCTCTGGTGGCGACTGGTGGTACTGGTTGACTTCTGTTCTTTATCTCCAGTGCACCTGTTCCCATCAGGAAATGGGAGTTTCCTATATAGTCTGGCTTTTCAGTCATTTACTTGCCGGCTATCAATGTTACCAGAGCTCCTCTGTTACTTGCTACCTGCTCCAAGTCTGCTGATTCAGATAAGTTGGATCATTTGTATCTTTTGTCCAGCGTGCATTTATATTAATCTTGCTGCTGGAAGCTCTAGTGAACTGATATGACCACTCCGGTGTCATGAGTTGATACCGGAGTTTAAAGTTATTTCAGGATGGTATTTTGTAGGGTTTTGAGTTGACCGCGCAGTCCACTTTTGTATTTTCTGCTATCTAGTTAGTGGGCCTCTCTTTGCTGAACCTGTATTCATACTACGTATGTGTTTTCTTCTTAACTAACCGTCATTATATGTTGGGGGCTACTATCACTTTGGGGTTTTCTCTAGAGGCAAGCCAGGTCTGTGTTTCCTCTATTAGGGGTAGCTAGATCTCCGGCTGGTGCGAGACGTCTAGGGATCAAACGCAGGTACGTTCCCCGGCCACTGGTAGTTGTGCGTGAGGTTCAGCATCGCGGTCAGCTTAGATTCCATCTTCCTAGAGCTAGTCCTGTTTTTGCCTATGTCCCTGCCATTGGGAACCATGACATGGTCCCATGTGACCGCTGAACAGGGGAAGAGCTGCGGCACCCGGAGACCGTGGGACTGCAGGGACAGCGCCAGGAACCCCGGAAGCAGGTAAGTATGCCTCAGCGCCCTCTCCCCCTCACCCGCCGACCCTGCCGCCGACCGTGACTCGAGTATAAGCCGAGAGGGGCACTTTTAGCCCAAGAATTTGGGCTGAAAATCTTGGCTTATACTCGAGTATATACGGTATTTATTTCTTAGGGGTTTTTTAAATACCATTCACAGTTCAGTATAAGTGGTAAGACAGATTTATTCCTCGGGTTGGTAAGATTTCAGTGATACTAGATTTATAAAGTTTTTTTACGTTTTCTTTACTTTTGCACAATAAAAAAAGAAAATGGCAGGGCCAAACTGGCCACTTTATCCCAAGGTTAATATTTGTCCTCAAGGTGTCATGATTAGTGATGAGCGAGTATACTCGTTGCTCGGGTTTTCCTGAGCACACTCGGGGGGGGGGGGGATGTCTCGGAGTATTTGTTAAGGCCCCGTCTCACTTAGCGATTTACCAACGATCACGACCAGCGATATGACCTGGCCGTGATCGTTGGTAAGTCGCTGTGTGGTCGCTGGGGAGCTGTCACACAGACCGCTCTCCCCAGCGACCAACGATCAGGGGAACGAGTTCGGCATCGTTGAAACTGTCTTCAACGATGCCGAAGTCCCCCTGCAGCACCCGGGTAACCAGGGTAAACATCGGGTTACTAAGCGCAGGGCCGCGCTTAGTAACCCGATGTTTACCCTGGTTACCAAAAAAAACAAACAGTACATACTCGCCTTTCGGTGTCCAGGTCCCTTGCCGTCTGCTTCCTGCTCTGACTGACTGAGCCGCCGTACACTGAGAGCAGAGCGCAGCGGTGACGTCACTGCTGTGCTCTCACTGTACGGCCGGCAGTCAGTGAGAGCAGGAAGCAGACGGCAAGGGACCTGACGGACATCAGAAGGCGAGTATGTATTGTTTGTTTTTTTTTACATTTACGCTGGTAACCAGGGTAAACATCGGGTTACTAAGCGCGGCCCTGCGCTTAGTAACCCGATGTTTACCCTGGTTACCAGTGAAGACATCGCTGGATCGGTGTCACACACACCGATTCAGCAATGTCAGCGGGGCCTCAACGACCAAAAAAAGGTCCAGGCCATTCCGACACGACCAGCGATCTCGCAGCAGGGGCCTGATCGCTGGTACGTGTCACACATAGCGAGATCGCTATGGAGGTCGCTGTTGCGTCACAAAACTTGTGACTCAGCAGCGATCTCGCTAGCGATCTCGCTATGTGAGACGGGGCCTTTAGTGCTCGGAGATTTAGTTTTTGTCCACGTAGCTGCATGATTTATGGCTACTAGATAGGCTGAACACACTCGCTCATCACTAGTCATGATAACTATCGGGACCTGCAATCGGTGCAAAAAATGATCATGCTCGATGCAGCAGGGTCCTGAAGGTTTGGATTTCTTTTTCCCTTAATAATAAAAACCCTCAGTTATAAACAGCATTTTGTGTTTACTCATGTTATCTTTGTCTAATATTTAAATTTGTTTGGTGATCTGAAACATTTAAGTGTGACATGCAAAAGAATAGGAAATCAGGAAGGGACAAACACTCCTTTCTCATATAATTGTAATATCTTAAGGTACCTTCACACTATGCGACGCTGCAGCGATATCGACAACGATGCCGATCGCTGCAGCGTCGCTGTTTGGTCGCTGGAGAGCTGTCACACAGACCGCTCTCCAGCGACCAACGATGCCGAAGTCCCCGGGTAACCAGGGTAAACATCGGGTTACTAAGCGCAGGGCCGCGCTTAGTAACCCGATGTTTACCCTGGTTACCAGTGTAAATGTAAAAAAACAAACACTACATACTTACATTCGCGTCCCCCGGCGTCCGCTTCCCTGCACTGTGTAAGCGCCGGCCCTAACAGCAGAGCAGTGACGTCACCGCTGTGCTTTGCTTTACGGCCGGCACTGACACACTCAGTGCAGGAAGCTCTGAGCAGCAGCGCGGACGCCGGGGGACGTGACAGACATCAGAGGGTGAGTATGTACTGTTTTTTTTTTTACTTTTACAATGGTAACCAGGGTAAATATCGGGTTACTAAGCGCGGCCCTGCGCTTAGTAACCCGATATTTACCCTGGTTACCACTGTAAAACATCGCTGGCATCTTTGCTTTTGCTGTCAAACACAACGATACACGCCGATCTGACGACCAAATAAAGTTCTGAACTTTCAGCAACGACCAGCGATATCACAGCAGGATCCTGATCGCTGCTGCGTGTCAAACACAACGATATCGCTATCCAGGACGCTGCAACGTCACGGATCGCTATCGTTGTAAAGTCGCCTAGTGTGAAGGTACCTTGAACCTAAAGAGACCCTTTACTACCTAAAAATTAAAGACTAGTGATGAGCTTAGATAAGGTGTTATGCTCAGGTGCTAACCGAGTGTCTTCGGCGTGCTCGAAAAATATGTTCGAGTCCCTGCGGCTGCATGTCTCGAGGCTGTTCGACAACCGCAACACATACAGGGATTGCCTGTTTGTTAGGAGAATTCGCATATATATTCAATAAAATGGCGTTGGATAGTGCGGTATGTGTATGCGCTGACTTCGGTGCAATTTTATTGAAGTAATGTACTACAACGTCAATATAGCACTGCGCACATGCACCGCCAATCACCATTATTCCTACGGCTGGGGCTTGCGCACTGCTATGTTGACATTGTAGTACATTACTTCAATAAAATGGCAGCAGAGACAGTGCATGCGCATACTGCGATCTGCGGCACCATTTTATTGAAGACATACTATATGTGAATTCGCAGACACAGTGTCTTCAGAAATGTACCAATAAAAATGCTCGCGACCTGGGCATAGAACAGATTCAATAGCTAGATATTATGTATTGCAAATTGTTGCAAATTGTTATAGAACAAAGCATAAGAGTAGATGGATATGTATATTTTTCCTTATTGAGTTGGCCTCTGGTAAGTGTCTGCTGTGTCAGCTTTGAGTTCTGCTACACGTTACATCTCAGAACTCTGAGTCACAGCTGCTGCACCCAGTAAACTAAGTGATACATCGTTGGATTCAGAGTCTCTTTAACTACATTACACTGCTCTCAGATTCCCATTCACTATTGCAGCTGAATGAAGATGGCAGCAATGCACTGGGCTGTGCCACTTCACGTGTGCCAGGGAACCTTCAATCAATTGACTAGTAAGGATGACAGGAGACAAACACTTGTGCCCACGTTGGGGATTGGATTTGTGTGCGGATTTTTCCACACAGTTTTTGCAAAATCCACAGGTAAAAAGCACTGCGCTTTACCTGCGGATTTACCGCGGAATTCCTGCATTTTTTGTGCGGATTCCACCTGCGGATTCCTATTGAGGAGCAGGTGTAAAACGCTGCGGAATCCGCACAAAGAATTGACATACTGCAGAAAATACAATGCAGCATTTTGTTTTCCATAGGTTTACATGGTACTGTACACCACATGGAAAACTGCTGCGAATCCGTAGCGGCCAACCCGCAACGTGTGCACATATCCTTACCCTTCTGATGTCCTTGACCTATCCTAAAGAGAGTATAGTACTTAACAGTTAGACTATGTTCACACAGGGCGTTTTAGCTGTGCGTTTTTGTCTGCAGCAAAACCTGATCTCTTGGCAGGAAAGAAGGTGTGGCAAAAACGCAGGTTTTGTTCCATTTTTGGTGCTATTTTTTGCTGCAGTTTTGGCATGCTACATTTGTCTCGTGCATACTGATAAAGTTTAGTGCAAAGAAAAAAATCTACCGTAATTCTATTTAGTCAGGTTTTGGCACAAAAAACACTGCAAAACCGGACACCTGCATTTTTGGTGCAGATTTTCAGCGTTTTTTCGCAACTCATTACTTTCAATGGGTAAAAAAACACTGAAAGAAGTGACATGATCCATTGTGCAAAAAACAATGCAAAGCTCAAATTAGTGATGACAAAAATCTAAGCTGTGTACATGAGATTTCTGAAACCTCATAGACTTTGCTGGTACTGTAAAGCACAGGTGAAAATTTGCATTTAAAAAACACTGAAAAAATTCCTTGTGTGAACATAGCCTATATGTTGTTTCAGAAGAACTTGCAGTATGAATGTATGGAGCTCCTTCATCCTTCACACTCCATGTTGAACTTTATGCGCTCCAGCTGTCATCTTCCTCAGCAATGTCAAATATCAGTGATCACTGCAGACAGATTTTACCCATGAATTGAGAATTTTGAGAATGAATGATCACTCCAGGAGGAGAAAGAAGCAGATTTATTTAACAAGATATATTACAAATGTTCTTATTTTCAAGTGTACTATTCATTTATGAATAGTGTTGAGCATTCCGATGCTGCAAGTATCGGGTATCGGCCGATACTTGCTGTATCGGAATTTCCGATACCGAGATCCGATATTTTTGTAATATCGGATATCGGTATCGAAACAACATTAATGTAAAAAGGTGTAAAAGAAAGAATTAAAATAAAAAAAATCGCTATACTCACCTCTCCGACGCAGCCGGGACCTCAGCGAAGGAACCGGCAGCGTTGTTTGTTTAAAATTCGCGCTTTTACTTGCTTACGTGAATTCCCGGCTTCTGATTGGTCAGGGCGGCCATGTTGCCGGGACGCGGACCAATCACAGCAAGCCGTGACGAAATTACGTCACGGCTTGCTGTGATTGGTCCGCGTCCCGGCAACATGGCCGCCATTAACCAATCACAAGCCGTGACGTCACGGGAGGCTGGACACGCGCTTATTTTGAAAAGCGCGCGTGTCCAGCCTCCCGTGACGTCACGGCTTGTGATTGGTCACGGCGCCATATTGCCGGGATGCGGACCAATCACAGCAAGCCGTGACGAAATTACGTCACGGCTTGCTGTGATTGGTCCGCGTCCCAGGAACATGGCCGCCATTAACCAATCACAAGCCGTGACGTCACGGGAGGCTGGACACGCGCTTATTTTGAAAAGCGCGCGTGTCCAGCCTCCCGTGACGTCACGGCTTGTGATTGGTCACGGCGCCATATTGCCGGGACGCGGACCAATCACAGCAAGCCGTGACGTAATTTTGTCACGGCTTGCTGTGATTGGTCCGAGTCCCGGCAACATGGCCGCCCTGACCAATCAGAAGCCGGGAATTCACGTAAGCAAGTAAAAGCGCGAATTTTAAAGAAACAACGCTGCCGCTTACAATCGCCGAGGTCCCGGCTGCGTCGGACAGGTGAGTATAGCGATATTTTTTATTTTAATTCTTTATTTTACACATTTATATGGTTCCCAGGGCCTGAAGGAGAGTTTCCTCTCCTTCAGACCCTGGGAACCATCAGGAATACCGTCCGATACCTGAGTCCCATTGACTTGTATTGGTATCGGGTATCGGTATCGGATTGGATCCGATATTTTGCCGGTATCGGCCGATACTTTCCGATACCGATACTTTCAAGTATCGGACGGTATCGCTCAACACTATTTATGAAGAAAAAAAAATGGTTGCTCTTTAAGTTGCACTTATACTGAAGGCTAGGGTTGAGCGACTTTTGCTTTTTTAGGATCGAGTCGGGTTTCGTGAAACCCGACGTTCTCGAAAGTCGGATCGTGTGAAATCGGCCGACTATTGTGAAAAGTCGGGGGGCCGACCGAAACACGAAACCCAATGCAAGTCTATTTTTTTTTTTATTTCTCTCTCTCTCTCTCCCTCTCTCTCCTCGGACAGAGTGTAAATCAGTACATTCCTCGGACTGTGTGAATCGCTACATCCAAAACGGTAAGATGGCGTTTATACCCCCACCCCCTGTGACGCCGCAGAAAGCAAGACAAGACCTATGTCATCACGCTGCCCACACTCCTTCATTGGCTGAAAAAATGGTGGTTAAAGCGTCATACGAAATGCGACTTTGGCGCGAAGATCGCCGACCGCATGGCCGATCCCACGCTGAGATCGGCTCGGGTTTCATGAAACCCGACTTTGCCGAAAGTCCGCGACTTATGAAATTGACCGATCCGTTTCGCTCAACCCTACTGAAGGCTAGTTTCACACTAGCGTTAACTGCAATACGTCGCAAATGCGTCGTTTTTGCGAAACGCCGCATCCAGCAAAAGTTTTTGCTGGATACGTTGTTTCGTCATAGAGTAACATTAGCGACGCATTTGCGACGCATTTGCGACGCATTTCCAAACGGTGAATGCGTTTGGCGGCGTTTGGGCGTATGGTAGCGGTCCGTCGGGAGAAAAAAACGTTACATGTAACGTTTTTTGCTCCCGACGGTCCGCTTTTTCCGACCGCGCATGCGCAGTCGGAACTCCGCCCCCACCTCCCCGCACTTCCCCGCACATCACAATGGGGCAGCGGATGCGTGGGAAATATGCATCCGCTGCCCCCGTTGTGCGGCGGAGACCACACTAGCGTCGGGAACGTCGGCCCGACGCGCAGCGACGGGTTGTTCCCGACGCTAGTGTGAAAGTAGCCGAAGGCTACTTATCTACTTTTGACTTGTCTGTTTGCCATTGTGGGTGTGTTTTCTGTAATCCAGTTTTTGGGGCCCATTCGTTTACTTTTCTAAACATGCTAGTAGTGATGAGCGAGTATACTCGTGTTGCTCGGGTTTTCCCCTAGTACGCTTGGGTGGTCTCCGAGTATTTGTTAGTGCTCAGAGATATAGTTCTTGTTGATGGCAGCTGCATGATTTACGGCTGCTAGCCAGCCTGAATACATGCAGGGATTGCCTGGTTGCTAGGGAATTCCCATATGTATTCAGCCTGTCTAGCAGTCGCAAATCATGCAGCCAGGGCAAAGAAAACTAAATCTCAGAGCACTCACAAGTACTCGGAGACCACCCAAGCATGCTGGGGAAAACCCAAGCAAGGAGTATTCTCGCTCATCACTACATGCTAGAGTTGTGTGTGACATTTTACAGGATAATGTATTTGGAGGAAGAAATAGCAGGAAAGAATAGTAATATTGATTGTCTTAAAAAAATCAATATTTCCCATATTCCCTTCCCTTTTCACACACACACACACACACACACACACACACACACACACACACACACACACACACACACACACACACACACACACACCTCATTTAATAGTTAAGAGTTATTTGCACCTAAAGAAGTATCCTCACTAGGGTTGAGCGAAACGGATCGGTCATTTTCATAAGTCGCCGACTTTTGGCAAAGTCGGGTTTCATGAAACCCGACCCGATCCCAGCGTGGGGTCGGCCATGCGGTACGCGACTTTCGCGCCAAAGTCGCGTTTCAATGACGCTAAAAGCGCCATTTCTCAGCCAATGAAGGTGGACGCAGAGTGTGGGCAGCGTGATGACATAGATCTCAGTCCCCACCATCTTAGAGAAGGGCATTGCAGTGATTGGCTTGCTTTCTGCGGCGTCACAGGGGCTATAAAGGGGCGTTCCCGCCGACCGCCATCTTACTGCTGCTGATCTGAGCGTAGGGAGAGGTTGCTGCCGCTTCGTCAGAAGCAGGGATAGTGTTAGGCAGGGTACATTCACCCCCAAACCGCTTGTGCTGTAGCGATTTCCACTGTCCAACACCACCTTTTGTTTGCAGGGACAGTGGAAGCTACATTTTTTTTTCCTCAGCGCTGTAGCTCATTGGGCTGCCCTAGAAGGCTCCCTGATAGCTGCGTTGCTGTGTGTGTACGCCGCTGTGCAAACCAACTGCTTTTTTCAAAGCACAAATCATCTTCCTTTCTGCACAGCTATCTTGTTTGTTTGACCACACTTTTGTGTGCAGCAGTCCTTTTTATAGCTGCCTGTCATACTTTTCTGAGATTACTGCAGGGAGATAAAGATTGGCAAGTCTGCCTCTGTGCCAGTGCTGTGTGTGGCATCTGTCTCTCATTGTGTGCCACAGAAAACCTAGTGTGTAATACTGGGCCATTTTTTTTTAATTTTTTTAATTCTCCCTGAAAAAAAATAAATAAATAGTGGGAGATAAAGATTGGCAAGTCTGCCTCTGTACCAGTGCTGTGTGTGGCATCTGTCTCTCATTGTGTGCCACAGAAAACCTAGTGTGTAATACTGGGCCATTTATTTATTTTTTTTTAAATTCTCCCTGAAAAAAAAAATAAAATAGTGGGAGATTAAGATTGGCATTTCTGCTTGAGTGCCGGTCCTGTGTGTGCCATCTGTCTCAAATTATTGGGGCACAGAAAACCTAGTGTGTAACATTGGGCCTGATTTTCCTTTCAGTGTCAGCCACCTATAAAGGTATATATAAATCCTACAGAAGTTTGAGTTCACCTTATAAGTTGTTTTACAGTAACAATTACCGTTACTTTGGTTACGTTTTGCAAACAATGAGGAAGTCTGGTGGAAGAGGTCGTGGCCGTGAGCGGTCATTGTCAGCTGGTAATGATGGTAGTGGTGGTGGAGCATCAGGTGGTCGTGGTAAAAGCAGTACAGCACCTAAGTCTCGAGTTCTTGAGCCAGGTTCGTCGTCTGGCTACACAAGGCCTCGAACGCTCCCTTTTCTGGGAGTAGGAAAACCGCTTTTAAAGCCGGAGCAGCAAGAACAAGTTTTGGCTTTCCTTGCTGACTCAGCCTCTAGCTCTTTTGCCTCCTCTTCTGAAAGTGCTAAATGTAAAAGCAGCGCGTCGTTAGTGGATGTTCACGGTCAGGGACAAGTCGCTTCCTTGTCTTCTTCACCCAGAACAAGAGAGAAGGATGCGTCAGGAGACACAATGGGTTACTCCATGGAGCTCTTTACACATACCGTTCCTGGGTTAGACAGTGAAACAGTTAACAGGCCATGCCCATTAGAAGTTGAATCGGACATGGAGTGCACTGATGCACAGCCACAGCCAGATTACTATGCTGTTCCTTTGACTCAGACCAGAACATTGCCCTCGCAGTGTACTGAGCCAGAATCAAACCCAGCTGAGACTATGGTGCCCCGTCATGAACGCTATACCACCGGCTTACACGGTGACACAGACGAAGTTGCACACGAGATAGAAGAGGAGGTCATAGATGACCCAGTTGTTGACCCCGATTGGCAGCCATTGGGGGAACAGGGTGCAGGCGGCAGTAGTTCTGAAGTGGAGGAGGAGGAGGAGCCGCAGCAGGCATCAACATCACAACAGGTTCCATCTGCCGGGCCCGTATCTGGCCAAAAACGCGTGGCAAAACCAAAACCAGTTGGAGGACAGCGTGGCCATCCGGTTAAAGAAGCTCAGTCTGCAATGCCTGAAAAGGTATCCGATAGTAGAAAGAGTGCAGTCTGGCATTTTTTTAAACAACATCCAAATGATCAGCGCAAAGTCATCTGTCAAAAATGTTCAACTACCTTAAGCAGAGGTCAGAATCTTAAAAGTCTAAATACAAGTTGCATGCATAGACATTTAACCACCATGCATTTGCAAGCCTGGACTAACTACCAAACGTGCCTAAAGGTTGCAGCACCCTCGGCCAATGAAGCTTGTCAGCAACGCTACATCCCTTCCCTCACTGTAAGCCCACCATTTCCCGCACCACCTGCAGTATCTGTGCAGCTTTTGTCTCCAGGCCAAAGCAGTCAGGGAATCACCAGGTTCGTAGTAGGAAACACTGCATGTAGGGCACCGGCAAGAATACCATCTCCAACCCTCTCTCAGTCTGCCATGTCCACCGGCACCACCGCTAGTTCCACGGTCTCCAGCTCTCCAGTGCAGCTCACCCTACATGAGACTCTTGTTAGGAAAAGGAAGTACTCATCCTCGCATCCGCGTACACAGGGTTTGAATGCCCACATTGCTAGACTAATCTCATTAGAGATGATGCCCTACCGGTTAGTTGAAAGCGAAGCTTTCAAAGCGCTGATGGACTACGCTGTACCACGCTACGAGCTACCCAGTCGACACTTCTTTTCTAGAAAAGCCATCCCAGCCCTCCAACAGCATGTTAAAGACCACATCGTCCATGCACTCAGGCAATCTGTGACTACAAAGGTGCACCTGACAACAGATGCATGGACCAGTAGGCATGGCCAGGGACGTTACGTGTCCATCACGGCACACTGGGTGAATGTGGTGGATGCAGGGTCCACAGGGGACAGCAATATTGGGACAGTTCTGCCTAGCCCACGGTCAAGGAAACAGTTGGCTGTAGGCGTTCGCCCCCCCTCCTCCTCTTCCTCCTCCTGCAGAAGCGAGAGCTCGTCCACAGACCACAGTCGCACATCCACTCCATCCGCAGCTGCCACTGTTGCACACCAGGTGTGCCATTATGGGACAGCTAGTGGCAAGCGTCAGCAGGCTGTATTGGCAATGAAGTGTTTGGGCGACAACAGACACACCGCGGAAGTTCTGTCCGAGTTCTTGCAGAAAGAAACTCAGTCATGGCTGGGCACTGTACATCTTGAGGCAGGCAAGGTAGTGGTTGATAACGGAAGGAATTTCATGGCTGCCATAGCCCTTTCCCAACTGAAACACATTCCTTGCCTGGCTCACACCTTAAACCTGGTGGTGCAGTGCTTCCTGAAAAGTTATCCGGGGTTACCCGACCTGCTCCTCAAAGTTCGCAGACTTTGCTCGCATATCCGCCGTTCGCCCGTACACTCCAGCCGTATGCAGAACTATCAGCGGTCTTTGAACCTTCCCCAGCATCGCCTAATCATCGACGTTGCAACAAGGTGGAACTCCACACTGCACATGCTTCAGAGACTGTGCGAACAGAGGCGTGCTGTTATGTATTTGTGGGAGGATACACTGGCAGGCAGTTGGATGGCAGACATGGAGTTGTCAGGTGTGCAGTGGTCGAAGCTACAAGACCTGTGTCAAGTCCTTCAGTGTTTTGAGGAATGCACACGGCTGGTTAGTGCAGACAACGCCATAATAAGCATGAGCATCCCCCTAATGCGTCTGCTGATGCAAAGTTTGACGCACATAAAGGAGCAGGCGTCTGCAGCCGAGGAAGAGGAAAGCCTTGATGACAGTCAGCCATTGTCTGGTTAGGGCCATGTAGAGGACGCGGTAGCGGGCGAAGAGGAGGAGGAGGACGAGGAGGATGATGGGGATGAGTACTTTTTTAATGAGGAAGCTTCTCCTGGGCCAACAGAAATTAGTGGCGTTGCAAGGCCGGGTTCTGTTTTTTTAAGGGAGACAAGTGACGTAGATTTGCCTGTAACTGCCCCTCAGACCAGCACAACCGCAGATTTGACAACTGGAACTTTGGCCCACATGGCGGATTATGCCTTACGTATCCTCAAAAGGGACCCACGCATTATTAAAATGATGACCGATGACGATTACTGGTTGGCCTGCATCCTTGACCCTCGCTATAAAGGCAAATTGCAAAATATTATGCCACATGAGAACCTCAAACAAATATTAGCAACCAAACAAGCAACTCTTGTAGACCGTTTGATTCAGGCATTCCCAGCACACAGCGCCGGTGATGGTTCTCACACGAGCTGCAGGGGGCTACAGGGCAGAGGTGTTAGAGGTGCACAAATCAGAAGTGGCGTTGGACAGAGGGGTTTTCTGACCAGGTTGTGGAGTGATTTCGCAATGACCGCAGACAGGACAGGTACTGCAGCATCTATTCAAAGTGACAGGAGACAACGTTTGTCCAGTATGGTTACTAACTATTTTTCATCCCTTATCGATGTTCTCCCTCAACCGTCATTCCCATTTGATTACTGGGCATCCAAATTAGACACCTGGCCTGAATTGGCAGAATATGCATTGCAGGAGCTTGCTTGCCCAGCAGCTAGTGTGCTATCAGAAAGAGTATTCAGTGCTGCTGGTTCAATATTAACAGAAAAAAGGACTCGTCTGGCTACCCAAAATGTGGATGATCTAACCTTCATTAATATGAACCACTCCTGGATTTCAAATTATTTTGCCCCACCTTTCCCGGCTGACACCTAGCTTTCCTATAAAAAGGTCTTTCTTGTGGACTGGTCTTACTGAGTGTTCCAATCTCTTAATTTGCAGCAGCTGTTTGTCCAGCATACGACATGTTTACACCTCCCTCAATGGGAAAACTCCCCCCACGGGGCCGTGGTCTCGCCACTTGGCGCAAGCACCCGTTAGAGTGCCGTTTGTCTGAAGAGGTGGGTGTGCCCGCTTTTGGTCGATGGCACTGCCACTGGGTCCCTCATAGTACAATGAAGTGTCTCTGGCGGTGGTGGCGCGCACCCAACGTCAGACACACCGTTGTTACATGAGGGGCCCTGGGCCTGTACCGCCGGCCACAAGAGAGTTCACACCCCCCCCAGCTCAAACTGTGCTCTACCACGTGCAAAATTATCTCTCACAGCTCCACCAATGTTTAGTCTATGCGCTGGCATCATTCAATGCCTGGCACTGACAATACCAATTTGTTGACATCTATGATGCTAGTTAAAATAGTCTGGGTCAGTGTCCTATATTGACACCAGTAAATACTTAGTGCCAAATTACTATGTCTGAAACTCAGCAGAGGAGCCCACCCCTGTACCTAAGTATGCCACACTTTAGTTTTTTTGTTTTGTTGTTTTGCGAGACATTAACATCTATTTATTTTTTGGGAGTACTAACTGTGTCAGACACTCCTTGCAATCGTCCTCCGCTGACCACACCAATGCTGCCTGTGTACCCATGTAACCTATTTAAAACTGCATAGAGCCTATTTTTATTTATTTTAGGCCCAGTAAGCCTGTCTGCGGTCCCTCCTCGCAATCGTCCTCCGCTGACCACACCAATGCTGCCTGTGTACCCATGTAACCTACTTTAAAGTGCATATAGCCTATTTTTATTTATTTTAGGCCCAGTAAGCCTGTCTGCGGTCCCTCCTCGCAATCGTCCTCCGCTAACGACACCAATGCTGCCTGTGTACCCATGTAACCTATTTTAAAGTGCATATAGCCTATTTTTATTTATTTTAGGCCCAGTAAGCCTGTCTGCGGTCCCTCCTTGCAATCGTCCTCCGCTGACCACACCAATGCTGCCCGTGTACCCCTGGAACCTATTTAAAAGTTCATAGAGCCTATATATATATTTTATTTAATATTAATAAAGCCATGATGGACTACGCTGTACCACGCTACAAGCTAACCAGTCGACACTTCTTTCGCGAGAAAAGCCATCCCAACCCTCCACCAGCATGTAAAAGACCGCATTGTCCATGCACTCTGGCAATCTGTGAGTACAAAGCTGCACCTGACAACAGACGCATGGACCTGTAGGCATGGCCACGGAAGGTTACGTGTCCATTACGGCGCAATGGGTTAATGTGGTGGATGCATAGTCCACAGGGGACAGCCTACTAAGTCTGTCTGCAGTCCCTAATTAAAATTGTCCTCAATTCAGGTTTTCGGGCTTTTTTAAAAAATAGGAAACTGCATTTGGGCTACTAGTTTGGTTGCCGCGCGTGCGCAGATGGATATCGCGGCGGCCATTTTCCTGAAGCCGCGGCCAGCAGAGCGCCGCTTCTGCGCACGCGCGGCCAAAGGAAGATGGCCGCGCCCACCGATCACCAATGAAAACGAACAGCGCGCTCTTTTAAATCCCCTGGCAGAGGATTCGGGACCTTGGGCATGCGCACACCACTACGCCACCAACGGAAAACTACGCAAAATCTGGGGGAAGACAACGCCCTTTTGACCAGACCAGCCTGATTGACAGGCGAAAACGGAGACTTTGCAAGGGTATTTCGGCAACTTAGGTGGGTAATAAACGCATAACAAACACACTAATGTAATGCCCACCTCTGCCCCTATTTAACGCTATTTTTATCCCATCTTCCAAAAACGTGGTGACAGGTTCCCTTTAAGTATTTTTAAATGTAACACTACAGTTGCCATACTACTTGGGTTGGGGCCTAGTAACGGTGTTCTCCTAATCCTTGGTGTTCTCCTCCAGGTTTCCTTGTCTGAGCTTCAACCTTCAGGCTCTCATTAAGTATTTGTGTGGTAAAAATTGGTGGTTGGGGCCTACTAACGGTGTGTGCCGCTCCCTGGTGTTGTCCTCCACTGTATAAATCTGAGCTTCAACCTTCAGGCTCTCGTTAAGTAGTTGTTTTTAAAATGTGTGGTTGGGCCCTTAAAACGGTGTCTGACGCTACTGGGTTTTCTCCTGTTTTGTTGTCCCAACCTTCAACATACCTCCCAACTTTTGAAGATGGGAAAGAGGGACAAAGTTTGCGGCGCGCAACGCGCGCCTCGGCAAATTTTAGGCCACACCTCTGACCACACCCATTCATAATTAGTCACACCCATATGCACGTCCCAACCACACCCATTTAGCACTGCTGATCACACTGTTTCACATACAATAATTATAAACAAAAAAATACTTTATAATGGCCACACATGATGCTCCATACTGTATGATGACCCCACATGATGCTCCATACTGTATGATGACCGCACATGATGCTCCATACTGTATAATGGCCACACATGATGCTCCATACTGTATAATGGCTGCACATGATGCTCCATACTGTATAATGACCGCACATGATGCTCCATACTGTATAATGGCCACACAGTGCTCCATACTGTATAATGGCCACACATGATGCTCCATACTGTATGATGACCCCACATGATGCTCCATACTGTATGATGACCGCACATGATGCTCCATACTGTATAATGGCCACACATGATGCTCCATACTGTATAATGGCTGCACATGATGCTCCATACTGTATAATGACCGCACATGATGCTCCATACTGTATAATGGCCACACAGTGCTCCATACTGTATAATGGCCACACATGATGCTCCATACTGTATGATGACCCCACATGATGCTCCATACTGTATGATGACCGCACATGATGCTCCATACTGTATAATGGCCACACATGATGCTCCATACTGTATAATGGCTGCACATGATGCTCCATACTGTATAATGACCGCACATGATGCTCCATACTGTATAATGGCCACACAGTGCTCCATACTGTATAATGGCCACACATGATGCTCCATACTGTATGATGACCCCACATGATGCTCCATACTGTATGATGACCGCACATGATGCTCCATACTGTATAATGGCCACACATGATGCTCCATACTGTATAATGGCTGCACATGATGCTCCATACTGTATAATGACCGCACATGATGCTCCATACTGTATAATGGCCACACAGTGCTCCATACTGTATAATGGCCACACATGATGCTCCATACTGTATGATGACCCCACATGATGCTCCATACTGTATGATGACCGCACATGATGCTCCATACTGTATAATGGCCACACATGATGCTCCATACTGTATAATGGCTGCACATGATGCTCCATACTGTATAATGACCGCACATGATGCTCCATACTGTATAATGGCCACACAGTGCTCCATACTGTATAATGGCCACACATGATGCTCCATACTGTATGATGACCCCACATGATGCTCCATACTGTATGATGACCGCACATGATGCTCCATACTGTATAATGGCCACACATGATGCTCCATACTGTATAATGGCTGCACATGATGCTCCATACTGTATAATGACCGCACATGATGCTCCATACTGTATAATGGCCACACAGTGCTCCATACTGTATAATGGCCACACATGATGCTCCATACTGTATGATGACCCCACATGATGCTCCATACTGTATGATGACCGCACATGATGCTCCATACTGTATAATGGCCACACATGATGCTCCATACTGTATAATGGCTGCACATGATGCTCCATACTGTATAATGACCGCACATGATGCTCCATACTGTATAATGACCGTACATGATGCTCCATACTGTATAATGACCGCACATGATGCTCCATACTGTATACAGGCTGCACATGATGCTGCATACTGTATAATGACCGCACATGATGCTCCATACTGTATAATGGCCGCACATGCTCCATACTGTATAATGACTGCACATGATGCTCCATACTGTATAATGACTGCACATGATGCTCCATACTTTATACTGGCTGCACATGATGCTCCATACTGTATAATGACCGCACATGATGCTCCATACTGTATACGGGCTGCACATGATGCTGCATACTGTATAATGACCGCACATGATGCTCCATACTGTATAATGGCCGCACATGCTCCATACTGTATAATGACTGCACATGATGCTCCATACTGTATAATGACCGCACATGATGCTCCATACTGTATAATGGCCGCACATGCTCCATACTGTATACTGGCTGCACATGATGCTCCATACTGTATAATGACTGCACATGATGCTCCATACTGTATAATGACCGCACATGATGCTCCATACTGTATAATGGCCGCACATCATACTTCGTACCATATAATGGCCACACATGATGCTCCATACTGTATATTGGCCGCACATGATACTTTGTACCATATAATGGCCACACATAGCTACTCCTACACACGCGGCTGCGCTCCGTACACTTTGCACACACGGCTCCGCTCCGTACACACGCGCTCCGCTCCATACACCTCGTACACATTCAGCTCCACTCCATACACCTCGTACACATTTAGCTCCGCTCCGTGCACCTCGCACACGGCTCCGCTCCATACACCTCGCACACACACGGCTCTGTACACCTCGTACACACACGGCTCCGTACACATCGTACACACACGGCTCCGTACACATCGTACACACACGGCTCCGTACACATCGTACACACACGGCTCCGTACACATCGTACACACACGGCTCTGTACACCTCGTACACACACGGCTCCGTACACATCGTACACACACGGCTCCACACACCTCGTACACACACGGCTCCGTACACATCGTACACACACGGCTCCGCACACCTCGTACACACACGGCTCCGTACACATCGTACACACGGCTCCGTACACATCGTACACACACGGCTCCGCACACCTCGTACACACACGGCTCCGCACACCTCGTACACACGGCTCCGCACACCTCGTACACACGGCTCTGTACACCTCATACACACACGGCTCCGCACACCTCGTACACACACGGCTCCGCACACCTCGTACACACACGGCTCCGTACACCTCGTACACACACGGCTCCGCACACCTCGTACACACTGCTCCGCACACCTCGTACACACACGGCTCCGTACACATCGTACACACACGGCTCCGCACACCTCGTACACACACGGCTCCGTACACATCGTACACATACGGCTCCGTACACCTCGCACACACACGGCCCTGCTACATCCACACTGTACACCTCCTGACCCCACACAAAGCATTACTTACCTCATCCTGCAGCGGCAAGTTGGCAACCAGCACAACTTCGGAGGTCCCGACTCCCGATCATGTGACCTGTGACTCCTCCCCTCCTGTGACCTCATCACAGGTCCTGTGCGCAGAAAGCAGGTAGCCATACGGAAGGGTAAGGGCCCGGGGCATGGCTTGAGACAAGGGGGCGTGTCGGTCCTGCTGTCTGCGGGTGCGGGATCAGCGCGTCCTGCGCTGGACAGCGGGGCACAGGCTCCAAACCAGGACAGTCCTGCACAATGCGGGACGGTTGGGAGCTATGCTTCAATGTTCAGGCTTTCGGCTTACATTTTAAATAATTAAACTGCAGTTGGCCTACTACTTTGGTTGGGCCTAGTAATGGCGTGTGCCGCACCTTGGTGTTGTCCTGTGTTATTTTCCTGACCTTTAATCTTCAGGCTTTCGGCCTTCATTTGTAATATTAAACTGCATAGGGCCTACTAGTGTGGTTCGGCCCTACTAATGGTGTCTGTCTGCCGCTCCTGGGTTTTCTACTCCACTGAACTAAGCAATGCCACCTGGTTAGTCCTGTTACCAATTTTGACCTGCATTTTACCCACTTTATTATTTGGGCCTATATCAGTGTTTCCGCTTCATCCTGCCCATTGCCCAGCCGGTGCTACATGAGTCTTGTGGTACTTTGACCTAGACCACTACATTCCCCTTGCACGCTACACAGCCACAATCTGACCCTGCTGAAAGACAGGTTCCCCTTCCCGCATACTATACCACCTTACACAGGGACAAAGAGGAAGGTGCAGATGAAAGTGCAGGTTTCTTCAACAGGTAGGGGGCATACTCATTGGCGACGTCACAGGCACAGGGCCCCTCAGAGTACGCAAAAGTGTCACTGCCGGTGGGAGGCGCCCCCGCCGTGCAAACACACCACCGTACTTTGAGGGGCCCTGTGCCAGTGCCAATGCGAACGAGTGGGCCTCCCTGCTTGCTCAGGATCACAGCACTTGCAAAGTTGAAATACTTACCTCTCACTGCTCCACCGCCGTGACGTAGTCCACGTTTCCTGGGCCCACTAAAACCTTGAACCAGCCCTACCCCCCACAACTTTTGCCAAATGACCCCCAATTTCCAATGCCCAACTATTATTATAAAGTTAATTAAGATTGACAAGCTTCAGAAACAAGAATGGATGTTTTTGGCATTAAAATGGGCACTGTAGGTGTTTTCCTGGCCTCCACTCACTGCCGACTATGCTTCCCCATTGACTTGCATTGGGTTTCATGTTTCGGTCGATCCCCGACTTTTCGCGATAATCGGCCGACTTCACTCGACTCGACTTTGGACAAAGTCGGGTTTCGCAAAACCCGACTCGATCTTAAAAAAATGAAAGTCGCTCAACCCTAATCTTCACAACTTAGAACTTTGCAGTTCCAATATTATCCACATGATGGCAGTGTTACCCTGTTATAGAAAGCAGTTGGATCGAGGAGCCCTTGTCTATTCGCAATTTCCAGCCCCATACAATCCTTCATAGGCCCGGGTCACACTTGCAACTGCAATGCCAGAAACTCGTGCGAGTCTCTTGCCTTAATACCCGGCACTGCACTCGGGACCGGAGTGTGTGGTTGCATCTATTTCTATGTTGCTGAACGCTCCAATTCCCAGGGCTAGCGCAGTGTCCAGGTATTGAGGCGAGAGACTCACGCAAGTTTCTCACATTGCAGTTGCAAGTGTGACCCCTATTTTTGTGCTACAGGTATATAGGCCATTTTCAAAAATTCCATGATAAATATAGGTAGTATATGAAAAGTGCCGGTTTATACGGTTCACTAAGGTAAATTTAGTTTTCATTTAGTCTCCCAATAAATGTGAGAATATCTTTGTTTTCATTGAACATGCATAATTCCCATTTGTTATGATAACACCCTTGTTTTCTGTGCTACGAGCTACAGCAGAGCATTGGGTGAAAACTGAATGGCCTCAGCGACAGAGTTTGGCATCTGGCGATAAGAATGTCATCCATGATCCTCTAGTGGATAGGAAGGACATGTCTTTCCTCCCTTACACATAAAACTTGGATTGATGAAGCAGTTCGTCAAAGCTCTCAATCACAGTGGAGAATGCTTTAGCTATATATGTTCAACTTTTCCTGGTCTTAGTGAAGAGACGAAAAAGGCTGGAATATTTGATGGACCTCAAATAAGAACACTTATGAGAGACCCAAATTTTATCACATCAATGAATGAGACAGAAGAAAGAGCTTGGAATGCATTTTGTAATGTGGTGCAGAATTTTCTAGGGAATAAGAAAGCAGACAACTCTGAAGAGATTGTGGAAGAGCTACTAATGAGTCTGCGAAATCTTGGATGTAGAATGAGTATCACGATTCACTGTTTACACAGCCATTTGGACTTTTTTTCCAGAGAACCTTGGGGATGTGAGCGAAGAACAAGGGCGCTTCATCAGGACATTAAAACAATGGAAGAACGGTATCAAGGCCGGTGGGACTCACATATGATGGCTGACTATTCCTGGAGCTTGATGAGAGACAACCCAGAATCTGTACATCACAGATCAGCCAAGAAAAGAAAGTTCAAATACTGTATTTTTCTGACTATAAGACGCACCTTTTCCCCAAAAAAAAATTGTGAGGAAAATGGGGGGGTGCGTCTTATAGTTGTAATGCAGGCTTCCCGGCAGTGTGGCGGCAGCAGAGGTGCGGGGATGTGGTGCGGTGAGCGGTATAGCGTGAGCAGGGTCCCCTCCACATTTGAGGTGACGCCACGGCCCGGTATTGAAGGAGAGCAGCAGAGCTGGGTGAGTCTTGGTTTTCTCGGTGGCGGCGGCCATCTTCCTGGGGCCGCTCGTGCGCAGATTGAGTTTTCTGCTTCCTGGGGCTTCAGGAAAATGGCCGCTGGAGGCCATGCGTGCACAGATTGAGGCACGCGCAGCCATTTTCCTGATGCCCTGGGAAGCAGAGTACTGAATCTGGGCATGCGCAGCCTCAGGAAGATGGCCGCCGCCACCGAGAAAACCGTGACTCACCAAGCTCTGCTGCTCTCCTTCAATACTGCCGCGGTGTCACCTCAAATGTGGAAGGGACCCTGGCCGCCGCCACCTGAAGAAGTGACCGCACATCTGCCACAGCACTGCCGCAGCCTCCCCATGGACACCAGGCCATGGCGTCGCCCACCTGAGCAGGAAGGGACCCTGCTCAGGTGCACGCCGTACCGCCCACCGCGCCTCAGCATCACCGCACCTCTGCTGGCACCATGCCTCCTGTGACCCTGCTCTGCCACTGTCTGCCCTCAGGTAAGGGATCTTAAATTCGAACAATAAGACGGACGCCCATCTTATAAAAAAATATTTTTTTCTGTAATTTTCACCCCAAATTTGGGGTGCATCTTATGGTACGGTGCGTCTTATAGTCCAAAAAATACGGTAACTGCCATTTTGTCATTCATCTGTGTGCCATATATATGTGTTTTTATATTTTGTAGTTTAATTCTGTAAGTTTATTTGATTTGCTGTATATAGACTTTGTAATCTTTGTTATTCCTTGATTACAAATATACAATGTAGTATTCAAAATCATGTGTTTTTATCATAAAACATCAGATAGGAGTAATTTTCATCAAAAATATCTCGAAATCCTGATGGGATAGCCAAAAACGGAGTTCATATTCGTAATCAGCAGCCAAAATTGACCTAAAATATGTTTTAAAACCTTTTGCCAGAAAAATTGCGTTGACCAGTGTAATCAGTTGAAATGGTCACTCTTCTAGTGCCTGTCTTCTTCTAGGAAGAATTGGGCGGGGGGGGGGGTTGTTGTATTCAAAATCTCATGGTGTTGTTCCTGTCCCTATGGGCTCATTTCCACATGCGAGGCACACATCTGTATCTCGCATGTGGAAACCAAGCTCTGGCGCCGGCACTTTGGAGCGGAGCGTGCAGCTCCATGTGTTCCTATGCGGCCGCATGCTCCGCTCTGGAGTGCCGGCTCCACAGCTTGGTTTCCACATGCGAGATACGGACCTGTGCCTCGCATGTGGAAATGAGCCCTATAGGACTAAGAAGGACAACCTCCATGGTGCTGTCATGTCGGACGCTGTTCAGACCAGGTCGTCCGACAGACAGTGGTAACTCCGCTTTTGACCACTATTTACTCATTGGCGTCTGCTAGATTTTGTCTAGCTGTTCCGGGGTCAATTTACCTGATCCTCGGATTGGAAGCTGGGCCATTTCCATGGCCTTTAAATAGTTCTCCTGATCATTGGGCGTCGCCGATTATAGCTTCTGTCTTGCGTTGTTATCTCGGTCTGGAGTGGAGAGCTGGTGGTGTATATTCCTTCGTCTTATTTACTCCTTCCTATATTTGTGTTTATTTTGCCCTGCACATTTATAGTGTATTCCTGAGTGTCTGCGGCGTGGTGTATATTTTCCTTTATTTTTGTCTGTGCTAACTGTGGGTATTTAAGTATTACCTCCTCACTGGGTGGTGGGCGGAGGTTTTCAGCCTAGGGCTGAGCTCAGGAGTTAGGGCTTGTTTCCATTTGCGAGAAACATGTCCGTGTCTCGCATGTCGAAACCAAGCTTTGGCGCTTAGGAGCGGAGCGTGCGGCCGCATAGTAACACATGGAGCCGCACGCTCCGCTCTGGAGTGCCGGCGCCACAGCTTGGTTTCCACATGCGAGACACGGACGTGTTTCTCGCAAATGGAAACAAGCCCTTAGGGTGAGGTTCGAGGCCTGGACATGCACACCATCAGTGTAAACTTCAGGTAGAGGGTCAGTCAGGATTTCCCTAGTCTTAGGGAAATTGCAGGAGCCCGGGTTATTAGCTCTCGCTCACCAAGTCTCTCCCCGACAGGTGCGGTCATGTGGGACGTCCTGGAAAGTGGATTTTCTGGGCTTGCGTAAATTTTGAAATGCAAATCCTGCTCTAGTCTGCAATAGAACGGCTTTGGATTTTACTCCTGCCATTGCAATGTGAGAGATCTGTATCCATGTGTAGTGCAGATTGTAGTTATGCAAATTGTTGTAGACTTCCCTACATCAGATCACCAATAGGCTGCTTTACTTTATACTGGGGCCCTCTGAGTTCTATACCCATCAACAGCTGCACTCACGGCAGGAAGTCATTTTCACCTCTACATAGGAGAAAAATAAAACCAAACAAAACACATTCATTACAAAATGTCTATTTGATGCAAGACAAAAATTAACAATGCATATTGTCATATAATTATTAGCACAAGTTGCACATAAGGTCTGTCCACACTTGAGTCAGGGTCCTTTCTTCACAGATTGCAGTGATAGGTACTGTATAAATAATCTCAAGGAGTCCATCTTGTTCGATGTCACTAGGATGCATGTATTGGCATTTTGTCCTACTTGTGCAGAGCTGGAATGTTCGTATCAGCAGCAGAAGAGTGTGCTGGTCTTGTGGTGGGCAGTGACTAGTTTGTTGCAGTACGCAATCAGCAAGGACTTCTTATGATACAACTATGGGAATGGAGTCATGTCAGATCCACACGAAAAACTAGTGTATGAGCAATAGCAGATACTGTCAAACCTAGCTCGTAAAGAGTATAAATTCATCATGATTGAGGTTTTATTCCAGCAAAGGTTATCCATTGCCATTAATTTGACTGGTTAATTTTTTTTTTGTACAAATGGCATCAAATTATTGATATGAACAGCGAGTTGGATTATAAGGATTGCTTTGAAAATAGTTCCCTCAGTTGATTTTCTGTAGTCGCCTCCTTCTGCTGCATCAGTTCTGCGTCTCCTTTGGTCACGCCCCAGGCATCAGGCTTCGCCATAGATGGACAGTAGGGTCTCCCTGAAGCCGGGTGCAACTTCTCCCAATAGTCACGCCTGGCCCTGATATAAGACAATGAAAGTAATTTCATATACATTACATATCATTAACAGGAGAAAGTTGTGGGCTGGACCACCATTCATGATCGTGTGGAATGAGACGAGCCTTTTAAGGCTATGGGCACAGGTTGCGGATTTGCCTCTGAAATTTTTTGTGCGGATTCTGCATCTCTTGGCAGAAAACGCAGGTGCGGATTTGCTGCTTTTTTAATGCGTTTTTACCCCTGTGGATTTCTATAACGGAATGGGTTCAAAAACGCTGCAAATCCACAAAAAAGAAGTGACATGCTTCTTCTTTTAATCCGCAGCTTTTCCGTGCTGAATTTTCCGCATCATTAGCACAGCATTTTTTTTTTTCCCCCCATTAATTTACACTGTACTGTATATCACTTGCGGATCTGCAGCGTTTCTGCATGGAAAAAAACAAAACAAACAAAAACGCTGCAGATCCCCAGTAAATTTACAACGGGTGCACATAGGCTGAAGGTCGTTTCAGAGAGACTGTTGTGTGTACAGGAGGAATAACCAACACCCTTTCTGGTCATCACATGACTTGTAGCTTTTTTTTTTTTTTTTTAATTTGCACATATGTGCAACACAAACGTCTGAATGTAGCCATACACGGTATAGTTTGCCATATGCTGGTAATCTATTTTTTTTGGCAAGATGGGTAAGATTGAAAGTGGAGCCTGTCATCCCCTTCCTGTCCAATAATGGTTTTCATTTCAGGATTGAGATGACTCCTATGTAAAGTGTAGCCTTCTAGCACTGAGGTCTGGAAGTCTCCCAGTGGTCCATTGCAACTGGTGAGTATAGTCATGGAAGCTTGTGTTTAGTTAATGCTGAGCGAGAGAGGGACTTGTGCTTTACATTTAAGGAATTTACAAAAGAAAGAACAGAAGAAGCCAAGGTCTAAATGATCTTCTGTGCCACAGTCTGACCGCATTTATGACAAATATAGAACAATGTAATACATCTTGGGTGCATACCTTGCTCGAACCCATGGTTTAGTATGCATATCCAGTCCACTGCCCCAGCTGCCATGTTTCTCTGAACCAGTTGGCAAGAATCCTCTTTCTGGGGCCAGCTCTTCCGCTATAGCCCTCGTATGATATGGCTCAAACCCACAACATCCACCAATATACCGGACTCCAAGATCGTAGGCTGCTCTGGCATACTTGTGTATGTCCCATCTAGACACAATGCGTGGTTCCAAAGCTGAAATATATATTAGTATATATAAAGTAAATGTTCAGAAAGAACATGTCAATGTGCTCTGGTTGCTCCCTCAGCTCAAATGTTCAATAGGTCATGGCGAGACAGAAAATTTATAGAAGTGACGTGACCCTGTTGTTGCATCTCCATAGGTTTCTAGCACCTTATCAGCTACAGATGAGATTCCAACAGCGTCACAAGTGTGTCTCTACGACACAGACTAATTCACAAATAACGTCAAACAGTCCACTGTTTATATGGGCCACCATGACTTTCACCTGACAGATGGTGTCAGCGAAGAGAAGGATCTGGCGTGTCTGATTTCATGCTGCCAATCTTTTTTGCTCTCAGCAAGAAGCCACCAGAGAAGCCTGGCAGCAGCCATCTCAGATAACACAGGAGCCCCAGGAAAGATCACTGGCAGCCATCTATTGTTCATGGAGGGCTTAAGGAGGTTTAGCGGTTTTACTCCTCTTCCAGGCAACTAATCATATTTCAGAATGGCTGCTCATAATGACAAAATACTGAAAGTATAGTTCCCCATAATTTACTTATGGCTAAACACTAATGTTGCATTAAAACTTTGTACTCACCAAAAGGAAACTCTGGCAGGTCAATGAAGCCTTGCTTTCCGCAGTCAGGCGTGTGATACGCAAGTGGTTGGGTCATCAGATGAGCCTTGACATTGGCTGCAGCCAAACCTTCCTTCATCAGCTTCACTGTGGCCACACAGGTCATTGGGTCGAAATGACAATTAACTCCAACCACAGAGGCCCCTGGAGTTCACAGTAACAAAATTAATAGAGTAGGCCTTAGCATATACCTGTACGGTTACCATAACATTTATGATGGTGTGATTAGATAGCTGACCAAAATCCTAATAGTTTTAATTTCCATACAAGGCTGTGCAAATAGCAGATTTCTGACAGTTATAGTCTCAAATTTTTTTTTTTTTTTCTTCTAATATGACACTGGATAGCAGGATGGGTACCTCCCAATTTTTCTCCTTCCATGGAACTCACACTATCCGCATATATCTTGAGAGGCAGATATCCTAGAACAGCTGTCTGTACCCGAGTGTCTGGCTTGGATAGAAGATATTTGCCATTTAACAAGGCTCATTAAAGGGTCGGACATGAGCTTTACATGGCAACTACTGTAACCCTTCAACGTGGCACCAGCAAGATATTACTTCTCTCCTGGAAGGAAGACTGCACATTTCTTCACATGCAGCATTGCCAGTCAGACCCCAAGCTTATGTTGTCAAGAAGAGCAGAGAAAGTCACCATTAAACTTTTTTTTTTTTTTTTTTTTTATTATCATAAAAAGTACCTGCTCTTGCCAGCCTGACTGCACACTCTCCAGGACAGACACCATTTAGGTCTCCTTCTGGGCCAATACACAACGTGGCTGCGACCGCTTTTCCAGCCTCTTTTAACACTTCTACTGCCCAGACGGCTTCTTCCACATGTTCAAAGTACTAGAAATAAACAATGCAATATTGGTAATCGAGATAATTAAGTACAGTAGAAGAGCACAGAGCATGACAGTCACCCACTCCATCTTTTGCTTAATGTTTTTTTTTTTTTTTTTTTTTTTTTACACCTTTCAATAATGTATAGTATCGCAACATCAGAAGGTTGGGGGTCCTAAGACCCTCAGCCACCTGTTGTCCCTGGCAGTAGCCAGATGTGCAGTTTTGCTCCACTCACTCTTTACAGCTCCGTCCACTGCCTAGAGGCCACACGTGAGTACTGCAGCTCCGCCACCATTCACTTCAGTAGGGGCTGTTAGATTTGTGGATCACGTTACCTCAGCGATAAGAAAGTCTGCATTCTTCTTTACAAACACGTCCAACTGTTTTCGGAATATCGCCTTCACCTCAGACTCGCTCTTGCAGCTTAGATATGAAGGGGTTTGACTGACACCTCCAGCAACCAATGCATCACCTTCATTTGCGACCTCCCTTGCGATATCACAAGCCGCTTCATTCACTTTTTGGCCCTGAAAGGTGAGCAAAGAATTCACAAGAGCCATGTTAGACAAGTTAGTGTCCTCTGTAAATGGGGCATAAACGGCCAGTTTACATCTAGATATAACCTACAGATACTACAGCAATATGCAAGTGTCACATTGTGATTAAAAGTTGTAAAATTAGCTTTATGCAACTCAAGATAAGGATATGTACAAATCAGAAAAGACACGTCTCTCCTGCAAGGAGGATCTGCATTGTGTATAAAATCTCTACAGTACTACGGTAGTATAATGTGAGCATATAAAAAGGCTTAAATGCCTGCAATTAAAGGATATTAAAAAAAGGCCCCTCTCAAAAGATGTTAAGCTTAAAAGGAATTTCTCATCTTGTTAAATGCGCAACATTGCAAAGGAGTTGTAAAAATGGTACTCTTGCGTCTGTCTCAAGAACAAGAAGTTTAAATTGTATTAGTTTATTTCTCATTGCCTAGGTTACCAGCCACCTCTGGAGTCCAGCAGCAGTGATTGCTTTCCTAGGCAAGGAGCGTGTTTGCAAACTTTGCTCTGAATTAGGCTACATTATTTTTACGGCCCAATTTTAGTGCCCCTGGGGTCCCTCCCATGCTGCAACGAGGCTTCTGTTTGTAGCATGCATGACTTCATGCAGCCGCCCCGAGCTGTCAACGGTGCATGGTCCCCCAGCAGGATGGAAAGCTAAGGGTACGTGTCCACCTTCAGGATGGCCGGCGGTTTGGACGGAGCGGCAAACCCGCTCCACCCCCTTCTGTGATGCGATGATGCCGGATGTGTTCATTGCACGCATCATCGCACCCCACACATAGGGCCCTGTGTTTTACCCTGCGGCGGCGCAGCGTCGCCACAAGGTAAACGGACATGCTGCGATCTTAAAGACGCGCAGAATGTCTGGAATCGCAGGGCTGCCAGGTGCGTGTTACCACGCATAGTGGAGACGGGATTTGATAAAATCCCCTCCACTATGCTGTAACATCTGGACGCTGCAGCTCTGCGCAGCGTCAAACACGCAGCTCTGTGGCTATGCAACAATGTTGTCCAGCCTGCTGGTCATGCAAGCCTTGCCTCTAGCCACCAGTAAATAGATTTCTGATCCGGGTCTACCTTTAGCCAGTTCCGGCCCAGTTTGATTGCCCAACATGACCTAGTGCTACACTGGACTTCCAGTGAATACCACACCTGGACATTGTAGTTACACTCTTTTGGATCGGTCTGGTCACAGTCCAGTGTTGTGTTCCATCATCACTGCAATGTTTAGCTGCAGACATAAAGCTCTATACCCTACACCAATGACTATGGGACACCACTAAAATATAATATATATATATATATATATATATATATATATATATACACACACACAGTGAAAATACATTAGGACCTCTTTACCCAAGTTCATGAACACTGAACACTTACTGAGATTTTCTCTGCCACGTAGTTCCCTCTGTTCTCCAGTTTATCATCGCTGGCGTAGAACGTAAATGTCTGCATCACATTTGCACCGGCTCGGAGGAACTCCCTGTGCAGCTGACGCACTGGAAAACAAGAATAATGTAGCGCATGATGCACGTATAGTGATATAGTGACGTTACCCTACAGTGGATCCATCTACTGCATCTGGGAAAGCCTGGCTGACTGGTTTACTAGCAAAGGGGTCACTTCATGCTACATACCTCCAGCATTATATAGGTCACTCTGTAAAGTTAAGGCAATCTCCTCTATTGCAAGACTTTAACTATGGGCTGGTCATCAATATCAGATTAGTGGGGGTCCGACAAACCCACCATAGTGACTGCAGCTGTGCCATTCATCTCTGTACACCAGTCTACACATGGATGGAATCTGAGCTGGTAACAGCTGACCAGCAGAGGTTTTGGGTGTCAGGCATTCCCCACAGGTCTGATATTGATGACATGCCAAAGGGAGAGAGGAAGGGAAAGAAAAAAAAAAAAAAAGAAGAAGAAGTAGTTCCACAGAGGAGGAGATTGCCTTTTGTTTTAGTAGCTTTAAAATGTCGCTTAAGGTCGTACTAGAGGCCTTAGTTTGTCTTCTAGGCCACTGAATAAGGAATTCTTATGTGCACACGTAGATGAAACCTCTGCGGATTTTTCCTGCACCTGTTTTGAGAAATCCGCAGGTAAAAAGCACTGCGTTTTACCAAGGTTTTTGTGCAGATTCCACCTGCGGTTTTACACCTGCGGATTCCTATTATGGAGCAGGTGTAAACCACTGCGGAATCCGCACAAAGAATTGACATGCTGCGGAATAAACAACGCTACATTTCCACGCGGTTTTTCCCTGCAGCATGTGCACTGCAGATTTTGTTTTCCATAGGATTACATGGTACTGTAAACTCAGGGGAAACTGCTGCGAATCCGCAGCCAAATCCACAACGTGTGCACATACCCTTAAAATATTTTGCTGTGCACAAATATACTATGATGTCTGGGCCTTATACATGAGTAATTGCCTATCCTCTGTCATGTTCTCAATGGCAAGAGAACATAGCATCAGCATATATAGGAACTAGCTCTTGGAAGATGGGAACTGAGCTGACCATGAACTAAACCTAACGCACAACTAGCAGTGGCCGGGTAGCATGCCTACGTTGATTCTAGATGCCCAGCACCAGCCGGAGGACTAAATAATGCTAGCAGAGGAAAATATTAGTCCTAGCTCACCTCTAGAGAAATACCCCGAAAGGAGACAGAGGCCCCCCACATGTATTGGCGGTGAATTAAGATGAAATAACAAACGTAGTATGAAAATAGGTTTAGCAAATTTGAGGTCCACTTACTACATAGCAGAAGACAGAAAGGACACTTTCATGGTCAGCTGAAAACCCTATCAAAACACCATCCAGAAATTACTTTAAAACTCTGGCATTAACTCATAACACCAGAGTGGCAATTCCTGTTCACAAGAGCTTTCCAGACACAGTAACGAAACTACAGCTGTGAACTGGAACAAAAATGCAAAAACAAACATGGACAAGAGTCCAACTTATCTAGTAGTTGTCTAGGAGCAGGAACAAGCACAGAGAGGCTTCTGATAACATTGTTGACCGGCAAGCAACTAACAGAGCAGCAAGGTTATATAGCGACTCCCACATCTTGATGGGAACAGGTGAACAGAGAAGATGAAAACACCAGTTCAATTCCACCAGTAGCCACCGGGGGAGCCCAGAATCCAAATTCACAACAATCCTCGTTAGGTGGTAGCAGATACTTACCCGCTTCTGGATGTTCTACTGCAGCTTCAGGGGTCCATGGTCCCGCTTTCACATAACCCCTTTTCTCCAAGGCAAACACAAAGCCTCCATCTCCAATAACAATTTCCCCAGCATCGAGACGCTCCAAGAGACCCTGCAACAAAATGAAAGACCACTCAAGAGACACAAAAATGTTTGAATGGATCCTCCTGAGCAGGGAGCTCCAACATAGAATAGATACATTTATTAAAATAATGCATGCACATAAGCAAAGCATAGAGCCGCAATACAGGAGTCAGGAGTTTATAGGACCTGTTTGTTTAATTCTGCCTTTATGTTTAATCAGTTGTTGGTAAAATAAATAGTAATCTTGCACGTTTCAGTGTTTTTGTTTGGTTTTTTTTTGTCTTTTTTTAAGGCTCATACATCCTTTCAGGAGGATGATTTTTCAGCAGAGGCAGGAAAAAAACACAAAAAAAAACAGGTAAGGCTACTTTCACACTTGCGTCGGTACGGGTCCATCGCTATGCGTCGGGCCGATGTACGTTGTGAAGGAACAGATGATTGGCCTCGGGGAGACCAAAACATCCAACATCCGAAACAGCTGTCTGTGGATGGATACCATGCTTGGCATAGGTGGTTTTCCTGTATTGGATGTTTTCCTTTATTGGATGCTGCCCTTCCCGTGGTTGTTCCTTCCCGGGGAAAGGTCTGGCTATTCACTGCTTGCGTTGAGAAACACGTGATGGTGTCTCCGCAGCTATCCTACGTGCATTTGCATATTTCCCATAAGGGATGGGGGCAGTGTTCTGGATCACTGCGTTGAGAAACACGTGATGGTGTCTCCGCGGTGTTGGATGTTTTGGTCTCCCCGAGGCCAATCATCTGTTCCTTCACAGCCTTTCACTAGGCACTGCTGCTAATAGCCAGATTCCTACTCCACACTGATGAGGAGCAAAAACCCTGAAACAGCTGTCTGTGGATGGATACCATGCTTGGCATAGGTGGTTTTCCTGTATTGGATGTTTTCCTTTATTGGATGCTGCCCTTCCCGTGGTTGTTCCTTCCCGGGGAAAGGTCTGGCTATTCACTGCTTGCGTTGAGAAACACGTGATGGTGTCTCCGCAGCTATCCTACGGGCCGATGTACGTTGTGAAACTTGTGCACGACATGGGCAGCGGATGCAGTTTTTCAACGCATCCGCTGCCCATTCTGAAGTCCGGGGAGGAGGGGGCGGAGTTTCGGCCGCAAATGCACGATAGAAAATGTCGGACGCAACGGACAAAAAAAAAAAGTTCACTTGAACGCTTTTCCGTGCCGACGGTCCGCCAAAACACGACGCATCCAGTGCACGACGGACGCGACGTGTGTCCATCCGTCGCTAATACAAGTCTATGGGCAAAAAACGCATCCTGCGGGCACATTTGCAGGATCCGTTTTTTGCCCAAAACGACGGATTCAAAAAAATGCAAGTGTGAAAGTAGCCTAACATCTCTATACAGAGCATCTACCATATATGATATCACTGCTGACGCCGCCTTCTCAATGCACAGGCATGAGCAAGGTGTCCATGACCCAGTCTTGTTTCATAAAAGAAAAGGTTATAGCCCAAAGGGAAAAAAGCCCCAGTAACCAGTGTAAAAATTGCAATATTTTTATTTGTTATTTTAATGTGTAGGAGATATATTTTGCCAAAGCATTACATTCATAGTACAGGGACAGTGGGTTGCATTGCAATACCCATGTAAGGTACCACGTGGTGGCACAGAAGGTCTAAGATTCTATTCTCTACCAAGCAGGTAGATCCAGGGCAGATATGCCAGTGCCAGCCTTGGATTTGAGCAGCAGATCCTCTAGCAATTACCGTACATGTCAGATTGCCATAGGATGTGTTCACACATGTCAGATTTGCCCAAGTCCTAATATGATCCAATAGGGGAATGCTGGTGGATTTTGCTAACAGTTAGGTAAACAGCTTCTTGGAACAATTGTACAGCCTGGGGGGAAAGGAGGAGCAGATACCCTTTTCTGGATGAAAATTGAATTTTTTTTTTGTATACGGTCATGTGAGCTCAGGCTAAGCTAAAACATTGGGATTACATTCCGATAAACTGTTCCTTGACAGTAAAATTGTAGATTCCACCCCACCTGTCCACAATACAGAAAGTCAAAATAATTTAAGTGAATTTTACAAGTGTCCCTCATTGGGAGCATGGGTTCTAGCTGGCAGATTGTTACTATGGCAGATGATCGGATTAAAGGTGTACAAGTGCTGTGATGACACTGGTATGTGTCCACGTTCAGGATTTGGTCAGGATTTTACGCAGGTAAAATCCTGACCAAATCTGCACCTGAGGTCACTGACAGGCCACCTGCGTTGTTTCAGCAATGTAAGGACATGCTGCATTCTGAAAAGACGCGCCTCATGTCCGTTTCCGCGGGTCTGCCGCATGCGTCTTTTAATGCATAGTTGAGACGGGATTTCATGAAATCCCCTCCACTATGCTGTAACATCTGGACGCTGCGTGTTTGACCCTGCGGCTCTACCCAGCGTCAAACACGCAGCATTTCCTGAACGTGGAAACATACCCTAAGGCTGAACCTATAAACTATACCTACTACTCATTCGCTCACCTTTATACACAAACCAGTTGTAGTTTCCCAATATCATAACTTCCCAGAACATTATACAGTGTGTCCTGCCTGTCCTGTAGGTGATGTAGCAGAGCTGATCCTGGCTGTGCCCCTTACCTTCCTGGCCTGGCCACTCTTAGCTCCAGCTGGTGCCATCTCTGTGGTGGACGAGTAGTTAGTGCCAACTGCAGCTCATCTCTGCTTTATATAGATGGCAGGCGGGTGGGTCTGCATCAGGCTGTTTTCTTCCCTCTGATTTGTGGGCTTATCCCCACCTCCTCCACTTCTGCCATACTCCACCTATTGGCAGACACCACATACAGACACAGATCAGCTATCTGCTGTGCAAACATTTGTCTTTTACTAAATGTTAACTTGTTCTTTCCAAAATCTAAACCTATAATGCGACAGTCACATAAGTGACATATAATGCGACATAAGTGACATATAATGCGACATAAGTGACATATAATGCGACATAAGTGACATATAATGCGACATAAGTGACATATAATGTGACATATAATGCGACATAAGTGACATATAATGCGACATAAGTGACATATAATGCGACATAAGTAACATATAATGCGACATAAGTGACATATAATGCGACATAAGTGACATATAATGCGACATAAGTGACATATAATGCGACATAAGTAACATATAATGCGACATAAGTGACAGTGTGGCTGACTCTTCTCGCCTCCTTTGCGCAACTGCTGCACTGAAAAAGTAAACTTGTTAAAAGTTTTCAGCAAAGTTTCCAGACACAGGTTATGGAATGGAAAGAGTTAATTTTGGGTCATCCCTTTTAAACTTTGTTATCATGAACCATTGAAAATATTTTCTTTCCTGATGCTGAAGAGTCCAGGGGATTGTAAATATGCAGAAGAGTCCTGTCCTGATGAATGTTTTACAGATCACGGATCATGGAGTGTGTTTTTCCTGCAGGGGAAGATGGGGCTTGGTGCTGATTTGTGAAGCAGGAGGGCGGATCCTGGCAGCTTGTCATCTCCTCCACTGCGTGTTTTGCTTTTTTTTATTTTTGGTTTGCATACATCTAAAGTTAGGGAATAAGAAGAGTGTATGAGATTTCAGAGCTCCTCCACCTGCTAGCAGCACTCAGCAAGATGAGGCTCCAACATGTGAGGCTCCTGCTGCACAAGAGGGATCACTTACTGCCAGCTAGGGGCAGGGTGCAAGAAGCCAGGAGGACTGTCAGCACAGGTCCTAACAGAGAGAGGTGGGTAACCCACATACATGTGTGCCAAGGCCTCCAGTATTACTAGGATTTATTCTGCTCACTTATATAAAGCCATCATGATGCACAGACAACACTACAGACATCATCACTGTCCCCATTGGGACTCACATCTAACTTCCCTATCAGCATGTCTATGGAGTGTGGGAGGAAACATGCAAACTCCTTGCTGATGTTGTCCTTGTTGGGATTTGAACCCTGGACCCCAGCAAGGCATGTGGATATGACACACACTCACACTCACACTCACTCTCACACTCACACTTTACATTCTTTAAGTTAGCTTAAATAGGACTGCACTCGGACGTCATCTGAGTGCGGTCCAATGTTTTCCACAGACTCATTGACTTGCATGGCCAAGTGTGATCCGAGTATTGAATCAAACTCTGACATGCTGTGATGTTTTCCCCAGACGGGTTCTATCTGAGGAAAAATAGAATAGCATGTGGACGAGGCTAACCGATTATTAAGGATGTCTGTACAAGCTCTAATACATATATATCAGAGCTGAATTAGATTTTTTTTTTTTTTTTTTTTTAGTTTGCTCCATAATTGTTAAAATAGAAACAGTGACACTCTTGTAAATAGGTTGCATCTGGTATTGCAGCTTAGTCCTATTCACCTTTCTAGTTTCTTGACCCCTTTACAGTCATTTAAGATAAAGCAGAATGTTTTGTCTTCTATATGCTCTAAGGCTATGTTCACACGCTGGGGGTCCGCAGCAGTTTCCCATGTGTTTACAGTACAATGTAAACCTATGGGAAACGCAATCCGCAGTGCACATGCTGCGGAAAAAAACGCGTGGAAACGCAGCGGTTTACATTCCGCAGCATGTTCATTCTTTGTGCGGAATCCGCAGCGGTTTTACACATGCTCCATAATAGAAAACCGCAGGTGTAAAACCGCAGTGGAATCCGCATAAAAACCGCGGTAATTCCGCAGGAAATCCGCAGGTAAAACGCAGTGCCTTTTACCTGTGGTTTTCACAAATCCGCTGCGGAAATATCTGCAGACCTCAAAAATACCTGTGCACATACCCTAATGGTGCTAAATTCCTTGTACAATATCTGCAGGCGTATATGTGCAATGACCAATGCTGAGATCAGCATCTATGTAGAGTACAGGCCCCAGCCGGACTCTAAGAAATAGAGAGGTGGCCACACATGCTCGCGGACTGTGTATTCCTTTCTTTGGAAGCTCAGAACTAGAGTTGAGCGAATATGTTCGGAATCGGTCGCCGAATCTGAATTTGCCATATTGGTACCCTATTCGTGCCGAATTTATGTTTGATGATCGGTTCCTAACATATTGGGTAATTTCTACTCCCATTGACTCCAATGACATTCAGCTGTGTTTGGCGAATATTGCAAAACAATACTCACCGATGATCGTAATCGGAACCAAATTTTGAAAAATTTCCTCAACTCTACTCAGAACGTCTCCTATTGATATGCCCAGATGGGAAAACTCATTAAGTGGTATTCCATGCCAGTTATCATTGGGAGTACTCTGTATTTATCACTGTTCCTTCTATAATCTCCAATCATGACTGTACAGCACAGAGCTGATACTCTGCATTACATTATTTATCTTGTATTGCTTTTTTCTCTTTGATTTTATACATATATTAGCAATGTGGAAAGCAAATCTATTCTGGGAAAGAGATGGAAGGACACTGCGAACACGGTTATTATTGGTGGAGGATGCGTGGGGGTGAGCCTGGCATATCACCTTGCCAAGGCTGGCATGAAGGATGTGGTGTTACTGGAGAAATCAGAGCTCACAGCTGGATCCACCTGGCACGCAGTAAGTGTCTTCCCACCTTCCTAAAAATGTTATTGTTTATGAAAATCAAGTAGAAACGAAAATCATGGCTGACTTCTAATAAAAGTCACCACACCTGCCCATGGGTTGTGTCCGGTAAGGGATCCCGCAGACATCTGTGATCATTGGTCCGATCTCGGATCCAATTGCGCAGACTGGCCGTGTGTCTCCAAACCCTAATATTTCTAAGAGGCTGTTGCGCTTGGGGTCGGGTGACAAATGGCCAGTCCGCGCAATGTGATCTGAGATCGAACCAATGATCACAGACGTCTGCGGGACATACAGTGGGGCAAAAAAGTATTTAGTCAGTCAGCAATAGTGCAAGTTCCACCACTTAAAAAGATGAGAGGCGTCTGTAATTTACATCATAGGTAGACCTCAACTATGGGAGACAAACTGAGAAAAAAAAATCCAGAAAATCACATTGTCTGTTTTTTTTATCATTTTATTTGCATATTATGGTGGAAAATAAGTATTTGGTCAGAAACAAAATTTCATCTCAATACTTTGTAATATATCCTTTGTTGGCAATGACAGAGGTCAAACGTTTTCTGTAAGTCTTCACAAGGTTGCCACACACTGTTGTTGGTATGTTGGCCCATTCCTCCATGCAGATCTCCTCTAGAGCAGTGATGTTTTTGGCTTTTCGCTTGGCAACATGGACTTTCAACTCCCTCCAAAGGTTTTCTATAGGGTTGAGATCTGGAGACTGGCTAGGCCACTCCAGGACCTTGAAATGCTTCTTACTAAGCCACTCCTTCATTGCCCTGGCGGTGTGCTTTGGATCATTGTCATGTTGAAAGACCCAGCCACGTTTCATCTTCAATGTGGAGCGCCCCCACACCGCCGCAGGGCCGAGGGGTACCCGGAGCCGGGCCTCTGAGTCTCAGTCCTGGGGTTGTCACGGTGGCTAGACCCGGTCCGTGGCCCTGTCTGTCAGTGGGGGACGTCCAGTGCAATAAGTGATGATGATGATGATGGTGCAGTTGTGGGGTGCAAGTCGCGGTAAATAACGAAGACACCAGGTTGCAGTCTCTTTACCTCTTTACTGAAGGTTTTGGAGACCTCAGTCCAGAGCGCTGTTAACTGGGTTGTCAGAGACCGGCCGGTCCAAAGGCACATCAGGAGTTCTCTTTACAGGTGGGAATCAGTGTCTACCTTCTAGCGCTGGATGTTGTAGTTCTTCCCTGCTGAGCTCCCGGGATAGTCCTCACAACTGTTTCTGTCTGTCTCTGATGTTCGTTCTCTCCGTCCCCCAGATGATATGGTAGGACGCACCCGTATGACGGGGTAGGCCTGGAGTTCTTCCGGGACCCTAGAGTCTCCCCTCTCCCACAGCTGCCTCCGTTGTCTGCTTAGGTGTTAAGTGAGACAGCCAACCTGTAATTAGCTGTCCGGCCGTGGTTTGCAGTGTACTTAAAGTCTCTTACTTGCTCGGCGTTCCGGCCACCGACTGTTTGCGCTTCAGAAGGATGTTGCCTCGGTCTAACAGCACGACTCCTTCTGGTCCCAATCCTTCTTTACTGTATTCCCATTGTGCACTGGTTAGTTCTGCTCTGAGGAGTCTGCCAGGATCCCATCCCTGACAGGTCCTCTCACTAGCTCTTCCCAGCTACTTCTTCCTGTCTTCCTGTCCAACCCCCAGTTTTACCAAAGTGTGAGGAGTGGCCTAGTAGATAGAACCACCCCCCCTGGTGGCCGGAGTGTGAAGTGTGGTGTGAGTGTACCTGGTCAGAGAAACTCCTTAGTGCAATCAGACGTACCATAGCTCCCCATAGTGGCGGAGCCACAGTACTGCAACGACCAGGACTCTGGGGCGCTGCACTCCCCCCCGGTTAAATCCAGTACTCCGGGACTGGGAAAACAAGAACAACAATACATGTTAACAGGAAACACATAACATTTTGAAATGGCATAAACAATTAAACATAACAGAGCTTCCCTTTATGGGAGGTGAGAATTCTTGAACGTTGCGAAAGTTAGGTCATGCACAGTTTATGACTCTCAGTTCAGTGGTTAAAACGGCGGGGACCCCGGATAAACAAAGGGGCCCCCTTTTTGAAAGTTTTTGAGCAATTCACCGTCCATTACCCTATTGTCCATTTTTAAAACCTGTAACAAAAGATATATACAAGAAAGACATTTTCAACTAAAGAGCAGCCCTTATTAATACCTCCAAGTTTTGTAGTGGAGGGGAGTTTGATTTTGAGTGCTGCGTGTGGACCTTCGCAGCGCAGGGGTTGCTATTGGCCTAACAGGGCCCGCTATGCTTGCTACCACTGGTGTAGTGCACTGTCTTCTAGCTACACTTCTAGTGAGTCTGGGTAGCACTGGCAGGTTGGGGCTCTCAGAGCTGCTGCTATCAACAGTGGGTACAGCAGATTCACTGATAGCAGAGGGAGGATTTGCCGGTTCAACGGTTGGCATGGCTTCATCAGGTAAGGCCTGTTGAGGTAGCGGGGCCGGATGATCTGGTATCACCATTGTTTCTGGTGGGTCCGGCTGTTGAAACATTAGAACAGGCACCACGATGGCTTGGTTTATCTGAGTCCAGGACTGGGGAAAGTCACCAAGGACGGTGTGGAACATCTTCTCCTTTTCTACCGGCGGGGAGATTTCTGGGGCCGTGCCCCTCTTTCAACTTATCGGGGCAGACCTTAAGGTGATCCCTGGATACCGCTGCCGAGGTCTCCCCTCTGTCTTTGCTGATGAGACAGACTTTTGTGTCGTCGAAGTCGGATGGCAGGATGGTGTACGGTTCCGCTTCCCATTGGTCATCAAGCTTGTGTAATCTCCTCTTTCGTTTAAGTACTTGCTCGCCAGGTGACAGGGGAATCGCAGGAGCGTGTTGGTTGTAGTCTCTTTCCTGTTTCTGCCTAGCCTGGGCGAGACTTCTTTCTACACACTCCTGTACTTCGCGGTACCTTCGCTGCCTTTCTGCATCCCAATCTGCATCCGGCGAAGTATCTTCGGGTACTAGGACCCCCATGTCCAGATCAACGGGTAACCGACTAGATCTTCCTCGCATCAGGTACGCTGGAGTACAGTTGGTGGAACTTACTGGGATGTGATTGTACATATCCACCAGGTCAGGCAACTTTGTCGGCCACAGGTTCCGTTCCTCCACGGGTAAGGTCTTCAATAAATCAATTACCACTTGGTTCATATTCTCGCACATCCCGTTGGTTTGAGGATGGTACGGTGTGGTTCTGATCTTCTTACACCCGTACAGTTGGCAGAATTCTTGGAACACTTCCGCTTCGAATGCAGGTCCTTGATCGGTCAGTACTTTCTCTGGGTAGCCATGGGGCCTACAAAAGTGTTGCTGGAAGGCCCTGGCGGCAGTCCTGGCCGTTAGATCCTTGACAGGCACAACCACCAAAAACCTGGAGTAGTGGTCCACGATGGTAAGGGCGTAGATATAGCCCGACCGGCTAGGTGTCAGCTTCACATGATCCAGCGCGACCAGTTCGAGCGGCCGTTTGGTGATGATAGGCCGCAGGGGAGCCCGTTGACTGTCACGGTCTTTCCTGCGCAGACTACAGGGACCACACTCCCGACACCACTTCTCAATGGTTCTCTTCATGCCAATCCAATAGAACCTCCCTCGGAGCAGCTTCTCTAGCTTCCTCCATCCGAAGTGTCCGGCTCCATCATGGTAGGCTCCCAGAACCATGGGCGCATCTCGCCTTGGCACCACTATCTGCCACACCAATTCATGAGTACGTGGGTCGATGCTCCTCCTGCACAGCTTGCCATCATGGATAAACAGTTTGCTTCTCCCCTTCCACAGCTGTTGGGTTTCTTGTGGATCATCTGGGCCAGGGTGCAACCCAGCCTGCGTCAAGAGCTCCTTCACCTGACGGACCGCGGGGTCACTATCCTGGGTTTCTGCCCATCCGTGGTGGGGCAGGGGATTGAGCGTGGCATCCGGTTGGTTCTTGTGCCTATTCTTCACCTGATGAGAATTTTGGGTGGCTTTGGGGTGATGGAATGCAGGCAGCTCCACCTCTTCAAGTGCCTCCGGGTCTTCTCCCGCTTCTGGCAAATTGGGCATTCGGGACAAGGCATCGGCATTGGCATTCTTGTGTCCTGCCCGGTACTTGATGGTGAAATTGTAGTTGGATAGCCGGGCCATCCACCGCTGCTCCAAGGCCCCGAGTTTGGCAGTATCCAGATGCGTTAGCGGATTGTTGTCCGTGAAGACGGTGAATTTCGCGGAGGCCAGGTAGTGTTTGAACCTCTCTGTCACTGCCCAGACAATGGCAAGGAATTCCAGCTTAAAGGAACTGTAGTTGTCAGGGTTCCTTTCCGTGGGACGGAGTTTCCGGCTGGCGTAAGCGATCACCCTCTCTTTGCCTTTCTGGACCTGGGACAGCACGGCTCCTAATCCCACATTGCTGGCATCTGTGTACAGCACAAACGGTTGGTCGTATTCGGGGTAAGCCAGTACCTCTTCTCCCATCAGTGCCGACTTCAAACAGGTGAAGGATTCCTCCAGCTCTTCGTTCCAATCAAAGGGGGTGTTCCTCCCCTTGGTCTTCTTTGGTTGGCCCACCAACAGGTTTTGCAAGGGTGCGGCCTTCTTGGTGAAGTCCTTAATGAACCTCCGGTAATAGCCTACCAGCCCGAGGAACTGCCGGACTTTGTGGAGGTCACTGGGCTTTGGCCAGTCCTTAATCACTGTGACCTTGTCGGGGTCTGGGGCCACTCCTTCAGCGCTCACCACATGGCCCAGGTACTGCACTTTCGGTTTCAGCAGATGACACTTGGACGGTTTCACCTTTAAGCCAAAGTTGGATAGGGCTTCAAACACCTCGGCCAGGTGCTTCAGGTGGTCTTCGTAGGTCTTAGAGAAGACAATGACATCATCCAAATATAGCAGCACGGTTTCAAAGTTCAGGTGTCCCAAGCAGCATTCCATCATCCTCTGGAACGTTCCGGGAGCATTGCACAATCCGAAGGGCATGTAGTTGAACTCAGAGACCCATTGGCGTCGTGAAGGCCGTCTTCTCTTTGTCTGCCTCCGCTACAGGAACCTGCCAGTACCCACTGGTGAGATCTAAGGTAGAGAAGTAGTTATCAGATTTTAAGGCAGCCAGAGACTCCTCTATCCTGGGCAGTGGGTATGCGTCCTTATGTGTAATGCGATTCAACTGCCTGTAATCAACACACATCCTCATTGTACCATCCTTCTTTTTAACAAGGACTAACGGAGCTGCCCAGGGGCTACAGCTGTCTCTCACCACCCCAGCCTCCTTCATTTCCCGCAACATGTCCTTGGCACACTGGTAATGAGCTGGGGGTACAGGGCGGTATCTCTCTTTTATGGGTCGGTGATCTCCCGTGGGGATGTGATGTTGGATCCCTTTCACCTGCCCAAAATCTGAGGGGTGTTTGCTGAATACCTGCTCGTACTCGTGTACCACCCTGTAGGCCCCCTGTTTTTGATGGGATGGGGTAGAGTCAGTGCCCACATGCAATTCCCGACACCAGTCTTTTGAGGGTTCTGCAGAACCTTTGTTCTCCGCCAAGTTTGACGGGACCAAGGGTTCAGGTGTCTGTATCACATTATTATTGACAGTGAACAGTTTGGCGAGCGTGGTATACTTGGTGAGGTGAACCTCTTCCTCCCCACAGTTGAGGACACGTACGGGCACTCTCCCCTGGCGGACGTCGACCACCCCCCGGGCTGTCAGAACGGTAGGCCTATTGTCTGAATATACGGGTTCCACCAAGGCCTGATAGTCCTTACCCCTGAGGCCTATAGCTGCCCGACACCATATTAACATCTCACTCCTGGGGGGTATCGCGATGGGGTTTGAATCACTCACAGTGACACGACCAATCTCACCACCAGTCAGCTCTACCTGCTGTCTCTGCATCAGAGCTCTGATTTCCTTCTGCAGGGCACGTTGCTCACTGTGGCCAGCAGTTTCTGCCACGTGTTGCAACAAAACAATAACTTCTGCAAGACCATTTTCTATAACATTAGTACCAAGAGTCATCATGGGATTACATTCTCGACGATCAATATCAACAATCACAATCCCTTGGGCTTTCAATTCCACCCGCCCCACCTTGATGGTGACCTCCTTATACCCCACTTGTGGCAACGGCTGACCATTACTGGCGATTATGGTGAAATCATCGTCAGGGCCACGGGTAATATCAGTGTCCTCCCAATACCGTTTGTAAAGCACGTAAGGTATAGTCGTCACCTGAGAACCAGTGTCCAGCAAAGCGTTCAAGGGGATCCCATCAACCACTACAGGGAGAACTGGCCGTCCTCCAATGTACTTGGTTCTCCAATGCTGCGGGCCGGATCGTCCTACTCCTGGGGGTTGGCCCTTTGCCCCAGGGGTTGCTCGTTTAAAGGACAGTACCTTGCAAGGTGGCCCACCTGGTGACAGCGGCGGCAGATGGGTCGTCCATCCTGATGGAAGCGATCGTCGGGCCGGCTTCTGGTCGGCGGGGTCCTCCTCTGTCGCATCCAAGGGACATCCTCCGGGCTGGAAGCCAACTGGATCTTCTCTTTGGGGGCCTCCTGTAGGGACTGCACCGTCCGGGCCAGGGCCGCAACGCTCTTGGTTAGCTCTTGCATCTGGAGACGGAGTCCTGCAGGGGAGTCGTCCTCGAAGCTCTGGGCGTCGGCCTCCGCGGCAACTGGGGTGTCCGATGCCACCTCCTGGTGGTATGTGAGAGCGGGGCGCCTGGGTGGTATTGTGCGGCTGGACTGGCACTCCTGCAATGCCTGGATAGCTTTATCTTTGAATTGCGCAAAAGTCAAATCTGGATTTTGCATGGCCAGGAAGTGCAATTGGCCTCGCTGGTGACTGCACAGGAGCCCCTCAATGAACCGCTCCTTCAGAAGTTTATCCTCATCCTGCATGCTGCCGGGGTCACTCTGCTTAATGGCCCGCATTGCCTCCTGGAGATTAAGGGCATAGTCCCGTAAGCTATCCTGCGGTCTCTGTTTGCATCCATAGAAAGTCAGTTTGATTTCTGTAGCAGTGCGAGTATCGAAGGTAGCTTTAAGCTTTGCAAAAATCTGTTGCGCAGTTCCCTTATCCTCGGCGGGCCAGGACTTCAATTCTCTCAGAGCCGCCCCAAAGAGTTGACCGGTTATCATATGAACCTTCTGAGGCTCTGTCAGGGGATAGAACTCGAGCAGGCTGCAGAGCCCTTCCTTAAAGTCAGTGAATGTATGCGACTCCCCAGAGTATCGCGGGAGCCAGGCCGCTCCGGGTAGGTACGGCATAGAGAAGGGCATTATGGCTTTTGTATTAGCGGCAGCGTCCGACTGGCTGGGGGGAACAGCGGGTTCTGCGGCTACCGGTGGTGGTATTAGGGCCGCGGCTTCGTCCGCTGCGGGGACCGGAGCTGCCCCTGCGTCTGCGGCTGCGGCCGCCACCTCCTCTCCTCTCGGCTCGGACATGATGGTCCCTTCCTCCCACTAACCTGCTGGAGGTCGGAGTTCCTCTTCCGGGATTGGCGCCTTACCGCGCTTTCCGTTCCGCGCTTCTTTTGGCTGGTCCCGCCCGCGTAGCTAGGGCTCCTCCCTCCGTGCGCGGCAATGGCGAATTTTGGCGGTAAATGGCACAGCACACAGTCTTTTCAATAAAGTACAGTCCAAGCACAATAAATCACAGTTCCAAGGCACACATGACCTGATTCTTCAGGCTTAAGTAGATCCTGTTCGTGACGCCAAGTTTGGAGCGCCCCCACACCGCCGCAGGGCCGAGGGGTACCCGGAGCCGGGCCTCTGAGTCTCAGTCCTGGGGTTGTCACGGTGGCTAGACCCGGTCCGTGGCCCTGTCTGTCAGTGGGGGACATCCAGTGCAATAAGTGATGATGATGGTGCAGTTGTGGGGTGCAAGTCGCGGTAAATAACGAAGACACCAGGTTGCAGTCTCTTTACCTCTTTACTGAAGGTTTTGGAGACCTCAGTCCAGAGCGCTGTTAACTGGGTTGTCAGAGACCGGCCGGTCCAAAGGCACATCAGGAGTTCTCTTCACAGGTGGGAATCAGTGTCTACCTTCTAGCGCTGGATGTTGTAGTTCTTCCCTGCTGAGCTCCCGGGATAGTCCTCACAACTGTTTCTGTCTGTCTGTCTCTGATGTTCGTTCTCTCCGTCCCCCAGATGATATGGTAGGACGCACCCGTATGACGGGGTAGGCCTGGAGTTCTTCCGGGACCCTAGAGTCGCCCCTCTCCCACAGCTGCCTCCGTTGTCTGCTTAGGTGTTAAGTGAGACAGCCAACCTGTAATTAGCTGTCCGGCCGTGGTTTGCAGTGTACTTAAAGTCTCTTACTTGCTCGGCGTTCCGGCCACCGACTGTTTGCGCTTCAGAAGGATGTTGCCTCGGTCTAACAGCACGACTCCTTCTGGTCCCAATCCTTCTTTACTGTATTCCCGTTGTGCACTGGTTAGTTCTGCTCTGAGGAGTCTGCCAGGATCCCATCCCTGACAGGTCCTCTCACTAGCTCTTCCCAGCTACTTCTTCCTGTCTTCCTGTCCAACCCCCAGTTTTACCAAAGTGTGAGGAGTGGCCTAGTAGATAGAACCACCCCCCCTGGTGGCCGGAGTGTGAAGTGTGGTGTGAGTGTACCTGGTCAGAGAAACTCCTTAGTGCAATCAGACGTACCATAGCTCCCCATAGTGGCGGAGCCACAGTACTGCAACGACCAGGACTCTGGGGCGCTGCAAATGCCCTTGCTGATGGAAGGAGGTTTGCACTCAAAATCTCACGATACATGGCCCCATTCATTCTTTGATGTACCCGGATCAGTCGTCCTGGCCCCTTTGCAGAGAAACAGCCCCAAAGCATGATGTTTCCACCACCATGCTTTACAGTAGGTATGGGGTTTGATGGATGCAACTCAGTATTCTTTTTCCTCCAAACACGACAAGTTGTGTTTCTACCAAACAGTTCCAGTTTGGTTTCATCAGACCATAGGACATTCTCCCAAAACTCCTCTGGATCATCCAAATGCTCTCTAGCAAACTTCAGACGGGCCCGGACATGTACTTTCTTAAGCAGTGGGACACTTCTGGCACTGCAGGATCTGAGTCCATGGTGGCGTAGTGTGTTACTTATGGTAGGCCTTGTTACATTGGTCCCAGCTCTCTGCAGTTCATTCACTAGGTCCCCCCGCGTGGTTCTGGGATTTTTGCTCACCGTTCTTGTGATCATTCTGACCCCACGGGGTGGGATTTTGCGTGGAGCCCCAGATCGAGGGAGATTATCAGTGGTCTTGTATGTCTTCCATTTTCTAATTATTGCTCCCACTGTTGATTTCTTGACTCCAAGCTGGTTGGCTATTGCAGATTCAGTCTTCCCAGCCTGGTGCAGGGCTACAATTTTGTTTCTGGTGTCCTTTGACAGCTCTTTGGTCTTCACCATAGTGGAGTTTGGAGTCAGACTGTTTGAGGGTGTGCACAGGTGTCTTTTTATACTGATAACAAGCTTAAACAGGTGCCATTACTACAGGTAATGAGTGGAGGAAAGAGGAGACTCTTAAAGAAGAAGTTACAGGTCTGTTAGAGCCAGAAATCTTGATTGTTTGTTTCTGACCAAATACTTATTTTCCACCATAATATGCAAATAAAATGATAAAAAAACAGACAATGTGATTTTCTGGATTTTTTTTTCTCAGTTTGTCTCCCATAGTTGAGGTCTACCTATGATGTAAATTACAGACGCCTCTCATCTTTTTAAGTGGTGGAACTTGCACTATTGCTGACTGACTAAATACAGTGGGGCAAAAAAGTATGTGACACTGTTTCTGGAAGCAAGTAGCCTTTTTTTATAAACCTGTAAATATTTTTTTTTTTTTGTTAATTGGACAATATGCAATTTTGGCATTAGTGTTCATTTACATGTAACAAACTGGAAAAAAATTTGCACTTCATCTAAGGCCGGTTTCACACGTCAGTGGCTCCGGTACGTGAGGTGACAGTTTCCTCACGTCCTGGAGACACTGACACACGTAGACCCATTAAAATCAATGTGTCTCTGCACGTCAGCATGTTTTCATGGACCGTGTGTCCGTTTGGAAAACACGGAGACATGTCAGTGTTCGTGGGAGCGCACGGATTACACGGACCCATTAAAGTCAATGGGTCCGTGTAAAACACGTACCGCACACGGATGTTTTCCGTGTGCAGTCCGTGTGCCGTGCTGGAGACAGCGCTTACAGTAAGCGCTGTCCCCCCAGCATGGTGCTGAAGCCGCCATTCATCCATTCTCTCCAGCGGATGAGAAATCCTTTATTTTAAACACAAAAAAAACCAAAAAACTTTAGGGCATCCTCCCCGCTCCCACCCCCTGTGCACCCGTCCGCCGGGTCACGTGGTGCCGCCCATTACAGTGATGAATATGCGGCTCCACCCCTATGGGAGGTGGAGCCGCATATTCATCAACTGTAATGAGCGACCGCTGGAGAGAACGGATGAATGGCGGCATCAGCACCATGCTGGGGGGACAGCGCTTACTGTCTTTCCTGCACGGTCCGTGTGGTACCCAGGCGGCACACGGCTGCCGCACGTGTGCCACACGGCCTACGTGAGCTCACAGACACACGGACACGGATAACTCCAGTACCGATTTTTCCGGTACCGGAATTATCTGGACGTGTGAGACTGGCCTAATATGTATTCCTCTGATTAAGCCAATTAAGAATCCGTTGGATGTAACCAAAAGAAACACACTAATTTATCTGAGCTGTTGATTTTCAGGCTGGGCTAACAGCATATTTTCATCCTGGGATTAACCTAAAGAAAATCCATTATTACAGTATCAAACTGTATGAAGACTTAGAAGAAGAGACTGGACAGGTATGTGCAACATTGACATAATAATCATTTCCTTCAGATAATTCATATTGGCCTGAGAACCCAATCTGCTGTGAGTTTTTTCTATAGAACTCATTACTAGAGGTGAGCAAACATCGTCGGCTCCTTTCTTATTTGGCAAGCTACATTGCTTACCGAAGAAGCTACAGCGGGAACCCGGATACCTGGAGCGCTCCTGATAATCAGGTGTCCAACTGCATGTGTCGCGGCTGTGTGACAGTCACAACACACAGGCTCTCCATACATGTGTTGTGACTGTATATATAGCCACACACATATACATGTATATCTAATATATAATTGCCTAGAATACTACTTCCTGCAATTTGTGCCAACTTCCGTGGCTTTGTCCGGAGCTAATGTCCGGAGCTAATGTCCGGAGCTAATGTCCGGAGATAAGTGACGTCACCAGTGTCCTACACCCAGGCAGTGCACAGGGGCCCCAGGCAGCATATGGGGCCCCAGGCAGAGCACAGTGGCCCCAGGCAGAGCACAGGGGCCCCAGGCAGCATATGGGGCCCCAGACAGAGCACAGTGGTCCCAGGCAGAGCACAGGGGCCCCAGGCAGCCTATGGGGCCCCAGGCAGAGCACAGTGGCCTCAGGCAGAGCACAGGGGCCCCAGGCAGAATATGGGGCCCCAGGCAGAGCACAGGGGCCCCAGGCAGCATATGGGGCCCCAGGCAGAGCACAGTGGCCCCAGGCAGAGCACAGGGTCCCCAGGCAGAGCACGGGGCCCCAGGCAGAGCACAGGGGCCCCAGGCAGAGCACAGGGGCCCCAGGCAGCATATGGGGCCCCAGGCAGAGCACAGGGGCCCCAGGCAGAGCACAGGGGCCCCAGGCAGCATATGGGGCCCCAGGCAGAGCACAGGGGCCCCAGGCAGAGCACAGGGGCCCCAGGCAGAACATGGGGCCCCAGGCAGAGCACAGGGGCCCCAGGCAGAGCACAGGGGCCCCAGGCAGCATATGGGGCCCCAGGCAGAGCACAGGGGCCCCAGGCAGCATATGGGGCCCCAGGCAGAGCACAGTGGCCCCAGGCAGCATATGGGGCCCCAGGCAGAGCACAGGGGCCCCAGGCAGCATATGGGGCCCCAGGCAGAGCACAGTGGCCCCAGGCAGCATATGGGGCCCCAGGCAGAGCACAGTGGCCCCAGGCAGAGCACAGGGGCCCCAGGCAGCATATGGGGCCCCAGGCAGAGCACAGGGGCCCCAGGCAGAGCACAGGGGCCCCAGGCAGAGCACAGGGGCCCCAGGCAGAACATGGGGCCCCAGGAAGAACATGGGCCCCAGGCAGAGCACAGGGGCCCCAGGCAGAACATGGGGCCCCAGGCAGAGCACAGGGGCCCCAGGCAGAGCACAGGGGCCCCAGGCAGCATATGGGGCCCCAGGCAGAGCACAGGGGCCCCAGGCAGCATATGGGGCCCCAGGCAGAGCACAGTGGCCCCAGGCAGAGCACAGGGGCCCCAGGCAGCATATGGGGCCCCAGGCAGAGCACAGTGGTCCCAGGCAGAGCACAGGGGCCCCAGGCAGCCTATGGGGCCCCAGGCAGAGCACAGTGGCCCCAGGCAGAGCACAGTGGCCCCAGGCAGAACATGGGGCCCCAGGCAGAGCACAGGGGCCCCAGGCAGAGCACAGGGGCCCCAGGCAGCATATGGGGCCCCAGGCAGAGCACAGTGGTCCCAGGTAGAGCACAGGGGCCCCAGGCAGCCTATGGGGCCCCAGGCAGAGCACAGGGGCACCAGGCAGCATATGGGGCCCCAGGCAGAGCACAGGGGCCCCAGGCAGCATATGGGGCCCCAGGCAGAGCACAGTGGCCCCAGGCAGAGCACAGGGGCCCCAGGCAGAACATGGGGCCCCAGGCAGAGCACAGGGGCCCCAGGCAGAGCACAGGGGCCCCAGGCAGCATATGGGGCCCCAGGCAGAGCACAGGGGCCCCAGGCAGCATATGGGGCCCCAGGCAGAGCACAGCGATATTTTGGACCACTGTGCGGTGTTTCAGACCCCCTGTGTGATGTCTGGGGCCCTGTTCTTAAGTATATTAAAGATTAAAGTAACGTATATTAAAGTATATTATAGATCAAATTTGACACGTTTATGAGCACCATTGAGTGATATACTCAAGAATGACATAATTTTTCAACATTTTATGGTTTCAAACTGTAAACACTCAAGAGTTTTTTTTACTTCAACCAGAAAACCTTAACGGTTCATAAAAAACTTGACTGTTCAGGATATGATAAAAGTCATAGTATTCTGAATCTTTAACTTATAAAGATACCTTTACATGGGGTGATTATTGGTTCCAGAGAGGCTTTCGGACGATAATCGTACACATGGCTGGTGACAGGACAATACAATATAAACGTTCAAAGGTAAACACTGATAACATTAAAATCTAATATATAATTGCCTAGAATACTACTTCCGGCAATTTGTGCCAACTTCCGTGGCTTTGTCCGGAGATAATGTCCGGAGATAAGTGACGTCACCAGCGTCCTACACCCGCTCAGGGTGGACAAAGATATATGCCTTCGTGGTGCGCGGCACTTTTCTGATTGGTTGCCGCCTGCCGCGAGCGACCAATCAGAAATGTGCCGTACTGTCAAGAATTGTCAAGAGCTGGTGAGTGCAGCCATTTTTTGTTCTTTCTTACTATTATTTATTAATTGTATTATTCTTACATTTGAATAAATAAAGTATATATGGATTCTAGACTCCCGATTCTTTAGAATCGGGCTGCCATCTAGTATTACATAGTCTCCTTTATTATGTATATTGCTGTCCCTTATTATACAGTGCCCTCTCTTGCTATGTACAGTGCTGTCCGTTACATATTGAATTTTATAGAGCCCTGTTTTTTATTACATGCCGTCCTGTCTTCTTGGCTGTATAATGCAATGATGGCTGATGGAGCATGGGAAGGCTTCTTTTCTAAAGGAGGAGCTGATGGACTGGTAGTCTGTCACCAGCTCCTCCATCAGTAGTCATTTTATATCTTAAGGTACCTTCACATTAAGCGACGCTGCAGCGATAGCAACAACGATGCCGATCGTTGCAGCGTCGCTGTTTGATCGCTGGAGAGCTGTCACACAGACAGCTCTCCAGCGACCAACGATGCCGAGGTCCCCGGGTAACCAGGGTAAACATCGGGTTACTAAGCGCAGGGCCGCGCTTAGTAACCCGATGTTTACCCTGGTTACCAGTGTAAAACATCGTTGTTTTTGGTGTCAAACACGACGATACACGCCGGTCTGACGACCAAATAAAGTTCTGAACTTTGTTCAACGACCAGCGATATCACAGCAGGATCCTGATCGCTGCTGCGTGTCAAACTAAACGATATCGCTAGCCAGGACGCTGCAACGTCACGGATCGCTAGCAATATCGTTTAGTGTGAAGGTACCTTAACAAGAGAGGGGACTATGTAATAAAAGAGGGTGCTGTGAATAACAAAAATAACAAGAATACATTATGTAAGAGACAGCACTGTACATAACAGCAGAGGAAGCTATTTACTAAGGGAGGGCATATATAACTAGAGAGGATCTTATGTAATAAGGGACGGTGTTATACATAACAAAAGAGGAAACTATGTAACTAAGGATGATGTTATACATAATAAGTGAGTACACTAAGGGACTGTACACTTTATAGTAAGGGACTGTGTTAGACATAATAACGTCTTCCTCCACTTCCCCCTGTTCCTAAATCCATTATAAATCCCCCTTCCTCCCATCCCAATTCCCCCACACCCCTCATTGTCCTCCTCCCCCCGCATCCCATTATTGCCCTCTCTCCCACCCCCATGATTGCCCTCTTCACCACCTCCATCATTGCTTTCTCCCCATCACCCCATTATTGCCCATTTCACCACCTCCATCATTACCTCCTCCCCACCACCCTCTTCATTGTCCTTTCCACTGCCACCATCACTGCCTTCTCCCTCACCACCCCATCATTACCCATTCCACCACCTCCATCATTTCCTCCTCCCCACCACCCCTATCATTGTCCTTTCCACCTCCCATTATCATTGTATTCTCCCCCACCACTCCCATCATTACCCATTCCACCACCTCCATCATTTCCTCTATTCCACCACCTCCATCATTGCCTCGTCCCCACCACCCCATTGTCTTCTTCCCCATCATTGCCCTTTCTACCACCACCATCATTGTCTTTATTGCCCATTCACCACCTCCATCATTTCCTCCGCCCCATCATTGCTTTCTCCCCCATCACCCCATCAACCTCTTCTCCAGCACCATTCACCTCTCTACACACACACACACACACACACACACACACACACACACACACACACACACACACACACACACACACACACACTGCACCATTCACCTCTCTGCGCACACACACAGCACCATTCACCTCTCTGCGCACACACAGCACCATTCACCTCTCTGCGCACACACAGCACCATTCACCTCTCTGCGCACACACACACGCAGCACCATTCACCTCTCTGCACACACACACAGCACCATTCACCTCTCTGCACACACACACAGCACCATTCACCTCTCTGCACACACACACACACACACACACACACACACACACACACACACACACACACACACCACCATTCACCTCTCTCTACACACAGCACCATTCACCTCTCTGCACACACACAGCACCATTCACCTCTCTGCGCGCACACACAGCACCATTCACCTCTCTGCGCGCACACACACAGCACCATTCACCTCTCTGCACACACACACACACACACACACACACACACACACACACACACACACACAGCAGCATTCACCTCTCTGCACACACACAGCACCATTCACCTCTCTGCATACACACACACACACACACACACACACACACACACACACACACACACACAGCACCATTCACCTCTCTGCATACACACACAGCACCATTCACCTCTCTGCGCACACACACACAGCACCATTCACCTCTCTGCGCGCGCACACACACACACACACACACACACACACACACACAGCACCATTCACCTCTTTTCACACACACACACACAGACACGCACACACAGCACCATTCACCTCTCTGCACACGCGCGCGCGCGCACACACACACACACACACACACACACACACACACACACACACACACACACACACACACACACACACAGCACCATTCACCTCTCTGTATACACACACACGGCACCATTCACCTCTCTGCATACACACACAGCACCATTCACCTCTCTGCACACACACACGGCACCATTCACCTCTCTGCACACACGCACACACACACAGCACCATTCACCTCTCTGCACACATACACAGCACCATTCACCTCTCTGCACACATACACAGCACCATTCACCTCTCTGCATACACACACACACCTCACTTCTGCGCACGATACCCTGAAGCTGCACCATCGCCAGCAGCTTCCTGTCTCGCACAGCCCGCGCCGCTGATAATGATGTCATTCAGCTGCTGCTGTGTGAGACAGGAAGCACGGGCAGGACGGCTCCATTCCCTGCATCTCCGCTCCGCCGCCATTTTCTCTTGCAGGCAGTGGAGCTGAGGGGATTGCTCCCTGCCCGCCGCACACGAGGGCAATCTGGCCAGGGGCCCCTCGGAGCCGGATAAACTGGCCAGATTGCCCTCATTATTAGCTGCCCTGCAGGGGCCCCTCCGGGCCCCTGTGCAGCTGCAGCGGTTGAACCGTCGGTATGTCCGCCCATGAACCAATGGTCTACATGTAAAAATCGCAAATAAAACAGATCACATACAGGTTCCCATCCGTACGTCATGCATTTTTCATGGATCCATTACAATTATTATGATAGGAAAATGTATCTGACCTTTTATTAAATTGTTTATGTAAAAAAACGGATGTCATATGCACATACAAAGTGGACATACGGATGGCACAATGATGTACGGAATGGGCATACTGATGCAATACTTGTTTGAAAAACAGTCATACAGAACATTATACCAATACAAAAAAAGTCAAAGTGGTTGACATTTGAATGATCGGCCAAGACATTGCACGGCCGACAGCCATCATATCTCTCTGCTGTACTTTCGCCATAGATTTATTTTGGCAAAAAACTCTGCTGTACTCGGACACTTGTACCGCAGATCTATTCAAGCTTTGGGACTTAAACACAACATAAATTATCTAGATTAATTACCTGAATAAACACAGCTGGGTCCCCAAAGACAACCCACAGGTAAAACCTACACAAAGCAAAAAGAAAACAAGGTCAATACATCAAACAACATGTGTACAGACGCTTGTGCACACTGCTTTGGCTTGAATGCAAAAGCAAACAAACACAAAGATAAGGCAGCACACTGCAAGCATTAAAGGCATCAGAAAATGATCTATTGTTTAATTCAGGTTTTGGTTTTGCATTTATATTTTTTTGAAAGATTTTTGCAAATGCTATTTCTGTATTGGCATTCTGTTTACGCTGCATGATTTTCCTGAAAACAGCCTTTCCTAAGAACACTTGTTCATGCTAATCGTCCAGTATAAATTCATCCACTACATTTAGACATTGAATGTTATTTTGCATTGCATTATTGTTATATATACTATGGGCTTGTACAATTTGATCAAAATGTGATCTAAGAACTGACAATTAGTAAGTATATTAATTAAAACAGTAATGCAGGTTCCAATAATCCATATGGTCAGAGTTTATCTATGTCTTTGTGCGTGCAGTGCGCTGCTATATTTTTCGATTATTTACCTGTACCAGACTTACAGTAAGCCTGAAGTGCCAGTATGTTCATAGTGTCTGAAATATTGGTTTGCATAAATAAAAAGAACCTTACTGTGTAGCCCTGAAAACATGGAGCACGTTTTGCAGCCTTCCCGCTGTCCCTCCCTGGGTGTTCTCCTCTCACTTTCTCAGTAGTGTGATAATAACATATAGATACATATAATATGCATATGAAAACATAACACTCAGTATTTGCTTTTGTAAACTTTCCATTTAGTTTTGCCCAATTTACACTGTAAGGTGGCTGCCAGACAAATAGTGGATGGTAGATGTGTATCACAGGGGTACATGTCCTCTGTGATATAAACCTGGAGTAATGATCTAGTACAAATAGTACTAGGAAGGGTTAATCGGCCATGTTAGGGCCAGGTCTTATTGTGAGCAGCTGAAGAGTCGGTGGGACAGCTGCTCGCCATATCTCCACTCCTGGGTGTTGTTTGCATTGTAAAATGGGACCTGTTTACCACACACGGTTCTGTGTGTGGAGGTGTGCAGACCTCCTGGATTTTGTGGCTCTACTAAAGGACTAAGAAGCTGGACTCTAACGCAAGCGGGCAAACCCGCACTATTGTATGGATTTTTTACTTTGTTTCACTTTGTGCCAGATTTGAGTTTTGTATTTGAGCTGGACTTTTAAATAGAAACAGTTCCTGTGATACCTCAGATCAGGCTACTTTCAAACATCAGGTTTTTGCCGTCAGGCACAATCCGGCGAGTTGTGAAAAAAAGATCCGTGTTTTTTTTTTTGTTTTTTTTTTCTTATAGAGTTTGTATTAGCGCCGGATTGCGCCAGATGGCCACACGTTTCATCCGTTTTTTGCTGGATCCGTCCAAAATTTCTTTTCCGGCGGACGGAGAAAACGTCCATATGAACTTTTTTTTCTGTCCGGCGAAAAAATGCCCAGCGTAGGTTCCTGCGATGAACGGATGAAACGTGTGGTGTATTGACTGGATCTGGCTACCAATTCCGTTTTTTTCGCACTGAGCATGCCCCATTCCGGCATTTTCAATTCTGGAGAGTCTCTCGCTCTCTCTCATATATCTAATTAATTTTATCCCTTGGCCTTAATTAAAGGGAATCTGTTAGTGGGTTTTTGCTAGTTAATCTGAGAGTAGCATAATACAGGGCAAGTGAGCCTGATTCCAACGATGTTTCATAGTTTACTGCGTGCAGCAGTTGTGACACAATCTGAGTTTTTAGATGCGACATTAAAGGGGTTTTCGACACGAATGAAAGTTCATTTTAATCAGTATATCTTGGAATAATAATAGTAACTTCCATATTTGGATGTGTTTAAATAAAATTTCCCTGTGCTGAGATAACACTGTGTGATGGCTGTGTCTGACCGTGCAGGAACATGGTCTGATCATACCACAGCTCCTGGGCGGGGGAGGAAGCAAAAGAGTATACAGACAGGACAACAGGTTATCACAGCTGATTCTTCTTGCGAGGTAAAACATTTCTCTGCCTGTTTTTAAACAATTTTTTATCTCAAAGAAAGAATCAACTGTGATCCCGTGCTGTCCTGTCTGTATACTCTCTTTTGTATCCTCTCTTGCTCAGCAGATGTGATATGATCAGACCATGTCCCTGTACGGTCAGACACGGCCATTACACAGTACACAGCATGGGCACATTTCTAAGATTATCTCAGCACAGGAACATTTTTTTAAAACCCATCCAACTTTCTACAGCCAAAAATGTGACATTTTACTGAATTTAGTGTCTTAGCTGCTACCTCATGCTGTTTTCAGATTACATAGCAAAAACCTGCTGACAGATTCCCTTTAAGTTTACTGTAATTAATTATGAATCTTGGCAGTGGGGACATCATTACCTTTCTACATTTACAGGCCATTGGCTTCCATCAACCAGGAAGTATCAGAATTGCTTCAACTCCGACTCGTGTGGATGAACTAAAATACCAGATGACAAGGGCCCGATGGCATCCGAATCCTCAGTTTCTGATTGGACCGGAAAAAGTGCAAGAACTGTTTCCACTACTGAATATAGAAAAGGTAAATCTGTCATTTTGTATCTGTTCTAAAGGTTATATTGCATAATTCAGACTCTGGATCCGTCCTGCATGACTACAGGCCCCAAACGGGCTCTGGAATTGACCCAATGGACCATTTGTGGCAACCATGTATAGTAGAGGTGACTGGAAATGCACCTGGCCACCTCTACTAAAGTCTATAGTAATATTTTAGAAAGTTGAGCCAGCAACTTGAAAAAAAAAAAAGAGTGAAGGCTTTCAAGCTTTCTGGTAGCGGTTTGGGTACTTAACGGCACTTGGTTCTGGTGTCAAACAGTCTTGGATTTATTTATCTGTCATAAACCATTAATGGAGTTCACATGAAAGAAACATTAGTGCAGCGCCCCCACTGCCGCAGGGCCGAGGGGTACCCGGTACCGGGCCTCTGAGTCTCTGCTCTGGGGTTGTCACGGTGGCTAGGCCCGGTCCGTGACCCTGCCGAGGGGCGTACAATGAATAATAGATATGGATGGTGGTAGTGGTGGTGGTGGTGCGGTGCAGTAAATAACGAGGACACCAGGTTGCAGTCTCTTTACCTCTTTACTGAAGATCTCTGGGTCCTCAGTCCGGAATCCAGATAACCAGGCTGCGCAAGTCCGGCCGGTCCAATGGCACCTCCAGAGTTCTCTTAACAGGTGGAAATCGGTGCCTTCCTACTTGCGCTATGTGTTGCGGTCCTTCCCTGCTGTGCTTACGGAAAGTCCCCAAAACTGTTGTGTCCGTTTCTTAAGTTCCCTCACAACTCGATTAGATGATGTTCTGCTAATCCTCCGTCCCTCCCTGATGTTGCGGTTAGGATGGCACCCGTATGACAGGTAGGCTCGGAGCTCTTCCGGGACCCTAGAGTCGCCCCTCTCCACAAGTTGCCCCCCAAGACTGCATAGGTGATTTGGGTGAGACAGCCCGCCTTAGACTGACTGTCCTGCCGTTGGTTTGAAGTATTGCCTGAAGCTGAATATTGTAATACTCCCTCGGCGTTCCGGCCGCCGGTTGTGCGCCTCAGTAGGATGTTGCCTCGGTCTCACAGCACGACTCCTACTGGTATCCTCCTTCTTGCTTTGATCTCGTTTCTCACTCCGCACAATCTATCTCGCTTCTAATCCTTCCTTGGGCACCGCCGCTATGCTGAGCAGGCACGGTCCCGTTACATTCCTTCTTGTAGCCAGGCCTCTGTCAGGATCCCACCCCTGACAGGGACCCTACCGAATCTTCTCCCACAACACCCCCTGCCACAAGGTGTTGCCTGGTTCCAACCCAGTCAGCTTTCTGAACTAACTTCTGCCTGACCCCCAGTTTACCCACAATGGTGGGGAGTGGCCTAATGAATAGAACCCTTAGCTCCCCCCGGAGGCCCGACTGTGAAATGTATTGGTGTCTGTGATACCTGGTCAGATGAACTCCTTCAGTGCCATCGGACGTACCATAGCTCCCCTTAGTGGCGGAGCCACAGTACTGCAACGACCAGGACTCTGGGGCGCTGCACTAGTCTTTCCTCAGCTTAAACAAATAACAACACAGGAGCAAAACAGTTCCTTCTTTGGATAGGCAAAAGCTACACAACGGTCTCACCCGTGCAGCAAACCAGGCACTGCTACTTTCTGTTTGGTCAGCAATAATGAACACGCTGCAGCTCCCACACTTTGGACACACTTGAGCCATTTCAACTGCCTTTTGTAGGACCTGTAAAGCTCAGACTGAAGGTACAGGAGTGACCTTTCCCATCCAGACTCTTTTGGTCGCTCATAAATCCCAGACCCAAAATCCCATTTAAAACATTCTCAGCAATCTACTGTGCTGGAGCCTTCAATTTCAGGACTTGCATCACCGAGGCCAGCCACCTTGGTGGCACATACCTGCCATCCAAGTCTTTTCCTCCTCCTCCTCCATTACAGAGGGTAAACCCATGGATGTCCAACTATTTCTGGCTGCATAAGAATGTTTGACAGTCAGTCAGTAATGTCATTATGTCATCATGTTACATTGGCATTTGTGGAAAATGACACCCAGCAGATCACAAGCAAGAAAATACAACTGGATTAGTGGAACCTGAAGATGAGATATGGAGACCCCCCCCCCAATATAGGTCTTAAGAACCCTACCAATATTTCAGCCCTGCTTCTCTTGAAGGGCAACCCAGCCCCTATCAGTGACGGTGGTGTAGATTACTTTTTAAGCCTCTGAAATATGAGCCAGGGCAGTGTTTGCATGGAATTGAGAAATACTTAGGGCTAGAGATGATCTTTGTAACCACTCTTGCTCAGGCTTATATATTAGCAGCCTTAATGGACAATCCGCTTTGTCAACTCAGAAGTGAGGGCATATCAAATTTGGTTTTCTAAACTGGACACTTTTAATTACTTGGTCACAAGGTAAAATGGACTGCATGCAGAAACAAAATTCACCTGCATTAAATGAGACTAGGCATCAAATTTAATGTGTCTTCTAATGTAGAATCCATGCCGATTTGATATGGAAATCTGTCTCCTCATTATGCAAACCCCCTTTATTACATTTTAAATTCATATTTAATCAAGGATTAATTTTAATTTTCTTCCACCACATTGGAAATAAAGAAATAAATTATCAATACAGGTATAAAGTAGAAACCTACCTGAGTTGAGAGCACACAGAAGGTCATGTCGGGACTTTTCTCATGTGGGAAGAACGACCTGAGCCTTATTGTGTACACAGCATCCCGTCCTTCATCTCTGCAGATTACTGAGCAGCATTAATCACGTCTACTCAGGTGGCCTTGTACTCTGCAAGAACCATTTTGTAATACTCAGTCACACTTGTATGCAGTCTCAGGGACTCATTAACAAAGTGTGCGGGTATGGTCACCAGCACTTGATTTTGTTTTATGGGACTTCATTTATACAGCTATAGATACAGACATGTTCCTTGTTCTGTGACAAATGTAATGTGCCATGGCCGGACATACCGCCGGTGCAACCGCACCGGGGCCCAGAGCGGGAGGGGGCCCCCGACGGACATACAAGGCATTGTTGTGAATGACAGCCGGCGGCAGTATTACTGCTAACAGGAGAAGCAGGGGGCCCGCTCTGCTGCACGCATGTGATATGACAGTCAAACGGGCCTCCTTCCTCACCTGTTAGCATTCATTATGCTGCTGTCCGGCCGGCTGTCACTGGTGCGGTCTGCGGTGAGGTGACGGGTGGCAGACGCTGAAACAGGAAGAGAGGAGAAATGAGGGAGGGGGAGGGCCTCTCTGGGAGTCACTGAAGCAGGCGTGCGCACTCCCAGAGCCTCAGTGATCCGCGGGACTGGGTCCTTACATTACACATGAAAATAGGGGGGGGGAGGGGAGGTATGAATGAAATGAATCACTGGTCTAGGTAGGGGAAGGGCCGGACCGCCTGGAATAAATGTATTAAAATGATTGAGCATGCACTATATAGAGGTATGCCCCCTGGGATATAAATCTACAGAGCGCCCCCTGGTACATACATGTAAGGTAATATGGAGTGCACAGTGACATTTGTGCATGGTTACCTCTCAGCCAATCACAGACTTTGCCTTACAAGCATATCTGTGATTGGCTGACGGGATGATCTGCAAGTGTCTTCTGTGCACTGGAGTCGCAGCTTGGAGCGGGAAGCTGCTGCAGAGGACGAGTGTGGACCAGCCTGACAGCATCTTTGCTGCCTTGTGGACATTTTGTAAGCATACAATACAGTATTGTTTTGAAAAATAAAGAAACAACAATTTATATATGAACCACCATGTTGGGAGTAGTGGTTACAATACTGGTCATGAGCGAGCATGTTTGGATAAGGCATTATCTAAGCATGCTCAAGTGCTAATAGAGCATCTCCAGCGTTCTCCAATAATATGTTTGAGTCCCTGGTGCTCCATGATTCGTGGCTATTTGACAGCCACAACACGTGGGGATAGCCTGTTTATTAGGCAACCACTGCATGTGTTGCAGCTGTCGAACAGCTGCGAGACATGAAGCGGTGGGGAGTCGAAAATATTATTCGAGTTCGCCGAAGACACTCAGCACACAAGCATGCTGAGATAATGCCTTATATGAGCACGTTAGCTCATCACTAATGCCCTGTGACCTAAGGAAAGAGAGAGTGACATATCCTCAAATTCTGTGCACAGTGGCCTGCTAGAGACATGCACCAGCCTGGTCTTGGTCCAGCTGCGATATCTTTCACTTAGACCATAAGCAGCACAGCTGCGGAGGAGGCAGAGAAACTAATTTCTCCATCTCCTCCACTGCTGGGGTCATCCAGATTTGCCAGATATGACATCAATTGCATGACTGCTTTGTGTTATATTCAGTTGTTAAATATGGAACTTAAATTTATTAGAGTTGATAGTTGTGTTCTAAACTGATAATAAATATTACAACCTATATGTTTACATAACTTTGTTGCGGATGGGGGGGGGGGGGCCGGGAAGATTTCTTGCACAGGGGCTCTCTGCAGTCTGTGTCCGCCCCTGTAATATGCTATGTGTAATATTTAGTTTTGAGTCGCACATATATAATAGTGTGTGTATATAATATGTATAATATACTGTATAAATGTGTATACACTAAAGATAGCAGGATCTGTTGTTGTGGAGCAGGGAGGACCGTATGTTAACCAAACTCCAGTTCTCACGGCCCCCAACACGTCATGTTTTCAGGATTTCCTTAATAATTTCATCACCTGTGCAAAATGTTATCCGGGTATCAGAATTTGCCACAAGATCTCTCACCTGTGTAATACTAAGGAAATCCTGAAAACATGATCTGTTGGGGGCCGTGAGGACTGGAGTTTGGGAGACGCTGATTTATGTCCATATAAAATAGGGGAGGGACTCTTTCTGCTATCAACCTTAAATAATTAATATATATATATATATATATATATATATATATATATATATATATATATATATATATATATATATATATATATTGTCCCTTCTCATTCCTCATGTTTGACCCCGTTTAAAATAATTAAAGACCTTATACTTGCCTCCAGTGCCGGCATCGTTCCAGTGATATTGGCACTCGCCTTCCTAAGCGACACGTGAGCCCTGCGCCCAATCAGTGCTGGCGTCACTGTCCCCATCTTCACATGTATAAGAAATTAACAGGAGGTGAGCGGCCAGCCATAGCGGTATCCATCAGAAGGTGGGGACAGTAACGCCAGCACTAACTGGGCACAGGGCTCATGTGACATAAGAAGCTCACGTGAGCCCCGGGAATGCCAACACACCGCTAGAACAGTGCCGTCGCGAGAGGAGAGTATAAGCTTTTTACTTTTTTTATTTTAACAGGGCCAAATTTATCAAATTAGAAGGGGTTGTCCTAGTACTGAACAACCCCTTTATCACAACCACGTGTGATTTCATTCCGTATTTCCTTTTACTGTTTTATTATGTATATAAATCCCTGTTGTTTTTGCACTGTTCATTGTCTGAGGAAGGCACTGGCTCAGTGATGAAACAAGTAGTTTTACACTTCACAGTAAAGGTTTAGTGTATAGCTTTGTCCCATGGAATTATGGAGAGTACAGGATCGATAGATAGACTTATTAATGATATGCAAATGATGAAAAATGGAAATACATTTTTCAAAACATCTCAATTTTTTTTCCTCTATCCATTTTGAGTGTCCTGTTCAGAAATACATGTACTGACGCGCTTGGTGGTTAATGTTCGTCTGAGGAACGTTCTATTACGCTGACTGCACTTGTGCACACAAGTTCTAGATGTGTTCGATGGGAGACCAGTCCAGAGATGGTACAGGCCATGGTAACACGTTTTGGCCACTGATGCTGCTCACAATGGCATGAGGAACATGTGGCTTGGTGTTGCTAACTGCTAATTGGACATTTTAGAGAAATGGCTGTTCTACGATAAAAGCTATGTAATGTCGAGTTGTCAGTGTACAAAAAAAAAACAAAAAACACTGTATGAATGTAAATAGCTATATTTATTTAGTATATAGAGATGTGTGTACATATACTCACACAGATCTGTATATACTAAATATATATTTATTTACATTCCTACAGTGTTTTTTTAGATATGATATACACAGTACACAATGTGTATGTATATGACGATATATATATGAGAGATATATATTCATATGTGCCAGTACAACGTGCCTGTAAAGAAGAAGATTAGTTAGATTTGTGAGCAGAAAAAATTCACCTATACTTGGTTAAAGCTGCTGCCCTAAATACAAGTAATATTAAGTTTGAATCCTAGGGATGATCACACTTAAAAAAAACAAAACAAGAATTAATGAATATACAGATCACAAACAGGACTCTGTGTGTGATATGTGTACAATGCTAGATGGATGCTGCTTACAATGTAAACAATACCACTAATAACATTACATTAATTATCATGGCTCTATTATAACTGTTAAAGTGATGTTACGCTGGACCTAGAACTACCTTAAATAATATTTCCTGTTATCAGGACATGTGCATTTTATATACATTGTAAATAAATTCTATGAGTCTTAGTTCAGAAAATTAATGTATCAGATACTTTTTCTCTATTTATCAGGTCTCAGATTTATTCAACATTTAACACTTCTTACTTTTACTACAGGTTCTTGCTGGTTTGTACAACCCTGGGGATGGTCATATTGATCCTTATTCCCTTACTATGGCCCTTGCATCTGGGGCCAGGAAATACGGTGCACAGTTATACTTTCCAGCACAAGTCACTAACCTAACACCTCAACCTGATGGCACTTGGAATGTGGAGACCCCTCATGGGACGATTCATGCAAAAAGGATTGTGAATGCTACAGGTATATATTCCATATTGTTTATCCAACCTAAACCAAAATTACCTGTTGAATTCATAGGTTTTTGTGTAATCTGTAGTTGTATATTTATTTTAGATCTAGGCAAGTTTGTTCGGAATCACAGCAGCACTCTCATGTAAAGGGAATGTGCCGTCAGAAACTAACCTTCAGCTTAAATCTAATTTTTACGTTAAAAAAAATGTGTATATACACTGCTCAAAAAATATAAAGGGAACACAAACAACAGAATATAACTCCAAGTAAATCAAACTTCCGTGAAATCAAACTGTCCACTTAGGAAGCAACACTGACAATCAATTTCACATGCTGTTGTGCAACTGGAATAGACAACAGATTGAAATTATTGGCAATTATCAAGACACACTCAATAAAGGAGTGGTTCTGCAGGTGGGGAGCACAGACCACATCTCAGTACCAATGCTTTCTGGCTGATGTTTTGGTCACTTTTGAATGTTGGTTGTGCTTTCACATTCGTGGTAGCATGAGACGGACTCTACAACCCACACAAGTGGCTCAGGTAGTGCAGCTCATCCAGGATGGCACATCAATGTGAGCTGTAGCAAGAAGGTTTGCTGTGTCTGTCAGCGTAGTGTCCAGAGGCTGGAGGCGCTACCAGGAGTCAGGCCAGTACACCAGGAGACGTGGAGGGGGCCGTAGGAGGGCAACAACCCAGCAGCAGGACTGCTACCTCAGCCTTTGTGCAAGGAGGAACAGGAGGAGCACTGCCAGAGCCCTGCAAAATGACCTCCAGCAGGCCACAAATGTGCATGTTTCTGCACAAACAGTTAGAAACTGACTCCATGAGGATGGTCTGAGTGCCCGACGTCCACAGATGGGGGTTGTGCTCACAGCCCAACACTGTGCAGGACGCTTCGCATCTCGGCTTCAGGAAAATGTCCGCCGCGATCTCCATCTGCGCACGCGCGGCATCCCGCGGCCATTTTCCTGAAGCCGCGGGCAGCAGAGCGCTCCATCTGCGCACGCGCGGCCAAAGGAAGATGGCCGCCCCCACCGATCAACAGGGAAATAACGCACATCGCGCTCTTTTCACTCCCCTGTGCAGTGGATTCGGGACCTTGGGCATGCGCAAACAACTACGCCACCAACGGAAAACTAAGCAAGATCTGGGGGAAGACACCACGCCCTTTTGACCAGACCAGCCTGATTGACAGGCGAAAATGGCTACTTTGGTAACGTATTTTGGCAGCATAGGTGGGGAATCGGGGTCCACAAAATACACTATTGTAATGCACAGCTCAGGCCCTATTTAACAGTATTTTTATCTCATACGGAAAAAAGGGGGTGACAGGTGCCCTTTAATATATTATTCATTTTGAACTTTTACTTCTTACATGGGTCATCTAGGGCTGACATATTGATTGCCTCTCTGTAAGGCAGGTCATCAATATGTAGTCGGTGGGGGTCTGACACCAGACATGCCCACCCATCAGATGTTCTTTTCTCCAACAGTGGCTGGTGTACAAGGCGGAACACAATGTATTTTGCCTATTGGCTACTGGCGAATACTGCACTTGAATGAAAGACAAAGTGCAGTACTCGGCAGCCGCCCCTAAGCCACATACAAGGCTGCTGTGTTTCGCCATCATACATGGATCCATCTGGAGCGGATTCCAGCTGATCTCATATTGGTTACCTACAGGTCACTTCTATTTCCATGTATTTTTCTCCTATTTGTAGTTACTTAAGATTCAAAGTCTTGGTTAAATCTGATAGAAAATAACTTCGGCTTTTCAGAAGTCATTCATATTAAGGGACACTTGAATAAAATCCATAGGACAGTTCTATTCTCCCAGCCAAGTAAAATGGAGGTAAAAAGGTGGTTTCCAGAAATGTGCTTATGTTGTCAGATCGCAGTTCCCAGAAAGATACAGAACTATTCTCCTGATCTTTGTACTAAATTGACCCCAGTACGTGGCATAGTATTAAGTAACAGCACTGTCTGCCAGCTGCCAGGACAACTATTTGTATTACTTATTACCACACTGCGGTACAGATTATTCCACCAAATACTGATTATTTCATGGGATACTTGTTGCGTTACTCACATCTATCATGATGAGTCTTTACAAAATAATGAAATGGAATGAGCAAAATTAAAAAAAAAAAACATACAAAATCATATCCTCCCAATATACTCAGACAACACTGAGCACAGAAAAGGCATTTATCTCCAGTTTATAGCCTGTTTACACCTTCCTGACAAGTTTGTATTTTTTTGATCATTTTGGACTAGTACATCTTTTTTCCTTTCGCAAATTGTATTGACCTTCCTGACCAGGCCAAGTTTTTCAGTTCTAACCACTGTCACTTTAAGAGGTAATAACACTGGAACGTTTCAAAACGGATCCAACTGATTAACCCCTTTACCCCCAAGGGTGGTTTGCACGTTAATGACCGGGCCAATTTTTACAATTCTGACCACTGTCCCTTTATGAGGTTATAACTCTGGAACGCTTCAACGGATCTTGGCGATTCTGACATTGTTTTCTCGTGACACATTGTACTTCATATAGTGGTAAAATTTCTTCGATATAACTTGCGTTTGTTTGTGAAAAAAAGGAAATTTGGCGAAAATTTTGAAAATTTAACAATTTTCCAACTTTTAATTTTTATGCCCTTAAATCACAGAGATATATCACACAAAATACTTAATAGGTAACATTTCCCACATGTCTACTTTACATCAGCACAATTTTGGAACCAACATTTTTTTTTTGTTAGGGAGTTATAAGGGTTAAAAGTTGACCAGCAATTTCTCATTTTTACAACACCATTTTTTTTTTAAGGACCACATCTCATTTGAAGTCATTTTGAGGGGTCTATATGATAGAAAATACCCAAGTGTGACACCATTCTAAAAACTGCACCACTCAAGGTGCTCAAAACCACATTCAAGAAGTTTATTAACCCTTCAGGTGTTTTACAGGAATTTTTGGAATGTTTAAATAAAAATGAACATTTAACTTTTTTTACACAAAATTTATTTCAGCTCCAATTTGTTTTATTTTACCAAGGGTAACAGGAGAAAATGGACCCCAAAAGTTGTTGTACAATTTGTGCTGAGTACGCTGATACCCCATATGTGGGGGTAAACCACTGTTTGGGCGCATGGCAGAGCTCAGAAGGGAAGGAGCGCAATTTGACTTTTCAATGCAAAATTGACTGGAATTGAGATGGAACGCCATGTTGCCCCTGATGTGCCTAAACATTGAAACCCCCCACAAGTGACACCATTTTGGAAAGTAGACCCCGTAAGGAACTTATCTAGATGTGTGGTGAGCACTTTGACCCACCAAGTGCTTCACAGAAGTTTATAATTTTTTATTTTTACGGCTTTGCATTATATTTTTTCACAAAAATTATCTTTTCGCCCCCAATTTTTTATTTTCCCAAGGGTAAGAGAAGAAATTGGACCCCAAAAGTTGTTGTCCAATTTGTCCCGAGTACGCTGATGCCCCATATGTTGGGGTAAACCCATGTTTGGGCGCACGGGAAAGCTCGGAAGGGAAGGAGCACTGTTTTACTTTTTCAATGCAGAATTGGTTGGAATTGAGATCGGACGCCATGTCGCGTTTGGAGAGCCCCTGATGTGCCTAAACAGTGGAAACTCCCCAATTCTAACTGAAACCCTAATCCAAACACACCCCTAACCCTAATCCCAACGGTAACCCTAACCACACCCCTAACCCTGACACACCCCTAACTCTAATCCCAACCCTAATTCCAACCGTACATGTAATCCAAACCCTAGCCCCAACCCTAGCCCTAACCCTAATGGGAAAATGGAAATAAATACATTTTTTTAATTTTATTATTTTTCCCTAACTAAGGGGGTGATGAAGGGGGGGTTTGATTTACTTTTATGGCATTTTTTATAGCGGATTTTTATGATTGGCAGCCGTCACACACTAAAAGACGCTTTTTATAGCAAAAAAGTTTTTGCGTCTCCACATTTTGAGACCTATAATTTTTCCATATTTTGGTCCACAGAGTCATGTGAGGTCTTGTTTTTTGCGGGACGAGTTGACGTTTTTATTGGTAACATTTTCGGACATGTGACAGTTTTTGATCGCTTTTTATTCCAATTTTTGTGAAGCAGAATGACAAAAAAACAGCTATTCATGAATTTCTTTTGGGGGAGGCGTTTATACCGTTCTACGTTTGGTAAAATTGATGAAGCAGTTTTATTCTTCGGGTCAGTACGATTACAGCGATACCTCATTTATATCATTTTTTTTATGTTTTGGTGCTTTTATACGATAAAAACTATTTTATAGAATAAAAAATTATTTTGGCATTGCTTTATTCTGAGGACTAACTTTTTTTATTTTTTCTTTGATGCTGTATGGCGGCTCGTTTTTTGCGGGACAAGATGTCGTTTTTAGCAGTACCATGGTTATGTATATCCATCTTTTTGATCGCGTGTTATTCCACTTTTTGTTCGGCGGTATGATAAAGCGTTGTTTTTTTTTTTTCCTACGGTGTTCACTGAAGGGGTTAACTAGTGGGACAGTTTTATAGGTTGGGTCGTTACGGAAGCGGGGATACTAAATATGTGTACTTTTATTGTTTTTTTTTTTATTATTATTTAGATAAAGAAATGTATTTATGGGAATAATTTTTTTTTTTTTTACATTTTTACTTTGTCCCAGGGGGGGACATCACAGATCGCTGATCTGACAGTTTGCACAGCACTCTGTCAGATCGGCGATCTGACTTACAGCACTGCAGGCTTACCAGCGCCTGCTCTGAGCAGGCACTCGGTAAGCCACCTCCCTCCCTGCAGGACCCGGATGCCGTGGTCAGGGCCGGCGTTAGGGGCAGGCAGACTAGGCAGCTGCCTGGGGCCCCCGCTGCCCTAGGGGCCCCCAGCCAGGGGCAGACATACTGTTGATGGCACTGCTCCAGGGCCCAGAGGTGGAGGGGGGCCCCTGCAGGCAGGCCCGGTATCATGCAGGGTCGGGCCCCTCTCACTCCCTCCTGTAATCATGGAACACCGAGTGTCGGGGAGAGAGCGGGGCGCGAAGTGCAGGAGATCAAAAAGGGGGCGTGTCATGCAGGGAGAGACGCTGGCCAATGAACGCTTTCCTTACCTCACAGTGACCAGACTGAGGAGAGCATTCACTGGCTGCCGTCTGTCCCCCTGCATGGAGCATCCCAATCGTGAGTACTCGCCTACAGTCAGGGGCCCCGGCTGCACAGCAAATAGAGACATCAGTGGAGGAACAGCAGGACTTACAGGGGGTCTTCTGCTCCCTCCACTGTTCTGTTCAGAGCAGGCTGCAGCCTCTCCTCACAGAGAAGAGATGGGGGAGGAGCTCACTGCAGGGGACAGCACGGCAGCAAAATGTATGCTGTGAAGTGACCTGAAAAGTAATGTGCAGTTATAGTGCTCTTTATAACTTATCTCTTTATAATTTTAGTCATGGAACTTTTTGAATTTGAGTCTTTTCCTCCCTTACTGGGAATTTATCATCAGGTGCTGTCTGCTCTGTGCCCCATCCCCCACAGTGGGGTCTGCAGCCTTCTCCAGCTGAACTGACCTGCAGGGCTCATCTGATCACCTATACAAGATTAGTATGTATGTATGTATGTATATGCTTGTATATGTATGTGTGCATCTGTGTGTATCTATGTGTATGTTTCTATCTGTGTGTGTGTATCTGTGTATGTACAGTATATGTGTGTATGTATGGTATATTTGTATGGCTGTGTGTGTATGCATGTACAATATGTGTGTATCTGTGTATGTGAAATACATTTGTATGGATATATGGTATATATGTATGTTTATGTGCATGTACATACAGTATATGTGTATGTATATGTGTGTACGGTATGTGTATATACTGTATGTGTGTATGTACGGTACGTGTATGTGTATCTGTATGTTCGGTATATGTGTGTGTATGCATGTACGGTATATGTATGTATGTACGGTATGTGCATTTGGGTGTATTTTATATGTATGTACGGTATGTGTGTACTATATGTACAGTGGGGCAAAAAAGTATTTAGTCAGTCAGCAATAGTGCAAGTTCCACCACTTAAAAAGATGAGAGACGTCTGTAATTTACATCATAGGTAGACCTCAACTATGGGAGACAAACTGAGACAAAAAAATCCAGAAAATCACATTGTCTGTTTTTTTTATCATTTTATTTGCATATTATGGTGGAAAATAAGTATTTGGTCAGAAACAAACAATCAAGATTTCTGGCTCTCACAGACCTGTAACTTCTTCTTTAAGAGTCTCCTCTTTCCTCCACTCATCACCTGTAGTAATGGCACCTGTTTAAACTTGTTATCAGTATAAAAAGACACCTGTGCACACCCTCAAACAGTCTGACTCCAAGCTCCACTATGGTGAAGACCAAAGAGCTGTCAAAGGACACCAGAAACAAAATTGTAGCCCTGCACCAGGCTGGGAAGACTGAATCTGCAATAGCCAACCAGCTTGGAGTGAAGAAATCAACAGTGGGAGCAATAATTAGAAAATGGAAGACATTCAAGACCACTGATAATCTCCCTCGATCTGGGGCTCCACGCAAAATCCCACCCCGTGGGGTCAGAATGATCACAAGAACGGTGAGCAAAAATCCCAGAACCACGTGGGGGGACCTAGTGAATGAACTGCAGAGAGCTGGGACCAATGTAACAAGGCCTACCATAAGTAACACACTACGCCACCATGGACTCAGATCCTGCAGTGCCAGACGTGTCCCACTGCTTAAGCCAGTACATGTCCGGGCCCGTCTGAAGTTTGCTAGAGAGCATTTGGATGATCCAGAGGAGTTTTGGGAGAATGTCCTATGGTCTGATGAAACCAAACTGGAACTGTTTGGTAGAAGCACAACTTGTCGTGTTTGGAGGAAAAAAATACTGAGTTGCATCCATCAAACACCATACCTACTGTAAAGCATGGTGGTGGAAACATCATGCTTTGGGGCTGTTTCTCTGCAAAGGGGCCAGGACGACTGATCCGGGTACATGAAAGAATGAATGGGGCCATGTATCGTGAGATTTTGAGTGCAAACCTCCTTCCATCAGCAAGGGCATTGAAGATGAAACGTGGCTGGGTCTTTCAACATGACAATGATCCAAAGCACACCGCCAGGGCAACGAAGGAGTGGCTTCGTAAGAAGCATTTCAAGGTCTTGGAGTGGCCTAGCCAGTCTCCAGATCTTAACCCTATAGAAAACCTTTGGAGGGAGTTGAAAGTCCGTGTTGCCAAGCGAAAAGCCAAAAACATCACTGCTCTAGAGGAGATCTGCATGGAGGAATGGGCCAACATAACAACAACAGTGTGTGGCAACCTTGTGAAGACTTACAGAAAACGTTTGACCTCTGTCATTGCCAACAAAGGATATATTACAAAGTATTGAGATGAAATTTTGTTTCTGACCAAATACTTATTTTCCACCATAATATGCAAATAAAATGATAAAAAAACAGACAATGTGATTTTCTGGATTTTTTTGTCTCAGTTTGTCTCCCATAGTTGAGGTCTACCTATGATGTAAATTACAGACGCCTCTCATCTTTTTAAGTGGTGGAACTTGCACTATTGCTGACTGACTAAATACTTTTTTGCCCCACTGTATATAACTGTATCTGTGTATGTACGGTATATGTGTGTGTATCTGTGTGCATGTACGGTATATGTGTGTACGGCATTTGTGTGAATGTACGGTATATGCATGTGTGTATGTACGGTATGTGTATGTATGATGGTATATGTATGTGTATCTGTGTGTATGTATGGTATATGTATGTGTTTGCATATACTGTATTTGTATGTGTATCTGTGTGTACGTACGGTGTATGTATGTGTATTTGTGTGTATGTATGGTATATGTATGTACGGTATGTGTATACTATCTGTGTATATAACTGTATGTGTGTATGCATGTAAGGTGTATGTCTGTGTATGTACGGTATGTGTATCTGTGTGTATGTACGGTGTATGTATGTACAGTATATGCCGGAACAAAAATCATTGTTCTCATCAGCACATCGCCCAGTTAAAACTGCAGATATTCTGCTAAGATGATACTGTATGGGGACAGATTGATTTACTAGTGATCATTCTGTCCCCAGCCAGTGTAAAGAGGCTGGAAACAAGTGGCAAATGACTTCAATATTGTTGATCACGCTCGTTTAGTGGCCTGAAATCAGCGCATGTAGCTATAACCAAAATGTTTCTGTTGGTGCAATATGTTAGCATTTGGGGCCCCATTTTAAACTTTTGCCTAGGGCCCCACTTCGCCTAAAACCGGCCCTGGCCGTGGTGTTGTGAATCCGCTTTTTGGGCTCCCCTGGTGGTTGCTGGTGGTACTGGTGACTTGTGTGTGCTTTGCTGTCTCAGTTCACCTGCTCCCATCAGTGTTTGGGAGTTTCCTATTTAGCCTTGCTCTCCAGTCATTTCCTTGCCGGTCATCATTGTAACCAGAGCCTTCGGTTGCATGTTCCTGCTACTAGTCTGCTGATCAGCTAAGTGGACTTTGTCCTTTTGTTTTGTATCTTTTGTCCAGTTTGCAGTTTTTGTTATTCTCTGTAGCTGGAAGCTCTTGCGGGCTGAAATTGCCACTCCTGTGTCATGAGTTGACACAGGAGTCTTAAAGTAATTTCAGGATGGTTTTTTGAAAGGGTTTTCAGTTGACCGTGAAGTCCTCTTTTGTATCCTTCTGCTATCTAGTAAGTGGACCTCTCTTTGCTAAATCTACTTTCATACTGTGTATGTCTTTTCCTCTTAACTCACCGTTATTACATGTGGGGGGCTGCTATCATCTTTTGGGGTATTTCCCTAGAGGTAAGCCAGGTCTGTTCCTTTCTCTACCAGGCGTAGTTAGTCCTCCGGCTGGCGCGTGGCATTTAGGAAGTCGTAGGTATGCTCCCTGGCTACTATTAGTTGTGTGGTAGATTTAGCTCACGGTCAGCTCGAGATTCCATCACCCAGAGCTCGTCCGTTATTTTTGTGTTCTGATGTTTCCCTGCCATTGGGAATCATGACACCGTGGCCATTTTGGATCCGGGGACTGCAGGGAGAGGAGGTAAGAGACCCTCGGAGCAACGCGATCACATCGCGTTGCTCCGGGGGTCTCAGGGAAGCACGCAGGGAGCCCCCTCCCTGCGCAATGCTTTCCTGTACCGCCGGCACACCGCGATCATGTTTGATCGCGGTGTGCCGGGGGTTAATGTGCCGGGGGCGGTCCATGACCTCACCTGGCACATAGTGCCGGATGTCAGCTGCGATAGTTAGCTGACACCCGGCCGCAATCGGCCGCGCTCCCCCCGTGAGCGCGGCCGATCGCGCTGGACGTACTATCCCGTCGGTGGTCATAGGGGCCCAACCCACCTCGACGGGATAGTACGTCCAATGTCAGAAAGGGGTTAAAAAAAAACAACAAATTATGTTGTTGGAACATAATTATGACATGGTGGGGATATCTGAAACATGGCTGGATGAGAGCCATGACTGGGCTGTTAACTTGCAGGGCTATAGCCTTTTCAGAAATGACCGTACAGATAAGCGAGGGGGTGGGGTGTGTCTGTTTGTAAAATCGACCTTAAAACCCATCCTGCGTGATAATATAGGTGAATCTAATGAAAATGTAGAGTCCCTGTGGGTGGAGATAAGGGAAGGGGGAAAAAATAATAAATTACTGATAGGGGTTTGTTATAAATCTCCAAAAACAATGGAAGCAATGGAGAATATCCTTGTAAAGCAAATAGATGAAGCTGCGACTCAAGGAGAAGTCATTATTATGGGGGACTTCAACTACCCTGACATAGATTGGGGAACAGAAACCTGCAGTTCCAGTAAAGGTAATCGGTTTTTGACAACTATGAGAGACAATTACCTTTCACAAATGGTTCAGGACCCAACAAGAAGGAGGGCACTGCTAGACCTAATACTAACCAACAGGCCAGACCGCATATCAAATATAAGGGTTGGGGGTCACTTGGGGAATAGTGATCACAAAATAATAAGTTTTCATGTCTCCTTTAATAAGATGTGTAGTAGAGGGGTGACAAGGACACTAAAATTCAGGAGGGCAAATTTCCAACAGATGAGAGAGGATCTTGGTGCAATTAACTGGGACGATATCCTGAGACATAAAAGTACACAAAGAAAATGGGAGACATTTATTAGCATCCTGGATAGGACCTGTGCACAGTATATACCGTATGGGAATAAACATACTAGAAATAGGAGGAAACCAATATGGCTAAATAAAGCTGTAAGGGGCGCAATAAGTGACAAAAAGAAAGCATTTAGAGAATTAAAGGAAGTAGGTAGTGAGGAGGCATTAAATAAATACAAAAAATTAAATAAATTATGTAAAAAGCAAATCAAGGCAGCAAAGATTGAGACAGAGAGACTCATTGCTAGGGAGAGCAAAAATAACCCCAAAATATTCTTTATGTAGTTAAATAGTAAGAAACTAAAAAATGATAGTGTTGGCTGTTGTGATTCGGTTCGTGGGCTCCCCCGGTGGTCTCTTGTGGTACTGGTGTCCTGCAAGCTTTGCCTTCAGTTCACCTGTTCCTATCAGGATGTGGGAGTATCCTATTTAACCTTGCTCCTCAGTCATTCTAATGCTGGCCATCAATGTATCCAGAGTGATTCTGTTGCATGTTCCTGCTCCCAGTTTTCTGCTCAGCTAAGTTGCACACTTTAGTCCTTAACCCCTTAACGACCGCCGATACGCCTTTTAACGGCGGCCGCTAAGGGTACTTAATCCACAGCGCCGTTAATTAACGGCGCTGTGGAAAAAGTGAATAGCGCCCCCCAGAGTCGGATTTTCTCTGGGGTCTCGGTTGCCGAGGGTAGCCGAGACCCCAGAGAACATGATTCGGGGGGTTTTTACCGACCCCCGAGTTGCGATCGCCGGTAATTAACCGTTTACCGGCGGTCGCAACAAAAAAAAAAAAAACGCGATTTGCCGTTTAATTTCTCTGTCCTCCGATGTGATCGCACATCGGAGGACAGAGAAATGTGGTCCCCGATGGCCCCCAATAGCCCCCCAATACTTACCTACCTCCCCCGGTGCTCCTCGTGTCTCCCCATGGGCGCCGCCATCTTTTTTCCGGGGAAAAATGGCGGGCGCACGCGCAGTGCGCCCGCCGCCCGGCACCCGGATGTTCTTTGGGGTCTCGGCTGCCGGGGGTAGCCGAGACCCCAAAGAACATGATCGGGGTCGGTTTGCACCGACCCCTGCTTTGCGATCGCCGGTAATTAACAGTTTACCGGCGACCGCAAAAAAAAACAAAAAAAAAAAAAACGATCAGTTATTTCTCTGTCCTCTGATGTGATCACACATCAGAGGACAGAGAAATAGGGGGATTCGGGGACCCTATCATACTCACCCGGGGTCCCTGGGTCCTCTTCTGCCTTCTCCTGCCAGCCGGCTTTTTCATCATGGCGGGCGCATGCGCAGTGCGCCCGCCATCTGCTGCCATCTGCCGGCCGGCAGGAGAAGACAAGTTGGGGCTAAAATTAGGGTTAGGGTTAGGGTTAGGGTTAGAGTTAGAGTTAGAGTTAGAGTTAGAGTTAGAGTTAGGGTTAGGGTTAGGGTTAGGGTTAGGGTTAGGGTTAGAGTTAGGGTTAGAGTTAGGGTTAGAGTTAGGGTTAGGGTTGGGGCTAAATTTAGGGTTAGGGCTAGGGTTAGGGTTAGGCTACTTTCACACTAGCGTTTTTTGGCTTCCGTCGCAATGCGTCGTTGGAGAAAAAACGCATCCTGCAAAAGTGCTTGCAGGATGCGTTTTTTCTCCATTGGCTTGCATTAGCGACGGATTGCCACATGTCGCATCCATTGTGCGACGGATGCGTCGTGCTTCGGCGGACCGTCGACACAAAAAAAACTACATGTAACTTTTTTGTGCGACGTGTCCTCCATTTCCGACAGCGCATGCGTGGCCGGAACTCCGCCCCCGCCTCCCCGCACCTCACAATGGGGCAGCGGATGCGTTGAAAAAACAGCATCCGCTGCACCCGTTGTGCGGCGCTTACAACACTAGCCTCGGTACGTCGGCCCGACACACTGCGATGGGCCGAGTACGACGCTAGTGTGAAAGTAGCCTTAGGCTTCTTTCACACTTGCGTCGGTACGGGGCGGTCGCAATGCGTCGGCCCGATGTACCGACGCATGTTGTGAAAATTGTGCACAACGTGGGCAGCGGATGCAGTTTTTCAACGCATCCGCTGCCCAGTCTATGTCCTGGGGAGGAGGGGGCAGAGTTACGGCCACGCATCCCCGGAAATGGCGGACGCGACGTACAAAAAAAAGGTTACATTGAACTTTTTTTGTGACGACGGGGGCTAAAGTTATGGTTAGGGTTGGGGCTAAAGTTAGGGTTGGGGCTAAAGTTAGGGTTAGAGTTGGGATTAGGGTTAGGGTTTGGATTAGTGTTACGTTTGGGATTAGGGTTGGGATTAGGGTTAGGGTTGGGATTAGGGTTAGGGGTGTGTTGGATTTAGGGTTTTGATTAGGGTTATGGTTAGGGTTGAGATTAGGGCTGTTTTGGGGTTAGGGTTGTGATTATCGTTAGGGTTGTGATTAGGATTATGGATCGGGTTGAGATTAGGGTTAGGGCTGTGTTGGGGTTAGGGTTGGAGTTAGAATTGGGGGGTTTCCACTGTTTAGGTACATCAGGGGGTCTCCAAACACGACAGCCAATTTTGCGCTAAAAAAGTCAAATGGTACTCCCTCCCTTCTGAGCTCTGCCGTGCGCCCAAACAGTGGTTTACCCCCACATATGGGGCATCAGCGTACTCGGGATAAATTGGACAACAACTTTTGGGGTCCAATTTCTCCTGTTACCCTTGTGAAAATAAAAACTTAGGGGCTAAAAATCTTTTTTGTTGGAAAAAAATATATTTTTTTATTTTCACTACTCTGCATTATAAATTTCTGTGAAGCACTTGAGCTTTCAAAGTTCTCACCACATATCTAGATAAGTTCCTTGGGGGGTCTATTTTCCAAAATGGGGTCACTTGTTGGGGGTTTCTACTGTTTAGGTACATTAGTGGTCTGCAAACGCAACATAACGCCCGCAGACAATTCTATCAAAGTCTGCATTCCAAAATGGCGCTCCTTCCCTTCCGAGCTCTGCCGTGCGCCCAAACAGTGGTTTACCCCCACATATGGGGTACCAGCATACTCAGGACAAATTGACAACAACTTTTGGGGTCCAATTTCTCTTGTTACCCTTGTGAAAATAAAAATTTGGGGGCTAAAAAAATCTTTTTTGTGGGGAAAAAAATATTTTTTATTTTCACTACTCTGCATTATAAACGTCTGTGAAGCACTTGGGCATTCAAAGTTCTCACCACATATCTAGATAAGTTCCTTGGGGGGTCTATTTTCCAAAATGGGGTCACTTGTTGGGGTTTCTACTGTTTAGGTACATTAGTGGTCTGCAAACGCAACATAACGCCCGCAGACAATTCTATCAAAGTCTGCATTCCAAAATGGCACTCCTTCCCTTCCGAGCTCTGCCGTGCGCCCAAACAGTGGTTTACCCCCACATATGGGGTACCAGCATACTCAGGACAAATTGGACAACAACTTTTGGGGTCCAATTTCTCTTGTTACCCTTGTGAAAATAAAAACTTGGGGGCTAAAAAATCTTTATTGTTAAAAAATATATATTTTTTATTTTCACGACTCTGCATTATAAACTTCTGTGATGCACTTGGGCATTCAAAGTTCTCACTACACATCTAGATAAGTTCCATGGGGGGTCTAGTTTCCAAAATGGGGTCACTTTTGGGGGGTTTCTGCTGTTTAGGCACATCAGGGGCTCTCCAAACGCGACATGGCGTCCGATCTCAATTCCAGTCAATTTTGCATTGAAAAGTCAAATGGCGCTCCTTTGCTTCCGAGCTCAGCCATGCGCCCAAACAGTGGTTTACCCCCACATATGGGGTGTCGGCGTACTCAAGACAAATTGTACAACAGCTTCTGTGGTCCATTTTCTCCTGTTACCCTTGGTAAAATAAAAATTTGGAGGCAAAAAGATCATTTTTGTAGAAAAAATGCGATTTTTTTTTTTTTATTTTCACGGCTCTACGTTATAAACTTCTGTGAAGCACCTGGGGGTTTAAAGTGCTCACCACACATCTAGATAAGTTCCTTAAGGGGTCTAGTTTCCAAAATGGTGTCATATGTGGGGGGTCTCTACTGTTTAGGCACATCAGCGGCTCTCCAAACGTGACATGGCGTCCGATCTCAATTCCAGCCAATTCCACATTGAAAAAGTAAAACGACACTCCTTCTCTTCCAAGCTCTGCGGTGCGCCCAAACAGTGGTTTACCCCCATATATGGGGTATAGACGTACTCAGGAGAAATTGCACAACAACTTTTGTGGTCTAATTTCTCCTGTTACCCTTGTGAAAATAAAAATTTGGGGGCAAAAAGATCATTTTTGTAGAAAAAATGAGATTTTTTATTTTCACGGCTCTACGTTATAAACTTCTGTGAAGCACTTGGGGGTTCAAAGTGCTCACCACACATCTAGATAAGTTCCTTAAGGGGTCTAGTTTCCAAAATGGTATCACTTGTGGGGGGTTTCCACTGTTTAGGCACATCAGGGACTCTCCAAACGCGACATGGCATCCGATCTCAATTCCAGCCAATTCTGCATTGAAAAAGTCAAACGGTGCTCCTTCAATTCCAAGCTCTGCGGTGCGCCCAAACAGTGGTTTACCTCCACATATGGGGTATCGACGTACTCAGGAGAAATTGCACAACAACTTTTGTGGTCTAATTTCTCCTGTTACCCTTGTGAAAATAAGAATTTATGGGCGAAAAAATCATTTTTGTGAAAACAAATGCGATTTTTTATTTTCACGGCTCTACGTTATAAACTTCTGTGAAGCACTTGGGGGTTCAAAGTGCTCACCACACATCTAGATAAGTTCCTTGGGGGGTCTAGTTTCCAAAATGGTGTCACTTGTGGGCGGTTTCCACTGTTTAGGCACATTAGGGGCTCTCCAAACGCGACATGGCGTCCGATCTCAATTCCAGCCAATTCTGCATTGAAACAGTCAAACGGTGCTCCTTCACTTCCAAGCTCTGCGGTGCGCCCAAACAGTGGTTTACCTCCACATATGGGGTATCGGTGTACTCAGGAAAAATTGCACAACAAAATTTGTGGTTAAATTTCTGTTTTTACACTTGTGAAAATTAAAAAAAATGGTTCTGAAGTAAAATGTTTGCAAAAAAAAGTAAAATGTTCATTTTTTTCTTCCACATTGTTTTAGTTCCTGTGAAGTACGTAAAGGGTTAATAAACTTCTTGAATGTGGTTTTGAGCAGCTTGAGGGGTGCAGTTTTTAGAATGGTGTCACACTTGGTTATTTTCTATCATATAGACCCCTCAAAATCACTTCAAAGGTGATGTGGTCCCTAAAAAAAACATGGTGTTGTAAAAATGAGAAATTGCTGGTCAACTTTTAACCCTTATAACTCCCTAACAAAAAAAAAAATTGTTTCCAAAATTGTGCTGATGTAAAGTAGACATGTGAGAAATGTTATTTATTAACTATTTTTTGTGACATATCTCTCTGATTTAAGGGCATAAAAATACAAAGTTTGAAAATTGCAAAATTTTAAAAATTTTCGCCATATTTCCATTTTTTTCATAAATAATCGCAAGTAATATCGAAGAAATGTTACCACTAACTTGAAGTACAACATGTCACGAAAAAACAGTCTCAGAATCAGCGGGATCCGATAAAGCGTTCCAGAGTTATAACCTCATAAAGTGACACTGGTCAGAATTGTAAAAATTGGCTCGGTCATTAAGTACCAAATTGGCTCTGTCACTAAGGGGTTAAGTCTATTTTTGTATGTTTTGTCCAGTTTGCACTTATGTGAATCTCTGCAGCTGGAAGCTCTTGTTGGGCTGAAATTACCACTCCAGTGGCATGAGTTGTCACATGAGTTAAGGTAATTTCAGGATGGTGTTTTGAAGGGTTTTGCAGCTGACCGCGAAGTCCTCTGTTGTATCTTTCTGCTATTTAGTTAGCGGGCCTCTCTGTGCTAAATCTGCTCTCATACTACGTGTGTCTTTTCATCTGCTCTCACCGTTATTATATGTGGGGGGCTGCTATCTCCTGTGGGGACATTCTCTGGAGGCAAGCCAGGACTGTGTTTTCTTCTACCAGGGGTAGTTAGTTCTCCGGCTGGCGCGCGGCATCTAGAGACAACGCAGGAATGCCCCCTGGCTACTTCTAGTGTGGTGTGTAGGTTTAGCATCGCGGTCAGCTCTAGTTTCCATCACCCGAGAGCTTGTCCGTTTATTCTATGCTTCTGATGTTTCCTTGCCATTGGAAACCATAACAGTATGGCCAGCCAAAATGTTAAATCTATAGGCTGAAGCAGGAGAGAAAAGGAACTGTGTGAAACTTTTTTTTTTTTTTTTTTTTTCCCTTCCTCTGAAGTTGCACTCCAGCTCTAATTGCAGTCTCCTGTTTTCCTCTCCTCTTAACCCCTGAATGGCTCAGACTTTATCTGTTGAAATATGGATCCCCAGAGTCTGGCTACCAATTTGAATAATCTTGCCTCTAAAGTTCAGAATATACAAGATTTTTTGTTACATGCTCCTCGGTCTGAACCTAAAATTCCTATACCGGAGTTTTTTTCTGGAGATCGATCTTGTTTTCTAAATTTTAAATACAATTGTAAATTGTTTCTTTCGCTGAGATCTCATTCTGCTGGAGATCCTGCTCAGCAAGTAAAAATTGTTATTTCTTTACTGCGGGGTGACCCCCAAAATTGGGCATTTTCATTGGCACGAGGGGATCCTGCGTTGCTCAATGTGGATGCGTTTTTTCTGGCTTTGGGGTTGCTTTATGAGGAACCAAATTTGGAGATTCTGGCTGAGAAAGCCCTAATAGCCCTCTCTCAGGGGCAAGATGAAGCCGAAATATATTGCCAAAAATTTCGAAAATGGTCTGTGCTTACTCAGTGGAATGAGTGCGCTCTGGCGGCAATTTTCAGAGAAGGTCTCTCTGATGCTGTAAAAGACGTCATGGTGGGGTTTCCTGCGCCTACTGGTCTGAATGAGTCCATGACAATGGCAATTCAGATTGATCGGCGTTTACGGGAACGCAAACCTGTGCACCAGTTGGCGGTGTCTTCTGAAGAGGCACCACAGAGTATGCAATGTGATAGCTTTCTGTCCAGAAGCGAACGACAGATTTACAGGCGCAAAAATCATTTGTGCTTCTATTGTGGAAATTCTACTCATGTTATATCAGCATGCTCTAAACGAACAAAGAAAGTTGATAAATCCTCTGCTATTGGCACTTTGCAGTCCAAGTTTATTTTGTCTGTAACTCTAATTTGTTCGTTATCTTCTATTGTTGCGGATGCGTATGTGGATTCTGGCGCCGCTTTGAGTCTTATGGATTGGTCCTTTGCCAGGCGCTGTGGGTTTGATCTAGAGCCTCTGGAAGTTCTTATACCTTTAAAGGGTATTGATTCTACACCATTGGCTAGTAATAAACCACAATACTGGACACAAGTGACTATGCGTATGACTCCAGACCATCAAGAGGTGATTCGCTTCCTTGTACTGTATAATCTACATGATGTGTTGGTGCTGGGATTGCCATGGTTGCAAACTCATAACCCAGTCCTTGACTGGAAAACAATGTCTGTACTAAGCTGGGGATGTCAGGGAAATCATGGGGACACACCTTTGGTCTCCATTGCTTCATCTATTCCCTCTGAAATTCCTGAGTTTTTGTCTGATTATCGTGAGGTTTTTGAGGAATCTACTCTTAATTCTCTTCCTCCTCACAGAGATTGCGATTGCGCCATAGATTTGATCCCTGGCAGTAAATTTCCTAAGGGTCGTCTATTCAATCTGTCTGTACCTGAACATGCTGCCATGCGAGAGTATATTAGGGAGTCCTTGGAAAAGGGACATATTCGTCCTTCTTCGTCTCCTCTTGGAGCGGGGTTCTTTTTCGTAGCTAAAAGCGATGGTTCTTTGAGACCTTGTATTGATTATAGACTCTTGAATAAGATCACAGTCAAGTATCAGTATCCTTTGCCATTGCTGACAGATTTATTTGCTCGCATTGAGGGGGCGAAGTGGTTCTCTAAGATTGATCTTCGCGGTGCGTATAATTTGGTGCGAATTAAGCAGGGGGATGAGTGGAAAACCGCATTTAATACGCCCGAGGGCCATTTTGAGTATTTGGTGATGCCTTTTGGTCTGTCAAATGCCCCTTCGGTCTTTCAGTCTTTTATGCACAATATTTTCCGTGAATATCTGGATAAATTTATGATTGTGTATTTGGACGATATCTTGATTTTTTCGGATGACTGGGAATCTCATGTTCAACAAGTTAGGAGGGTTTTTCAGGTTTTGCGGACCAATTCTCTGTTTGTTAAAGGTTCAAAGTGTGTTTTTGGGGTTCAGAAGATTTCTTTTTTGGGGTACATTTTTTCCCCCTCTTCTATTGAGATGGATCCTGTGAAGGTTCGGGCTATTTGTGACTGGACGCAACCGACTTCTCTTAAGGGCCTTCAGAAATTTTTGGGCTTTGCTAACTTTTATCGTCGATTCATAACTGGTTTTTCTAGCGTTGTCAGGCCTTTGACTGATTTGACTAAAAAGGGTGCTGATGTTGCAGATTGGTCTCCTGCTGCTGTGGAGGCCTTTCGGGAGCTTAAGCGCCGTTTTTCTTCTGCTCCGGTGTTGTGCCACCCTGATGTTTCTCTTCTTTTTCAGGTGGAAGTTGATGCTTCCGAGATCGGAGCGGGGGCGGTTTTGTCGCAGAAAAGTTCAGATTGTTCAGTGATGAGACCTTGTGCGTTCTTTTCTCGAAAATTTTCGCCCGCCGAGCGAAATTATGACGTCGGTAATCGGGAGCTTTTGGCGATGAAGTGGGCATTCGAGGAGTGGCGTCATTGGCTTGAGGGTGCTAAACATCAGGTGGTGGTCTTGACTGATCACAAAAATTTGATTTATCTTGAGTCGGCCAGACGTCTGAATCCTAGACAGGCGCGCTGGTCGTTGTTTTTCTCCCGGTTTAATTTTGTGGTTTCGTATCTGCCAGGTACTAAGAATGTGAAGGCGGATGCCCTTTCTAGGAGTTTTGAACCTGATTCCCCTGGTGATTCTAAACCTACGGGTATACTTAAGGATGGGGTGATATTGTCTGCTGTCTTCCCAGACCTGCGACGTGCTTTACAAGAGTTTCAGGCGGATCGGCCTGATCGTTGTCCGCCTGGTAGATTGTTTGTGCCGGATGAGTGGACCAATAGAGTCATCTCGGAGGTTCATTCTTCTGCGTTGGCAGGTCATCCGGGAATTTTTGGTACCAGAGATTTGGTGGCTAGGTCCTTCTGGTGGCCTTCCCTGTCTCGGGACGTGCGTACTTTTGTGCAGTCTTGCGATGTTTGTGCTCGGGCCAAGCCTTGTTGTTCTCGGGCTAGTGGGTTGTTGTTGCCCTTGCCTGTTCCTAAGAGGCCTTGGACACACATCTCTATGGATTTTATTTCTGATCTCCCTGTTTCTCAGAAGATGTCCGTCATTTGGGTGGTGTGTGACCGCTTTTCTAAGATGGTTCATTTGGTGCCCTTGCCCAAGCTGCCTTCCTCATCTGAGTTGGTGCCCCTGTTTTTTCAGAATGTGGTTCGGCTGCATGGTATTCCGGAGAATATCGTTTCCGACAGGGGATCCCAGTTTGTGTCCAGATTTTGGCGGGCGTTTTGTGCCAGGATGGGCATTGATTTGTCTTTTTCGTCTGCATTTCATCCCCAGACAAATGGCCAGACGGAACGTACTAATCAGACCTTGGAGACTTATTTGAGGTGTTTCGTGTCTGCTGATCAGGATGACTGGGTCTCCTTTTTGCCGTTGGCTGAGTTTGCCCTTAATAATCGGGCCAGTTCTGCCACTTTGGTCTCCCCTTTCTTTTGCAATTCAGGGTTCCATCTGTTATGACCCCAATGGCGAGGGTCTCAGAGGAACGTGGAAGTCTGCAGAATACAAAAATCCAGCTCATAGGGCAGTGGTAACTGGGTTGACCATATATCTACTCCTAACGCCAACACTAGAAGTAGCCGGGGATCATTCCTACGTTGATTCTAGATGACACGCGCCAGCCGGAGAATCTAGCTACCCCTAGTAGAGGAAAACAAAGACCTTTCTTGCCTCCAGAGAAGGGGACCCCAAAGCTGGATAGAAGCCCCCCACAAATAATGACGGTTAGGTAAGAGGAAATGACAAACACAGAAATGAACCAGGTTTAGCACAGAGAGGCCCGCTTACTGATAGCAGAATAAAGAAAGGTAACTTATATGGTCAACAAAAACCCTATCAAAATCCACACTGGAAATTCAAGAACCCCCGAACCGTCTAACGGTCCGGGGGGAGAACACCAGCCCCCCTAGAGCTTCCAGCAAAGGTCAGGATATAGATTTGGAACAAGCTGGACAAAAAATACAAAAACAAAACAAATAGCAAAAAGCAAAAGGCAGACTTAGCTGATATAACTGGAACCAGGATCAGTAGACAAGAGCACAGCAGACTAGCTCTGATAACTACGTTGCCAGGCATTGAACTGAAGGTCCAGGGAGCTTATATAGCAACACCCCTAACTAACGACCCAGGTGCGGATAAAAGGAATGACAGAAAAACCAGAGTCAAAAAACTAGTAACCACTAGAGGGAGCAAAAAGCAAATTCACAACATCCATCCTCGTTTTTCATCTGGTCAGGTGGAGTCTTCGGATTGTCCTGGAGTGGATACCATGGTGGATAGGTTGCATCGTATTTGGGGGCAGGTGGTGGACAATTTGGAGTTGTCCCAGGAGAAGACTCAACGTTTTGCTAATCGCCATCGTCGTGTTGGTCCTCGTCTTCGTGTTGGGGACTTGGTGTGGTTGTCCTCCCGTTTTGTCCCTATGAGGGTCTCTTCTCCTAAGTTTAAGCCTCGGTTCATCGGTCCTTTTAAGATTTTGGAAATTCTTAACCCTGTGTCTTTTCGTTTGGACCTCCCGGCATCCTTTGCTATCCATAATGTCTTCCATCGGTCATTATTGCGGAGGTATGAGGTACCACTTGTGCCTTCTGTTGAGCCTCCTGCTCCTGTGCTGGTTGAGGGTGAATTGGAGTACGTGGTGGAGAAAATCTTGGACTCCCGTGTTTCCAGACGGAGACTTCAATATCTGGTGAAATGGAAGGGCTACGGTCAAGAGGATAATTCTTGGGTTACAGCTTCTGATGTTCATGCTTCTGATTTGGTCCGTGCCTTTCATAGGGCTCATCCAGATCGCCCTGGTGGTTCTTGTGAGGGTTCGGTGCCCCCTCCTTAAGGGGGGGGGTACTGTTGTGATTCGGTTCGTGGGCTCCCCCGGTGGTCTCTTGTGGTACTGGTGTCCTGCAAGCTTTGCCTTCAGTTCACCTGTTCCTATCAGGATGTGGGAGTATCCTATTTAACCTTGCTCCTCAGTCATTCTAATGCTGGCCATCAATGTATCCAGAGTGATTCTGTTGCATGTTCCTGCTCCCAGTTTTCTGCTCAGTTAAGTTGGACACTTTAGTCCTTAAGTCTATTTTTGTATGTTTTGTCCAGTTTGCACTTATGTGAATCTCTGCAGCTGGAAGCTCTTGTTGGGCTGAAATTACCACTCCAGTGGCATGAGTTGTCACATGAGTTAAGGTAATTTCAGGATGGTGTTTTGAAGGGTTTTGCAGCTGACCGCGAAGTCCTCTGTTGTATCTTTCTGCTATTTAGTTAGCGGGCCTCTCTGTGCTAAATCTGCTTTCATACTACGTGTGTCTTTTCATCTGCTCTCACCGTTATTATATGTGGGGGGCTGCTATCTCCTGTGGGGACATTCTCTGGAGGCAAGCCAGGACTGTGTTTTCTTCTACCAGGGGTAGTTAGTTCTCCGGCTGGCGCGCGGCATCTAGAGACAACGCAGGAATGCCCCCTGGCTACTTCTAGTGTGGTGTGTAGGTTTAGCATCGCGGTCAGCTCTAGTTTCCATCACCCGAGAGCTTGTCCGTTTATTCTATGCTTCTGATGTTTCCTTGCCATTGGAAACCATAACAGTTGGCCCCCTTAAAAATAGTCTGGGTGAAATGGTGGATGAGGATGAGGAAAAAGCCAATATGCTAAATGACTTTTTTTCATCAGTATTTACAAAAGAAAATCCCATGGCAGCCAATATGACTAGTGATAATAATTCCGAATTTAATGTTACCTGCTTAACCCAGCAGGAAGTACGGCGGCGTCTAAAAATCACAAAAATTGACAAATCTCCGGGCCCGGATGGGATACACCCCCGAGTACTGCAGGAATTAAGTAGAGTCATTGATAGACCATTATTTTTAGTCTTTAGAGTCCATAATAACAGGGTCTGTACCACAGGACTGGCGTATAGCAAATGTGGTGCCAATATTCAAAAAGGGGACAAAAACTGAACTCGGAAATTATAGGCCAGTAAGTTTAACCTCTACTGTGGGTAAAATCCTGGAGGGCATTCTAAGGGATGCTATACTGGAGTATCTGAAGAGGAATAACCTCATGACCCAGTATCAGCACGGGTTTACTAGGGACCGATCATGTCAGACTAATTTGATCAGCTTCTATGAAGAGGTAACTTCCGGTCTGGACCAAGGGAACCCAGTAGATGTAGTGTATATGGACTTTTCAAAAGCTTTTGATACGGTGCCACACAAAAGGTTGATACATAAAATGAGAATAATGGGGATAGGGGAAAATATGTGCAAGTGGGTTGAGAGTTGGCTCAGGGATAGGAAACAAAGGGTGGTTAATGGAGCACACTCGGACTGGGTCACGGTTAGTAGTGGGGTACCACAGGGGTCAGTATTGGGCCCTCTTCTTTTTAACATATTTATTAATGACCTTGTAGGGGGCATTCAGAGTAGAATTTCAATATTTGCAGATGACACTAAACTCTGCAGGGTAATCAATACAGGGGAGGACAATTTTATATTACAGGCTGATTTATGTAAGCTAGAAGCTTGGGCTGATAAATGGCAAATGAGCTTTAATGGGGATAAATGTAAGGTCATGCACTTGGGTAGAAGTAATAGTTATACATCTTATGTGCTTAATTCTAAAACTCTGGGCAAAACCGTCAATGAAAAAGACCTGGGTGTATGGGTGGATGACAAACTCATATTCAGTGGCCAGTGTCAGGCAGCTGCTACAAAGGCAAATAAAATAATGGGATGCATTAAAAGAGGCATAGATGCTCATGAGGAGAACATAATTTTACCTCTATACAAGTCACTAGTGCGACCACACTTAGAATACTGTGCACAGTTCTGGTCTCCGGTGTATAAGAAAGACATAGCTGAACTGGAGCGGGTGCAGAGAAGAGCGACCAAGGTTATTAGAGGACTGGGGGGTCTGCAATACCAAGATAGGTTATTACACTTGGGGCTATTTAGTTTGGAAAAACGAAGACTAAGGGGTGATCTTATGTTAATGTATAAATATATGAGGGGACAGTACAAAGACCTTTCTGCTGATCTTTTTAATCATAGACCGGTGACAGGGACAAGGGGGCATCCTCTACGTCTGGAGGAAAGAAGGTTTAAGCATAATAACAGACGCGGATTCTTTACTGTAAGAGCAGTGAGACTATGGAACTCTCTGCCGTATGATGTTGTAATGAGTGACTCATTGCTTCAATTTAAGAGGGGACTGGATACCTTTCTGGAAAAGTATAATATTACAGGGTATATATATTAGATTCCTTGATAAGGCGTTGATCCAGGGAACTAGTCTGATTGCCGTATGTGGGGTCGGGAAGGAATTTTTTTCCCCATGATGGAGCTTACTCTTACCACATGGGGGTTTTTTGCCTTCCCCTGGATCAACATGTTAGGGCATGCTAGGCTATGGGTTGAACTAGATGGACTTAGTCTTCCTTCAACCTTAATAACTATGTAACTATGTAACAAATTGTTATGTATTGTACCTCATGATAATGGTCAAATTTGTTTGATACGACTGTTAGGGCTAGCGGAACGCACCGAGTAAATATAGAAGTTTTATTGTAATTGATGCGTTCGCAACCCGGGGTCCACCGGGTAGGAGAACCTGCTGCTAGCAAACGGCGGAACTATATGGCGGTATGAGCTAACTCTGTTACTTCACAGAGTAGCCGTGAAATCCGCACACTGCGCCCTGTTTGACTTCACAGAGGCACAGGCTAACTACCCAAGTGAGAGCAGTCAATGGTCATGCATGTACACAAAACTCCTCGCCGGAGGTGTCAGCATTCTAGGGGCTTATTTCAGCCAGGTCCCTGAATACATACACACAAAATCTCCTCGCCAGAGGTGCCTGCTTTCTAGGGGCTTATTTCAGCCTGGTCCCTGAACACAAACTCACATGACCACACTGGCGCAAAGCACATAACATAGGAAGATACTAGCGCATGGCCATGCAAGCCTTAAATAGTTGCAGCACGTACAGGACCTTCCTAGAAGGACCAATGAGAGGTTGCCACAGAGCCGGAGCACCTACAGGACCTTCCTGAAGGACCAATGGCTTTAGCTGCAGTATCCGAACATGTGATCCTCGATCTCCACTGAGAGATCTTACTCTGGGCATGCTCAGAACGAGAAAAGCAGGACTTAGTCCCAGAAGCGTCTGCTCGCGGCTGCCCAGCACTGACTTCAATGGCAGAAGCAGGAAAAGCAGCAGTAACTCTTTGTACAGAGTCAGACTGAGCGAGACGCTGGGACCGACGTCACCGTTGAGCAGGCTCCACTGCGGCAGGAGAAGATTGGGAGACCGCAGCGGAGATGGCCCGAGATTCCCCCTGTGCAGAGGTGGGAACTCGACCCCTAACATTACCCCCCCTCCTAGGGCCCCCCCTCCTTGGGCCTCGCTACGTTCGAAGGCAGCAATGAGCTGCGGAGCCCGAATGTGCTCAGCAGGCTCCCAGGACCTATCCTCAGGACCGTAACCCTTCCAGTCCACCAAATAGAATTTTTTGCCACGTACCACCTTGCACCCCAAAATAGCGTTCACCTCGTAATCGTCTGTAGACGAACCCGATGTCCCGGCAGATGACTCAGAAAACCGGGACATGTATACGGGCTTAAGGAGGGACACATGAAAGGTGTCGGTGATACCTAGGCGTGGAGGAAGGGCTAGACGGTAGACCACAGGATTAACCTGTTTGAGGACCTTGACGGGACCCAAGTAGCGAGGTGCAAACTTAGTGGACTCAACACGCAGCCTGATGTTACGGGCGGAGAGCCACACTAAGTCGCCAGGAGCAAAGGTCGGGGCAGGGCGCCGATGTGCGTCGGCGGAGGATCTCATTCTCTCCTTGGAGGCCCGGATGGCATCCTGAGTGCGGTCCCAAATGTCTCGTGCCTCCACTGCCCAGTCTGCCACCCTGGAGTCAGCAGAGGACACGGGCATAGGCACAGGAACCCGCGGATGCTGGCCGTAATTAAGGAGGAAAGGAGTCTGACCGGTGGAGTCGGCTACAGCATTGTTAAGGGCAAACTCTGCCCATGGTAACAAGGATGCCCAGTCATCCTGCCTGGCAGAAACAAAATGTCGTATATATGTGACCAGAGTCTGATTGGCTCTCTCAACCAACCCATTCGTCTCGGGATGATAAGCCGAGGAGAGATTTAACTCAATACTGAGTAGACGACAAAGCTCTCTCCAGAATCGAGATGCAAACTGGGGACCCCGGTCACTGACAATCTTGTCCGACATACCGTGTAAGCGAAAGATATGCTTGATGAACAAGGCTGCCAGAGCCCATGCAGAAGGTAGTCGTTGAAGAGGCACCAAAGGAGCCATTTTGGAAAAATGGTCGGTGATTACCCAGATAATGGTGCAGCTACGAGACTTGGGTAAACCCACCACAAAGTCAATCCTGACCATCTCCCAGGGCCTGTTCACCACCGGCAGAGGGTAAAGCAACCCAGCTGGCCGTTGCCGAGGGGACTTGTTCTTGGCGCAAGACACACGCCCGAACATAGTCTGCGACATCACGAGCCATATGCGGCCACCAGTATGTCCTCTCCAGTAACTCAGATGTCCTTTTGGAACCAAAATGTCCACCCACCCTGGACGAGTGAGCCCAAGAGAGAACCTCCAGTCGCAAACTGGATGGTACAAAAGTCTTGCCCGGAGGCACAGACTCTAGCGAAACTGGGGCCACAGTTCTTAGGCTCTCGGTGGGGACAATAAGCCGAGGCTCCTCTTCCTCCTCCACAGATGACACAACAGAGCGAGAGAGAGCGTCGGCACGAATGTTCTTCTCCCCAGAAAGGAAATGGAGGGTGAAATGAAACCGGGAGAAGAACAAGGACCATCTGGCCTGGCGAGAATTTAACCGCTGGGCTGTCTGCAGATACACCAAATTTTTGTGATCTGTGAAGACTTGAAAGGGAAAACGAGCTCCCTCCAAGAGATGTCTCCACTCCGAGAAAGCCAACTTCATGGCTAGCAACTCCCTGTCCCCGATGGAATAATTCCTCTCTGCTGGTGAGAAGGTCTTAGAAAAGAAGAAGCAAGGATGCTTCCGACCTTGAGCATCCTTTTGGAAGAGGACTGCTCCAGCACCAACAGATGAGGCATCCACCTCCATTATAAATGGCTTATCTACATCGGGGCGATGTAGGATGGGAGCGCTAGCGAAGTGTGACTTAATGGAGTCAAAGGCCTTGGAGACCTCCTCAGACCACAATTTGGGATTTGCTCCCTTCTTGGTGAGGGCAACCAAGGGAGCTACCAAAGTTGAGAAGTGTGGAATGAACTGGCGGTAGTAATTAATGAACCCCATAAAGCGCTGCACCGCTTTAAGAGAATGGGGTTCCTGCCAGTCCATCACAGCCTGTAGTTTGGCAGGATCCATAGCCAAACCCTGGGCGGAGATGATATAGCCTAGGAAAGGTAAGTACTCCTGCTCGAACATACACTTCTCCAACTTGGCATAGAGGGAGTTTGCCCGTAGGAGGTCGAAGACTTTGCAAACATCTCTCCGGTGGGAGTCAATATCTGGAGAGTAGATGAGAATATCATCCAGATAGACTACGACCGAGGTGGAGAGCATATCCCGGAAGATGTCGTTCACAAAGTCTTGGAAAACGGCAGGGGCATTACAGAGCCCGAAGGGCATCACCAGATATTCATAGTGCCCATCCTTGGTGTTAAAAGCCGTCTTCCATTCGTCCCCCTCACGGATGCGAATCAGGTTGTAAGCACCCCGCAGATCTAATTTAGTAAATACCCTTGCTCCCCGAAGCCTATCAAAGAGCTCAGATATCAGGGGCAAAGGATACTTATTCTTAACGGTGATGGCGTTAAGACCCCTGTAATCTATGCATGGACGTAGTTCCCCATTCTTCTTCTGCACGAAGAAGAACCCAGCCCCAGCAGGTGACACTGACTTCCTGATGAACCCTCTTGCCAGATTCTCTTGAATGTACTGAGACATTGCCTCCGTCTCCGGGAGAGATAACGGATAGACTCGACCCCGGGGAGGCTCAGCACCAGGCAGAAGGTCAATAGGACAGTCATAGGGGCGATGGGGCGGAAGGGTCTCCGCCACCTTTTTGGAGAACACGTCCGCATAGGGCCAATATTGCTTGGCGAGAGAGGATAGATCTGCGGGTACCTCTGTAGTAGCAACCTGAATGCACTCCCTCTGACACCTACCCCCACAAGATTCACCCCATCCTAGAATTCTGCCTGAGGACCACTCGATATGAGGAGAGTGGTACCGTAGCCAAGGTATCCTGTTGTGAATTCCGTTCTCGGGCTCCTTCCTGTGGTCATGAGTGGTACTGTGTGAGTTTGTTCTTGGGCTCCCTCTGGTGGCCTTTAGCGATATGGCTGGTCTTGGCTGGGCTCAGCTGTTTCATCTCCTGCTAGGCTGGACCTATTTAACTCACCTGGACCTTTACTTGTCGCCTGCTGTCGGTGTGTTCAGTCCTGATCCTGTGCTCTCCTGAATATTCCTTGTGACCAGTCTCCTGCTATGAGAAGCTAAGTTTGCTTGTTCTCCATGGCTCAGCACCACCCTACATCTCCTCTCTGGTCTCAGTCTACCAACCTACCCGTGCCCTCCGCTCTGCTAATGACCTCAGGTTAGCATCCTCAATAATCAGAACCTCCCACTCCCGTCTCCAAGACTTTACACGTGCGGCGCCGATTCTTTGGAATGCACTACCTAGGTTAATACAATTAATCCCCAATCCCCACAGTTTTAAGCGTGCACTAAAAACTCATTTGTTCAGACTGGCCTACCGCCTCAACGCATTAACCTAATTATCCCTGTGTGGCCTATTAATAAAAAACAACAACATAATCACGTTCCTCCATCATGTTCTCATACACTTTATGCAGTTAATAGCCTCTGTGTCTGTACTGTTACATACTTAGGCAGTTAACTGGTTCATGCAGCTTTACATGAACACCCGAGCCTTACACTATGGCTGGTCCAAATAACTAAAGCAATTGTTACCATCCACCTCTTGTGTCTCCCCTTTTCCTCATAGATTGTAAGCTTGCGAGCAGCAGGGCCCTCATTCCTCCTGGTATCTGTTTTGAACTGTGATTTCTGTTATGCTGTAATGTCTGTTGTCTGTATAAGTCCCCTCTATAAGTTGTAAAGCGCTGCGGAATATGTTGGCGCTATATAAATAAAATTATTATTATTATTATTATTCTGTTTCTCATTATTTCCTTGAAAACGTTTCTCATTATATTATGAGTTCAGCCCAGCTTGCTTTTATTGATTTTTTGCTTGCTGGTTAGTTCTGGGGTGCAGAGTGCGCCCCTCACATCGTGAGTCGGTGTGGGGGGGTTCTTGTATTCTCTGCGTGGTTTACTTTTGATAGGTGTCTGTGCAGTCAGTACAAAAGCTATCTATTATCTGCCTATCTAGTATTAGCGGGCCTCATTTGCTAAACCTGTTTCATCTCTACGTTTGTGTTTTCCCCTTAACTCACCGTTATTATTTGTGGGGGGCTATCTAAAACTTTGGGGATATTTCTCTGAGGCAAGTGAGGTCTTTGCTTTCTCTCTAGGGGTAGTCAGTTTCTCAGGCTGTGACGAGGCGTCTAGGTTTTCAGGTAACGCTTCACAGCTGCCTTTAGTGTGTTTGGATAGGATCAGGATTGCGGTCAGTACAGCTTCCACATCCCCAGAACTTGTCCTATATATTCAGGGTATATGTGTCAGGTCAGTTTGAGATCCTACCACCAGGATCATAACAGTATCCCCAACAAGGCCTCATCAATTCCCTCAGGAATGATGAGCAGAGATATAATCTCCTGATGGGATGGCGACATGGACAGAGTAAAAGGGATGGTCTGGTGTGTTATCTGTGAGGGCAGTGTCGACCCATTCACCACTCGTACCGTTACTGGTTGAGCTAGCATAACCAGGGGTATTGCATGATGTTGGGCGAAGGCAGAAGACATAAAATTGCCCTCCGCCCCAGAATCCACGCAGAGCTCTACCGAGTGGGAGGATGAGCCTACAGTAATTGTCCCCTTAAAGGACAATTTGGAGGCAAACGTCGCCGTGTCTAGTGTACCTCCACCTACTACCACTAGACGCTGACGTTTCCTCGACTGCTGGGAACATCTGGTGGCAAGATGTCCTGACTGCTGGCAGACATGACAGACCTTGAGTGCACAAGCGGTCCGGGACTTAGATCCCGCTCGTGACACTTCCATGGCCTCATGTGACTCAGGAACCTGGACCGGAGATTCCAGAGGCTTGGCGAAGGTGGGAGCCAGCCGAAACCTCTGCCTACACTGGACTCACTCTAACCTCCGCTCGTTAAAACGGAGGTCAATACGAGTGGAGACAGCTATTAACTCCTCCAGTGTGGCAGGAATCTCCCTAGTGGCCAGAGCATCCTTCACGTGATCAGCCAGCCCCCTCCAAAATATGGGGATAAGGGCTTTATCCGACCACTCCAGCTCAGATGCTAAAGTACGGAAGTGGACGGCAAACTGGCTGACCAAGGACACACCCCGAGTTAATGCCAGCAGTTGGAGCGCCGTGTCATGGGTGACACGAGGTCCTAAAAAGACCTGTTTTAGAGTGCTCAGGAACCGTGGAGCACTCTGCACCACATGATTGCCACGCTCCCACAGCGGCGTAGCCCATTCCAACGCCCTGTCCGACAAGAGAGACACAATAAATCCCACCTTAGCCCTCTCTGTGGGAAAACGTGCAGCCAGGAGCTCGAGGTAAATAGAGCACTGACTCCCGAATCCCCTACAAGATTTACTATCTCCAGAAAATTTTTCTGGCAGCGGGAGGCGAGATAAGACAGGGGTGGCAGTGGACGAGGTTGCTGCAGCCACGCTAGCAGCCTGTAGAGCAACTGCGGTAACATCCACAGCTAAGGTTGTGCTCTCAAGAGCAGCCAACCTACCCTCCAGCTGCTGGATATACCGCAAGGATTGCTGAATGTCCGCCATTTACTAGCCAGACCCTGGCGCTAGTATTCTGTTAGGGCTAGCGGAACGCACGAAGTAAATATAGAAGTTTTATTGTAATTGATGCGTTCGCAGCCCGGGGTCCACCGTGCTGGAGAACCTGCTGCTAGCAAACGGCGGAACTATTGTTGTGAATTTGCTTTTTGCTCCCTCTAGTGGTTACTAGTTTTTTGACTCTGGTTTTTCTGTCATTCCTTTTATCCGCACCTGGGTCGTTAGTTAGGGGTGTTGCTATATAAGCTCCCTGGACCTTCAGTTCAATGCCTGGCAACGTAGTTATCAGAGCTAGTCTGCTGTGCTCTTGTCTACTGATCCTGGTTCCAGTTATATCAGCTAAGTCTGCCTTTTGCTTTTTGCTATTTGTTTTGGTTTTGTATTTTTGTCCAGCTTGTTCCAAATCTATATCCTGACCTTTGCTGGAAGCTCTAGGGGGCTGGTGTTCTCCCCCCGGACCGTTAGACGGTTCGGGGGTTCTTGAATTTCCAGTGTGGATTTTGATAGGGTTTTTGTTGACCATATAAGTTACCTTTCTTTATTCTGCTATCAGTAAGCGGGCCTCTCTGTGCTGAACCTGGTTCATTTCTGTGTTTGTCATTTCCTCTTACCTCACCGTCATTATTTGTGGGGGGCTTCTATCCAGCTTTGGGGTCCCCTTCTCTGGAGGCAAGAAAGGTCTTTGTTTTCCTCTACTAGGGGTAGCTAGATTCTCCGGCTGGCGCGTGTCATCTAGAATCAACGTAGGAATGATCCCCGGCTACTTCTAGTGTTGGCGTCAGGAGTAGATATATGGTCAACCCAGTTACCACTGCCCTATGAGCTGGATTTTTGTATTCTGCAGACTTCCACGTTCCTCTGAGACCCTCGCCATTGGGGTCATAACAACTATATGGCGGAATGAGCTAACTCTGTTACTTCACAGAGTAGCCGTGAAATCAATGCACTGCGCCCTGTTTGACTTCACAGAGGCACAGGCTAACTACCCAAGTGAGAGCAGTCAGTGGTCATGCATGCACACAAAACTCCTTGCCGGAGGTGCCAGCATTCTAGGGGCTTATTTCAGCCAGGTCCCTGAATACATACACACAAAATCTCCTCGCCGGAGGTGCCAGCATTCTAGGGGCTTATTTCAGCCGGGTCCCTGAACACAAACTCACATGACCACACTGGTGCAAAGCACATAACATAGGAAGATACTAGCGCATGGCCGTGTGAGCCTTAAATAGTTGCAGCATGTACAGGACCTTCCTAGAAGGACCAATGAGAGGTTGCCACAGAGCCTGAGCACCTACAGGACCTTCCTGAAGGACCAATGGCTTTAGCTGCAGTATCCGAACATGTGACCCTCGATCTCCACTGAGAGATCTTACTCTGGGCATGCTCAGAACGAGAAAAGCAGGACTTAGTCCCAGAAGCGTCTGCTCAGCACTGCATTCAATGGCAGAAGCAGGAAAAGCAGCAGTAACTCTTTGTACAGAGTCAGACTGAGCGAGACGCTGGGACCGACGTCTTCGCTGAGCAGTCTCCACTGCGGCAGGAATAGAATGGGAGACCGCAGTGGAGATGGCCCGAGATTCCCCCTGTGCAGAGGCGGGAACTCGACCCCTAACAACGACTTGCATTTATATGCGAAAATATCAGAAATTTGGTGAAAAGTTTGAAAATTTCACAATTTTCAATCTTTTCCTTTTTATGCCAAAGCCAGAGAATTTTTAGTGATTTGTCTACTTTATTCTTCGAGTTGGTGCGATTACAGCGATACCAGATTTATATCGGGGTTTTATGTTTGGCTGCTGTCACTCACTAAAAGATGCCTTTTTTTTTTTTTTGGCAAAACAAAGTTTTGGCAACGAACGCCATATTTTCAAAGCTATCATATTTCCATGTTTCTGCCTCCAGGGTGATGTGAGGACTTGTTCTATGCGGGATGAGCTAAGTTTTTATTGGCACCTTTTTCGGTTGCGTAACATTTTGTGATCGCCTTCTATTCTGATTTTTGAAAGGTAGAATTAACAAAAACCAGCAATACAGGAAAATATATATATATATATATATATATATATATATATATATATATATATATATATATATATATATATATATATATATATATATTTATTTACTTTTTTTTTTTTCTTTTTTGTGTGTGCGTTGGGAAGTGTTTTGCAGTTTCGCGTGTGGTAAAGGTGCTAACCTTGAAAAGAGGAAAAATGTCAGCTCCCCTTCACTGAAGATACCGCGCAAGTAAACCTGCAGTGCTGCAGTCAGAGAGCCATAGAAAAAATATTGAAAAATCCAGCATAGTAAAATTAGAAGTCTTTATTGAAGATGATCCATAAAAAGTCACACCAATGTGCATAGGTAGGACAAAGAATATGCCAATCTGGTATATATGTGTCGCGCCCCTGAGGGTTCAGTCGTCACAGAGGAACTGCACCTCAACCAGAGGTGGAGTACCCCGCTCTCAGGTAAGGAGGGCACTACCTAAAACCCAGACAGTTGCATCCAACACCAGACCTCTCAGGGGCAGGGAGAGACTAGGTAGAGGGTGTCGGGGAGAGAGTAGAGTTGTCATGGAAACAAGAGGGAGGAGTCAGTTAGAGAGTCAGTTGGAGCTGGGGACTTGAGCAGAGAGGAGCTCATCCCAGCACGAGAGGACAGAGAAAGAGAACAAGGGAGATAGAGAGAAGCTCCTGACTGAAAGAAAAGAGCTAAGCGGGTCCTAGGGGCACGGGTATTGAGAAATCCACCCGTGGGGCCCGAATCCTCTCCGGGTGGAGGGACCAGGTCGCAGTGGGGGAACCGGCCCCCAGACTAGTGGAGAACAACATGGCTCAGCTAGTAAGCCCGGAGGCTGTGGTATCTGTATGTACCACAACCACACACACTTATCGAAAAAGGCAGCCACATAGGATCAAAGGGACCAGAAGGACGTCACCCGACAAGGTTCAAGGCTGCTGGCTTGGGACACTGTGTGTGAAGGCGCAGGGCAGGAAAGGTGGGAGCCAGCGCAGTGAATCGTCCAGGAAAGGAGCATAAAAAGGGGGTTCCCGCAAAGTGTACCCCAATTTACCTGAGAGCTGACTGGACCACAGACCGGGAGGACACAGCACCCAGCTGGGGATTGCATAAAGAACTGTGAGTAAAGTGTGGAAACTGCACCCTGCTGTGTCCTCTGAATTATTGCCGCACCACCTGCCCTGCACCACAACGTCCACCACCACATTTAACACCATCACTGCCCTGGGGCCTAGCTCTACCCGTGGAGAGCTGAAACATCTCTGTTGCGTCACCATCAGCCCCAGCGGTCCCCTTAAGCAGTGTCGGCCACTCATTGCCGAACACCACAGGTGGCGTCACGAACAAATCCCCTATAAACTTTATTTCCCCTTTAATTGACTTTTATTGGATGCCCAGGGCCACGGACCGGCTCACTGCTGCCGTGACATCCCCTTTAAGAACTGTCTGCCCTGGCTCGAGTACCCCACGGTCCTAGCGGGCGCTCCATTTGCCACTGTTAAAGGGAACTTGTCACCAGAAAAACGCTATTAACCTACAGATGTGGCGCTAATCTACAAGTTAACATCATTACTAACCTGCCCTCAGTTAACTGAATGCTACAAGAGAAAGTGAACTTTATTCCCTGGGCAGCATTTGGTTTCCGTCATGGAAGGCAGCAGCGGCGCGCGTTCAGTCACCAATCTGAGCATAGCGGTTATAGCCACTGCTCTGTATACTCAGAACGATGACTGAACCTGTGCGCTGTATGGCTAACTGTGGGGGCCGAGCAGGTTAATAACACTATTAACCCCATATCTGTAGGTTAATAGTGTTTTTTCTTTTTCTGGTGATAGGTACCCTTTTAGAAATGTTACGATGCGTTGTAGCAATATTTTTTATTTTTTTTTTTTTTATGCACATCATGATGGAAAGTTTTGCTGGTCCCTACCAGAATGTGAAAAAATAGTGGTACTTATACTAATTGTGGATTAGCTGGGGGCCCCAGGACTGTGTCTGGGTAGCCATAAATAGTTGTTGGCTTGTAGAATTTGCAAGCTAGAGGGCTTACAGTGGTCAGAAATAGGCAAGCACCACAAGTATCACACACGTACACATAGCTAACAAATCTGGCACAACAAAACACCAAGTGACCATAAATAGGTAAGAAGAAGTGAAGAAATATGTAACATTTATAGCTCCTCCATGTTATCAAAACTCCTTCATATCACAAGAATAAGACCCTTTAATTTGATAAAACAGTCATGTTACATATGGGCAATAATATGGCTGGCACTATTTATGTGAATAGGATGGCGCTATTTACTCTATACACCGTGATCCTTCCTTTTACTTCTGGAGCATAACTTTTTTTATTTTTCTGGCAATTTGGCCATATGATGGTATGTGTTTTTGCGGGATGAATTGTACTTTGAATGACCCCATTGAATTAACCACATACAGTGGCATGTAAAAGTTTGGGCACCCTCGTCAGAATTACTGTTGTTCGGAACAGTTAAGCAAGTTGAAGATCAAAAACCTCTATAAGGGTTAAAGATGACACATTTGCTTTGTATTTTAGTTAAATTGTAATTTTTTGCATTTAAAATATTAGAAAAAGGAAACTGAGAAAATTTAAAAGTTTGGACACACTTGGAGATTTGTGTGCTCACATAACGTTGACCAAGGTTTCAGATCTTAATTAGGCTGTTAGCATTATGGCTTGTTTTCCATCATCGTTGGGAAAGGCCAGATGATGCAAATTTACCAGCTTTATAAAAACCCAGCCTCCTCTAACCTTGTGCCCAAAAACATCGGCCATGGGTTATTGTAAGTAGCTGCCTAGCACTCTAAAAAGGAAATTGGTGGAGGCCCACAAACCAGGAGAAGGCTATAAGAAAATAGTAAAGTATTCTCAATTTGCCAATTCCTCCGTGTGAAATGTAATTAAGAAATGTCAGTTAACATGAACAGTGGAGGTCAAGGTAAGGTCTGGAAGACCAAGCCAAATTTCAGTGAGAACTGCTTGTAGGATTGCCAGAGATGCAAACCAGAACCCCAGCTTGATTGCAAAACACATTCAGAAAGATTTTGCAGACTCTGGAGTTTTGATACATTTTTCTGCTGTTCTGCTCTGCACAAATATGGCTTTCATGGATGAGTCATCGGAAGAAAACATCTCTAATTGCACGTGGAACATTTCATGGGTATATTGAAAAATGGACTCAATGGACAAATTATTGACGAACACATAACGCCATCTGTAAAAAGCTGAAGTAGAAAAGAGGATGGCTTCTCTAAATGGATAATTATCCTAAACACACTTCAAAATCCACAATAGACTACCTCCAAAAGTTGAAAACTGAAGGTTTTACAATGGCCCTCACAATCCCCTGCTCTGAACATCATTGAAAATCTGTGGCTAGACCTCAAAACAGCAGTGCATACAAGCTAACCCAAGAATCTAACAAAACTGGAAGAATTTTTCAAGGGAGAATGGATCAAAATCCCTCAAACAAGAATTGAAAGACTCTTCACTGGCTACAAAAAATGTTTTCAAGCTGCAATGCTTGCAAAAAGGGGGTGCTACTAGGTACTAAGCATGCATGGTGCCCAATCTTTTACATCAAAGCATTTTCTTTTTTGTAATAATTAAAATGTAAAAAATGTCATTTTTTTTATTTTTGCCTAAAATACAAAGGCAATTTGTCTTCTTTAACATTAGGTCTTTTAGAGATAATTTCATTTTCAACTGGCTTAACTGTTCACGATAACAGCAATTGTTCACTAAATGCTGAAACAGCCCTTCATTATGATTCTCCAGGTCAGTTAGGGTATGCATATATAACATGCATAGGTTCCTTTTTTTTTTTTTTTTTTAAATGGTGAAAAAATCAAAAATTTATAGGAAAAGAAAAAAATGTTGCCATTTTCCTAGACCCATAGCGTCTCGTCTGGTGTGTGTGTTTTTTGTTTTTTTTGTTCGTTTTTCTTTTTCTTTTTTTTTTTGTGGGGGGGGGTCTGAGTGATGGTTTATTTTTTGTGCCCTGAGTAGTGTTGAGCATTCCGATACCGCAAGTATCGGGTATCGGCCGATACTTGCGGGTATCGGAATTCCGATACCGAGATCCGATACTTTTGTGGTATCGGTATCGAAACAACATTAATGTGTAAAATAAAGAATTAAAATAAAAAATATTGCTATACTCACCTCTCCGACGCAGCCTGGACCTCACCGAGGGAACCGGCAGCGTTCTTTGCTTAAAATGCGCGCTTTTCCTTCCTTCCGTGACGTCACGGCTTCTGATTGGTTGCGTGCCGCCCATGTGGCCGCGACGCGACCAATCACAGCAAGCCGTGACGTAATTTTTAGGTCCTTCTAGGCATTCAGTATTTTAAAATTACGTTCCGGCTTTGTGATTGGTCGCGTCGTGGTCACATGGGCGACGTGACCAATCACAAGCCGTGACGTCACGGGAGGCAGGAAACGCACGCATTTTTAAAATTACGTCACGGCTTGTGATTGGTTGCGTGCCGCCCATGTGACCGCGACGCGACCAATCACAGCAAGCCGTGACGTAATTTCAGGTCCTGAATGCAGAAATAGGCATTCAGGACCTGAAATTACGTCACGGCTTGCTGTGATTGGTCGCGTCGCGGCCACATGGGCGGCACGCGACCAATCAGAAGCCGTGACGTCACGGAAGGAAGGAAAAGCGCGCATTTTAAGCAAAGAACGCTGCCGGTTCCCTCGGTGAGGTCCAGGCTGCGTCGGAGAGGTGAGTATAGTAATATTTTTTATTTTAACTCTTTATTTTACACATTAATATGGTTCCCAGGGCCTGAAGGAGAGTTTCCTCTCCTTCAGACCCTGGGAACCATCAGGGATACCGTCCGATACTTGAGTCCCATTGACTTGTATTGGTATCGGGTATCGGTATCGGATTAGATCCGATACTTTGCCGGTATCGGCCGATACTTTCCGATACCGATACTTTCAAGTATCGGACGGTATCGCTCAACACTAGCCCTGAGCTGACCTTTTTCATTGATACCATGTTGGGGTAGATACAATAATATATTTTGTATTTTTTGACAAAAAGTGTTTGCCCCTTCCTGATTTCCTATTCGTTTGCATGTTTTTCACACACAAATGTTTTAGATCACAAAACAAATTTAAATATTCGACTAAGATAGCACAAGTAAACACAGAATGCAGTCTATAAATGAAGGTCTTTATTATTAAGGGAAAAATAAATTCAAACATACAGGTCCCTGTGTGAAAAAGTGATTGAACCCTACACCTAATAACTGGTTGGGTTAACCTTAGCAGCAACAACTTCAATCAACCGTTTACGATAACTGGCAAAGAGTCTTTTACAATGCTCTGAAAGAATTTTGGCCCACTCATCTTTGCAGAATTGTTGTAATTCAGCCACATTGGAGGGTTTTCAAGAATGAACCTCCTTTTTCAGGTCATGTCACGGCATCTACATTGGGTTCAGGTCAGGACTATGACTAGGCCACTTCAAAGTCTTAATTTTGTTTTCTTAAGCCATTCAGAGGTAAGCTTGCTGGTGTGGTTTTTATCATTTTTTTTCTGCTGCATAACCAAAGTGCACTTAACCCCTTCATGACCCAGCCTATTTTGACCTTAATGACCTGGCCATTTTTTGCAATTCTGACCAGTGTCCCTTTATGAGGTAATAACTTAGGAACGCTTCAACGGATCCTAACAATTCTGAGAATGTTATTTCGTGACATATTTGGCTTCATGTTAGTGGTAAATTTAGGTCGATAATTTTTGCGTTTTTTTTGTGTGAAAAAAACGGAAATTTGGCAAATTTTTAAAATTTCGCAATTTTCAAATTTTGAATTTTTATTCTGTTAAACCAGAGAGTTATGTGACACAAAATAGTTAATAAATAACATTTCCCACATGTCTACTTTACATCAGCACAATTTTGGAAACAAATTTTTTTTTGCTTGGAAGTTATAAGGGTTAAAATTTGACCAGTGATTTCTCATTTTTACAACAAAATTTACAAAACCATTTTTTTTAGGGACCACATCACATTTGAAGTCAGTTTGAGGATTCTATATGGCTGAAAATACCCAAAAGTGACACCATTCTAAAAACTGCACACCTCAAGGTGCTCAAAACCACATTCAAGAAGTTTATTAACCCTTCAGGTGTTTCACAGCAGCAGAAGCAACATGGAAGGAAAAAATGAATATTTACATTTTTAGTCACAAAAATGATCTTTTAGCAACAATTTTATTTTCCCATGGGTAAAAGGAGAAACTGGACCCCGAAAGTAGTTGTCCAATTTGTCCTGAGTATGCTGATACCCCATATGTGGGGGGGAACCACTGTCTGGGCACACGACAGGGCTCGGAAGGGAAGGAGCGCCATTTGGCTTTTTGAATAAATAATTGGCTCCAATCTTTAGCGGACACCATGCAACCCTAACCCTAACCCTAAGTGCAACCCTAGCCCTAACCCTAGTGGAAAAATAAAAATAAATATATTTTCTTTATTTTTTTATGTTCCCTACCTATGGGGGTGATAAAGGGGGGGTTTATTTACTATTTTTTTTATTTTGATCGCTGTGATAGGTTCTATCTCAGTAATCAAAATGTACCTGGAAAGAATCTGCCGGCTGGCAGATTCGGCGGGCGCACTGCGCATGCGCCCGCCATTTTGGAAGATGGCGGCGCCCATGGAGAAGACAGACGGACACCGGGAGGGACATCGGAGCTCGGCAAGTATGGGGGGTGGGATCGGAGCACAGGGGAGGATCGGAGCACGGGGGGAGCAGACAGGAGGACGGGGGAGCGGACAGGAGGACGGAGAGGAGCAGGGGACATGACAGGACGGAGAGGAGGAGATCGTGGCGGTGGGGGGGGGGGGGCAGATCGGGGTCTCCAGCCATGGCAGATGCTATTGCAGCATCGGCCATGGCTGGATTGTAATATTTCACCAATTTTCATAGGTGAAATATTACAGATTGCTCTGATTGGCTGTTTCACTTTCAACAGCCAATCAGAGCGATCATAGCCACGGGGGGTGAAGCCACCCCCCCTGGGCTGAAGCACCACTCCCCCTGTCCCTGCAGATCGGGTGAAATTGGAGTTAACCCTTTCACTCGATCTGCAGGGACGCGATCCCTCCATGACGCCACATAGGCGTCACAGGTCGGATTGGCACCGACTTTCATGACGCCTACGTGGCGTCAAAGGTCGGGAAGGGGTTAAACTTGAGGTAAAGATCAGATGGCTGGATGTTATCATTCAGGATTTTTGGATAGACAGCGACGGCTGAATTCATGGTTCTATTTGCCACAGCAAGTGTGTAATGGGACATACAACTTCCAAAAAGTTCAACTTTTGTCTCGTCAGTCCAGAGTATCCTTCCAAAAGTCTTAGGGTATGTGTCCACGGTCAGGATGGCCGGCGGTATGGGACGCGATTATGCCGGATGTGTTAACTGTACACATCCGGGATCATCACACCCTCGCATAGCGCCCTTTGATATTACTTGCGGCGACGCAGCGTCGCCGCAGGTAGCACGGACATGCTGCAATCTGAAAATACGCGCAGCATGTCCGGAGTCGCAGGGCCGACGCGTGCGTGTTTCCACGCATAGTGGACACGGGATTTCAAAAAATCCCCTCCACTATGCTGGAACATCTGGACGCTGCGTGTTTGACGCTGCAGCTCTGCGCAGCGTCAAACAAGCAGCGTTTACTGACCGTGGACACATACCCTTAGGGATAATCAAGATGTTTTCTGGCAAAACTGAGACGAGCCTTTATGTTCTTATTGCTCAGCAGTGGTTTTCGTCTTGGAATTGTGCCATGCAGGCCATTTTTGCCCAGTATCTTTCTTATGATGAAGTCATGAACACTGACCTTAACTGAGGCAAGTGAGACCTGCAGTTCTTTGGACATTGTTGGGTCTTTTGTGACCTCTTGGATGAGTCATTGTTGCGCTCTTGGGGTAATTTTGGCCGACCAGCCACTTCTGCGAAGGTTCAATGGCTCTCACTGTAGTTCACTGGAGTCCCAAAGCATTAGAAATGGTTTTAGAACCTTTTCCAGACTTCTAAATTTCAATTACTTTTTCTCATTTGTTCCAGAATTTTTTTTGAATCGCAGCATGATGTTTAGCTTTTGAGGATCTGTTGGTCTACTTCACTTTGTCAGGCAGGTCCTATTTAAGTGATTTCTTGATGGCAGTAATCAAGCCTTGTTGTGGCTAGGAAATTTGAACTCAGCTTCCCAAAGATGTGATAAACTACAGTTAATTCATGTTTTAAGGGGGGTAGGCAATCACTTTTTCACACAGGGCCCTGAAGTTTTGGATTTCTTTTTCTCTTAATAATAAAGACTTTAATTTAAAAACAGCATTTTGTGATTACTTGTGTTATCTCGGTCTAATATTTAAATGTTCGGTGATCTGAAACATTTAAGTGCGACAAGCATGCAAAAGAATAGGAAATCAGAAAGAAGCATGCTTTTTTTTCATGCAACTGTAAGTTAATCCAGTAGGTAAACGGTGTAACGAGGAAAAAAAATCGAAATGCCAGAATTATGTTTTTTTTGGCCGCTGCAACATTGCAATAAAATGCAAAAACAGGAGAACAAAATATTGTATATACCCCAACTGTACTATATATTTTAATAGATCAGACATTTCTGAACGCAACGATATTAAATGTGTATATTTTATTTTATTTTTTTATTTTGAATGGGACAAAAGGATGGTGATTTGAATCTTTGTTTTCATTTTTTGTTAAATTTCTTTTTTTTTTATATACTTTTTACTGGATTCAGTAGTGAGACTTGAAGTCGCATTCATCTGATCACCTGTGTTACACTTCTCAGGGCTTCAGCCCTGCTATGTGTAACATAATTCATGACTTACAATGACAGTCAATAAATCATGATTTACAATTACCGGCACAGGAGTCTTCTTCCGACCCCTGGCTGTCATCACAACCCATCAGTGCACTGCGATCACGTGACAGGGGCGCCTATGGGTATGTTTTGTGATGCGCTTCCGCCCGGCATGTTTTAAATGCCTCTATTAGGCTAGTTTCACACTAGCGTTCAGCAGGGCTGCGGACTTCCTCCGTGAAGCCTCGCCCACTGCAGCGCCTCTTCATTCAGCTCCGCCTATGGCTGCATGTGGCGTGCGCACCCTATCTTTAACATTGGGTATGCAGGCCATGCGGATGTATGCAGATGCCGCCACATGCCTCGTTTTGACGGTGCGACGACCGCACGAAATTGCAACTCGGCATTTAACTTGGTAACAGCCTCTGGTGTTAGATCAGCTGTCATATGCGGGGAAAGCTGTCATCAGATCAGCTATCATGTGCGGGGAAAGATGCGGGCTCAGCGCCAGAGCCCGCATCACATTTAGGGAGACTACCTTGGACGTACCTATACGTTCAAGGTTGTTAAGGGGTTAAACAAGCAAAGTAATATCTTCTTCATATCCCATGAATGAAACACTTTAATTTGATAATTCAATTCTGTGTTGTGCTTGTTTTATACAAGGAATACATAACATTACACCACTCACACATGGAACAGTATTGTTCATTCCATGTTAGTCGTCACTTGCCATATATTCTTACAGCAGCTCCTATGTCGAAACTGTCATGTAGATAATTGTCTGTGACTGTACTGCCACTAATGTAAATCTATACTAATCTGTTAGGCCTTGAGACCTTCCTCTTCCCCAGCAGGGTGGATTGATTTAAATCACGCAGATTTAAATCATGATTTAAATCACGATTTAAATCAAAAGATTTTTTTCTATTTAAATCGGATCGATTTAAATCATGATTTTAATCATGATTTAAATCACTGATTTAAATCAAAAGGTTTTTTTTAATATACCGTAAATCACGATTAAAATGAGAAGTGAGAGCAGTGCGCATGTGCGCCCATAGTTACACGGACGAAACTAGGGGCAACGATCTAACGCCAGGGTGAGGGGGGGACCCCAAAGTAAGTAAAAATCTTTTTTGTTTTACTATATGGCAATAGGTAGGTGTTTAAAAGCAGCATGTCTTAATTGTATAAACTATTAATAGCCTCCACATTTTGTTCATACTGCCCCTTTAATTCCACACTTCTAGCTTGGTTTCACTTTCTTTTGGTTTAGTTTCTTTTTCCATTCAGTTGACATGCCCAAACTTGTTGGATAGTCAGCATCCTACAGAAACCTCTGGAAGAGCATGGCATTGTGAATGTTACACATATACAGCCTTTATTCTACTGAGTTAAACAACTCAGCTTTATCTCATGATGGAAGAACCTTTGGATGGTAAAATATTTTCCTCAAAAAGCAGTTTATTGAAAAAAATCCGATTTAAATAAAAAAAATCCGATTTTTTTGATTTTTTTAAAAAAACATTGATTTTTATCCACCCTGTTCCCCAGTTAGCTGCATGATTATTGGCCCCCTCCCGTAATCTTAAGACCAGCTTAGAGCTGTCTGCTTTTCCTTAGCTGGTTATTAAAAAAAAATAAGGGGGACCCCACTCCATTATGACATAGAATAGAAATATCCATTCTTTCTATTCTATTCTGACGGTTCGAGCTGTGAATTTACTGTGCTTAGCTGATGAAATGTTGGGTTTTCCTTGAGATGGATGCGTAAAAATCGAACGGCACACGTGATTTTTTTTTTTTTTTTTCCTCCTTGCACCTATTGACTTTCATTGGTGAGTTTTGGCTGTTTTACGTGGCTAAATGCAGTTGCTGCAATTTTTTTTCCCCTTACTCTAGATCCAAGAGAATAACAAATTGCAGATGAACACTGCCTCATTGAAAAACGTTGGTGCGAGTGCAATGTTGTTTTTGTTTTTATCACATTGCACTCGCCTATTTTATACGCATATGTGAGCGAACCTTTCAGGACATTCTATGAGCCCTGGAAAGTATGGCCAAGAATCATAAAAATGCCTAAATGTCTTTGTGGACATCATCTTCTTTTTATAGGTCTTCTCAGACCCCTTACCGACAGTTTCTCGTTCAATTAAAAATTAGAGATTGTGCCCCTCATAATCTCTGGCCTATTATCACAAGGATTTCATATACAGTTAAGTCCATATATATTTGGACAGAGACAACATTTTTCTAATTTTGGTTATAGACATTACCACAATGAATTTTAAACAAAACCATTCAGATGCAGTTGAAGTTCAGACTTTCAGCTTTCATTTGAGGGTATCCACATTAAAATTGGATGAAGGATTTAGGAGTTTCAGCTCCTTAACATGTGCCACCCTGTTTTTAAAGGGACCAAAATTAGACAATTGACTCCAAGGCTATTTCATGGACAGGTGTGGGCAATCCCTTCGTTACATCATTCTCAATTAAGCAGATAAAAGGCCTGGAGTTGATTTGAGGTGTGGTGCTTGCATTTGGAAGGTTTTGCTGTGAAGTAAACATGCGGTCAAAGGAGCTCTCCATGCAGGTGAAGCAAGCCATCCTTAAGCTACGAAAACAGAATAAACCCATCCAAGAAATTGCTACAATATTAGGAGTGGCAAAATCTACAGTTTGGTACATCCTGAGAAAGAAAGAAAGCACTGGTGAACTCATCAATGAAAAAAGTCCTGGCCGCCCACGGAAGACAACAGTGGTGGATGATTGCAGAATAATCTCCATGGTGAAGAGAAACCCCTTCACAACAACCAACCAAGTGAACAACACTCTCCAGGAGGTCGGCGTATCAATATCCAAATCTACCATAAAGAGAAGACTGCATGAAAGTAAATACAGAGGGTTCACTGTCATGATTCTCAATGGCGAGAGAACATAGCCCAGCATATATAAGAACTAGCTCTTGGAAGATGGAATCTAAACTGACCATGAACTAAACCTGCCGCACAATTAACAGTGGCCGGGTAGCGTGCCTACGTTTTATCCCTAGACGCCCAGCGCCAGCCGGAGGACTAACTAATCCTAGCAGAGGAAAATACAGTCCTGGCTCACCTCTAGAGAAATTTCCCCAAAAGGCAGACAGAGGCCCCCACATATATTGGCGGTGATTTTAGATGAAATGACAAACGTAGTATGAAAATAGGTTTAGCAAAATCGAGGTCCGCTTACTAGATAGCAGGAAGACAGAAAGGGCACTTTCATGGTCAGCTGAAAACCCTATCAAAACACCATCCAGAAATTACTTTAAGACTCTAGTATTAACTCATAACACCAGAGTGGCAATTTCAGATCACAAGAGCTTTCCAGACACAGTAACGAAACAGCAGCTGTGAACTGGAACAAAATGCCAAAACAAACAAGGACGAAAGTCCAACTTAGCTGGGAGTTGTCTAGTAGCAGGAACATGCAAAGAAAGGCTTCTGATTACATTGTTGACCGGCATGAAACTGACAGAGGAGCAAGGTTATATAGAGACTCCCACATCCTGATGGGAACAGGTGAACAGAGAGGATGATGCACACAAGTTCAATTCCACCAGTGGCCACCGGGGGAGCCCAGAATCCAATTTCACAACAGTACCCCCCCCTCAAGGAGGGGGCACCGAACCCTCACCAGAACCACCAGGGCGATCAGGATGAGCCCTATGAAAGGCACGGACAAGATCGGAGGCATGAACATCAGAGGCAGTCACCCAAGAATTATCCTCCTGACCGTATCCCTTCCATTTGACCAGATACTGGAGTTTCCGTCTGGAAACACGGGAGTCTAAGATCTTTTCCACAACGTACTCCAACTCACCCTCAACCAACACCGGAGCAGGAGGCTCAACGGAAGGCACAACCGGTACCTCATACCTGCGCAATAATGACCGATGAAAAACATTATGAATAGAAAAAGATGCAGGGAGGTCCAAACGGAAGGACACAGGGTTAAGAATCTCCAATATCTTGTACGGGCCGATGAACTGAGGCTTAAACTTAGGAGAAGAAACCCTCATAGGGACAAAACGAGAAGACAACCACACCAAGTCCCCAACACAAAGCCGAGGACCAACACGACGACGGCGGTTGGCAAAAAGCTGAGTCTTCTCCTGGGACAACTTCAAATTGTCCACTACCTGCCCCCAAATCTGATGCAACCTCTCCACCACAGCATCCACTCCAGGACAATCCAAAGATCCCACCTGACCGGAGGAAAATCGAGGATGAAACCCCGAATTACAGAAAAACGGGGACACCAAGGTGGCAGAGCTGGCCCGATTATTGAGGGCGAACTCCGCCAATGGCAAAAAAGCAACCCAATCATCCTGATCCGCAGACACAAAACACCTCAAATATGTCTCCAAGGTCTGATTAGTCCGCTCGGTCTGGCCATTAGTCTGAGGATGGAAAGCAGACGAAAAAGACAAATCTATGCCCATCCTAGCACAGAATGCCCGCCAAAATCTAGACACGAATTGGGTCCCTCTGTCAGAAACGATATTCTCCGGAATACCATGCAAACGAACAACATTTTGAAAAAACAGAGGAACCAACTCGGAAGAAGAAGGCAACTTAGGCAAGGGAACCAAATGGACCATCTTAGAGAAACGGTCACACACCACCCAGATGACAGACATCTTCTGAGAAACAGGCAGATCCGAAATAAAATCCATCGAGATGTGCGTCCAAGGCCTCTTCGGAATAGGCAAGGGCAACAACAATCCACTAGCCCGAGAACAACAAGGCTTGGCCCGAGCACAAACGTCACAAGACTGCACAAAGCCTCGCACATCTCGTGACAGGGAAGGCCACCAGAAGGACCTTGCCACCAAATCCCTGGTACCAAAGATTCCAGGATGACCTGCCAACGCAGAAGAATGAACCTCAGAGATGACTCTACTGGTCCAATCATCAGGAACAAACAGTCTACCAGGTGGGCAACGATCCGGTCTATCCGCCTGAAACTCCTGCAAGGCCCGCCGCAGGTCTGGAGAAACGGCAGACAATATCACTCCATCCTTAAGGATACCTGTGGGCTCAGAATTACCAGGGGAGTCAGGCTCAAAACTCCTAGAAAGGGCATCCGCCTTAACATTCTTAGAACCCGGTAGGTATGACACCACAAAATTAAACCGAGAGAAAAACAACGACCAGCGCGCCTGTCTAGGATTCAGGCGCCTGGCAGACTCAAGGTAAATTAAATTTTTGTGGTCAGTCAATACCACCACCTGATGTCTGGCCCCCTCAAGCCAGTGACGCCACTCCTCAAAAGCCCACTTCATGGCCAAAAGCTCCCGATTCCCAATATCATAATTCCGCTCGGCGGGCGAAAATTTACGGGAAAAAAAAGCACAAGGTCTCATCACGGGGCAGTCGGAACTTCTCTGCGACAACACCGCCCCAGCTCCGATTTCAGAAGCGTCGACCTCAACCTGAAAAGGAAGAGCAACATCAGGCTGACGCAACACAGGGGCGGAAGAAAAGCGGCGCTTAAGCTCCCGAAAGGCCTCCACAGCATCAGGGGACCAATCAGCAACATCAGCACCCTTCTTAGTCAAATCACTCAATGGTTTAACAACATCAGAAAAACCAGCAATAAATCGACGATAAAAGTTAGCAAAGCCCAAAAATTTCTGAAGACTCTTAAGAGAAGAGGGTTGCGTCCAATCACAAATAGCCTGAACCTTGACAGGATCCATCTCGATGGAAGAGGGGGAAAAAATGTATCCCAAGAAGGAAATCTTTTGAACCCCAAAAACGCACTTAGAACCCTTCACACACAAGGAATTAGACCGCAAAACCTGAAAAACCCTCCTGACCTGCTGGACATGAGAGTCCCAGTCATCCGAAAAAATCAGAATATCATCCAGATACACAATCATAAATTTATCCAAATAATCGCGGAAAATGTCATGCATAAAGGACTGGAAGACTGAAGGGGCATCCGAAAGACCAAAAGGCATCACCAAATACTCAAAGTGGCCCTCGGGCGTATTAAATGCGGTTTTCCACTCATCCCCCTGCTTGATTCGCACCAAATTATACGCCCCACGGAGATCAATCTTAGAGAACCACTTGGCCCCCTTTATACGAGCAAACAAATCAGTCAGCAGTGGTAACGGATATTGATATTTAACCGTGATTTTATTCAAAAGCCGATAATCAATACACGGCCTCAAAGAGCCATCTTTCTTAGACACAAAGAAAAAACCGGCTCCTAAGGGAGATGACGAAGGACGAATATGTCCCTTTTCCAAGGACTCCTTTATATATTCTCGCATAGCAGCGTGTTCAGGCACAGACAGATTAAATAAACGACCCTTAGGGTATTTACTACCCGGGATCAAATCTATGGCACAATCGCACTCCCGGTGCGGAGGTAGTGAACCAAGCTTGGGTTCTTCAAAAACGTCACGATAGTCAGACAAGAATTCAGGAATCTCAGAGGGAATAGATGATGAAATGGAAACCAAAGGTACGTCCCCATGAGTCCCTTTACATCCCCAGCTTAACACAGACATAGCTTTCCAGTCGAGGACTGGGTTATGAGATTGCAGCCATGGCAATCCTAGCACCAAAACATCATGTAGATTATACAGCACCAGAAAGCGAATAATCTCCTGGTGATCCGGATTAATACGCATAGTTACTTGTGTCCAGTATTGTGGTTTATTACTAGCCAATGGGGTGGAGTCAATCCCCTTCAGAGGTATAGGAGCTTCCAAAGGCTCCAAATCATACCCACAGCGTTTGGCAAAGGACCAATCCATAAGACTCAAAGCGGCGCCAGAGTCGACATAGGCGTCCGCGGTAATAGATGATAAAGAACAAATCAGGGTCACAGATAGAATAAACTTAGACTGTAAAGTGCTAATTGAAACAGACTTGTCAAGCTTCTTAGTACGCTTAGAGCATGCTGATATAACATGAGTTGAATCACCACAATAGAAGCACAACCCATTTTTTCGTCTAAAATTCTGCCGCTCGCTTCTGGACAGAATTCTATCACATTGCATATTTTCTGGCGTCTTCTCAGTAGACACCGCCAAATGGTGCACAGGTTTGCGCTCCCGCAGACGCCTATCGATCTGAATAGCCATTGTCATGGACTCATTCAGACCCGCAGGCACAGGGAACCCCACCATAACATCCTTAATGGCATCAGAGAGACCTTCTCTGAAAATCGCCGCCAGGGCGCACTCATTCCACTGAGTAAGCACAGACCATTTACGGAATTTTTGGCAGTATATTTCAGCTTCATCTTGCCCCTGAGATAGGGACATCAAAGCTTTTTCCGCCTGAAGCTCTAAATGAGGTTCCTCATAAAGCAACCCCAAGGCCAGAAAAAACGCATCCACATTGAGCAACGCAGGATCCCCTGGTGTCAATGCAAAAGCCCAATCTTGAGGGTCGCCCCGGAGCAAGGAAATTACAATCCTGACCTGCTGTGCAGGATCTCCGGCAGAGCGAGACTTCAGGGACAAAAACAATTTGCAATTATTTTTAAAATTTTGAAAGCAAGATCTATTCCCTGAAAAAAATTCAGGCAAAGGAATTCTAGGTTCAGACATAGGTGCATGAACAACAAAATCTTGCAAATTTTGTACCTTCGTGGCGAGATTATTCAAACCTGTAGCTACACTCTGAAGATCCATTTCAAACAGGTGAACACAGAGCCATTCAAGGATTAGAAGGAGAGAAAGAGAGGAAGGCTGCAGTATAGGCAGACTAGCAAGTGATTCAATTATGAGCACACTCAGAACTAGAGAAAAAGAAAAAAAAAAAAAAAAAACGGTCAAACTGTCATGATTCTCAATGGCGAGAGAACATAGCCCAGCATATATAAGAACTAGCTCTTGGAAGATGGAATCTAAACTGACCATGAACTAAACCTGCCGCACAATTAACAGTGGCCGGGTAGCGTGCCTACGTTTTATCCCTAGACGCCCCGCGCCAGCCGGAGGACTAACTAATCCTAGCAGAGGAAAATACAGTCCTGGCTCACCTCTAGAGAAATTTCCCCAAAAGGCAGACAGAGGCCCCCACATATATTGGCGGTGATTTTAGATGAAATGACAAACGTAGTATGAAAATAGGTTTAGCAAAATCGAGGTCCGCTTACTAGATAGCAGGAAGACAGAAAGGGCACTTTCATGGTCAGCTGAAAACCCTATCAAAACACCATCCAGAAATTACTTTAAGACTCTAGTATTAACTCATAACACCAGAGTGGCAATTTCAGATCACAAGAGCTTTCCAGACACAGTAACGAAACAGCAGCTGTGAACTGGAACAAAATGCCAAAACAAACAAGGACGAAAGTCCAACTTAGCTGGGAGTTGTCTAGTAGCAGGAACATGCAAAGAAAGGCTTCTGATTACATTGTTGACCGGCATGAAACTGACAGAGGAGCAAGGTTATATAGAGACTCCCACATCCTGATGGGAACAGGTGAACAGAGAGGATGATGCACACAAGTTCAATTCCACCAGTGGCCACCGGGGGAGCCCAGAATCCAATTTCACAACAGTTCACTGCACGGTGCAAGCCACTCATAAGCATCAAGAATAAAAAGGCTAGTCTGGACTTTGCTAAAAAAAACATCTAAAAAAGCCAGCACAGTTCTGGAAGTACATTTTGGACAGATGAAACCAAGATCAACCTCTACCAGAATGATGGAAAGAGAAAAGTATGGTGAAGGCGTGGTACAGCTCATGATCCAAAGCATACCACATGATCTGTAAAACACGGCGGAGGCAGTGTGATGGCTTGGGCATGCATGGCTGCCAGTGGCACTGGGTCACTAGTGTTTATTGATGATGTGACACAGGACAGAAGCAGCCGAATGAATTCTGAGGTATTCAGAGCCACACTGTGTGCTCAGATCCAGCCAAATGCAGCCAAACTGATTGGTCGTCATTTCACACTACAGATGGACAATGACCCAAAACATAAAGCCAAAGCAACCCAAGAGTTTATTAAAGCAAAGAAGTGGAATATTCTTGAATGGCCAAGTCAGTCACCTGATCTCAACCCAATTGAGCCTGCATTTCACTTGTTAAAGACTAAACTTCGGACCAAAAGGCCCACAAACAACCAGCAATTGAAAACCACTGCAGTGAAAGCCTGGCAAAGCATCAAAAAGGAGGAAACAGCATCTGGTGATGTCCATGAGTTCAAGACTTCAGGCAGTCATTGCCAACAAAGGGTTTTCAACCAAGTACTAGAAATTAACATTTTATTTAAAATTGAATCTGTCCAATTACTTTTGGTCCCTTTAAAAACAGGGTGGGCCATGTTAAATGAGCGCAGGTAAATCCACGTGTTCACTGAACCGTGTGGCTTTACCGCGTTCAATACATTCCATTTATTAAATTTCTGTTGCAGAGATTACTTTTTCCACAAGAGAAATTGACATGCTGCGGTCCTAAAAGATGTGTTGCATGTCAGTTTCTGCGGGTGATCCGCAGGTGCACATAGACGCACAGTGGACATGGGATTTGTAGGAATCCCATCCACTATGCTGTAACATCTGGCCGCAGCGGTTTTGACGCTGCATAAATACACAGCATCAAAACCGCAGCAATTCATGATCATGGGCACAAACCCTTAGAGTGATACCAATTTGTAGGTTAGATAAACTGTAATGAGGATAGACTGTTTGTTCTTCTATAGGAAAATAAGAAATATTTATTTTGGCCTATCGGGAATCCTCAGAGGCCGATCTGGGCAATGTTACTAAGAATTGGATTGATAGAATTGGGGTGGGATATTTTTGATCCCTATTCCTTTGTTGAAGGGGTGCTGCCCGCCTAATCCACCTCTCTCCTCGCTACTCCCCTGCTTCTCCCCTCTGCAAATCCCTCCACTGGCTCCCAATCCCCCAACGAATCCAGTTCAAACTACTAACACTGATCTACAAAGCCATCCACAACCTGTCCCCTCCCTATATCTCTGAACTAATCTCCCACTATCTTCCCTCACGTAATCTTCGTCCATCCCAAGACCTTCTACTCTCCTCCACACTTATTCGTTCCTCACACAATCGCCTCCAAGATTTCTCCTGAATATCCCCCATCCTCTGGAATTCCATGCCTCAACACGTCCGATTATCCACCACCCTCGGATCCTTCAGACGGAACCTGAAAACCCATCTCTTCAGGAAAGCCTACAGCCTACAATAACCGAGCCGCCGCCTCACCACCGCCAGAGCCGCCGCCTCACCCCTACCTTCTGTCTCTTCCCCACTATCCCATAGAATGTAAGTCTGCAAGGACAGGGTCCTCTCCCCTCTGTACCAGTCTGTCACTGTAAACCTGTTTACTGTAAATGATATCTATAACTCTGTATGTAACCCCTTTCTCATGTACAGCACCATGGAATTAATGGTGCTATATAAATTAATAATAATAATAATGAAGAATTAACTCTATAACAAAAAAAGGCACAGGAGCACTTGGGATGGACACTACAGGCCATGACCTCCTGCTCCTCTTGTGACTGCTATCACACCGAGTCTTGAAGTCCATCCCCAAATATCCTCACTGTGTTAGGATGATGAATGGAGTTTTTCCTGCCTGGATTCGGCCAGCTGTTTCAGTTTGTTTTTTTTGTTTTTTGAACTGATATACATTTTTATTAAGAATAACATTACAATTTACATGTTACATTCTTGTTTTCAGTACAAAGTTTTCCCCCAAAACAAACCCCCCCCCATTCTCAACTTATCCCGCCCCCTCCCTGTAAGACAGCCCACCTCTTTTAATAGCTCGACCATCAAAACTATAGAATGACTATCATCTCATTTAGGACTGCAGGCCTCATGTTGTGTTTTTCACCAATTCAGGTCCTTGACTCACCCGTCTTGTTTCAGTTTGTTTTTCATTACATCTTTGATAAGTAAGGCTTAAGCAAGAAGAACCTGACAAGAGATATTTGCAAAGGCTGATGCACTAGGATCCTCCCCAGGTTTAAGAACGCTACAGAAAAGAAACTCTACGCTCTACACTTACCACCGTATCTGCACCCCTGTATCCAGCACCACAGGAAAAAGAGGGGGAAAGATTGAGACAGACAATTGCATTGTAGTTGTATCTGAAAAAATTATATTTTGACTTGCTTAAAAAAAAAAAATCAGAACTCTCGGCAGCACATCATCCTGTGTAAACTGGGTGGCGCTCATAGCAATTAGTCACTGACCACCATAGAGGTATCAAGGAGACCTCTGGTTGTCATGCCGACGCACAGATGACCCCCAGATCATGTGACGGGGTCACCGGTGTGCTTATTTCCGGACTGATGGCAGAGTTTGACAGCGGCATTTAACTAGTTTATAGCCACAGGCAAATCGCTATTCCACCTGCGGCTATTCTGGGCACATGGCAGCTGTTCAAAACAGCTGACATGTCCCGGCTTTGAGGTGGGCTCACCGCCGGAGCCCACATTAAAGCGGGGGATACTGACATCGGAATATTAGTACGTCCGATGTCAGTAAGGGGTTAAAAAATGCAGCAGTTCTAAAATTCAGTCAGGGGAGAAAAAAACAAGAGGTGTGCATAAGATTTCTGAAGTTTCATAGCTTTTACTGATACTGTGAAAAACTTATTATTATTATTATTTATTGTTATAGCGCCATTTATTCCATGGCGCTTTACATGTGAGGAGGGGTATACATAATAAAAACAAGTACAATAATCTTGAACAATACAAGTCATAACTGGTACAGGAGGAGAGAGGACCCTGCCCTCGAAGGCTCACAATCTACAAGGGATGGGTGAGAATACAGTAGGTGAGGATAGAGCTGGTCATGCAGCGGTTTGGTTGATCGGTGGTTACTGCAGGTTGTAGGCTTGTCGGAAGAGGTGGGTCTTCAGGTTCTTTTTGAAGATTTCGATGGTAGGCGAGAGTCTGATGTGTTGTGGTAGAGGGTTCCAGAGTAGGGGTGATACGTGAGAGAAATCTTGTATACGATTGTGGGAAGAGGAGATAAGAGGGGAGTAGAGAAGGAGATCTTGTGAGGATCGGAGGTTGCGTGTAGGTAAGTACCGGGAGACGAGGTCACAGATGTATGGAGGAGACAGGTTGTGGATGGCTTTGTACATCATGGTTAGGGTTTTGTACTGGAGTCTCTGGGCAATGGGGAGCCAGTGAAGGGATTGACAGAGGGGAGAGGCAGGGGCATAGCGGGGGGACAGGTGGATTAGTCGGGCAGCAGAGTTTAAAATAGATTGGAGGGGTGCGAGAGTGCTCTAGGGGAGGCCACAGAGCAGGAGGTTGCAGTAGTCAAGGCGGGAGATGATGAGGGCATGGACTAGGAATTTTGCAGATTCTTGGTTGAGGAATGAACGGATTCGTGAAATATTTTTGAGTTGAAGTCGGCAGGAAGTGGAAAGGGCTTGGATATGTGGTTTGAAGGAGAGATCAGCGTCAAAGATTACCCCGAGGCAGCGAGCTTGTGGGACTGGGGAGAGAGGGAAGCCATTTACTGTAATGGTTAGGTTCGTTGGGGGGGTCGCGTGAGATGGGGGAAAGATGATGAATTCTGTTTTGTCCATGTTAAGTTTCAGAAATCTAGCGGAGAAGAAGGATGAAATAGTGGACAGACATTGAGGGATTCTGGTTAGTAGGGAGGTGATATCTGGTCCAGAGATGTAGATCTGTGTGTCATCAGCATAGAGGTGATACTGAAAGCCATGATATTCTATGAGCTGTCCCAGGCCAAAGGTGTAAATGGAGAAGAGCAGGGGCCCAAGGACTGAACCTAGCGGGACTTCGACAGATAGGGGGCGTGGTGAGGAGGTGGTGTGTGAGTGGGAGACGCTGAATGTCCGGTCTGTTAGGTATGATGAGATCCAGGATAGGGCCAAGTCTGTGATGCCAAGGGATGAGAGGGTCTGTAATAGGGAATGGTCCACTGTGTCAAAGGCAGCCGACCGGTCGAGGAGGAGGAGAACAGAGTAGTGTCGCTTGCTCTTGGCGGTTAAGAGGTCGTTGGTGACCTTAGTTAGGGCAGTTTCAGTGGAATGGTGTGACCGGAAGCCAGATTGTAAGCGGTCAAAGAGGGAGCAAGAAGAGAGATGGGAGGACAGTTCAAGGTAGACGTGTTGTCCCAGTAGTTTGGAGGCATAGGGGAGAAGGAATATAGGCCGATAGCTAGATACAGAGGATGGGTCAAGAGAGGGCTTTTTGAGGATAGGTGTGATGGAGGCATGTTTAAAGCTTGAGGGGAAAACACCAGTTGTTAGTGATAGGTTGAAGAGATGGGTTATGGTTGGGATGAAGACTGTGGTGAGGTTTGGGATGAGGTGGGATGGGAGTGGGTCAAGTGCACAGGTGGTCAGATGTGATCTTGAGAGTAGATTGCAGAGTTGATCTTCTGTAATGGTGGAGAAGTTGGTTTAGGGGGTGGAGGGCTGGGAAGTCGGGAGGAAGGGCTCTGGGGCTTGTTGACCAAAACTGTCTCTGATGCTATCAATCTTCTGCTTGAAAAATGAGGCAAAGTCTTCAGCGGAGATAAGTGGGGAGGGAGGAGGTGCTTGGTGCGGAGGAGAGAATTGAAGGTGTTGAATAACTGTTTAGGGTTGTGAGACAGGGAGGATATGAGAGATGAGAAGTACATTTGTTTAGCTGTGGCGAGTGTGGTCTTGAAAGTAGTGAGGGACTGTTTGAATGCGATTAAGTGGTCGTTAGAGTGGGATCTTTTCCATCTGTGCTCAGCAGCCCTGGAAGCTCGCCTCAGTTCTTTGGTCAGGCTGGTGTGCCAGGGCTGTCTGTTGATTTTGCGAGCTTTGGTATGTGTAAGTGGGGCAGCAGATTCCAAAGCTACAGCTATCGTGGTGTTATATAGAGCGGCAGCGTCATCCGCATTGTGTATGGAACTTATGTCTGTGAGAGGGAGGAGGGATTCAGAGAATGAATGTAGGTCAAGATGTTTAAGATTTCTGCGAGGGTGTGAAAGTTTGTGGGGTGGGGATTGTAGACATGGAGTGGAGAGAGATGAGAAGGTTGTGGTCAGAGAGAGGAAGAGGTGAGTTAGAGAGGTTAGATAGGGAGCAGAGGCTGGTGAAGATGAGGTCAAGTGTGTGACCATCTTTGTGAGTGGCTGCAGAAGACCATTGAGTGAGGCCGAAGGAGGAAGTGAGAGATAGAAGTTTAGTGGCAGCTGAGAGGGAAGTGTCAATGGGGATGTTGAAATAGCCCATGATGATAGTGGGGATGTCCGCAGAAAGGAAATAAAGTAGCCAGGTGGTGAAGTGGTCAAAGAAGGTGGTGGCTGGCCCTGGGGGGCGGTAAATGGCTGCCAGTTGGAGGGGGAGTAGATGCGCACAGAGTGCACCTCAAAGGAAGGGAGGGTAACAGAGGGTGGCAGTGGGATTGGGGTGAAGGAGCAGTTATCTGACAGGAGAAAACCAACTCCTCCGCCATGTTTGCTGCTGGGGCGGAGTGTGTGAGAAAGGTGGAAGCCACCGTAAGAGAGTGCAGCAGGGGAGGCTGTGTCAGAAGGGGTGAGCCAGGTTTCGGTGATGGCGAGGAAGGAAGTATTTTAAATTGCATAAAAAAACCTCTAAAAATGTTTCATGTGAACATAGCCTAAGGCTCTGATCTTCGATATTTTAACTAACCGATAAGTACAAAAACATTGTTCTGACCATAGGGCACGTGACAAGAATGTTCATTCAATCTCTTACAATTCCCTTTGAAAAGTTTATATCGTAAGTGCAGGATAATATCAGATATGAGCACTAGACTTTGATTTGTAGATCCTGGAGTTACCGCTATAATACACTAATAGGGGGCAAACGGCACCTACACCCTGGGCTGTTATCATCTTCAGCACGATTTTGTGTGTGTAAGGGGGGGGTTCGCCCCTATCTTATTAAACATGAAACAATAATTTACGGTACATGATTTTTCTTCCACCTTCATATTGTAAAGATAAAACTAGAGAAAATTAGCAAAACAAAAGTGTATTTCTGCCAGACACATTATGGCGGATAATTAGATATTTATTTTTGTATTTTCAAAATCTTTTATGATTAGTCAAAAATACATCTGTCGCATTGCAATAAAACTGCATCCTCCACAGATCTATTCATGGACTACAGCATGCCACAAATTCCATATAATGGAGCATTAACCTATTATTAGCCAAAAGGTCAAAGATGTCACCAAATGCTTCTGTCATGCATAGGTTCATAGCTTTTAAAGATGAATGTAGACATAAGTCCATCACATTCAACCTTTATCCTAACATTGATGAAGTGGAAGATAAAAGCCCCGTTAGAGGAAAACTGCCCCATATAAGGAGAAAAATTCCTTCCCGACTCCACATACGTCAATCAGACTAGTTACCTGAATCAACGCCTCATCACAGAAACTAGTACCCATAACAAGTGATGAACGAGCACTAAAATGCTCAGATACTCGTTACTCAAGTCGAGCAAATAATAATGCTCGGGTGCTCGACTCAAACAACAAGTATAATGGAAGTCCATAGGAAACTCGAGCATTTTTCCAGCGACCCCTACCCCCTATGGAATCTGGAGGGGGTCTAAAATTTGCTGAAAACTATGTAAGGCCCCTTTCACAAATCAGTTTTTTGCCATCAGTCGCAATCCGTCGAATTTTGAAATAAAACAGATCCGGCGACTGATGCCGCCGGATCTGTTTTTTTTCTCATAGACTTGTATTAGGGACGGATGGCCTCATTTTTCATCCATCGTTCGCCGGATCCGTCAAAAATTGTTTGTCCGGCGGCCGGAGACAACAGAAATAGTAACGTTTTTTGTGTCTGTCGAAAAAACGGGCAACGACGGATCCGTTGCCGTCCGTTGTTTACTTGAATGGAAGCCTATGGTGCCAGGTCCGTAAAATGACGGAATCCGGCGATGGATTCTGTTTTTTTTAACTTGGCATGCTCCAATTTTTTATTTTTTTTTAAAGGATCCAATTAGCCATATCAGCTACTCGGATCCAGTGAAAAAACGGATCCAGTGGAAGAAAAAACATCCATCGCATCAGTTTTTCACAATCTGCGATGGATCAGTTTTTTTTCAAAATTCAACGGATTGTGACTGATGGCAAAAAACTGATGTGTGAAAGGGGCCTAAGCAGTGCTAAAATGGCATTGGAACAGCATGGAGAAGACCCCGGAAGTATCTCTGATTTCCAGGTAGCTGCTGGGAACAATGCTCTCAGAGTATTACGCCACTTTTACGGTTTGACCAAAAAACATACAAAATCGAAGATAAAATTGATATTACTGGAAAAAATGTTAAACATTTTTTCCAGGATAATGACTTGTATATAAGGCAAAATAAGTAAGAGGGGGAAAAAATGCTTCTTCACATCTTGGGCTAAGATCACACGCAGTGTTTTTGCTGCATTTTTGCACATTTGCATTGCTTTCAATGGTGAAAAAAAACATTCCACAGGAAATGTAATGCTATCATTTTAATACCTTATCTGGCCATGTGGTGTGTGAGACCTGATCAGACACATCTAAAATTGAAAATCTTTTTTTTTTTTTTTTTTCAGGCGGCCATCACTATTTTTTTGTAGTGAGCTATCAGGTGGCCCTTTCTACTGTTAGAGGGCCAGCAGGTGTGTTGTGGACAGATAAGACCAAAATAGAGGTTTTTTGGTAAAGCACATCATTTTGTGGACAGATGAGACCAATATAGAGGTTTTTTGGTAAAGCACATCATTCAGTTTACACTAAACAGAATTAAGCCTACAAACAAAAGAACACAGTAGTTACAGTCAAATATGGGGGAGGTTCAAAGATATTTTGGGGTTGTTTTGCTGCCTGTGGCCGTGGGTGCCTTGAAATGTGAAGATTAACAAAGTACCGTATTTTAGGCCACAATGTAATGCCTGGGGTCAGAAAGCTGCTTTGGCATGGTAGTAGACCCATAGTCTTCCAGCAGGACAATGGCCCCAAACATACTTCAAGAACCACCCAGAAATGTATGGAAACAAAGCGCTGGAGAGTTCAGAAGACGTAAATCCTGCTACAGTAGGGTAAAATCTCCCACCACTACCTCTTACATAGAGATGCTACAGAGCTTCTGTGAATGGACACATTACATTTAATTATTATAATTTCTCCATTCCCTGTGTCCTCGGACGGGTGACATCCGAGTGCAGTTCAGTGTTTCCCCAATATTTCACAGTACACCCATAGACTTATATGGGTGTGCTTGATCCAAATATTGTAGCCACGCGCAGCATGCATCGCCAGCGATTGTTTTCCCATGCCGAAACATCATGAGAAAACAATCTCAGATCTGCACTCCCCCATAGTATAACATTGGTTTGAGTGCTGTGTGATAAATCATCGGATAGCATTCGACCGCGTTATGCGCCATTGAGATGGAGCCCTTCATTGTTGTAATTAGTTTGAAAACGCTTTATATTCCATATGTGGGGGTTTCGATGCCCCCTTGGCGTGGTCAAGAGCTTGGTGGACGGTTATGCCCCCCTGAATTTCCAGCTCCCTGACTCTGACTAACAGCGCACACTTGGCCAGAGCGAGCACTGATCGAACCATATCCGCTGTATCCTCACTATAGTCCTGATCTTACCCCATCAGAATATTGCTTGTTTCGTCCCCTGAAAGATGCGCAATGAGCAAAAAGATTCACGTGACAAGAAGAGGTAAAGACATCAGTGCATTGCTGGCTCACAGCTATATTTTATAAGAGGGAATATAAAAGGCTGTGAACAGATGGATGAAATGTGTTGAAAATCATCATTATGTCAAAAATGATATATTTGTCTTTTCTGAAAGCTGATTAACTCACCAGAGTGCAGATAATTTTAGACTCTCCCTCGTATATTCTAGCTGTATGCATTGCTTGGTGGGATAAAATTTCTTGGTAAAACTTACGACTTCACTGATAAAACATTATGCTAAAAGGACTATAACCAATATAATAACTGTATATATACTGAAAACAGAGGTGTAGCTAGGGTTTTGGTTCGGGGGGGCGAAACTTCTGAGTGGGCCCCTAACCAGGTAACCGTCATTACAACTCGGTGACGCGCCCTAATAGTGGAGGAGAACCTCAGCAGATGACCGCGCTGTTACTGAAGATAATCTCTATTTTAAGACCTACATAGATATTACCGCCGTATGGTCAGTGGTAGATACCAGCCCTACAGAACATATAACAGATCACTGCACAGTTACAGAAAATGTCTTACCGCTGACGCAGTAGCCCGGACACGGAGCTCAGAGGGGGCCCACCCGGAGCTACGCTACTGTAAGTGCGCCGATACAGTTACATTCTGCGGCAGAGCAGGGAAAAATCGGTCTCCCTGCTCTGCCGCCAGGCTGCTATGGGGCCTTTGAGCAGGTGGGGGGGCCCGGGGCCAGCAGTGGGCTCCCCGCCCATCACCGCAAGGCATTTAGCCGATTTAGCCGATACAGCTGACCGCATTGATGAGGAAAGGATCTGCCTATGGAGGTGCTGCCTTCCCTCATCAATGCGGTCAGCTGTATCGGCTAAATGCCGATACAGCTGACCTTGCGGTGACTGGCGGGGGGCCCACTGCTGGCAGCGGGCCCACCTCGCCTGCTCAGAGGCCCCATAGCAGCCGGGCGGCAGAGTAGGGAGACCAATTCTCCCTGCTCTGCCGCAGAATGTAACTGTATTGGCGCACTTACAGTAGCGTAGCTCCGGGTGGGCCCCCTCTGAGCTCCGGTCCCAGGGCGCTCGCACCCTTTGCTCCCCCATTAGCTATGCTACTGACTGAAAACCATGTAAAATAATCTGATGATCTGTTCCAAGGGAAAATAATCCAACTCTATCCTCAGAGTAAGTTGTAAAACGTTAGTAGCAACAGATTCTCCTTTGCTGATGTAACCCCTAAATATCCCCTCCCACCGCCCCGCAGATTCTAGTCCATGTGTCCCGATGCCAAGTAGAGCTGGCTTCAGATTTCCTCTCTTGGAACAGACAAACTGTTTAGAAAAGTCGACTCTGTGCCAATAGCAGAACCAGAATTAACTAGATGGGGCTGCCTCAGAGCTGTTCTCCTACTTTTTAGAAAATCTAAATGTGCAATTAGTTGCAGATCCAGCAATATTGTCCCACAGCAAGCAAGATATGATTTTTGCTTTGTGGTATTTGAAAGACGTATTCTTCTAAACCTGGAGCACGTACTTATTACAATAGTTGACTATGCCACACCGTGCACAACTGCGGAGAAATCTTTGGTGTAGTTCATAAGATTTCGTAAGGGTTTTCTGTAAAATCAGCCCTCCTAATCCATCTATATGGACATGTAGGTAATAGAAAGTTGAAAAAAATAATATCTAGAGATCTGTCATGCCATTTCTTGTTCTAGAAAAATCCTCATTTGTTGTAATATGCAAAGAACTGTTAGGATCTATGGGCCGGACATAGATCTCCATAATAATCGGCCCCCAGAGTTTATTTTAAATGAAAGGGACGTTACCAGTGTGAGGCATGTAATGACTGACAGTCTGTTCTCCTGATCTACATGTCTCATCACAGAATCGCATCACAGGTGCCGAGAAGACGTAGAACTTAATTTCTCCATTGTGAATTGTGCGCGTACATGGGACTGCACCCAGATGACATCCGAATGCAGTCCGATGTTTTTTGGTGCGCATGGTCCGATTTGCAGAGTTACTTGCAGCATGCTGCAATTGTTTGTCTCCTGCTGAATCAACATGAGAAAAAAATCGCTGAGAGCATTTGACCGTGTTATATGCTCGTGTAGGTGAGCCCAAAAGCTGACCATATCCATAAGGCCGGTTTCACACGTCAGTGGCTCCGGTACGTGAGGTGACAGTTTCCTCACGTACCGGAGCCACTGACACACGTAGACACATTGAAATCAATGCATCTGTGCAGATGTCATTGATTTTTTGCAGACCGTGTCTCCGTGTGCCAAACACGGAGACATGTCAGTGTTCGTGGGAGCGCACGGATTACACGGACCCATTAAAGTCAATGAGTCCGTGTAAAACACGTACCACACACGGACGTTGTCCGTGTGCAATCCGTGTGCCGTGCAGGAGACAGCGCTACAGTAAGCGCTGTCCCCCCCACATGGTGCTGAAGCCGCCATTCATATCTTCTCTGCAGCAGCGTTTGCTGTAGAGAAGATATGAGTAATCCTTTTTTTTTTTTTTGTTTCTCGTGTTTAACATAAAGATCCATGTCCCCACCCCCTGTGTGCCCGCCCGCTGTTATTAAAATACTCACCCGCCTCCCTCGCAGTGTCCTGTCCTGGCCGCAGCTTCTCCTGTATGCGGTCACGTGGGGCCGCCCATTACAGAAATGAATATGCGGCTCCACCCCTATGGGAGGTGGAGCCGCATATTCATGACTGTAATCGGCGGCCCCACTTGACCGCTCATACAGTAGAAGGTGCGGCCAGGACAAGAAGCAGCGCCAGCGAGGGAGCCGGGTGAGTATTTTAATAACAGCGGGCGGGCGCACAGGGGGTGGGAGGGGGGTGGGGACATGGATCTTTATTTTAAACACGAGAAACAAAAAAAAAAAAAGGATTATTCATATCTTCTCTACAGCAAACGCTGCTGCAGAGAAGATATGAATGGCGGCTTCAGCACCACGTGGGGGGGACAGTGCTTATCTCTAGCGCTGTCTCCTGCACGGTGCGTGTGATACCCAGTTGGCACACGGGCAGCACACGTGTGCCACAGAAACGCACGGGCACACGGACACGGATAACTCCGGTACCGATTTTTCCAGTACCGGAATTATCTGGATGTGTGAGACTGGCCTAAGATAGCTGGCTGCCAAGATAATGTTTGTCTGACATCTATCTCTTACGACTCCCCCATACATATAAACATTCAGCTCCGCTAAGCGCATTGTGTTTTTGATGGGGAAAGCAGAGAAAGTCGCTGTCAGACACTTTTTGGCAGCAGCTTATCTCCCCTGACAACAAAAGGATCAGGATCAAGTGTTCCAATTCCAGCTGTTGGATCCTTCTTTTCCACTGTCATCATCTGTCCTGGAAGAGTTAAGTGGGTGTCCATACAAATCAGATGGTTGTCCAGTCCTGCCAAATTTAGTGGGTTTGACAAAACTGTATGAAGTGTTTATGGAGGCCTTAACAGATACTGCATCCAGGTGGGGAATTAAATTACTGCTTTTTTGTTTTTGCATTTTCTAAAGAAATAAATGGAGTAAATTTTGCATACTCATAGCCACTTAATTTATTCTATACATGGGGACCTCTGTCATGGAGTTAATTGAAGGTTCCCCCATTCAGACATTTATAACAAGTAGTGATGAGCGAGTGTACTCGTTGCTCGGGTTTTCCCGACCCCCACATGTACTCAGGCTGGCTAGCAGCTGTAAATCATGCAGCTGTGTCAATAAAAACAAAATCTCCGAGCAGTTACAAATACCCGGAGACCACCCAAGCCCACACACAACTTATTCCCAACTGGGCAAGGTATCACATATTCAAAGATTGAGGGATAACTTGCTGATCTCTGGGGTCTGTGGTTTGATTTGGAGCTAATGGGCCCCAATGAAAATCTCCAACAGGGCCACCATGTCATACCTTCCTAATAGTAGAAATCTTTTCATATGGACCAAAGGGACCTTATTGGGTTCTCTAGACTCAAAGACCAAGGTGTGACTGTAACCCCTCACCCACCATAATTACACCTCTGGCTTGGGGTCAAACTGTGGGATCCCCACTGATCTGGAGATTGAGTCCTAAATACCCCATTAAAATTAAGAGGTGGAAAAAATTATCCAAACATTACAAAATTCTTTATTAAAACTCCAAAATGACCCTGTCACTCTTGATTAAATGACGTTATTCAATATTCGTGTGTCCATTAACATGAAATTAATTTATCCCCTAGGATTTTGGGCTCGAGAAGTTGGGAAGTTGATAGGACTTGAACATCCTCTTATTCCTGTGCACCATCAGTACGTGGTTACAGGGACAGTTCCTGAAGTGAAAGCCTTGAAGAAGGAGCTTCCGGTTCTTAGAGACCTCGAAGGCTCATATTACTTGCGCCAGGAGCGTGACGGACTATTATTTGGTCCCTATGAAAGTCAAGAGAAAATGAAATTGCAAGAATCCTGGGTCACAGATGGAGTCCCACCAGGTATCTAAATATATTAACCCTTTATACATGAAGGTATTATTTTTGTAATTTCACCCTTGCTTTGCTGCAACAGTTGGGGAAAAAGTGATGTTTTGCATTTTACTCCAACCTTGAGCTCTCCTCACAGGCCTGTTATAGAAAGTACTTATATTCTCCATGAAATAACAATGCTGGAGCATCTTTTCTTAGAGATCTGTATTATTTTGTTCCTGGTGGTACCATTTCTCATCAGTTTCTCATCCAATCAATAGTGACAGTATTGGGGTTAGTTCACACCACCGATGCCCCCACATCCAAGAAAAATGGTTTGACTATTCTGATCAGACTTCAATCAGAGTTGCATCAGTTTTTCTCAGATATATAGACGTCCATTGGCTATTTTTAAAAAATCATAAAAAATTGCCGTGTGCACTACTGGAAAGGATGGTGCTAAGGTTAGGTTCCCACACCTTCATAGACTATAATCAAAAGAACCTAGCACTCAACTTGATGCTTTAGAGTGAGCTTTTATTGTAGTGGTACTCAATAAACGTTTCGGTCCTACACATGGACCTTCGTCAGTAACGTACTAGAGAGTAGAAGAACGACCATAGGGTCCAGAGGCACAAAGAAACAGCGTCTTATATGTGAGCCAGATAGAGGCGGTACTGTGGAGACCGTGATAGATGATAGCGAAGGCAGACGCGGATTCCACCGGTGGAATCCGCGTCTGCCTTCGCTATCATCTATCACGGTCTCCACAGTACCGCCTCTATCTGGCTCACATATAAGACGCTGTTTCTTTGTGCCTCTGGACCCTATGGTCGTTCTTCTACTCTCTAGTACGTTACTGACGAAGGTCCATGTGTAGGACCGAAACGTTTATTGAGTACCACTACAATAAAAGCTCACTCTAAAGCATCAAGTTGAGTGCTAGGTTCTTTTGATTATAGTCATTGGCTATTTTAATCTGACACTCAAAATCGGACATGTCTCTGATTTTTTTTTTTTTTTTTTTCCCCTGTGGACCACTAAGACCAAGGGAAAAATTGGACACATGCACATGGAATATCATAGTTACAAGTACTATCCATGACAATCAAGAATAGCACTCATACAAGAAAATCAATTGTGTGCACGAGCCCTTAAACTGAGTAGGGAGAAAAGCTATTGAAAATGGATTGCTAATGACCAACTGTGAATATATTCAAACATTTCCAGGCGGTGTAACAAAGGGATTGTAAAATACAGTGTTCTAAGGAAAGGTAGCCCAGAATTGATATTTTTATCAGGAATACAAGAACTTACTAAAACAAACATGTCACATTAGGTAAGAATAAAGGAACCACAACTCCTACAGTTCTACGCAATGGTGAACCATGATATCCTATATTTGGGGTAGATAAGGTCCATGTGTGAGTTTTCCTTCCCCAGGGTTATGCTGCTTAGACATATTGCACCATGCAAACAAATTGACAAATTGCGATTTGGCCACACTGTCTTGGCATTTCCTGATTTCCCTATTCCTGCCCTCATAATAAAGTAAACCCAAAGTGCAATATTCCCAATTGTCTGCAACTGTTAATTCATCCACATATATTTACCACTAATGTAATGCCATTTACCCATGTACAAAGCAAATCACTATATTATGCATACTCAAGGAGAAAATCGAGTCCAAATTGCCGATAAAATTACACCAAAATTGTATTTTTACAAAAAATAGTAACACAAAAACAAATTATATCCTTTGTGTACAACTTATACAATGGGTTTTAAATTAATAGGTGATTGAATCCACAGGTGTAGAAATGGGGCCGAAGAAAGGTCAGGATATAAATACGCATGGGGTGCAACAACAGGGCATGTAATCTGCTTTAATGGACTATAGCATGTCACATGTATATAGCTAAGGCACTTAACAGACCGCCATAGCATATAGTATAACGATCCCCATATCACTCTGCTGCACTTGACATCAATGCATGATCATATTAAGTAAAAATGGGAGTTAGTTACCCATGATGATGATTTGTCCTGCCTTTACCTCGGCCTTGTATCCCGACGTGTGTTTCGCGTTCAAATTACCGCTTCCTCAGGGGGCATGGTAATTCATGTAACACAATGATGAAAGAATTGCAGTTTTTACCCCTAGACCCTAAAGTTGTGAACTCTTCTGTTGCCCCCACGTCACATGCCTGCCACATCTATGACTTGTATGGGTATCAAATGGAAAGATTTGTCAGACTTGTTCCTCACTATTCCTATTAGATCACTGTATGTAACTGAGGTTTTTAGACATTGAGAAAAAATAATTTTATACACAGAGTATAATCTGTATAGAGATTGAGACAACAAGAAATGATGGGAGATTTCAGGTCTGACAACTCTAGAACTGTAAATGCAGACATTGGCCATTACTTATCAGTCTAAGACCACAAACCAGTGTTTTGTAAAGTCAGTCAACATTTATTTATGTAAATTATTAAATCATGTTCAGCATTAAAGGGAACCTGTCACCCCCAAAATCGAAGGTGAGCTAAGCCCACCAGCATCATGGGCTTATCTACAGCATTCTGTAATGCTGTAGATAAGCCCCCGATGTATCCTGAAAGATGAGAAAAAGAGGTTAGATTATACTCACCCAGGGGCGGTCCCGCTGCGGTTCGGTCCGATAGGCCTCGCAGTCCGGTCTGGGGCCTCCCATCTTCTTAAGATGGCGTCCTCTTCTTGTAGTCACGCTGCTGCTCCGGCGCAGGCGTACTTTGCCTGCCCTATTGATGGCAGAGCAAAGTATACTGCAGTGCGCAGGCGCCGGGAAAGGTCAGAGAGGCCCGTTGCCTGCGCACTGCGGTACTTTGCTCTGCCCTCAACAGGGCAGACAAAGTACGCCTGCGCCGGAGCCGCAGCGTGAAGACAAGAAGAGGACTTCATTGTAAGAAGATGGGAGGCCCCGGACCTGACCGCTACGCCCATCGTACCGGGACCGCCCCTGGGTGAGTATGATCTAGCCTCTTTTTCTCATCTTTCAGGATACATCTGGGGCTTATCTACAGCATTACAGAATGCTGTAGATAAGCCCCTGATGCTGGTGGGCTTAGCTCACCTTCGATTTTGGGGGTGACAGGTTCCCTTTAAGAATAAACAATGATTATAATCATTGTATGTGTTTGATATTGTGACTCTTCACACTGGGGAGTTTCATTCAGTAGACTGTACCCACTTATACCAACTATATTTCTGTGATTCATCTAGGTCAGTGTCTAAATCTAGAATGACTTGTGAATAATTAAGCTTCTCTATGTTCTCTCAGGTTTTGGAAAAGAATTATTTGAATCTGATCTAGACCGGATCATGACTCACGTGGAGGCAGCTATGGACATGGTTCCCGTGCTTAAAAATGCAGATATTATCAACATTGTTTCTGGTCCTATAACATACTCTCCTGATATTCTTCCAATGGTTGGACCTCATCAAGGTGTCCAAAATTACTGGGTGGCCATCGGGTTTGGGTAAGTGAATAAATTATGTTTGTACACTTTGAAAACTTTCCTTTGGTGGTTTCAGTGAAAATAGATAATAACTATTCATAAACTAAACTTCTACTGTATACATACATATATAATAAACTAAAATATCATGAATAAAGTGTATGAGAGAAACACACCAGCGCTATCCTCCAGGAGTAACCCTCAGCGGCTGGTATCAAGACAGGTAGGTGCTGAAACTGTCGTGAGAAATGCCAGTACAAGAAAAAAATCGAAACCGCGCTTGAGGGAATGGAACCTCCAGAACACGTGTGCACAAAAAAATGTATACCAATATGGGGATCACCCTATACAAATATAGTGGGAGATGCCCAAGCAGAATATTACCTGAAAAAAGGAGGAATAGATGATAGACTAGAGAGCCCACGTTGGGTGAACAGTAACGTGCCTGTTGCAACCTAGAACGCGTTCCCATCCGGTATCCACACCCCGGACGCTCCTCCGCAGGACCGGACGAGCACATCCATCTCTGGTAGCGCCACACCTGCCTCTGGTTGCAACACACGGCACCGGCTCCAGGCACGTTACTCTGTTTTCACAGTCAGGCATGTGCAGCCTGCAGGAGCTCATATACTAGGTTGCAACAGGCACGTTACTGTTCACCCAAAGTGGGCTCTCTAGTTTATCATCTATTCCCCCCTTTTTCAGGTAATATTCTGCTTGGGCATCTCCCACTATATTTGTATAGGGTGATCCCCATATTGGTATAAATTTTGTTGTGCACACTTTGTTGTGCACACGTGTTCTGGAGGTTCCATTCCCTAAAGCACGGTTTTGATTTTTTTCCTGTACTTAAATATCATCAAACTACATCCACCATGGTCCTCAGAGAAATATAGTTGCATACGACGATGAATTTTGAGAAAAGCAAAATTCTTGTTTCTTTGCCCAGTGTTGTTTATTATTTGTGTCTGCCAGAAAAAGTATTAAATTAGAGATTTCAGTCTTTCACAAAATGAGCTGATAGGTAAGGAAGGATGTATGTGTATGTGATGTTTTATATACAGTTAGGGTGGTTGGCCACTTTTTTTTTATTTTTTTTATTGATTACCTTTACTTTGGATAGGCCATCAATGTCTAATCTATGGGGGAGTAACATAACATAGTTATTAAGGTTGAAGCAAGACTTTAAGTCCATCTAGTTCAACCCATAGCCTAACCTAACATGCCCTAACGTGTTGATCCAGAGGAAGGCAAAAAAAAACCATGTGGCAAAGAGTAAGCTCTACATTGGGGAAAAAAATTCCTTCCCAACTCCAAATACGGCAATCAGACTAGTTCCCTGGATCAATGCCTTATCAAGGAATCTAATATATATAACCTGTAACATTATACTTTTCAAGAAAGGCATCCAGTCCCCTCTTAAATTTTAGTAGGGAATCACTCATTACAACATCATACGGCAGAGAGTTCCATAGTCTCACTGCTCTTACAGTAAAGAATCCGCGTCTGTTATTATGCTTAAACCTTCTTTCCTCCAGACGTAGAGGATGCCCCCTTGTCCCCGTCTCAGGTCTATGATTAAAAAGATCATCAGAAAGGTCTTTGTACTGTACCCTCATATATTTATGCATTAAAATAAGATCACCCCTTTGGCTTTCGTTTTTCCAAACTAAATAGCCCCAAGTGTAATAATCTATCTTGGTATTGCAGACCCCCAGTGGCACCCCTAGCACTCAGCTGATACCGGCGCCAGACAGAAGTTCTCAGATTCTGCTGGAACACAGCAGCTCCATCAAAACTATAGTGTTCTAATAAGGCAACTATAGAAATGATGAAGCTGTTGTGTTCCTGCAGCATCTGAAAACTAGAATCTCCATTTCTTGGGGGGTTCAGCGCAGCTCCAGTAAAGCATGCAATACAAAGCGATCAAAAAAAATCATAAGCACCCCAAAATGGGGAACAGCCAATAAAATCTACAGGTTGCCATGCAAAAAAAAACAAGCCCCCTTGAAATACTATTGATGGAAAAAATAAAAAGATTACGAGTCTTGGAAACTGGAAGCTATTTTTTTTTTTTATAACTTTTAAGATTTTTTTTAAGAAACCAGGATAATAGAAAAAATAGAAAAACAAGTAGAAATATAAATGCACTAGTTTTGGCATTGCCATATTTGTCCTGACCTAAAGAATCATGTTTCCAGGTCATTGTTACTCCGCTATTAATGCATAAAAATGAAACCCAAATACAATGGCACAATTTGAGTGGTAAAGTGAATGGTGTCATTCAAAACCTAAACTTGTCCTGACAATAAGTCAAGCCATCATATGGCTATGTTGATGGTAAAATAAAAAAGTTATGGCTTTAGGAAAAAGAGGAGGAAAAAAACCTGCCAAATTGGAAATTGGCTACGTCATTAAGGGGTTAATTTGACTTCCTCTACATTTTGGAAGCTGCAGGTATTGTGTCTTTATGACAGCACATACTGGTTCATGCTCTAGTGATTCGGACAGTTATTATTAGATTGTAGATCCAGATAATTGTCCGATGTATATCGACAGCCTAGTATCCAATAATAAGTCTGAATAATGTCTGAGCGCAGACAAGACGTGTTGTCCAGAGAATAGTGGAGAATGAGAATAGGAGGCTTCAAGCCTATTAATGTGACCACTGACATGAAATGGTGTAATAATCAGCTGTATGGTTTCAGGTATGGTATCATTCATGCTGGTGGCATCGGCAAATTCTTGAGTGATTGGATTCTTGGTGGAGAGCCTCCTTTTGATCTCATTGAAATTGACCCAAACAGATATGGAAAATGGACCAGTACAAAATACACAGCACTGAAAGCAAGAGAGTCGTACGGATTCAACAACATTGGTATGCCTTTAAATCCACAATTCTGAAGCTGGTGTAAAAAACATTGGGTCAAGGATATTATTCAAATGAATGTTTATTCTTTTTAAAATGAAGTTATACAATTTTCATGTAATATACTGACAATCCTCAATATCTTGCTTAGTTATTCAACAGAATATATATTTTTTTCCCTTACCCATGATGGCACCTGAGGGAGCGAAGAATCTGCCCTAACTGAAAAGCAAGCCAAGAGCAAGAAACAAAAAGGACACTCCCAGTTCCTCCTTCAGTGGTTTTTCTGTCATTCAGAGGAGCCTTGAGAACATGGTTGGAGCGACCATGGATTATGGATCACTCTTAGGGTTGTCCATCAACCCCTATTGCAGCCTCTAAAAAGAACTGTGCATTAGCTCACTTGGGGACTAAAATGTTATGATTCTCTTAGGGAAAGCTAGATTTCATCCCTCCAGTACCTTCTGCCTCACTTTGATGTTTGGCCTACAACTTCATGGTTTATGTGGAGCATACAGCCTAATGGTTGATGTTGGGCTTGTGCCCTCAGGGTTGATGGCAGCCTGGCGTTAGTTTCATGGTCTGCTGCCTGGTTTTTAGCTGCAGCCTTTTGTTAGCTTTACATCCTGTGGCTTGGTGTTGGCTGCATGGTCTGAAACCTCGTGTTTTGGTCTACTATCTCTGTCTCATGGCTTGGCTTTATGTGGCCTTCGGCCAGTATAACTCTTGGTGATATGCATTAACTTTAGGCCATGTGGTCTTGCCTGGTTAGCCAGTTGATTCATGACTTTGTAGGTCTGTTTTTTCACTACTGCCTCACAATGTGTTGGCTTTTACCTTTTCTTTGCTTGCAGCTCAATGCCGCTGAGCTTGCTGAAGGATGAGTACAAGATGATACAGGGGTCTGTTGTAATTAAAGAGGAGGCTAAAATGCAGTGTTGCAGGAGGCTGCTAAGTCACACAGATACCAAGTCTATCCCACCTATTTGGAATGTGTATATTTCACTAAATCAAATGGCACGTTTGTAAGCCCAGTCATTTCTCCTCTGTCTGGAGGCATAAAATGAAATGGTCAGCATTTACTCTAGTAAACCGTCTATTTCCTTGATTTGCCCTTCCAGTTGGATTAGTTTTGTAAGGACATAGCTATGCTAAATAGACTAAAGCCATTGTACATCCAGTTGATCTTTCTAGTCTAGAGTTATAAATTGAACTGGCCTGCATTTAATTGGTAAACCATCCATGTCCTAGTTTATCCTCATAGTTGGGAGTTGTAAAATAAACAGCTAAACCCAATTAAACCAAAGTAAATCCAGTTAATCTTCCTAGTCTGGAGTCATAAAATTTTCTGGTCAACATTTAAGATGCCAGTTTATCCTCCTCGTTGAAGTTTTAAGATGATCACGTTTGCACTAAGCTGACTGAAACCAGAGTAGTCCAGTTGATCCTCCTAGTTGAAGTTATAAAATGGACTGGTCAGCATTTAGGTTGGTAAACATCTATGTTCCAGTTTATCCTCCTAGTTGAAGCAAGGTTTTGTAGAGATTGAATTATGAAACCTTCAATGTTTTAGTCAACTCTCCTAGTTGGAGTGGTAAGATGGACAGAATTGCTCTAAGTCTGGCACTATTCTAAATACTACTCTGCTCTCCTGGTCTCGAGTCGGTAGTTAGACTTGTCGGTAGATAAATTTGTCAATATTCTGGTCTATTCACCTAGTTGGAGTTGTATGACAAACATAGTTACACTAGATCTAGCAAAAAATATTCCATGCCCAGTGCATCCTCCCAGTTGGAGTTGAAAGAGGGGCATATTGGAATTATGTCGGTGAAGTCTTTATAATAAATCACTATTTTCGATTTGAAGTTATAAAACTGGTAAAATGGTCTGAGTCTTGTGGTACCAGTCAGTGCTCTATTTAGAGTCATAATAACTGCAAGTCTGCAATAAAGCATATATGGGAAGAGTAAATGGATGGATTAAAGTATCTCCTTGCTGTCAAGACTCCTTTAGCGATAGATGAATGTCTTCACTAGTCGAGATGAATACCTTGGGATTGAGATCTGACTATTCTGGTTATTACATGAGAATGGATGAACACCCATACGTTACATTGTTGTACATAATACCCTTGAACTAAGACCATCTGAGCTTTGACCAATGCCATATGACTCTATCGGAGTCGCTTCTTCATGTGAAAATAGAGACTAAGGGGTTATGTTGTTTAAAAAAAAATTGGGGGGGAAGACTGTGTCCCTCTAATCATTTTTGGTTTCATAAGGATAATGGTTATCGCTTAGTTTCTGAGTCTTTCTTTGCCTGGAGACTAATCTGTTTTACATTTAGCCTTTTCAGCCAATAATCTTCATAGTTGGACTATTATAAGCATCCATTGAGGTTGGGAAATTATTATGTCTAAAATAATGTTTGACCGTGGCTCTTCTTTGCATTGAATAGATCAAACCATTTTCTTCCTGCTTTAGTTGTGTTAGATCTTTGTGCGGTCCTAGGATGCGGTAACTGGAAGTATTCCAAGATGGAATTCTTTGACTGCAGTAGTTCTTTTGGATTAAACACTATTTGACTTTTGTAGAGGGCTTATTTGATGGTGCTATAATGGACATACCAGAAAGTGAAACATGATGAAGTTGGATTAAAGTCGCTTAGCTACCTTTTGGAAATACTAATCGTTCAGTTTCTGGAACTAGTTTGGCATTCTTAAGTGCTCAATCTTTACTTGATGGCATAGAACTGAGTGGCTATTTCGAACCCATAGAGGGTTCTTGTTAAAATTAATTAGCAAATTGCTAACAAATGAATTATGTTCTACTGTCATCAAAACTGAAAGGTTTTTTAAGGTTCAAGATCTTAGCCTTAGTGGGCCTTATTTTAATATGGAAATGTCAACAATATTCAGATTATTGTGTTTTGTTTTTTTTATCAGGTGCAGTTGTTTGGCCTGTCACCCCACTTGGAACCCTAATCTAGGCCTTGATAGGCAAACCAGATTTAGTACCGGTTCCTAAACACTTCAGTTGTTGGTTAAGTAGTTTAACAAGTACAGAAGAACTAATTAAATCCAGGTGGATAACCAAGCATACTTATAAGGAAAGTCTGTAAATATAGATCTTTACCTTTTTAAAAAAAAAAAAGTTCTGGATGATGGTAACCTGGTAAAATTCTTCTTTATCAGATGTCTCCAGTGAGTTTGTGGACAGTGGCTTTGTCAGAGCTGCGAATCGAAAAAGTTATTTTCTTAATGGAATAGTATCTAGAACTTTCACGATCTGTTAAACCAAGATATTCTTGGGGTCTTTCTTCAGGTGTAAGTGGATCGCCCCCAGGTGCAGGGCAGTGGGGTACTCGGTACCAGGTCCCTCTGTCTCGGTTCTGGGGATGTCACGGTGGCCCTACCCGGTCCATGGCCCTGCTAAGGAGTGCCCAATTAAAGGTGTACTTTGTCAAGTGTTCGTGACGCCACCTGTGGTGTTCGGTCAGGGTGACCGACGCTGCTTAGGGGTCCGCTGGTGTGATGTTATGGCAGCTAGATGGAATACCTTCCCACAGGTGAAGTATGTCCCCAGGGCTTCCCAGTAAGGTAGATGATGATGGTGTAGGTCGCAGTAAATAATGAGGACACAAGGTTGCAGTCTCTTTACCTTTTACTGTAGACTTCAGCGTCCACAATCCAGAGCACTGCTAACAGGGCTGGCTGAATCCAGCCGGTCGAAGGCACATCCAGAGTTCCCTTTGCAGGTGGAAATCAGTAGCCTTCCTACTAGCGCCTGTGTGTTGTAGTACTTCCCTGCTGAGCACCATGGGATAGTCCTCACAACTGTCGTGTATGTTTCTGTTTCTCTCTCCATCCCCCAGTTGGTATGGATAGGACGACCCGTATGACTGGGTAGGCCTGGAGCTATTTTATAGGGACCCTAGTGATGCCCCTCTCCCACAATTTGCCTCCGTTGTCTTCATTAGGTTAAAGGTTGGGCAGCCAACTTGGAATTAACTGTCCTGCCGTTGTTTGAAGTAATGCATAGAACCTATTACTCCCTCGGTGTTCCGGCCACCGGCTACGCGCCTCAGAAGGATGTTGCCGATCTTAAAGCAGGACTCCTCCTGGTATTATCTCCTTGTGCTGTGATCTCGTTTCTCACTTCTCCACAATATACTCCACTTCTTGTCCTTTCTTAGGATGCTGCCGCAATGAGGTGCAGGCGCAGCTCCGTAACGTTCTATCTCTTGCTAAGTCCCTGTCAGGATCCCACCCCTGACAGGGACCTCTGTCTGCAGCTCAGATGTTCCTCCTTCTCTCCCTGTCTGCCTGACAGGTCCTTCCTGGGTCTCACTCAGCAGCTTCTCTCTCTAACTTCCTATCCAACCCCCAGTTTTACCCGAGTGTGAGGAGTGGCCTAATAGATAGAACCCTTTGCTCCCCCTGGTGGTTGGAGTGTGAAGTGTAGTGTGTGACTGTGATACCTGGTCAGGTGAACTCCTTTAGTGCCATCAGACGTACCATCACTCCCCCTGGTGGAAGAGCGACAATACTGCAACGACCAGGACTCTGGGGCGCTGCATAAGATCTTACAAGGAGCTCTCCCTCTCTATCAGTGGATTTGTTTGTTACCTTATCTCAGGTGCTATCATGGGTTAGGGAAAAATAATTATGGTACTTACCGGTAATTTGATTTTCCTGAAACCCATGACAGCCACTCCTATTTATTCCCATCCCCTATCTTGCAGTAGTTGAGGTTTCGGTCTTTCTCTTTTCGGAGTGAAGAATGATCTTGAGTGAATTTATAAATCATAACAAGAATAAGGATGATAAATTTGGGATACCCCGAGTCCTACTTGACTTCTTGGAAACAAGTGAAAGAGGAAGTGGGAGTTTCCTTTCTTTTTTTTTTAACTCTTTTCTTCCTGTCCAGTGATAAGGGTGGATTCCTCTCTCTCAGATGCTTTCATGGGTTTCAGGAAAATCCAATTACCAGTGAGTAATTATAATTTTTGAATTCTAGTGGATAAGAATCTGTCTGTCTTGTGATGAACACACAGGTCTAGGGCTGATTACATTCCGGATATGCCCACATCTGTATTGGAGGCTTTTTAAAAAATTTTTTTTACAGTAAAGTGATAGCCATAACTCAGAATTTCAACATGTCTGATCCTTTGTTCCCATGGAGGTGAGAGGTACCTGTCAGTGGCATATTCCCTCTTCCCACTGAGAACACATATTTGAATAAGCCCGTCATTCAAGTGGGCAATGAAGTAGGCAGGAATAGCTATCAGCCAAATAAGGTGTGTGTGTGTGTGTGTATATATATAAATATAAATATATATATATATATATATATATATATATATATATATATATATATATATATATATATATATATATATATATATATATATATATATATCTCATCTTAAAAAGGTTGTCTACTGCTTTTACTTACAAAATCTAAGATAGAAAGAAAATTAACAAATACCCTGTTGTAAGTAAGTAAAAACCAGTTGTGCATATAAGGAACACAAGGTACTTAGTAAACACTGGTTTTGCTCAAAAAAAGTGTAAAAGCCATCCCACCAGCAACCAGGTGTACCCAATTGGGACTTTCCTCACCTCTAGTATTACCATGTGTCAAAAGTGACTTAAAAGTGAATAATGGCCGAGCAGCCTCCTACACATTGCAACTGCTGCAGCTAACAAGTGGCAGCTGATTGGCTGCAGCAGTCACCTGACGCACGTAAAACTTTGATTATAACATTTGATGGAACTGGAATATCGCTTTTAAACAGTTTTGCAAATAAAAACAAATGTTGTTAAACACAATTTAAAATCGTATAATAGGTTACTAAAATCAAGTTAACTGCTAGCCAACAGAGGATTGCCAACACAGTAATAGAATATAAAGTGATAGGAATGCATGCACAGTTTGGTATAAGAAAGGCCAATAGTAAATAGTCAATGGGATATAATACTCTGTAACAAATCATATGGCTACTAGTGTATAAATAGTTAAAAAGCAGCACGTACATGAATGGAGAGGTGATGTGTGTGGCGTCCCCACCGCCCAACGCACGTTTTGCCTCTTCGTCAGGCTTTTATCAGAAGATCAGACAACCTCTTTAATAGCAGTAGACAGTGTAATTATTCCTCTTAGAAGCAAATTAAAGTCTAACCCCTTTAAGTTTTAACAATTTTTTTTTTTTTAACTGGATGAAGAAGACTCCAAAATAGTGACTTAAAGAAATAGCACACGCATCCAGCTGAGCACTTTGCACAAGACGTTTGGAAGATCCAATATCCCAATCCTTTATTGTAAAAATAAAATTTTTAGGGAGCATCCCTCGTGTGATGTTCAGAGGACCCAAATTGTAATTTTCTACACTAATACGCAGCTCCAAATGTAAGACACGGACTTCTTATTTCATCACATAGTTGGTTATCCTAAGGAGGAAAGGTTTGCAGGAAGACCAACCGAAAGAGTCAGTGGCATTTATGAAGAACTCAAGACTAAATGCTCCATGGGCTTCCATGCTGGATGGGAACAACCTCACTGGTTCCACAAGCCCACAGATGATGTTGAATACAAGTAAGTGTAGGATAGATGTTTTTACTTATACTAAAAACTTTAAAGTCTGTTGTTGATCAAGTTCAACCTTTCTCCACCAATGATAAATTCTGTATCACTAAATTATCTGTAAGCCACAATGCCATTTGTGCTGAGGAAAGCTTCCACCCCTTTTTTAAAAGCTGTTATATTGCCTGCCATTACTGCCTCTTGTTGTAGAGCATTGCGCAGTCTGACAGCTCTAACTGTAAAGAACCCTTTCCTATTTAGCTGCCGAAATCGTCTGTCTTCCATTGACTATCACATTTATCCAGATAATACCTAACAACTAGTGATGCACGAGCGTGCTCGGATCAGGGGTTATCTGAGCATGCTCTAGTGCTAATAGAGTATCTTCTGCGTTCTCGAATAATATGCTCGAGTCGCTGAAGCTGCATGTCTTGTGGCTGTTCGACAGCCACAACACATGCAGGGGTTTCCTGTTTATTAGGCAATGCCTGCATGTGTGGTGTCGAACAGCCATGAGACATGTAGCCATGGGGACTTGAACATATTATTCGAGCACGCAGAAGATACTCTATTAGCACTAGAGCATGCTCAGATAACGCCTGATCCAAGCACGCTCGCTCATCTATCCTAACAACCTCTATGGTTTCAAATAATATGGGTTGAACTATACATTAACAGGTGAACAAAAAAGTCAATATAATAAAGTATCCAGCTCACCCTTGCAGATAAAGATGCAGTCCGGAGCGCGGACAGTGTGGATAAGCAGAAGCCACAAATTGGAAGTGAAGAAAGCAAGTCCAGCTCCACGAACGAACAACCCTCGGTTATTTGGTGTGTAGATACAACATTGATGACAGCTGAAACCTTTGTAACATCTATGCGTTTCTGGTGCTCATTCATGGCATCCTTAGCGACGAGCACCTGAAACGCGTAGATGTTACAGTGGTTTCACCTGCCAATAATCTTGTATCTACAGAGCAAATTGCTTGTTCGTGGAGCTGGACTTACTTTCTTCACAAACAAATAAAGTCCAGCTGTCTCGCCACCAGGTGCACGGATCACACGTAATGAAGAGAGGTGAAAAACATCCAGCTCCCGCCATCCAATATAATGCCGTATTGGCAGGTTTCCTTTTTGTAGTTATTTATTTTTTATGTTTTGTGAATTTTTCTAACTTTTTATTTTTAGACCTAGTTTTCGAAGGACAAACTGGTTTGAGCCAGTGGGGCGAGAATATAAGCAGGTGATGGAAAAGGTCGGAGTGATTGACCTGACGCCATTTGGCAAGTTTACTGTGAAAGGGAAGGACGCAATCAAATTATTGGACCATCTTTTTGCAAATACAGTTCCAAAGGTTTGTAATGAAGTGGGGAAGTGAGATAGGTAAATGTATATTTCACTGGCTATTTAGTAATTAAAAAAATGTACTAATCTACCTGTTATTACATTTTCTTAATTTACCCGCAAATCAAATTGTATATTTATTTGAAAATCTTGAAAATTGTGGATTTGTACCATCTGTCCAAATATAGAACCCACTGCACATAATAGGAATTAATTCTTGATTTCACATGCATGTTTATGCAGTTTTGGGTTTATATGGCCATGTTGAACAAATGATCCAGTCAGATCAGTAGGGTTCCAGACTTGACTAGTTCTGTGTGCGTGTCCATGTAGTGAGTGGGTTTTTACAAGCACCAGCCTGGTCAATAAAACACGCACCAGATTACCGCAATTGCACAGGCACTCCAGCCATTATTGGTTGTGCTGTCTGTTGTGCATACGGATAGCACACGAACTGAAAATAAGGCCGTCTAAATCCAGCCAAGGAATTACAAGGCTACACGTAGTAGCAAAACTATTGCTCATTCCATTCAAAGCACCAATCCACCATTTTTTTAGTGCAGCACTGGAGTGGTGCCACTAATGTAAGGTCCTTGCACATAGTATTCTACTTACCAGCCACCGTCTTCATCTGTTCGCGGCGCCGCTCCAGTAGGTCTTCTGCAGGCAGCTCCACTGTTTGCTAGATGAACTGGAGGTCACTACTCAATATAAGTGTATGAGAACCAGAACGAGCCTCTTATAGACTGGCTTTGAGGGCCTGTGACCGTTACCTCTGACTTCCTGTCAGTCAAAACTTGTGGTCAAAAGATGGTGCCACGGGACCGGAGTGGTGCCAGGAACAGCTGAAGATGGTGGCTGGTGAGTACAGTATAATACTAGGATCAGGGAACATACCGTATCTTAGTGGCACCGCTCCAGTACAGAAATTAAAAAAAAATCTGGAGTGGTGCTTTAAAGGAATTGTTTAAATCTAAATTAATTATTTAAAAAAAAATAATAATGTTGCCTGTGTTTACGGGATAGGTTCCGTCATGACAAATGGCTATATTTTAGTCAAAAGCACGAAGGCACTGGAGAGTAATACAGCTTAAAAATCACTAGGGAATGGGCAGGAGAGTCAAGGGGGCGGCGCTATGCCTGCTTCTGTGTGATTGTAACGTCTCGTGCTGTTCGTGTATGAGCAGAGACCCCCTCCGTCATGTCCAGCAGAGGGGGTACACCATTTAATCTTTTTCTAGATCCTTGTCATTTTGTAATGATGGTTTCTCTGAAGCTACAGCCCTTTTCAGTAAAAGCTAGCTGTTTATAATGAGAGAGCCTGTCCTTGTTTTCTGCTGCTTCACATAGCATATATCGCCTTTTAAAGGGGTTGTCCAGTCTTCACAAAAAAATCTGCTGTCAGTTTGTGACTGCAAAATTGTGACAGTGTGCAATGAGCACAATTGTCACACTTTCCCATATTCCCCGTGCTAATCGTGGGTGGTCATGCCATTTGCATATTTTCAGTGACATGCTGACTTCTTTCAATAGAATAGAATTGAACACCAGAAATCAAATCGCAAATATGCTGTCAAGTGACTGCCCAATTGCACAAGACACACAGGGAAATCATGATGGTGTGCGCATCGCACACTTACGATTCGGCAGTCTGCAGTCATATAACGCCATGTTAGGTGCCAGGGCAACCTCATGTGCCAGCTATTGTATATTCCCTTTACTATCTGGTGCTCTTTTTTTGCACTGTCACACTGTTCTGACTGTTTTTCCTTACTATTCTTCTGGTTTGACCTTGGACTGTTGATTGTTCCTCTGCCTGACCTTCAGGACTCTGACCTAGCTTTCCCCAAATTTACTGTTGCTTCCGATTCTGACATTGTTTGTGATAGTTTCAAACCCCAGGCTGCCTAATTTCCTCTGTTTGGTCCTCCAGTCAGTGATTAATCTGTAGACACAACCTGGGGTCCATGCAGCGAAGTCCAGATCCCAGTAGAGAACTTAGAAGGAGAATCCCAAGAAGCTCCTCAGATTCTGCTAAATCGGGTGATCAGCGCAAAGTCTGATGGCGCGAGCTGGTTTTCGAGCTAATAGTTTGGTTACAACTTGGAAACTTTTAGTAAAAAAAAAAAGTTCTTTATAATTTTTAATAATTTTTTGAACAGGAGAGCATTGTGTCCATAGCACATACTTTTTTCTCACACAGGAGGGTTTCACAAATATAAGCCACATGTTGACCCCAAGGGGCCGCGTCTATGCTGAGCTCACCGTTTCACACTTGTCCCATGGAGAGTTCCTTCTGATTACTGGATCCGGATCAGAACTACATGATCTCAGGTTTGTCCAGCATTGTATTTCCATGTGGATACTGGGGGTCCGATTCAGTAAGACTGGTGTTTTGCATGGCGGTCTTTATGACGTCCGTGCTGGAGTAAGGTGCACCTAATTCATTAAAAGCCGTGCACTTCTCAATGAATTTGGTGCATCTTACAGCTGCCGTACCCCTCCACCAGAAATGTTACACCAGGCACGGTCTGATATACATTTCTGGCATAATTTACAGCACTTTAGGAGTTAAAGATGATGAATTTGCCTGCAGAATGTGCACCACTTGTAATGGCCTTTCTGTTCCACAAGTATTATGCCTGTTCTTGCCCTCTCCGTCCAGCCTCACCACCATGTCTGGTTCAGATGCTTGTCCACATAGTGAATGAGCCAGGAGCTAACTGCTATTGACAGGCATTAGTCTGGTCTGTAAAACAAGGGTCCATAGGAAAAATCTCAGGTGTGCAAAGTCTCACTGGTAATGAAAGGCGTTGTCCAGGCTTCGGGTTCAAGTCTGTGTCACTATGTGCTGGCACTGGGAGCGGACGGGCATATAACCACAAGTATGTGATCTGCATACATGCAGTCACATGCCAACTAGACGTACGCAGTTAGTTAATTCAGCAAGGCTGGACACATCTAGTTAGAATATGGCCGGAATTATGCAGAATCACAGAACTTGTATGAGAATCACAAATGTGCAAATGAGCCATAAGGTAAGGTTCACAACGCATTTTGGGCCTTATATGTATGTGCTTTTTATCTGCTTACTTTCCTCATCAAAGCCACCAATAAAACGCATATTTATTGCAAGAGAAATTAACATGTTGTAGATTTCAAAATGGCACTCTAGGTCCGTTTCCGCAGTGTAGCAAAAAAGTACGGTGGGCGTGAGATTTCTATAAATCCGATCACATTTTGCTTGAACTGTAAAATCAGTCAAAAAATGCACAAAATACTCATTGTGGAAACTCATCCTGCTGCGATCGCTACTAAATGTCCAGGATCACAGTTATCTCCAGTCCTGGCCATTTCGTTAGGATGTCACCTGTATGGCAGCCATCTGTCACCCTGTGCTGGTAGAGCAGGCACAACTTTTCTGAAGCCTGCAGAATTATGAATGCAGCTCTGGAAAATATTACAGGCTGCAAGTTCCAGTCTTTCAAAATGAGAAGTTAAATGTGATTAGAATAGTGACTCACAATTTTATGCAAAATCATTTTATATGTAAATAGAAATGATGTATGACAATGTTCACACACAGTCTGTATTTCTAGGTGGATAGAAGAATTTGCCACTCAAGGCAATTATAATGTGGAAATAGTAAATGTGACAGATGAGGTGGGAGTTCTCGGTGTAGCAGGACCCTTATCAAGAAAAGTTCTTCAGAAATTAACATCTGAGGACCTGAGTGATTCTGCTTTCAAATTTCTTCATGGTAGAAGAATGAACATTGCTGGGATCCCAGTAACCGCCATCCGGATATCTTATACAGGTGAGGGCGCAACAGAAATAGACGGTATATATGACCCGTGCATTTTTTGTTTTACTTTTTGCTGTCAAATTAAAACCTTAGTCCAAAGGAAAGAAGACCCAGGATTTTATTTGGGAAAGTTCAAAATTCTCTGTCCCTCATGGCAGAGCACAATTCATTGTTGTATGGTTTGTAGGTTGGCTATAGTTATCCAGGTGGCCTAGAGTAAAGGGACGGGCTGTCTGTCCGTAGGAGAACCTGCTTAAATACTTAAAACACGCTCTGCGCGCTGTGATGATCCTTTGGTGCCAATGCCGGGTGCGGGCGGTTGTGTTCACAAGTGCGTGACTTGCCTACTTCCAGCCACATTCTGACTAGACGTGTCCGGCCTCTCTCAATACACTTACATTGAGCAAGGCTGTGCCCATCTAGTCGGCATGTGACCGCATGTATGCAAATCACATTCTTGCAGTCACGTGCCTGCCACTCCCATCAGAGAACCATCGCGGCACATAATGACTGCAGACTTGTACACTAAGCCCGGACAACCCTCTTTAAGGGGTTATTATGTGAGCATATTTGGTTTAAGGATTATTACTGAACCTTCTTGGTGGTCTGGCATGTCTTAAAGGGAACCGATTACCAGCTTAATGCTGCCTGAACCTCATGCAGCATGATTCAGACACTGCCGGTGCGATTGCTGTGTTTTATGTTTTACTCTGACACGCTGCAGCAAAACCACTGCGGAAGGAAGAAGTCAGCCGGGCACCTACCTCTGACTAGTCAGCTGAGATGCATATTCCCCTGTAATATAATAACTGCAATCCCACAGCCAGTGCCTGGTTCATGATGCCTGTGGTTCTGAGCAGCATGAGTGTGAACACAGGTTCTCTTTAAAGGAAGACTAGACCTAAAAATGCATGATTTGAATTAAATAAAAAAATGTAGTTGTCCTTACTGTTTTAGTAGTGAAATAGACAGTCTCATAGAAATCCTGCAGGGAACACCGGGGTTAATCTCCAGCTGATGCATTCAGTCTTTGGCTGGTGACTGGCTGACATCTTGCCCCCTGAGCCAAGGGTCGGACATGGTGTTCTTTCATCCTACTGAAGAGAGGGCAGAGGGGAGAGGCTTCTGCTGCAGTCAGTTGTCTGATAGAATAATATAGAAGAGGAGGGGAAACATGGCTGAGCTCCTAAGGCACATGAGATTTCTTTACTGTGTATATTTTTCAATGTTAATTGTAATATCAGACAAAATGTAATCAAAGGGAAGGAAGAGATGAAGGGAGGAATGGCTGGGATATTTTTACTTCTTATACATTTTCTGCATTTAGTCTTCTTTTCTTGTATTACATTAGTATCTTTGGAGGTTTAGGTGGTTTATGTGTTACTTACTAGATGATCTTCTTATGGATCCAGTACATACACACTACCCTGAACTTCTAGGGAGGATTAGGGGTCGATACATATTTTACCTGGTGGACTAGGACATTTTAGAGGTCTGTACATATTATCAGGTTAAAGAACTGCCTTATGTCTATGGGGGTGTATGGTGTTTTTTTGGCATCCTTCGTCCACCATTCCAGCATGAAGATCAGGTGGAATGCTCCTATTACTTGAGATTCCTGGCCAATGATAAATGTAGGAAGCCTGCTGTAATGGCCGTCATGCTAACGGCTCAGTGGGTAGGTGTTTCCAGATACCATGAATCTACCTTTAAAACACGTAGCCATTGATAGTGACACCCGAGAAACATGAAATCAGTGTCAGCCTGTCTCTCTGAGCTAAGATCGTCTCCTCCCATTTTCTAAGATCAGGATGTCAGGAATAATTCCCAATAGTGTTCATCCTCCCTTGTAATGTGCCCTAGGTGAGCTGGGCTGGGAGCTGTACCACAGGAGGCAGGACACCTCCGCACTGTACAACCAGATCATGCAGGCGGGGGATGAAGACGGGATTGATAACTTTGGCACATACGCCATGAACGTGCTAAGACTGGAGAAAGCTTTCCGTGGCTGGGGAGCAGAGGTAAGAGACCTGGGTACAGTACAGATATTTAGCTCTAGGGCAGAGACACTTACAGGTCCTTCTCAAAAAATTAGCATATAGTGTTAAATTTCATTATTTACCATAATGTAATGATTACAATTAAACTTTCATATATTATAGATTCATTATCCACCAACTGAAATTTGTCAGGTCTTTTATTGTTTTAATACTGATGATTTTGGCCTACAACTCCTGATAACCCAAAAAACCTGTCTCAATAAATTAGCATATTTCACCCGTCCAATCAAATAAAAGTGTTTTTTAATAACAAACAAAAAAACCATCAAATAATAATGTTCAGTTATGCACTCAATACTTGGTCGGGAATCCTTTGGCAGAAATGACTGCTTCAATGCGGCGTGGCATGGAGGCAATCAGCCTGTGACACTGCTGAGATGTTATGGAGGCCCAGGATGCTTCAATAGCGGCCTTAAGCTCATCCAGAGTGTTGGGTCTTGCGTCTCTCAACTTTCTCTTCACAATATCCCACAGATTCTCTATGGGGTTCAGGTCAGGAGAGTTGGCAGGCCAATTGAGCACAGTAATACCATGGTCCGTAAACCATTTACCAGTGGTTTTGACACTGTGAGCAGGTGCCAGGTCGTGCTGAAAAATGAAATCTTCATCTCCATAAAGCATTTCAGCCGATGGAAGCATGAAGTGCTCCAAAATCTCCTGATAGCTAGCTGCATTGACCCTGCCCTTGATGAAACACAGTGGACCAACACCAGCAGCTGACATGGCACCCCACACCATCACTGACTGTGGGTACTTGACACTGGACTTCAGGCATTTTGGCATTTCCTTCTCCCCAGTCTTCCTCCAGACTCTGGCACCTTGATTTCCGAATGACATGCAAAATTTGCTTTCATCAGAAAAAAGTACTTGGGACCACTTAGCAACAGTCCAGTGCTGCTTCTCTGTAGCCCAGGTCAGGCGCTTCTGCCGCTGTTTATGGTTCAAAAGTGGCTTTACCTGGGGAATGCGGCACCTGTAGCCCATTTCCTGCACACGCCTGTGCACGGTGGCTCTGGATGTTTCCACACCAGACTCAGTCCACTGCTTCCTCAGGTTCCCCAAGGTCTGGAATCGGTCCTTCTCCACAATCTTCCTCAGGGTCCGGTCACCTCTTCTCGTTGTACAGCGTTTTCTGCCACATTGTTTCCTTCCAACAGACTTACCATTGAGGTGCCTTGATACAGCACTCTGGGAACAGCCTATTTGTTGAGAAATTTCTTTCTGTGTCTTACCCTCTTGCTTGAGGGTGTCAATGATGGCCTTCTTGACATCTGTCAGGTCGCTAGTCTTACCCATGATGGGGGTTTTGAGTAATGAACCAGGCAGGGAGTTTTTAAAAGCCTCAGGTATCTTTTGCATGTGTTTAGAGTTAATTAGTTGATTCAGAAGATTAGGGTAATAGGTCGTTTAGAGAACCTTTTCTTGATATGCTAATTTATTGAGACAGGTTTTTTGGGTTATCAGGAGTTGTAGGCCAAAATCATCAGTATTAAAACAAGAAAAGACCTGACAAATTTCAGTTGGTGGATAATGAATCTATAATATATGAAAGTTTAATTGTAATCATTACATTATGGTAAATAATGAAATTTAACACTATATGCTAATTTTTTGAGAAGGACCTGTATGTTTTGTTTCTAAGAAGAAGGTGAAATATCTCATGTGTAAACTGTAATAAAGGAGTTGTCTTATTAGAGAAAACTCCTTATTGTTTGGAGGTCCCAGTAAACCACTGATTGTAGCAAGGTGGGCTGCAGCTAGCCATGGTTTTATCCTGCATCGGTCGCTGCAAGAAGATCTAGTATTACATAGCAGCCACTGGATAAATGACCGCCCATGTAATACGTGGAGTTAAAGGGAACCTGTCACATTGCACATGTAGGCCAGTCTGTGGACAGCACGGTATAGAGAAGAAGACGAGCAGAATGATATGTAGGTGGAAAAGATTCAGTATAACTTTAATTTATCATTAAAATCCCTGGTGTTCATATCCATAGGAGTCCAGTGGGCGGTCCTTCTAGTGTGACAGCTATCTCTGCAGCCACGGTCATACAGGGAAGACTGTCAATCACTGAATAGGACCACCCACTGGACTAATGGATGCAAGCAGCAAGGAATCGATGAATAAAAGTCAAGTTGTTCTAAATCATTTCCCACTATTGTTGCTGCTGGATATGTTTCACAAGGTGATCGCTTCCAAGTGAATGGAGTTTCAGGGCAAGATGTAGAAATTAAAATCTGCAGCACACAGTATATGCGGTGTTATTGATTCCTAGCATGAATTGCATGGAGATGGATGTAATCCACATATTAATCTGCAGCATGTCAAGATGCCTGTAAGAGGGTTGTCCCAATAGGATGCCCTATGGGAGCATGTACACGTCTTAGAGGAGGGTCCAGAGTAGACTTCCCCAATCGGCCAGGGCAGCATTATAGTCACCCATGACCCCAAATTTATATTCCTACACTATTAATTCTTATGTTACGTTCTATACAAATCCTATATAAAGGCAAGACACCCAGAGTGAATCTGTTGTTCAGTGACACCAATGTATATGGGGGAAAGGATTAGTGTGTGAGAGGTTCAGTGCCCAAATCATGGAAATCATATCAGGAAAAAATATCAGGAAAAAATGGCACCAAAGAACCAATTATAAAAAATTAAAGCTTTATTGAACAAACATATAAAAGCATGTATAAACACAGGTAATAGGGTAATGACAATGGTAAGCCAAACAGTGGAACCACAACTTGAACAGGCAAACAAACAGGCAGGGTAAGCAGGTTATGAATAGCTCAAAAGTGCAAGTGCATTGTGCAAATAGACAGTTCCATGGACATAGTGAACGTATATGTATGTAAGACTCAAAGGTAATAGAGTAAGTAGTAATAGAGCGCAACAGGGCTGTGTATAGGGTCAAATAGATGTAGATGTGCTTGAGCAAGAAGTAAAGGTAAAGAAAGTAAAAGAGTGCCTGATGTTATCTGAGGGTTGCGGTGCCTCTGCCCCAACGCGCGTTTCGGCGCAGTGCCTTCTTCCCGGGGAGACGTTACGTTCTATAGTAACTCATCCATTCCACATTCCCATTGGCCTGTTGTACCTCTAAAAGTCAACATCCAGCATAAATGATACATGTTGGGAGTCCCAAGAGTTATGTCATACAAGAGAGAAGTATCACTCCATGGACCTTTTTCTGTAAGAAATTTTCTAAAAAAATATATATTTTTTTCAGATGAATTGTGACACAAACCCCCTGGAGGCCGGACTACAATACTTTATAAAGCTAAATAAGGTTAGTGGGGAAGGCTATTTTCTTACTTTCAGAGTGTACACCCATTTTTGGAACTGATTACATTTTTTCTGCTCGTTAGAAATTAAAAGCTATGTAAGGATAGTAACATGCAGCGGATACTTTAGGACAGGGGTGCACAACTTTTTTTGAGCCAAGGTCCACATTGTCATACCGATCCAACCCAGGGGGTATTACCGTCTGTGACATTTGTGGCATATTGAAAGTATACACTCACCGGCCACTTTATTAGGTACACCATGCTAGTAACGGGTTGGACCCCCTTTTGCCTTCAGAACTGCCTCAATTCTTCGTGGCATAGATTCAACAAGGTGCTGGAAGCATTCCTCAGAGATTTTGGTCCATATTGACATGATGGCATCACACAGTTGCCGCAGATTTGTCGGCTGCACATCCCAAAGATGCTCCATACAAGGCAGGATGGATCCATGCTTTCATGTTGTTTACGCCAAATTCTGACCCTACCATCCGAATGTCGCAGCAGAAATCGAGACTCATCAGACCAAGCAACGTTTTTCCAATCTTCTACTGTCCAATTTCGATGAGCTTGTACAAATTGTAGCCTCAGTTTCCTGTTCTTAGCTGAAAGGAGTGGTACCCGGTGTGGTCTTCTGCTGCTGTAGCCCATCTGCCTCAAAGTTCGACGCACTGTGCGTTCAGAGATGCTCTTAGGCCTACCTTGGTTGTAACGGGTGGCGATTTGAGTCACTGTTGCCTTTCTATCAGCTCGAACCAGTCTGCCCATTCTCCTCTGACCTCTGGCATCAACAAGGCATTTCCGCCCACAGAACTGCCGCTCACTGGATTTTTTTTCTTTTTCGGACCATTCTCTGTAAACCCTAGAGATGGTTGTGCGTGAAAATCCTGGTAGATCAGCAGTTTCTGAAATACTCAGACCAGCCCTTCTGGCACCAACAACCATGCCACGTTCAAAGGCACTCAAATCACCTTTCTTCCCCATACTGATGCTCGGTTTGAACTGCAGGAGATTGTCTTGACCATGTCTACATGCCTAAATGCACTGAGTTGCCGCCATGTGATTGGCTGATTAGAAATTAAGTGTTAACAAGAAGTTGGACAGGTGTACCTAATAAAGTGGCCAGTGAGTGTATACCATAAATGTCTGATAGGTGGAAACTCTACTTTCAGGACTCTTACCTCCACCAATCAGCACTCTAAGGCTACGATCACAATCAGTTTTTGTGACGAGGGTTTAGAAATAGATTGTTCTCCTAAATCCACATCAAACAGTCTCTGAAGAAGTTTCCGACTGGTTTTAATGAGAAAAGCTTCTTTAGTGCGCACAATTATGTTTTTTTCACGTTATTTTGAACATTTTGCAGTAAAATTAATAGGAAGCTTATTCGAAAAATATTTAAGCAATTTTTATGTGGATTTGCACTCAAATCCGCTTCTAAATCCTTCTAAAAAAAAAATGTGTGAAAAGGCCCTAAAGAGTGCCAAACAGGTCAAGAGACCCCATTCTCCTGATGTTCGTGACATCCATAGATGTCTGCACAGTGTCCCTGTCATCAGCTGCTGCCACTACTCTTCTGGCATATTATTAATCTGTAAGACAATAATTTTTTGTCCATATGGTTGAGGGCTGCACAAAATGGCATCATGGCAACATGTGCCCCCGGCAGGTTCTGCACTTCTGCGTTATAGCATAATTTTCTGTTTCCTGTTTATCAAATAGAACTTATTCTAATGGAAATTACTGTTCTGAAATATCTTCTGAGGACAACACTGCCCCCTAGGGGCTGATAATGATGTAACATGAATGGGCTATTGCTCTCATGTTGAGTTTGCGCAATGCATTTTGGGGCATTTTCTTTGCTGCAGTCATCCTCAGATGTGGTTTTCCCAAAGAAACTGTATAGGAAAATTTTATTAAACTGTAATTTTCTTTCAGAATGGTAAAAAAGTGCAGATAAGAATAAAGTCCTAAGGGGATGTTCACTTTTTTTTAACATACATTTTTTAGGTAAAGAACCCAAATAAACAAAAGCGCTTCTAATAATGTAATTTTTTTTTTACTGCAGTTTTTTAAGAACCTGTGCTTTTGATTTTGTTTTTTTTTTAATGCAGTTTCTCAGTGTTAACTGGGGTGTATTTTTACCACAATTAGAACAATGAGAAAACCTTGTATTTTATCAAGATTTACTCATGGAAAATGTGCCAAAGAAGTGACATGATGCATTTTCTACCGAGCAATACATGCTTTATAGGCACATGCATTAAAATGAAACAAAAGCTTATTTAAAGCATTTTTTTTTTCATCTGGCTTTTGGTGCAAAATCTTTGCCAAAACTATGTCAAAAACTGTGTATAAACATGCCACAAATCCTCTGTTATACAACAGTTTTACTTGTGAGAGTTTATATCATCTTCTTTCTTTCACTTTTTTGATAATCTGGAATATGTTATGATTCGGCAATGACAAGGTCTCCTCGATTGTCAGATTAATTTTTTTTTTAATTAGAAAGTGAGCACAGAGAATGATTCTTAATATACTTCTGCCTGGTAATGTACCATGTACCAAAAATACAGGAGATATTCCACTGCAAAATCGCTTGTGGGAAACATATCTGCCCTGTAAATTGATAAAAGCTGTGGATTTGAGATCGTCAGGATGTCAGTGCTAATATCGCCAGGTCTTTTTCATGCAGATTCTGCTGGGTATCTGCCTAATAAAGCGCTCTAAACAACCTTGCTGTGCATGGAGTCTTGTGTCACTTGTTTTAACCGCTTCAGAGAGCCCAAACCCTGTAGACCGGATCTATCCATTCTTCAGGCTGTCTGCTCTATATACTTGAAAATATAAAATATAAAATTTCGACACAAGAACATCAGGACAACTATCACCAACACCTTCCTGGAGTGGCTGTGACTGGGAAACGTCAGCTAAAAGATGCCGTGTGCACCTACTCTGTAGAGATTTTGTAATAATTATAGGGGATAACTCAGGAGACTCTTTGTGTGGAACAAGACAACTACAGGACACAGTTTTATAAGTGGTAAAGTCTATATTATCACACGGTGATTCAAACAGGTGCAGAGAGAAACTCAAGTCCACAACACTTGGTGCAAATAATAAACGCAGCTTAGCAGACTATAGGATACTTCAGAGGAAAATGCAATCAAGCAGTCTATGAAGCACAGTTATTCTTGAGGATACTTGACACGAATAAATCCTTGTCTTAGTCCAAACACAGATAGATAAGCTTATAAGGCAGTTCAAATCATATCTTAGCTCAACCAGGGAGGCCTGGTTAATAGTCTCAGGTTTTTGCAGAGCAGAAACAGCTTACATGTCCAGCAAATGAGATGGAAGTAAATACGAGCAGCAGATGAAGGAGGATTACTGGAAACTGGTGTATGCAGCAGGAATTCAGAGCAGAGTAGCAGGATCACCACACAGGTTCACAGGAGCAGGTATATAGCCAGGGAGTAATCAGAGGTCAGGAGCTGGATGCAAGGCAGAATACTCTAGCACAGACTGAAGGCTGGGGTGGAGTTTTATAGCAGGAAGACACAGTGCACATGAGACCAAAGACCCCATCTTGGAAAAGGGCAGTAATGCACAAAAGGTAAAAAATGTTTAGAGTCCTGACATTACTCCCTCCTTAGAAGCGGCCTCAGGACGATCCTGGACCTGGTATCTCAGGGAATCTCTGATGAAAACGAGAAATCCTCTGTTGGGCATTGATGTTTTCCACAGGTTCCTAAGAGTCTTCCTCCAGATTTTGTCTCATTGCAGTCAGCCTTTCCTCCACTGCCGGAACCGGAGAATTAATTGGAGACCTAGGTAAAATACACGGATGATAACCCAGATTGGCAAAGAAAGGTGTAAATTTAGTGGAGGCGCTCTGAGAATTATTATATGAAAATTCGGCTAACGGCAACAACTCCAACCAATCATCCTGGAGATGGCTGACATGGCATCTTAGATATTCTTCCAGCGTCTGGTTGGTACGCTCAGTCTGACCATTTGTCTGGGGATGGTAAGCGGAAGAGAGACAGACATTAATATTGAGTGCAGAGCAAAACCCCTTCCAGAATCTTGAAGTGAACTGTACTCCACGGTCAGAGATGATCTCATCGGAAACCCCATGCAACCGAAAGACATTCTGTATAACCAAGTTCACTGTATCTTTAGCTGAGGGGAGGCCGGTGCATGGAACAAAATGAGCAGCTTTAGTCAGGCGATCAACTACCACCATGATTGTATTCATGTCTCCCGATATAGGCAGCTCCACAATAAAGTCCATTGATATAGACCCCCAAGGGCAGGACGGAACAGGTAATGGTTGTAGAAGACCCGTAGGTGCCACATGAGGAGTCTTGTAACAGGCACATACCTCGCAAGAAAGAACATAGTCCTTGGTATCCTTCAGGCAAGTTGGCCACCAGAAGAATTGGCTCAGGAACTCTTGTGTCTTCTGTACCCCCCTGTGACCAGCCAACTTAGAGTCATGTACCAACTTGAGGATCTGCAGACGGACGACCTCAGGGATGTAGATACGTCGATCTCTGAACCACATGCCACCCTTAAAGACAAGATTAATATCCACAGGTGGGTTGGCCAGAAATACATCACCGTCATAGGCCTCCCTGCACTCCTTCCACAAGTCCTGATCGTGGATAACTCCGATGAAATTGGCATCAGATAGAATGGTCTTGGACGGGGCTCCAGGTACGGAATCCGCAGCATGGATTCGGGATAAAGCATCAGCCTTCCCATTACGAGAACCTGGACGGTACGAGATAACAAAGTTAAATTAATTTAAAAATAAGTTCCAACGAGCCTGACAAGGAGAAAGACATCTAGTGGATCTAAGGAACTCTAAATTGCAATGGTCAGTTATCACTATGATCTGTTGTGCAGCTCCTTGCAGATGATGCCTCCATTCTTTGAAAGCCGCAATAATAGCCAGCAATTCCTTGTCTCCCACGTCGTAATTCTTCTCTGCTGAGGTTAGTCTACGGGAAAAGAAAGCACAAGGATGTAGCAGACCCTTCTCTCCAGTTCTTTGGGAGATAATAGCCCCCAAAGCATTGTCAGAAGCGTCCACCTCCACAATGAATGAAAGTGTTGGATCTGGGTGTATCAACAGCGGTGCTGATGTGAAACAGATCTTAAGCCGATCAAAAGCTTCTTGAGCCTGTGATGACCACTTAAAGGGCTTTTCCTTCTTTGTCAAGGAAGTAATGGGACGGACAATATCAGAAAAATTTCGAATGAAGCGTCTGTAGAAATTTGCAAAACCAATAAAACGTTGGACCTCCTTAACGTTCTTGGGTACTGGACAGTCAAGGATAGCCTGAATCTTACCAGATTCCATGTTCAGCCCCTGGGGAGAGATGATATAACCTAAGAATTGTATCTCAGAATGATGGAACTCGCATTTCTCCAGCTTGATATACAGATGGCTCTCTTTCAGACGTCTTAAAAGAGCTTTGACATGTTCTTCATGTTCCTGTAGAGAGTCAGAAAAGATTAGAATATCGTCCAAATAGATCACCACAAACTGGTCCAGCAAATCTCTGAAAATGTCATTAGCAAGGTGTTGAAACGTTGCAGGGGCATTACAAAGCCCGAAGGGCATCATGAGATATTCAAAGTGTCCATACTGGCATCGGAATGCTGTCTTCCACTCATCCCCTGGACGAATACGCACCAAATTATAAGCCCCACGAAGATCCAGTTTAGAGAACACCTTAGCATGGCGGACTCTTTCCAGTAATTCGGGAATCGGAGGCAAAGGGTAACTGTTTCGTACGGTTACCTTATTGAGTTCCCGATAGTCAACACAGGGTCTCAGGGTCCCATCCTTCTTTTTTACAAAAAATATAGGTGCCCCTGCTGGTAAGGAAGAAGGACGTATGAAGCCTTTGGCCAGATTTTCATCAATATACTCCTTTAAGGCTTGAAGCTCAGGTGCCGCCAAAGGGTATACGTTACCAAAAGGAATAGCTGCCCCAGGAAGCAGCTCAATGGGACAGTCATAATGCCTGTGTGGAGGAAGCTGATCTGCATTCTTCTTGTCACAGATGTCAGAACTCTTTATATGCTGGAGGTAAAGAAAATACCTGTACATGTGGTTCCGTAGCCGTGGACTCAGGGACAGCTTCTGTTAACGCTGAGTTGCTCCTTGTTGGAAAGATAATCTCCTTGGTCTCCCAGTTGATAATTGGGTTCTGAGAATGCAACCAAGGAATGCCTAAAATCACAGGAAAATGAGGAGAAGAAATTAGCAAGAAAGAAAGTTGCTCCTGATGATTAGGCTCCAACAAAATTTCAAGGGGTATGGTCTCCTGATCCACAGGCCCAGAGATTAAAGGTGACCCATCCACTGTTTCCATGGTAATTTGAGAGGCTCTTTGCTGAGTTTCAATACCATGTTCCTTGGCAAATGCGATATCCATGAAATTGCCACCTGCACATGAGTCAATCATAGCTGAACTGGAAATCCACTGTCCTGAACACAGGATCTTAATAGGGAGAGAACAGCGAGAGTTCTTCTCCTTCAGCTCCTTGGTGGGTGAAGTCATAGAAAGTGAATGGAATACAGCGTTTAAAGGCAGGCTACATTCAGAGATGTCAGATTCATCATCACAGTTGTCATACTCCCCTACTGCTGCTAGCACCTTGTTAGGCCGTCTAGGACACTTAGGACAATTGATTAAGAAGTGGTCAGACTTGCCGCAGTAAAAACATAGACTTTCACGAAGGTGATGCTCCCGGCGCTCATTGATCTCGCGCCTCTGAACGGAATCAATTTGCATGGGCACCTCCTCCACCTCCCGAGAGGTTTTACCTGCAGGCTCTTTGGAAGGAAGGGAAAAGATAGAAATACGGTTATATGCAGCAAATTTCTCCTGCCTACGCTCAGTAAGGCGAATATCTATGCGCACACAATGCTGTATAAATGTCTAGCTCTTGTGGTGACTCAGAGCGAGCTAGTTCATCTTTTATAATACTAGACAGACCCCTTTTAAAAATAGGCCATTGTTCATAACTGTCCCAATTGGTATCTACCGCTAATCTCCTGAATTCAGTGGCATACTCAATAACAGAACGTTTAGCCTGGCGTAAAGACAACAAAGCAGATTCAGCGGTTGAACGGCGATTAGGGTCATCAAACATTAATGCCATAGCGGCCAAGAAATCATCCAAGTTATTTAACCGTGGGTCACGAGACTCAATCATCGGATTCGCCCAGGCGAGCGCTCGTGAGGTCAGTAGCATTATTACACACAATACTTTGGATCTATTAGTAGGAAAACAGTCAGCATACACATCAAAATATAGCATACATTGATTCACAAAGCCACGAAATTTGTCGCGATCACCATTAAATCTGAATGGGGGCAACTTAGATGGGCTAGCTGGTGGCGGTTGCCCAGAGGGTAAAGTCACTTGTGCAGCTATTTGCGTGCTTATGTCCTGAAAAGCCCGTCCATACTGGGACTCTATGCCATCAAGTTTGTTTTCCTGGGCTGCCATGCGGTTGCTTAAGTCCTGCAAAGTTTGTCCAAAAACTTGTTGATTGTGTTCAAAGCTTCAAAACTTCTTTTGCAGACCTTCCACATCTTTCTGCAGTGATTAATTATGGAAAACACCTGCTCTAATCTGCTCTCTGCAGTCATTGTTCCAGCAGTCTCCTTTTTTTTATGGCTAGAGTATCCTGTAATAATTATAGGGGATAACTCGGGAGACTGTTGTGAACTCTATTTTTGGGCTCCCTCTAGTGGTCACAAGCGGTACTGTGTAGTGTTGTCTTTCTGCAGGTGGCCTCATCAGCTGGTTCGTTATCCTTGGTTGGTTTCCTATTTAACTCACCTGGATACTCAGTTCCTTGCCTGCTATCAATGTATTCAGTGCTCTTCAGATTCCTTGTGACTACCTTGCTCCCAGTCTCTCCAAGACAAGCTAAGTCCTTGTTTGTTCATTTTCTGATTATCAGCATTCATCATGTTTTTTTGTCCAGCTTGCTAAAATGTGATTTCTTACTTGCTGGTTGCTCTAGGGGACTGACTTTCTCCCCCCACACCGTTAGTTGGTGTGGGGGTTCTTGAAATCTCAGTGTGGATATTTTGTAAGGGTTTTTTACTGACCGCATAGACCCCTTTGCTATTTTCTGCTATCTAGAATTAGTGGGCCTCTTTTGCTGAATCTGCTTTCACCCCTGTGTATGTGCCTTCCTCTTACCTCACCGTTATTATCTGTTGGGGGCTTCTATATCTTTGGGGATTATTTCTCTGGAGGCAAGAGAGGTCTTTCTTTCTCTCTAGGGGTAGTTAGTTCCTCAGGCTGGCTAGAGACGTCTAGGATTTTTAGGCACGTTCACCGGCTACTTCTAGTGTGTTTGGATAGGTTCAGATTTGCGGTCAGTCCAGTTTGCCACCTCCCTAGAGCTTGTCCTATGTTTTGTTACTTAGCTGGAGTAATTTGTGATCCTCAACCACTAAGGATCATAACAGGAGACTCTTTGCGTGGAACAAGACAACTATAGGACACAGTTTTATAAGTGGTAAAGTCTATATTATCACACAGTGATTCAAACAGTTGCAGAGAGAAACTCAAGTCCACAACACTTGTTGTAAATATTAAACACAGCTTAGCAGTCTATAGGAAACTTTAGAGGAAAATGCAATCAAGCAGAAAGTCTATGAAGCACAGTTATTCTTGAGGATACTTGACACGAATAAATCCTTGTCTTAGTCCAAACACAGGCTTATAAGGCAGTTCAAATCATATCTTAGCTCAACCAGGGAGGCCTGGTTAATAGTCTCAGGTTTTTGCAGAGCAGAAACAGCTTACATGTCCAGCAAATGAGATGGAAGTAAACACGAGCAGCAGATGAAGGAGGATTACTGGAAACTGGTGTATGCAGCAGGAACTCAGAGCAGAGTAGCAGGATCACCACACAGGTTCACAGGAGCAGGTATATAGCCAGGGAGTAATCAGAGGTCAGGAGCTGGATGCAAGGCAGAATACTCTAGCACAGACTGAAGGCTGGGGTGGAGTTTTATAGCAGGAAGACACAGTGCACATGAGACCAAAGATGCCATCTTGGAAAAGGGCAGTAATGCACAAAAGGTAAAAAATGTTCAGAGTCCTGACAGATTTTTTCTATAGCTAGTACATGCCATCAGTCCCTATTGATGCAGGGTCAAATGCTGCCCTCCACAATCCCAAGTAAAAAAAAAAATAATTGTCCTCAGGTTATGTGCCCACGTCAGCTTCTTCAGGCGGCTTCACCCAGAATCTGCCTCAAAAAGAGCTGCAAAAGAGCCCCATAAAATTAAGAAAAATGCACAGCAGCAAAAAATATCCACAGTGTAAATTGACAGGAGCTGTGGATTTGACACTGCTGTGCTCATGTTCTGTCTTATGCAGCGACCCAAGAGGTAAAGGGGCCACATCCACCTCTAAAGGAGCAAGCAGCTTCTGTCATAGACAGAACTATTGGACTGGAGGGAGCCCATATACTGTTCTTGGACCGAGGCCCTTTTATGTCTGTGTCCCCCTGAAACGAAGTACCCTGTCCGTTCATCGGGTGCTTTCCACTAAGAAGCTTCTGCTCTCTATAGTTGAAAACATTAAAAAAAAAAAAAAGATGCCGATGACCAAGATACCACAAGATCAAGAGCAAAATCAGCAGTGAAGCTACTTCAGGAAAACTCTGTGAGTGGGCAGTCATCTGAAAGACGCCATGTGCACATACCCTCCCAGAGACTTTCACTATAGCTAGTGTATACATCACTTCCTTTTGATGGAGGTCCAAATGCTCCATGGTCCTCAGTAGAAAAAAAATGTCCAGGAAAAATGAGAAGTGCAGGAAACTGCAAAACTGAAGTTCCTTGCACAGCGGACAGGTGGGAGCTCTGGTCTCCAACAGTTTTTGGGATCAGTAGGGGCGTCTGACTTCAAAGATGGGTATATCCCCTCCCCACTAAAGGCAACCTCCCCTGAACCCTTTAATGGTTTCCCACCTACCCGGAAATACTTAGCATTGTAAACAGCAGTGACATCAACCTACGGCACTTAGAGGTAATGTGGCATGGTTCCTGTATATGACTTGTCGTTGCCATAGATGATGCTTGTGTGACTTTTAGATGACACTATGTATATATGTAAATGTCTGAGCACACATATCTGTCACAGCAGTCATTCACCATCATTAACTTCATGTGATTTCAGCAAGCTGACTTTATCGGCAAGCAGGCTCTGAAGGAAATCAAGGAAAAGGGGCTTCAGAGGAAACTGGTGTATCTCACCTTGGAAACAGATGATGTTGATCCTGAGGGAAATGAGAGCATCTGGCACAATGGGAAGGTGAGAAGAATGTAATCATAGCAAGTGAATTGGAAATATTCTCATAGAAACCTGAGCTGTGCACAGGAGCTGGACTATGACATAAAGTAACATTGAGCTGCAAAAAAACTCAAATAATTACACCATTCACCATTTATCTCTTGGTCATGTTAACTAAAACCAATTTTAGATATTTTTAGGAAACTCCATTCAGAAACTAGATGGGTATTTCCTGAAGGAACTACAGATAGTGCTTTGGAATGGTGCCCGGGCTGCCCCTGCAAGACTTTCACACTTGGGTGCCCCTCAGGCGGTCCGATTTGGTGGGTTGGGTCAATCTGGGTCTGATTTTGTGGGCGGGGTAAATCTAGGTCCGATTCGGTGGGCGGGGTCACTTTTGGTCCGATTCTGTGGGCGCGGCCACTCTGGGTCCGATTCGGTGGGCGGAGCCACTCTGGGTCCGATTTGGTGGGCGGGGCACCTTAGGGACCAATTTGGTGGGTGGGGTCACTCCGTCCGATTTGGTGGGCTGGGCACCTCAGGGTCTGATTTGGTGGGCTGGGCACCTCAGGGTCCGATTTGGTGGGTGGGGTCACTCTGGGTCCGATTTGGTGGGCGGGGTCACTCTGGGCCCGATTTGGTGGAAGGGGTCACTCTGGGTCCGATTTGGTGGAAGGGGTCACTCTGGGTCTGATTTGGTAGAAGGGGTCACTCTGGGTCCGATTTGGTGGGCGGAGCCACTCTGGGTCCGATTTGGTGGGCGGGGTCACTCTGGGTCTGATTTAGGGGGCGGGGTCACTCTGGGTCCGATTTGGTGGGCCGGGCCCCTCGGGGTCCGATTTGGTGGGCCGGGCCTCTCGGGTTCCGAATTGGTGAGCGGGGTAATCTACTATCTAATTATCTAAGGGCACTTCCGTCTTTCTGTCTCACAACACCGCTACGTCATCATCTCGTGAGACCGCAATGCACTCTTGGGACCGGAGCGCGCAACAAGCATCGGGTACCGGCCACTCCAGGTGCAACAAGCATCGTGTACCGGCCGCTCTAGGAGGTGCAACAACCATCAGATACCGGCCGCTCCAGGAGGTGAGTATGTAACTTTTTTATTTTAATTCTTTTTTTTTTTAACAGGGATATGCAGTATACTATGTGACTGGACAATATACTACGTGACTGGGCAGTATAACTACGTGGCTCTGCGCTGTATACTGCGTGGCTCTGTGCTGTATACTGCGTGGCTCTGCGCTGTATACTACGCGGCTCTGCGCTGTATACTGCGTGGCTCTGCGCTGTATACTGCGTGGCTCTGCGCTGTATACTACGCGGCTCTGCGCTGTATACTACGCGGCTCTGCGCTGTATACTGCGTGGCTCTGCGCTGTGTACTGCGCGGCTCTGCGCTGTGTACTGCACGGCTCTGCGCTGTGTACTGCGCGGCTCTGCACTGTGTACTGCGCGGCTCTGCGCTGTATACTGCGCAGCTCTGCGCAGCTCTGCGCTTTGTACTGCGCGGCTCTGCGCTATATACTGCGTGGATCTTCGCTGTATACTACGCGGCTCTGCGCTGTGTACTGCGCGGCTCTGCGCTGTGTACTGCGCGTGTCCGTGCTGTGTACTGCGCGTGTCTGCGCTGTATACTGCGGGGCTCTGCACTGTATACTGCGGGGCTCTGCGCTGTATACTACGCGGCTCAGCGCTGTATACTGCGCGGCTCTGCGCTGCATACTGCGTGGCTCTACGCTGCGTACTGCGCGGCTCTGCGCTGTATACTGGGTGGCTCTGCGCTGTGTACTGCGCGGCTCTGTGCTGTGTACTGTGCGGCTCTGCACTGTGTACTGCGCGGCTCTGCGCTGTGTACTGCGCGGCTCTGCGCTGTGTACTGCGCGGCTCTGCGCTTTATACTGTGCGGCTCTGCGCTCTGTACTGCGCGGCTCTGCGCTGTGTACTGCGCAGCTCTGCGCTGTATACTGCGCGGCTCTGCGCTGTGTACTGCGCGGCTCTGCGCTGTGTACTGCACGGCTCTGCGCTGTGTACTGCGCGGCTCTGCGCTGTGTACTGCGCGGCTCTGCGCTTTATACTGCGCGGCTCTGTGCTGTGTACTGCGCGGCTCTGCGCTGTGTACTGCACGGCTCTGCGCTTTATACTGCGCGGCTCTGCGCTGTGTACTGCACGGCTCTGCGCTGTGTACTGCGCGGCTCTGCGCTGTGTACTGCGCGGCTCTGCGCTGTGTACTGCGTGGCTCTGCGCTGTGTACTGCACGGCTCTGCGCTTTAAACTGCGCGGCTCTGCGCTGTGTACTGCACGGCTCTGCGCTGTGTACTGCGCGGCTCTGCGCTGTGTACTGCGCGGCTCTGCGCTTTATACTGCGCGGCTCTGTGCTGTGTACTGCGCGGCTCTGCGCTGTGTACTGCACGGCTCTGCGCTTTATACTGCGCGGCTCTGCGCTGTGTACTGCACGGCTCTGCGCTGTGTACTGCGCGGCTCTGCGCTGTGTACTGCACGGCTCTGCGCTTTATACTGCGCGGCTCTGCGCTGTGTACTGCACGGCTCTGCGCTGTGTACTGCGCGGCTCTGCTCTGTGTACTGCGCGGCTCTGTGCTTTATACTGCGCGGCTCTGCGCTGTGTACTGCGCGGCTCTGCGCTGTGTACTGCGCGGCTCTGCGCTGTGTACTGCGCGGCTCTGCGCTGTGTACTGCACGGCTCTGCACTGTATACTGCGTGGCTGTGCAATATACTACGTGGACATGCATATTCTAGAATACCCGATGAGTTAGAATCGGGCCACAGTCTAATAATCATAAGACTACGGATAGTGGTTTGGAATTGTGCTGTACTGTCACTTTAAGAGCTGATATTATCTGACAAAACTTGTGACCTGGTGAGCTGATGTAGATTTCATAGGAGTTGGCATAGTAACTGTGTCTGACTGCGCATATCAATGAGCTAATCAGCCAGGTGGAAGTTATTTTTAGAAATTGCCTCAGAAACCAGCCCATTATAAACGTATAGGAAAATTTCTCCATTGAAACGCATTGAAAGACTTTTTTCAAACACAAATTGCGCAAAAACTACAAATCCGATCGACACGAAAAATACTTAGCACACCTCTCAGGAACGCTGGCTTCGAAATGACACCTCACTGGAGTCTGTGAGTTTAGCGGTTCGGGCCGCATTACGTGCGGACTGAATAATAAGAATAAGAAGAAGTTTACCACGGTGGAATAACAGTATAGTGCTTTGTTCCAAAGCACTATAATAATTTGGCTTCCCTGATGTACATGCAGCATATCCATGGTATCAGTGTATTCTGGGGGTTTCTTGGGGTACATTATTAACTACAATGTTCCCACGTCTGGGTGAGCGAACTAGTGTCACGCTCCACTTCCGAATAGTGTCATAATTACATTTTCATCACTTTCTTACCCAGTCTGTTCCCACTTTTCAAAATACCACCCTTTATACTATTATTGTCTAATCCAAAATAGCTGATATTGCTTTTCCCTAGAGGCGTAAACTTATACTGAATCTGCTCAAAACCAGCACAGGCGCCCGGAGCACCTTTAGTGTGGCCAAAGAGTTTAATGAGTCTTCTTTCCTAAGACTCTTTCAGACGTCGGTGATCATCAGTCTGATATCGAATCACAATGCACGGACTGGCCGAGCGTCTCCCGACTCGAGCGTGACCTCTTCATGTATTTCTATAAGGCTGTCACACTTAGTTCAGGATATGCGTGGTTAGTCCATCCATTGTGATCCCAGATCGGACCGGTGATCGCAGATGTCTGAAAGAACCCTTACTTTTCCATAAATCTCCATCCCTTTCAATCCCTTTCAATTGATTTGACAGCTCTGGTTTTAAAGGAGGCAGAGATGGATGGGAAAAAAGTAGGTGGGAAGGTGCACTGAACTGTATGGTCACGCCAAGGGTGCACCGATCACCTGCGATTGGTTTGAGCACTCATTCTGTGCTAACAGACTCCCTTTAAGCTTCTTGACCCCAATGCAAAATCTGTAACAGGGCCCCCACCCACTGTGTGCACTTTATATTGCTGCTGTCTTCTGATGTGGCAAATGTAATATCGGGCGCCTAAGACGCCAGGGTCTAAATATGAGAGCTACTCTGAGCCACTTACAACTACACCCCTCCTGGGATCATGTTGTGAATGTAGTGATTAGGTTGAGTGGATTGTCAGTTGGCTCCCGTCAGGCTGAGGGGTCAGAAGCCTTCCCTTCAGGCTAGGAAACGCAGATCCTGCCCTTCAGGTTGGGGGTCAGATCCTACACTTCAGGCTTGGGGTCTGACCCTTCTCTTCAGGCTGGTGGTCAGATCCTACCCTTATTCCACCCTCAGGCTGATTAGTTCTTTCCCTCTCACTGGTGAGATCCTACCCTGGCAATCTTGGTGCATGCTAAGGCTCTTTTTGCAATGTCTGCAGGAAGGCAAAGCAATGGGTTTAAAGCAATTTGTTTTAATTTATGTTTATAGATGAGTAACTTTTTAGATACTTTTTATTATGTTTTAATATAAGTTTCAGTTATTTACATTGGTGGTGGTTTTTTTTTCTGTAGATACAATTATGCTTGATAACACAGGGTATCTATATTGGATGTGTTTTGCTTCCCGATTTCTCACTCTTTGAACTTGTCTTCAGAATCCTGTTGTAACTTAACAAGATATTTAACCTACCCGAACCCAGCGCAGCATACAAAATAGGGGTTAAAGCCAAGATAATATCCAGTGCCCATAGACTGGATGGAGGGCTTCCTAACAGTAAATGCAACACTGAGACAGCTTGAGATCAATGTGACACATCTATTTAGCTCACTTAAACGTGGTTCATTTTGTAGAACCGGCAAGTATAGTGGGATTCATTGCTAAGGTAATTAAACGTGATTTTCTGACTTCTGATGTGCAAGTGAGAGCGGGCTGACAACGTGATGTTCTTCATTCAAGGACCAATGAATAAGTTTAAGTTTCCAAAGTCGCCTCACAGTCAGATGCAAAGCAGAAACTAAATTGTGATAAGGTAGATGGGTGAAATGTATTCTTTATTTTTAACTGCTTCCTTATGTTATTGGTATATATAAAATAAACACACAGAAAACTTCTACATTCGTACATACAATGCCATATTCATGAATCCCCAATTTAGCAAATCATATGATCCCAGCATCTGATAAAGGTTTCACATGAGACACAGAATGTTAGATTTGGTAGGGACCTCCAGGATCATCATGTCCAACCCCCTGCTCAGTGCAGGATTCACTAAACCATCTCAGACAGATGTCTGTCCAGCCTCTGTTTGAAGACTTCCATGGAAGGAGAACTCACCACCTCTCATGGCAGCCTGTTCCACTCATTGATCGCCCTCACTGTCAAAAAGTTTTTTCTAACATCTAATCTGTATCTTCTCCCATTCAGTTTCATTCCATTGCTTCTCGTGTTTCCATGTGCAAAGCAAATGAGAATAATGATGATCCCTCTACAATGTGACAGCCCTTCAGATATTTGTAGACAGCTATTAAGTCTCCTCTTAGCCTTCTTTTTTGCAAGCTAAACATTCCCAGATCTTTTAACCATTCCTCGTAGGACATTGTTTGCAGTCTGCTCACCATCTCGGTAGCTCTTCTCTGAACTTGCTCCAGTTTTTCAACATCTTTTTTTAAATATTATAGGAAAACTATTTTCACTGGATAATTCAAGCTGCATATTCATGATGTCTAGGGCATAGATCCTAAATATGATCGTCCCGCATAAGGGACCATTTTCTATTACAGAGCAGAAAATTCCTTTTGATAAATTATATTAAAGATTGCCATTTCACTCAAAAACATGTATACACAGTACACAGTGACATAGTTATAGGGGTCACAGAGCAACATGGTCCCCCACACCACAACTTGAGAGAAGCCTAAAAACTGATCCAACAGCATAAAAGCAGCTGCTCCATGTATCCGAGAAGCCCAGTTCTCTAATCAGGTCTCTAAAGAGCCTCTGGGTTTGCAGACTGGTTACATTACAAAAATTTCTGCAATAAAGGAGTAAAAACACAGAAAAAAAAACAGTAGAGTACATCCAAACCTCATTTTGTGCCGTGATTTTACAAAAATTGTAGAAAAACAGGATATATTCACACAAACTGGTGAAATCATAAGACCAATTCAAACATGGCAAATTTGTTTCAGATCTGCATCGAAATCCGGTTCTAAGATAAAATAAATGTAAATGATTCTTATCAAACCCCATACACATGCAGCTAAAAAACAGGCAGGAAATGAAATGCTGCAATTTTCAAAAATTTGCAGAATTCTATTTTGCAATATTGGGTAAAGTCTATGCATGTGGTTTGTGGCCAAATTAAGAATAGTTCTGAATATTTATATGATGGACTGACTACAATAAACCCATTATAATGCAAATGAACGTAAGTTTTTTCCTGCAGATTACCTAATGAAATTCTCTGAAATGTTCTTCCTCAGGTCATTGGTAACACCACATCTGGAACCTTTAGTTACTCCACCAACAAGAGCTTGGCTTTCGCCTACGCGCCTATAGAGTTGAGTGCGACTGGACAAAAACTGGAGGTGGAACTTCTTGGCAAACATTACCCCGCCACAATCATACAAGAACCACTTGTGTTCACAGAACCAACCAGGAATCGACTGCAGAAAAAAGGGGAAGGTGCCAAAGTGTAACCGCAAGCATTGTTGTCATTACGAGGACCTGACTGTGAAGCCGGCGTCTATTGCACCTGCGATGTCTCTTCTTTGTCATTTCTGGTGATATGATATTTTTTAGAGAGAAATGTAAAAACCATACAAAGGATCAGAAGCCGCAGGAGTTCTACAGGTTAGATGGTCTTAAAGGGTTTATCTGGTGCCTTTCACTACAGCATAGGACAGGTGCACAATACTTGGTGATCATGCGGAAAAGTTGCTTATACCTGGTAGGTGGTCATCGACGCCTTATCCCCCCCCCCAATGAGGAGATGAGAGGTGCTGGATAACCCCTTTAAGAATATGCAACTTACTAACTATATAGCTATGTTTTTTGACCATGAATTATAGGCTTCTATGAATGTTAATAAAATCTCTATGAAATATGGATTTACTATGCAGGGCTCGAGGGAAGAGGACACTAAAGACAGAAATCATGTCTCGCCTCCTTTGGGCCCAATACCAGGTATAACAGGGTACCAGGTTTTCCTGGAGTGCCTGTGATAGAAAACCCAAGCACAGTTTACACGAAAGGAAAAAACTGTGAGCTTACCGCATTTGAATAGTATTGATGCTTGGATCAGCCTTCTATTATGGGTGCCAAATCCCACTGGTGAAGATCAGCAATCTTAAAGAAAAGTAATAAATGTTACACTGGTAAAATAATCTTTATTTTGGATACATGAAAAAAAAGTATCTCCATATAGTAGAAAAAGAAAAACTCCTTTAATACACTGTAATGTAAAAGATATCTGACAAAATATATTAAATTTTCATATAAAATTTGTATGTTTCCGTACCTTTTTTTTTTTTCTTTTATTAATTGGATTTTGCGTATGTTGTTAGTAACTTGGTAACAAATCCGAGCTCCTCATCTTTCCTCCATTCCACTTAATTCCAGTACCTGGTCTATCTCTCACAATAAATGACATCAGGCTTTCTCCTGTACCGATTATATACAAACCATATAGGGAACCATTAATGACAAAATGCCAAAGAGACCACAAGCCATGTGACTGGGTATTAGGCAAAAAGATTTGGACACTCCTGAATGAACATATGAAAGCAAGAGAAAATATGTCAAATGAGTAAAAAAAAAATACGTAAAAAAGTATAGATTTATTAAACACATATTTGTTTCAATAGCACATATCATACAATGACAAATCAAACAAACAGTATGAGACACAAAAAGCAGCAGGATCAGGTAAGTGATGGCTAAAAATGTCCAAACATGACATAAGGTCCTGCAATGCCTTCACATGAGGAAAGCGACAAAGCGAATTAAAAAAACTATGCTACATTTCTAATTGGAGATATTTGCTATTATTATTATTACACCTACTACATATTGGGATAGGATCTTGGAGATGGGAATACCCCTTTAAACGTATCTCCTTTATTCTAGTTGACATTTACTTATCTAATGCATCTAATCTAATGCATCCGGCCAAACAAGGTATTGTAAAACCGTGCATTTCTGCCATCATGAAGAGTTACAGGACGGTTACACCAGCCCTATCTGGCTCTATCTATTCGGTCACATGGATGCTAGAGGGGATTGCTAAATCAACAGTTGTGTTGTTATTCAGAAAAGGGAACTGATCATGTGGATTTTTACAATCTGCTTTTACCATTCACAGCAGCATTCATTAATATTTTATAAGTTCTGGTAACAAGCAGCCATTTATTTAATTTTTGGTTAAATTGAGAAAATTATAAAATGTGCCATTAGTATGTCAAACTGATCCACCTTGTTTTTTTTAGGTCTGGCAGTGTTGTTTTTCTGCAGACCTTACATGTGTCTCCGGATGTTGTAATGTTCATGATATTTCTGAGCAGACCCCATTCCTGCTGGCTGTGGTATTTTCAATGAATGGAGTATGTGTCACCTTTTTCTCATTGATTGCATAAGATTTAGGTCAACATCAGGCAAAGCATTTGTATTGAGCAATATTTTACAACAAAAAATCATCAGTCAGTGTAATGCAAGTTTAAAAAAACTGACTGTCACTTCTAAACAGAAAAACTGGTGTGTACAGGTGCAAACTAAGAGAGGCCATCTCTATATATAACAAAAAAATAAAGTTGATCTCTGTAGTGCTAAAGCATGTAAATATGAAATATATGATATTTGAATTGCATTACTGCTCTAGATAATAAGAAAAAATAGAGACACTTAGCACATAATTTGGTCAATTCATGCATGCCCAGCAGCCAACGACAAGGCGATCTCCAGTTGCCGGGAACCTATCTAATGTGAATCCTCTCCTAGGCTAAAGCCCGGGTAGGTAGGTCCCTGCTGCAATTAAAACCGCCACAGGCTGGAGGGTGGAGTGCTCAGTCAGAGAGCAATATAAAAATAACAAAAAACTGACTGTCACTTCCAAACAGAAAAACCGGTGTGTACAGGTACAAACTAAGAGTAGCCATCTCTATATGTAACATATAATAATAAAGTTGCACTCTGTCGTGCTTTAGCATGTAAATATGAAATTTGAATTTCCTTACTGCCGTAGATAATAACAAAATGGCTACCCATAAATTCAGCCTTTAGCGTAGGAGATGATTCCCATTAGATGGCTTCCCAGCAAACTGGAGATCGCCTTGTCGTTGGCTGCTGGGCATGCAGGAATTGGCCAAATTATGTGCTAAGTGTCTAATTTATTTCTTATTATCTAGAGCAGTAATGCTATTCATATTTCATATATTTCGTGTCTACATGCTATAGCGCTACAGAGTGCAACTTTATTTGTTTAGTGTAATGTAAGTAACATGGCCGGGCCCCACAGAATAACTGCTTGGGAGGCAAAAGCGCACATACATAGAGCAGTATCGCCTGGTAAGGTTAGTGAAAGGCCGGAGTATGCGCTCACCTAGCGGTGTTGTGTGACGGCACAATACCTGTAGACGCGTGTAACTGTTGCTGCCCCCTGGCTCCCGGAGAAAAACTTCTTCCAGATGAATAATAGTAGAGGAAGATGATATTACGTTGAATTATGGGCTGCATTAAATTAGAAGACTTTTGTGTTCCAAAATGGTTCCTTATTGTTCCAACGTGTTTTAGCATCGTTTTCAAGGTAAAAACAACAACTATCAGCCCTACTGAATGGCATATGGGCATCTTTTAAAGTTCTGCACAGTCTCTCCTATACCAGCCACAGAAGCCCTTCTTCACTATTTGCATCCTTGCATGGTCACAGAATATTTAATACTGAAGCCTCAAGACAGAGGTACTGCTATAACCTCGGAATTTCCTACATGTGTGCCAAAATGTAATCCCTATTCACACAAAAGTCTGCAACGTTTTGCAGTTATGACTTACTCTTGCCAGTGATGAGAAAAGTGGCAGTGGGAAGGACATAATTTATGCTAGGAATTAGGGTAAACTGTGGTACAAACCTGTGCCTGCTCATAGAAGGGTAGCTAATAGATGACACAAATTTATGGCATGCACCTCTTAATACATTTGTATTTAACCAGACTTTAGGTTAATACTGGCATATGAAACTATAGAACTTTCTGCCACATGATGTAATGGCGGATTTACTACAAAAGTACAAGGATGGCCTGGACACCTTTATTGAATACTTTGACATTACAGGTTATGGGCACTAGATTCTGTGAAAGGGTGTTGATCCAGGGAACTAATCTGATTGTTGTGTATGGGATCAGGAAGGATTTTTTTCTCAAAAAATGGGGTAATTAGTATCTGCATTATGTTTTTTCCTTCCTCTAGATCAACATGTTGGGTTATAGGTTGAACTTGATTGACTTAGGTCTACCTTCAGCCTTAAAAACTGTGACATAGTAATATAATAATTTTATTTCTATAGCGCCAACATATTCCGCAGCACTTTACATTTTAGAGGGGACTTGTACAGACAATAAAGACATTACAGAATAAAACAGAAGTCAGATACCAGGAGTGAGGATACCTGGCTGCTCACAAGCTACAATCTGAGTTCTAGTAAATTCCTCACTTATTCACTTATTATTTGTACACCAAGATGTTGGTATAGGATTGGTAAATCACATAAAAATGTTTTTTTTCCTGCATTTTATTTGTGTGATCAATTTATAAGAATAAATTGGTAACATGTGAATACTCCACATGCAAAAAAAAAATAGTAATAGTGCTAGGTTAATGAAAAAGTTTTAAAAGTTGTAGAGGTCAGAATGGAAAAGAAAAAATGTAAAAAAATCCCAAACCTTTAGGTCAGGAAGGAGTGAGATACCAGCTTTTAGAAGGTTAGCACATTTTTGTGCCAAAATTAATTGCATACAGTACTAGAAGGAATTGAAACGCTGTCTGATCCTATTGATATTATCGGAGATTTCCTGCGCAGCTTGTTCTTACCAAGGTCCTTTTGACCTATGATAGATAGTAATAATCTGATGGAGGCAGTGCTTTGTTAATTAGCTGGACGGGTACAGGAAACAATGAGGAAATCTTCCCTTGTTTATGAAGCTTCTATTTACCCGAAACCATCTACAATCCTTTTACTGCATCGCTGATGGACTATTCTGATTAAATGAGGGAAGTGTTATGGAAACAACTTAAAGTGAACCTAATCACTGATGCATGCAGCCCCAACCATAGGCAGCATGATGGAAGCACTGACTCCATCATTTCACCAAAATATCCTCCGGCGTCTCAGCTTCTCTGCAGTGTGAGCGCCGGCCAGCCGGAAAGCGAGCACAGCGGTGACGTCTGACGTCACCGCTGTGCTTTCCGGCTATGGCGCTTACACAGTGGAGAGAAGCAGAACGCCAGAGGACAGACACCGGAATGTAAGTATGTACTGTTTGTTTTTTTTACGTTTACGCTGGTAACCAGGGTAAACATCGGGTTACTTTCATTCAGAGGAGAGGAACTGTTTTCGTACTGACAGTCTAGTCTAGGTGAATACCTGACTTTTTACTAGAGCCCATGATGGTGGGGTTAGACTTGGCTCCCAATGGATACCAGGTGCTACACCAGGGAAGACTCAGACACACGGCAGCTGACCCCGAAGGGATAGGTAGCTGGAACAGCCATGGAGGAGAGTACAGATGGGACCGGGGCAGGTGCAGACTGATACAGCTGGTATACAGATAGGCACATGCTGGTTGGTACTGGCAGGCACGGCTCATATACAGGCAAGCTGATGCTGGTGGGCACGGCTGGTATGCAGGCAGGCTGATGCTTAAAGACATGGCTAATATACAGGCCGGTTTGATGCTGGCGAGCATGGCTGATGTCCAAGCAGGCTGATGCTGGCAGATACGGCTTGATATATTGACAAACTGGAATACAGTCAAAAGGCAAGTGCGGACAGACAGGTATGGAGCATGTAACCACTAAAGTGTCATCAATTTTCCAGAGAAGAATTAGTATAATTGCGCAGTTTTTCGACAACTTCTGTTACTGGATGGGCTACTTGACTGCCTTTCATGGCAGCGACACAGCTGTGTTTTTATTATTATTTATTGTTATAGCACCATTTATTCCATGGAGCTTTACATGTGAAAAAGGGGTATACATTGGATCATCCTTTTTGGTCCTTAAATTTTTGTAGCATTAGTGGTCTACCATGCTGATATTTGTGCCACCTGAGTATGGCTGAATAAAAATGCATTTGAGCTGTTGCATGAGGTATCAGGGCTCCCAGCTCAGCAGTCTTACACTAGTCCATCACCCATCTCATCTTTAAACTTAAATACAAAGCTCTAAATGCTGGTCAAAGCCATGATATCTCATGTATGGCTGATGGCTAACTGCTGCTGTGCCATTCCAAAATTTCTACTGTGCGTGAATTGATCTGTCAAATACCTATGTTACTATCCCTAAATGTTTCTAACACTAGTTGTCTATCAAGCTGATATTTATGCCATCTGTGTGTGGCTGAGCAAAAAACAGTTTTAGCTGTTGCATGAGGTATTAGGGCTTCCATCACAGCAGGCTTACATCGGTCCATCACCCACCTAGTCTATATTTAAACTTAAATTCAAAGCTGTAAATGCTGGTCCAGATGTCAGGAGGTGGCGGAGAACCTCGTTTGCCCCTCCCCTATGCGGAGCCCATGCGGCCCTGTTTGCACATTGTATATGTTATCCTATTGTGTTCTATATCTTTATTGCACTGAATATGTCGTGTGGTCCTAGTGTGTTGATTTCCTATTATAATATGCTGTGTTGTGTTTACCCTGTGATGTTGTGCTGTGTCGGTAATGCCCCTATATGTACTTGTTCTGCACTGTGTTATAGATACTGTTGTAGAGTTAGGGACAGTCAATAGTTAAATAGATGGGCTGGGCCAGCAGCAGAAAAGGCATCAGGAAGCTGCTGCTCCTGGTCAGAAGCTCAGGCACCTCAGCCCTGAGCAGATGTGTGGCTGCAGCCAGGGCATTGCCAGACTGCCAGCAGGGAGAGGATCTGCTGCCCCAGGCCAAAGGATACAATGGGGCATTGCCAGACTTCCAGAAGGGAGGGAATCGGCTGCCCCGGACAAAGGACCACAACATGGGCCCTAGGACTTTTTATGGGCCCCGGCTCAAGGGACTATTAAGTGTCCAGATTCCAGTGAGTGGACTGATTGCCTTATCTCAGCTACCGTGACTGTTGTGGGTACAGTTGTGGATAGCGTCAGGGAAAGAGCTGGAAGCCAGTGTTGTATCTTCTTTTCTACTACCTGCTTTACTTCTTTATTATTGCAAAGCATAAAATAAAGTTATCCCTGTTCAAGGGGCGGGGGGTGCTCACTGACCATCTGTTCAGTGGACTCTGTCTGTGGACTGTGTCTTTAAGTGACTCGGCCATAACTACCCCCCTGTGCCACCTTGTTACACAGATCCTGATACCTCATGCATGACCCATGTCTACAGTGCCATTATCAAATTTCTCCTGTGGGTCAATTGATGCCACTTTTTCTAGTGTCTGCCCCTAATTTTTGAAATGTTTAGACTCGAAGTTGAGCATCCTTCATATGTGTAGCCTGAAATTGGCAAGGCTCTCAGAGCACCAGGCCTACACCTGTCACTCCTCCACCTGTTACTGATGAATGTTTAAGCTAAAAATGCTGGTCCAAGCCCTGTCTCATGCACTCATGCTGTAAAATAATACCATTTGTACTCATGTTCAATTGATGCCACATTTCCAGGTGTGTGCCCCTAATTTAGCTGTTTAGGCAGCTTTTTGGTTTTGCCTCCTATTGAATTTAATTTGGGTTGGATATGTTCATTGAACTGTTTGACGAAAGTGTTTGCTGAATATTGGGTACGTTCGCCAATCCGAACCGAACATCGGTGCGTTTGCCTATCCAAACTGAACCGAATATTGAAAGGTTCTATCATCTTTACCCAGGAGGCACAACCTCTTGAAGATGCTGTCTAGATGTATTCACAGGAAAGCCAGGAAGGACTTCACTGGCCGTTCATCATGTAACCACAGTAGATCACCCCACCATCAGACAGTCAGCAGTCCGGATTTGTTTGCAGGTAAAGGCTGATAGCCAGTGGAAAATAGAAGAAATATTGGAGCTTGGGATAAAGTCCAAAAGTGTGTGGGCCTGCCTAGTTGTTCCAAAACAGGACCAGGCGATCATATTTTGAGTGTACTACCAAACTTGCAATCATCTGATCGCTTGTGCTATGCACAGCAAAGCCACTGGATTCTATACAGTATATAGCAAAAATCATGGTCTTCTATGGATGCCAGCCACAGTAGTGCCATCATGACAGGCACCGGGGTCATCAGACTCCCGGCCATATTGGTAATCACTTCCCTGGGGCGCCAATAGATGCATAGAACAGTGAGCCCCCCTGTCGGTCCACATTAAATGCTGACAGTGGAATTTAACAGTTTAACAGCCACAGACATAGGTCCGCTCCTCTCGGCTGTTCGAGGCAGATGATGGCTGAATAACACAAGTAGACAACATTGATTGTAAAATGTTTAGCAACAGCCATCGTTTTACAGAACAAAAGTCCAAAACTAGAGAGAATTAATTGATTTATTTGTAATCATATTTAAATCTAACTCAGAAAAATTCGAATAACAAGTTTTGACTATTAATGTTCAAATGTTCAACGCCATATCCATTGCTGGGCAGCTCTGGAAAAAAAACACATGTAGAGATTCTCCAGGTCTTGGAAACTGCATCTGATCGTGTTCTCAGCGCAGGTCGGTGCAGGTGTTCACCTTTTTCTTCCAAGATATGTCATGCCTGTATAGAAAGAAGCGATAAGTCACCATTCTCATTAACCTGAAAAGAATTAATAGACGTTTTTAAAAAACTTGACAGTATGTACTGGCTATCAAATGAAACAAACTAAGCAAAGACAACTTCAACATTATATTTTTGGTCATCAGCTGAAGTTGAAATAGACATGAAATATTGCATTATATATTGTCTACAAAAAAAAAGAAAAATGTGGAAATTGAAAATAGGAAGTTGCCAATATTAGTGTAATGTTAGAAAAATGCAATATGAACCATACGACTATGGTGAGTGTACTCATAATAGATCTATACGGCATGTAATGTTTGAGGGACTTATCTCGCCCGATAGATGTTGTGTTGGCGATTCTTCCGCAGCAGTAGGCTGATAACTTTCATCGATTACTTCCTTTCTCAACCAGATTTAAATAATTGTTCGGCAAGAAAAAATAATAATTGTTGAAAAAAAATCCAATAATAAAAACTATATTGTATTTCTTCCCTTATTACGGTACACCTTGCTTACATTATCATGCCCTCGCTGCTTCACTTCGTGAAAGCAAGAATGATTGTTACTTACAATGATTTAGTACTGACATGAAGAAACACAGAAATATTTACCTGGAAAATACATGTTGGAAGCTTTGTGTCAATCAGAAGAGGTGGATTCTGGATGTTTGATGTTAGCTGCTTGTAATGAAGACGTAAACTGATTGTCTCCCTACATGGTGAAATAAAGGCAAGATTCTCAATATTTTAAAAATCTCTTATTAGAGATTGCTGACAATAGTGGAGGATTCGTTCTTACCTCCATCACAGGTAGATGAGGTGATGATATTTAGACAAATCTCAAATCAGATCAAATAATGAACCTGGAAATATAAAGAAAAATAATTACATCCAACAAAGCTTAAAATCATAGGTCTTCCAAAGCATTGTAGATAATTGCTGGGAATTGTCAATCATTCCATATCCAGCGAGTTATGGGAAATGTAACCAGGGTTTATCTGGTAACCTATAAGGACGGATTCTGAATCTTTGCTGCTAATTACTTGTGCTGATGATGAGCACAGATGTTGTTTCGCTACTCAGGAGAAAATATATAAAAGTGTCTGAACTTTAAAATGATAAAGAAACAAAATTAGAGACTAAATATTCTGAAGGATAGTTACATGTTTAGCTGACGGATAGTTGATGCAATCGGCCTCCGCACCGGCGGCAGTAACATTTATTGTCAGGTATTTTTCGAAAACGTCCAATTCTGCAAAGAGAAGAGGAATATTGGTTACTGGACTGGAATGAACATTCACTAATACCAAGGATTATATTAAAAAGTCGAAATTTAAACCAATATATTAAGAACTGGCCCCAGCCCAGAAAATATAACATGTAGCATCCTAAACCCTACAGCCCCCCGACGTCAGTCCGCTGTGATAGTAAAGTATAAAAGCATTATACCAACAGAACCGCAGTGATTGTGTTTCATGAAGAGATGAATAATAAAATCCACTTACTCGTTATCACACAGGGAGCATTTGTAGTTGTACTTATAGTGGATCGTATAGCTGTGATTTTCTGTCACTTTTGGCAGCTCGGGATGGTTACGATTTACTATTCTTGTGACCTCCTGCCATAACGGGCCATGGTTGTCTCTGCCTTCAGCTAAGCATATCCAACAGGCGGCATGGCACAACTCGTGTGCAAGTGTGGATCGTACTCGCACTAAAACAAGAGTTTATACAGTTATGAGAAAATCTGAGTACACCCTGATTGAACTGTTTGGTTTTACATATCAGGACAAAATTCAAGATACATCCTGAGATGAACAACACGTGACAAGTCAACCGTGCCATTATTTATTCACCGAAAACTGCATCAAAATGCAGAAGCAGAGAGTGAAAAATAAGAACACCCCATGAATCAATAGCTTTTAGAATCATCTTTAGCAGCAATAACTTGAAGTTGCATCAATGGTGTCCTTAATTTATCACACATTGCTCTTGCATTTTGGCTTATTTTTTTAAATAAATAATGATGTAGTATTTTGTAGTATTTTTTTTCATGTTGTTTTCTGAGATTCTATTTCCCTACTTTTAGGACCTTCTAAGGACCTGAAGTTTTTTCTTCTGATATGTAAAATATTAGAATTCAAATAGGGTGTACTTAGTTTTTCTTATGGTAGTATGTACAATGAGTTTATAAGATGTACTACACCACAAGTAGCAGTTTTTTTGCCCTGTATACAGGTTGTCTTATGAAGCTGGAGGATGGGTGTGATGTGAAACCTACCGGCAGAATCACAGACTTTTTCAGAAAGCTCAATCACTGAGTAGCGGCGGTCATTATCCAGCTTATGGCAGCATTGGCCGGATGCTGATGTCAGCCTCTTGCTCCACGAAATCTCCATTTTCGCAGGGAGCTAAAATAGAGGAAACAAATTCCATTGCATCTGTAAACGCTTTGACCCCAATCTTACAAAGTACCCAACTCTCATTTTTTATTTACAGCATCGGTCTATTGTATGGGGTCTACCCAGAAGTCCAAGATGTGAGAACAAAAATAAAAATAAACTTTTTCTAAAATGTCCAGATATCAACTAAATGATTTTTAAATTGAAATGTAAAAATCATGTGAACTTCAAGCCAAAAGTTGCTAATCTTTTTGTCTCTGCATGGTGGATCATCTAAGGTTTCCACTCATCCCACAGGTAAGAAGACGGTGATGACATTTACCAACCTAAGTGAGATTTACCGGAGATTTTCAATAACTCTATTACAGAAACATGACAAAGGGGTTAGGATGCCTTTCACAAAGTTAGAGACATTTTTCTTGGAATTTATTGTTTAAAGGGGGAGATAATAGAGAAGTCATGTATCACCCAGAAACCGATGATAAGATGTGATACCTTATTACTGAAGACTGTCCTGTTGTACAGATTGTACAGTCGATCCACCAGCTCTTCCTTTGTTTCCTGGAAGTTGGTAACATAGATGGAAGTTGGAGAAATAATGTCTTCCAGGAAACAGCCGGGGATCTTACATAGTGGTGTCCTAGGAAATAAGGAATAAGGAATCATATATAAATCCACAGGAAACATCTTACCTAGTTTATGGCTTTATATAGAGGTAGATGCATCTGGCATAACTTACCTCTCCTCTGTAGCGGAGCTCTCCTCGCTATCAGATGGTATATTATCTATACAGAAATATGGAAGAGTTAAAATACATTTTATAAGGCTCAAATCAGACATTAGTTAGTATGAAGGTCCGTACAAGAGAGGGGTCTGTATATATAGAGTGTAGAAGATCAGAAGGGAACATGTCCTCAATCATTGGAAGGTGGACCCTCAAATGGTAGGGGTCCGTTCTCTGGAGCCTTCATGCAGATGATGGTTGTGTCGTTCAGCCATCATCTGCCTCTAACAGCCGAGAGTGGATTGGAGCTCTGCCTGCTTGTGTTAACCTGTTAAATGCTGCGGTCATTCTCTGACATTTACAGCACATTTCCCAGGTGGCTCGCTGTTCCAACTCCTGATCAGCGCCCTTGTAATTGTTTGATTTGTAAACTCCTCGTTATTTCTATAATAACATAAACTTGGATTGCGTCTAGAAATGATAACTTACTATTATATGAGGAAGTTCCTCCAGTATTTGATTCATCATCATCAGTATTACTGATGGCATCGGAGCTGTGAAATAAATGTAACAGAATATGAGCCACCATTTGTCATTATTCCCCATCAGGTATCTAGTAATGGAGGAGATGTAAGTCTTACCAGGTGGAACTGTCCGGATCATCTGAAGTTGGTAAAATCAGATCTGTGGGGACAACACAACATAAATCTCTTATTAGAATATTGTAATAGCATCGACTGAGGTTCAATATCAAATAAATAAATTCTAATAAAGTATCCAGTGTACCCGTATATGTACATGGGGAAAAAAAACACATAACCCTGGATGGTATCTAGAAATGGTAACTTACTATTATGCATGGAAGTTCCTGCCCTATTGGAATCATCATCATCAATAAGAATGATGGCATCGGAGCTGTGGAATAAATGTAACAGATTATGAGCCACCATTAATCATTAATCCCCATCATTTTCTTAGTAATGGAGGAGCCGTGGGTCTTACCAGGTGGAACTGTCCGGACCATGTTCTGAAGGTGGTACAACCAGATCTGTGGGGGCAACACAACATAAATCTCTCATTAGAATATTGTAATAGCAAAGACTGAGGCTCAATATCAAAAGACGTAAATCCTAATAAAGTATCCAGTGTACCCCTATATGTACATGAGGCAAAAAAATTACATTCAGCTACAGGGACCTGCCCAGTGCATGGCCACCATGAGAAGCAATCCCCAAATCCCATTTTTCTCTGACTTTATAATGCCTGCATGATTAGCCCTGACCAAATACTGAAAATAAATGGTAAATGTGAGCTTATTTACTGTAGGCGTACAATAGAAATAAATCCAAGCCCTGACCACAACGTGCGCTCTGCACCCAATGACTACAATGTGCCATCGCTATGTATCAGAGCCTTTACTGGATTAGGGGTACAGTACCTGGTAAACTCGGGGTCGGGCCCGAATTGAAGCCACTGATGTTATCTTGGCCTGGAGACCTTGGTATTGGCCTCTTTCTTGGATGAGACTGAAAAAATGACAAACATGTCAGATAGATTCTATAACCATGAGCATCTACAATTTATAATTTTACTCCATATTCCACTGATTACAGGTACACACCGATATGAATGTGGTTTCCATCGGCCTGTGCTTATTTAATGTACAGAGTATGACGGGTGTGCTGGACACTTATGGCTAGGATATGGATAGGGGCGGTGGTGACATTTATGTGCCCTCATACAATATTATTGTGTATCCTGTACATGGACATATTGTCACAAATATTACAAGTGAGGGCAGGCTTTACTCTGTAAACATGATCCAAATTATCACCCCATCTACTATAGCTATATTTTCAGTCCCACCAACTTTTTCTTGAACTTTTATCCCAAATATATTTTAGTTAGGAATATAAAATGATACTCACCTGATGTAAATCGTCATCATCACTGCTGTCCTCGGTGTCAGAGAGAACTATAATACGCTTAAATCGCTTTTTTCGCATCATATTTGCACAAGTCACTCACAACACTCCTCTCTCCACAAACGCCTACAAAAACCCTCAACGGAACCCTGGATGACGGGGCGTTCTATATCGTCCAGCCATTTGTGACGTCATTAGAATGCTGCAGTTGTTTGCTCATTTTTTGTATTTTACAACTTAATTATACAAAATATACTGTACAAATACAAAAAAAGCAAATCGGATAAAAACAACAATCTTCCTAATTCCTTCACTCCCGACCTTATTCCAATCGTTCAGAAAAAATAATAATAAAAAACCCCACATAAACCAACATTAAAAAATAAAGAAACCTCCACTGATGTTTAACCTGTTGATTGTCTCTCCCCCGAGTTTTATTCTCTCCACTACATTTTTTTCCAATTGTTCTCCCAATCTTCAAATTTCTCTGAGGGGCAAAACCAGACCCTGTCATATTTCATAACTCTGTTATGTAATTTCTTCTATTCTGTAATGCTCCATTTTTTCCTTATCCATTTCCCAACGAAATCCACACTTGCTATATAAAGCCGCCTACTTAAGACTCTTCTTCCTCATTTCTTCTCTTTCACTCCAAAGAGCAGTTTTACAATTGTTGACATGATCTCAATGGAGATCTGAGTCCCCAGTTTCCTCTCTATATCTTCATACCCTCTGATAAATGTATCAAATCCGCCCATGTTTCTTACACAGTTTACAAGCATTGTCAGCTTTCCTCTTCATTCTGTATAATGCTTGGTGAAAATAATGGGACCAATGGATCAACCTGGTCGATTTATGAATTTATTGATTGACATCCCACAAATGTATATATATATCTAATATATAAAGCTGAATGTGTGTGTGTGTGTATGTATGTATGTATGTATGTATGTCCGGGATTGGCATCTGAACCGTAGCAGCTACAGCCACAAAATTTTGCACAGTCACACGTCTGGACCCCGAGAGCGTCATAGGCTATGTTGTGAGGTGAAATTTTAACCCCGCGCTTTCCAATTCACCAAACAATTTTGCCCCTATCTACATAATGGGGAAAAAGTGAAAGGAAAAGTGTTGGAGGCGTCGCAGCTACAGGCACAAAATTTTGCACAGTCACACGTCTGGACCCTGAGAGCGTCAAAGCTATATTGTGAGGTGAAATTTTAACCCCGCGCTTTCCAAGTCACCAAACAATTTTGCCCCTATCTACATAATGGGGAAAAAATGAAAGGAAAAGTGTTGGAGGCAAATTAACAGCTGCCAGATGTGAACAAGGGGGACTTAAAGAATGACAGCGATGGCACCAAAGAGTATATACTGTACAGTTGCTAAGGTGGGGCCCCAACATGGGATAATCACACCACCACGGGGATATGAACACACACACAAAATGCGCCACACACTACCACGTGCTCGAACACATATACCACCCTCAGTGCACATTTCACCACACATACACCAACCTCGCCACATAAAAGTAGAAACACAAAAGTCGCCGCTCAAAACTCGCCACGCGCAAAACTCTCCACATGCAAAACTCGCCACACGTGCAAAACTCGCCACACGCAAAACTTGCACACGCAGAAAAATTGCCACACGCAGAAAAATTGCCACATGCACAAAAGTTGCAACACATGCAAAAGTTGCCTCACACAAAACTTGCACATACTCAAAAGGCACCACACATAAAACTCGCCACGCGCAAAACTCGCCATGCGCAAAACTTGCTGCACACAACTTGCTACACTAACCTGTCACATGCAACTCGACACACAAAAAGTTGCTACACGCATGTCGCCACACAAAACTCATCTCACAAAAGTCCCTACATGCATGTCGCCACACGCAACTCAACACACACAACTTGACACACGAAACTCGCCCTAAAACACACACAAGTCTGGTATCCTTCAAAAATAAAAATCTGATTAATAAGCAGACAAACTACAAGAGCAACAAATGTACCATATAGGAATCCGGCAGCTGTCAGTCACATGACCAGTCTATTATGTGTATGTGTGAGCTAATATATACTGCCAGGGGGTGGGCTTACTGTTGGCTGGGGATTTATCAGGCTGCCATTTTAGCTTACAAATACTGAGGTAAAAATACTGACCAAATAACGTGTGAACGAGGGCTAATACAGGAGGAGATGGCATACAGCTATATACTATATACAGGAGATGACACACAGGTATATACTATTTACAGGGGAGATGACACACAGGTATATACTATATACAGGAGGAGATGACACACAGATATATACTATATACAGGAGAGATGACACACAGGTATATACTATATAGAGGAGGAGATGACATACAGGTACATACTACATACAGGAGGAGATGACATACAGGTATATACTATATACAGGAGGAGATGACACACAGGTATATACTATATACAGGAGCAGATTACCTACAGGTATATAGTATATACAGGAGGAGATGACACAGGTATATGCTATGTATAGGAGGAGATGACATACAGGTATATACTATATACAGGAGATGACACACAGATATATACTATATATAGGTGAGATGACACACAGGTATATACTATATACAGGAGATTACATACAGGTATATCTAATATATAAAGCTGAATGTGTGTATGTATGTATGTGTGTATGTCCGGGATTGGCATCTGTACCGTCGCAGCTACAGCCACAAAATTTTGCACAGTCACACGTCTGGACCCCGAGAGCGTCATAGGCTATGTTGTGAGGTGAAATTTTAACCCCGCGCGTTCCAATTCACCAAACAATTTTGCTCCTATCTACATAATGGGGAAAAAGTGAAGGGAAAAGTGTTGGAGGAAAATTGACAGCTGCCAGATGTGAACAATGAGGACTTAAAGAATGAGAGCGATGGCGACAAAGAGTATATACCGTACAGTTGCTAAGGTGGGGCCCCGACATGGGATACTCACCACACACGGGGATATGAACACAAACACAAAATGCGCCACACACTACCACGTGCTTGAACACATATACCACCCTCAGCACACATTTCACCACACACACACACCAACCTCGCCACATAAAAGTCGAAACACAAAAGTCACCACTCAAAACTCGCTACATGCAAAACTCGCCATATGCAAAACTAGGCTCACGCAAAACTCGCCACACGTGCAAAACTCACCTCATGGAAAACTCACCTCATGCAAAACTTGCACACACAGAAAAATTGCCACATGTACAAAAGTTGCACCACATGCAAAAGTTGCCTCACACAAAACTTGCACATACTCAAAATGCACCACACATAAAACTCGCCACGCGCAAAACTCGCCATGCACAAATCTTGCTGCACACAACTTGCTACACTAACCTGTCACATGCAACTCAACACACAAAATGTTGCTACACGCATGTCGCCACACAAAACTCATCTCACAAAAGTCGCTACATGCATGTCGCCACACGCAACTCAACACACACAACTTGACACATAAAACTCGCCCTAAAACACACACAAGTCTGGTATTGTCCTTCAAAAATAAAAATCTGATTAATAAGCAAACTACAAGAGCAACAAATGTACCATATAGGAAATACGGCAGCTGTCAGTCACATGACCTGTCTATTATGTGTATGTGTGAGCTAATATATACTGCCAGGGGGGAGGGCTTCCTGTTGGCTGGGGATTTATCAGGCTGCCAATAGCAACCAATCACAGCTCAGCTTCTATTTTGCTACAGTTAATTAACCTGAGCTCTGATTGGTTAATATAGGCAACAAAGACATTCTCAGTATAACAAAGCTAATATATGTTGTGAAATGCTTCTATTTGCTTAGTTTTTGCCTTTTAATAATTACATTTCTATCTATTTGTTTTGTGGTTTTTGTGTGCAGAATAAATTTTTGTTAACACATTCTATTTTGCTAACAGCAGTCATTAACCCGGGCGAAGCCGGGTAGTACAGCTAGTATATATATATATATATATATATATATATATGTATATACAGTGCCTACAAGTAGTATTCAACCCCCTGCATATTTAGCAGGTTTAATAAGATGCAAATAAGTTAGAGCCTTCAAACTTCAAACAAGAGCAGGATTTATTAACAGATGCATAAATCTTACAAACCAAAAAGTTTTGTTGCTCAGTTAAATTTTTATAAATTTTAAACATAAAAGTGTGGGTCAATTATTATTCAACCCCTAGGTTTAATATTTTGTGGAATAACCTTTGTTTGCAATTACAGCTAATAATCGTCTTTTATAAGACCTGATCAGGCCGGCACAGGTCTCTGGAGTTATCTTGGCCCACTCCTCCATGCAGATCTTCTCCAAGTTATCTAGGTTCTTTGGGTGTCTCATGTGGACTTTAATCTTGAGCTCCTTCCACAAGTTTTCAATTGGGTTAAGGTCAGGAGACTGACTAGGCCACTGCAACACCTTGATTTTTTGCCTCTTGAACCAGGCCTTGGTTTTCTTGGCTGTGTGCTTTGGGTCGTTGTCTTGTTGGAAGATGAAATGACGACCCATCTTAAGATCCTTGATGGAGGAGCGGAGGTTCTTGGCCAAAATCTCCAGGTAGGCCGTGCTATCCATCTTCCCATGGATGCGGACCAGATGGCCAGGTCCCTTGGCTGAGAAACAGCCCCACAGCATGATGCTGCCACCACCATGCTTGACTGTAGGGATGGTATTCTTGGGGTCATATGCAGTGCCATCCAGTCTCCAAACGTCACGTGTGTGGTTGGCACCAAAGATCTCGATCTTGGTCTCATCAGACCAGAGAACCTTGAACCAGTCAGTCTCAGAGTCCTCCAAGTGATCATGAGCAAACTGTAGACGAGCCTTGACATGACGCTTTGAAAGTAAAGGTACCTTATGGGCTCGTCTGGAACGGAGACCATTGCGGTGGAGTACGTTACTTATGGTATTGACTGAAACCAATGTCCCCACTGCCATGAGATCTTCCCGGAGCTCCTTCCTTGTTGTCCTTGGGTTAGCCTTGACTCTTCGGACAAGCCTGGCCTCGGCACGGGAGGAAACTTTCAAAGGCTGTCCAGGCCGTGGAAGGCTAACAGTAGTTCCATAAGCCTTCCACTTCCGGATGATGCTCCCAACAGTGGAGACAGGTAGGCCCAACTCCTTGGAAAGGGTTTTGTACCCCTTGCCAGCCTTGTGACCCTCCACGATCTTGTCTCTGATGGCCTTGGAATGCTCCTTTGTCTTTCCCATGTTGACCATGGATGAGTGCTGTTCACAAGTTTGGGGAGGGTCTTAAATAGTCAGAAAAGGCTGGGAAAAGAGATAATTAATCCAAACATGTGAAGCTCATTGTTCTTTGTGCCTGAACTACTTCTTAATACTTTAGGGGAACCAAACAGAATTCTGGTGGGTTGAGGGGTTGAATAATAAATGACCCTCTGAAAAGACTTTTCACAATTGAAAAAAAAAAATAAACAAAGAAATAACATTCTTTTTTGCTGCAGTGCATTTCACACTTCCAGGCTGATCTACAGTCCAAATGTCACAATGCCAAGTTAATTCCAAATGTGTAAACCTGCTAAATCCGCAGGGGGTTGAATACTACTTGTAGGCACTGTATATATATATATATATATATATATATATATATATATATATATATATATATATATATATATATACAAAAAAAAGGAAGCAGCACAAAAAATAGTAAATTAAATTATAATTTTTTGTGCGGCTTTTCCTTTTTTTGTTTATATTATTTGGAGGTCACTGGACTACTGGCCGGGAAAGCCTTTGCACTACATTAAGGTATTTTTTTTGGATGCTGTTCCAATTTTTGTTTATATTATTTACTCTGTGGAAATTTGCATCATTTTTTTCTTTTTTTCTTTCTTTTCAATTTTTGTACTTTTACATTTTTTCTTGGTTTTCACGGTTATTTTGTGTTGTGGACTATGGAGCACAAAGTGCCTGAACCGGGCGTTTTTGCATACACCAGTGAGGATGGTGAAAGGATTGTTGGAGGGGTGGAAGTTGATGCCTCCTTTCTGAGTACACCGTCATTATATGATCTGAAATTTAAATATGAGAATATTGTGAAAAAGTCTACAACTTTACAACTACATCTCACTACACTTAGTGAGTATTATAAGGCTAAAAAAATCCCGAGGGGGCTCCGCTCCAATATTCGCCCTAATTTAATGATGAATTACTCTTTTTTCTGTGGAAAATTTAATATGATATCAAATAAGTATGGTTTGGACATAATTTTGTTAAATATTGAATTTTTGCAACAAGAACTGAGGAAAATTAATTTGGAAATACCTACATTGGAATCTGGGATAAAGTGCCTTGTGAAGGAAGATGAGTGGAATAATCTGAAGGAGAACTTAAAAATCAAAATTGATAAACTGCGTTTGGAATTGGAGGATGGAAAACGAAGGAAGTGGAATCGTGACATGGATGATTACAAAGAAGGGAATATCTATAATTGGCAGAAGGACAATACGGGAAATTGGAGGTAAAAAGGTTTTGGTATAAAGGAGGACTTTTTTAATGTTTGTACTAATAGATTTCTGCCATCTAATTATGATTTCCCCAGGTGTGGATCTTACCAAAGAAAAATTGAGAACGGTAGAAAGAGAGGAGGGAAAAAGCATCGGAGAAAGCAAAAAAGAGAAAAAAGGGAAAAACAAATCACCAGTGGAAAAGCAGATGGCTACGAGGAGCAAGGATCAGGCTTGATTGTTAATATTTCATATAAAGTACTCTCTAATGAGCAGGTATTGTTACTGAACAAGGGCTTGTCCTTTGGTCTCAGTACACATGTTAATTGGTTTCAGTTAAATTTAGATTTACAATTTTTTTTAGGTTGGTAAAACTAAAGGAGTGGTTCAGTTTCAATTCAAGTAGTGAGAAAATTCCTATGTGTGAACTTAATTTAAAACAACTAGCCCTAAAGAAAAAAAGTAATTTTACCCCATCTGATAACTCTTCGGTCATTGATGCCTTTATATCAGCTGTGACTAGGGATATTGAGAAACTACAAAATGATTGTCCAAGGGAGTTTAAACATCCAAATATGACAAAAGGGGAAATTGAGGCTTTACATGAGCTGATGGATGATGATGACATTATAATAAAAAAAGCCGATAAAGGCGGAGCAGTGGTCATACTCAATAAAAGTGATTATGTGGATGAAATTGAGAGCCAGCTGGCGGACCCGGGGGTGTATGAGAGACTAACAGGTGATCCAAAATTTGCTTTTGCCAAGGAAATCAAGGGCATTTTGGATATTGCCCTGGGCAGTAAAATTATTGATCAGGATCTATATGACTTTTTAACTATTAAATTTCCGGTTACTCCGGTGCTATATGAATTGCCTAAGATCCATAAGTCTCTCATACACCCTCCGGGTAGGCCGATCGTCTCTGGCTGTAACTCTCTTCTATCCAATATTGGAATTCTTTTGGACAAGGTCCTCAATCCAATTGCTAGTTGCTCTGAATCTTTTATTAGAGATACTACTGACTTTTTGGAGAAGGTGGGAGGTATAGAAATAGTGGGTGAAGTGATGTTGGCATCTTTTGATGTCACATCACTTTACACATCTATTGATCATGGTCGGGGGCTGAATGCAATAAGAAAAAAGTTGTTATCTACACAATATTCTACTGAGACAAGAGAATTTATACTAGAACTATTGAAATTGGTGCTGACCAAGAATTATTTATTTGGGGATTCTTTTTATTTGCAATTACGCGGGACCGCCATGGGCGCGAACATGGCGCCCGCGTATGCAAATATTGTTATGAGTGTCCTTGAGGAAGACCTCGTCTATGTGTCCCACCACTTTGACTATGTAGCTGTGTGGTGGAGATACATAGACGATGTCTTCCTCGTTTGGACTGGGACCAAAGATTCTTTACTCGAGTTTCATGAATTCTTAAATACAATTGATGAAACAATCAAATTTACCCTTGTCTACTCTAGTACTAACATACAATTTCTTGATGTAAATGTCCAGATAGAAAATGGTAAGCTGGTTACTCAACTGTATACTAAGGTTACAGATAAAAATGATTTGTTGCTCTTTAGTAGCCAACATCCGAGAAAGACTAAAGAGTCAATTCCATATAGTCAGTTAATTCGAGTTAAAAGAATTGAGAGCAATGAAGAGTCTTTAAAAAAGTCTATGGAAGGAACTCTTAAGAAATTCTCGGAAAGAGGTTACTCAAAAAATTTGCTACAGAGACAGAAAAACAAAGTAGATGCATTACCTAGAGAGAATTTACTCCAAAAAAGATCTCGCTCGAATGAAATTAATCGTATTCCGTTTGTAACTACTTATTGTGAAGAGATATACATAATTAGTCCATAAATATATAGCATAACACATTCAAAATTGCTAAGTAACACAAGACCAAGAGTAACTATGCTGCAGGTTTCAGTTCTTTTAGTGCGCAGCCTTTATACCGCATGCAGAGGACTGTGGTCTGCTATGCTACAACACTATTGTTAGATCTCTGATACAGGTTCCTCTATAGTACCTCCTGTCAGCACATTTGCACTTTATTATAAGGAGGCTGAGCAGATCAGTCCAATAAGGTTGATATCGGTATTTGGCTTTGGAGTATCTGAGGCATATCAGTGGCTAATTATATGTATGGGTACACCATAGATTTTTTCTAATCATGTGTGGTATCGTTATAAAATAAAACAAAAAATAAACCACGGTTATATACATATAAAAAACATAGGCACCATGCACTTTAACCTGTCTGTATAGCTGCCGTTATCATATTGATGCATCTATATCAATAGCCACTAGGTGGCATATCGAATGATATGTTTATACTATATGAGATTTAGATACTGTATGGATTTTTTTCACCAGGACCTATGTTAGATTGGAGGCATCATTAACATTACATTCATGTGTTTATATTTATGATTGAGATACCTTTTCTCTTTTGTTTGAAATAAAGTTTGTATTTTTTAACTATACGTTCTTGTGGCCTATCTACATGAGTTTCTTAGAGAGGTCTTGTGTTACTTATTGTGAAGAGAGTAATATGGTCGCTGAGGTTATACGCAAACACTGGGGAATGCTGTTTGTTTGCCCCAGGTGAGGGAATTTTCTAAACCTCCAATCTTTTCCTATAAAATAAATCAGACTATCGCTTCTACCTTAATTAAATCGGATATAGGCACTTTTAAAAAACAGGGCCAAACAACATTGACAGGTATAAATAGGAGGGGATGTTATCCTTGCTTATCATGTGTCAATTGCAGTTTGATGTTAAAAGGCCAAAATTTTTTTCATCCCAGGACCAATGAAGAGTTTAAAATTCGGCACTATCTGACGTGCGACTCAGTTTTTGTAATTTATTTACTACAATGCCCTTGTTCATTATGGTATGTCGGTGAGACTACATGTGAATTTAAGACAAGAATTAATCAACACCGGCATACCATAAGGAAGAAGCGCATGGACTTACCTGTTTCCAAACACTTTGTGGAGAAATCACACACAGAAAAGGAGCATCGTTTTCGTATAATTGATACGATACCTGTCCAAAGGAGAGGGGGTGACCGTGTTCAATTGTTAAAAAGAAGAGAAATGGAGTGGATAATGAGACTTAAGACACTCAAACCAAATGGTCTTAATGTAGACTTTAAATACAGTCAAATTATGTAAATGTTTGTGAGATATAATGATGAGGTTATTCTTTCACGGACTCTATTATTTAAAAAAAAAATAAAAAAAAAAATAATATATGTTTTGTACAATTTTATAATATTTGTTTACTTTTGTTTTCTTGCCTCAGGTTCTTCATCCTGTACTGTGGCTGTATGGAAGATGTAGAGAGATTTCTGTGCGTTCTTTGCCCATTGGGATGTTGGGATTAAATGATTTATTTTGTTTGGAATAAAGTACTATTTGGAAATTCATTACTAACAAATGCATTGGACAAAGATATACTTATAATAATAAATAATGTCCTTCTTGAGCAACCACGATATGCCTGTGCGTCTGTTTTATTTGTGAGGGGATTTATGTGATGTAGCCACACGGACCATGTATGTCACAATTAATGGATAGAAGAGATGCGGGGGATATCTTGCCCTCAAATTTCTCTATGTCCTATTTTGGAATGGGATGGTACTCTTGTTTATAAGAGCTTCCCAAACCTTGTGACTTTAGTGTGGGCCTTTGCTCAGGTCCTGTAAGTGTATGGCACATCCGAGTACTTTCCCAGAATAAGAGCGCTATGTTTGTCTGCTCGGTCTGAGTGGTGGTGCTCCGGACCAACTTTGGTGTGAATATTGGGCCAGTATGACTATTAACTAGTTGGCCTGTATGCGTTAGTCTGTAATTACCGAGTTGTAATAAGATTTTTTAATTAAATATGTTTTTTGTATATTTAGAACTAATACCATCCCTGGGCGCACATTTCCCTTGACAAATATGGCGCCTCGGGTCCCTGGGCGGCTCTGCGCAGCTGCGAGCTGTGGCATCATGGGTCCTTTGGCTGTGATGTCACGGACATGCGCAGTATGTGCGGGAGGACGCCGAGAACCGAGGCGTGCAGGTCTAGTGAATTTTTTTTTTTTTTTTCATGTGGTCATAGTTTATGAGGATGAAGCACCTGATGTGAGTTGTTTTTATTGTTTACAATTGATTATTGAGGATATTTTATTTATAATCACGCGACACATTATTTTTAATGTTCACTGATGAAGAAATTTATGGAAGTATCCTATTTCACATGGAGTCACTATTACAATGGATCGTTATTCACTGTAGTCTATTTATATTTGGAATATTATATTTAATGAATTTTGTAATGAGATTGGCATGTGTTTTGTATATATAGTTTCCAAATCCAAACTGAAGAAAAGGACAGCGCCACACCGGATAGTGAAAAGCAGCTCACATATTTATTCTGCCTCCTGCGGCAACGTTTCGGTCCAAAGACCTTTGTCAAGCCCTTGACAAAGGTCTTTGGACCGAAACGTTGCCGCAGGAGGCAGAATAAATATGTGAGCTGCTTTTCACTATCCGGTGTGGCGCTGTCCTTTTCTTCAGTTTGGATTTGGATGTTCTATCTGGGATGGACCCCCTGGTGAGGACGTGCACCCCGATGTCCATAGAGACTATATAATTATAGGGTGCGGCTTTACTGCTTCTTTTGAAACTTGTATATATATAGTTGTCTCATATTTTTTTTGGATGCTGTTCCAATTTTTGTTTATATATATATATATATATATATATATATATATATATATATATATATATATATATATATATGTGACTCTAATATTTAATCCATACACTAATCTTACTCTCAGATATAACATTATACCTGTAATCTCCAGCTATTAGCATATACATATATTTATTACATTATAGCATATTGTATATTATATACAAGGTTGTCATTATTAGATAGATTTTTTTGAATGTGAAACAATAAGTAATCCATTTCTCTATGAGAGGTTGTTCTGCCCATCTTAATGTGCAATAAGTTAATTGTCATGTTATTCAAGTTGTGGCCACTGGAGGTCATCAGTTGCCTACTTTTCATGTTGTTTACCAACTCTTTCCTCAAAGAGCAATGTCTTCTGGGTAGGTTCCGCCCTCATTCTTCTTGTGGAAGACAAGCTTCAGTAGCCATTTCTCCTCAGGTCTGATGAGAGACACACGTGCTCCTGTCTCACTTACTTTCCTACCCCTGTCCTAACGGATCTCGGTACGTTTATAGAGGGTTAAATGCATCTTATGTTTGTGTTAGTATCTGGGCCTTATGCAGCTCCTATAGTCTGATATAGTTAGGCAGATTGTGCTCTGCAGCTTGCATGTAGATAGATGCATCTTTGTATAGAATAGGGCAGTGCTGCTAGAATTACTGTGTAATGCACTCTGTATAATTCTTGCTGTAATGTCCCAGTTATTTATGTGATTGCACCCTGTATGTGCATATACTGATATGCTGTTATTCTTTACAGTTTTTCACCAGTCATCCACTATGATTATTCACTGAACATCCACTTTGTACATCAACATCATTCACTATTCGATCATCTACTATGAATACTATCCACCATTGTTGTTCAACGTTATAGTTTATGTTATCATCACCCTAATAAATAAGACTTGAGCTTCAATACAGTCTGTTTAATGGGATGTGGATGAAGGTTTAGCCGTATGTTGGAATCCACATAGCATCCTACGTGGAGGAAGGCAGAACAGAGGTGACGTGAAAGTTATTTGATTCCTTCATATTCTTCACAGCTAGTTGAACCTGACAATATCTACAATTGTGCACTTTACTTAAATGGGTTTTCCCGTGAACAGTATTTTAATCAATACATCTTGCAGGGCTGCCACTAGAAATTTTGGGGCCCTATACTGGCAAAATTTTTGGCGCCCCCTTGAGACTCCGCCCAGGCTCTACCCCACCCCGCCTCCACCCCTCGAACTGTCCACAGTCCCACCGCTCTCTCTTGGAAAAACTCCACTTCTCACCTATCCAGGGCCGTATTTACAGTTTCTGCTGCCCTAGCCACTTTTAGTGCTGCCTCCCCCTTTGGTGAGTATGACACTATCGGCAGTGACTTTGGCAAGAATCGCTGATGTGAAAGTCGCCTTTTGCAGCAGATCCGGCAGTTTTTCTACATCTGCCGCATAATGGATCACTTACGGCAACACTGCGTTCGGCCTCATTCATTCCCTATGGGATTTGCAGCACTTGCCATGATCTGGCAAATGCGGTACCATACCTCCCAACTTTTGAAGAAGGGAAGGAGGTATAAAGTTTGCGGCACACGTATTGCGCCGCGGCAAATTTTAGGCCATGCCTCTGACCACACCCATTTCACAACTAGTCACACCCATATCCACGTCCCAACCACAGCCATTTAACACTGCTGATCACACTGTTTTATATACAATAATTATAAACAAAAAAAATATGGCCACACAGTGCTCCATACTGTATAATGGCCATACATGATGCTCCATACTGTATAATTGCCACACATGATGCTCCATACTGTATAATGGCCACACACAGTTCTCGATACTGTATAATGGCCACACAGTGCTCCATACTGTATAATGGCCACACATGATGCTCCATACTGTATAATGGCCACACATGATGCTCCATACTGTATAATGGCCACACATGATGCTCCATGCTGTATAATGGCCACACAGTGCTCCATACTGTATAATGGCCACACAGTGCTACATACTGTATAATGGCCACACATAGTGCTCCATACTGTATAATGGCCACACATAGTGCTCCATACTGTATAACGGCCACACACAGTTCTCCATACTGTATAATGATCCCACATGATGCTCAATACTGTATAATGGCCACACATGATGCTCCATACTGTATAATGACCACACATGATGCTCCATACTGTATAATGGCCATTGGCCACACATGATGCTCCATACTGTATAACGGCCACACATGATGCTCCATACTGTATAACAGCCACACATGATGCTCAATACTTTATAACGGCCACACACAGTTCTCCATACTGTATAATGATCCCACATGATGCTCAATACTGCATAATGACCCCCCTCCTGTATGCATGGCTCATCTCCCTCCCATCCCATATGCATGGCTCATATCCCCCCTCCTGTATGCTTGGCTCATATTCCCCCTCTGTATGCATGGCTCATATTCCCCCTCCTGTATGCATGGCTCATATTCCCCCCCTGTATGCATGGCTCATATTCCCCCCTGTATGCATGGCTCTTATTCCCCCTGAATGCATGGCTCATATACCCCCCTGTATGCATGGCTCATATTTCCCCCTGAATGCATGGCTCATATTCCCCCCTGAATGCATGGCTCATATTCCCCCCTGTATGCATGGCTCATATTCCCCCCCTGTATGCATGGCTCATATTCACCCCCTGAATGCATGGCTCATATTCCCCCCCTGTATGTATGGCTCATATCCCCCCCCTGTATGCATGGCTCATATCCCCCCCCCTGAATGCATGGCTCATATACCCCCTGTATGCATGGCTCATATTCCCCCCACCTGTATGCATGGCTCATATTCCCCCCTCCTGTATGCATGGCTCATATTCCCCCCTGTATGCATGGCTCTTATTCCCCCTGAATGCATGGCTCATATACCCCCCTGTATGCATGGCTCATATTTCCCCCTGAATGCATGGCTCATATTCCCCCCTGAATGCATGGCTCATATTCCCCCCTGTATGCATGGCTCATATTACCCCCCTGAATGCATGGCTCATATTCCCCCCCTGTATGTATGGCTCATATCCCTCCCCTGTATGCATGGCTCATATCCCCCCCCTGAATGCATGGCTCATATACCCCCTGTATGCATGGCTCATATTCCCCCCCCTATATGCATGGCTCATATTCCCCCCACCTGTATGCATGGCTCATATTCCCCCCCTCCTGCATGCATGGCTCATATTCCCCCTGTATGCATGGCTCATATCCCCCCCCCCCTTGTATGCATGGCTCATATTCTCCCCCTGTATGCATGGCTCTTATTCCCCCTGAATGCATGGCTCATATACCCCCCTGTATGCATGGCTCATATTCCCCCCTGAATGCATGGCTCATATTCCCCCCTGAATGCATGGCTCATATTCCCCCCTGTATGCATGGCTCATATTCACCCCCTGAATGCATGGCTCATATTCCCCCCCTGTATGTATGGCTCATATCCCCCCCCCCTGTATGCATGGCTCATATCCCCCCCCTGAATGCATGGCTCATATACCCCCTGTATGCATGGCTCATATTCCCCCCCCTGTATGCATGGCTCATATTCCCCCCACCTGTATGCATGGCTCATATTCCCCCCTCCTGTATGCATGGCTCATATTCCCCCCTGTATGCATGGCTCATATCCCCCCCCCTTGTATGCATGGCTCATATTCCCCCCCTGAATGCATGGCTCATATTCCCCCCCTGTATGTATGGCTCATATCCCCCCCCTGTATGCATGGCTCATATCCCCCCCTGAATGCATGGCTCATATACCCCCTGTATGCATGGCTCATATTCCCCCCCCCCTGTATGCATGGCTCATATTCCCCCCCTCCTGTATGCATGGCTCATATTCCCCCTGTATGCATGGCTCATATCCCCCCCCCCTTGTATGCATGGCTCATATTCTCCCCCTGTATGCATGGCTCTTATTCCCCCTGAATGCATGGCTCATATACCCCCCTGTATGCATGGCTCATATTCCCCCCTGAATGCATGGCTCATATTCCCCCCTGAATGCATGGCTCATATTCCCCCCTGTATGCATGGCTCATATTCACCCCCTGAATGCATGGCTCATATTCCCCCCCTGTATGTATGGCTCATATCCCCCCCCCTGTATGCATGGCTCATATCCCCCCCCTGAATGCATGGCTCATATACCCCCTGTATGCATGGCTCATATTCCCCCCCCTGTATGCATGGCTCATATTCCCCCCACCTGTATGCATGGCTCATATTCCCCCCTCCTGTATGCATGGCTCATATTCCCCCCTGTATGCATGGCTCATATCCCCCCCCCTTGTATGCATGGCTCATATTCCCCCCCTGAATGCATGGCTCATATTCCTCTCCCTGAATGCATGGCTCATATTCCCCCCCCTGAATGCATGGCTTATCTCTCCACCCGAGTTCCCCCCCGCTCCCATCTTGCATGGCGCGCCGGCTTATGTCCTCCTTCATCCCCCCGTCCCCCGTCCCTCATACTTACCTGTTCCTCGCCGACATCTCTCTCGCTCTGTCCCAACTCTCAGCGCAGCACCTTCTTCCTGCGTGAGCGGTCAGGTGATACCGCTCATTAAGGTCATGAATATGCGCATATTCATGACCTTAATGAGTGGTACCACGTGACCGCTCATTCAGGACGAGCTGTGTACGCCGAGACCAGCCATCGCTGGAGCAAGGTGAGTATCGTCTTCAAGGAGGGTGGGTGGGAGGCGGGCGGCCGGGGGGAGGGCGCGAGGGGGCGCGGGGGTTGGTCGGTCGGGGAGTGACCCAGGAAAAAAAAAAAAAAACAACAAACCTTGCTCAGGTGCCGCCCCCTGCATTGTCCCCGCCCTAGGCACGTGACCTCAAGTGCCTAGTGGCAAATACGGCCCTGCACCTATCACACATTAACAGTTCCCATCACCAGATCACACATATAGCCGGCAACTTTTGATTTGGCCAAAAGATTTTTTAAGCCACCACCATAACATGGTAGACACTTTTTGGCCAGGCCCTACTCTACTGTAACCTTCTAAATATTTTGTTAAAATATGCAATACAATTTAGGTATATTTTTATTTATTTTTCAATTTTTAAAATGACCAATAATATCACATACAAAGAACAAATACCGCTACACCATGATCAGACACCATATTACCACCACAGTGATCGAATAATATCAAATACAGGGAACAAATACCACAACACCATGACCAGACCACATATTACCACCACAAAGTGACCAAATAGCACATACAAGGGACAAATACTGCAACAATAGGTCCAGACCACATATTGCCACCACATAGTGACTGAATACTACACTACTGATCAGTAATAAAAAAAACCACAATACTATCACCATCAGTGCCATTATACACAGGAGATCTGTACTTAGTATGCAGTGTCTGTGTACAGGTAATACAGTGATCACTGGTGACATTATACCCAGGACCTCTGTATATATTGTATTATGTAAAGGTAAAACAGTGACCACTGGTGACATTGTACACAGGAGCTCTGTATATAGTATACAGTGTATAGTGTCAGTGTATAGGTAACACACTGACTCACCAGTGATGTCTCTAGGTGAAGTCCTTCATCTCTCATCCAGCACAGATCGCCATCACTTCTTCCAGTCAGGGCTCGTCTCTGCAGGAAATAACAGTTCTCTCGAGCTCCGCTTGCAGAACACATTACTTAATTTTTCCGAACTTCTACATTACACCACATGAAGAAAAAAAGGCGACATAGTGTCACTCTACACAGTAACAGGATCGCCCCCCCATTTAAAACAGTGTCCTCAAAAAATAAAATAAATACATTACTGCAGTAATAATATCCCTTAATTAGCCCCTATGGTAATAATATTCCCAATCCTAGCCCCCGTGTGTCTCATTCCCGGAGTCAGCCAAATATTCTCCCATCCTGCCCTCATGAGTATCCAGTCTGCCCCATATGATCTCCCCATCCTGCCCATATGATCTCCCCATCCTGCCCCATCTGTCTCCATCGTATCCATCCTGCCCCCATGTAATTCATTCTGCCCCGTGTCTCCAATCATGCCCCATATCTCCATTCTTGCCCCACCTGTCTCCAGTCCTGCCCCCAGTGTGTCCAGCATTCTGCCTGAGTGTGTCCAGCATTCTGCCCCAGTGTGTCCAGCATTCTACCCCAGTGTCTCCAGCATTCTGCCCCCAGTGTCTCCAGCATTCTGCCCCCAGTGTCTCCAGTCCTGCCCCCAGTGTGTCCAGCATTCTGCCCCGTGTGTCCAGCATTCTGCCCCAGTGTCTCCAGCATTCTACCCCAGTGTCTCCAGCATTCATCCCCCAGTGTCTCCAGCATTCTGCCCCCAGTGCTGCAGCATTCTGCCCCCAGTGCTCCAGCTTTCTGCCCCACTGTCTCCAGTCCTGCCCCCAGTGTGTCCAGCATTCTGCAACCAGTGTGTCCAGCATTCTGCAACCAGTGTGTCCAGCATTCTACCCCAGTGTCTCCAGCATTCTGCCCCCAGTGTCTCCAGCATTCTGCCCCCAGTGTCTCCAGCATTTTGCCCCCAGTGCTGCAGCATTCTGCCCCCAGTGCTCCAGCATTCTGCCCCCAGTGTCTCCAGTCCTGCCACCAGTGTGTCCAGCATTCTGCAACCAGTGTGTCCAGCATTCTGCCCCAGTGTGTCCAGCATTCTGCCCCGGTGTCTCCAGCATTCTGCCCCCAGTGTGTCCAGTCCTGGCCCCAGTGTCTCCAGCATTCTGCCCCCAGTGTGTCTAGTCCTGGCCCCAGTATGTCCAACATTCTGCCCCCATTGTCTCCAGCATTCTGCCCCAGTGTCTCCAGCATTCTGCCCCCAGTGTGTCCAGCATTCTGCCCCCAGTGCTCCAGCATTCTGCCCCAGTGTCTCCAGCATTCTACCCCAGTGCTCCAGCATTCTGCCCCAGTGTGTCTAGCATTCTGCCCCCAGTGCTCCAGCATTCAGCCCCAGTGTGTCCAGCATTCTACCCCCAGTGCTCCAGCATTCTACCCGCAGTGCTCCAGCATTCTGCCCCAATGTGTCCAGCATTCTACCCCCAGTGCTCCAGCATGTCTTCCCCAGTGTGTCCAGAATTCTACCCCCAGTGCTCCAGCATTCTGCCCCAGTATCTCCAGCATTCTGACCCCAGTGTGTCCAGCATTCTGCCCCCAGTGTCTCCAGCATTCTGCCCCCAGTGTCTCCAGCATTCTGCCCCCAGTGTGTCCAGCATTCTTCCCCCAGTGCTCCAGCATTCTGCCCTGTGTCTCCAATCATGCCCCGTATCTCCATTCTTGCCCCACCTGTCTCCCAGTGTGTGTATGTGGCCAGCATTCTGTCCCAGTGTGCCCTGCATTCTGCCCCCAGTGCTCCATCATTCGGCCCCAGTGTGTCCAGCATTCTGCCCCAGTGTGTCCAGCATTCTGCCCCAGTGTCTCCAGCATTCTGCCCCAGTATCTCCAGCATTCTGCCCCAGTGTCTCCAGCATTCTGCCCCCAGTGCTGCAGCATTCTGCCCCCAGTGTGTCCAGCATTCTGCCCCAAGTGCTCCAGCATTCTGCCCCAGTGTCTCCAGCATTCTGCCCCCAGTGTGTCCAGCATTCTGCCCCCAGTGCTCCAGCATTCTGCCACAGTGGGCATTCTGCCCCCAGTGTGTCCAGCATTCTTCCCCCAGTGCTCCAGCATTCTGCCTCGTGTCTCCAATCATGCCCCGTATCTCCATTCTTGCCCCACCTGTCTCCCAGTGTGTGTGTGTGCCCAGCATTCTGTCCCAGTGTGCCCTGCATTCTGCCCCCAGTGCTCCATAATTCGGCCCCAGTGTGTCCAGCATTCTGCCCCAGTGTGTCCAGCATTCTGCCCCAGTGTCTCCAGCATTCTGCCCCAGTATCTCCAGCATTCTGCCCGTGTCTCCAGCATTCTGCCCCCAGTGTGTCCAGCATTCTGCCCCCAGTGCTCCAGCATTCTGCCCCAGTGTCTCCAGCATTCTGCCCGTGTCTCCAGCATTCTGCCTCCAGTGTGTCCAGCATTCTGCCCCCAGTGCTCCAGCGTTCTGCCACAGTGTCTCCAGCATTCTGCCCCCAGTGCTCCAGCATTCTGCCCCCAGTGTGTCCAGCATTCTGCCCCCAGTGCTCCAGCATTCTGCCCCAGTGTCTCCAGCATTCTGCCCCCAGTGCTCCATAATTCGGCCCCAGTGTGTCCAGCATTCTGCCCCAGTGTGTCCAGCATTCTGCCCCAGTATCTCCAGCATTCTGCCCGTGTCTCCAGCATTCTGCCTCCAGTGTGTCCAGCATTCTGCCCCCAGTGCTCCAGCATTCTGCCCCAGTGTCTCCAGCATTCTGCCCCCAGTGCTCCAGCATTCTGCCCCCAGTGTGTCCAGCATTCTGCCCCCAGTGCTCCAGCATGTCTTCCCCAGTGTGTCCAGAATTCTACCCCCAGTGCTCCAGCATTCTGCCCCAGTATCTCCAGCATTCTGACCCCAGTGTGTCCAGCATTCTGCCCCCAGTGTCTCCAGCATTCTGCCCCCAGTGTCTCCAGCATTCTGCCCCCAGTGTGTCCAGCATTCTTCCCCCAGTGCTCCAGCATTCTGCCCTGTGTCTCCAATCATGCCCCGTATCTCCATTCTTGCCCCACCTGTCTCCCAGTGTGTGTATGTGGCCAGCATTCTGTCCCAGTGTGCCCTGCATTCTGCCCCCAGTGCTCCATCATTCGGCCCCAGTGTGTCCAGCATTCTGCCCCAGTGTGTCCAGCATTCTGCCCCAGTGTCTCCAGCATTCTGCCCCAGTATCTCCAGCATTCTGCCCCAGTGTCTCCAGCATTCTGCCCCCAGTGCTGCAGCATTCTGCCCCCAGTGTGTCCAGCATTCTGCCCCAAGTGCTCCAGCATTCTGCCCCAGTGTCTCCAGCATTCTGCCCCCAGTGTGTCCAGCATTCTGCCCCCAGTGCTCCAGCATTCTGCCACAGTGGGCATTCTGCCCCCAGTGTGTCCAGCATTCTTCCCCCAGTGCTCCAGCATTCTGCCTCGTGTCTCCAATCATGCCCCGTATCTCCATTCTTGCCCCACCTGTCTCCCAGTGTGTGTGTGTGTGCCCAGCATTCTGTCCCAGTGTGCCCTGCATTCTGCCCCCAGTGCTCCATAATTCGGCCCCAGTGTGTCCAGCATTCTGCCCCAGTGTGTCCAGCATTCTGCCCCAGTGTCTCCAGCATTCTGCCCCAGTATCTCCAGCATTCTGCCCGTGTCTCCAGCATTCTGCCCCCAGTGTGTCCAGCATTCTGCCCCCAGTGCTCCAGCATTCTGCCCCAGTGTCTCCAGCATTCTGCCCGTGTCTCCAGCATTCTGCCTCCAGTGTGTCCAGCATTCTGCCCCCAGTGCTCCAGCATTCTGCCACAGTGTCTCCAGCATTCTGCCCCCAGTGCTCCAGCATTCTGCCCCCAGTGTGTCCAGCATTCTGCCCCCAGTGCTCCAGCATTCTGCCCCAGTGTCTCCAGCATTCTGCCCCCAGTGCTCCATAATTCGGCCCCAGTGTGTCCAGCATTCTGCCCCAGTGTGTCCAGCATTCTGCCCCAGTATCTCCAGCATTCTGCCCGTGTCTCCAGCATTCTGCCTCCAGTGTGTCCAGCATTCTGCCCCCAGTGCTCCAGCATTCTGCCCCAGTGTCTCCAGCATTCTGCCCCCAGTGCTCCAGCATTCTGCCCCCAGTGTGTCCAGCATTCTGCCCCCAGTGCTCCAGCATTCTGCCCCAGTGTCTCCAGCATTCTGCCCCAGTGTGTCCAGCATTCTGCCCCGTGTCTCCAATCATGCCCCGTATCTCCATTCTTGCCCCACCTGTCTCCCAGTGTGTGCCCAGCATTCTGTCCCAGTGTGCCCTGCATTCTGCCCCCAGTGTGTCCACCATTCTGCCCCAGTGTGTCCAGCATTCTGCCCCAGTGTGCCCAGCATTCTGCCCCAGTGTGTCCAGCATTCTGCCCCAGTATTCTGCCCCAGTATCTCCAGCATTCTGCCCCAGTGTCTCCAGCATTCTGCCCCCAGTGCTGCAGCATTCTGCCCCCAGTATGTCCAGCATTCTGCCCCCAGTGCTCCAGCATTCTGCCCCAGTGTCTCCAGCATTCTGCCCCCAGTGTGTCCAGCATTCTGCCCCCAGTGTGTCCAGCATTCTGCCCCAGTGTCTCCAGCATTCTGCCTTCAGTGCTCCAGCATTCTGCCCCCAGTGTGTCCAGCATTCTGCCCCCAGTGCTCCAGCATTCTGCCCCAGTGTCTCCAGCATTCTGCCCCAGTGTGTCCAGCATTCTGCCCCGTGTCTCCAATCATGCCCCGTATCTCCATTCTTGCCCCACCTGTCTCCCAGTGTGTGCCCAGCATTCTGTCCCAGTGTGCCCTGCATTCTGCCCCCAGTGCTCAACCATTCTGCCCCAGTGTGTCCAGCATTCTGCCCCAGTGTGTCCAGCATTCTGTCCCAGTGTCTCCAGCATTCTGCCCCAGTATCTCCAGCATTCTGCCCGTGTCTCCAGCATTCTGCCTCCAGTGTGTCCAGCATTCTGCCCCCAGTGCTCCAGCATTCTGCCCCAGTGTCTCCAGCATTCTGCCCCCAGTGCTCCAGCATTCTGCCCCCAGTGTGTCCAGCATTCTGCCCCCAGTGCTCCAGCATTCTGCCCCAGTGTCTCCAGCATTCTGCCCCAGTGTGTCCAGCATTCTGCCCCGTGTCTCCAATCATGCCCCGTATCTCCATTCTTGCCCCACCTGTCTCCCAGTGTGTGCCCAGCATTCTGTCCCAGTGTGCCCTGCATTCTGCCCCCAGTGCTCCACCATTCTGCCCCAGTGTGTCCAGCATTCTGCCCCAGTGTGCCCAGCATTCTGCCCCAGTGTGTCCAGCATTCTGCCCCAGTATTCTGCCCCAGTATCTCCAGCATTCTGCCCCAGTGTCTCCAGCATTCTGCCCCCAGTGCTGCAGCATTCTGCCCCCAGTATGTCCAGCATTCTGCCCCCAGTGCTCCAGCATTCTGCCCCAGTGTCTCCAGCATTCTGCCCCCAGTGTGTCCAGCATTCTGCCCCCAGTGTGTCCAGCATTCTGCCCCAGTGTCTCCAGCATTCTGCCTTCAGTGCTCCAGCATTCTGCCCCCAGTGTGTCCAGCATTCTGCCCCCAGTGCTCCAGCATTCTGCCCCAGTGTCTCCAGCATTCTGCCCCAGTGTGTCCAGCATTCTGCCCCGTGTCTCCAATCATGCCCCGTATCTCCATTCTTGCCCCACCTGTCTCCCAGTGTGTGCCCAGCATTCTGTCCCAGTGTGCCCTGCATTCTGCCCCCAGTGCTCAACCATTCTGCCCCAGTGTGTCCAGCATTCTGCCCCAGTGTGTCCAGCATTCTGTCCCAGTGTCTCCAGCATTCTGCCCCAGTATCTCCAGCATTCTGCCCCAGTGTCTCCAGCATTCTGCCCCCAGTGCTGCAGCATTCTGCCCCCAGTATGTCCAGCATTCTGCCCCCAGTGCTCCAGCATTCTGCCCCAGTGTCTCCAGCATTCTGCCCCCAGTGCTCCAGCATTCTGCCCCGGTGTCTCCAGCATTCTGCCCCCAGTGTGTCCAGCATTCTGCCCCCAGTGCTCCAGCATTCTGCCCCAGTGTCTCCAGCATTCTGCCTTCAGTGCTCCAGCATTCTGCCCCCAGGGTGTCCAGCATTCTGCCCCCAGTGCTCCAGCCTTCTGCCCCAGTGTCTCCAGCATTCTGCCCCAGTGTGTCCAGCATTCTGCCCTAGTGTCTCCAGCATTCTGCCCCAGTGTGTCCAGCATTCTACCCCCAGTGCTCCAGCATTCTACCCCCAGTGCTCCAGCATTCTGCCCCAATGTGTCCAGCATTCTACCCCCAGTGCTCCAGCATCTCTGCCCCAGTGTGTCCAGCATTCTACCCCCAGTGCTCCAGCATTCTGCCCCAGTGTCTCCAGCATTCTGCCCCAGTGTCTCCAGCATTCTGCCCCCAGTGCTCCAGCATTCTGCCCCAGTGTCTCCAGCATTCTGCCCCCAGTGCTCCAGCATTCAAGGGGTTATCGCATCAGAGTGGAGCCAGAGGACCACAACGTCTGATTGCTCCTACTCCGGTGCTGAGGAGAAGCACTTCTCCTTAATATTAAATGTGTTTATTTCTTCTGGCAGAACAGGGGTTAATCGGCCACAGGGCCGGAATGGCCATCTGGCAATTTTGGCAAATGCCAGAAGGGCCTCTCTGGTCATGGGCTGCCTTGTCTGCTACGTTGTTAACAGAATTGGTGTTCTCAAGATCCCCATAGCGTTGTGACGGAGCACAAAGTAGCTGACTCAGTCACTTACCACACCAGGCCACGGGAATCATTAGAAATATTGGTCTTGTAGAAAATCTTCCTTTCCTCCATACAGGGTAATATTAGTAATATATTCCATCTGGTTCATGGTAATGGGGACAACATGGGCCTGTAAATTTCCAATGCCAGGACTGAATTTCAGCCCCAGTCCGTTCCATGTTGGGAATCCCTGTGCCCAGCTGCGCTTGGTTAGCTACTCATTTTCCCTATATAATCTGGGCTCTTCTACTAATTCTCGTCAGAGCTAGCTTTATTGCTGCTGGCTAGTGGAAGGAAAGGAGTTGGTATGAGGAGTGCTGGAGGAGTTATAGGCAACTTGTTTGGTTTGTACGCGTGGTAATTCCTTATCCTTCTCTATTTTGTTTTTTCCCCTTCCTGCACACCCCGGTGGATTCCTCTGTTATATGTGAGCGAATATTTTGTGTGGAGTTTTCCATTCACCCTTGTCTGTGTTACCCTATTTGTCGGGTTGTGTGCTGCTGTGCACAGTAACACCACCTCTTCCCTGGGTGGGGGAAGAGAACAGACAGAGGGCTAACTTAGGAGATAAGGCAAGGGCGGAGGCCCCGACATCTTCGCCAGTCGAAGTATATCGGGGAGCAGGGCGAGCTAGGGCGCTCCCTAGTGTTAGGGCCAGGAAAGGAGCCCTTGTACCTGGGTCACCTTACACATGTGTCATGACAGGTACTGTCTGTTTCTTAAAAGGAGTGCTTCCCTCCACTAAGCTCTGAGCCATTTCCATGACACAGGTTTAGTACTTTTTCTTTTGTTATCCCTTTTACCTTACATGATTGTATATACCGTCTTGTTATGTTCCCATTTTGTAACATCTTTTTATATTTTTTTTAGTAGCTCTGTTACTCTTGCTCTATAAACAGCACCCCTGAAGCAATACGCTATCTCAGCAGGTGTCCAATCGGCCTGTATAAATGATTGGTGGTGGCAGCTAGTTTCTTTTGTTATTGTGGAGCTTGCAGTGATCATATTGGGGTATATACAATATATTGTGACAGGGTAACTGGTGCTGTATGTGAGAGATATGTGTCATGAAGGTAGCTATCTTCTGTGACGTGAAACCCAGAAGTTTCTCTCCAGCATGTTGATGTGAATACTTTTCTGCCCAATGATGATAAAAGTATTCTAGGAGTGATACCTTTATTGGCTAACCAGAAAATAATATGTTTGCAAGCTTTCAGAGCACAGTGGCTCCTTCTTCAGGCAAGATTACAAATAAAAAAAAATAATATATATATATTTTTTTAATCTTGCCTGAAGGAGCCACTGTGCTCTGAAAGCTTGCAAACATATTATTTTCTGGTTAGCCAATAAAGGTATCACTCCTAGAATACTTTTGTCATCATTGGGCAGAAAAGTATTCACATCGATTTTTCTGGCTAAGGCCGCTTTCACATTTGCGGTTGTGTCCGCAGCGTTTCTTCCGCAAATATCCGCATGCGTTGTGTATTCCTATCTTTAACATTATCGACGCATGCGTTTTTGTTTGTTCGCGTTCTGCCGCGTTTGACGACGCATGCGTCGTCTAGTCGTCTGCGTCTTGGCGCGGAAATGCAACATGTAGTAATTTTTAGAGGCGTCATTTTGCCGCCTTGAAATGTAAGCGGCTGATTGCGCAAGGTTTGCGCCAAAAAAACGCATTGTAGTCTATGTAAACACATGCGTTTTTCAGCACATGCGTTTGCTTGCGTTTGCCGACGCATGCGTCTCAATTGAGAAAAACATGTCTAGACACTGATAAGCCACCCCCCCACATACAAGGTGATAAAGGGAGGGAGTGGACATTTGCAGTTCACTACTCATCAGACTGTCTTGCAGACTAGACGCCTCACAACCTCTTGGAGCAGCAAACAAGCTAACAAGCCTCAGAACTATGTGAGTATATCCTATCCAATGCATTTCTTTTCTATAATCTGTGTCTATATGCCCTAATTTCTGCCATTTCTTTCTTTCTGCACACATCAGAATGTCTTCTTCTTCTGATGAGGAAACGCCTGGGCCTGCACAAGGGGAACATGTCAGCGAAGTGAGTATTCGCCTCCTCAGATTGGTAAGTATTCACTGTCACCTCTACACATATGACAATGCATATTTTCCTTTTTTCAGACCACTTCTTCTACAGCGGAAGAGACTGGGCAGGAGCAGCGTAGTCACGGTCGGGTGGCACGGCCGCAGCGTGTAAGTATACCTGGCTGACTGTTTATTGTATCCTCACTTTACAAATCTTGAATCTTCATTTCTTTCTACTTCTCTCTTTCTTTCCCTTTTGCTTCAGCACCAGTGTTTTTTTTTTATTTCAATATTCATGCCATTCCTCTGATTCTGTCTTCTGTATGTGAATGCCTCCAATATTAATGTCCTTTTTGTTTTTAGGTTCCAGAAGGGGATGAGGACCTCATTGAGAATCAACACCTCATCTCCCTGGTCCATGAGCGAGTCCCATTGTGGGACACCCGGGATCCACTGCACGCCAACAATGTGACGATCCGGAGGCTTTGGAATGAGGTGGCCACAGCGTTGTGGGATGGCTGGGCCAATGCCCCGGCTCGGGTCCGTTCTGCATTTGGTAAGTATCGCAATGCAGTGTGATGTAGTCAATACCTTGTCCATGCTCACACAACTGTGTATGATGAGAGAAAGTCATTACTTTTTCACAGCACACCCAGTTGTGTGACCACGGTCAAAAGACCATTGTCCTAACTATTATGTTTTGTTTTGTCAACAGTGTCAAAAGTCAAAACACGTTGGCGATCGATGAAGGACTGCTTCAACAAGGACCTGCGCCAAGAGAGCCGGCTTCCAAGTGGTTCTGGAGCAAGGATACGAAAATACAAGTACCACCGCATCCTTGCGTTTTTGAGACCGGTTCTTGCACGAAGAACGTAAGTATATTGGTTAAAAAAGAAAAAAAAAAAGTTTTGTATAATGCTAGCTTTTTTGGGTCACTATTTTGAATCAGTATTTGGAATGCGAAACCATGAGTGATTGATACATGCAGAAGTGGGGTACGTGTTCTTTGAATACTTTTCCCCACATAGTTCCTCTCCAGGTTTTGGCTTTTACCAATACTGATTTGAAATACAGAGCAAATACTGACAGTGTGACAGCAGCCTACACAACAGATCTATACTCATCAAGTCAGGTGTCAGAAATAATGAATTCAGGATGCCAACGGCTCCTGACTTCATTTTTCCTGGCACTTGTCCTGGTGAGTATACATGTGTCTCGTATGACCTCCATCGTCCATTCGTATTTTCCATCAGTATTTGGAATCCAAAACCATGAGTGATTGATACATGCAGAAGTGGGGTACGTGTTCTTTGAATACTTTTCCCCACATAGTTCCTCTCCAGGTTTTGGCTTACCAATACTGATTTGAAATACTGAGCAAATACTGACAGTGTGACAGCAGCCTACACAACAGATCTATACTCATCAAGTCAGGTGTCAGAAATAATGAATTCAGGATGACAATGGCTCCTGAATTCATTTTTCCTGGCACTTGTCCTGGTGAGTATACATGTGTCTCGTATAGAGATATGGCTTGTATCGCCTCCATCGTCTCTTCATATTTTACATCAGTATTTTTAATCCAAAACAAGGAGTGGTTGATGCATGCAGAAGTTGAGCATGTGGTTTTATGAAACTTTTCTTCCTACTGTTGCACTCCTGGCTTGCAAATTCTGATGTAAAATTCACTCCAAATAGTGCTAGTGTGACCTTTCCCTATCTGAATGTTTATATAACTCTTGAGTTATCTTTTTGTAAATGTTTGGTATTTTTTTTTTTTTCGCAGCACTTGGAGCTCCACTGTTGGCCCAGGTTCTGGAGCGGTCCTTCATCAGTCAGCCACGGACCCGTCCCAGCCATCCTCCAGCGCTGCAGCAAGTGGGCCTGCCACACAACCTGGAGACCAGGAAGCTGGTCCATCAGGTGTTCCCCTTCCCCAGTCCTCTGCCTCTAGCCAATTTTTTATGGGCTCCTCCCGGCAGCGGCAGAGGGCCGCGGACAGGTCACTCATGCCCGAGATTTTGCACTTGAGCTCGGTCTTCCACGAGGGACTCAAGGCGATGGGTGACCGACTGGATACTGCCATTAGTCATATGAGCACACGTATCCAGGAGGTTACCACAGCCCTTGCCCAAGTGAAAGCCGACCTCCAGAGGCCAGCACATCATTTTTTTAATCAGATAGAACAGGGCATGTCGGAACACCTTAGTCCCGATCTCCAGATTACTGTTATGCAGGCCTGCAATGCTGCTTACGTGCAGGCTATGCAGCAGAGTGGGTATTTTCAGCAGACAGTGGGGGCATTTCCACCAGTGCCCACACTGTCACGCTTTACGTCAATGCCGACATCTGCTGCATACCACTGCACGGCCACCTCCATTCCAAACACTGCCGGACCGTATTATAGCACCACCACCATGCCCAGTGCAGTGGGTCAGCCCACCGCCACCACCATGACAACTGCTGCTCCTGCTTGGGCCTCCTCCACTGCCACCACCATGCTGCCGCCGCAGGACCCTGGCCTGGCGTTCCCCCGCCACCACCACAAGAGTGCCGTTGCCGGACTCTGCCCTGGCGTTCCCCGCCACTACCACAAGAGTGCCGTTGCCGGACCCTGCCCTGGCGTTCCCCGCCACCACCACAAGACTGCTGTTGCCGGACCCTGCCCTGGCGTTCCCCGCCACCACAAGACTACCGTTGCCGGACCCTGCCCTGGCGTTCCCCGCCACCACCACAAGACTGCCATTGCTGGACCCTGCCCTGGCGTTCCCCGCCACCACCACAAGACTACCGTTGCCGGACCCTGCCCTGGCGTTCCCCGCCACCACCACAAGACTACCGTTGCCGGACCCTACCCTGGCGTTCCCTCCCACCACAACAACTAACCCGCGCCAACCAAAGAAAGGGAAAGGCAAAACAAAGCAAAAAAAAACCATTGCTATCCCTCCCCCCTCACCTCCCAATGTGTCTGTAATGTCTGGTTTGTCTCACTCTTCAAGTGTGTCTAGCCCAATCCCTGAATTTCCTGACCTCAGCAGTTTTATAGTGCCTTCTCCTGCCACCCCTATGTCGGCTACAATAAGCCAGACCTCACAGCTCGACACCCCACAATATCGGCACTCAACCCCAAGCAGGCGCAGTTAATTTTTTGTTTGTTTGTGTTTAATAAACCTGTGTTTTGCCCCAATAAGGTTTGGTTAATTGTGTATTTCGCCGCCGTCAACACACACCGTGCGCCAATAACCAAAAATGCGTTGAACACTTTTTTGGGGGCCACCTCCAACCTCCAGTAGTTACTTAGCAGAACACTGAAGCTTGGTGTGTGTTTGGTTGAGAGATATGAGGTTGACCCCAAAAATAACACTTGTATTTTATCCAAAAACACTTCTTTCAGTTTACTCCGTGACTTTTGGTCGCACACAGAAGACAAAATGGTGGTAATACACAGCACAACTATACTCAACAGGTCGTGTCTTATCAGAAACATTATTTATGACCCCTGACCTGCTGATTTGAGAAATGCATTGTATTACCTCCATTTTATCTTCTTGGTACATTACATATATTTCACACAAAGTGAAGGGACAATGTACATCATACATGGCATATCTATACTCACCCGGACAAGTGTCAGGAAAAATGAATTCAAGAGCCATTTGCATCATGAATTCATTATTTCTGACACCTGACTTGATGACTATAGATCTGTGGTGTAGGCTGCCGTCACACTGTCAGTATTTGCTCAGTATTTTACAGCACTATTTGTAAGCCAAAACCTGGAGTGGAACTATGTGAGAAAAAGTTCAATAAACACATATGCACCACTAAAAGCATTTCACTACCACTCCTGGTTTTGGTTTACAAATACTGATGTTAAGTACTGGACAAATACTGCGACACCTAACAGCCATCGTCTATACAGTCTGCGGCAAATAGCTACTGGTGAACCAAGACAGGACGCAATGACGTCAACAACCTAAGCCCAAAAACCCTAAGTGGTTTGTTAAGGAAATAGATAGGAGACATGGTGAAGAAAGTAAAACACAATTATTTTATTAGAAAAAACATTAACATTTCAAACATAACTTTACAGACCCGAAGCCAGCAGTACATTTTACACCATATTGTCCTGCCATGGCACACGCCCAATGTCAGAATCAAAAAAGGCAGCAAATTGGTCCCGCATGTGGCCTACTTCAACTGTTGACCGCAGCGGGTGATGACGGTAATCAGGCAAAGGGTTTGCAACAGGTTCATCAAGTTCTATGGTGGGTCGCTCCTTAGCCAGAATGAAATTGTGGAGAACCACACAGGCTTTAACCACCTCATCCACTGTCTCCATTTTTAGATTTATGGCAGTTGCTAGAATGCGCCATTTGGACACCATAATCCCAAAGGCACACTCTACTGTTCTGCGTGCCCTGGTTAGTCTGTAGTTATAGATCCGTTTTGTGCGGTTCAAGTCCCGACTTGAATAGGGCTTCAGGAGATTTTCACTCATCTGAAAGGCCTCATCCCCAACCATTACAAATGGCAGCGGTGGGCCTTGAGTGTAGGGGAGTGGTCGTGGCTGTGGGAAATTAAAATTTTTGCCATAAACACGTCGGCCCATATCAGAGTTTTTAAAAGTCTGTGAATCGTTGCCACGGCCAAAAGCACCAATGTCCACAGCAATGAAGCGACAGTCCGCATCGGCTATTGCCATGAGAACTACTGAAAAATATTTATTGTAGTTGAAGAACTGTGATCCCGTTCTGGCTGGTTTAATAATACGGATGTGCTTCCCATCCACCGCACCCAAACAGTTGGGAAAATCACAAACAGTCCAAAATTTTTCTGCAATTTCTTTCCACATGTCCTCCGTGGTTATGGGTATAAATTCCTCACGGAGAATGGTCCATAAAGCCCGGCAGGTGTCAAAAACAATTCCGGACAGCGTGGAAATTCCAAGGCGGTACTGGAAATAGGGATGACAAGCTCTCTCCAGTTACTAGAAATCTGTAGAAAGAATAAATAATTTACAAAAATGCCAAAAATACATGTCAGACCTGCAAACATTATGGATAGCTTTTGATTAGAATTATTACGTACCTTAAGGTAACCAGGAGACGTTCCTCTGGTGGAATGGCTCTACGGAGCTGTGTGTCCTGTCTCCGGATGGCTCCTTGGACGTGATCAAGCAAATCCCGGAAAGAGTCTTGTGACATCCTTGTATATTCCGGGAATTTTTCTGGGTTCTCATTGAGCTCGCCATACAGGGTGTGATATGCACCACGGCTCTCCCGCAGTTCTACTATGGGGTGTTGCCAAAAACGCCTAAGCCGTGTCCTTCTCTGTCTTTCCCGGTTTCGGTGTTGCTCCCAAGCAAACGCACACGCCAGAAAAATCTTGATGCTCAGATCCAGTTTGAAGTAAAAGCTATCCATGTGAAGATCCATCTTGTCACAGGATACATGAGCAAAATCTGAAGATTTCAGCTGTCCTAGGGTCCATATATAGATATCCCATAATACACGCCCTCTGTAGTCCCATTGGCTGTTTCTTGTGATCTAGATTTTTCTCCTGTAATTTTTTTCAACAAAAAACGCAAACGCATGGAAAACGCAAGAAAAAGCATGTAAACGCAGCGTTTTAATGACGCATGCGGTAACCATATGCGGTTTTAAAACGCTGCGTTTACACGCATTTTCTTGCGTTTTTCGTGTCCTTGCGTTTGCGGATTAAACGCTGCAGATTAAAACGCAAATGTGAAAGTAGCCTAACACCGTACCACAATACAATTTGTTATTGTACATCATGATAAAGCGCTGCGGAATATGTTGGCGCTATATAAATAAAATTATTATTATTATTATTATTATCATGATAATGGAAGATCTCCAGCATGTTAGATGCTGAGGGGTTTATCAGCCATTATTAGGGTTTGGGGTTTTTGTGAATAGGTGTAGAAGATTGGCGGGATGCCTATTCACCATATCTTCACCTAAAGGGTGTGGTTGGGGAAGTTAGATGTCCAGCTACTATTTTTTTTCTCTGCTGTGTATTTGGAGAGGAAAGTCTCCGGGTGGTATCTCAAGTGGGAGCTGAAGTGTAGTGGATCCTGAGCAGGTGAAATCCGTAGATATTTGGACTGTGCTATAAGTTATCTTTTGTTTTGCCAGAAAGGCCATGTTTATTTTGTTAAATTCTGCCATGGTTTATGTTGTGTTTAATAAACCGGCAAGCGATTGACCCAAGAAGGATTCCGGTGTCTACCTATGAAAGCAGCTGAGTGAGTCAACCTACCACAATATACACTGCTCAAAAAATAATGGGAACACTAAAATCCCACATCCTAGATATCACTGGATGAAATAGTCTAGTTGCAAATCTTTATTCATTATATAGTGGAATGTGTTGAGAACAATAAAACATACAAATGATCAATGTGAATCAAACCTTACATCTCAGGCTGGAGTCACACTAGCGAGTTTTACGTACGTAAGAGCGCAAAAACTACGTACGTAAAACTCGCATTACATACGGCACAATGCTTCTCAATGGGGCTGCTCCTATTAGCCGTATATTTCGGTTCAGTATTATACGGCTTTCTACGGCCGTACAAAATCGCAGCATGCTGCGTTTGTCAGCGTATTGTGCAAATAATACGCCAATGAAAGTCTATGGGGGCGAGAAAAATACGGATTCCACACGGACCAGCAGTGTGACTTGCGAGAAATACGCAGCGCTGTTAGTGAAAAGTCGGTAATTCAATTGCCGGCTTTTCATTTCTCCTGCACAAACCCGACAGGATATGAGACATGGTTTACATACAGTAAACCATCTCATATCCCCTTTTTTTTTGCATATTCCACACTACTAATGTTAGTAGTGTATATGTGCAAAATTTCAGCGCTGTAGCTGCTCAAATAAAGGGTTAAATGGCGGAAAAAATTGGCGTGGGCTCCCGCGCAATTTTCTCCGCTAGAATGGTAAAGCCAGTGACTGAGGGCAGATATTAATAGCCAGGAGAGGGTCCATGGTTATTGGCCCCCCCGTGGCTAAAAACATCTGCCCCCAGCCACCCCAGAAAAGGCACATCTGGAAGATGCGCCTATTCTGGCACTTGGCCACTCTCTTCCCACTCCCTGTAGCGGTGGGCTATGGGGTAATGAAGGGTTAATGCCACCTTGCTATTGGAAGGTGACATTAAGCCAGATTAATAATGGAGAGGCGTCAATGATGACACCTATCCATTATTAATCCAATTGTTGGAAAGGGTTAAAAAACACACACACACATGATTTAAAAGTAGTTTAATGAAATAAACACAGCGGTTGTTGTAATAATTTATTGTTCTCTCAATCCATCAGTAACACCCTCGCTTGGAAAAATAATAAACGCACAAGATACATACCTTCTGGTGAACCGTCTCGTCCCACGAAGTAATCCATCTGAAGGGGTTAACTAATATTACAGGCAGGAGCCCTGCTAAATGCAGCTGTGCTCCGTGCCTGTAATCCCCGGCGAATGAATGAAATGTAGGTCATTGACCTACATTTCCTTCAGTCGCGGTGATGCGCCCCCTGGTGGATGTCCTCATATGACCTGGAGCGTGGGAAAAAGTTCCCAGGCTGCAGTTCATGAGAACATCCACCAGAGGGCGCCTCACCGCGACTCAATGTAAGTACAGATCCAGCTTTCCTTTCAGCACCCGGGGATTACAGGTACGAGCGAGTGCTTTATCGCAGCTCTGCCTGTAATATTAGTTAACCCCTTCAGATGGATTACTTCGTGGGACGAGACGGTTCACCAGAAGGTATGTATCTTGTGCGTTTATTATTTTGCCAAGCGAGGGCCTGGAAATGGATTGCGAGAACAATAAATTATTACAACAACCGCTGTGTTTATTTCATTAAAATCCTTTTTAATAATGTGTGTGTGTTTTTTAACCCTTTCCAACAATTGGATTAATAATGGATAGGTGTCATCATTGACGCCTCTCCATTATTAATCTGGCTTAATGTCACCTTCCAATAGCAAGGTGGCATTAACCCTTCATTACCCCATATCCCACCGCTACACGGGAGTGGGAAGAGAGTGGCCAAGTGCCAGAATAGGCGCATCTTCCAGATGTGCCTTTTCTGGGGTGGCTGGGGGCAGATGTTTGTAGCCACGGGGGGGCCAAGAGCCATGGACCCTCTCCTGGCTATTAATATCTGCCCTCAGTCACTGGCTTTACCGCTCTGGCGGAGAAAATTGCGCGGGAGCCCACGCCAATTTTTTCCGCCATTTAACCCTTTATTTCAGCAGCTACAGCGCTGAAATTTTGCACATACACACTACTAACATCAGTAGTGTGGAATATGCAAAAAAAAAGGGGATATGAGATGGTTTACTGTATGTAAACCATGTCTCATATCCTGTCGGGTTTGTGCAGGAGAAATGAAAAGCCGGCAATTGAATTACCGACTGTTCACAGATATCGCGCTGAATGAAATCTAAATACAGAATATATATATATATGTGTCTCAATGACATATATATATATATATATATATATATATATATATATATATATATATATATATACTGTATATATTTTTTCCCTTACATTTGAGCACATAAATCCATTAGATGTCGGTTTTGCAAGCCTGCGAGAAAATATCGCAGTACGGATGCCATACGGATTACATACGGAGGATGCCATGCGCAAAATACGCTGACACACCCTGACTACGGATCACTATTTTGGGAACATTTCTCCGTATTACGGCCGTAGTACGGACGTATAATACGTGGCGTATTGTCTTACGCCATGTGTGACTCCAGCCTCATGGAGGTCTGGATTTGGAATGATCCTCAAAATCAAAGTGGAAAATCAAATTACAGGCTTATCCAACATCAGTGGAAATGCCTCAAGACAAGGAAATGATGCTCAGCAGTGGGTGTGGCCTCCACGTGCCTGTATGACCTCTCTTCCACACCTGGGCATGGTCCTAATGAGGCAGCGGATGTTCTCCTCAGGAATTAAAGCAGTCAACTCCTGGACAGTCTGTGATGCAACGTGGTATTGGTGGATGGAATGTGTCAGGACTCTGGATTCCCTGTTTTCATGTGTGGTACTTTTCGCCCCTTTCCAAGATGGCGTCTGTTGCCTCGCTTCTGCTCATTTGATCCGCCTTCCCTGTCTTTATAACCCTGGTTCACATCCAACTCCTTGCTTGTGTATTCTGCTAGAATTCCTGGCTTGTGCTACAAGAGACTTTCCTCTTCAGATACTCCGGCTCCGTCTCCTCAGCAAACCTGCTCAGCTCTCAGTGCAAACTGTTTTGCCTGTGTCTATTTGCAATCTTCTCCTGCCTGCTAGGACACGTAAGCTCTGCCTGCTACAGCCAATCTAGTTTGGTATCCGATGCCAGTTTGACTGTTTCTGGACTCAAAGCTCTGCACTGCTTCTGGACTCTTTTCTAGTGACTGCCAAACCTAGTATGAACTGTGTCTTATTATCTGCTTCACCACAGAGGGTGCTACACCCATAAGACTTTGCCCGCAGCAGAGCTGCAAATGAACTACTCCTAAGGACCTTGTTTGCTAGTTGCTTGAACTATTTACTTACTCACGCCTTGCCCCTTTGTTTATTTTGTATAATACAGACTTTACACTGCACTGTGGTTCTGCTGCCTTATTTGTCTCAAGCCAAGAGATTCCTGAGTATACCACTATAATTGTTACAGGATACACAAGCCAAATATGGAATCTGCTGAGACAATGGCTACTGACCCTAAGTTGGAACAATTGTTCTCTGATGAGATCTCTGCAAAAGGAGATGGGCACTCTGCAGAGTAAGGTGGGAGGCTTGGAACGTAATCAGCAGTTGTTTGGACAGACTCTGCAGGATTTGAGTACTCGCATGGAAGCCCAAGAAAATAAATTTAAGAGCATGGAGTCTCAGTATGGACAGGCCTTTCAGGACTTAAGTGTTCAGATGGCCACTCAGGCGGTCTCACCCCCAGGGCAACCGCAGGCAGCCAGTCCTCCTAAGCTGCCACCATTTCGATACAATGGCGATCGTGACAAATTTTGTGGCTTTGTAAACCAATGTATGTTGTATTTTGATGTGTACGCCGACCGCTTTCCCACTGATCTTTCTAAGGTGTTGTATATAATTATGTTATTGACATCACGAGCACTCGCCTGGGCGAATCCAATGATCAATTCTCGAGACCCACGTCTAAATGTTTTGGAAGACTTTTTATCTGCTATGGCCTTAATGTTTGATGATCCTAACAGTTGTGACTCTGCTGAGACCGCCTTACTGTCTTTAGTCCAGGGTAAACGTTCAGTAATTGAATATGCCACTGATTTTAGAAGGTTAGCAGTTGATACTAATTGGGATTGTTATGCACAGTTTCCTATTTTCAGGAGAGGTCTGTCTAGTGTTATAAAGGATGGGCTAGCTCATTCTGAGTCACCTCAAGAACTAGAAACATTTAGGGTATGTGCACACGCTGCGGATTTCCTCTATCCTGGAGCGGAAGGTGCAGGCTGAACAACAGTCACAATGTTTATAGAGAAACAGCCGCACACATAGAACTTGAAAGTTTATGCAAAAAATATTTATTTGTGTGTACAGTCATCACCAGGTGCTCAATAGCGTGTGAAGGATTTGACGGACAATAAGTTTAGGTTAACGTTTCGACCAAGGGTGGTCTTTGTCAAAACCTCACTTTCAGTAAAGGTAAAGGATGTGCTAGGAAGAAAAAAAATCAGTCCGGTCTGGGCAGTGTCTGTAGAGGTCTAGGAGCGCTATGTCCGTCTCATTGGTGATGCATTGCCACGTATGGACCCGACGGGTCTCTGTGCTGTAATACACTTCAGCTGAATGTGTGTTTGGGGACGCACATCCAGTTGAAGTTCATGCTGTATCGGCCGGCCCCTCACCCCCATGGGCCCGATTGTGGTGTCACTATCTGCGACTGCAGTGGCTATGCCCCTGGATAATAGGGAATGAACATGTATCTCATATAAACGGGTGTATAGTGCACTCCCTGTGCTTGTTAGGTGGGGAATTAGCATATACTATACACACGTGTGTATGTAACGTGTCCTGCCTTTATTCTCTGCATTATCATACATTACATATTCATTCCATGGCTAACATACCAGAAACCGATTATACTTCTCCACAGTTTAGCACCAATAAGTTATTATGTTCTTTCTTTTTATATATTTCCTCATTCTTTTTAGCAGGTCCCGGGCTCCACACTGTGCACCCAGCGGCACATGTCCGGTCATTCCCGGGCAGAACTCGTGCTCCCATAGAGCTGTCAGTCACAGGCGGGGAGCGGCGGCCCACAGCGGGCGAAGGCTAGGAAGGGCAGAGGGGCGTGGCTGAAAGTAAGAGGGCGTGGCTGAGGCTAGGAGGGCGTGGTGTATGGTTGATGGGGCGGACCCGGCTGTCAGTTCCTCCACCACCTCCCCGGTACTAGGTAGGTAGAGCAGTGAGCGGCCGGGCACTGCCTCCCACCACCATGCCGGGGCTGAGGAGGATGCTGAGCTGGGCTGCCCTCGTCCTCTGCCAGGCAGCTCTCACTGCCGCTCTCCCGCCGCACATAGTCTTCGTCCTGGCTGACGACCTGGGCTGGCATGATGTCGGCTTCCACGGCTCCGAGATCAGAACCCCGAACCTGGACCGTCTGTGCGCACAGGGAGTGGAACTGGGGGCGTACTACGTGCAGCCGCTGTGCACCCCCTCCCGCAGCCAGCTGCTCAGCGGCCGGTACCAGGTCAGCACCGGGGACGGAGGGCGATACTGTGTGTAGCAGGTCTGCAAGTCATGTGATCTTGTGCTCATGTGATCTTGTGCTCATGTGATCTTGTGCTCATGTGATCTTGTGCTCATGTGATCTTGTGCTCATGTGATCTAGGAAGCTGTAGTTCTGTGCAGAGAAAGAGGAGGGGTATCTGTGTGCTGTACTGTGCTTTGTGTTATGGGCACCGAGTCTGACTTATGCGCTCTGGGCTGTCGGGTGACGCCGGGGCGCTCTGCGCTGTCGGGGGACGCCGGGGCGCTCTGGGCTGTCGGGTGACGCCGGGGCGCTCTGGGCTGTCGGGCGACGCCGGGGCGCTCTGGGCTGTCGGGCGACGCCGGGGCGCTCTGGGCTGTCGGGCGACGCCGGGGCGCTCTGGGCTGTCGGGCGACGCCGGGGCGCTCTGGGCTGTCGGGCGACGCCGGGGCGCTGTCGGGCGACGCCGGGGCGCTCTGGGCTGTCGGGCGACGCCGGGGCGCTCTGCGCTGTCGGGCGACGCCGGGGCGCTCTGGGCTTTCGGGTGTCGCTGGGGCGCTCTGGGCTGTTGTGTTAATGCTCACATGTTTCAAGGAGAAAAAAATTGTAATCGTGGATGCCAGCTACAATTACCGTAAGTGTTTTTCTACCTGAAACGCTTGAGGATTTTTTTTAATTTTTTTTTAATACGTGCATATTCTGACAATTTTTTTTCTCCCTATGTGATTAAACACTAAATTTTCCTTATTTCCCTTTTGGTGCTGGAGAATATGAGCTATTGGACCTGGAGGCCAGAGCAAGCTCCGTGCACAGACCGTCTACCCTGGAAGTCTCCTGGGACACTGATCGCTAAGGCCCCTTTCACAGTTTTCTTGCACATGCTCATTGATCCTGTCTGAGCTGGAGTCCGATCCCCCACGCAAATCTGGATTCAAGAGATTGCGATGATGGAGCCATTGATTAGAGTGGTGTGTCCCCCCCCCCCCCCCCCCATAGAATATAATACAACCCCCCATAGGATATAATGTAGCCCCCCGATCCCCGAGAATGACCCTACAATCCAGTTATCACTCATTGATAGATTTAAAAAAAAACCCACAATCCTCTCCTCGTGCTCCAGGCTCGGCTCCGGTCTCAGCGGCGGCTGCAGTCTGCCCGGCACACAGCAGGTACGCGATGATATGACTTAATCGCGCACCCGAAGTGTCAGAGGCAGAGGGGAATAATGGGAGAGGGAGCGACATCTGACGCTCTCTCCTCCATCATTGCATTCAACTGTACCAGCGTAATTGATGCCGGTATAGTTGAATGCGGTGGTGCTGGCGGGGGGTGAGTTGCCTGTATTCCAGACAGCGTGAGTGGGCCCCCCGTCTCGTCTCGCCAGGGCTCAGCAGCCCTATAGGGAATGAAGGCAGCAGCAGCCGAGCTCCATTCTAAGGCCGGAGTCACACTAAACATTTGAAAAATCGGTCCAAGTCTCCCTGCTGAGAGTCCTGCGAGTACAATCCAATTTTTCACAACTAGCATCCGATTTACATCTGATTGTAATGCAATTTTTTTTTTCCCATACAGTAACTCTGTCATTTACACATCATTTTCAAAGGAAATATTTGTCAAAACACACACACTCGCACACACTAGATAGAAGAAAAGCCGGCAATTCATGTGCCGCTTACAGTAAAATCACACTGACAGGATAGAATAGAGAGAATTGATATATACACACAGAATATATAGATGTCAGTGACACACACAGCATGCACATATACACAGTATATGTATTACGTAGAAGAAAAGCCGATAATTCATCTGCCGTGTTCTATAAAATCACTGCAGGAGCTGACAGGATAGAAAAGAGAGATTACATACAGTAAATACAAATAGAAAAGGTAGATATATAGATGTCTGTGACAAATACAATTAGTACAGTGTGTGCAGCTTACTGTACATGTAGTTAATAAGAAATTATTTTTCAGAAAAAAATGGCGTGGGCTCCCGCGCATTTTTTGTAACCAGCAGAGTGAAAGCCAACTGTTGGGGGCCGATGTTTATAGCCTGGGAAGGGGTAAAACCCATGGAGCTTCCCAGGCTATTAATATCAGCTCACAGCTATATAATTAGCCTTTTCTGGCTATTAAAAATCGGGGACCTCCCTCAAAAAATGACGTGGGGTTCCCCTATAATTAATAACCAGCAAAAGCTATGCTGACAGCTGCGGGCTGATATTATTAGCCTAGGAGGGGGAGATGGATACTGGCTCCCCCCAGGCTAAAAACATCATCTCTCAGCCGCCCCAGAAAAGGCACATCTCCTAGATGTGCCAATTCTGACACTTAGCCTCGCTCTTCCCACTTGCCCTGTAGCGGTGGCAAGTGAGGTGATAGTTGGGGGGTTGATGTCACCTTTGTATTGTCAGGTGACATCAAGCCCCGAGGTTACTAATGGAGAGGAGTCTATAAGATGTCCACATTACTAACCCCATAGTCCCATTGTAAGATAACACAGACACCCAGAAAAAAGTCCTTTAATTGAAAGAATGACAGACTCCTTTAATATTCCTAATTAAACCATACTTACGACCTCGCCCATTCCCCCAATGCCCTAGTCATCTCCAAAAGAAGTCAATAAACAACAAACAATATTCCTCATCTTTCTGCAGAGATGCTGCTATTCCTCTTGTCCCACAACAGGTCCAGCTCTGCTACATCTAGAGGGCAGGCTGCATGGATGCATGATGCGACCATACAGCCTGTCATCCAGTCAACACTGAGCAGCGTGTGCTCCGTGTCTCCCTGTGAACTGCTATTCCCTGTCTGAGGGCACTGCGAGTGTGAGAAAGTTCTTTTGCTTGCGGTGCCGTCAGACAGGTCCCGGGAGTTCACGGCCAATGAACCCAATTCACCTTTCTGATGTCTGTGCTATTTATTGGTCCGAGTGCTATGCAATAGAACATCGGATAGCGCATGTCTGATGTATGAACCATAAAAGTCACTTCTGGGTCATGAACAGCGCAGTGTGGCACAGCCAATTTGCAGAGCGTGGATGGCGCTGAGAAGAGGAAGAAAATGTCGCTGGACACCGGAGAGTGAGAAGCAGTAGATGAATATACACTGCTCAAAAAAATAAAGGGAACACTAAAATCCCACATCCTAGATATCACTGAATGAAATATTCCAGTTGTAAATCTCTATTCATTACATAGTGGAATGTGTTGAGAACAATAAAACCTAGAAATGATCAAAGTAAATCACAACTAATATCCCATGGAGGTCTGGAGTTGGAATGATGCTCAAAATCAAAGTGGAAAATGAAGTTACAGGCTTATCCAACTTCAGTGGAAATGCCTCAAGACAAGGAAATGATGCTCAGTAGTGTGTGTGGCCTCCACGTGCCTGTATGGTCTCCCTACAATGTGTGGGCATGCTCCTGATGAGGCGGTGAATGGTCTCCTGAGGGATCTCCTCTCAGACCTGGACTAAAACATCCGCCAACTCCTGGATAGTCTGTGGTGCAACCGGACGTTGGTGGATGGTGCGAGACATGATGTCCCAGATGTGTTCAACTGGATTCAGGTCTAGGGAACGAGCGGGCCAGTCCATAGCTTCAATGCCTTCATCTTGCAGGAACTGCTGACACACCCAGCCGCATGAGGTCTGGCATTGTCCTGCATTAGGAGGAACCCAGGGCCAACTGCACCAGCATATGGTCTCACAAGTGGTTTGAGGATCTCATCTCGGTACCTAATGGCAGTCAGGCAACCTCTGGCAAGCACATGGAGGGCTCCAAAGAAATACCACCCCACACCATTATTCACCTACTGCCAAACCGGTCATGTTGAAGGATGTTGCAGGCAGCAGATCGCTCTCCATGGCGTCCCCAGACTCTGTTACATCTGTCACATGTGCTCAATGTGAACCTGCTTTCATCTGTGAAGAGCACAGGGCACCAATCCTGGTGTTCTGTGGCAAATGCAAAGCGTCCTGCACGGTGTTGGGCTGTGAGCACAACCCCCATCTGTGGACGTCAGGCACTCAGACCATCCTCATGGAGTCGGTTTCGAACCGTTTGTGCAGACATATGCACATTTGTGGCCCGCTGGAGGTCATTTTGCAGGGCTCTGGCAGTGCTTCTCCTGTTCCTCCTTGCACAAAGGCTGAGTTAGCGGTCCTGCTGCTGGGTTGTTGCCCTCCTACGTCCCCCTCCATGTCTCTTGGTGTACTGGCCTGTCTCCTGTTAGCGCCTCAAGCCTCTGGACACTACGCTGACAAACAGCAAACCTTCTTGCCACAGCTCGCATTGATGTGCCATCCTGGATGAGCTGCACTACCTGAGCCACTTGTGTGGGTTGTAGAGTCCGTCTCATGGTACGACGAGTGTGAAAGCACAACCAACATTCAAAAGTGACCAAAACATCAGCCAGAAAGCATTAGTACTGAGATGTGGTCTGTGGTCCCCACCTGCAGAACCACTCCTTTATTGAGTGTGTCTTGATAATTGCCAATAATTTCCATCTGTTGTCTATTCCATTTGCACAACAGCATGTGAAATTGATTGTCAAACAGTGTTGCTTCCTAAGTGGACAGTTTGATTTCGCAGAAGTTTGGTTTACTTAGAGTTAGATTCTGTTTGTGTTCCCTTTATTTTTTTGAGCAGTGTATTAATAAACTCACATTACATTATATACATTTAATAAAAATAAATCTAGATGGGAGAGCTTCTCTAATAGTTGATCTGCAGTACTCAGGAATGGCCGCTACCTAGCGAATAGATCTGTGATGTTCCGGCTCCATTCACCGTTTACATCCAGCCACTGCCGGAGCTCCAAACAGCTGATTGGTGGAGGTGATGGCTGTCGGACTCCTACTGACCATATGCTGATGACCTACACTTAGGCTAGGGTCACAACACTGTTTTTCTCTCATCCAGGACAATTGGTCCGATTATGCTAATTACACTTTTATCAGAGTGTGATACGATTTTCTCAGAAGTCTCCATCTGTTCCATTCAATCAGTCTGATTTGTCTCATGGACACACACACTTAAATGACCGAATGTGTCTCTATAATCTGAGGCAAATCGTACATGCTGCAATGTATTTTTTTTTTTTTTTATTCCTCATACCACTCGCTGAATAACATGGGGACGATTGCTGTTTGTCAGAACAGATAACACCACTGTTAATGACGTCTTTAGAGCGCTGGGCAGTTTCCATACTTAACTGTTAAGTAACAGGAAGTCAGAACTGTGGCTGTTTCTCACTTCCTGTCAATTGCTTAATCGTCCGAAGATGCGGAGAGAGAACTTGTCGCTGATTGGGCCCCGGGAGAGATGAGTGTAAGTGTTTTGTTTTTTTTTAATTTTACAGAGGAAAACTCTCAGTTTGAGAAGGGGCTGACTGGTGGACAATCCCTTTAAGGCCCACAAAGAACAATCTGATGAGCTGCTGAAGGAGCAGTCTTACTAATGTTACGAGGCTTTGACTTGTCATACTATGTTTGAAACTATTAGTATTTCATCATTTTACTTATATAGCACGATGGATCACCTGTAATGATCAGTAACATCAGAGTTTTTTGGAAAAGTCTTTAGAAGTTTGTAGTTGACATCTGTGTAATGTTATTACGGTACCTGGATGCCAAATTCAGTGGTAATGCACCCGCTACTCTCATACTCTGTATATGGGCTCCCTCACACCACCGTAATAAAAGAAAAAAAATCGGTTGCCTTTCGGAGCTACAGTACAGCGTCCAATCTCTATGGATATATTGCAGTCCTTTATCAGGACACTAAATGGTCCTGTAACTGATTAATAACTGCTGTAAAAAATGGATTGTAAATGGATGACACGTGAGAAATAAAAAATTGTCCCACTTTTCTGGATGAAAATCAGACCTTTTTTTTAATACACATGTGTGACCCCAGCGTATATCTTACTTTTTCACACAAAATCCACATACAAACCACAGCATGGTGCATCCATAGTGTTGGCAGCCTCGGTCAATCTTCTCCTGAGCAGTGTGTGCATGGAAATCATGGGGGAGCTATATGCTGCTATCTGGTGAGATGACGACTCTGTTCTGCCCAGGTGTGCCCCCGCGAAGTGGCCACATATGCCCTTGTATGTGAGGGTTCACTATAAAGACTCCCTGATAAGTACCTATAACGGGAAAATGTAGAGATTTCTTGTCATTTATGTCCTGGTGCATTGGCGGACAGGTCTTATTTCCTTCTGTATAACATATGGAGCACTAATGTGTTTCTCTCTTCCTAAGATTCACACAGGTCTGCAGCATCAGATAATATGGCCGTGTCAGCCCCATTGTCTTCCTCTGGATGAAAAGCTGCTGCCTCAGTTACTGAAGGAAGCCGGATATACCACCCACATGGTTGGAAAGTGGCACCTTGGCATCTATAAAACTGACTGCCTCCCAACCCGCCGGGGATTCGACACTTATTTTGGTAATATATATTTTCTTACTCTTAAAGGGAACCTGTCAGCAGGATCGTGCACAGTAACCTACAGACAGTGTCAGGTCGGCGCTGTTATACTGGTTACAATGATACTTTGGTTGATGAAATCTGTCTTGTGGTTGTTGTTTAATCTTTATTTTCAGCTTTGAGGTAATTATATGCTTGTGCCCCGGGGCGGCCTGTGGGGGTCTTCATGTGGTGCTCTGATTAGGTATTCATAATGCAGACTGCTGACAGGTCACTGATCCCACACTGACGTACTGAAGGCGCAGGCGGCACCATCTTGGAGGATTACACAACAACCACAAGAAACACACTCGCCACCAAAGCTATGGAGTAACCATGGAAGTCCAGGCTATTGTATAATACAATAGATATTTCTTTATTTAATATTAGCAATAGTCATACAACAAATAAAGCTAAAACAATTTGATAGAATGTGTGCGCATATCAGGACAATTAAAATAATTTAAACATAATTATGATAAATATCATATGTGGTGGACCAAGATATAATATCTATAGGCCTATGCTGTGTTTAGGTCATATAGGTATAGGTAGGCTCCTAGTAGGAATATTAGGAATCTCCATATGAAAAGTGAAAAAAATGGATACAGACTGATGTTTTATAAAGATAATAAATAACTGTGTGTGTGTATATGTGTATATATGTGTATATATATATATATATATATATATATATATATATATATATATATATATATATATATATATATATATATATATATATATATATATATATATATATATATATATATATACACACGCACATATGTGCTAAGTGACATAGTTAATTCAATAGCAAAAAACCTCCTGTGCGGAAATAAAAGTGCATAGTGCATCATAATGTGCAATAGATGGAGTTCCATACCTTTCAGTGCCACCAGGTCCTAATAATGCACACACCCCGACGCGCGTTTCGGAACAATACTTTTTTCACTTTTCGTATGGAGATTCCTAATATTCCTACTAGGAGCCTACCTATATGACCTAAACACAGCATAGGCCTATAGATATTGTATCTTGGTCCACCACTTATAATATTTATCATAATTATGTTTGAATTTTAATTGTCCTGATATGCGCACACACTCTATCAAATTGTTTTAGCTTTATTTGTTGTATGACTATTGCTAATATTAAATACAATAGATATTTCTTTATTATACAATTGTCTTGACTTCCATGGTTACTCCATAGTTTTGGTGGTGGGTGTGTTTCAGTTCTTTAAGTGGTTACCACGTCTTTTTACAACACCAGGCACAATTATTATTAATATATAATCAATTTCACATTGATATGGCAATGGCACACCAGCCTGACCAAAGAACTGAGGCGAGCTTCCAGGGCTGCTGAGCGCAGATGGAAAAGATCCCACTCCAACGAGCACTTCATCGCATTCAAACAGTCCCTCACTACTTTCAAGACCACACTCGCCACAGCTAAACAAACCTACTTCTCATCTCTCATATCCTCCCTGTCTCACAACCCTAAACAGTTATTCAACACCTTCAATTCTCTCCTCCGTCCCCCAGCACCTCCTCCCTCCCCACTTATCTCAGCTGAAGACTTTGCCTCATTTTTCAAGCAGAAGATTGATAACATCAGAGGCAGTTTTGGTCAACAACCCCCAGAGCCCTTCCTCCCGACTTCCCAGCCCTCCACCTCCAAAACCAACTTCTCCACCATTACAGAAGATCAACTCTCCACTCTCAAGATCGCATCTCACCACCTGTGCACTTGACCCGCTCCCATCCCACTTCATCCCAAACCTCACCACAGTCTTCATCCCAACCCTAACCCATCTCTTCAACCTATCACTAACAACTGGTGTTTTCCCCTCAAGCTTTAAACATGCCTCAATCACACCTATCCTCAAAAAGCCCTCTCTTGACCCATCCTCTGTATCTAGCTATCGCCCTATATCATTTCTCCCTTATGCCTGCAAACTCCTGGAACAACACGTCTACCTTGAACTGTCCTCCCATCTCTCTTCTTGCTCCCTCTTTGACCGCTTACAATCTGGCTTCCGGTCACACCACTCCACTGAAACTGCCCTAACTAAAGTCACCAATGACCTCTTAACCGCCAAGAGCAAGCGACACTACTCTGTCCTCCTCCTCCTCGACCTGTCGGCTGCCTTTAACACAGTGGACCATTCCCTATTATTACAGACCCTCTCATCCCTTGGCATCACAGACTTGGCCCTATCCTGGATCTCCTCATACCTAACAGACCGGACATCCAGCGTCTCCCACTCACACGCCACCTCCTCACCTCGTCCCCTATCTGTCGGAGTCCCACAAGGTTCAGTCCTTGGGCCCCTGCTCTTCTCCATTTACACCTTTGGCCTGGGACAGCTCATAGAATCTGACGGCTTTCAGTATCACCTCTATGCTGATGACACACAGATCTACATCTCTGGACCAGATATCACCTCCCTACTAACCAGAATCCCTCAATGTCTGTCCACTATTTCATCCTTCTTCTCCGCTAGATTTCTGAAACTTAACATGGACAAAACAGAATTCATCATCTTTCCCCCATCTCACGCGACCCCCCCCCAACGAACCTATCCATTACAGTGCATGGCTACCCACTCTCCCCAGTCCCACAAGCTCGCTGCCTCGGGGTAATCCTTGACGCTGATCTCTCCTTCAAACCACATATCCAAGCCCTTTACACATCCTGCCGACTTCAACTCAAAAATATTTCACGAATCCGTACATTCCTCAACCAAGAGTCTGCAAAAACCCTAGTCCATGCCCTCATCATCTCTCTCCTTGACTACTGCAACCTCCTGCTCTGTGGCCTCCCCTCTAACACTCTCGCACCCCTCCAATCTATTCTAAACTCTGCTGCCCGACTAATCCACCTGTCCCCCCCGCTATTCCCCAGCCTCTCCCCTCTGTCAATCCCTTCACTGGCTCCCCATTGCCCAGAGACTCCAGTACAAAACCCTAACCATGACGTGGCCCCCTTAAAAATAGTCTGGGTGAAATGGTGGATGAGGATGAGGAAAAAGCCAATATGCTAAATGACTTTTTTTCATCAGTATTTACAAAAGAAAATCCCATGGCAGCCAATATGACTAGTGATAATAATTCCCCATTAAATGTCACCTGCTTAACCCAGCAGGAAGTACAGCGGCGTCTAAAATTGACAAATCTCCGGGCCCGGATGGGATACACCCCCGAGTACTGCAGGAACTAAGTACAGTCATTGATAGACCATTATTTTTAATCTTTAAAGACTCCATAATAACAGGGTCTGTACCACAGGACTGGCGTATAGCAAATGTGGTGCCAATATTTAAAAAAGGGGCAAAAACTGAACTCGGTAATTATAGGCCAGTAAGTTTAACCTCTACTGTGGGTAAAATCCTGGAGGGCATTCTAAGGGATGCTATACTGGAGTATCTGAAGAGGAATAACCTTATGACCCAGTATCAGCACGGGTTTACTAGGGACCGTTCATGTCAGACTAATTTGATCAGCTTCTATGAAGAGGTAAGTTCCGGACTGGACCAAGGGAACCCAGTGGACGTAGTATATATGGACTTTTCCAAAGCTTTTGATACGGTGCCACACAAAAGGTTGTTACATAAAATGAAAGTAATGGGGATAGGGGAAAATATGTGTAAGTGGGTTGAGAGCTGGCTCAGGGATAGGAAACAAAGGGTGGTTATTAATGGAGCACACTCGGACTGGGTCACTGTTAGCAGTGGGGTACCACAGGGGTCAGTATTGGGCCCTCTTCTTTTTAACATATTTATTAATGACCTTGTAGGGGGCATTCAGAGTAGAATTTCAATATTTGCAGATGACACTAAACTCTGCAGGGTAATCAATACAGGGGAGGACAATTTTATATTACAGGATGATTTATGTAAACTAGAAGCTTGGGCTGATAAATGGCAAATGAGCTTTAATGGGGATAAATGTAAGGTCATGCACTTGGGTAGAAGTAATAAGATGTATAACTATGTGCTTAATTCTAAAACTCTGGGCAAAACCGTCAATGAAAAAGACCTGGGTGTATGGGTGGATGACAAACTCATATTCAGTGGCCAGTGTCAGGCAGCTGGTACAAAGGCAAATAAAATAATGGGATGTATTAAAAGAGGCATAGATGCTCATGAGGAGAACATAATTTTACCTCTATACAAGTCACTAGTTCGACCACACTTAGAATACTGTGCACAGTTCTGGTCTCCGGTGTATAAGAAAGACATAGCTGAACTGGAGCGGGTGCAGAGAAGAGCGACCAAGGTTATTAGAGGACTGGGGGGTCTGCAATACCAAGATAGGTTATTACACTTGGGCTATTTAGTTTGGAAAAACGAAGACTAAGGGGTGATCTTATGTTAATGTATAAATATATGAGGGGACAGTACAAAGACCTTTCTGATGATCTTTTTAATCATAGACCTGAGACAGGGACAAGGGGGCATCCTCTACGTCTGGAGGAAAGAAGGTTTAAGCATAATAACAGACGCGGATTCTTTACTGTAAGAGCAGTGAGACTATGGATCTCTCTGCCGTATGATGTTGTAATGAGTGACTCATTAATTAAATTTAAGAGGGGACTGGATACCTTTCTGGAAAAGTATAATGTTACAGGGTATATACACTAGATTCCTTGATAAGGCGTTGATCCAGGGAACTAGTCTGATTGCCGTATGTGGAGTCGGGAAGGAATTTTTTTCCCCATGGTGGAGTTACTCTTTGCCACATGGGTTTTTTTTGCCTTCCTCTGGATCAACATGTTAGGGCATGTTAGGTTAGGCTATGGGTTGAACTAGATGGACTTACAGTCTTCCTTCAACCTTAATAACTATGTAACTATGTAACTATGTACAAAGCCATCCACAACCTGTCTTCTCCATACATCTGTGACCTCGTCTCCCGGTACTTACCTACACGCAACCTCCGATCCTCACAAGATCTCCTTCTCTACTCCCCTCTTATCTCCTCTTCCCACAATCGCATACAAGATTTCTCTCGCGTATCACCCCTACTCTGGAACCCTCTACCACAAGCCTACAACCTGCAGTAACCACCGATCGACCAAACCGCTGCACGACCAGGTCTACCCTCACCTACTGTATCCTCACCCATCCCTTGTAGATTGTGAGCCCTCGCAGGCAGGGTCCTCTCTCCTCCTGTACCAGTTGTGACTTGTATTGTTAAAGATTATTGTACTTGTTTTTATTATGTATACACATGTAAAGCGCCATGGAATAAATGGCGCTATAACAATAAATAATAATAATGATATAGAACTATTATTTCCTGAGTTGTTGCTATAATCTATAACAACAACCACAAGGCACATTTCATCAACCAAGGTATCATTGTAATCAGTATAACGGCGCCGACCTGACACTGTGTGTACGTTACTCGGCACAATCCTGCTGAAAGGTTCCCTTTAAGCTTTTAGGGTATGTGAACACGTGAGTAAAATTTCTGCACCATTTCTGCATCTCTTGGCAGGAAAAACACAGCTAAAAAAAACCCAATATTTGCCATACATTTTTTTTTTTTTTTAATTTGAATGAAGTAGGTAGTGAAAAACGCAAAAAAAGAATTAACACGCTGCAGATTATTTTCTGCACCAAATCTGCAAGTCACAAATAGGCACCGTGTGCATGATACATCAAATTTCTCATTCACTTTGCTGGCAACAGGATTGCTTCAGGTTTATGTAGAAACATACAAGGAAAAAACCGCACCAAACCTGCAATGTGTGCACACAACCTTACTGTAAAGGATGTCCATTCATTATCATTCTGTGTCAGTGTACATATAGAGAGGGCTGTCAATCACTGAATTAGACCACCCACTGGACTCCTAAGTATTAAAAGAGCAGAGCATTAAATCAGTAAATTCCAAATTATGCTGAATCTTTTCCCACAAATTTATATATCAATCTGCTCAACTCCTCAAGCTGGTGACATATAAAAATGGCCTCAATGTGACAGTAAAAAAGTAAATTCCTCTGGTTTAACTAAGGCTCATGCAGGCGTCCTCATAGGCATACATGAGGCTGGTGAGTTCTGGTTGGAGACCCGCAGACAGTGTGCGCATAGCAGTCTGCTCGGAGCAAGCTTCACTGACATCTGCAGGAACTCGGACTTTGGTCTGCCACTGTCTCTTAAAATCAGGAATTCTTGACTACACCTTACAAATTTATGGTTGCAGTGTAAAGCTTGTTACATGTATCGTGACTGTCTCTAGTAGCCATAAACCAGGCTACGCTTTTGGTGAGATTTTGATGTTGCAGATTTTCTGCACCAATTACATAAAATTAGAAGAAAAAGAGAACAGAACATGCCCACAGAATGGGAACACCCGTAACAGGTAAAAAGCATACTTAATTATCCAAAAAATAAAAAAATTCACAATTCAAACAATTTTGAACAGGACACAGCAACAACAATGTTAAAAACATTTAGCCCCTTAATCCCATTTTATGTACTGTCCTGTCGAGGTGACCTGGGACTTAATTCCCAGTGACGGGATAGTACGTCCTAGTCGATCTCTGCCGGGTGTCAGCTGATTATTACAGCTGACATCCGGCACTATGTGCCAGGAGTGGTCATGGACCGCTCCCGGCACATTAACCCCCGGCACAATGCGATCAAAGATGATCGCAGCATTCCGGCGGTACAGGGAAGCATCGCGCAGGGAGGGGGCTCCCTGCGTGCTTCCCTGAGACCCTCGGAGCAACGCGATGTGATCGCGTTGCTCCGAGGGTCTCCTACCTCCTCCTCCTTGCAGGCCCCGGATCCAAAATGGCCCCAGGGGACCTTCCGGGTCCTGCAGGGAGGTGGCTTTCAAGCGCCTGCTCAGAACATGCGCCGGGAAGCCTCCCTGCAGTGCCTGTCAGATCACTGATCTGACACAGTGCACTGCAAAGTGTCAGATCAGCGATCTGTCACTAAACAGTGATGTCCCCCTGAGGCAATGTAAAAAAGTAAAAAAAAAAGTATTGCCGCGTCCGTAAGATCCGACCTATAAAACTGTGCCACTAGTTAACTCCTTCAGTGAACACCGTAAAAAAAAAAAAGAGGCAAAAAACAACGCTTTATTATCATACCGCCGAACAAAAAAGTGGAATAACACGTGATCAAAAAGACTGATATGAATAACCATGGTACCGCTGAAAACGTCATCTTGTCCTGCAAAAAACGAGCCGCCATACAGCATCATCAGCAAAAAAATAAGTTATAGTCCTCAGAATAAAGCGATGCAAAAATAATTTTTTCTATAAAATAGTTTTAATCGTATAAAAGCGGCAAAACATAAAAAAATGATTTAAATGAGGTATCGCTGTAATCGTACTGGCCTGAGGAAAATAAAACTGCTTTATCAATTTTACCAAACGTGGAACGGTATAAACGCCCCCCCCCCCCCCCCCCCCCCCAAAAAAAAAAAAAAAAAAAAAGAAAACAAATTCATGAATAGCTGGTTTCTGGTCATTCTGCCTCACAAAAATCGGAATAAAAAGCGATCAAAAAATGTCACATGCCCGAAAATGGTACAAAAGAAAGCGTCAACTCGTCCCGCAAAAAACAAGACCTCACATGACTCTGTGGACCAAAATATGGAAAAATTATAGCTCTCAAAATGTGGAGACGCAAATACTATTTTTAGTGTGTGACGGCTGCCAATCATAAAAATACACTAAAATACCCGCTATAAATAGTAAATCAAACCCCCCTTCATCACCCCCTTAGTTAGGGAAAAGTAATAAAATTTTTAAAAATGTATTCCATTTTCCCATTAGGGTTGGGGCTACAGTGAGGGTTGGGGCTACAGTAAGGGTTGGGGCTACAGTTAGGGTTTGGATTACATTTACGGTTGGGATTAGGGTTAGGGGTGTGTTGGAGATAGGGGTGGGGTTAGGGGTGTGGTTGGGATTAGGGCTAGGGGCATGTTCGGGTTAGGGGTGTGGTTAGGGTTATGGTTAGGGTTGGGGTTAGGGGTGTGTTTGGGTTAGGGTTTCAGTTAGAATTAGGGGGTTTCCACTGTTTAGGCACATCAGGGGCTCTCCAAACGCGACATGGCGTACGATCTCAATTCCAGCCAATTCTGCGTTGAAAAAGTAAAACAGTGCTCCTTCCCTTCCAAGCTCTCCCGTGCGCCCAAACGGTGGTTCCCCCCACATATGGGGTATCGGCGTACTCGGGACAAATTGGACAACAACTTTTGGGGTCCAATTTCTCCTGTTACCCTTGGGAAAATATAAAACCGGGGGCTAAAAAATAATGTTTGTGGATAAAAAATTTTCACGACTCTGCGTTATAAACTGTAGTGAAACACTTGGGGTTTCAAAGTTCTCACAACACATCTAGATAAATTCCTTGGGAGGGGTCTAGTTTCCAATATGGGGTCACTTGTGGGGGGTTTCTACTGTTTAGGTACATCAGGGGCTCTGTAAATGCAATGTGACGCCTGCAGACCAATCCATCTAAGTCTGCATTCCAAATGGCGCTCCTTCCCTTCCGAGCTGTGCCATGCATCCAAATGGTGGTTTCCCCCCCACATATGGGGTATCGGCGTACTCAGGAAAAATTGGACAACAACTTTTGGGGTCCAATTTCTTAAACGCTGCGGATCCGCAGTAAAAAACGCAACGTGTGCACATGGCCTTAGATGTTCAGTTTTTAGAATGGTGACACACTTGGGTATTTTCTATCATATAGACCCCTCAAAGTGACTTCAAATGTTTTGAAGTCCCTAAAAAAAATGGTGTAAAAATGAGAAATTGCTAGTCAACTTTTAACCCTTATAGCTCACTAACAAACAAAAAAATTTGGTTCCAAAATTGTGCTGATGTAAAGTAGACATGTGGGAAATGTTACTTATTAAGTATTTTGTGTGACATATCTCTGTGATTTAAGGGCATAAAAATTCAAAGTTGGAAAATTTCAAAATTTTCGCCAAATGTTCGTTTTTTTTCACAATTAAACGCAGGTAATATCAAAGAAATTTTACCACTATCATGAAATACAATATGTCCAATATGTCACGAGAAAACAATGTCAGAATCATCAGGATCCGTTGAAGCGATCCAGAGTTATAACTTCATAAAGGGACAGTGGTCAGAATTGTAAAAATTGGCCCGGTCATTAACGTGCAAACCACCCTTGGGGTTAATGATCTGCTCTTTCAAATCAGTAAATTCCAAATTATGCTGAATCTTTTTCCACAAATTTATATAGCAATCTGCTCCACTCTTCAAGCTGGTGACATATAAAAATGGCCTCAATGTGACAGTAAAAAAGTAAATTCCTCTGGTTTAACTAAGGCTCATGCAGACGTCCTCATAGGCATACATGAGGCTGGTGAGTTCTGGTTGGAGACCCGCGGACAGTGTGCGCATAGCAGTCTGTTCTCGGAGCAAGCTTCACTGACATCTGCAGGAACTCGGACTTTGGTCTGCGACTGTCTCTTAAAATCAGGAATTCTTGACTACACCTTACAAATTTATGGCTGCAGTGTAAAGCTTGTTACATGTATCGTGACTGTCTCTAGTAGCCATAAACCACGCTACGCTTTTGGTGAGTTTTTGATGTTGCAGATTTTCTGCACCCATTGCATAAAATTAGAAGAAAAAGAGAACAGAACAGGTAAAAATCATACTTTATTATCCAAAAAATAAAAAAAATTCACAATTCAAACAATTTTGAACAGGACACAGCAACATCAGTGTTAAAAACATTTAAAAACCATCAAAGATGCATGTGCTAGTGATGCCGTGTGGTAATGGCAATGACAACCCACAAAATGACCCCTCACAGCATAATGGTATAATATGGCTCACAAAAAGGATATATCAGATGATGGCAATATAAAGCTACACAAATTTAAGGTACGGTCAATAAACATCTGAAAAACCATGCTTATTCACAATACCATATTGGAAATAGAAAGGGAAATTGCCGTTCCTTTCCTGATAGTAAGAAAAAGAAAGAAACAGAAACCCAAATACGCAGACCAAAGGATGTGGGAATCCTCAAGTCCTGGATGGAGCCATAGTAGCTGGGAGTGTGGGATAGACACCCACGCGTATCACCGCACAGACCGCGGCTTCTTCAGGGAAAATGGCGCTATTTGGTTTCTGTTTCTTGATCTATCTTTCTCCATTTTCATCCTCTGCGTCAAAAGCCGAGACCGGGATAGAGGTTGATCCCTATTGTGGAGATACGTGCTTGACTCAAAGATGCCAAGACTATTTTTACCCATAACATACGGTCACTGACAAGTTTTAGATCTAACAAACTCTGAAAAATCATTTCCATAAGAGTCTCAATAGTCATCGCGCACATATATACTAACTATATATATATATATATATGTGTGTGTGTATATGTGTATATGTATATGTATATATATATATATATATATATATATATATATATATATATATATACATACACTCACCGGCCACTTTATTAGGTACACCTGTCCAACTTCTTGTTAACACTTAATTTCTAATCAGCCAATCACATGGCGGCAACTCGGTGCATTTAGGCATGTAGACATGGTCAAGACAATCTCCTGCAGTTCAAACCGAGCATCAGTATGGGGAAGAAAGGTGATTTGAGTGCCTTTGAACGTGGCATGGTTGTTGGTGCCAGAAGGGCTGGTCTGAGTATTTCAGAAACTGCTGATCTACTGGGATTTTCACGCACAACCATCTCTAGGGTTTACAGAGAATGGTCCGAAAAAGAAAAAAAATCCAGTGAGCGGCAGTTCTGTGGGCGGAAATGCCTTGTTGATGCCAGAGGTCAGAGGAGAATGGGCAGACTGGTTCGAGCTGATAGAAAGGCAACAGTGACTCAAATCGCCACCCGTTACAACCAAGGTAGGCCTAAGAGCATCTCTGAACGCACAGTGCGTCGAACTTTGAGGCAGATGGGCTACAGCAGCAGAAGACCACACCGGGTACCACTCCTTTCAGCTAAGAACAGGAAACTGAGGCTACAATTTGTACAAGCTCATCGAAATTGGACAGTAGAAGATTGGAAAAACGTTGCTTGGTCTGATGAGTCTCGATTTCTGCTGCGACATTCGGATGGTAGGGTCAGAATTTGGCGTAAACAACATGAAAGCATGGATCCATCCTGCCTTCTATGGAGCATCTTTGGGATGTGCAGCCGACAAATCTGCGGCAACTGTGTGATGCCATCATGTCAATATGGACCAAAATCTCTGAGGAATGCTTCCAGCACCTTGTTGAATCTATGCCACGAAGAATTGAGGCAGTTCTGAAGGCAAAAGGGGGTCCAACCCGTTACTAGCATGGTGTACCTAATAAAGTGGCCGGTGAGGGTATATATATATATATATATATATATATATATATATATATATATACACGCTCTCTTAATCTCCTGGCTCTTATTGAAACCTGGATCCAGCAGTCAGACACCACCGCTGCTGCTGCTCTTTCATATGGTGGACTACACTTTTCTCATACCCCAAGATCAGACAACAGAGCAGGTGGAGGCGTTGGTCTGCTCCTTTCACCCAAATGTACCTTCCAAGTTATCCCCCAAGTACCCCCACTTGTATTCCCTTCCTTTGAGGTCCATGCTGTCAGACTCTACGTCCCCTTCTCCATGCAAGTGGCGGTGGTGTATCATCCTCCCGGCCCCTCTCATCAGTTCCTGGATCACTTTGCCACCTGGCTTCCACACTTTCTCTCCTGTGACACCCCCACCCTTATCATGGGTGATCTCAACATCCCCATTGCTTCTCCCCTCTCCCCATCTGCTTCTCACCTTTTATCTCTAACCTCCTCTTTCAGCCTCTCGCAGCATACTAACTCTCCAACGCATGAAGATGGAAACTCCCTTGACTTGGTCTTCTCCCGACTTTGCTCAGTGGACGATTTCACAAACTCTCCTCTCCCGCTCTCTGACCACAACCTTCTTTCATTCTCTATCAAGAACTGCCACCCTGCTCAGGTCACCCCCACTTTCCTCACTTATAGAAACATACAGGCCATTAACACCCAGAAACATATGAAGAACTTGCAGTCCTCATTGGCCCCAATCTTCTCCATCTCATGTCCTGATTCTGCTCTGAAGCATTACAATGAAACCCTGCAAAGTGCCCTGGATGAAGCTGCACCTCCTATACATAGAACAATTTGGCACAGACGGCAACAACCGTGGCACACGCTGCAAACACGTTTCCTGCAGTGGTGCTCCAGGTGCGCCGAACATCTGTGGAGAAAATCTAATCTACCCGAAGATTTCATCCATTATAAGTTCATGCTGAAAACATACAACTCTGCCCTTCACCTCTCCAAACAAACCTATTTCAACACCCTCATCACCTCACTGTCAAATAACCCTAAACGTCTCTTTGACACTTTCCAGTCCCTACTCAACCCAAGAGAGCAGGCCCCAACCACAGATCTCCGCGCTGACGATCTGGCCAATTACTTCAAAGAAAAAATTGACCATATTCGACAGGAAATCCTCTTCCAATCTCTTCATACCATGCACTGTCCTCCCTCCCCCACTGCATCTAGTTCACTCTCTGACTTTGAACCAGTTACAGAAGAAGAAGTAAACAGGCTCCTTGCATCTTCTCGCCCGACCACTTGCACCAGTGACCCCATTCCGTCACATCTCCTCCAGTCCCTTTCCCCGGCTGTCACCTCTCACCTAACAAAAATATTCAACCTTTCCCTCACTTCCGGTATTTTTCCCTCCTCATTTAAGCATGCCATCATACATCCATTACTTAAAAAACCCTCCCTCGACCAAAATTGTGCCGCTAATTATAGACCTGTCTCTAATCTTCCCTTCATCTCTAAACTCCTCAAACGCCTGGTCCACTCCCGTCTTACCCGCTATCTCTCAGATAACTCTCTTCTCGACCCTCTTCAATCTGGCTTCCGCTCTTTACACTCTACTGAAACTGCCCTCACTAAAGTCTCTAATGATCTACTAACAGCTAAATCTAATGGTCACTACTCCATGCTAATTCTCTTGGATCTTTCCGCAGCATTCGACACTGTGGATCATCAGCTCCTCCTCACTATGCTCCGCTCCATCGGCCTCAAGGACACCATTCTCTCTTGGTTCTCCTCCTCTCTCTCTGACCGATCCTTCACTGTATGTTTTGCTGGTTCCTCCTCCTCTCACCTTCCCCTTACTGTTGGGGTTCCTAAAGGATCAGTCCTAGGCCCCCTCCTCTTCTCTTTGTATACTTCCCTTATTGGACAAACAATCAGTAGATTTGGTTTCCAGTACCATCTCTATGCTGACGTCACCCAATTATACACCTCTTCTTCTGTTATCACGCCGACCTTTTTAGAAAACACCAGTGATTGTCTTACCGCTGTCTCTAGCATCATGTCCTCCCTCTATCTGAAACTGAACCTGTCAAAAACTGAACTCCTCGTGTTCTCTCCCTCTACTAACCTACCTTTGCCTGACATTGCCATCTCCGTGTGCGGTTCCACCATTACTCCAAAGCAACATGCCCGCTGCCTTGGGGTCATCTTTGATTCCGAGCTTTCATTCACCCCCCACATCCGATCACTGTCTCGCTCTTCTTATCTGCATCTCAAAAACATTTCTAGAATTCGCCCTTTTCTTACTTTCGACTCTGCAAAAACTCTTACTGTCTCACTTATTCATTCTCGTCTGGACTATTGTAACTCTCTACTAATCGGCCTCCCTCTTACCAAACTCTCCCCTCTCCAATCTGTCCTGAATGCTGCTGCCAGAATCATATTCCTCACCAACTGTTACACCGATGCCTCTACCTTGTGCCAGTCATTACACTGGCTACCCATCCACTCCAGAAAACAGTACAAAACTACTACCCTCATCCACAAAGCACTCCATGGCTCAGCACCACCCTACATCTCCTCTCTGGTCTCAGTCTACCACCCTACCCGTGCGCTCCGCTCCACTAATGACCTCAGGTTAGCATCCTCAATAATCAGAACCTCCCACTCCCGTCTCCAAGACTTTACACGTGCTGCGCCAATTCTTTGGAATGCATTACCTAGGTTAATACGATTAATCCCCAATCCCCACAGTTTTAAGCGTGCCCTAAAAACTCATTTGTTCAGACTGGCCTACCGCCTCAATGCATTAACCTAACCATCCCTGTGTGGCCCATTAAAAAAAAACAAAAACATAATCAGGTTCCTCTCATCATGTTCTCATACACTTTATGCAGTTAATAGCACTCTGTCTGTACTGCTACATACTTAGGCTGTTAACTGGTTCATGCAGCTTTACATGAACACCTGAGCCTTACACTATGGCTGGTCCAAATAACTAAAGCAATTGTTACCATCCACCTCTCGTGTCTCCCCTTTTCCTCATAGTTTGTAAGCTTGCGAGCAGGGCCCTCATTCCTCCTGGTATCTGTTTTGAACTGTGATTTCTGTTATGCTGTAATGTCTATTGTCTGTACAAGTCCCCTCTATAAGTTGTAAAGCGCTGCGGAATATGTTGGCGCTATATAAATAAAAATTATTACAATTACTATTATATATATATATATATATTTTAATAGAGGTTTCTCACTTTGTAATTTCATTTCAGGATATCTTACTGGCGGAGAGGATTATTACAGCCATGAAAGATGTTATGAAATCAAGGGTATCAATAAGACCGTGTGTGCTCTTGATTTCCGAGATGGTGAAGCAGCAGCAAAAGGATATGAGAAGAAATATTCCACTCACATATTTACAGAAAGAGCCGTGGATCTCATAACTAATCACAAGCCGGACACGGTGAGGAACATGGGGGAAATGTGCACAGTTGTTGTATGTGGTTAAATGGGCCTCACTGAAGGACTATCGAAATCCAGTACAGGCGCTCGGTGCCCCCTTGGCGTGGCTTAAGATGTAAGTGCACGTTCCATCTGGCTCCAGCCTTCTTTGGCTGTATAAAGCCAGAGCTGTCAATCAAATAAAGGAGGGGGTGGAGAATGAGGGACATCGAGGCGGTGGGAAGCCTGCACCACGCTCCTGTAGTGAGTACGAACAGTGGTTCTGTGCTGATAGACTCCATTTAAGTCTGCGTCTCTTTTAAAGGAGCAGTTCTTATTTTCATATCCTTCCAGCTGCTGTTACTGAAGACAGAGCAATCGCTTTTTCTTGCGTGTGGTAACACAATTGTGGCTTTTGCATGAACGCTATCTCCGAAATATTGTCACGTGTGTTGCAGATACAACTTCTGATGGCCATAGTGCGCAGCTCACTGCTCATGGTTCAGTGTAGAAGGCCTCGTTCCCATGATGAGCTTTTTGGGGAGTTTTTCATGTTGCAGATTTTCTGCACATGTTATGTAAATTGGGTTATTTGCATTTTTTATTGCTTCTTTGAGTGCATCTTTTTTACATGCGTTTTTGATGCTGCGCACTAAAAACGTATGTGCATTTTATACTTGCGGTTTTTCCGCATCTATTGAATGTTTCTAGGAAAAATCTGCACCGAAAACTCAGCGTACTCGCAAGAGAAATGGATATGTTGTGAATTTGAAACGCAGCGCCGGGCAGTTTAATACTCGGCACCAAAAACTCATTGTGAGCACACAACGTACGGAGTGAAAAAGTGAATGCACACCGTCCTACCCCCCTGTACTATTAGGTGCAATGTTCATAGTGGTTCAAGTCTTAAGGAGTTGTCCAGGTTGAACATTAATCTCAGCATTAGCTCACATTAATATGTGACCTCAGATTGCCGAATCCTGACAGTGTGCAACATGCGCACAGTCAGGGTGCCCCTCTGTGGTCAGCTCTAGTGGTCAAGGGACCACCTGTTGGCAATTTGAATCCTGGTGGTCCCCGACCAACTTTTCCTCCTATTTTGAGAGGAGTGCACATGGGTTCAACTGTGCAAATCGCATAGTTAGACATTACACCATAGGATCACAGGTGATTCTTTCTGTGAAGTAAAACATTGTTTAAAATCAGGCAGAGAAATGTTTTACCTCACAAAAAGAATCAGCTGTGATCCTGTAATGTCTTTATACCCTTGTGTCCTCACCTGCCCAGGAGCTGTGGTATGATCAGGCCATGTCGCTGTACGGTCAGACACGGCCATTACACAGTACACAGCAGAGGCACATTTATAAGATTATCTCAGCACAGGAACATTTTATTTAAAGACATCCAATTGTGGGAATTATTATTATTCCAAGACCTATTGGTTACAATGAACTTTCGTTCATAGGAAAACCCCTCTGGCTCGCTGCAGATGCCACTAGGGGTACCTGAGGAGGGTCTGCATGCTGCTTTATTATTGGCAGTCATGTATGAAAATCAGGAAATCAGGAATGAGCAAATAATTTTGACCTGATTCACCAAGTTGCATATTTCATAGACTACAAGGAGAAAAAAATAGTTTTCCTTTTTGATTCTCTTAAAGTTACTGAAAATAAATCTCAATTTTCATTGGCTCTGAATTTTGGACTTATTTAGATTAACAAACAGAACAACATTCAAAGGTGGATATTTATGGTAAGGTAGATGCAAAATACAGTCTACCAATGCTAATCTGATGATGGTCTGAGTGATGGTCTCCTTGTCTTGCAGCCGCTGTTTCTTTACTTGCCTTATCAGGCCGTCCACGCGCCTCTTCAGGTTCCGCAGGAATATGTGGAACCTTACAGCTTCATCCAGGACCAGCACAGGCGCCATTATGCCGGGATGATGGCAGTGCTGGATGAGGCGGTAGGAAACGTCACTGCTGCTCTGAAGCAATATGGATTTTGGGACAACACGGTTTTCATATTCTCGACAGGTAAATATCAAGTTTATGTATTTGCATGCAGGGGTGAGACATGGTTTTTAAAAGGGTCCTGGTTTGCAGTCCTATGTAACGCCACAGATAACACTGTAATAACTCTGAGTAACAATACTTTGGAAGCAGGGCCAAATCTTGTTTTTTTCCAGGGCAAGTTGTACTTTTGAACGACACCATTGGTTTTACCATGTCGTGTACTCAAAAACGGGAAAAAAAAAATCCAAGTGCTGTGAAATTGCAAAAAATTTTCAATTCCACAACTGTTTTTTTGATTTTTTTTTTTTTTTTTTGTTTACAATATTAACCAAATGCTAAAACTGATCTGCCATTATGATTCTCCAGGTCATTACGAGTTCATCGACACCAAACATGTCTAGATTCTTTTTTGTTTACGTGGAAAAAAAAATTCCAAACTTTGTTTTAAAAAAAAAATAAAATAAAAATAAAAAAATTTGTCATTTTCCAGTACTCGCAGTGTCTCCATTTTTCGTGATCTGCGGTTGGGTGATGGCTTATTTTTTGCGTGCCGAGCTGAATTTTTAATGATACCATTTTTGTGCAGATACAATCTTTTGATCGCCCGTTATTGCATTTTAATGCAATGTTGCGGCGGCCAAAAAAACTTAATTCTGGCGTTTTGACTTTTTTTTTTTTTTTTTTATGTATATTGCTCAGGCGATTCTGAAGGCGGCGATACCAAATATGTGTATGTTTGATTTTTTTGTTTTATTTTGAATGGGGCGAAATGGGGGTTATTTGAACTTTTATATTTTTTTTTTTCTTAATATTTTAAAACATTTTTTTATATTTTTATTTTTTTTTAATTTTTGACATGCTTCAATAGTCTCTATGGGAGTCTAGAAGATGCCATAGCCTGATCAGATCGCCTGTATGTAGCAGAATTGCTGACTTGCTATGAGCACCGACCACCGGGAGGGAAAAGTTTATCCCCTTACTGACATCGGAGGGGATAGTACGTCTGATGGCAGAACCCCCGTTTTGATGTGGGCTCCGGCGGTGAGCCCACATCAAAGCCGGGGCATGTCGGCTGTTTTGAACAGCTGACATGTGCACGCAATAGGCGCGGGTGGAATCGCGATCCCCCTGTGCCTATTAACTAGCTAAATAATGTTGTCAAACTCTGACAGCGGCATTTAACCCCCGCTTCTGGCCATCGGGCCAGAAATACATGCACCGCTGACCCCTGTCACTTGAGACCTCTATGGTTGTTGATGCCTGATTACTATTATGAGCGCCACCCTGTGGTTGGCGCTTATAGCAATGCAGTAATTCTGTTACATAGAGGCGATCTGAGCATCGCCTCTATGTAGCTGAGCCGATCAGGCTATGCCAGCTTCTAGCCTCCCATGGAGACTATTGAAGCATGCCAAAAGTTAAATAAAAATGTTTTTAAAAATATCTAAAAAAAACCTATAAAAGTTCAAATCGCCCCCCTTTCGCACCATTCAAAATAAAACAATAAAAAGAAAATCAAACATATTTGGAATTGCCATGTTCAGAATTGCCCAATCTATCAATATAAAAAAAAAAAAGGATTAACCTGATCACTAAACAGTGTAGCGAGAAAAATAATCGTAATGCCAGAATTACATTTTTTTTTTGGTCGCCTCGACATTGCATTAAAATGCAATAACGGGCTATCAAATGAACATGTCTGCACAAAAGTGGTATCATTAAAAACGCCAGCTCGGCGCGCTAAAAATAAGCCCTCACCCAACCCCAGATAACAAAAAATAGAGACAGCACGGATATCGGAATGTTGCGCAATTTGTGTTTTGTTTTTTTTTGTTTTTTTTTTAGCAAAGTTTGGAATTTTATTTCACCACTCACATAAAAAATAACCTAGACATGTTAGGTGTCCATGAACTCGTACTGACCTGGAGAATCATAATGGCAGGTCAGTTTTAGCATTTAGTGAAGTTAGCAAAAAAGCCAAACAAATAACTTGTGTGGGATTGCACTTTTTTTTGCAGTCTCACAGCACTTGGAATTTTTTTCCCATTTTCGAGTACACGACATGGTAAAACTAATGATGTCGTTCAAAAGCACAACTAGTCCCGCAAAAGATAAGCCATTACATGGCCATATTGATGGAAAAATAAAAAGTTATGGCTCTGGGAAGAGGGGAGCGAAAAACGAAAACACAAAATCAAAAAAAAGCTCCGGTCATGAAGGGCTTAAAGGGGTCTAAATACTTTCGGTACCCACTGTATATATAATTATTACATAGTCTCCTCAATTATGTATATTGCTGTCTCTTATTACACAGTGCCCTCTCTTGTTATGCACAGCACCGACCCTTACATATTGGATTTTATAGAGCCCTGTCTTTATTACATACCGTCCTGTCTTCTTAGCTATATAATGCAATGACGGCTGATGGAGCCTCGGAAAGCTTCTAATGGAGGAACTGATGGATTGGTCATCTGCATAATGTCAAATTCTTGCGGCGTATTTAACCCGTACTAATGGGGGGAAAATAAGTAACAAAAGCATGGCAAAAATGTGGGGAAAAAAATGTATTTTACACAACTTCCTTCCTGCCGACACATTAGGACATGCAGCGACATTTTCTCCTGCAAATCCTGAACGTGTGCACATTGCCTTAGTCCCTGTCCTGTGTCCCCGTCATTCATTATAAGTACTTGATAGCATCAAAATGAATTTGGAAGTGGGAGAAGACGCCATCAGGTACTGAGCATCCTCTGCCACCTCCCAATTCATTATAAAGAGTCCTATGTATCTTATCGCCTCCTCTCTCTCCCCAATAAATTTTTAAGTCCCTGATAGCGTCTTCCCCATCTCACAATTCATTTTACATCCATATCTACCATTCTCCTCCAACTCCCCCTGTTCGTAAATCCATTATAAGTCCCCCTTACTCCCATCCCAATCCCCCACATCCCTCATTGTCCTCCTCCCCCTCGTATCCCATCATTGCCCTCTCCACCACCCCAATCATTGCCTTCTCCCCCACCACTCCCATCATTGCCCTCTCCACCACCATCCCTGTCATTGCCTTCTCCATACACACACACCACTCCCCTCTCCGCACACCAGCATCTTCGTCGTCGGCAGCTTTCTAGGTGACACACTCGCGCTGAATTCTGACACCGTCCAGGACAGGAAGCGCGGGCAGGAAGCAGGACGGATCCCTGCCCACTGCACATGAGGGCAGTCTGGCCAGGGGCCCCCGGAGCCTCCGGGTCAGATAAACAGGCCAGATTGCCCTCAGTGTTAGCCACGCTGCAGGGGCCCCCTCCACCTCCGGGCCCTCGTGCAGCCACACCGTTTGCACATGCGGTATGGCCGCCCCTGCTTCCCAGTAGTGCAATGTTATAGCAAGATATATCGCCAATAATGGAAATGGAGTTCAAATAGCACGATGTTCTCCATTTATAAATAATAGGTCTTCAAAGTCTGATCAGTGGGGGTGCGATCAGCTGTTCTCGGTGACAGCCGACAGGGGGCAGCTGTGCAGCACTCGGCTGCAGCCAATATACAGTAGACGTAGCTGTGCAGCTCCATAACTGGACACCAAGAACACATTACCCACACATTAGTAATGAAACTACATTTTCTAGGCAATTCATAATCTGTCAGCAGGCTTTTCCACCTTATCTGAGAGCAGCATGATGTGGGGACAGAGAACCTGATTCCATGGATGTGTCACTTACGGGGCTGCTTACTGTAGAATATCGCTGAACTGGAGTCCATTGCCCAAGAGGAATAAGTTAAGATTCCTCAGGAACGCTGCCAGAAGCTGGGCACCGGCTACACATCATGTTTACAGCAAGTTACAACAGCCAAAGAGGCTCTGCTTAATAAAAGATGCTTATCAGGAGGTTGCCGAATAATTCTGAAGCTGCAGTAGTCAGTGGCATTTTGTGTTGAACTTGGAGAAACCACTTGTTATATTAGTTGTATTGAGATATTTACATTGTTTGATTGGTTTATTGCAAAATGTAGACCTTTAGTACATATCGCTAATAAATTTCACTTGCGATGGAGTTGAATAATTTTGGTGGCAACTATAAGTGTGGTACATTCAGACTTGTAATGTTGCCTTTCAGCCACTAGAGGTCACCATCTCACCATTCTGTGTAAATCCAGTTTGTGCCCCTGATAGTTCAGCAGTAGGCAACGTTTCCTTTATATAGACCGTCACCTAGGGCATCGTGCACATCAACAAATTGCTTTTACCAAAACCTCACCAATGGTGACCTGACCAATGGTGGGTTAATTCATCATTGACTCTTATAATTGGTATATTTCCTCCTTTGTTGTAATTGGTGTTTGCGTTGGTACTGATACCTCCTGAAAGTTTTGCCGTCACTTTTTGTCTCCGTTCCTGATGACATTACCTTCACACAGATACACCCACACTCTGTGCACAGTTATACAGCAGGTGAACACTGAATATATGACGTTTGAGCTGCATTACTGCTATACTTGCAAAATTTCCATATTGTGCGCTAACATGGCAGTGAAACATTTCCATTCATACATTCGTTGTTCACCTACAGCCTCACTGAGATGAATGTCTACTTTAGTGCTGTGCGGCAGTAATGCAGTCCCAGCCACCGCAGCATTTATGTCATGGTGCCAGCAGGGGCTTCTCGGTTTCATCTTTTGCAGCTAAGGGCTCATTTGCACTTTTTGGTGATTTTTCTTAGGGGAAAAAAAACTAATTCTAATTTCACCGTTGTTTCTGAACTGACTCTCATGAGAGTTTGGTTCGAGCTTCATTAGTTTCTCTAGATTCTCCTTTCAAATGGTCCATGAAAAATGGCAATAGTTCTGTTTTTTTTTTTTTTTTTTTTAAAGAACCCATAGATTTGTACTGATGAGTTTGATAAGAACTTCAGATCAAAGGCGGTCAGGTCTCTGAGATTTTGTGCAGAAAATACGGACACATGAACAGCTTCATGGATTATAATGGGTAAATGTTACATCTGTTGTGATGGAACTTGTACAAGAAGGACGGACGTCTGAATGAGCCCTTACCACGCAGGCCGATGTCTGTACTGCACAGATGAAAACTACCAATATAAGTCTATGGATCTGTGAAAATCACTGACCGCACACAATGTCATCAGTATACAGCCCGTGTTGTGTCCGTGCTTAACATTGGAAAGGATAGGAGAAGCTTGTCATTTATTAAGGCCTCATTCAGACATCCGTGTTTTTACATACGCAAAAAAAATGGTCCAAGTGTCATCAGTTTTTCTCTGTCCCCCATGACGGCACCACGGAGAGAGGGGATCCGCCCACCAAGGACAGGAAACCTACAGATAAAAAGGCGGTACCTCTCTCCCGCATCAGTTTGGTTTCCTGTCCTTGACGGGACCTGCAGCAGATCTTACCTCAGATCGTCGTTGGATTCCGGGGCCAGTCAGACCGGTTCAGGCAGCGGGGGTTCCCTGCCTCGGCTAGGCTGGGCCACCCGATGCGCCACCGCTGGGATCAGTAGGTCTCTAGGGTGAGCGGGGGGCTGCAGCAGCAGCGCTGCGGCTCCTAGAGGAATCCTCACTAGTGAGGGTTCCACATGGCACACAACCGCGAAAGCCACGGTGAGGGGTCCCTCCATAAGGTGGTGCACGGCGCGACAATGCGCGCGTGAACAGCGCTCCAGGAAGCATCAGCGGCATGGTGCCGCACTTCCGGGTTGGTATCGCGCATGCGCGGGTGCCGCAATGCCTGCTGGTTGGAGCAGGGCATTCTGGGCGGCGCAGAGCTTGCTGGGACGGCGCGGTGCATGCTGGGATTCGCGCATGCGCAAATCCAGCGGCGAGGAGCGCGCGAAACCGGCGCACTAACTATTTAAATGAGTGCTATCTTCCTGGCTAGTTGCTCTATTGGAGTACAGCCAGCGTTCCTCAGCCATGAGTGACCCTGAATTCCAGGACTCACCAGCGCAGCAAACGCAGGCACCGCAGCAGCAGCAGCAGCAAAAACGCCGGCAGCAGGGGCAAGTTACCTCTCAGGTCCAACGGCGTACAACTGGAGCACGGTCTGGATCTCAGCACAGCAAAAATTCTAGTGCTGCATCCGGATCGAAGGAGCATCATACTGTCGATACGGACCATCCACAACCGGTACTGAGGGTACACAGGTGGTGAGTGATCTCCGTGAATGCTCCGGCTAATAGAGCCTACCTTTCTTTTGTTGTTTTAGGGAAGGAAGAGCGCAGGGAAGTCCAAACATAGGATTTGCGCCCTTTGTAAAGAAGATTTACCTGCCTCCTGGGAAAAAAGATTATGTAAATCTTGTATAGAAGAGACTCTATGTGAAGGGCTTCCAGGGTTCGCCACAGAGCTAAAAACATTAATTAAAACTCAGGTGGAAGATACCTTTAAGTCTCTCCAGGGGGGAAAAAAACGTAAAAAAATTAAACAAAGCATCCCTATATCTGACTCTAGTCCCTCAGATAGTGGGGAGATTAGTTCAAATTCCTCCGATTCTTCTTCATCGTCCTCTTCATCATCCTCTTCTCAGAAAGGTCGTAGTTGTTTCCCATTAGAAGAAACAGACTCCCTAATTAAAGCAGTCAGAAGTACCATGGGCCTCGCTGATTCCCACACCAAAAAATCTGTCCAAGACATAATGTTCGGTGGACTGGAGCAGAAAAAAAGAAGGGTGTTTCCCCTTAATGACAAAATACAAGCCTTAATAAATAAAGAGTGGAAAAAACCTTTAAGAAAGGCCCTACTTACACCCAAAAGGAAATACCCTTTTGAAGACCCTGCATGCTCCTTTTGGGAAAAAGCACCTAAATTAGACGTCGCAATCGCTAAAGCGTCAAAAAAGTTTGCCCTACCTTTTGAAGACATGGGGGTTTTAAAGGATCCCATGGATAAGAAAGCAGATGTTTTCCTAAAAACTTCCTGGGAAGCAGCAGGGGGGGGCCTAAAACCAGCGGTGGCCGCAGCTTGCACGTCCCGCTCCCTTATGGTGTGGCTTGACCAGCTGGAAACCCAGCTCAAAGACAAAACATCCAGAGACAGTATACTGAATACCCTACCAGTAATGAAAGGGGCAGCCGCTTTTCTGGCCGATGCGTCGGCAGCTAGGCAAAGGGGTTCTTCTGGAAGTTCCCCTCCGAGAAAGAGGGAGAGGGTTCTACTCCCCGATTTTTCTCAGGAAAAAGCCAGACGGCTCTTTCAGGACGATTATCAATTTAAAAAATTTAAACAAACACCTGATTGTGGAACCCTTCAAAATGGAGACAATAAAGACAGCAGTCAAAATGTTGTTTCCGTATTGTTTCATGGTAGTGCTCGACTTAAAGGACGCATACTACCACGTCCCCATTCACAAAGACTTCCAAAAATTCCTCAGGGTGGCAATCGAAATAGGAGGGATGGTAAAGCATTACCAGTTTACAGCCCTACCATTTGGTCTCGCAATAGCCCCAAGGGTATTTACCAAATTGATAGCGGAAGTCATGGCAGACCTGAGGAAACAAAACACCCTAATCGTCCCATACCTGGACGATTTGCTGATAATAGGCAATTCTCCCCAACATTGCAAAAATCAGCTACAGTTAGTTATGGACTCTTTGGGAAACTTGGGGTGGCTCCTGAATCTGAAGAAGTCCAAACTAATACCGAGTCAGATTCAGGAGTACCTGGGGATCACATTGGATTCCATCTCCCAGGAATGTCGCCTACCCCAAGAAAAGATCCAAAAGATGGTGGGGTTAGTGTCCAGGGCAAGAGATCTCCCCTCTATATCACTACGAGAGGCAATGTCTCTCCTCGGGTCCATGACAGCTTGCATCTCTGCCGTCCAATGGGCCCAGGCACATACAAGGCAGCTGCAATGGCAGACATTGGCGGAAGAAATTTTCCTGAAGGGAAATTTAGAAGGTCGGTTCACCTTCTCATTAAAAACAATTCTCTCGCTAGATTGGTGGACAAAAAACAGCAACTTAGCCCGCGGTCTACCGTGGGTCATTCCAGTGTCAAAAGTGGTAACCACAGACGCAAGTCCCTTCGGGTGGGGGGCTCACCTACACAATCTAGTGGTTCAGGGGACATGGTCAGACGACATAAAAGAGGCATCCTCCAACATGAGGGAGTTACTGGCAGTAAAATTCGCCCTTACAAAATTCCAAAAACCCCTTCACTCACATCATGTAAGACTGTTTTCAGACAACAGAGTGGTAGTAGCCTATATAAACCATCAGGGGGGAACACACTCTCAACCACTGATGGAAGTCACACACTCAATCTTACAGATGGCCGAGGAAAATTTAGCATCTTTGACGGCACTTCACATAAAAGGGGTGGACAATGTCAAAGCAGACTACCTAAGTCGGGTCTGCCTAAAACAGGGGGAATGGGAACTAAACCAGTCCATATTCAATCGGATAACGGAGATGTGGGGGGTTCCGACAATAGATCTCTTCGCAAACAATCTAAATCGGAAGGTGACCCCCTTTTGTTCCATAAACCCAGCAGGGAACCCGGTGGCGCTGGATGCTTTCATGATTCCTTGGAAGCACAAACTAGCATATGCGTTTCCCCCTACCACACTGATACCAGCGGTTCTCAGGAAAATAAGGGAGGACAGCGCCCGGGTGATATTGATTGCCCCTTACTGGCCGAAGAGAACTTGGTTTTCCTGGGCCAGAAGGATGTCCATAACAGACCCTTGGATACTCCCAGACCTGCCCAATCTCCTGTTCCAGGGTCCAGTATCACACCCGCAGGTAGCGAGGTTACACATGACAGCCTGGAATTTGAGAGGGGGTTACTGATAGAGAAAGGTTTTTCCCAAGGTCTAGTGTCAACCCTCTTAAAAAGTAGGAAATTAACAACCACTAGACAGTACGGTAAAATCTGGAAGAAATTCCTCTCTTCCTCAGGGGCAAAAATCTCCGAAGGAATCCCTCTCAAATTAGTGTTAGAATTTCTGCAAAATGGGCTGGAAAAAGGCCTAGCTACTAACACTCTGAAGGTTCATATTGCTGCATTGGGGGCACTATTTAATTACAATCTAGCAAAGAATCGTTGGGTATCCAGATTCGTTAAAGCGGCAGAAAGATCTAGGCCTCTACCCTCACGTAGAGCCCCACAGTGGGACTTAAATCTAGTTCTCACGGCCCTCACCAAGGCACCCTTTGAGCCCTTAAAAGAACTCCCCTTAAAGATTCTATCCTTTAAGACTTCCCTTTTGGTAGCCCTCACTTCAGCCCGAAGAATTAGCGATATACAGGCCTTGTCAGCAGGGCCACCCTTCACGCTAATATTGGAGGACAGGGTAGTGCTAAAAACTGACCCAGCATACTTACCAAAAGTGGCCTCCCGGTTCCATAGGTCCCAAGAGATCTCTCTTCCCTCCTTCTGTCCTAACCCTAAAAACGAGGGGGAAAAATCACTACACACTTTGGATGTTAGAAGGTGTCTCATCCATTACCTGGAGGCTACTAGGGAGTGTAGAGAGGAAGGGTCTCTCTTTGTGTGTTTTCAGGGCCCTCGGAAAGGCAAGAAGGCCTCCAAGGGTACGTTGGCAAGATGGATCAAAGATGCCATCAACCTTGCCTATACCTCAAGTGGGATGCCAGCTCCAGGGGAAGTTAAAGCCCATTCAACTAGGGCGATGGCGGCTTCCTGGGCAGAAAGAGCCGGAGCAACAATAGACCAGATATGTAGAGCTGCTACTTGGTCTTCACCCTCAACTTTCTTTAGACACTATCGGTTGGACTTAAATTCGTCTTCAGACCCCACCTTTGGTAGAAGGGTTCTGGAAGCGGTAGTCCCTCCCTAATGTAGACAGTCTCTGCAATTCTCTCCGTGGTGCCGTCATGGGGGACAGAGAAAATAGTAGTTACTCACCGATAACGGTGTTTCTCTGAGCCCATGACGGCACCCGTACATTCCCTCCCTCACGCGTGGGTGTGCACACATTTAAAATGTTTAGTTATGTATATAATCTATAAGCACGCGGTATCTTTATTTAAGGTTTAGTAATGTAGTAACATTTGTGATCATTAACCTGATGTTCCCGTTATACTCTGCAAACAAACTGATGCAGGAGAGAGGTACCGCCTTTTTATCTGTAGGTTTCCTGTCCTTGGTGGGCGGATCCCCTCTCTCCGTGGTGCCGTCATGGGCTCAGAGAAACACCGTTATCGGTGAGTAACTACTATTTTGGACAGTGTGTCATTGATGTTTGGTCAGTGTGCCCATTGTTACCATCAGTGGGTCATCAGTGTTTTTTCACATATGGATAAATGACAAAGCTTCTCCTATCCATTACACGATTAATCACAAACTATATACTGATGCCATCTGTGTGTGATCCATGATTGTCTCAGACCCTTAGACCTATATTGGCACGTCTCATCTATGCTGTTGGTTAAAAAAAAACGGATTTGTCTGATTTTTTCACAGACACATGGTCTGGAAGAAAACACTGACATGTGAACAGAGACCTATAGACTATAATGGGTCCGTGTTCTGTCCGTGATAAAACGGACATCTGAATGTGCCTCACTTATTCATCCATACATGACCATCGCTCTCGTAGCACTGAGGTCTGAATGAGGCCTTTACACAAATGGAAGCATTTGCGGAAGAGTCCAGCGTGATCCGGCTACAGAGGACTTGCTGGATTTATATCGTGGGCAGTTTCAGGCTTTTTATCTGGTAGTGATATTTGGCTTTGCTCCAGAGAGTACCCACCAGGATAAACATGAGCACCCAGTGAGTAATGATGCGCCCCTTTCCCGAACATGATACATGATCCCTGACCCAGCTCCCTCATTGCCCATCTCTCCTAACCTCTCCTGGACATGATCCCTGACCCAGCTCCCTCATTGCCCATTTCTCCTAACCTCCCGGACATGATCCCTGACCCAGCTCCCTCATTGCCCATCTCTCCTAACCTCTCCCGGACATGATCCCTGACCCAGCTCCCTCATTGCCCATCTCTCCTAACCTTTCCCGAACATGATCCCTGACCCAGCTCCCTCGTTGCCCATCTCTCCTAACCTCTCCCGGACATGATCCCTGACCCAGCTCCCTCATTGCCCATCTCTCTCTCCCCCTCTCCCAGACATGATCCCTGACCCAGCTCCCTCATTGCCCATCTCTCCTAACCTCTCCCGGACATGATCCCTAACCCAGCTCCCTCATTGCCCATCTCTCCTAACCTTTCCCGAACATGCTCCCTCATTGCCCATCTCTCCTAACCTCTCCCGGACATGATCCCTGACCCAGCTCCCTCATTGCCCATCTCTCTCTCCCCCTCTCCCGGACATGATCCCTGACCCAGCTCCCTCATTGCCCATTTCTCCTAACCTCTCCCGGACATGATCCCTGACCCAGCTCCCTCAATGCCCATCTCTCTCCCCCTCTCCCGGGCATGATCCCTGACCCAGCTCCCTCATTGCCCATCTCTCTTCCCCTCTCCCGGACATGATCCCTGACCCAGCTTCCTCATTGCCCATCTCTCCCAGCACACAGAGGGTTAGTGAGATGCTCCGTAAAGCCAGATGGCAGGATATAATGGTGTGCTCTCCTTTTGGCATTTATCATTGTGCAGCTGGCTGTGTGGGTGTCGAGGCCCCTTCAGTAGCGTGACATGGATACACAGACTGCAACGAATCCAATATTTGGTGAAAACTTCTATTTGCCTTTAAACAACACAATGCCCGACTGTCGCCAAATTAGACTCCTGGGAAAGGTAGTACCTCCTATTCTATTCTATCAGCAGATGATTCGCTGCTATTCTGATAAAGGGGTAATGATCCTTCAGAGTCACAATTAGGGCAACACATTTTTGGACAAGAAAAGGCTTTTCTTCTACTTTTTAAAAAGTTATGTGAGAAAGACATATCAAATCCTCTTAATGTTTGGAAATAGTTATGTATCTCCCTGTATTAGATCAGTCTGAAGCATTTTCTTTTGCACGTCTGTAATAAGGATAGTACTCATAGGCATTGTCGATCTGGAGCTCCTTGGGCCCACCAGAGAAAATCATTCTTGGGGCCTACTATGTAGCTACTGAGAAATAAATACAAGACCACCGATTGGGTGGTAAAACACGCTAATATCAGGGTATAATATAAGTTAGTACATGTCTTAATTATGTAGCAGGGATTGGGGTAGCCCCCTTCATAGAATATAATGCAGCCCTCATATAGTATAATGCAGCCCCCTCATAGAATATAACGTAGCCCCCTCATAACCCTCTCCACCACCTCCATCATTGTTCTTCCCTTCCACCCCATCATTGTCCTCATCACCACCTCCATCATTGCCATCTCCCCCACCACCCCCATCATTGCCCTATTCACCACCTCCATCATTGCCATCTCCCCCACCACCCCCATCATTACCCTTTCCACCACCTCCATCATTGCCTTCTCCCCCACTACCCCCAACATTGCCCTCTCCATCTCCTCCATCATTTCTTTCTCCCCCATCACCCACATCATTGCCCTTTCTACTACCTCTATCATTGCTTTCTCCCCCACCACCCCATCATTGCACTTTTCACCACCTCCGTCATTGCCTCCTCCCCCATCATTCTTTCCATCATCCACATCGTTGCCCTCTCCACCACCTACACAGTCACACACAGCACCACTCACCTCTGACGGTTCTCCAGCAGCATCTTTGTCACCGTCAGCTTCCTCTACGGCACAGCCGTGCGCTGAATGATGAGGTCATCCAGCCGCGCTGCTGTATCAGACAGGAAGCGCCGGGCAGGAAGCAGGATGGATACCTGCAGCTCTGCTGCCATTTTCTCCTGTTTTCTCCATGTTCTCCCTGCCCCGGAGCCTCGGGGCCGAATAAACAGGCCAGATTGCCCTCAGTGTTAGCTGCCTGCAGACCCCCCCCCCCCCTTCCACCTCCAGTGCAGCCGCATCGGCTTTACATGCGGTATGTTAGCCAGCTAACACTGCCAACTATTACAGTGAAATGAATATTCACCCCTCTCCACGCCCATGGGGATGTGGATAAGAGTGAATATTAATTTCTCTTTAGCAGCGGGGACAGGCTTTTGCCTCCTGACTCCCGCTGCTGCTCTGCTGGTATCGGTCTGGCCCCCCCAGACTCACGGGCCCCATAGCATCTGCATGGTGTGCCGCTATTAGCGACACACCACTGGCTTGGGAGCCCCTGGAGCAGCGGGGCTCTAGGCAGCTGGTGTCAGTGCTTGGGCCCACCGGAGAATCCTATGGTTCTCCGGTGGATCAGTCCGACCCTGCTCATAGGACCCAGCAACGGTGCCTATACATACGGCATTTACTATCGTATTTTTCGGACTATATGACGCAGCGGACCATAAGACGCACCTAGGTTTTAGATGAGGAATTTAGGAAAAATAAATTGAAGCCAAAAAATGGTCAATTCTGTACTTAATATCCCCTATCCTGGTATATATGGTCCCTTCATCCCCAATCTGATACACCTGGCCTCTCCTATCTATTCCGGTATCCATGGCTCCCTCTTCCCTATCCTCGTATGCATGACCCCCTCATCCCTATCCTGGTATGATTGTCCCCATCCTGTTCTTGGTATGATTGGTCCCATCCTTTTTCTGGTATAAATGGCTCCATCCTTTTCCTTGTATGATTTGGTCCCATCCTTTTTCTTTTATAATTCGCCCCATCCCATTCCTGGTATGCATGACCCCATCAGGAAAGATTAAAAAAAAGCAAACCATTACACTTGCCTTCCTCCGCCCCCTCGCAGCGATTTGCTCCGGTGCCAGCAGCTGCTTAATGTTTGTAAGCAGCACATGGCAGGGACATCATGCGCTGCTCACAAGCAGAGCACATCTGCCGGAATACTCACCTGGACCGTTCATCGCAGAGAGAGGTGAGTATCCATTCCTCTTCAGTAGCGTGCACCGTCAGCTGCCTGCTTCCTGTTGCTGCCGGCGGTCACGTGTGCCGATACTTAAGAGAAATGAATATTCAGAATATTCATTTCTCAAGTATCGGCACACGTGACCGCCGCCAGCAGCAGGAAGGCTCCGGCTGACACTGCGCGCTACTGAAGAGGAATGGATACTTTCCGCTCTCTACGATGAATGGTCCCAGTGAGTATTCTGTCAGGTGCTGGCACCGGAGCAGGACACTGTGAGGGAGCGGAGGAAGGTAAGTGCAATGTTTTGGTTTTTTTTATATCTTTTCTGATGGGACCAATCATACCAGCAACAGGATGGGACCAATCATACCAGGATGCCAGAAAGAAATGCACATTCATTGCCCTCCACGCCCATGGGTGTGGAATGCAGTGCATATTAATTTCTCTTTAGCATCGGGCACAGGAGTTAGCCGGAGCCGCTGGCTCCTGCCTCCGGTGACCCAATGCTCCGCTGAAACCGCTCCCCCACCTCCCCACCACAGCCAGAGCCCATACATCCGGACTATAAGACGCACCCCCCATTTTCCTCCACATTTTATAGTCCGAAAAATGCGGTATTTTTATGTAGAGGACGTGGCACAAACATACGGTAGGATAAAAACCTCTTTATTATCCATTAAAACAAGTGGATTCATACTAATGACAGTGCAAAAAGTAGATAAATTATATACATACAATAGGGAAAATAAGTATTTGATATACTGCAGATTTTTGTAAGTTTTCCCACCTACAAAGAATGGAGGTCTGTAATTTTATCGTAGGTACACTCCTCCTGGGAGAGACAAAATCTTTAAAAAAAAAAAACAAATCCAGAAAATCACATTGCATGATTTTTTACTTAAATAAATTGCATTTGACATAAGTATTTGATCACCTACCAACCAGCAAGCATTCTGCCTCTCACAGACCTGTTAGTTTTTATTTAAGAAGCCCTCCTACTCTGCACTCATTACCTGTATTAATTGCACCTGTCTGAACTCATTACCGGTACTCAATGATCCAAAACACACAGCCAGGGCAGCTAAGGAGTGGCTCTGTAAGGGCTTGTTTCCACTTGCGAGAAACACGTCCGTATCTCGCATGTGGAAACCAAGCTCTGGCGCCGGCACTTGGGAGCGGAGCGTGCAGCTCCATGTGTTCCTATGCGGCCGCACGCTCCGCTCTGGAGTCCCGGCGCCAGAGCTTGGTTTTCACATGCGAGATACGGACGTGTTTCTCGCAAGTGGAAACAAGCCCATAGAAGCATTTCTTGGAGTGGCCTAGCCAGTCTCCAGACCTGAAACCAATAGAAAATCTTTGGAGGGAGCTGATACTCAATGTTGCCCAATGAAAGACACGAAACCTGAAAGATATGGAGAAGATCTGTATATAGGAGGGGGCCAAAATCCCTGCCGCAGTGTGTGCAAACTTGGTCAAGAACTGCAGGAAACATCTGACCTCTAAGTGTAAACAAAGGCTTCTGTACCAAATATTAAGTTCTGTTTTTCTATTGGATCAAATTCTTATTTTATGCAATAAAATGCAAATTTATTATGTAAAAATCCTACAATGCGATTTTCAGTTTTTTATTTTTAGATTCTGTCTCAGAGTGTATCTATGATAAACGTTAGAAGTCTCCATTGTGTTTGTAGGTGGGAAAACTTGCAAAATCGGCAGTGAATCAAATTTTGTACTTCTTTTCCCCACTGTGTAACGAATATATCTCTTGTATGTATGGTCACCATAGTAATTAATGGAATTAATGGTGCTATAAAAATAATAATAATAACAATGAGTATTGTCCTCATATATATTCCTGGCATCCCAACTTTTTTAGCAACTTTCCAGATAGTTTCATTTTGTGACCCTCATTGTTTCCAGTATATTGGGCAATTCCTTACCTAGTTTTGCATTAGGCCTCATGAATGTATCACAGTTGTGTCGTATGGATCTCTAGTACTGTAATGTATCATGTATATATGGCTATGAAACGGTACTGTATCTTTGCATTCCTCCAATGATATGCATGGGCTGACAACTTTTTTTTTTTCTTTTTTTTTTTTCTTCTAGTGGTTTAATATAAAATTCATGAAAAACTTAAAATCTCACCCCTACTATGGACCATATTGCACCATAGTAGAATACTGCATTTCACAGAGGCGCCAGAGATCAACACAATGAGCGCCCATGATTGTAATGCAGAACCATATTTTTGCCATGTGTCCTCAAACAGCGTCCATTACTTGTGGCTTTGTCATGTGCATGGGCTCTTAAGGGGAATGTGTCACCAGGTTTTTGCTACCTCATCTGAGAGTAGCATGATGTAGAGACAGACCCTGATTCCAGCGATGTATCACTTCGGTTGCAGGGTGCAGTTGTTGTGACACAATCGGTCTTCTTAGATGTTGTCATGCCGGTGTCTCGCATGCCTTTTTCAGCGCCGCCCTACTCGCTGCATTCACCCCTTTGCTTTCCCAGCGTCAGACCATCTTCCTTTGTTGCCTTGTGCTTACTGCCAGCTCTGCTCCTAGGCAATCTCCACCAGGCTATACGGAGGCATTCTCACAACCAACAGGAATTTAACCCTTCTGTGTCCTGCAGGGTTTCCCTTCCCAAGCCTATCTTTAGGCAGCAGCAACTTTATTAGGTAGCTCCTCCCATCACCCCTCACCCGATCGTGGGTTCCCACTTGCTTGGATCTGGATCCCGTGGGTGCATGTTTGTTCTGCCTCTCCTTCTATTGACCTAGCTCATTTACAGTTTATCCTGACCTCGGCTATGTATACTGAACCTGTGCTGCCTGTCCTGACCTTGGATTGTCTGGCATATTTTTTTCGTTGTCCTCCTGTACCTTGTACCCGTGTGTCTGACTCTTCTGTCAGCTGCTGCAAACCCGGGCACTGCCCTGGAGTGGTACCTGTTGTCTATTAGCCGCCCAGCCTATCCTCACTATCAGAGGCTCTAGTGAAGACCCAGTAGACAATTAGCCAGTCCCCACCAGGGTAAGCCTGGCCCGTGGCTCAGTGGGTCCACACCCTCCAGCTTTCAAGATGTAGCAGAGCTCAGAAAACTGACCCCTCCCACACCACAGCTTTCGATCTACATTGCCTATTGACAGGAAGCTGCTTATCAGAGGAGGGGAGGAGTCAGACAACTGCTCACATGAGCACCAGTCTTGACAGTGCAGTTATAATGTCCTGGTGAAAAAACAATCATTGTATGGAAAAACAAGCACACAGCCTAATAAGTGACACATTGCTGAAATTGGTGTCTCAGCTCCTTCCTCAGGCTGTCCTCAGATTACATAGCAAACACCTGCTGACAGATTCCCCTTTAAAAGGACATACTGCTCTTAAATGTTTTATCTGGTGTCCTCCAGAGACCCTCACTTGTGGTTTGGACAGATCTGCAGATATCGTGCACTTGTCTTATACTAATGAACAGGACACTTGTGATGTCTGCCAATTTGGCCAGTGGTTGGAGTCATTTTCAATTTGGAAGTGACTGTCTGGGCAGTACCACGTAAACCCTTAAACATTTATTAGATACTCACAGGATATCTTAATAAATTCACAATGTTTGATAGACTCTAGTTCCACCTCTGGGATTCGCACCTACCACCACAGTAGGTGACCCTTGACCCCTCAACTGCCTGGTGAGGTGTCCGCTAGGCATTGGATTCAGGTAGAGAATGAATGGAGACATGGAATCAGCCAAGTAAGTCTGTTTACTTAGCTAACACACATACCCTAGTGGAGAGAGATGTGCAGATTAACTCTGCGGCGGACAATGGACATTTGTACGACAGTGGTAAAAATTCACCACACTGGAGATAAGTCTTTCCCATAGGCGACCATTGTTTGCAATCGGAATACCCTTTTACAGTTGTGCTCAAAATGTTACATACCCCAGCAAAATTTTTGCTTTCTTGGCCTTTTTTCAGAGAATATGAATAACACCAAAACTTTTTCTCCACTCATGGTTAGTGGTTGGCTGAAGCCATTTATAGTCAGACTACTGTGTTTTCTCTTATTAAATCATAATGACAACCCAAAACATCCAAATGACCCTGATCAAAAGTTCACATACCCCATTTCTTAATACCGTCTATTGCCCCCTCTAACATCAATGACAGCTTGAAGTCTTTTGTGGTAGTTGTGGATGAGGCTCTTTATTTTCTCAGATGGTAAAGCTGCCCACTCTTCTTGGCAAAAAGCCTCCAGTTCCTGTAAATTTCTGGGCTGTCTAGCATGAACTGCGCGATTAAGATCTCCCCAGAGTGGCTCAATGATATTGACGTCAGGAGACTGAGATGGCCACTCCAGAGCCTTCACTTTGTTCTGCTGTAGCCAATGACAGGTCGACTTGGCCTTGCGTTTTGGATCATTGTCATGTTGGAGCGTCCAAGTATGTTCCATGCGCATCTTCCTGGCTGGTGATTGCAAATTTACCTCCAGTATTTGCTGATAACGTGCTGCATTCATCTTTCCTTCAACTTTGACATTTTCTGTACCTTTGTAGCTCAGACATCTCCAAAACATCAGCGATCCACCTCTGTGCTTTACAGTAGCAATGGTGTTCCTTTCATCATAGGCCTTGTTGACCTCTCTCCAAATGTAACATTTATGGTTGTGGCCAAAAAGTTAAATTTTGGTTTTATTACTCCAAATTACCTTGTTCCAGAAGTTTGAGGCTTGTCTCTGTGCTGTTTTGCATATTGTAGGCATACTTTTTGGCATTTGCACAATAATGGCTTTCTTCTGGCAACTCGACCATGCAGCCCATTTTTCTTCAAATGCCTCCTTATTGTGCATCTTGAAACAGCCACATCACTAGTTTTCAGAGAGTCCTGTATATCAACTAATGTTATATGTGGGTTTTTCTTTGCATCCCAAACAATTTTGCTGGCAGTTGTGGACGACATTTTTGTTGGTCTACCTGACCGTGGTTTTGTTTCTGCAGAGCCCCTGATTTTTCTATTGGTTAATCATAGTTTGAACGCTGCTGACTGGCATTATCAATTCCTTGTATATCTTTTTGTATCCCTTTCCTGTTTTATGCAGTTCAACTACCTTTTCCCGCAGATCCATTGACAATTCTTTTGCTTTCTCTATGACTCACAATCCAGAAATGTCAGTGGCTGGATGAAAGATGCAAGAGTCTGTCTGGATCTCAGAAACTCAGCTTTTATGTCCACACACTGATTACAAGCAAACAGGTCACAGGTGAGGATGTTACCTTTAGTAGCCATTCAAACCCATTTGTGTCAACTTCTGTGCTTGTTATCAGGCCAAAATCAACAGAGTATGTAAACTTTTGATCAGGGTCATTTGGATATTTTGGGTTGTCATTTTGACTTAAAAAGAGAAAACACAGCAGTTTGACAATAAATGGCTTCACCCAACCACTAACCAAGAGTGGAGAAAACGTTTTGGTGTTATCATTTATATTCTCTGAAAAAAGGCCAAGAAAGCACAAATTCTGTCGGGGTATGTGAACTTTTGAGCACAACTGTATGAACTGTGAGTTCTTGTCACGGGAAACCTAGGTGTCACGGGAAACTTAGGTAGGCAAGAGCTAATAACCCGGGCCCCTGCGATTTCCCTCCACTCTGGGAATCCCTGACTGACCCTCTCCCAGAGTTTACACTGATGGTGTGCATGTCTGGGCCTCCGTCCTCACCCTGTCTCCTGTTACAACCACTGGCTGAAACCACCACCCACCACCCAGTGAAGAGACCACTCACCAATACCCCACACTTAGCACAGACAAGGATAACGGAAAATATTCACCACGCCGCAGTCACTCAGGAATACACAATAAGTGCACAGGGCAAAACAAATACAAATATAGGAAGGAGGAAAATATGACAACGGGAAATATACACCACCAGATACGATACTCCTTCTCCTAGACCACCACTCCAGACCGAGATAACCAAGCACAAGACAGAAGCTATAATCGGCGACGCCCAATGTTCAGAAGAACAATTTAAAGGCAGTGGGCGTGACCCAGCTTCCAATCCGAGCACCAGCTAAATTAACCCCGGACCAGCTAGATAAAATCTAGCCGACGCCACTGAGCGCATAGTGGACAAAAGCGGAATTACCGCTGTCTGTCGAACGCCCTAGTATGAACAGTGTCCGACATGACAGTTCTTTTGCAGCTTTCCAAGTCCATGTTGATCAGCAGACTGTAGATGAAAGCTTTCAGGTCATTTATTAGTACAGATGATCCATAGTAGGAGCGCTTTGTAGGGGAAACATGACCGTGCTCTCCTCAGCTGAGAAATGGTTAATGGTCCTTGGTCATCCTTGGCAGTCAGTGGAGCCAAACATATCGATCCAATTAAGTGAAGTGTCTGATAAATCCAGCATACGGCAGTCTTTACTAGCTCTGCAGCAGACGGGATCATTCAGCAACCTTTGTTAATAATAAGGTTTTTTTATGAATAAGCCTAAGTCTCCTCCACGCTATTGACTTAAAAACGGCCAGATGAATGATTACGAAAGGAATCCGTTTAAGATAGGAGGTATAAAAAAAAATATAAAAAAAAAATTGTGCTTGAAAATTCTTTAAAGTAGTTTTTGGCTCCTGATAATAAATTATCAAGGTTGGAATGGCCTCTTTTTACGCAAAATATCCATGTAGGGTAAAGTAGAGGTAGTTGTGTAAAACAGATGTATCATGTACCGCTTGTACCTTCATAGGAGTTGAGCACAGACTGCAAGAGATTTCATAGGGCAAATCTAGGGTAGATAAAAGGTTTGATCTTTCCACAACCTTAAAGGCAAGATGCCAAAATTGGATATGTATGGGGTCAAAAACCCATCAGGAATTGCATTTTCTGGAATATGCACCCTAAACTTTATCGTGCCTTAGTCTCTACTTAGTCGGCTTTGGAGAAAATTGCTTTGGGACTAGTTCTCTCTGCTGGTATTTTGGTGAGGGGAGCACGGCAGTGAGGGTCTATGAGGCCCATGGGTCGGTCAGGAGTCCCTGTAGGGCTCTCATTTCACTCCCCACATTAGATACCCCAAAAAGAAGCTGAAAGCTGTATGTGCACACGACGTGTTTTAGATACCAGCGTACCCACTAAGGTTTACAAGCCAAAGACACTTCAGGGGGAAAAAAAAAAACTTCCAGTGTTTTCCCGAAGCCTGTCACTTCTTTTAGCCACTTTGCAGCTTCTCAAGTCTGAAGCGGTTCAACATATTTTAAAAAACCTGGTTGAACAGAGTTTTTTGGGAGTTGATCCTCACCATATCTCCCCTCAAAACTCTTGAAAAAACCCTTCCAGTTCAATTCTTTGGGAAATCCTCTGTTCGCCTTCGGGGGTTTAACTGCTTTTTTTCCTAAAGTTTTTAAAAATGCCGTGTAGGGGGTAAAAAAAGTGTCACTACTTTGAAGAGGCTCCTGAAGGAAACCTCCCCTATCTAAGGACTGTCCAAGCAAAAGGTTGCAGAAAATGTTTCAGGAAAAAAAACTCTTCAAAAAGGAATAGGAAAAACTCCCCAATAAAGGAGACTTTCCTGAAGTGGTTTAAGCTTGAATAACTCGTGGATTTTCAACTCCTCAAACAACCTCAGTGTGCACAAAGCCTTAGGCCGGCTGCAGACGAGCATTCGCAAAGTCTTCTGAATTTCATCCAGAAAACTCGGACAATTTTCATTCATGAGTCCGGGTTTTTTTTTTTTTTTTTTGGGGGGGGGGGGGGTTTATAACGTCTGTGTGTGAACCATTTTTCTACCTCTACATAGAAAAAGGACATGATCAAGTACACTTTTTTAGATTAATAATAAAAATGTATTCCATTATCTGATTATTTTTTTTTTCTTTTTATACATCCATAGACTTGACTAGACTCAGAAGAGAATAAATAGTGCGTGCTGCAATTTTTTTTTTTCTCCTGGACTCTCCGACTGAGAGAATAATCATTCATCTGGACAGCCCTATTGAATAACATGGGTCAGAGTGCCGGCTGGGTGCTATCTCATCAGAAATCGGACATTGATCGTCCGATTTATACGCTAAATGAGCCCTTATAGTTACGTGGCAGAGAAAAATAGAGTGGACTTCCCTATTGGGAGAATATGGACAGGAGTTGACCAGAATGGTCGCTTTTTTTTATTTTATTTTTTTTTAACTATCGACTCCACACCTATTATTCTTTTTGTTTTTTTTATTCATTCTGCAGAATAGTGATTTATTAATATGTAGTTGACACAGAGCACATTTCCTGACAGTGGATTGGTGCTGTGCCTTGATAATGTGCCAGGGCACGGATCACCCGTGTGCCGTCTGCGACTTGCTGAGCAGAGTAGTATTGTGACACGCACCGGGGGCGGAAAGTATTGAGAGTCGGTAACGCAGCATGCCCCGCTATAATGCGCTGGTAACGATGATAAGGCAGGTGTTCTCCACGTCCACATGCTGAGTGCAGAGCCGGCGCGTACTCTGGAGCTCCGCAGGTAGCCTGAGAAAATGCAGCTCCACAGTGTTCACTGTGACGGCAAATGAGTCTTCATTCAGCCACATATGCCAGAGACGATACAAAGGGACTATTGAGGGAGCAGGTGGCAGGGAGGTCACCACTCAATGTGGATACAAATGGGGTCCCTTTATTGGCAGGATCTAGGTTGCGGGAAAAAAATTAAAAATAATATATATTACAAAATATTTTTTAGGAAAATCAAAAATGATGAAGCCGTCCTAACCAAAACAAGAGATGCTGACTGCCCACCATTGTTCCTTGGTGTGCTATATCTGTAAAGGGTTAAAGTTCATATCTACCAACTCCTCCTCCTCCCAAACTGAAAAAAATAAGCATCATTTCAGTAAGGAATCACTGATCTCTCATCGTCAAAAATTCTATTCAACCATCTCTTAGTTATTCATTTCTATGATCTGTCACTCATCTTTTCCAGACTCCTGAATGACAGCTGTCTAATTCTGTAGCAAAGTGTCCATATCCCAGTACAGTAGTGTAAATAAGCAGATGTGTTATTCATTATTCTGTTACTGCCTGAGCTTTTTCATTGATGCCTTTGTTTCCCATACATAGGGCCTGATTCATTAAAGGGGCTGTCCATTACTCAGACAACCCCTTCTGAATCCCTACGTTTCTCGCCCAGTAAAATAATAGCACCTATAGTCTCCTCCACTATCGGTGACGTTCAAGCAGCATTGGCATTGGCTCTCCCGGGGATTGTGTGACATTTTATCACGCAATCCCTGCTTCCAGTAAGAGCTGGCTTCAGTCTCCTATGGACATAATGGATATCCAGAGGAAGTGAGAGAGCAACGCTGAAAGGAGACTGAAGTCAGTGGCGATGGGCAGCAGGGATCCCCGGGAGAGCCACTGCCGGCGGTGCTGGAACAGTGCTACCTTTGAAGGGGAGTATAGAAGGGGTTGTATGAATAGCGAACAAACCCTTTAAGACTGGGCTTGTATATGCCAGTGTTAATAAAAGCAGCGCTGGAGTGAGATATGCCAAAGTCGTTAAGAGACGCGCGCTTCTTGAGGAATCAGACACATCTTACAATTGCCGTATGCCCCCACCAGATAATGTTGCTCAAGTTATGGCACTAAGAGGCTTTTGATGAATGTCCGGGTGGGCTTAGCCATGCCCCGTCCTGTCCTAGCCCCGCCAACTATGACAAAGCTGCTCGAGACTAGTGTAAAAATAGCAAAAAGTCAAACTTTTAGTGTAGCTTTGAGTTGTGTAAATATTTTGTGACATTCCACAGTGACCTTTTATAGCATGTGGCTAGGAGTTTGTACAGTAGTATAGCGCTATACCTATGCAGCCATGGATCTAAAGATTGCATCCTAGGCTACATTTTTTAACCCCTTAGTGACAGAGCCAAATTTTTGAAATCTGACGTGTCTTAATTTATATGGTAATAACTCTGGAACGTTTCGATAAATCCCAGTGATTCTGAGATTGTTTTTTCGTGACACATTATACTTTATGATAGTGGTAAATTTTAGGTAAATATGTTTTGTGTTTATAAAAAAACTTCTGAAATTTGAGAAAAATGTTAAATTAGTAATTTTCAAACTTTGATTATCCCTTTAATTCAGATAGTCATACCAGAGCAAAACATTAATAAATAACATTTCCCACATGTCGGCTTTACATCCTCACCATTTGTAAAATGTTTTTATTTTGTTAGCATTTTAGGAGGTTTAAAAATGTAGCAGTAATTTTTCATTTTTTCAAGGAAATTTCCAAAATTTATTTTTTTAGGGACCTATCCATGTTTGAAGTGACTTTAGGGGTCCCATATATTGGAAAAACCCCAAAAGTTATACCATTTTAAAAACCGCACCCCCTGACATATTGAAAACTGCAGTCAGGTAGTTTATTAACCCTTTAGGTAATTTTCAGGAATTAATGCAATGTGGCATGACAGAAATGAAAAAGTGTATTTTTACCACCTAAATGCCACTAACACCTGAACAGATTACTACAGCCGTCAGACTGTAAGGGTACTGTCACACTCTGCAACTTTCCAACGATCACGACCAGCGATACGACCTGGCCGTCATCGTTGGTAAGTCGTTGTGTGGTCGCTGGAGAGCTGTCACACAGACCGCTCTCCAGCGACCAACGATGCCGAAGGCCCCGGGTTACCAGGGTAAATATCGGGTTACTAAGCGCAGGGCCGCGCTTAGTAACCCGATGTTTACCCTGGTTACCATCGTAAAAGTAAAAACAAACAAACCGTACATACTCACATTCCGGTGTCTGTCAGGTCCCTTGCAGTCTGCTTCCCGCTCTGACTGAGTGCCGCCGTAAAGTGAAAGCAGATCACAGCGGTGACGTCACCGCTGTGCTCTGCTCTTACATTCCGGCCGGCAGTCAGTCAGAGCAGGAAGCAGACGGCAAGGGACCTGACAGACACCGGAATGTGAGTATGTACGGTTTGTTTGTTTTTACTTTTACGATGGTAACCAGGGTAAACATCGGGTTACTAAGCGCGGCCCTGCGCTTAGTAACCCGATGTTTACCCTGGTTACAAGCGAACGCATCGTTGGATCGGTGTCACACACAACGATCCAACGATGACAGCGGGAGATCCAGCGACGAAAGAAAGTTCCAAACGATCTGCTACGACGTACGATTCTCAGCGGGGTCCCTGATCGCTGCTGCGTGTCAGACACAGCGATATCGTATGGATATCGCTGGAACGTCACGGATCGTACCGTCGTAGCGACAAAAGTGCCACTGTGAGACAGTACCCTAAGGCTGCTATTTGGTTGTGAACTGCCATGGCAAACATCAGGACCACAAAATCATGATCTGAGGGCACCAATTGGGATAAAGAGGAAACCCCCACACTCTGTTAACCATTTATATGTAGTCACTATTCACAGCAGCATCTAAGGGGTTACACAGATAAGGGTGGTGCAAACACTGATCGTGGCTGATGCCTCAAGTTGTCAGCTATAGTGCACAGCCGACAGCTGCTGGATTGTCACCTGTATGGGGAGGGCTATTCTCTTATATCTCAGGTCAATAAAAAGACGTATTGGCTGTCATTAAGGGGTTAAAGACTTTTTACACTGGAGAGTTTGAGCATATCTCACATTTGTTCTATTTATCTCTCTTGTTGATACCAAAATAGAGATGGTGCAGTCTGTCAGCTAAGGCTACTTTCACACTAGCGTTAACTGCATTCCGTCACAATGCGTCGTTTTGCCGAAAAAACGCATCCTGCAAAAGTGTTTGCAGGATGCGTTTTTTCACCATTGATTAACATGAAGCGACGCATTGTGACGGATTGCCACACGTCGCACCCGTCGTGCGAAGGATGCGTCGTGCAGTGGCGGACCGTCGGGAGCAAAAAACGCTACATGTAACGTTTTTTGCTCACGACGGTCCGCTTTTTCCGACCGCGCATGCGCGGCCGGAACTCCGCCCCCACCTCCCCGCACTTCCCCGCACCTCACAATGGGGCAGCGGATGCGCTGGAAAAATGCATCCGCTGCCCCCGTTGTCTCCGCCGCACAACGCTAGCGTCGGGAACCTCGGCCGACGCTAGTGTGAAAGAAGCCTAAGTCGGTAATCTGTGGCTGCTGGACAGGATGGGAAGTCTGCCTCTTAACTGACAGCATCCGCTGCTCTTATTTTGATGGCCGGCCTGGCAAGTGGCGAGTTGTCACGTATGATATGCATCATGCCGCAACGATGATGTCAGGCCAGCTAATTTAAAGAAGAGCCACGGGTTCTGTCATTCTAGACCTGTATTGTGGACAACAGTATGGGATGTGGTAATCAATTTGCACCAACTTTACAAAATCTCAATGTAAAGGACTTATCCAGAGGCCACAGAAATCTCCGTCTGCTCTCCTGATCTACATGTCTCACACTGGTATCGCCTACTTTCATTTATAATAGTCTCTGGAGGCAGATTCTCAGGAAGATCTATGTCCGGCCCATAGATCTGAACAGCTCATTAACAAAAATGTGGATTTCTCTAGAATAAGACATCGGATCGCAGATATCAAGGTATCATTTTATTCGGCTTCCTCTGACTTACATGCCCATATAAACTGCTTAGGGGGGTTGATCCCTTTAAGCGCATCAAAAACAATATCTATTTTTTTCTGCTATTATTACTAAATGAAAAACACAAACAGGAACTACGTTATCTAAAATTTTTATAAATGTACTAGAAAAAATAGTTTCCAAATAAGAAAAGTATTGAACTAGACGTGGTCTTATTTCCCACTGCCAAACTACAAAATAAACCTTATATCCGAGGAATCCTATAAATATTTAGTGACCTGAGAAATAAATAACATGAGGTAAATTATTAGGATGGGAAACGTTGACCTCTTGATATAAAATACATATGGTGTATGGTCTGCATTTTGTCAATGTCAGATTCAGATGTTATTGCAGTGACAGGGATTCCACCTCCAGAGTAATGTGGAAGAGGTATGGTTCCCATGTGGATGGAGACGCCTCATCTTGGACAAGAATACTTAACTTTACAGATTGTATAAGTGTTTGTCATAGCAACTTCTCATACGTTCCACTAGGAGTAGGACTCCACCCTGCCTGTATGGGGTTTGTCTCTTTTGAGTTTTTTGGATCTGATCATTGCAGGCAAAGCTCCCATCCTAAGGAAAGAACTTTTTAATTACATCACTTAAAACTAATAAGTCCCCATAAATCTAATGTCCTAATAAAAGAACAGTCAAAAATAGATTTGTCCAGGATTAAATGGGGAAAAAAATTAAAAAAAACCCCTCACTTTTTGAATCCTCTGCTTCTGTAGTGGTCTCCACTGATCCTCCAGTGATCACATATATAATTGATATGACCGCTGCAGCCAATCACTATCCTCAGCTGTAAATGCATCCACTTGAGTTATTAGAAATGTATTTGTAAGTCTCCTAACAGTGGTCTGTGGACGCTGCTCGGTAGTGGGAGTGGAACCCTGTAGCCACCAGCATCCGCAGCTATTTTTTTGTGTTATGGTCTCCCCTTTGGTTCCTCGGGAGGCATGAGAGACCGCTCGAAGGCCTTTCAGTGAATCGGGTTCAAGTTGGTGTTTTTGGTCGTGGAGCTAGGAATTGCCTAGTTTGGACAAGGACCAGTTGGGTGAGACATCTCTAGTGGTGGTTTATCTCTAGGAGAACAAGGAGTTGGCAGTGCAAAATCGGACATGCCGAATCCTGATGATGGGGGCTCCCATAGTTGTCACCTGAACCCATCATTACTGCTAGTTCGGCCGACTTTAGTATATTGTGTATGGCGGCTTAACAGTCACTGGCTGTCTACTGTTGAGTCCTGCTGTTGCTTTTTTGTGCGGAGTCGTACCCAGCCAGGTTGCACATGCTTTCATGCCTTGTCTCTTGTCTCCTAGCTCTTTCTGTATTTTCATTACGACATGGTAATTACAGGTTGGGTCTCCCTGTTCTCTCTTATTTTGCTTGTTTGACTGTCTTGTCTCCATGTGTTTTACTCTCTCTTTTTACTCCTGATTTAACCATGTACTTTACAGGCATAAATTGTCCATCTTACCATATATAATAAACTGCATTCCTTCTAATGTGAGGGTCCGTCTATTTCTGCAGCCCTACGGAAAACAAATGATGACGAATGATGACTACAGCTTGCACCACTTACTGTCTGTTGCACTGCCCTCCTCATCTGATCTAAGGATTTTGGGTGCATACAGAGCCTCTCACCTAGCCAAATCCGTTCTCATGCTTCGCACTGACGAGGGCCAACAGCCCGAAACACCGTGTCTGCGAATTGAGTTTCTGATTTGGCTTTTATCCTAAGTCATATTGCACGACTCGTTAAAGGGTTGATTGTGACTTGTATTATCTCTACTACCAACAGGTAGCACTATAGAGTTCAAGTCTTCTTTTTCTCTGAAGAGGCAATTTGCATATACGTTTTTGTAGTAAATTATTTTTCACTTCTATTGTTCGTAATATTACAATTTTTTTTTTATTTCCATTCATTATACCAGTAAACCTGAATATATCACAAATTTGTTGAATAGAATATATAAGGCCAAAACACATAAGTCTTCCGGACTTGCCGATATAATGTTAATCAACTTACCCTCTAATGTGTATAGGGCCTCACACCCCTTCCCCCAACCAATGAAGTCAGGGGAGAGAAGGATCCGGCTGGTGGAATTTCGACAGGGAGCTAGGCCTGGCCTGGTAACGACTCTCATAGAGAAGACAGGAGCACTCGCCTGAGACAATCGTTCTTGCTTATGGGGTAGTTGGGAGCGAGATTTTTCGGGGAAATGATCATTGACCTGGAACTATCCACGGTATATGGTGGCTTTAGACTTTATTACATTTGTAATCCATTCTCTATTTCTGGATGCTATTCTCACACCAAGATGGCTAGGTCCATACTATATTATTATTATTATTATTATCATTTATTGTTATAGCGCCATATATTCCATGGCGCTTTACATGTGAGGAGGGGTATACATAATATAGTAAAGTATACTGTATGAATGTCTTTGTTTCCTCACCTGTGAATATTCAAGTAAAGGTCCATTTCCTCTTACCTCTTCCAATAAACGACCGCCAATTAATTACTCTTTACATGACTGACACTCCTTTAGTAACCTGTTTACACAGGCCGCTTCTGATGATCGATCTGTAATTGTAAGTTCAGTGCACGTAGAATGTCATTGTTCTCGGCAGCACAGGTCACGCAATAATATTTGGGGTAAACCTAAAGATCCTTTCACCTGACGAACGAGCGTACTGCTCATTTTCTCAGGTGATCTGCAGCCTGTTTAGACTGCGAACCTTTGTGTGAAATGAGGGTTCCTAGGATGGTGTGTCTCCAGGATGGTGTACATTTTCTGTGGCGTCGAATAGCATTGTAAACTAGAGGATTAAATACAAAAGTTTACTGGAAAAAAAAAAAAAGATATGGGTGATTTTTGTTTTTCCTGCATATGTTATACAGACCTTACAACGTAAGATAAACTGGACTTTATATTTGAACCCTGAAAGTGGAGTTCCTGAGCCAGGAATTGGCATCTACTGGGCTTCACCATTGCCCAGAGTTCCATCAGACCATCTAAGATGAGACTCTGGAGGTCAAGCTGATGGACAATGAGAAAAGGGAGCTTTCCAGTATTGAGTAGAAGAAGCAGATGACCTCTGTGGGATGAGCTAATAGGATGAGTGACTGATTTTCTCCAGACATGTTTATTTTTTGTTTTCTCATCCTTCATCTTGAGCACTTACCCGTAATCTAACCGGAGCTCCACCATAGATGACGCGTTGGCACATGATCAGGCCGTTGTGTATGAATCCTCACACTTGGTTCTCCATTCTTACCCATAAATAGATGTGGATGATTGCTACATGGCTGTCATGACGGTTGGCTGGAGACGTTGTATTTTCCATGAGACAATACTCATGTGATGGGATCTGGGAAGTCGTCTGCAACGTTCTTCTCTATTTTTAAATGTTATGATTCCTGTCGTGACCTTTCACATTATCTGAAGATTTATTCAGGTCGATTTGCCAACATTTTATTTCTCTTTTGTTTGCCTAAATCTCTGTGGAGACATCTTCAATGTCATGTTAGAAGAAGATCAGTGCAGAGGAAACAAACCAGAAACGAGCCTGAATGGACACTGATATTTCCCAAGGCTCAGGCTTATGTGTCGTTCAATGGAATCACTAAGAAAAGAAATAATTATATTGTTTTCCCAAAGTGCCGTTTTCTGCCCTGAAAAATCTGAAGGTTTCCCTTCTATATTACTTGCTGTCAGTAGCAATCTATCTCTAATAGCAGGGTCACCTCGAGCCAGATTACAGAAAGTGTGGACCGTCCTTTGTCTCTGCTGTCCGTCAACTGCGTACAGGTATAACAGAGAGGTGCTCTTTCAGTTCAGAGCATACACATTTGAAAATGATTGGAAGTGAGGGGAAAAAAGTTCCCACACCTTTAGTGCTGGTAGAAAGCTGCTCATTCAAATAGTGTGGATAGCAAGTTACGGAGAATGAGACTCGAGACAGTTCCAATCGTGCAGCAAAAACCATTTTTACTTGCAGGAGATAAAGGACTATGCTTTACTGGTTTCGAGTAAAATCACTATTTGCCTTACTTTATGCATACAGACATGTGAAGTCGGCCTTATGATGGCTAATGCTCTGTGCAGTACCTTTTGTTTGCCAACTTCACCTCCGCCTCAGACTTGTATAGTATGGCGAAAGAACGCTCTTTATACATCCCCCCCAGAGCGTCATCTGAGTCACGCGCCATTGGCAAGAGCATAAAAACTAGCACAAAATTTGAAATAAAAAAAATAAAATCATATTTCTAGAACTGTATGGAGGATTTAAAGAATACTCGATCAGCAGGATAAAAGTTAGAGCAAAATCTGGCCACTCTTGGCCCGCTGAGAGGTCTTCTTGAAAGGAACAGACAATTGGCATTTGGAAAACAGAACTATTGCATTACTGATACAAATGGAAGAGGAGGAACCCCCACTGAATATGATGAGGGCCGTCTGGTTCCTGATTTATAGAATGGAAGAACTTTTTTTCTTTCGTTTTAAAAAACTGACTCAAAATGGACATGAGACCGACCCCATAATAATGTAGTTTCACCGCATATTGCAAAAAAAAATCCCCAAAAATTGCACTTGAGAATGTGCCCCTACAATTGGCACTTATTTTTATAGGGGTTTATCGAGACTATTTTATTTTTTTGTCATGGGCTAAAAACTGACAGGCAGGTAACTACTATCTACCTGCCTCTCCTGCCCGATGCCATTACAGAGCAGGCACGGACTGCTCCTGCTGGCGATTCTGCTGCTTCCTTTGGCCTCATGTCAGCAGAGCAGCTCTTCCTCTTCCGGGTTGCTCTGTCGACGTGGCGTGATAGCTGACATTATGCTTAATGGCAGGTGGCTCCTCACAGTTAGGCAGCAGGGAGCTGGCTGTTTATGAACACGATATCTGCAGTAAAGCCCGGTCGACAGAGCGGAAGAACAAGAGCTGCTCTGTTGACAAGATGTCAGCAGAAGCCCTAGAATTGCTGGCAGGAGCAGTCCGTGACCGCTCTGGGCTTGCGCAGAATAGTAAGGCAGTTAGAAACTACCTGACAGTAAGTTCTTAGGCCTGTAAGGAAAAAAAATAGTCCTGAATAATCCGTTTAAGTAATGTCTGTATTGTTGTGAATTATCTTATATGCTGCAATTTGTATACAATTAATTATTAAATATTTGCTTAATTAGAATAGTATTTGCAGGTTATTCTTGCAGCTTTACATGTATATCTACAGGGTAGTAAATCTAAAGATCAGCTGTTTTGCTTCATTGCAGACCTCTTAAATACTGGTTTCTTGCCAGTAAAACCTTACTAGCAGAGTGGTTGCCTTTGAGTTCCACCTTCCTCTTACTGCTTATGAAAAGAACAGATGGTGCATTTTCCCCATAAATTCAGTTATCAGATGTCAGGACTCTGGAATAGATTTTTGTTTTTGGCTTAAAAAAAATGCTTCAATCAAATTAAAATCCAAACTTGCCACGAATATTTGCCACGAACATTTAAGTGAAGCTGGAAGGGCTAAGTTGGATGAAGTATGTCCGCATCCGTGGGATGCACCAGACTAAGAATTTCAATCCTCATTCAGTTCTTAAAGGGGTTTTCCCAAGACTAAGATATTGATTACCCAAGTGTCGGACCCCCACTGATCTGATATTGATTGCCTATCCTAAGCACAAGTAATCAATATATAAGTCCCGGTCAAACCATTGAAAGGTGATATGTCCGTACTTCTGAGTTGTAATTTTAGAAATATTTCTATTCCAAATGAAATGATTCTAGAACATTCTCTATGGCCCCGGTTCATCAATACCAGTGTTGTTCATGCCAGTCTTAATGAGGAAGCTTGCTTGATTCATTAGGAGGCGCATGTCTATCAATGAATCAGGCGCATCTTTAAAAGTGGCTTGTATCTCCATGAACCTTGCCACAAATCCTACTCCAGTTGAAGACTATAGTAAGATTTATAGCTTAAGGTGCGCCATAGCTCGTTATGAAGTGATTCTGATTTCCAGCCACCACTAGAAGGAGCTTGGCAGTAGGTCTGTGAGTCCTAGTTGGCCTGCCCATGCAGAGTGATTGACGGCTCTTTCTGTGTCCAAATTCTTACTGCAATCGCTATCAATTACCCTGTGTTGATGGAAGATGCGAACTCTCAGGCTTTATGGTTCCTGCCATCATTCCCACTTCTCACGTCTCATTATATTCTGCAGTTTAGTATTCCTCCTTTATATCCTATGCTGCAGAGAGAGTAAAGAAGAATTTATCCATTAGGGAAAACAAAACACATTGATTAAGGGGTAATCAGGTTGTCAGTGAGTAGCTTTAAGAGCTTAGAACTTCACAAATATGCATTTGTTTGGGGGTAAAAAGTAATAACCAGATATTAGCTGTAAGTGAATACAAAAATATCACACATTTTCCGGGCTAAAAAAAACCCCAGTCTAGCTATCCCTACAGTGGGTCCCCATTTTATTTAGCTCTTCTCCCCCTGTGACCATCCTTGTGGTTTATTATGTTTACATCCTGAACTTCCTGCCTGATCTTCGTATGTGCCCCTAGACTACTTTTTCCAGTAGTCAGAGCTGTATCTGTCCCGCAGCTCACACACTCCCATTCTTAGTGCCTGCCCATTCCACCTACAAAGCACCATCTAGAGACTCCTATACAGTCTCAAGATAGATAATTGATGTGCACACAGTTTCTCCGTCCTAATTTTCCTCCCACTTCACCTAGTATGTGGTATCCTCAGACATTTCTGCAGTCAGTACTGTTACAGGTACTGACACTGGCCAGCTCATTGTACTGCAGGGGAGCAATGTGTCCTATATAATGTAGTCATTTATTTTTATGTAATCCAGCACTCTAGTCAGAAAGGATGGTGTGGAGGTACCTGTGGGAAGATGGATCGGGGTAGTGGTCCCTCTTGTGTATCCGGGCCGGAACTGTTAGGGCTGTCACCATTGTTGCCGGGGAAAAGACTTCCTGACTGGAGCAGACCTGGGCACCTGACTGAGGGGGACGGGTCAGGTATAAAAGAGACTGAGCGCGGGAAGATGGGACTTTTGGCGGGTACTCAGCCTGTGCGACAGGAGAAGGTTGACTCCCTCTCCGCTGACCAGCGCCAATTGACAGAGCTGTGTGACCTGACTACGGTCCCCGCTCAGGCAGACCTTGCTTCCGAAAGGGGCAATTACACGCTGCCCTTTGATTCTGAGAGTGCTTACCAGACAACCACAGATGTAATGCACAGTGCGGATCCCTCTGTGCACGCTGAGTACGGGAGTGACGTTGCGGCCTGCTCTTCTGGACTGTGCACTTCACCAGCGGTGCTGCGGATTTGCTCCCAGACAGCTCCCCATTCTAAGGACAGGAGACCACGTGCGCGAAGGACCGGGTACTTCACCTCCGTGCAGAGACAGTGCATCAATTATTTCCAGGACCGGATCAGAGACTTCTCGCGCCACCTACGGTGCCATCGTGGTATTTTCCAGCCTCCACTGTCCAGGAACCAGAGACTGTTAATTTGTTTTACTTGTCCCTTGGCTATTACCCTATTGCCATTATCATTTGCCTGTTGTTTTACATATTGTTCCCCCCCATCCTCCCTGTGCAGAGAGTAACCCCTGAATTGTTTAATTATAAAGAATCAGTTAACTCTTGCTGTGTCTCCTGCCTGTCACTGCGTCCCTCGTACCTGCAAGTACCTTACATACCAAAGCCACAAGATTATGCAATTACGGTACTCATTCTGCGCAGAGCTTCCAGTATGCTCTCTCTCCCTCCCTGTGCACATCTCCAGTCACTGTAAACTTGCTGAGAATCACAGGCTGTGCCATCTCCATTGAGAACTCACTGCTGTGCTTCTGGTTGACATGTTCCAAACATAGACAGGAAATCTCTGTGCCAGATTGTAGTAGGAAATAAGGGGCTAAAGGTCACATCACTACATGGAACCATTCTGGAAAAGAGCAGAATATTAGCAGCATGTAAATTGTAACTCTGTGAGTGTGGACCCACTGCGACACGGGCCAGGCTTACCTTGGAGGGGTGCAACAAAGTGACTACCTGGTATTCACTAGAGCCGTGTTTCCCAAACTCCAGTCCTCACGGACCCCACGGGTCATGTTTTCAGGATTTCCTTAGTATTGCTCAAGTTGTGGAAGTATCATCAAGGGATCAGGAATTCTCACCTGTGCAAAACTATGGAAATCCTGAAAACCTGACCCGTGGGGTCCGTGAGGACTGGAGTTTGGGAAACACTGCACTAGAGCATCTGATGGTGAGGATAGACTTGGCTGCAGGTAGTCATAAGGTGCCACTCCAGGGCAGTTCCCGAGTCTGCAGCAGCTGTCCGGAGGGTCAAAGATGTGGACAGTTATTCCAAGGTCAGGGCACGCAGTACAGGTTCAATGTGTAGCCGAGGTCGAGCGCGTAGAAATCAAAATAAATGAGGAGGTCAAAGATCAGAAAACAAGAGAGACCATACAAGATAGAAATTGTACAGGAAACTAGACAGGAACTGAACTAGAACCTTAGATCGCCTATTAAACCCCCTACTGCTTGGGGATAGTCCAGTGAAGCTAACCTCTGCAGGACATAGTGGGATTAAGTGCCTGCAGAATCTGGCAGCGCCTACTATAGCCAGGTGAACACTCGCCAGCAGCAGTAGGATGCAGCCATGTTGGAAATGCTGCAAGAGGCAGCTCAGCGAGACAGCCTGATTCTGGGAAAGGAGAGCTGTGACCACAGTGAGTAGGGCAGCGCTTACCTCCTGTGCAAGTCATTGGCGTGAAATAAATTGTGCAGTTCCTTAATTTCTGATTTAACTTATCAATGTTTTAATAATTGTAAACCATGAAAACCCCTTTAATTCAGATTTGCAAAATTTAAATGTATATTTACAATGTTTTTGTAAACATATGTTAATTGCAGCATGACCTTTTTTTATATTTACTTATTTATTTGCGTTATTTTTGTGTATTTGTGCAAAGCCCTGGATAAAAGCCTTTAAAGCGGGTCTGCCACCGGATTTCACAAGTCAGTCTGCTTACATTATTAACTAGATCTCTTCGTTATGATGAGTTGTATTTAATATGAAGATGTCAGATTGGATGCCTAATCCTGATATTAAAATTAACATTTTATGAATCCAGTTGAACTGCGAGTGAGCTGATAAGTCCAAGTGTATTCAGTCTACACCCACCTGAGTGACAGCTGCAGCTTGTACTGAGCAGTGTGAGATCTCAGCGGGAAGGAAGGACACTGAGAAATGGTCAGTCAAGCTAGGTGGGGGGAGATTGAGTTAAACTTTCATAAAGAATTATAGAGCTATTCTGACATGAAAATCTAAGCAAGTACACCAGCTTCCTAAAGTTTGAGATCTATGTCATATGCACTTTGTATTGTGAAATTTGTGGACAGATTCGCTTGAAGAAACTTTGTCAGCATACTTTAAGCATTACCAACAGCACATTTTTTTTTTTGTTCTCTTTTTATTTGATAGAAAATCCATTTCTTTATTGCCTGACGTAATTTGCTTCACTGAAGTTATGTTATTACTTTTGGGCCAAGGAGGAGCGTGGTCATGTGCTTGCCAGTGGTTTGGAGCCCATGCCCATGTCATTTTCTTTCCATTCTGTTACTGTGTTTCTTTTGAAGCTCATTGAGAACACAGACACTGCTCGTTTTGATTGGCTTTTACGATTGTTATTGGGATGGCTGACAGCTGTCTGCCAAGATGTCTACGCGGCCTTCCTGTGCTCGCTGCCACTAAGCTCCACAGTGCTATTGTTCACATTTAGCCCCCCTTTTTCCCTTTTTTCTTTTTTTTTTTTGCTTAAAATCTTTCCAGCTGTATCCTGATACGGCAACTGGCAGGGTCTTTTAAATTAACTCCAGATTGTATTATTTATTTAGTTCACGATAAGCGACAAAAGACCATAGACTTGCTGCCATGTTTTTTGAGACAGAGTGAGAGGAAGTGACCTCGTTGCTTCAAGCACCTCTCATCTTATGGAGATAAGTTGTGTGTTCACTGATAGAATCTGTCACATCTTTGGTCCGTAATTAAATACATTCAGATTTATTTTCCATTTTATCCTACATTTTAAAGGGGTTTTCCGGCTGACCCTCTGTTGTCATGAGAAACCATCGGCGCCCTGCGATCATGTGACAGGAGCACCGATGGGTGGGATGCGGCTGTTGCGTCTTAAATCCCGCTGTCAGTGATTGATAGCGGGATTTAACTGGTTAACAACTTCATGTCACACCATCCCTATGGCCAGTGCTATCTTCACTCTCCTCTAGTATGGGAGAAGTTGACATCTAAAGGAAGTGGTAGTTGCGGCTGCTCTCTCACTTTTCTACGGATGTCTTGATTTGTCTGAAGGAGGGGAGAGTGAAGCCAGCACTGATTGGCTGCAGGGATCGTGTGACATAATGTCATGCGATCCTCGGGAGATCCAGTGCCGGCACCAAAGGGGAGTAGAAGTATTATTATTTTACTGGGGGAAACATGGGGATTGAGAAGGGGTTGTCCTTCACTCTTTAATTTCACAAGTTGGGTACAGCTGGGGGTAAAACAGTTAGAAACTATGGTCAGAGAAAATAAAGCACCAAGCTGAAGATAAATAAAAGGTGCAGACTTCTATACATAGATATACTAGGAAGTCTTTATAGTGCAATCATTGTAAACACTTCTATTTATACAGTTTTGGTCTGGCGGAAGATAATAGCATTTGCTGTTTCCAGAAATGCTTGGAACACAAGGCATCTAATGAAATATCAGAGCAGTAAAAGACGCTATTTGCAGCACAGTACTAACAGTCTCTAATATCTCTGTTAAATTGATTACAATCTTGGAACAGATCTTCTTCGAGATACTAGTTCTGGTACTTGAATGTCTGACGCTCTTGTGTATGTAGCACAGATACCGTCTTCTCTAGCCAAAACATTCAGCGACTGGCAACGTATCACAGGAGAACTAGTAGTTACGTTACGTGATTTTACCACGTTCTTGGAATAGATACCGAAATCACTAGGCACCACCCACAATAAAGGGTCTAATCCTTGTAACACCACTGTTCTCGCCGGGGTTCTGAAGGCCATTCGTTTATAGGATTGGGCTGTATATGGAATGCATGGAAATACCGCGTGCTCAAACATGAATGACTCGTGGCGTAGGTGTCATTAGATGGTGTAATCATTCATCATATCTATTATCAATCTCCAACTATATAAATTATTTCACTTAAAGGGGTTGTCTCACCACAAAACCCACATTAATATTGAAGCTACCACAATGGGCTGGCTTCCTGCAGATAAGGCAAGCCGCTTTCCACAGATTTCCCATGCAGTTGTAGTACTACATGGTGGTCATTCAGACGAATGTCTTGCTGTTAGAGCCACGTGGAATTAAATGTATAAAACCTCTCTTTAGCAGAAATTTTCTCATAAATCATAATATATTCTGGACTATAAGAAGAATAGTAGTAATCACAGTAGTTTATTGATGTATATAGGGTCAGAGATGCCACCCCATACCGGTTCTCGGGTACCCATAGGTGTACAGGGTCACATCCCAGCTGTACATCAGTGCTAGGCATTCAGAAGCTGGACAGAATAGTTCAGCCATAGAATAGGAGATTCATGCAATTTATCTTCTTTAGGCGTGGCAGCACTTGTTGCCACCCGTGGGCATGGCTCACCCAGGGAGTGCTACCAGCTAATAGAATTTGCCGATGTCTCTGTGTTCAATGCTTAAGAAGGCTGCTATGTATAAGGCCTCATTCACATGTCCGTGTTGCACGTGCATGTTGTATCCATTTTTTTTTCTCTCGGATAAATCATGTACCTATTATAATCTATGATGCCATTCACATGTCAGCGTTTTTTCACAGATCGTGAAAAATTAAGCAGTTAACTAGTGTAGTGAGCTCACGATAGAGAATTTTTAATGAAAGTATATGTAGGATGCTAGCAGGTGCGTAGGATGCAGTGACACACAGGAGACAGCAAGGGTTAACAGGTTCTTTATATAAAACAGTGTTGGAATAAGCAGAGGGGGAAAGGATGTGAATTTGCGGATGGGGAAAGACAAATACAGCAGGTAATAAAAGGTTAACTCCTCAGTCTCTGTGCACTAGAGGAAGGTGGCTGGACGATTCCTCGGTGGCGCCGTACGCGGCGCGAGATGTCTCCAATCTGGTCCCGCAGAAAGGCGATGCACTGTCTCCTTGAGGTGATGAATCCTCCGCGTCCTTCAGCACGTCCGGGCACGCGGTGGAGTAGAGATGGAGGTCCGCAGCACAGCGAATGAAGCAGAAAGTTCCGTAGACAAGGCCGCAGTAGAAGCACACAGTCCAGCGGACACGGCCACATGCGCGGTCCGGTTTTCAACCGGCAACGCAGGGATATGAGTAAGCGGTGGTGAGCGGAGCAAAGGTATGCCCTCTGTACTGGTCACTACAAGGTGCAGATGTCTTTCTGGGCTGTGGGTAGCACGTCTTAGCAGTTTTGCTAGCCGGGTGTGAAGGCACAGCAAGCTGACGTGGGTCCGTCGAGAGGGAGTCAACCGTCTCACTGCTCACAAACTCGTTCCCCGCCAAGTGTCCCGTCTTCCCGCGCACACTGCTACTTAAGTCGGACCCGCCCCCATCAGTCTGGTGTCCTGAACTGCTCCGGTCAGAAATCTCTTCCCCACCGGAATAATAGTGACAGCCCCGATAGTTCCAGCCCAGACACGCAAGAGGGACCATTAGCCTGGCTCTCCTCCCTACATATATTAGAAAATAGATTCAATTATTAGTTTTCAGCAGTGCGGGAACACATGATGTCTTATTACGTCCAATTCTAAAATAGCCGCAAATATCTCCCCAGTTACATCACTAGTTAGGAGCAATTACAAACAGACAAAGTCACTTTATTGTAAATATTATAGATGGAAATAGTTGGCCACAAACTGCAGCGTCGCGCAGCTGATGGCATGTGGATGATGGATATTTTCCTTGCCTGGATAATACAAAAACTTGTTATCCACAGCAAAAAGCTGCAATTATAAACTCAAGCAATAGGGAATGGAATACACATAAAAAGATTTGGGCTAAAGGTTAAACTCGTGGAACAGAAATCACAACAGAGGGGAAAAAAAAGCCGGATCCATGACACAGCGGGTACCACTGGCACCAAAGATGCCCCTCTGACTTACATGGGTCACTGGTATCAAACATGTTATGTCGAGGCATCTGTCATTTTAATGGGAAAAATGTCACTGTATATACCTGTACTGTAGTTTGTAGGAATTATGCGAACAGCCAGAGACCCCCTGTTTTACTGGAAGGTAGGGTTTCCACCAATCAGATCTTAATGACATATCCAATGTTCAAAAGAAAACTGTATGGTCTGCAAAAAAATGTTTATCACCGATGTTTGTACTTCTGATTACAAGCAATCTAGATTGGATGCAATTTAACAAACTTTCAGAACTCTGTCTGTACAGGGGAATACATAGAAATCATGGGACTCCATAATAAAAGTCCATATTGGACCCAACTTGGCACAGTCACTGCACCTAGGCACAGTTGCAAAAGAGAGTGGCTAGAAATATCAAACTTAGCTGGCCAATAATCAGCGATTCTCTCAGCTTTTTGGCCACTAGATAGTCAAGAATTGTGACCAGACTTACAGGACTGGACAGACTGGCACTGGGATGGGGCTATTCATCACATAACCTCCCCAGCTCATGAGCCTCACAACAGTTTTCTGGTCTGCCTCCATTGGAGACGCTGGGTCTGTACAGGTTGTAAGATGATTTTTTTTTTAATTGAATTTATTGTAATGCTGCGCTAATGCTGGTATCCCCGCATGGATCTCCTGCCCCCCGTTGCCTGAGCAAGTGTGTGCAACTGTATGTTGCCAGGTCCCGTGTCCTAGAACCCTGAGCAGCTTGAACCCAAACACCTGGCCCGTATGCAGCCAGGTCCTGAAACTGACTCCTGGTTCTTGTGCAGGCAGGTCCTGAAACTAATCCCCTGGTCCTTGTGAGGCCAGGTCCTGAAACGGACCTCTGGTTCTTGTGCGGCCAGGTCCAGAACTCTGTAGCCTCTCCGGCGGTGCCTGAACCCAGAAACCGAATTGGTGGTACCTGCACCCTGACGCCGCATTGGCAGCACCTGAGATCAGAAGTCGCTCCATCGGTGCCAGAAACAGTACCTGAGACCCATATGTCTGAACGCTTATGCAGCGCCCCAGAGTCCTGGTCGTTGCAGTACTGATGCTCCGCCGCTAAGGGGAGTGATGGTATGTCTGATGGCACTGAAGGAGTTCACCTGACCAGGTATCACAGACACCAATACACTTCATAGTCTGGCCTCCAGGGGGAGCTAAGGGTGCTATGTATTAGGCCTCTCCTCACAATCTGGTAAAACTGGGGGTTGGATAGAAAGTTAGAGAGAAGCTGACTGGGTTGGAACCAGGCAACATCCTGTGGCAGAGGGTGTTGCAGGGGATGATTCAGGGGGTCCCTGTCAGGGGTGGGATCCTGACAGAGGCCTAGCGAACAGGAAAGAACGTTAAGGAACCGCACCTGCACTACATCGCGGCGGTATCTCAAGAAAGGAAAAGAAGCGAGGTTTATTGTGAAGAGTGAGAAACGAGATCGAAGCAAAAAGGAGATAACACCAGTAGGAGTCGTGCTGTAAGATCGAGGCAACATCCTACTGAGGCGCGTAGCCGGTGGCCGGAACGCCGAGGAAGTATTGGGCTCCAAGCATTACTTCAAACAGCGGCAGGACAGTCAGTTATAGGCGGGCTGTCTCACCTAAATCACCTAAGCAGACATAGGGGGCAACTGTGGGAGAGGGGCGTCACTAGGGTCCCAGAAGAACTCCAGGCCTACCCGTCATACGGGTGCGTCCTAGCCATATCATCTGGGGGACGGAGAAGAACATCAGAACAGATAGAAGTTGTGGGAAGTAACATCAGAAACAGACACAACAGTTGTGAGGACTATCCCGTGGTGCTCAGCAGGGAAGTACTACAACACACAGGCGCTAGAAGGAAGGCACAGATTTCCACCTGGAACGGGAACTCTGGAGGTGCCATCGGACCGGCCGGTCTCAGCCAGCCCTGTTAACTGTACTCTGGATTGAGGATCTTGAAGTCTTCAGTAAAGAGGTAAAGAGACTGCAACCCTGTGTCCTCGTTATTCATCGCGACCTGCACCTCGCACCACCACCTACACCTTTCATTGGACGCCCCTTAGCAGGGTCACAGACCGGGTCTAGCCACCGTGACAACCCCAGACCTGAGACAGAGAAGCCCGGTACCGAGTACCCCGCGGCCCTGCGTCTGGGGTCGCTCCACTTACCTTTCTCTGAATCCAGTCCTGTCTGTGACTCCTTGTCAGTATCCATCCTTCCCAAGGAGTAGTCTGAACAGAGCCTGAGTCTGCGAACCTGACCCCTGGGGTCAGCAGCTGCATTATCGGGAACTTCCCAGGAGTGGTACCTGGCGGCTAGCTGCAGCTCAAGCCTGATTCCACCATCCAGAGCTCCAGTGAACACCAGGGGTAGCTGCTTGGCTACGCCCCACCTAGGCAAGCCTGGCCCCGTGGAACAGGGGGTCCACAAACCACGTGCAGCACCTGCGTGCGTGACCTTCTATATGAAAGTAATAATAAAACTTTTATACACAACACAAGTGCATTTCCGGTTTGCATACAGATATTTTACATCCAAATACATATTTCTTTATGAAGTAAATCTAAAAGAACATTCTCAGAAATGTACTCTGCTGTACTCATAGACTTATAAGAAAGCAATATGCGTCTCTAGTCTTTCAAAACGTCGGCTGTTCACAAGGGAAAACGCCAATGGGGTAAGGGAAGGGAGAACCTACATTTCTGATCAGCACTTAGAATAAACTAAAATGGTGCTAACTGGCGGGCTTTCAAAGATGTGTCCCATGTCGACCAAACCTAGTCGGAGAGATCTGTTTCATTGATTGTAATGCTGTAAGTTATTCCAGACTTTTGACACCTTATATCCTAGAATACAGGGACATAAGAGCAGAAAGCTTTGACTGTCTAGGCAGTGCGCTGCCGTCAGGATGTGCAAGAGCTGCTTGGTCTCCCATTTTCCTAAGGGATCGGGGGAAATCTAAAGTAGGTCCTTAGAGGGTTTAGAGGCATGTTGTGCTCCAGAAATGAGTTATTCTGTTCTGCAGCCAGTATTACATCTATTGTGTGTCCAGTTCAACATGAAACATTTGATAAAAGGTCCTCTGTAAAGCTTTAGCATATACTGCAGTAGATATTTGCTTTAAACTGTTAAGAAGAGATTGGATTGGCTAACACCAGAATTGTCCACTTTTTACGTAAGATGATCTTCTAGTCAAGATGTCCTATTTTTTATTATTTTTGTTTTTTTTTCTTTGTGGAAAAAGTATAAGGATTTTTGGGATAGGGTTTTTTATAGTATGTTTAAAAAAGTGAACATTTGAAAAATGGTGTCATGCTGAAAATTGAGTACCGATATTTGCCACAATCGGAGGTCTGTGAAAAAGACAAGAAAAATAATACTTCGACTTGATTCTGGAACAGGAGTTGTGCACACATCTACTATATAATTGTCTAAGGGTCACTTCCGTCTTTCTGTCTGTCTGTCTGTAACGGAAATCCCAAGTCACTGATTGGTCGCGGCAAAACAGCCACGACCAATCAGTGACTGGCACAGTCCGGCGGCAAAATGGCCGCTCCTTACTCCCCGCAGTCAGTGCCCGCTCCATACTTTCCTCCAGTCAGCGCTCACACAGGGTTAATGGCAGCGTTAACGGACCGCGTTATGCCACGGTGTAACGCACTCCGTTAACGCTGCTATTAACCCTGTGTGACCAACTTTTTACCATTGATGCTGCCTATGCAGCATCAATAGTAAAAAGATCTAATGTTAAGAATAATTAAAAAAAATAAAAAATAGTTATATACTCACCTTCCATTGGCCCCTCGGATCCAGAACAGGTCTTTCCCGCTCCTCGCGACACTCCGGTGTTCGCTCCATGCATTGCGATCTCGCGAGATGATGACGTAGTGGTCTCGCGAGACCGCTACGTCATCATCTCGCGAGACCGCAATGCACTCTTGGGACCGGAGCGCGTGAGGAGCATCGGTAAACGCTTCGCCTGGATCTGGGGGCCAACGGAAGGTGAGTATATAACTATTTTTTATTTTAATTCTTTTTTTTAACAGGGATATGATGCCCACATTGCTATATACTACGTGGGCTGTGCTGTATACTACGTGTGCTGTGCAATATACTACGTGGGCTGTGCAATATACTACGTGAGCTGTGCAATATACTACGTAAGCTGTGCTATATACTACGTGGGCTGTGCTATATACTACGTGGGCTGTGCTATATACTACGTGGACTTTGCAATATACTACGTGACTGCAATATACTACGTGGCTCTACAATGTACTACGTGGCTGTTATATACTACGTGGCTCTACTATATACTACGTGGATGACCAATATACTACATACCTGTGCAATACACTACGTGGCTATGTTATATACTACGTGGCTATGTTATATACTACGTACGCTATGTTACATACTACGTAGCTCTATTATATACTACGTAGCTATGTTATATACTACGTCGGTTGTGTTATATACTACGTCACTGTGCAATTATAGTATGTAGCCTGTGCTATATACTACCTACATATTCTAGAATACCCGATATGTTAGAATCGGGCCACCATCTAGTTTTTTTCATAAGTGCCTAAGTCTGACTCAATTGATAAATTTATTTTGGAGATATCATAGCCACCAATTTGAAATGGTTGTTTTTGCGAAAAATGCGTTAAAGTCTTTCGTACTGATTACACAAAGACATGTTTACTTACGATCAATCAACTATTCCAGGACCATAGAGTGATCCTTCCTCGTACTCGTAAAATTCCTGCAGAGCTGCTCTCTCTTTTCTGCGATAAGATCTGTTGTCTCTAATGGAGTCAGACGAACGCCGCTCCGATGGACTTAAATGAGCCTCATTCAGAGTGTGCGCAAACATCTCCACTCGACATAAATCCCATGTTAATGAGAATTGCCAAAAATGTAACTATGTTCTCAATCTTTGCACCCGAATGAAGATGTTTCGGAGAAGAGAATTGTAGAGGTAGGCCTGTTAAAAATGATTGAGGGCATCATACACACCCTGGAAAAATTAAGAGTGAGGGCCGCATGACTACCTTCTAAAAAATTATAGCAAGAGCCGCATGATGACACTACAAAACTTTGAAGCGAGGGTCACATGATGACCCTGTTGATGTGGTGGAGAAGTACCAGAAAAAGAAGAAGCCATGAACCATATACCATTATTTGGGTGGGAAGGGGTGCATGGGAATACACTAGAAAAAAATGAACATTTGAATTGGCTTTATGTTCTACTTTTGTCATCCGGTGGGGTTAAGAAGTTTGGACCCATAGACTCAGCCTCTGCGTGCACCGTCAGCAGCAACCACGATACTCGATCGAGTAATGAGCGTACCTGAGCACCCTGATGCCTGACTGAGTATCGACCAGTGACGAGCACACTCACTCATCACTACGAAGCATCAATACGTGATATCCTCCTGTTCCTTTGAAACGGTATACATTTCTATTTACAGGTGCTGCAATGCTTTCAAGCAGGAAAATAGAAAATGTGCTTATTCTGTTTCCATAACTGGGCTGGAAGTGCGGGCCTGTTTAGACAGCGTTTCTATGAATGTCTGTACTCTGTATTGAACCAGTACTTACACCAAGAACTTTGTCAGACAGTGTAAACTCAACTATAGAAGCAGCTGTAGAGGCATGTATGAACATTACAGGGGAGATTTATTATTAGGCTCAAATTCTTATATTCTGCACAACAAAACAGCAGCAGAAGGTGAAAAGATGATTCTTAGCCTGGAATGTGCAGAAGATGAACATGAGACACTGATGGCTGACTCAACGCTAGCGTTGTCTCCGCCGCACAACGGGGGCAGTGGATGCATTTTTCCAGCGCATCCGCTGCCCCATTGTGAGATGCGGGGAGGTGGGGGCGGAGTTCCGGCCGCGCATGCGCGGTCGGAAAAAGCGGACCGTCGTGAGCAAAAAACGTTACATGTAGCGTTTTTTGCTCCCGACGGTCCGCCACTGCACGACGCATCCGTCGCACGACGGGTGCGACGTGTGGCAATCCGTCACAATGCGTCGCTTCATGTTAATCAATGGTGAAAAAACGCATCCTGCAAACACTTTTGCAGGATGCGTTTTTTCCGCAAAACGACGCATTGTGACGGAATGCAGTTAACGCTAGTGTGAAAGTAGCCTAACATGCAAGAAGAAGGGGGGTAATCTGCATCACAGCTAGACTACAGGGAGACAGAGAGGACAAACTTCAAAAAGCAAAACTGATTTCATAGCAGTGTAACGGCATGATACAATAATAATACAATACTGTATAATTCCCAATTCGTGGTGCATAACCGCTAGCTTGATTAAAAGAGATGGGACACCAGAATTTTTCTGTCACATATAGAAGTGTAGTAATGCCAAGAGGAGGCTAAAAGGGGCTAATTTTTATCTTTACTGTGTTCCCTCACACTCCTGTTCATTTTGGTGGCCAAATCTATCCCAATATATTATTTTCCAGCTTTTTTCCACTACAGATAACGGAGGTGAGACATTGGCTGGTGGTAACAACTGGCCTTTGCGCGGAAGAAAATGGACCCTTTGGGAAGGCGGAGTACGAGGAGTTGGCTTTGTTACAAGCCCCTTATTAAAGCAGAGAGGTGTCACTAGTAAAGAGCTGATCCATATTTCAGACTGGCTGCCAACATTAGTGCATCTGGCTGGAGGAACGATTAATGATACCAAGCCTTTAGATGGATTCAACGTGTGGAAAACCATAAGGTAAGTTTATTTCTTACATGTTATAATCTGTATTAAAAATAAAAAAAGAGATTTTGCAGTTTTTACACTGGCTACACTGAGACTTTTTTAGTCTCGAACTGTCTACTGTTTCAAGAAATAAGACCTGTACTTAGCCATAATAGTCAGATCCCAAACTTAGCTTTTGTATCAAAGTGTCAAATGAGGTTGTGCAAAGGTAATTGTGAAGATAGGGGAGCGGGGTCAGCCTGTGACATCGCCTATTATCAGCTGTGTATAGAGGTGTTACCAGTCATTGTTATCCTGCCTCATATGGAGCCTGCTGAAAACTCTTCCTGAAATACCTGGAAGTATGAGGCTATGTGGACACGTCAGGATTTCTGGCAGAAATTTTCCTGACAAAAAACAGACATTTCTGCCAAAAATCTGCCTGCGTTTTTACCGCGTTTTTGATGCGTTTTTATGCGTTTTTTTGCGTTTTTTTCCCAATGCATAGAATAGCGGGAAAAACGTGGGAAAAAACGCAAAATTAATGAACATGCTGCTTTTTTTTACCGCGATGCGTTTTTTTTGCGGAAAAAAACGCATCATGTGCACAAAAATTGCAGAATGCATTCTAAATGATAGGATGCATAATGCATGCGTTTATAATGAGTTTTTATAGCGTTTTTGTCGCAAAAAAAAAACGCAAAAAAAACCTGAACGTGTGCACATACCCTGCATCTAAAAAAAGCTTTTGTGGCCAGTGTGAAAATTGCAGGATTACAATTTAATTTTTTTCTAATTTGAAAAAAAAGTGAAATAACAAAAAATAATCATGTAACACAGAGACCTGATATAAATACGTGGCAATTAAGAAAGCCATTTCTGCAGTGTGAGAAAGTGGGCATGTGTAGGAACAGTTTTGGCCACAATGATATAGTTCATTGCTAGCCTTAATTACCCAAAAATATTGCCAGTCCCAATGGCGGTTTGCCAGCCATGCTGTTTCAAACCCATACTCCTGTGCCACCCTTGAACTATCGGCAAGGTAGAGGTCTCTTACCGTAGGACGTAAGCTTGAGCGTGAGTACTAACCCCTCTCCTTGTGCAGACTCCCTGGAGTATGGCTACCATGCAGGAAAAAACTATAATGTGATCTATGAACCTTTTGAGGGAGTAGGCATTGGGGAAATAAAAATGGGTTTTAGTTCCTAAGGTAAAACAATGTTCGCTTTGGTAGTACTGACAGGATGCATTGAATACCTTATGTTTTTAATTTGTCATTCAGATGGGTTTGAAAATGCGGGAGGCCGATCACAAATTTGGTGCCCAATTCCTAGCCCTTTTATGGTCTTTGTATTTCTCTGCGCCTCTTGTTTGCTAATATCGATCGTCTGGAGATGGGAATCCTGCATAAGTTTTCACAACCCAGTACCAGAGGGGATAAGGTCAACCATGACTGGGCAGCTACATGGGCATCCTCATTGGTGTGTACGACCCTAGACATGTGCTACCTAGATGAGCATGAGTGTAATGCTCAGTTGTACTGAATGTGTAATGTATCACCAAGACCTGAACGCAATAGAAATGCACAAATCCAATTCTCTGTGTTTTGAAACTCACAGGAAATGTTATCACACAAGTGAAATGTCAAGGATATAAATTCCTGCATTTTGTTTCTTTAGAAGGACAACTAGATTATCCGACCTCTCTAAACAAAGAAAATCGGAGCGATATTTTGAGGCATTTTTTGTTATTTGTAACTAGTCTAGGACAATGGTCTTTGGGTAATTGAGCTAGTAACTCATTGTTTTACCTTTTGGCTACAGTATAATTGAGGTGAAGATACTTTTTGTTCACTGGAATTCTTAGGGTATGTGCACACGTTCAGGTTTTTCCGCGTTTTTTCGCAATAAAAACGCTATAAAAACACATTAAAAACACATACATTATGCATCCTATCATTTAGAATGCATTCTGCATGTTTTGTGCACATGGTGCGTTTTTTTCTGCGAAAAAAATGCATCGCGGTAAAAAAAAAAAGCAGCATGTTCATTAATTTTGCGGATTTTTCTGCGTTTTTACCGCAATTCTATGCATTTGGAAAAAAACGCACAAAAAAAAGCGTCAAAAACGCTGTAAAATTGTGGTAAAAACCGCATGCGGATTTCTGGCAGAAATGTCCGTTTTTTTTCAGGAAAATTTCTGCCAGAAATCCTGACGTGTGTACATAGCCTAAGACTTGGGTTTTGCCTTGGTAAACCTACACATGTATACAAATGGCAATATCCTAGTATAGTTGGATTTTGGTCATCTCTTCCTTATATACCGTACATCACTTATTGTTTCATTGTAGTAAAGTAATGATACATACATAACACATAAGAATTATAATTCCACAATATATAATCTGGAGCGTGATAATCCTGCAATAAGTCCAGAAGTAAGAGATCCAATATCATATTTGCTAATTTTTTCCAAATTGGAGAGTTTTAGCATATGTCAGTTGCATCGCCCCTGTTTCTTTTTTTCCTGAGCCAAAACACAGCTGATGGAAAAATGGCGACTCTGTGCTCGTGTATAATAGAATCCTTAGCTCGATGACAGGAAAACATGGCACACAGCCAGCGTTCCTCTGTCCACGTCTGTGACATGTCCAATGTCACCATTAACTCCACCAGACATAAACCTGATCCCAGGAGTCTATGAATTCAGTAAAAAGTGGCATATTTGAACGAGCTTCTTATACTATGGAGTTTTATGTACAGTACAGACCAAAAGTTTGGACACACCTTCTCATTTAAAGATTTTTCTGTATTGTCATGACTATGAAAATCGTACATTCTCGCTAAAGGCATCAAAACTATGAATTAACACATATGGATTTATATACTTAACAAAAAAGTGTTAGACTAGTGAAATTATGTGTTATTCTAGGTTCTTCAAAGTAGCCACCTTTTGCTTTGATGACTGCTTGCACACTCTTGGCATTCTCTTGGTGAGCTTCAAGAGGTAGTCACAGGGCACACCTGTGAAGTGAAAACCATTCCCGGTCAGGTTTTATAAGTGGGATTTCTTGCCTTATAAATGGGGTTGGGACCATCAGTTGTGTTGTGCAGAAGTCTGGTGGATACACAGCTGATAGTCCTACTGAATAGACTGTTAGCTGCTTTTTTTCTTGCCATAATATAAATTCTAAGTAAAGAAAAACGAGTGGCCATCATTGCTTTAAGAAATGAAGGTCAATCAGTCCGAAAAATTGGGCAACCTTTGGAAGTGTCCCCAAGTGCAGTAGCAAAAACCATCAAGCGCTACAAAGAAACTTGCTCACATGAGGACCACCCCAGGAAAGGAAGACCAAGAGTCACCTCTGCTTCTGAGGATAAGTTTATCCGAGTCACCAACCTCAGAAATCGCAGGTTAACAGCAGCTCAGATTAGAGACCAGGTCAATGCCACACAGAGTTCTAGCAGCAGACACATCTCTACAACCACTGTTAAGAGGAGACTTTGTGCAGCAGGCCTTCATGGTAAAATAGCTGCTAGGAAACCACTGCTAAGGACAGGCAACAAGTAGAAGAGACTTGTTTGGGCTAAAGAACACAAGGAATGGACATTAGACCAGTGGAAATCTGTGCTTTGGTCTGATGAGTCCAAATTTAAGATCTTTGGTTCCAACCACCGTGTCTGTGTGCCACGCAGAAAAGGTGAACGGATGGACTCTACATGCCTGGTTCCCACCGTGAAGCATGGAGGAGGAGGTGTGATGGTGTGGGGGTGCTTTGCTGGTGACACTGTTGGGGATTTATTCAAAATTGAAGGCATACTGAACCAGCATGGCTACCACAGCATCTTGCAGCGGCATGCTATTCCATCCGGTTTGCATTTAGTTGGACCATCATTTATTTTTCAACAGGATAATGACCCCAAACACACCTCCAGGCTGTGTAAGGTCTATTTGACCAAGAAGGAGAGTGATGGGGTGCTACGCCAGATGACCTGGCCTCCACAGTCACCAGACCTGAACCTAATCGAGATGGTTTGGGGTGAGCTGGACCGCAGAGTGAAGGCAAAAGGGCCAACAAGTGCTAAGCATCTCTGGGAACTCCTTCAAGATTGTTGGAAGACCATTCCCGGTGACTACCTCTTGAAGCTCATCAAGAGAATGCCAAGAGTGTGCAAAGCAGTCATCAAAGCAAAAGGTGGCTACTTTGAAGAACCTAGAGTATAAGACATAATTTCAGTTGTTTCACACTTTTTTGTTAAGTATATAATTCCACATGTGTTAATTCATAGTTTTGATGCCTTCAGTGTGAATGTACAATTTTCATAGTCATGAAAATACAGAAAAATCTTTAAATGAGAAGGTGTGTCCAAACTTTTGGTCTGTACCGTGCAGCTCTACGACTGTCCAGTAATTGATAATCCAACATCTGAGATTAGTGACAACTTGAGCGAATATGTTCGGGTTCCCTCTCATTCGGCAAGCTATAGCGCTTACCAAATAAGCTGCAGAGGGATCCCGGCTTCCTGGATTGCGCCGGCTGATGAGCTGACCGGCGCCGCAGCTTCATGTGTCACGGCTGTGTCTTAGTCACAACACATGCCCAACAAACAGGCTGCCCATACATGTGTCGCTGTAGCTTGCCGAATAAGAGGGAACCCAAGCAAATTCGCTCATCTCTAGTGACAAGCAAGGAATTGTAAAGCACAGTGGTTAATTTGATTTCCTGGAGGAAGTACAGAGAGATGGCAGGGTTTTAATTTTTATATTTTGGGAATATAGGGATTTTCATCAAAAGATGTCAATATTGCTGACAGATCATCATTTATCTCTTCTCCCCTCAGATCGTAATATAATAATCTTTATTTATAGCGCCAACATATATATATGTCTTGTGGAGGATATAGATGCATGGAGTGGACTCGGGAGTGTAGTCTGCTCCATACAATGCAGGAGCTGGCTGTGTTATACAGCAGGCACCTGCCTCTAACAGGATAGATCACTGATGTGTACCCACTGAAGTGCCATTGTCAGTCTTTAGCAGCAGCATTTAAATGGCGCAATCCCTGTGGGTCGTCCGTTCCAGCGCACATTGATATACTCAGAACTCAAACGGGGTGTCAATGGGTTGCCATGTCAGCCTGGGGCCTGCTGAAGTATTGCAGTATATAGTACAAGCTATCAATTGATCGGCAGTTCAAATTCCCCAGGGGGACTAAGAAAGTAATGTGAAAAGTCATTGAAAAATAAAAGTTAAAAAAAAGTCTAAAAAAGACATTAAAGTTTGAATCGCCTCTCTTTTCCCCCTTCCAAAAATAAATCAAATGATAAGAATAAATCAGAATATTCAGTATCACCATGTTTGTAAACTATCAAAATATAAAATTATTTAACTTTAAAAGTTAAATAAATATATTGAAATGTCAGAGTTGAGATTTTTCATTCATTGCACCCCCCCCCCCAAAAAAAAAACAATGGAATACAAAGAGATTAGAACATACAGTATATCCTAATATGCTGCCAATAAAAAATATTGCTCTGCATGCAGAAAACCAGCTCCCACATAGGTCTCTGGATAGAAAAATAATAAAAAGTCATGCAACAGTGACAGAGGCCAGTTTTTTTTTTTTCATACTAGATGTGTTTAAGCCTTTAAAATAAGTATAAAAAAACCCTAACTTTTGTGTTACCCTAATCATTCTGACTCGTACAATCCCATCGCCACAATTTTTACCATACATTGAAAGCGTTAAAAATACCCCCCTGAAAAAATAAATTTGAGAAATTGAGTTTTTGTTTTTTCACTGTTTCACCTCACTTGGATTGTTTTCCCTTTTTTCAGAACATTCAGTGTTAAAATTAATGGTGTCATTCAAAAGTATATCTTGTCCCAGAAAAAGAAACCTTTATATGACTGTATTAATGGGGAAAATGCAAAAGTTATGGCTCATGGAAGAAGAGAAGGCAAAAACTGAAGGTTTTGTATCATTAAAAAAACTGGTCTGGTTTAGAAGATTACTTTTGTGGACCCCATAAGGGAGTAGACCCTTACAAAGAGCTAGTCTTGTCCTGGGGGACTTGTACTGTCCAGCATTACAGAGAAAACCAATTGATATGAAAGCCCACTGGGTATACTTCATTTGACCTGTAGAGGCGCTGCAGGATTTGTTTCCAGGTTCAGATTTGGTCACTATGTTCCACTGCCTAGCTAAAATGTCCGTTCTACATGATGTATCTCCTGACCTCATCTTCTGCTCTGCAGTATTCATTATATAGACTTGCACATGTATAATAAAGACCAGATTCTTCACCTTCGGTTGCGTGGGAATAGTCGCTAAACGTGAACATCCCCCTTAAAATCTGTTAGTCATGTGCATGTGCTTATGTGAACAAGCCCTAATAGAGCATGCAAAGTGTCCCTCACAATCCAGCATTCGGATGATGGAGTCTCTTGGTTATAGACCCAGGTTTCCTTTTCTCTGGAGGAAGTTTCCAGTGAGTAAAGAAATGATTGTTTTTCATTAGGCCTGGAATGTTTCATTTCCTCAGCTGTTTTGATCTCGGAGCATTACATGTGACTTCTTCCCAATAAGGAATCATCGCACTAATTTCTCCGCTCCTCAGATGACAATACTTACAATATGTCATCCCCACTATTTTTTTAATCATTCGAGTTCTTTTTTTGTGGGGCGAGACTGGAGGCTGAAATGAAATATTTCTATGGGATGCCTTACTGCTCATTCTCATTGCATTTATTCTTTTAGACTTTTAAGGTAAAAGGAAATCTAAAGTAAATTTTTTCTTACATTCTCTATTTAGTATGCGAACTTTGGAGGAAATTAAAAAATAAGCATTTAATACCATGAAACGCAACAAATTGAATTGGTTTATATAGAAAATGTCCGAAAAAAAGTCACTGCTGGGTGTGGACAAGGCAAACTGCAGGGGAGGGTTTCATGAAATTTGCTATATTAAAGGGTACTTGGGGTTCAGCTGGTTCAGATTTTGAGAATTCAGGTCTACCAGGAGTAAAAATGGGAATCTTGCCGAAGATATTTATGGCATATCCACAGGATAGGGAACAGTTCCCTTTGCAAATTTTCACCAGTATTCATGGTCACATTACTGCCGTTTCATGTAGGTTTCTGAATAATAAAATATTGTTTCAGAATCTCCCTGGGGATCATATAGCTACGGTACAAAAATGCAGTGAATGACAGCTAGGAATTATCGTAGAGAGCTTTCTGAGTTTTAAAATGTATATATTTTTAATTTCTCTCTGTTGCAGAGATATTAGGTTGTAAGGTTTAGTTTGTAACTTATGGGATGTTCTATTGAGCATTACCTCAGATTCTTCTCTGGGAGGTGTACTTTTTCCCCTGTCAGAGTTTGATCCCAGTGTGATTCGATTTTCTTGCATGAGAGAATTGCAGCACAGATGTTGGAGAAGATGAGAACTTAATGTCTCCATCTTCTCCATTATCTCTGTGCGCGAGCATCAGATTGCACTTGGATCACGTCCAAGCAGGGCCGGCGTTAGGAGCAGGCAGACCACACAGCCGCCTAGGGCCCACGCTCTTCCAGGGGCCCCCAGCCAGTGGCCGCTATGGGGGCCCGGCGCCACCCCCTACCCGCATCACGCATTCAAATTATCGGCATCATAGATGGCAATAAAGTTGAAAGCAGTGATGGAGGAGAGAGCGTCATGTGACGCTCCCTCTCCCATCACTCCCTCTCTGTCTGTGACTCAGCGTGTTTCAGCAATGGAATTGGTGAGATGCTGAGACTCTCTGCAGAAGTGAGAGCAGCAGGGGCACGAGGAGGAGAGATAAGTAATGTGTGTGTGTATGTTTGTGTGTGTGTGTCTGCATTATAGTGTATGTGTGTGTGTCTGCATAATAGTGTGTGTGTGTCTGCTGTACGTTAGTGTGTGTGTGGGGGGACTACACTATACTGTGTGTGTGGGGGCTGCATTATACGGTGTGTTTGGGGGGCTGCATTATACTGTGTGTGGGGGGCTGCACTATAGTGTTTGTGGGGGGCTGCATTATAATCGGGGGCTGTATTCTCTGAGGGGGCTGCTTTATACTCTGGGGCTGCTTTATACTCTTAGGGAGCTGCATTATTATACTGTGTGTGGGGTCTGCATTTTACTGTGTGTGTTTGTGGGGGGCTGCATTATACTGTGTGTGGGGGGCTGCATTATACTGTGTGTGGTGGGAGCTGAATTATAGTGTGTGGGGGTTGGGCCTGCATTATACTCTGGGGGGCTGCATTATACTGTATGTGTTGGGGCTGCATTACACAGTGTGTAAAGTGGGCTGTACTACACTGTGTTTGTGGGGCTGGAGCCTGCATTATACTGTGTGTGGGGCTGCATTATACTCTGAGGGGGCTGCAGTCTTCTTTATGAGGGGGGCTGCAATATACTCTGAGGGGGCTCTGTACCAATCATTCTTCCTCAGCCGGAATAAGGGTAGGTGCGCACGGTCAGTAAACGATGCAGGTTGGACGCTGTGTACTTGGGCAACGGCCAGATGTTACAGCATAGGGGATGGGATTTCAAGAAATCCCATGCCCACTATGCATGCACAGATGCCCGCAGCTCACCCGCGGAGACGCACATGTGGTGTGTCTCACCAGACCACAGCATGTCAATTTATCTTTGTCTCCCAAGATAAATTTCACCCGTACAATGTATTGGACGCAGTGAATCTGCACGGTTCAATGAACACATGCGGATTCACCTGCGTTCAATAGCCGGCAGCGGACATGTGCTGCTTCCAAAGTGCTGCCAATTACTGAACGTGTGCACCTACCCTAAGAGGGCCGGGAAACAAGCGTCGAACAAATTCAATATTGTCGATCATGCTCATCTAGCGGCCTGACAGAAATGTTTCTGTGTGATGTTGCATTTGGGGCCCCACTTTAAACTTTTGCCCAGGGCCCCACTTTGTCTAAAACCAGCCCTGCACCCGAGTGCAATCCAGTGTTTCACACGCACCTATAGACTTGAACGGGTGTGTGTGGCCCTATTTGCAGAGCCAGTCCCACCATGCTGTTTTGAATAATCCTAGATCTGCACTGCCCCATAGTATAACATTGGGCCGAGTGTTATCCGATAAAACATCAGAGAGCACTCGGCCGTGTTATACTGTACACTCAAGTGAGCGAGCCCTAAGGGGACCTCTTCCACCTCCAAAGTAGCACATAAAGGAGTTCTATATGGTAAGTTCCTGGACTGCACAGGGCCCACAAACTGGTTTTGCACAGGGGCCTTCTTCTGTCTTTGTCCCACTTTGCTGCAAATAGAGAGAACAACCTTGTTAATTGTATCCATCGATGCATAACTTATCTCTTGGACCCAGGTGCAAAATTTGGAACAACGCCGGCCACCTACTATGTGCCAGCTATAATAAGTGTCTTATTTTGTGGCAGAGGAGCCTTTGGGCTCTTTTAGACACGAACAATACAATTGCCACCTCTGCACCCCTTTATGCATGCCCTTGTATCTAATAGCTGCCAATATCAAATTCTGTATGTGATCGATCATAATTGAAATGTGTATTTACCAATCTATTTTTAATTGCTTATATAGCACCAATGTACTTTACAGCATTGTACTCCGATATACACATATAATTTATCATGTGCAATAACTATAATTCCGCAGATCTGTTATCCACAATACATCGCTGATCATTTTTCGTTTGATGGTATATATATAGTCAGCTACGTGTCATTTTATGCAGCTGAGCTTGAAAAAAAAAAAGTGCCTAATGGTTTACTGTCAGGCCAGTTATTTCCTAAAGCTCTAACAAAGGAAGCATTAAAATAGAAAATGCAATTAGCAGATGTTAGAAGGAGAATAATGTTTGGCTTTTCTTCTGTTTTAGTGAAGGAAGCCCTTCCCCCAGAGTGGAGCTGCTGCACAACATAGACCCTCTCTACAATGATGACTCCCCCTGTAAGTAACACACTTCTTGCATTTCGGTCAGATCTTGCTGCACTTCATTAAAGGAAAAGAGAAATTCTGGCTTCAATGAAGAACGTATAGTCATAAGGCTTCTGGGCTGGATGGTGGCAGGAGTAGATGGCCAAGCCCAATAGATCTTTCTAGGAGTCCCTGTAGTCTTCCTAAATGTTCTGCGGCCGTTCAGCTTTTTGATTCCTTATACAGTCACTGTCACAAACTTCACATAAATCAATAGTACGAGTGAAAACAAGAACCTTTGTAATATATATTATCAGAGAAATATGCTTCTTTTCCAACTTATGAGCCACCTCCCATCTGTTTCCTGAACTCGCCATCCACAAATTAAAATACGACTGCAAGCTATTTTTATAGACACAGTGAAGTATCAGGTCACAGCTGATGGGAGGAGGAGTGATGAGCACTTGGCACAGTGAGAAACCAGACAGCTTGTGCTGCAGCTTTTATCAAATGTGTCTCTTTAGTACTGGATTTACAGCAACACAGCTCAGTGCTGCTTTATAATATCTTCCATGCTGCTTCTGTCTCATTTGCTACAGGGAAAAAAAAGCAGGAATTCCTCTGTGTGTACTCTGTAAGGAGGATATCATAGCATCTAATATTCACCCACCAGCTCAGAGACAACAGAAAATTGCAAATAGAGCCTGCAGAGGTGAAAAATGCAGGATGCAAGTCACCTGGTGGCCAGAACTAGTGTTATTTCTCATGTACACACACAACAGCTCATTTTGAAAAGTCAACTAAAACGGGGACGTGTTAAAAAAATAGTATATCACTAGTATGAGAGAAGTAGGTAGAGGAGACCTATACACAGGGTAGATTATCAAAAGAATAGGGTGGAGAACATAGGAGTGAGCAGTGAGCTCTGAACTTGCAGCTTCACAAGCAAGCCGGTCCCAGAAAGCAGATCGTGAATGTGAAGAACAATTCAGAAATGAAGCAGCAACATAGTACGACTTTAGGATGCGTAGATAGATATGTGTTTTATTTATGAACGGGGTCCACATAGCAGTGGTTTAAAGACAGCTGGTACACTTTGTTCTAACCTTTTAGCCATTGATTCGAAAATGCCTCGGCACCAGAAGTAATCAGTGATGTAGACTAGAGGATCCTTTTTTTATTTCATTTTCAACAGTAAAAACTAAGGGTATGTACGAGTGACATCTGTGTTTTTCACGGATAGCACTCAAACCTATGATAGTCTATGGGGCTGTTCATATGTCCATTTTTTGTTCTTCATACCGAGAAGTCCACAGAAAATGTCAGAGACATGTCTCATTCTGATGAGACCCAAGTGCAGTCCAATTTTCACTGACTGTCAGAATGGAGCAAGTGGAGAAACCTTTTTTTTCTACATGTGCAATAAAAACTGACACTCGGACCACACTTTCATCAAATTCTGATCAAAAGCCTGATGAGAATCGTCGTCTGATTTTTCCATATATGAGAAAAAGAGACCAGGTGAACAGCCCCATATGGCCCATTTAGACAAACCAATATTCGAGGACAAGTTTTCGTACGAATGCATGTTCCCAGCTATTAGCAAAATGCTCTTTCATTTGGTGCAATTATTTTTTAAGCTTTCTTAAAAATCAGTTCTCATCTGTACACTGACCTGTGTAAACCGTTGATGTGCTGCGATAACGTGATATTCTTTGGGCCTGATCTGCCACATTAGCGATCATTCTGTGCACTTTGAATGTTCGTTAACCTGTTTAAATCGACGAGTAAACGATTGGCGGTGGGCTTCCACATAGCTGATCAGTGGGCGCTTAAAAATAAAAAGGAATGTCTACACCAGTGTTGCCCAAACTCCAGTCCACACGGCCCCCAACCGATCATGTTTTCTTTAGTATTGTAGAGGTTATTTAATTATTTTAAAGGCATCATAACTTGCCACAAGTTAGGTACAATACTAAGGAACTCCTGAAAACATGGTCTATTGGGGGGCCGTGAATACTCAAGTTTGGAAACCGCTGCTCTACACCAAGTATTACTGAAATCTAGTGGCAATGTTGAAATGTTTGCTATAGTCGGGTGGCGGCGGAACTCAACACTTAAGCACTTCTCTGTAATTGGAAAAGAGACCTTTCTACCACACATAACACTTTATTACCAATTTACAGAATAGGTGATAAATGTGTGATTTGTGATCTGTGAATTCTGACAACTGGGACCTTCAGGGATAAGTCAAGTGTCCTGTAAATGAATAGATCAGTAGTGAACTTACGAATAATTCACTCTGTAAGGCAGCGGTTGTAAAACATGCGCAGTACCGCACCTATAAACTCATAAAAGTGAGTGGAGCACTGGTCATGCATGCCCACTGCTCTTCGAATCAGACAGGACCTTGAGACACCTGTTTTTTGGGATTAGTGGTGGTCTCAGTGGTCATATAACGGGGTTGTCTTCTTTCAGAAAAATATAGCAAAATACTCACCCTCCCTGGGTCCTGTGCGAACTCCCTGCTGCTGGTCCTGTCTCGGTGTTATGTCTGTAGCGGTGGCGTCAAATCAGCATTGTGCATCACCGCTGTAGCCTGTGGCTCTGCCGAGGTTGGCGACACTCAGCACTGAGCTCAGTGATCGGCTAAAGCTGATATGTTTGCTGTTGATATGACACCACTGCTAAAGCCAGTAGGGAGCCGGCACTGGACCCAGGGAAGGTGAGTACCTGCTGAGTTTGTTGTTTTAGGTGTTATACTGGGGAATACCCCGTTAACTGAATAAATGAAGATTGTAGAATAATCCCTTTAGAATTAGAGGCATGGTCTATGTCTAGGTTGTATATCCCCTCCAAAATCTCCATACCCATTGATGACTACGTTCATGTGGCGTCATCTTGAATATTACATTTCTGGTCTCTGAGAGAACTGGAAGGTCATCCACAGTGGCATTCACATCTGTGTCACTGTTTATCATTACACACTTCTGAAACATCCCGAACATAATGGAAAATGCTGTAATGAGATCACTATTTTTACCAACTGTTATATAAACTTTGGATATGAGAATCCCGAGCTTCCTGTGGGACCGTCCCATGAGATGACGTCATCGCTCATTGTTCCTAATACACATTATCACATGGAAGGATTACCAGCCCCGATCAGGACTGATTCTGTGGGAAGGTTGGAGATTGTACGCTGGCAGCTGAGCTTCTCGCCATGGTGGTGCAGAACGAGGGTGGTCTATCCTGGCACCATGAACGCTTCTAAACATTAATATCTTGATCTCCTAATTACGTGACTGACAAATCTATGTACACAGAGTTAATTCCTTGGTTTTGATTATAGCTGCCAATTTTGTTATTCCCCGTTCAGGGATTTCCGTACAATTAACCTACCTCCCGCTGTGTCCTGTATGTTAAAAGATGTTGACATCCAGCCATACACACAATCACCGCTCTGTGCTGGGATCATTCCCAATAGATTGCTTTAGGAAAAATGAATGTTATTGAAAACTTGAACCAGTGAGGAAAAAAATTGTAAATTATTACTCGCTAACAGGAGCTGTTAATGGGAAAATACCAGTGCCACCAAAAACGTGAAGATGTTTCCAACCTACTTGTTTTATATCTATGCTGAAATGATGATGAGTGAACGTGCTCGGATAAGGTGTTAGCATGCTCGGGTGCTAACCGAGTGTCTTCGGCGTGCTCGAAAAATGTGTTCGGGTCTCCCGGCTGTTCTACAGCGACGACACACACAGGGATTGCCCAACAAACAGGAAATTCCTGCATTTGTTGCTGCTGTTGAACCGCCATGAGACATGCAGCCGCGGGGACTCAATATTATTCGAGCACGCCGAAGACACTCATATAACACGTTATCCGAACACGTTCCCTCCTCACTACTTTTTAGTTAGAGTACTCCCTTAACAATGTGCTGATCACAGGATTTGCTGTGATGATCAACTGTCTTCTGTGGGAAAACCTGGAAGGAAATCTACATTATCCAGCACCACCACAGGCGAAGAAAATTTCATCTCCACCATAGAGCAAAGGAAGCATTAGCACCCATTTAGGGTATGTGTCCACGTTCAGGCTTGCTTCAGGCTTTGGTCAGGATTTTATGCAAGTAAAATCCTGACCAAAACTGCACCTGAGGTCACTGGCAGGTCACCTGCGGTGTGCCTGCGTGTTTTGCTCATTGTAGCAACATGCTGCGTTTTGAAAAAACGCACCGCGCATGCGTTTTCGCGGCAAAAACGCATGCGTTTTTTAACGCATAGTGGAGTCGGGATTTCATGAAATCCCCTCCACTATGCTGTAACATCTGGACGCTGCGTTTTTGACGCTGCGGAAAAACGCAGCGTCAAAAGCGCAGCGTTTCCTGAACGTGGACACATACCCTTACTCTGTCCATTAATTGGGATTAAGCGTTTGTTTCCCAATTGAGCAATCACTCACAGAACAAGCAATATGTTTGTTGGGTGAAATGATAGTTGAGCTGGATTAAAAAATCATCCTTTTCGGCAGCACCTGTGTAAATCGGACACGTGCTGCTGGTAAAATGAAGTTTTATGCCGACAGAATGATCATATTAATCATCATTCTGTGCGCATGAAAGTGCAGTCTGCTTGTCTTCACAGGCCATTAAAAAACTGTCTTGCTTTATTTCTATGGCAACCAGAAACCATATTGCTGGACAATGGAAAGCTAATACGTTGTCGATATTCCAGGTGAAGAGAAGGATTGAAGGGAACCTGTCACCCCCAAAATCGAAGATGAGCTAAGCCCACCGGTATCAGGGGCTTATCTACAGCAGTCTGGAATGCTGTAGATAAGCCGCCGATGTAACCTGAAAGAAGAGAAAAAGAGGTTAGATTATACTCACCCAGGGGCGGTCCCGATGTGGTCCGGTCCGATGGGCGTCGCGGTCCGGTCCGGGGCCTCCCATCTTCATAGGATGATGTCTTCTTCTTGTCTTCACGCTGCGGCTCCGAGCGCAGGCGTACTTTGTCTGTCCTGTTGAGGGCAGAGTAAAGTACTGCAGTGCGCAGGCGCTGGGCCTCTCTGACCTTTCCCGACGCCTGTGCACTGCAGTACTTTGCTCTGCCCTCAACAGGGCAGACAAAGTACGCCTGCGCTCGGAGCCGCAGCGTGAAGACAAGAAGAAGACGTCATCCTATGAAGATGGGAGGCCCCGGACTGGACCGCGACGCCCATCGGATCGGACCGCCCCCCCAGGTGAGTATAATCTAACCTCTTTTTTCTCATCTTTCAGGATACATTGGGGGCTTATCTACAGCATTACAGAATGCTGTAGATAAGCCCCTGATGCCGGTGGGTTTAGCTCATCTTCGATTTTGGGGGTGACAGGTTCCCTTCAACTAAATAATGCTATATGAAAAAATTGAGGCTACTAAGTCTGACACTATTGATACTTTTTGGAGTATATGGGATCCTTGGATCCAAGCTCAGAATGACGACGACCTTTCTAGAACATTGTCTTTAGCTACATAACACACGATTATACTTATACGTCTTGATAACTTTAATTCTTGGTTCATTCAATCTGGTATCTCACGTCAACTTAACTCTCATCAATAACACTCAATGTTCTCTGTGCCCCCCCCCCCCCTTTTTTTTTTCTTTTCTCCTCCTTCCCTCCTCCATTATCCCAAATATAATTGAGTTAAAATTGTTATGCACTGGATTTATGCAAATACTATAATATCTTCAAGGATAATGCAACTTTCCTCATCTTATTTTATCATATTTCCCCCTGCAAGGGGATCCTTGAACATTATGATTTGTGTCTACTATGTATAGTGATGTTCTCAGAAATAAAAATGTTGAAACTAAAAAACTGTCTTGCATATTGTCGATCGGCAATTATTTATTAGCCCAGGTTGGCTAGTGTAAATGGGCTCTCTACTTGGTGCCCATTTAAATCAATGGACTGTCTATATAATGTCTGGGTATGGCATTGTTAAGCTGGATTGACACACTACCTGATAATCGGGCAGGCATCCTGCCAATCAAACGAGAAAAGAGCTTGTTCATCAGGTGAAATAATCTTTTGTCTTGTTTAAAATCATTGTTCTCAAGAGCACATCATCCTGGGTAACAGGACAAGTGCTGCTGAGACCAGTGACAACAATGACCGCCTATGAACTAGTACTGATCTTTGTGTGCACATGTGAAATGCAGTTTCTCTCTTAAACAGGTAATTATAACATTCATCATTCCAATCTAAGGGTACTGTCACACAGTGCAATTTTGATCGCTACGACGGTACGATTCGTGACGGTCTAGCGATATAGTTACGATCTCGCAGTGTCTGACACGCAGCAGCGATCAGGGACCCTGCTGAGAATCGTACGTCGTAGCAGATCGTTTGAAACTTTCTTTCGTCGCTGGATCTCCCGCTGTCATCGCTGGATCGTTGTGTGTGACAGCGATCCAGCGATGCGTTCGCTGGTAACCAGGGTAAACATCGGGTTACTAAGCGCAGGGCCGCGCTTAGTAACCCGATGTTTACCGTGGTTACCAGCGTAAAAGTAAAAAAAAACAAACCGTACATACTCACCATCTGATGTCCGTCAGGTCCCTTGCCGTCTGCTTCCCGCTCTGACTGTCTGCCGGCCGGAAAGTGAGAGCAGATCACAGCGGTGACGTCACCGCTGCGCTCTGCTCTCACTGTACGGCCGGATCTCAGTCAGAGCAGGAAGCGGACGGCAAGGGACCTGACGGACATCAGATGGTGAGTATGTACGGTTTGGTTTTTTTTACTTTTACGCTGGTAACCACGGTAAACATCGGGTTACTAAGCGCGGCCCTGCGCTTAGTAACCCGATGTTTACCCTGGTTACCCGGGGACTTCGGCATCGCTCCAGCGCCGTGATTGCAACGTGTGACCGCAGTCTACGACGCTGGAGCGATAATCTTACGACGCTGCAACGTCACGAATCGTGCCGTCGTAGCGATCAAAATTGCACTGTGTGACAGTACCCTAAGGTTCCAGACCCAAGCCTTAGGCTGCTGTCACACTAGCAGTATTTGGTCAGTATTTTACATCAGTATTTGTAAGCCAAAACCAGGAGTGGGTGATAAATGCAGAAGTGGTGCATATGTTTCTATTATACTTTTCCTCTAATTGTTCCACTCCTGGTTTTGGCTACAAATACTGATGTAAAATACTGACCAAATACTGCTAGTGTGACGGCAGCCTTATAGTTACCAGCTCTGAAAAAAAAACTGGAGTTGTGCTTTAAGGGAACGTAAATGATCAAATAAGCAGCTGATCGGAGGTCGTTTAACACCGACCAAGTGGGGTGGTCTAAACCTGCCATTAGTAGCTGCTTCTAAGGACTTGTGTCGACGACCGTATAAATCGGTCAAGTACTGTACGAGTTTTGACGGATCACATTCGTAACGGTGTTCTTTTTTGGGGCAGTGCACATGTTCAATTTTTGGTCCAAGGAAAAAAATCACAGCATGCACAATTTGCCTCCGAGTGAGGACTGCACTCACACATTCATGTTTATCAGTCTGTGAAAAAAATTGGACCTCGTTCAGGTTGATATCCCAGTGTGGTCCGATTTTCACGGACTGACATAATAGAGAAGGTGGAGAAACCTTTTTTTTTTTTTTCTTTCCTGCTCCAAGAAAATCTGATTCCGCTCTGATTAGCATAATTGGACCGATTTTCTCAAATGGAGAGAAAGCAGTTGTGTGACCCTAGCCTCATAGATGAGGCTCCTACGGTGGTCTCTCCTCTATTCCCTTCCCTAATAGGATATTTGCCAAGGGTTTAAAACCAAGTATCTACCTTAATGGACTCCTGTTTATCGAGGATCATGGACTCGTAGAGTTGTATACTTTTACATTTCAAAATTGAACTGTACTTACTTGTGTGGGACAGCACATTCCTGGGACAGGTGTGGAACATTTGTTTTTTGTTTTTAAAGACAACTGTGGTTTTCTAATCCTTTACATCTTCATTAATTTTTCATTGTTTACAATATGAGGACTCGGTCTCTAAAATGCATTATATTTACCGCCTTTGTATATTGTCTTGTTCATTTTCCTTTTTTTTTTTATGATGTGTTTCTTCCTATTTGCCTTTATATAGTGTAATTTCTGGGGGGAAAGAAAAGATGAAGCAGAACTTTAAAAAGTAATATTTGGAGATTTATGGCTGACTTTTCAAAGAGCGGAAACAAAGAGGCCCACACACATACAGGACATCTATTCTCTTAAATCTTGGAGATGTTTTAATCTCTTTTTTTCTTCTTCAACAGTTAGACAAGTAGTATTCCGGCTGGACATTGTAATCTTCCATTCATTCATGAATATTTGAAGTTTGGCTGAATAGAGATTTAGAATTTCGATAAATTAATCCGCAAATTGCCTCTTCAGAGAAAAAGAGGACTTAAACTCTATAGAGCCACCTATTGGAAGTAGCGATCCTACAAGTCACAATCAATCCTTTGAGTTTTTTTCGACGGACACAAAAACGTTACTATGTCCGTTGTCTCCGGCCGCCAGACAAACAATTTTCTACGGATCCGGCGAACGACAGATGAAATGTGAGGCCATCCGTCGCTAATACAAGTCTATGAGAAAAAAACGGATTTGGCGGCATTAGTCGCCGGATCCGTTTTATTTCAAAATTCAACGCATTGCGACTGATGGCAAAAAACTGATGTGTGAAAAGGGGCCTTAGCCTCCTTCCTTGACATGCCAGAGCTGGTATGTCACTCTCCACAAGGAGAAACCTTAACCCTTAGACCTCAGTCCAGAGCCTCTCACCGAGCCAAATCAGATCTCATGCTTTGCACTGACGAAGGCCAACAGCCCGAAACACCGTGTCTGCGAATTGAGATACTGATTTGGCTTTTATCCTAAGTCATATTGCACGACTCGTTAAAGGGTTGATTGTGACTTGTAGGATCGCTACTTCCAACAAGTGGCGCTATAAAGATCAAGTCCTCTTTTTCTCTGAAGAGGCAATTTGCATATTAAATTTCTCAGAGGAGCATTGCACGGTGAATAAGCCTCCTTACCTTCACAAGCCAGAGCTGGTAAAAAAATTTTTTATGTCGATAGCCGTATGAGCGCTTGTTTTTTTTGTGGGATGAGTTTGAGTTTTGAATGAACAATTAATTTTATCATGCAATGTATTGGAATACATGAAAAATTCCCCATTTGGTGAAATTGTGAAGAAAAAACAAAACACAATTCCACTATTATTCTTTTGGATTTCAAAAATTACCTTAGTTAGTATGATTATGACAATACCAAACTTGTAAAGTTTTATTTGAATTAAAGGGGCTAAAAATATTCAGAAATTTGTTAAAAAAGAAGCCTTTTTTGGTGGGGGGGAGACCTGTAACTTTTTTATTTTTCCTACAATGGAGCTTTGTGAGAGCTTGTTTGTGTGTGGCGAACTGACATTTATTTATTGATACCATTTTGGGTTTTATTACTTTGACATCCAAGGTATGCGTGAAATAATTTTGCATTATGATAGATTATATTTTTATGGACGCAGCAAAAGTAAAAGTTGATATATATATATATTAGCTGAAGAGCCCTGCGTTGCCTGGGCATAGTAAATATCTGAGGTTAGTTATAGCACCTCACTTCTCTTATTTTCCCCCTCACATCTCTCAATTTCTCCCTCACACCTCACATTTTCCCCCTCACTCCTCTCATTCCCCCCTAACACTTGTCATTTCGACCTCACATCTGTCATTTTCCGATCACTCCATTATTTTCCCTCACTCCTCTCATTTTGCACTCACACCTTTTCATTTTCACCTCACACCTCTCATTTTCACTTCACACCCCTCATTTTCACCTCACACCTCTCATTTTCCCCTCAGTATATACATGTTTGTCATCTCCCTTATATTTAGTATACACCAGTAGGTCATCTCCTGTATATAGTATATACCTGTATGTCATCTCCCCTGTAAATAGTATATACCTGCTGTATGTCATCTCCTCCTGTATATTGTATATACCTATGTGTCTTATCCTCCTGTATATAGTATACACCTGTCATCTCCCCTGTATATAGTATATACCTGCTGTATGTCATCTCCTCTATATACCTATGTGTCATCTCCTCTTTTATATAGTATATACCTGTATGTCATCTCCTGTATATAGTATATACGTGTGTGTCCTCTCCTCCTGTATATAGTATACACTCACCGGCCACTTTATTAGGTACACCATGCTAGTAACGGGTTGGACCCCTTTTGCCTTCAGAACTGCCTCAATTCTTCGTGGCATAGATTCAACAAGGTGCTGGAAGCATTCCTCAGAGATTTTGGTCCATATTGACATGATGGCATCACACAGTTGCCGCAGATTTGTCGGCTGCACATCCCAAAGATGCTCCATACAAGGCAGGATGGATCCATGCTTTCATGTTGTTTACGCCAAATTCTGACCCTACCATCCGAATGTCGCAGCAGAAATCGAGACTCATCAGACCAAGCAACGTTTTTCCAATCTTCTACTGTCCAATTTCGATGAGCTTGTACAAATTGTAGCCTCAGTTTCCTGTTCTTAGCTGAAAGGAGTGGTACCCGGTGTGGTCTTCTGCTGCTGTAGCCCATCTGCCTCAAAGTTCGACGCACTGTGCGTTCAGAGATGCTCTTAGGCCTACCTTGGTTGTAACGGGTGGCGATTTGAGTCACTGTTGCCTTTCTATCAGCTCGAACCAGTCTGCCCATTCTCCTCTGACCTCTGGCATCAACAAGGCATTTCCGCCCACAGAACTGCCGCTCACTGGATTTTTTTTCTTTTTCGGACCATTCTCTGTAAACCCTAGAGATGGTTGTGCGTGAAAATCCCAGTAGATCAGCAGTTTCTGAAATACTCAGACCAGCCCTTCTGGCACCAACAACCATGCCACGTTCAAAGGCACTCAAATCACCTTTCTTCCCCATACTGATGCTCGGTTTGAACTGCAGGAGATTGTCTTGACAATGTCTACATGCCTAAATGCACTGAGTTGCCGCCATGTGATTGGCTGATTAGAAATTAAGTGTTAACAAGAAGTTGGACAGGTGTACCTAATAAAGTGGCCAGTGAGTGTATACCTGTGTCATCTCCTCCTGTATATAGTATATACCTGTATGTCATCTCCTGTATATAGTATATACCTGTAAGTCATCTCCTCCTGTATATAGTATGTACCTGTATGTCATCTCCTCCTGTATATAGTATATACGTGTGTCATCTCCTCCTGTATATAGTGTATACCTGTGTCATCTCCTCTATATAGTATGTACCTGTATGTCATCTCCTCCTATATATAGTATATACCTGTATGTCATCTCCTATATATAGTATATACCTGTTTGTCATCTCCTGTATATAGTATATACCTGTAAGTCATCTCCTCCTGTATATAGTATATACCTGTGTGTCATCTGCTCCTGAATATAGTATATACCTGTATGTCATCTCCTGTTCATAGTATGTACCTGTATGTCATCTCCTAGTGTATTAGACCTCGTTCACACGTTATTTGGTCAGTATTTTTACCTCAGTATTTGTAAGCTAAGTTGGCAGCCTGATAAATCCCCAGCCAACAGGAAGATCTCCCCCCTGGCAGTATATATTAGCTCACACATACACATAATAGACAGGTCATGTGACTGACAGCTGCCGTATTTCCTATATGGTACAGTTGTTGCTCTTGTAGTTTGTCTGTTTATTAATCAGATTTTTATTTTTGAAAGGATAATACCAGACTTGTGTGTGTTTTAGGGCGAGTTTCATGTGTCAAGTTGTGTGTGTTGAGTTGCGTGTGGCGACATGCGTGTAGCAACGTTTTGTGTGTCAAGTTGCATGTGACAGGTTAGTGTAGCAAGTTGTGTGCAGCAAGTTTAGTGCATGGCGAGTTTTGCGTGTGGTGCGTTTTGAGTATGTGCAAGTTTTGTGTGAGGCCACTTTTGCATGTGTTGCAACTTTTGTGCATGTGGCAATTTTTCCGCGTGTGCAAGTTTTCCATGAGGTGAGTTTTGCACGTGTGGCGAGTTTTGCATGTGGCGAGTTTTGCATGTGGCGAATTTTGCATGTGGCGAATTTTGCGCTTGGCGAGTTTTGAGCGGTGACTTTTGTCTTTCGACTCTTATGTGGCGAGGTTGGTGTATGTGGTGAAATATGTGCTGAGGGTGGTATATGTGTTCAAGCACGTGGTAGTGTGTGGCGCGTTTTGTGTGTGTGTTCATATCCCCGTGTGTGGTGAGTATCCCATGTCGGGGCCCCACCTTAGCAACTGTACGGTATATATTCTTTGGCGCCATCGCTCTCATTCTTTAAGTCCCCCTTGTTCACATCTGACAGCTGTCAATTTGCCTCCAACACTTTTCCTTTCATATTTTCCCCATTATGTAGATAGGGGCAAAATTGTTTGGTGAATTGGAAAGTGCGGGGTTAAAATTTCGCCTCACAACATGGCCTGTGTCGGGGTCCAGACGTGTGACTGTGCAAAATTTTGTGGCTGTATCTGCAACGGTGCAGATGCCAATCCTGGACACAAACACACACACACACACACACACACACACACACACACACACACACACACACACACATACACATTCAGCTTTATATATTAGATATGTGTGTGTGTATATATGTGTATATATATATATATATATATATATATATATATATATATATATATATATATATATATATATATATATATATATATATATATAAATTTTTTTTTCATCCTTTAACATTATTTTTTCAACCTCTTAGGTATATGTGCGGCATCAAACCAGCAGCGTCCTGATGTTACAACATAGTGGATGGGTTTTCAAGAAACCCCATGTCCACTGTGCATCCACAGATGCCCACGGAGACTGACATGCAACGCGTCATTCCAGATCGCAGCATGTCTAATTTCCCTTGGCAATTTCACAGCATGTACGTCTCAAATCAAGGAGTTAATTCGTATGTTTATTTTGTATTTGGCAAATGGGGTCTGTTTTTATGGAAACATCACTTTTTTCCATGGGTTGTCTGGTATTACAGCCTAACCCCATTTTAAGGAGTTGTCTAGTACTTTTGTGATTGCTTGTTCGAAAACTAAAAAATGTAGTCGCCTACTGTTAGGAGAATCAAACCCAGGCAGCACTACTGGGTGCCACAAGGTATCGGTAAAACATGCTGAGGCATTTGTTAGAAAAATAAAAAGTAATGGCCAACCCTTTTTAAGTGAATTTGTTGAGTTGCACTTGCAATACAAAACACAGTGCATAAGACATGTGGCTCAAAGATAAAAAAAAAAACTAGTGTAATGCCAGCGTATGGCTTATAAAACAATTTTTTTTGGGGGGGCTTTAAAAAACATACCACGTTTAACACCAGCCATTTAATGCATGTAAATTCAGGATGTCTCAATCCTTGTATAAGATCACAATAAAAGTAAACATGCCACCCAATGCTGTAGTTAGCATATAATATATATATACTAGCTGTACTACCCGGCTTCGCCCGGGGTAATAACTGCTGTTAGCAAAATAGAATGTGTTAACAAAAATTTATTCTGCACAAAAAAACCACAAAACAAATAGATAGAAATGTAATTATTAAAAGGCAAAAACTAAGCTAATAGAAGCATTTTACAACATATATTTCAACACCAGAGATATTCCACACAGATTTAACTAAATTGGCCAAGTAATGTGAAGTAATCTTCTACTACTTATTCGAGAGCCTTCTGATAAACGACATTCTTAGTTTTTCCTTCAGGTGCAAAGACAAACAGATTTTTGGCTGTTCCAACTCTTGAACAGGCCACATAAAGTTGACCATGAGAAAAGCATGGAGATTGTAAATCTAAGCTAGCTGAAGAGCCCGGCGTTGCCTGGGCATAGTAAATATCTGTGGTTAGTTATAGCACCTCACTTCTCTCATTTTCCCCATCACATCTTTCATTTTCCCCCTCACATCTCTCATTTTCTCCCTCACACCTCTCATTTTCCCCCTCACTCCTCTTATTTTCCCCCTCACTCCTCTCATTCCCCCCTAACACTTGTCATTTCGACCTCACATCTGTCATTTTCCGATCACTCCACTATTTTCCCTCACTCCTCTCATTTTGCACTCACACCTTTCCATTTTCACCTCACACCTCTCATTTTCACCTCAGTATATACATGTTTGTCATCTCCCTTATATATAGTATACACCTGTATGTCATCTCCTGTATATAGTATATACCTGTATGTCATCTCCCCTGTATATAGTATATACCTGCTGTGTCATCTCCCCTGTATATAGTATATACCTGTATGTCATCTCCTCCTATATATAGTATATACCTGTATGTAATCTCCTCCTGTATATAGTATATACCTGTCATCTCACCTATATATAGTAAATATCTGTGTGTCATCTCCTGTATATAGTATATACCTGTATGTCATCTCCTCCTATACATAGCATATACCTGTATGACATCTCCTCCTGTATATACTATATACCTGTAGGTAATCTGCTCCTGTATATAGTATATACCTGTGTGTCATCTCCTTCTGTATATAGTATATACCTGTATGTCATCTCCTGCTGTATGTAGTATGTACCTGTATGTCATCTCCTCCTCTATATAGTATATACCTGTGTCATCTCCCCTGTAAATAGTATATACCTGTGTATCATCTCCTCCTGTATATAGTATATATCTGTATGTCATCTCCTCCTGTATTAGACCTCGTTCACACGTTATTTGGTCAGTATTTTTACCTCAGTATTTGTAAGCTAAATTGGCAGCCTGATAAATCCCCAGCCAACAGTAAGCCCACCCCCTGGCAGTATATATTAGCTCACACATACACATAATAGACTGGTCATGTGACTGACAGCTGCCGGATTCCTATATGGTACATTTGTTGCTCTTGTAGTTTGTCAGCTTATTAATCAGATTTTTATTTTTGAAGGATAATACCAGACTTGTGTGTGTTGTAGGGCAAGTTTCGTGTGTCAAGTTGTGTGTGTTGAGTTGCGTGTGGCGACATGCGTGTAGCAACTTTTTGTGTGTCGAGTTGCATATGACAGGTTAGTGTAGCAAGTTATGTGCAGCAAGTTTTGTGCATGGCGAGTTTTGCGCGTGGCGAGTTTTATGTGTGGTGCCTTTTGAGTATGTGCAAGTTTTGTGTGAGGCAACTTTTGCATGTGTTGCAACTTTTGTGCATGTGGCAATTTTTCCGCGTGTGCAAGTTTTGCGTGTGGCGAGTTTTCCATGAGGTGAGTTTTGCACATGTGGAGAGTTTTGCATGTGGAGAGTTTTGCGCGTGGTGAGTTTTCAGCGGCGACTTTTGTGTTTCAACTTTTATGTGGCGAGGTTGGTGTATGTGTGGTGAAATGTGCGCTGAGGGTGGTATATGTGTTCGAGCACGTGGTAGTGTGAGGCGCATTTTGTGTGTGTGTTCATATCCCCGTGGTGGTGTGGTGATTATCTCATGTCGGGGCCCCACCTTAGCAACTGTACAGTATATACTCTTTGGCGCCATCGCTCTCATTCTTTAAGTCCCCCTTGTTCACATCTGGCAGCTGTTAATTTGCCTCCAACACTTTTCCTTTCATTTTTTTCCCCATTATGTAGATAGGGGCAAAATTGTTTGGTGAATTGGAAAGCGCGGGGTTAAAATTTCACCTCACAACATAGCTTTGACGCTCTCAGGGTCCAGACGTGTGACTGTGCAAAATTTTGTGCCTGTAGCTGCGACGCCTCCAAGACTTTTCCTTTCACTTTTTCCTCATTATTTAGATAGGGGCAAAATTGTTTGGTGAATTGGAAAGCGCGGGGTTAAAATTTCACCTCACAATATAGCCTATGACGCTCTCGGGGTCCAGACGTGTGACTGTGCAAAATTTTGTGGCTGTAGCTGCGACGGTTCAGATGCCAATCCCGGACATACACACATACATACACACATTCAGCTTTATATATTAGATATATATAATTAAAGGGGTTGTCCACTACTAGGACAATCTTTCCTTGATCAAAATGTTTTGCCCCAATAAATTTTTTTTAAAAACCTATTCTCTCCTCTCATGCTGGCACCGTTACCGCGGTGTTTGCACTCGCGGTCCCGGGGCTATTGTGCGCTTGTTGTGACACGTGACCTCAGCGCCCAATCAGCGCTGACTTCGCTATCCCCGCCTTCTGGTGAATTGAATATGAGGAGGAAGTCATGGCTGCGGCTGATCTCTGACTTCCTCTTTATTGTCAGTTCAACAGAAGGCGGGGATAGCGAAGTCAGCGCTGATTGGGCATCGGCGTCATGATAACAGCACAAGAGCCTCGGGGGTGGCACTCGCTATGAGTGCTGACATTGCGGGAACGGCACCAGCACAGAAGGTGAGTATAAGCTTTAGGCCACGTTCACACGCTGCGGGTTCCTCTGCGGGTTAATCCCGCAGCGGAATTGATAAATCTGCAGGGCAAACCCGCTGCGGTTATCCCTGCAGATTTATCGCGGTTTGTTCCGCGGTTTCCGCTGCGGGATTACTGCTGTACTATTGATGCTGCATATGCAGCAATATACAGCATCAATAGTAATGTAAAAAATAATAAAAATTGGCTATACTCACCCTCTGACGTCGCGATCTCCCCGGCGCTGCAAGCGGCTGTGCCGACAAGGACCTTCGTGACGTCACGGTCATGTGACCGCGGCGTCATCACGGTCATGTGACCGCGACGTCACCACAGGTCCTGTTCGGCACAGCAACTGAGACCGGACGCCGCTGGCAGCGCTGAGAGGTGAGTATAGCATGATTTTTTATTTTAATTCTTTTTTTTTTACACCCAAATATGGTTCCCAGGGCCTGGAGGAGAGTCTCCTCTCCTCCACCCCGGGTACCACCCGCACATTATCCGCTTAACTTCCCGCAACGTGGGCACAGCCCCATGCGGGAAGTTAGCGGTTCAATGCATTTCTATGGGTGCAGAATCCCTGCGATTCTGCACCAAGAAGTGACATGGTCCTTCTTTTTTTCTGCAGAAAATCCGCGCGGATTTGCCACAGAAAAAAAGGATGGTCGGCACAGCGGGTTTTGTTTTCCATTAGGTTACATTGTACTGTAACCTACATGGAAAAAGGATGCGGACCCGCAGCTGCAAAACAGCTGCGGATCCGCAGCAAAACCCGCAGCGTGTGAACATAGCCTTATTATTTTATGGGGCCAAGCAAGGGGTATGATAAGAAGTTGTCCAAGTAGTGGACAACTTCTTTAAGTATTCAATTGCCCATATTCAAATGTAAACGCCTTCACAACTGCTACATCCACCATATTCGCCTGCGGTGTATGGCAATCCAGGTAACAGATATGTGCTGTCTTTCCATAGTATATATCCTCATAGTTTTCTGGAACAGTATCCTTGTTGCCATAAGTATACCATTTATAATTAATGTACACATTTATGCATGATTCTCATCTCCCTGCTCTTCGGCAGATCTTTTTATTCCTGTTTCCAACTCGTGGTCATGACAATAAGAAAAAGAATGAAAACTTTCAAATTTTTTTTTCTCCATTTTTTATTTTTAATATGAATCAGCCATCAATAGAAATAACAGTTATCCAGAATAAAACATATTTCTGGGAACAAATGAGGGAGATTGCTGGAACATTCAATATACATGACATGGAAGGGGTTCAAAATCATTGCTCATAGTCAGTAGGAAACAGTCAACGCAGGTTGTCTTCTAAGAACGTATTTTGGAGTAATTTACCAAGAATTATTCCAAATCACACAGAAATGTTATAGTAGGCAGCAAACAGTAATTCATTACATACATGCTAATGCTCCAGTATTAGTCTGCATTCCCACATCTGTGTGACATGTCCGTTTGCTATCCATTTTTTTTTCTAGATCAACATGTGGACCCATAGAGTTTAATCGATCCATATCCACATTTGTTTTTAAAACTGATCTGTTTTTCCGAACCTTGAGTCTCATAGCTAGTCCTGCTCTCGTCCTCGGAAATTAACCCCTTCATGACCCAGCCTATTTTGACCTTAATGACCTGGCCGTTTTTTGCAATTCTGACCAGTGTCCCTTTATGAGGTAATAACTCAGGAACGCTTCAACGGATCCTAGCGGTTCTGAGCTTGTTTTTTCATGACATATTGGGCTTCATGTTAGTGGTAAATTTAGGTCGATAATTTCTGCGTTTATTTGTGAAAAAAATGGAAATTTGGCGAAAATTTTGAAATTTCGCAATTCTCAAATTTTGAATTTTTATTCTGTTAAACCAGAGAGTTATGTGACACAAAATAGTTAATAAATAACATTTCCCACATGTCTACTTTACATCAGCACAATTTTGGAAACAAATTTTTTTTTCGCTAGGAAGTTATAAGGGTTAAAATTTGACCAGTGATTTCTAATTTTTACAACAAAATTTACAAAACCATTTTTTTAGGGACCACCTCACATTTGAAGTCAGTTTGAGGGTTCTATATGGCTGAAAATACCCAAAAGTGACACCATTCTAAAAACTGCACCCCTCAAGGTGCTCAAAACCACATTCAAGAAGTTTATTAACCCTTCAGGTGTTTCACAGCAGCAGAAGCAACATGGAAGGAAAAAATGAACATTTAACTTTTTAGTCACAAAAATGATCTTTTAGCAACAATTTTTTTATTTTCCCAAGGGTAAAAGGAGAAACTGGACCATGAAAGTTGTTGTCCAATTTGTCCTGAGTACGCTGATACCTCATATGTGGGGGTAAACCACTGTTTGGGCGCACGGCAGGGCTCGGAAGGGAAGGAGCGCCATTTGACTTTTTCAATGAAAAATTGGCTCCAATCTTTAGCGGACACCATGTCGCGTTTGGAGAGCCCCTGTGTGCCTAAACATTGGAGCTCCCCCACAAGTGACCCCATTTTGGAAACTAGACCCCCCCCAAGGAACTTATCTAGATGCATAGTGAGCACTTTAAAACCTCAGGTGCTTCACAAATTGATCCGTAAAAATGAAAAAGTACTTTTTTTCACAAAAAAAAATTTTCAGCCTCAATTTTTTCATTTTCACATGGGCAACAGGATAAAATGGATCCTAAAATTTGTTGAGCAATTTATCCTGAGTACGCCGATACCTCGTATGTGGGGGTAAACCACTGTTTGGGCGCACGGCAAGGTTCGGAAGGGAAGGCGCGCCATTTGACTTTTTGAATGGAAAATTAGCTCCAATCGTTAGCGGACACCATGTCGCGTTTGGAGAGCCCCTGTGTGCCTAAACATTGGAGCTCCCCCACAAGTGACCCCATTTTGGAAACTAGACCTCCCAAGGAACTTATCTAGATGTGTGGTGAGCACTTTGAACCCCCAAGTGCTTCACAGAAGTTTATAACGCAGAGCCATGAAAATAAAAAATAATTTTTATTTTCTCAAAAATGATTGTTTAGCCCGCAATTTTTTATTTTCCCAAGGGTAACAGGAGAAATTTGACCCCAAAAGTTGTTGTCCAGTTTCTCCTGAGTACGCTGATACCCCATATGTGGAGGTAAACCACTGTTTGGGCACATGCCGGGGCTCGGAAGTGAAGTAGTGACGTTTTGAAATGCAGATTTTGATGGAATGCTCTGCGGGCGTCACGTTGCGTTTGCAGAGCCCCTGATGTGCCTAAACAGTAGAAACCCCCACAAGTGACCCCATTTTGGAAACTAGACCCCCAAAGAAACTTATCTAGATGTGTGGTGAGCACTTTGAACCCCCAAGTGCTTCACAGAAGTTTATAACGCAGAGCCTTGAAAATAAAAAATCATTTTTCTTTCCTCAAAAATAATTTTTTAGCCTGCAATTTTTTATTTTCCCAAGGGTTACAGGAGAAGTTGGACCCCAAAAGTTGTTGTCCAGTTTCTCCTGAGTACGCTGGTACCCCATATGTGGGGGTAAACCACTGTTTGGGCACACGTCGGGGCTCGGAAGGGAGAGAGCACCATTTGACTTTTTCAACGCAAGATTGGCTAGAATCAATGGTGGCGCCATGTTGCGTTTGGAGACCCCCTGATGTGCCTATACAGTGGAAACCCCTTAATTCTAACTCCAACACTAACCCCAACACACCCCTAACCCTAATCACAACCCTAACCACAACCCTAACCCCAACACACCCCTAACCCTAGTCTTACCCCTAATTCCAACCCTAACCCTAAAGCTATGTGCCCACGATGCGGATTTGTGTGCGGATTTTTCGCACCATTTTTGAAAAATCTGCAGGTAGAACGCACTGCGCTTTACCTGCGGATTTACTGCGGATTTCCAGTATTTTTTGTGTGGATTTCACCTGCGGATTCCTATTATGAAGCAGGTGTAAAACGCTGCGGAATCGGCACAAAGAATTGACATGCTGCAGAAAATACAACGCAGCGTTTCCGCGCTGTATTTTCCGCACCATGGGCACAGCGGATTTGGTTTTCCATATGTTTACGTGGTACTGTAAACGTGATGGAAAACTGCTACAAATCCGCAGCAACCAATCCGCTGCGGATCCGCAGCCAAATCCGCACCGTGTGCACATAGCCTAATTCTAACCCTAATTCCAACCCTAATCCTAATTCTAACCCTAATTCTAACCCTATCCCTAAGTGCAACCCTATCCCTAAGTGCAACCCTATCCCTAAGTGCAACCCTATCCCTAAGTGCAACCCTAACCCTAAGTGCAACCCTAACAGATCGCCGTCGTCAGTCTGTGGGGGGGCCAGATCGGGGTCTCCAGCCATGGCCGATGCTATTGCAGCATCGGCCATGGCTGGATTGTAATATTTCACCAATTTTCATAGATGAAATATTACAGATTGCTCTGATTGGCTGTTTCTCTTTCAACAGCCAATCAGAGCGATCGTAGCCACGGGGGGGCGAAGCCACCCCCCCTGGCCTGAAGTACCACTCCCCCTGTCCCTGTAGGTCAGGTGAAATTGGAGTTAACCCTTTCACCCGACCTGCAGGAACGCGATCATTCTGTGACACAGCATATGCGTCACAGGTCGGATTGGCACCGACTTTCATGACTCATACGCTGTGTCACAGGTCGGGAAGGGGTTAAGGTCTATGGGGATTTGTATAAAATCGACGAAACACTGACGACAGAATTTGTACTTCCATGTTCCATGCTACCCTAAACAGAGTTCCATCTATTTTTAACAGGTAAATGGATAAAAAACTTTCCCATAGTCTATGAACTTCAGTTTGAAAAACTAATGAAAAAAAAAACCCAGATGCAATAAAGAGGCAAAATTGATGCCATACTGATGAAAAATTGTCGATTTTTCACAACTAAAATTTCACACATATGTGAATCAGGCCCAAGACCAAATACCAGAGTACAGTCATTGCAAAAAAAAAAAAATTTGGGTCAGTCCCAAAACTATACAAAGTTTGCTGCTTCAGTATTTTTAGATTTTTTAGTTGGATGTTTCTATGGTTAAGAGAACCTGTCATCAGGATCATCCATGTTCAACTAAAGCTATCATACTGATTTAATGCATATCTTTTAGTGTAAAAATCTGTAGCCTGGTTTTCATTAAATCATGATAAATTTCGGTTTCCTTGGTGCTTTGGGGAGGGATTTGTGGGCGGGCTGTGGGTATGGTCTTCGGCTAAGAGGGCTCAGCCATGTCTGCTGCCTCTGTTGCATTCATCATCCTGTATTCATTAAAATTTTGCGCTGGTGCCCTCTTAGCTGTGGGCAGCGCTCTTACTGGTGGTGGTTTTCATGAAAATCGCATCGGCACAGGCACAGATGGACCTCTGGCGGTCTTCAGGAAAATGGTGCTGGAGGTGGTGCAGGCGCAGAATGATATCTGCAATCCTGCTCTGTCAAATGAAGCAGGGTAACAGAATATCAGCTGCCTTGTCCTCATTAGTATTTTATCCTGAACTAACAAGAAGATTACTGATGTGATGTAAGCAGATGATTTTGTGGCAGGGCTGAAAATCGGTGAAAAAAATGATCTTTTGAAATTAGTTTATTTTCATGGCAAGGAATGACCTTGCAATTTTTTATTTTTTTTTGCAATTCATCTGATCAATCTTCATAACAGTCTAAATTTAATGCAAATGGTCCCTAGATAACCTGAAGCAGCAAACTTTGTGAAAATGTTGTCAATCCGAAATTTTTGGCCACAAATATACGCAGAGGAACACAATGCCAGGCTTGTTGAGCCAGGAACAAATCACTGTAATTGGGTTTATGAATCCATATTATATATCACTTGCAAATATTACTATCCATTAGTCACAATGCATTCATGATCTCTATTCCCTACATAGGCGACATCGCAGTGTCTGTCTACTCCATGTTTTCAAGCAAGTACATTCTTCTCACTTTTAGCAATCAAGTTAATGCCGGCGAGAACTAGTAAATGTAATATCTCCCAGTAATGACATCATTGTCCCCTGTGTACAAATAAAGGAGTCATAGTATCCATGAACATCCTTTACATTGTGTTTAATGATAATAATACATGTGCATGGCCATCTAAATGCAAGTGCATTTTTTCTTAAGATCAGGTCAGTGAGAGAGCCTCAGTTTTGATGTCTCCCCCAACTTCCTCAAATTTTGACGTCCCAGAATCAAAAAAAGCATGCATGTGCATTTTAGTAAGGTGGTTGGTGATCAGCTGCTGCCAGAGACTTCTAGTTATGCATCTCCACACGGAAACTAAATGTCTGTTTACACTGACCGAGCCGCGGCACTAAACATTTACCTATTGGCGTTCGTTTAATAGCCTGTTTACACAGGCAGACCAAAGTAAACTATCTGTAATAGATCGCTCAGTGCGCATAGGCTGCCATAGTTCTCGACAGTGTGAGTCCTGTTTACACAGGGCGATGCACAGACAAGAGCGATGATTATGATTAGGTTTTTTGCTCGTTTCACTGGTGACTGGTGCTCTATTATATAGCCGGCATCTGTCTGTGATAGAGGCGACTGTTGCCGACCTCCAGCTGTTAACAAATCTTTGATGGTGGCACTTAAGTGAAATGCGCTCCAGTGCCTGCACACATCGGCTTCCATCAATCCCTGTCCTCTCGATCTACCTGTGAAGCGCAGCCGAGATTTCAAAGGGGACTAAAAATAATGTGAAATAAAAAGAAAAAACATTTTAAAATATTTCCTTGTCCTTAAATGTTAGGAATGCCCATTCACAAGATAATAGTGAATGGGCTTTGTTAAAAACTGTGTAAACAGGTTGCCGATCACCCGATAAACAAGCAAAACATTCGTTCATCAGGTGAAATAAATCTTTTGTGCAGCCCAAAAAAATCCTCATTTTCGGCGCTGCATCATCCTGTGTCTACAGGGTTCCTACTGCAACCAACAACAAGAAAGAACCAAGGATAAAAATAATCTATCAATAAGGACAAGATAGTGTATAAAAGGTGCCTTTATTTAAATATATATGGCAATGGCACTAACACAGTGCCTGTACTTGGAGACAAAGAATATATAAAAAATAAATAAAATTGTGTATATGTGTGTGTATGTGTGTGTGTGTATATATATATATATATATATATATATATATATATATATATATATATATATATATATATATATATATATATATATATATATATATATATTATTGTTTGTTTTTTTTTTGTTTGTTTTTTTAAGGACGGACTGTATACAATTAGAGTAGACCTTAGCGTGAGACATGCACTGATGCACTGACCCAATACAAATATAGCTATCCAAATATGCATCAATATACATATAAAAAGAAGAAGAATACTGATTAAATATGTGCAACCACGCAAAGAAAAAAGTGCATAGTGCCAAGCAGAATATGGATACAAACGTAATCACATATCCACAATGGTATATCCTGTGACCAAAAAAAATAAATACATTGGTACAAACCTTTATAAAAAATTACCAAATGTGTGTAAATTTACAACACTGCAAAACTGGTGAGTATAAGAAAAACCGTTCACAAAACAAAAATTATAAGGTGCACAGTATAGCTGGATATGCCTAGGTGTGTTACACACACCAAAAGAGATTCAGAAGCCGTGCATCAATATGCACTGTTGATGTGTCACAGAAAGGTAAGGTATGCGGAAAATCAATGATAATACCTGGAAAAGTCCATCCCTCCAAGATACAGGGCACCCCTGTATCTTGGAGGGACGGACTTTTCCAGGTATTATCATTGATGATGCACATCATATTGATGCACGGCTTCTGAATCTCTTTTGGTGTGTGTAACGCACCTAGGCATATCCAGCTATACTGTGCACCTTATATGTTATAATAATAATTTTTTGTATTGGTCACGTTATCACCTTAATGGTGTATATCCTATCACATTATTTATTATCCTGCCCTTATATATATATATATTTTTTCACACATTACTTTAATTTTTGTTTTGTGAACGGTTTTTCTTATACTCACCAGTTTGCATGTCTCACGCTAAGGTCTACTCTAATTGTATACAGTCCGTCCTTAAAATATATATATATATATATATATATATATATATATATATATATATATATATATATATATATATATATATATATATATATATATATATACAATTTTATTTATTTTTTATATATTCTTTGTCTCCAAGTACAGGCACTGTGTTAGTGCCATTGCCATATATATTTAAATAAAGGCACCTTTTATACACTATCTTGTCCTTATTGATAGATTATTTTTATCCTTGGTTCTTTCTTGTTGTTGGTTGCTACTTATCCCGAGTGGTTTGCCACTCATTCCTTTGTGTATTAGTTATAATCCACTCGTATATATTATTAGTATATTTTTTTACTTTATATATACATATATATATGTCTTTAATGCCTGTGGGTTAAAACTGTACACTTTTTTCAAGGGTTCCTACTGCCTAGACCTATGGCAGCCGCTGTGCACTGCACGATCTAGTATGGATCACTCAGTTTACTTTGATCTCCATCTGCAAACTGACATTCAAATGACCGCCGATAGGCTGTAAACGGACCCTAAGAAATACAACACATCAAATTCCCCTTTCTCCTAACAGCAGGGGTCTGTTTGTTTCAATGATTCTTCATTGTTGTGCCAGTTTGTAACCAGCTGAATGTCGGTATATCTATTTAGATATTTTTAGTATGATGATTAGAATTTACATTTATGTCTTTGGTTTGCGTTTCCTGTCACTGGTCTTGAATATCAGATTAGTGGAATACTGATTCCTAAAACCCACAATAATAAGTTGATTCAATGCACCGCAGCGTTTCATCCTCTTTATTTTTCACTGCTTTGTATACTTGGTAGTGGCAGGATCTGGTGGTGCAGCGTAGTCCTGTTCACTAGAATGGGTCTGAGTTCCAGTGCCAGACACACAATCTACAAAATGTACAGAGCTATGTCTTGAGGGAGTCTCAGTGCTCCCCGGATATTGGACTTTCATATCGGTGACCAGTTCTATGGAAAGGTTATCAATGCTAAAGTCTTCCGTCAATGGCCAGTAGTGTTTGATGAATAGGGCACGCACTGCTAATGATCACTAGAATTTAGTGGCAACAGAGCTAGGAAAACCACTGCAGTTAGAATCACAAGGGTATTAACTTGGTCTGTCTGTAAGGAACTTCCTTGGCCGAAGTTTACTTCAGAAGCCCTAAACACTGAACAGATGGATCCCTGGGTGTGTGCACTAATGTTCTTTAACTTAAAAGTCACTCTCAAGGTGGACTCTTGTCATGGTGGAGATGGGGACCCTTCAAATTCTTGGAGAATAAGCCAGATTGCAAAGTGTTTTCAAGTTGCCCATTCTCCAGTTCGAAATGTAATTAATAAATGCCAATTGCCATCTCCGTGTGCGGTTCCACCATTAATCCCAATCAACATGCCCGCTGCCTTGGGGTCAACGTTGATTCTGAGCTTTCCTTCACCCCCCACATCCGATCATTGGCTCGCTCTTCTTATCTGCATCTCAAAAACATTTCTAGAATTCGCCCTTTTCTTACTTTCGACACTGCAAAAACTCTTACAGTTTCACTCATTCATTCTCGTCTGGACTATTGTAACTCTCTTAATCGGCCTCCCTCTTATAAAACTCTCCCCTCTCCAATCTGTCCTGAATGCTGCTGCCAGGATTATATTCCTCACCAGCCGTTACACCAATGCCTCTACCCTGTGCCAGTCATTACACTGGTTACCCATCCACTCAAGAATCCAGTACAAAACTATTACCCTCATCCACAAAGCACTCCATGGCTCGGCACCACCCTACATCTCCTCTCTGGTCTGTCTACCACCCTACCCGTGCTCTCCGTTCTGCTAATGACCTGAGGTTAACATCCTCAATAATCAGAACCTCCCACTCCCGTCTCCAAGACTTTTCACGTGCTTCGCCAATTTTTTGGAATGCACTACCTAGGTTAATACGATTAATCCCCAATCCCCACAGTTTTAAGTGTTCCCTAAAAACGCATTTGTTCAGACTGGCCTACTGCCTCAACGCATTAACCTAACTATCCCTGTGTGGCCCATTAAAAAAAAACAAAAAAAACTTAAGCCTTAATCAGGTTCCTCACATCATGTTCTCATATATTTCATGCAGTTAATAGCCTCTGTGTCTGTACTGCTACATACTTAGGCTGTTAACTGGTTCATGCAGCTTTACATGAACACCCGATCCTTACACTATGGCTGGTCCGAACAACGAAAGCAATTGTTACCATCCACCTCTCGTGTCTCCCTTTTTCCTATAGATTGTAAGGTTGCGAGCAGTAACCTCACTCCTATTAGTATCTATTTTGAACTGTGATTTTTGTTATGCTGTAATGTCTATTGTCTGTACAAATCCCCTCTATAATTTGTAAAGTGCTGCGGAATATGTTGGCGCTATATAAATACAATTATTATTATTATTATTATTATTATTATTAATGGGAACAGTGGAGGTCAAGATAAGGTTTGGAAGACCAACCAAAATTTCAGTGAGAACTGCTTTTATGATTGCTAGAGAGGCAGATCAGAACCCCCACTTGACTGCAAAAGACCTTCAGCAAGATTTAGCAGACCCTGGACTTGTGGTACATTCTTCTACTGTTCAGAGACACCTTCACAAATATGGCCTTCATGGAAGAGTCATCAGAAGAAAAGCTCTCCTGTGTCTTCACCATAAAATTCAGCATCAGAAGTATGCAAAAGAACATCTAAACAAGCCTGATGCATTTTGGAAACAAGTCCAATGATCAAAGATAAGTGTGGAGAAAGGGCAGAGAATTTCAGGAAAAGAACATCTTGCCAACCATTAAGGGGGGTGCCACTAGGTACTGAAGAAATAAAGAAAATCCAGCTCCAGGAACTGTGATTATTTTATTCACATGAAATACTTGGAGGACATACAGAGTCAGCAATACAGCTTACATAACACTCCTTATCAACGCGTTTCAGGTGTCTGTGCACCCATGAGTAACTACGCCCAGTGTAATCTCACTGATAACATAGATTATACCCACATCTGGATAATAAAGGATATATCCCCAGACAGCACTCTACTTTGCTGTGCTTTCATCTCAGACACAGGCCTTCCAACTTGGTCACAGGTATCCACTATATTAGCGGATACCATTTGAAGACATAGTCAAGACAAAAACAGGACTTCTTAAGCATGAACGTGACCTTCCATTTTATTTAGTCCCCCTCTTCAAGTGTGGGACTCTCTGCTCTTGCTGCTTTTTTGCTTCCAAAGCTGACTGAGTGTCATGGTGAATTTGGTGTCTGACACTCATGTCAAAACTTTGTTTTCTAATTACTCAACGACTCATAATGATTCATTCTGCCCATGATGTAATGACTGGCTAGTGTGGTCTCTACACATCGTGTGCAGCATGGTGGCTCAGTGGTTAGCCCTCATCCTTTGCATCACTGCGGTTCTGAGTTCAAATCCCACCAAAAACAACATCTGCAAGGAGTTTGTATGTTCCTCCCGTATTTGCGTGGGTTTCCTCCAGGTACTCCGTTTTCTTCCCACACTCCAAAGACGGATAGCGAATTTAGATTGCGAGCCCCAATGGGCGCGGTGATCATATCTGTAAAGTGCTGTGGAATATTCTGGAGCTATATAACTAAGCCTAAATAAAATAAAATTGTGAGAAATATAAGAACAAGTGTGTGAAAAGACAAAAGTTAAATACACAACAAAAAACTTTGAAATTATAACACGGTTCATGGCAGAAGAATTTAACCTTACTATTTTCCTGTTGGTTTTTTTGTGGAGGTTTTTTTTTTAATCTTAGTAATGTTTTGAACATATGCCCAGTAAAGTCATTTGGCCTTGGACAAAACTAATAAAGTCTGCAAATCACCTGCTTGAAAAAAAAAGCCTTCCCTACTGAATGAGAACTCTCCATTGGCAGACTATGCGATTTTTGACTTACAAAACCCACTTTTAAATTCAGTGTAACCCATATGGGAAGCATTAGGAAGGAAATGGTCCTTTTTTTTTTCTCCACTCCTCTGCATTTCTGGAACTTGGATCAGTGCCACAAGACTGGAACCTCCAGGAACTAAACCCCCACAATGATGGATCTTATATGTATTTTTCTTAGAGGTCTTTGAGCTTGTTTTATGATACAACAAAATCTTATGTGGAGGTGAAAACCTCTGACTTCAAAGGGATCCAAGGAACAATTTGTTTATTTTGGCAAAGAATTGTGATTAATTGTGTTTAATCGGCTCGGGGAATAAAACAAATTAAGACGGAAAAGAGGTTTCTGTGACCGTGCACTGGAAGTCTCATATGGGACATTAGTCACTTGTTCCATTATAATCCTTTCATATTTTATTCCATCAAAACTAAGAAAGTAGTACTTTAAATGATTTTTAGACAATTTGTTAATGTTTCTATTTCTTTAACCCCTTGATGACCCCAGCTAATGTGTCACTATTAAATGTCCAATCTAACACCCCCACATTGACTACAACTCCATTATATTTTGTGAAAGCAAGGAGTGGTCAGTATTTATGGCTGTGTGGTCAGATGAGTGTTTAGATCAGGCACCCAGCGTAATTAAGGGAGAAGCCCAGTAGGATATATCCAGCCGAATTCTTTTATTAAAAGCAGATCTTTCAGTAAGGAAATATTGAAGTCACCGCTGTATGTGCCAGACCCCGAAATGTGTTACCGATCAATGAGGAATACCTTTTTCCGTTCACACAAATGATAAACTACTCCTGGTTTATGTCGGTAATATTACAATTGGCCATTAGCTAGCTGCACATGGGTTTATAATACTTTTTATACAATTTGATGGTACAGTTGGAGATGTGTAATTATATGTATGATGTACTACGTCTACGTGGAAAATGCTTGCATTTAATCTTGGGTCTCCTAAAGACTGGCTCCAATGTACTCCTACATATTAGAGATGTCAGGCCATACCTGCAAATTTCGGCAGGACCAGACTACCATCTAATGTGTTTAGGGCCCCCCTGACTCTCCATTGACAGAAGAACTCAAAGGGGATAGGATCAGTATTGTCTTGTTTTCCTTGGAGATAACCCATTGTCAGTGGTGTCTGGTAGAGGCTTATTCCCATCTCCACATGCTGAATACATGCACGCTCCGTCCACCTCAGCGTGCATGAGGAAAGAGGAACCAGGAGGACCAGCTATTGGCTGAATGCTTTGGTGGCACACAAGTAGTTAGGATGTATTGGCAATGCTAGAGCATGTGATTGTAAGCTTGCAGTCAGGGCCCTCTCTCCTCTTGGTATGCATTGAACTATATACTGTTTTAGGCTGTGTGCCCTTGATGAGCTTATGGTCAGTTTTTGATGCTGTGTATTTTTGCTGTTTCACAAACACAGCGTCTTACAGTTCCAGCAAAGTGGTGGTGCGTGTTTCAAATCCGCAGCATGTCGATTTCTCTTGCGGGTATGCGGAGTGCAATGTGAGGATTTTTCCCATAGGCTTGCATTAAATGTGGATAATCTGAAGGCATAAAACACACACATTTTTAGTGAGTTTCCTCAACAGAAACCAACAAAAATGCATGTAATCCGCATACTACTGTATCAATAAAGTTTTGTCAAAGTCAAATACCAGGAAGATCAAAAACAAAGCAGCTTTATTTAAACATGACCTACCAACAAGAGACAATACCCCGAAACACTGTGTCTGCAAATTGAGATTCTGATTTAGCTTTTATCCCAAGTCATATACCAAGGCTGGTTAAAGGGTTGATAGTGATCTTTAGGATTGCTACTTTCAATAGTTGGTACAGAAGTGCTGCAAAAAATCTGCACCATCAAAAGCTCATCGTGGGAATGTAGCCTTATTCTGTAATGTCTTATCTTTTTTGTACAAGTACTCTCTGAATTGTAAAGTGCTGGTTTTGTTTTTGGTAATGTTGGCTCTTTAGAAATAAAAAATTAATTCCAGCTATGCCAATATGGGAGAAGCATGAGGACGGGATGTGGCTAAGCTCCCCTATCAATTTCATGAAACATTGCATCACTGTCACGGGGCAGCCTCTGATTGCTCCTACTTTGGTGCTGAGAAAAAGCACTTCTCATAGTAACATAGTTAGTAAGGCCGAAAAAAGACATTTGTCCATCAAGTTCAGCCTATATTCCTATATTCCATCATAATAAATCCCCAGATCTACATCCTTCTACAGAACCTAATAATTGTATGATACAATATTGTTCTGCTCCAGGAAGACATCCAGGCCTCTCTTGAACCCCTCGACTGAGTTCGCCATCACCACCTCCTCAGGCAAGCAATTCCAGATTCTCACTGCCCTAACAGTAAAAAATCCTCTTCTATGTTGGTGGAAAAACCTTCTCTCCTCCAGACGCAAAGAATGCCCCCTTGTGCCCGTCACCTTCCTTGGTATAAACAGATCCTCAGCGAGATATTTGTATTGTCCCCTTATATACTTATACATGGTTATTAGATCGCCCCTCAGTCGTCTTTTTTCTAGACTAAATAATCCTAATTTCGCTAATCTATCTGGGTATTGTAGTTCTCCCATCCCCTTTATTAATTTTGTTGCCCTCCTTTGTACTCTCTCTAGTTCCATTATATCCTTCCTGAGCACCGGTGCCCAAAACTGGACACAGTACTCCATGTGCGGTCTAACTAGGGATTTGTACAGAGGCAGTATAATGCTCTCATCATGTGTATATAGACCTCTTTTAATGCACCCCATGATCCTGTTTGCCTTGGCAGCTGCTGCCTGGCACTGGCTGCTCCAGGTAAGTTTTTCATTAACTAGGATCCCCAAGTCCTTCTCCCTGTCAGATTTACCCAGTGGTTTCCCGTTCAGTGTGTAATGGTGATATTGATTCCTTCTTCCCATGTGTATAACCTTACATTTATCATTGTTAAACCTCATCTGCCACCTTTCAGCCCAAGTTTCCAACTTATCCAGATCCATCTGTAGCAGAATACTATCTTCTCTTGTATTAACTGCTTTACATAGTTTTGTATCATCTGCAAATATCAATATTTTACTGTGTAAACCTTCTACCAGATCATTAATGAATATGTTGAAGAGAACAGGTCCCAATACCGACCCCTGTGGTACCCCACTGGACACAGCGACCCAGTTAGAGACTATACCATTTATAACCACCCTCTGCTTTCTATCACTAAGCCAGTTACTAACCCATTTACACACATTTTCCCCCAGACCAAGCATTCTCATTTTGTGTACCAACCTCTTGTGCGGCATGGTATCAAACGCTTTGGAAAAATCGAGATATACCACGTCCAATGACTCAACGTGGTCCAGCCTATAGCTTACCTCTTCATAAAAACTGATTAGATTGGTTTGACAGGAGCGATTTCTCATAAACCCATGCTGATATGGAGTTAAACAGTTATTCTCATTGAGATAATCCAGAATAACATCCTTCAGAAACCCTTCAAATATTTTACCAACAGTAGAGGTTAGACTTACTGGCCTATAATTTCCAGGCTCACTTTTAGAGCCCTTTTTGAATATTGGCCCCACATTTGCTATGCGCCAGTCCTGCAGAACAGACCCCGTCGCTATAGAGTCCCTAAAAATAAGAAATAATGGTTTATCTATTACATTACTTAGTTCTCTTAGTACTCGTGGGTGTATGCCATCCGGACCCGGAGATTTATCTATTTTAATCTTATTTAGCCGGTTTCGCGCCTCTTCTTGGGTTAGATTGGTGACCCTTAATATAGGGTTTTCATTGTTTCTTGGGATTTCACCTAGCATTTCATTTTCCACCGTGAATACCATGGAGAAGAAGGTGTTTAATATGTTAGCCTTTTCCTCGTCATCTACAGCCATTCTTTCCTCACTATTTTTTAAGGGGCCTACATTTTCAGTTTTTATTCTTTTACTATTGATATAGTTGATGAACAGTTTGGGATTAGTTTTACTCTCCTTAGCAATGTGCTTCTCTGTTTCCTTTTTGGCAGCTTTAATTAGTTTTTTAGATAAAGTATTTTTCTCCCTATAGTTTTTTTAGAGCTTCAATGGTGCCATCCTGCTTTAGTAGTGCAAATGCTTTCTTTTTACTGTTAATTGCCTGTCTTACTTCTTTGTTTAGCCACATTGGGTTTTTCCTATTTCTAGTCCTTTTATTCAAGGTATAAACCGCTTACAGTGCCTATTTAGGATGTTCTTAAACATTTTCCATTTATTATCTGTATTCTTATTTCTGAGGATATTGTCCCAGTCTACCAGATTAAGGGCATCTCTAAGCTGGTCAAACTTTGCCTTCCTAAAGTTCAGTGTTTTTGTGACTCCCTGACAAGTCCCCCTAGTGAAAGACAGGTGAAACTGTACAATATTGTGGTCGCTATTTCCTAGATGCCCGACGACCTGCAGGTTTGTTATTCTGTCAGGTCTATTAGATAGTATTAGGTCTAAAAGTGCTGCTCCCCTGGTTGGATTCTGCACCAATTGTGAAAGATAATTTTTCTTGGTTATTAGCAGAAACCTGTTGCCTTTATGGGTTTCACAGGTTTCTGTTTCCCAGTTAATATCCGGATAGTTAAAGTCCTCCATAACCAGGACCTCATTATGGGTTGCAGCTTCATCTATCTGCTTTAGAAGTAGACTTTCCATGATTTCTGTTATATTTGGGGGTTTGTAACAGACCCCAATGAGAATTTTGTTACCATTTTTCCCTCCATGAATTTCGACCCATATGGACTCAACATCCTCATTCCCTTCGCTAATATCCTCCCTTAAAGTGGACTTTAGACAAGACTTTACATAGAGACAAACCCCTCCTCCTCTCCGATTTTTACGGTCCTTTCTAAACAGACTGTAACCCTTTAAGTTAACTGCCCAGTCATAGCTTTCATCTAACCATGTCTCGGTTATTCCCACTATGTCAAAGTTACCTGTAGATATTTCTGCTTCTAGTTCTTCCATCTTGTTTGTCAGGCTTCTGGCGTTTGCGAGCATGCAGTTTAGAGGATTTTGTTTTGTTCCAATCTCCTCGCTGTGGATTGTTTTAGAAATGTTCTTACCTCCCTTCTGAGTATGTTTACCTGGGTCTTCTTTGTTCGAGTCTAATGTTTTTCTTCCCGTCCCCTCTTCTTCTAGTTTAACGCCCTCCTGATGAGTGTAGCGAGTCTTCTGGCGAATGTGTGTTTCCCAGGTTTGTTGAGGTGTAGTCCGTCTCTGGCGAGGAGTCCATCGTACAAGTAATTCACACCGTGGTGCAGGAATCCGAATCCTTGTTGTCTGCACCATCGTCTTAGCCAGTTGTTCGCATCAAGGATCCTGTTCCATCTCCTGGTGCCATGCCCGTCTACTGGAAGGATAGAAGAAAAAACTACCTGTGCATCCAGTTCCTTTACTTTCTTCCCCAACTCTTCAAAGTCCTTGCAGATTGCCGGTAGGTCCTTCCTTGCCGTGTCATTGGTGCCAACATGTATCAGAAGAAACAGGTGGACGTCCTTGGAGCTGAAGAGCTTTGGTATCCTATCGGTCACATCCTTAATCATTGCACCTGGAAGGCAGCATACTTCTCTTGCGGTTATGTCCGGTCTGCAGATGGCTGCTTCTGTGCCTCTCAGTAGTGAGTCTCCCACCACCACCACTCTTCGTTGCTTCTTGGCTGTACTTTTTGCTGTCACTTGTTGCTGTGTACCCTTTTCTTTTTTCTTGCTGGTAGTGCTTCATCCTTAGGTGTGCCATCTTCATCCTCTACAAAGATTTGATATTGGTTCTTCAGTTGTGTGGTTGGTGATTTCTCCATGGTCTTCTTGCTTCTTTTGGTCACATGCTTCCACTCATCTGCTTTTGGAGGTTCTCTGACACTTTTTTCACCTTCTGTGACCAGTAGAGATGCTTCTGTTCTGTCTAGGAAGTCTTCATTCTCTTTGATGAGTTTCAAAGTTGCTATTCTTTCTTCCAGACCCCGCACCTTTTCTTCTAAAAGGGCCACTAGTCTACACTTCTGACAGGTGAAATTGGATTCTTCTTCTGGTCGATCTGTGAACATGTAGCACATGCTGCAGCTCACCATGTAGGTTGTCACATCTGCCATGTTGCTCCTAGATCCTGCTGACTTGCTGTGTGTTTTCCTCCTTGTGTAATCTACTCAGCCAAGCTTTCTTGCAATAATGTCCTACATTCAAAAATTTGGTGATGCTTTCCAAGCAGCTGGTCCCGGCTGTACCCAACGATCTTCTTGCTGAGGGAGACTCTTCGCTTTTCCCAGAAGGCACCTGGAATATGCAAATTATCCTCCTCAAGCTTGAATCCCTGGTTTGGTGATGCTTTCCAAGCAGCTGGTCCCGGCTGTACCCAACGATCTTCTTGCTGAGGGAGACTCTTCGCTTTTCCCAGAAGGCACCTGGAATATGCAAATTATCCTCCTCAAGCTTGAATCCCTGGTGAATCTCCTTCATTTTATTGGTGTTAATTCCTTCTGGCAGAGCAGGGGTTAATTGGCCATGTTGGAACTCTCTGAGCTCGCAGCTGAGCTCAGTTAGAAACTCCTTTCCCCTTTATAATATGGACTCTGATGCAAATCCTTGTCAGAGCTAGCATTTGCTGCATGGCTTCCGGAGGGAGAGAAGTTATCTGTGACTGTTGCTTTATTTGTAAGTGTGGTAATTTCCTATCCTTCTCTATTTTGGTTTATTTCTCTACCTTTATGCCTCGGTGCATTCCTCTGTTATATGTGAGTGAATATTTTGTATGCCTATAGTTTTCTGTTAGCCCTTGTTTGTGTTGCCTTGTTTGTCGGGTTGGTGTACTATGGTGCATAGTAGCGCTCCTCTTCCCTGGGTGGGGAAAGAGAACAGACGGAGGGCTGACTCAGGAGATAAGGCAAGGGTGGAGGCCCTGGCATCTTCACCTTCAGAAGTATCCTGGGGAGTAGGCATAGGCAGCATCAATAGTAAAAAGTTGGTCACACAGGGTTAATAGCAGTGTTAACGGAGTGCGTTACACCGCGGCATAATGCGGTCCGTTAACGCTGCCATTAACCCTGTGTGAGCGCTGACTGGAGGGGAGTATGGAGCGGGCGCCAGGCACTGACTGGATGGAAGTAGGGAGGGACTAATTCTCGGCCGGGCTGTGCCCGTCGCTGATTGGTCGCGGCCTGGTAGCCGCAACCAATCAGCGACGCTGGATTTCCGTGACAGACAGACAGAAGTACCCCTTTTACAATTATATATATATACTAGATTGTGGCCCGATTCTAACGCATCGGGTATTCTAGAATATGCATGTCCCCGTAGTATATGGACAATGATGATTCCAGAATTCGCGGCAGACTGTGCCCGTCGCTGATTGGTCGAGGCAACCTTTATGACATCATCATCGCCATGGCAACCATTATGACATCTACGTCGATACTGTGCCCGTCGCTGATTGGTCGAGGCCTGGCGGCCTCGACCAATCAGAGACGCGGGATTTCCAGGACAGACAGACACAGACAGAAAAACCCTTAGACAATTATATATATAGATATATATATATATATATAATGTGTGTGTGTGTGTGTGTGTGTGTGTGTGTGTGTGTGTGTGTGTGTTTTGAAGAATATTTCTTCTGTAAACGATGTGCAAATGACAGAGAATTTCTCTATGTAAAAGCTTATGTTAAAATCACATTGCAATCGGATAGCAGTCGCACTGGATTAGGATGTAAATCGGATGCTAGATGTGAAAAATTGGATTGTACTCGCATGAAAAGCACATGACACTTGCGTTACACTCGTCCAATGTTGCAGGAACAAAATCAGACCTATTTTAAAATCGCTAGTGTGGCTCCAGCCTTGGTCACATTTTGGGAGCTGCAATCTTTTTGTCATAGATTATATAATCTAGTTGTTATATTTTTTATTATAAATGTTTCCTGTTAAATATAACTCGAGATGATCTATATTGCTTACCCTGCAATACCAAATAGTTGCTTTCTAATGGATGAATGTGGACAATGTTTGGTTTGTGTGTATATTCTACTGTTATAAGAAGCATCTGGAGGAGAAATATGCCGAGATGTCATGTGGCAGAGATGGACGATTGTACAGATACCACAAGGGATGCATAGAAGACCTTTTATGTGGTTAAGCTGAAAAAACGTAACATTTACATCAAAGCTAGAAAGGGCAAGTAGTCTGCTACATTAATCTTCTATCCGAGGGCAATTCATTATCGTGTTCTCAGGTGAGTGTTTGAACTTGGTTATTCTGAAAGTCACATTTTACGCGGCACAGAAAAATTATTTCCTCCCATTAAAGAACTATTGTCATCATCATTTTAATAACCTTTAATATCAATAGTCATTTGGTCTTATGGCAGCTTCAGTGTAGTATTACTGTTAGCTTTTGTCTTTTGATCGCTCACCGTCCTTAGTCTGTATTAAAAAATGGTTCTCTGACTTCTACAGACATTCTCTTTTTAGTTTGAAGCCCCCTCCCCCAAAGTAATGTTACCACAGTGTGTCCTGCTGCTGTGGCCCCCAGTAATAAATAAGCAATCTATGGAGGAAACTCATAGTAAGTGTTTACATTTTTTTGCAGTGCCCCCACAGGAGAACTGGAGAATTACAAAATACCCATTTAAATCAATAGGCCTTTGCTCTTTGGTGCAGTTAAATGATGGAGGTCTGAAATATTCCCAAACTCAAATGACCTAATAGCAAATTTGACAAGATCTTTGTTTAACCTGGCAGCCCATTTAAAGAAATATTTGACTAGTTTTAGCTGAGGATAATTTTATCATCTTTTTAAATCCGTTTTGAGAATATATTAAATATGTTTCTATTTGCATTGCTGCATTTTTAGAAGTCATTATCCCAACACTCAATCAACCACCTAGTGACCTAATAGTTTGCTTACACAATAGGGCTACTATATAACCAAACTGCCAACTCAAAACAGGCCTCCTCAGTTAGGCTTTTGCTCGCCACTTTGTTTAGCAGAGTCTAAGACCCTGATTTTCGCCCTGTAATCTTTTTAAAAGGAACAGGATTTCTGTGAAAGAACACCTAGGTTGCATCTGATGAGTGAAGAGATGAAAGGTTTCATTCATATATCAGTTTTCTCACGTGCAAGAAAAATGGACCCATATTCATCACTGATTTTCATGTGGATTTCATCACAGTTTGGTCCAAGTGCCATCAGTTTTCCTTGTGCATGAAAAAAATAATTTCCCCTCATCTCCTAATAGTCCATGTAAATTGTACCTCACTCAGATGGTATGAGAGCGCTGTCCGATTTATTTCACAGGCCCATAAACCCATTTTGATCCAACATTCAGGTTAAAATCAGACATGTTTCTGCTATTTTGCACGGACTACTTTATCCAAGATGAAAATTGAACATGTGAGCAGCCCATAGACTCATTCGTACGATTGCTATCCGTGAAAAACATGAATAACACTCGTACAAGAAAAAACGATGTTTGAATAAGGCCTAAGGGAAACACCGGAGAACCTTAGAACAAAGACATGCTTGAGAAAGGCTGAGTGCAGTGGATTGAGAAATACAGTCATATGAAAAAGTTTGGGCACCCCTATTAATCTTAAGCTTAATGTTTTATAAAAATTGTTTTTTTTGCAACAGCTATTTCAGTTTCATATATCTAATAACTGTTGGACACAGTAATGTTTCTGCCTTGAAATGAGGTTTATTGTACTAACAGAAAATGTGCAATCTGCATTCAAACAAAATTTGACAGGTGCATAAGTATGGGCACCCTTATCATTGTCTTGTTTTAAATACTCCTACCTACTTTTTACTGACTTACTAAAGCACTTTTTTTGGTTTTCTAACCTCATTGAGCTTTGAACTTCATAGCCAGGTGTATGCAATCATGGGAAAAGCTACTTAAAGTGGCCACTTGCAAGTTGTTCTCCTGTTTGAATCTCCTCTGAAGAGTGGCATCATGGGCTCCTCAAAACAACTGTCAGATGATCTGAAAACAAAGATTATTCAACATAGTTGTTCAGGGGAAGGATACAAAAAGCTGTCTCAGAGATTTAACCTGTCAATTTCCACTGTGAGGAACATAGTAAGGAAATGGAAGAACACAGGTACAGTTCTTGTTAAGGCCAGAAGTGATAGGCCAAGAAAAACATCAGAAAAGCAGAGAAGAAGAATGGTGAGATCAGTCAAGGACAATCCTCAGACCATCTCCAGAGAGCTGCAGTATCAACTTGCTGCAAATGGTGTCACTGTGCATTTCTGCACGGTTTTTCCCGCAGCATGTGCACAGTGGATTGCGGTTTCCATAGGGTTTACATGTAAATGTAAACGCAGTGGAAACTTCTGCGGACCCGCAGCATCAAAATTGCCGCGGATCCGCGGTTAAACCCGCAAAGTGTGAACATGGCCTAAGAGTCCAGGAGAGTCAGGCAGAGTACACAAGGAAATGAAGGGTCAAACCGGAGTGGGCATCTAAGAGAGAACTAAAGTAATAACCGGGTAACTAAATGGTTCAGAACATTGTACAGAATAGTATCAGAGTGATTTGCATAGCTGGCACAGCAAGAAAAAAAACTTGTAAAGAGTACTGCTGCTTGGCCACCAAGCCTGTCCTGTCACCCGCTGACGACTACTATCAGTAGCTGGTCAGCCAGACATTCTCCGTTGACTAGAACAACTGTCCTCTAACGTGAATGGCCAGCTGCCCCCTCTCTTGGAGGAAAAGACCGGGGGAAAATGGCAGTGAAGAGTGATGAAGGAGGACAGAGAGATAGGTTTGTTACGTACTGATTGTCTTGGAGTCAATCCGTATTTCCGAGAACCTTTACATTCGTTGTAACCTAATTAAGGTTTCCCTCAAGAAAGTATCGTCAAGTGCTGTCACTTTTAGGCTTGGGTCACATGTCCATATTTTCTATCATTCAAGAAAATCTGTCTGATTATGAAAGTCAGACTCTGGTCAGAGTTTAATCAGAGTATGATTGTAGCGTGATCCAATTTTTCTTGGATGAGGGGGGAAGAAAATCTCCACCTTCTCCATTCTGTAAGTCTGTGAAAATGGTACCTCACTTGGATGTCCTCCTAAGTGAGGTCCGATATTTTTCTTTTCCCACAGCTTCATTGACTTGCATGGCCGAGTGTCATCCGATTTAGGCTACTTTCACACTAGCGTCGTGCACTGCACGTCGCTATGCGTCATTTTGGAGAAAAACGCATCCTGCAAAAGTGCTTGCAGGATGCGTTTTTTCTCCATAGACTTTTATTAACGACGCAGTGCGACGCACTGCCACACATCGCAACAGTCGTGCGACGGTTGCGTCAGACCGTCGCCACCAAAAAACGTTACATGTAACGTTTTTTGGTGAGTCGTCTGCAGCATTTCCGACCGCGCATGCGCGGCCGGAACTTCGCCCCCGCCTCCCCGCACCTCACAAAGGGGCAGCGGATGCGTTGAAAAACAGCATCCGCCGCCCCCGTTGTGCGGCGCTTCCACAGCTAGCGTCGGTGCGCCGCAACGTCGCATAGCTACGTGCAGCGCACGACGCTGGTGTGAAAGTAGCCTTATGGATGCAAATCATGCATGCCTCAATTTTGTGTTTCCCTTGGACAGACTTGGTCTGAAGTATAAATAAATAAATAAATTGTATTGTATGTATTGTTTAAATACACTGCGGCCCTGGACACAAGACACCCAGCTTTCCTGTTAAGATCAGTGCACCCAGCTTTTCTAACAAACTAAATTCTGGGCATATTTGCAGGTAGTTGTATAGAACTACATGCTTATGTAAGCAGGTTGCGTGATGCAGTGACAGACAGGAGGCAGATCAAGGGTTAACAGGTTTTAATAAAACAGGGAGTTACTCCATGCAGGGAGATAGGTGAATAACAGGCAGTACAGGGAAATACAGGGCTTTGGTTGAGGGGGAATCAACATGGGATTAATAATAATAATAATTTATTAGTGTATATATATATATATATATATATATATATATATATATATATATATATATATATATATATATAGCGCCAACATATTCCGCAGCACTTTACATTATAGAGGGGACTTGTACAGACAATAGACATTACAGCATAACAATAATCGCAGATCAAAACAGATACCAGGAGGAGTGAGGGCCCTGCTCGCAAGCTTACAAACTATGAGGAAAAGGGGAGACACAAGAGGTGGATGGTAACATTTGCTTTCCTTTTTCGGACCAGCCATAGTGTAAGGCTCGGGTGTTCATGTAAAGCTGCATGAACCAGTTAACAGCCTAAGTATGTAATAGTACAGACACAGAGTGCTATTAACTTTATAAAGTGTATGAGAACATGATACGAGGAACATGATTATGGTTTAAGTTTTTTGAATGGGCCACACAGGGATAATTAGGTTAATTTGTTAAGGTGGTAGGCCAGTCTGAACAAATGCATTTTTAGGGAACCCTTAAAACTGTGGGGATTAATCGTATTAACCTGGGTAGTGCATTCCAAAGAATTGGTGCAGCACGTGAAAAGTCTTGGAGATGGGAGTGGGAGGTTCTGATTGTTGATGATGTTAGCTAGTGATGAGCGAGTGTCCTCGTTGCTCGGGTTTTCCCGAGCACGCTCGGGTGGTCTCCGAGTATTTATGACTGCTCGGAGATTAAGTTTTCATCGCCTCAGCAGCATGATTTACAGCTATTAGCCAGCTTGATTACATGTGGGGATTACTTAGCAACCAGGCAACCGCCACATGTACTCAGCCTGGCTAATAGCTGTAAATCATTCAGCTATCGTGATGAAAACTAAATCTCCGAACACTAACAAATACTCGGAGGTCACCCGAGCGTGCTCAGGAAAACCCGAGCGTGCTCAGGAAAACCCGAGCGTGCTCAGGAAAACCCGAGCAACGAGTATATTCGCTCATCACTAATGTTAACCTCAGGTCATTAGCAGAACGGAGAGCACGGGTAGGGTGGTAGGCTGAGACCAGGGAGGAGCTGTAGGGTGGTGCTGAGCCATGGAGTGCTTTGTGGATGAGGGTAATAAGTTTGTACTGGATTCTGGAGTAGATGGGTAACCTGTGTAATGACTGGCACAAGGTAGAGGCATCTGTGTAACGATTGGTGAGGAATATGATCCTGGCTGCAGCATTCAGGACAGATTGGAGATGGGAGAGTTTGGTAAGAGGGAGGCCGATTAGTAGAGTGAGTAACGAGTGAAGTCGTTCTCAAAAGAGTCACTTATCAATCAGACCTTTTCCTTTCAGAAGAGGTCCCAGAGCAGATGATGGTGCTAACAGTCGTCGACACAATGTAGATCCGGTGGGGTCCTGAAGAAGGCGACGATACGTACCCGGGTGACAATCTTGAGTCTTTGAAACGTCCCGTTGAGTCCTCAGTAAGGAGACTCTGGTGGCCGGCAAGGTATAGGCCACAGTCCTGTCAGAATTAGGTGAGGCTCGACGAATATGCACCAGGGGTTCAGGAAGTGGCAGTACCCAGTCACAGTCTGTCAGGCGGTACACACGCAGCACTGACTGTTACAGAGCAATTGGCACTTCGATGTCCGAGTGCCAACTTGCACACGACGAGCTTCTCGTCAGTCTCTGCCGGGCACATGCCTCTGTTGCTAACTGCCCCGAAGCAGGAGCTCTCTCTCCTCAGCCGTGTGCTGCACCTTCCCTCCCAATCTGTTCCCGTGCGCTGCTCCTGGTAACGCTTAGCCACGCCCCCTGACAACAGAGGACGCACCCTCATCAGTTTTGGCCCCAGCACACAGGTACCCACGGTGTGGTTGTCGACCCCCTTACACTTATGCAGTTGGATTAATTTATGTTAGGTGGTATCTTGACCTATATACGCAGCCACTTTTGTGAAATTAAGGACACCCTCTCGCAGTGGGCTTTTAAACTCAATGGGAGTATTGTTGCATATTCACAAAACCCTGCAGGAGGACATATCTTCTCCCTTCCCACCCCCCTCCATTTCAGAGCGCTGTTTGGAATATACCATTGTCTTTTTTCCAAATAATTAAACTAGCAAAATAACATTGATCTGAGTGTGATCCAATATTTTGTCAGATTGAAAATGCGATAGTCTGCACGAGCGCTTACAGTATGAAATGCAGCGTTATGGATGCTTACAATGCAGAACATATTTTAAAGTACAAGCATATAAAATGCTTCACATGCATCTACACAATGTAAGAACAAAGAGGCGTTAACAAGCAATAGCTCTCATCCTGGCGCACATACAGTATATCACAAACGTGAGTACACCCCTCACATTTTTGTAAATATCTTATATTTTCATGGGACCACACTGAAGACCTGACACTTTGCACTGTTATACAAGCTGTACACTGACCACTTTACATTGTATCAAATTTGGTGTGCCCTCTAAATAACCCACCACACATCTATTAATGTCTAAACCGCTGGCAACAAAAGTGAGTACAAGTGAGTAAAAATAGCCAAATAGTGCTCCAAGTGTCACTATTTTGTGTGGCCACCATTATTTTCAAGCCCTGCCTTGACTCTCTTTGGCATGGAGTTCACTAGAGCTTCATACGTTGCAACTGAAATCCTCTTCCACCCCTCCAAGACGACATCACGGAGCTGGTGCATGTTGGACACCTTGCGCTTCTCCAACATCCATATGAGGATGCCCCATAGACGCTCTATAGGGTTTAGGTCTGGAGACATGCTTGGCCAGTCCAGCACCTTTACCCTTAATTTCTTTAGCAAGGCAGTGGTGGTCTTGGAGGTGTGTTTGGGGTTATGTTGGAATACTGCTCTGCGGCCCAGTTTCCAAAGGAAGGGGATCATACTCTGCATCAGTATGTCACAGTACATGTTGGTATTCATGGTTCCCTCAATGAACTGTAGCTCCCCAAAGCTGGCAACACTCCTGCAGCTCCAAACCATGACACTCCCACCACCATGTTTGACTGTAGACTATGCACACTTGACATTGTACTCCTCACCTGGTTGCCGCTACACATTCTTGACACCATCTGAACTAAATCAGTTTATCTTGGTGTCCTCACACATGGCTTACAAGACTTGGTTCCAGCAAGCCATGCCCATGGTCTGCTTGTCTTCAGCAAATTGTTGGCAGGTTTTCATGTGCATAATCTTTAGAAGAGGCTTCCTTCTGGTAGGATAGCCATGCAGACCAATTTGACTGACAGGCTGACCCCCACACCCCTGTAACCTCTGCAGCAATGCTGGCACCAATCATACATCTATTTTGAAAAGACAACCTCTGGATATGACGCGGAGAACATGCACTCAGCTTCTTTGGTCGACCATGACGAGGCTTGTTCTTAGTGCAACCTGTCTCGTTAAACCGCTGTATGGTCTTGGCCACCGTGATGCAGCTCAGATTTGGGGAATTGACAATCTTCTTATAGCGTATGCCATCTTGATGTAGAGCAACAATTCTTTTTTTTTTTTTTCAGATCCTCAGAGTTCTTCAACAAGGCTCCTCATGGTAAACTTCCATTGACCAGTATGAGAGAGTGTGAGAGCGATAACACCAAATTTTACACATCTGAGACCTTGTAACACGGAGTCACGTGGCACCAGAGAGGAAAAATGGCTAATTTGGCCATTTTCACTTATGGGGTGTACTCACTTTTATTGACAGCGGTTTAGACCTGAATCGCTGTGTGTTGAGTTTAGAGGACACACCAAATTTACACTATTATACAACCTGTACACTGACTACTTTACATTGTATCAAAGTGTCAGATCTTCAGTGTTGTCCCATGAAAAGATGTAATAAAATATTTATAAAAATGTGAGGGGTGTACTCACTTTTGTGATGTACTGTAGGTTGCGATTACCATTCAAGTGAATAGCCTTCATTTAATATTACATTTCCGCACTGTAGGTCTAGCTGGTCGTCTCTTCTGTTTCTGGAGCTAGGCTTCCATATTAAAAGGGTGGTCTGTGACAACATCTGAGGTCACAAGACCACCAAGGCCTGCAACATAGTCGGTCATGGAATGAAATTGTCTGAGCATTTGTCACTTAGTATTTATGGTTTATTTTTTAACCAGCTAATTTAAAACTAGTTTTCTGACCTCTAGCCTGTAATCTTCAAAACTAAGAGTGAGTCTATATTTACATCCACCAGATGAGTTCCCTTTGTAGAAGCATAGCATCAGCCCTATTACTAAACCGGTAAGAAGAATTTAATGACCTGCAGCTGCCAATGGGGCCGGACCCTTTGAAATGAAAAGTAGTATTTTATCCACAGGGAACCATCAAAGCCTCCGGGTAATTGTAGTCCACTTTTTTCTGAACATATTTAATTTAAAAGACACTTTGCAGATTGTGTTTTTCATTATTTGTATCTTTTTTATGAAAATATTTTACTTTAGTGTATGATACCATTCAGGATTCAGAGCAGGTATACACGGTCTCCTCCTTCACCCCCGAGTCTTATTCACAGGGGTCCAGGAAGCTGAGATCTGCAAAGCTGTTTGCAAGGATGATCGATTGTCTTTGAAATTGCACATAAGATGAACTGTTTTTGCTGCCTAATCTGAGATCCGCATAATGTAGAAGCAGAGACCCTAATTGCAGCAATGTGTCACTTACTGGGCTGCTTGCTGTTGTTTTGATAAAATCACTATTTTATCAGCAGGACATTAGAGGACTAGTAAAACTGCTGCCAGTTAGTCAAGCATATCCATGAGTTCTGCATAAACTTGCCCCCACCACTGATTGGCAATTTTATGCTTAGGTGGGGCAGGGATATACGGGGCTAGCATTCAGAGAACTGCTAGATCTGCAGCAGATAAAACTGTGATATTTATTAAAATGACAGCTAGAAGCCCAGTAAGTGACACATCACTGGAATATGGGTCTTAGTCCCTACATCATGCTGCTCTCAGATGGGGTAGCAAAAACCTGGTGACCGGTTTCCTAAAATGGACTCTGTCTGCACAGAACGACCGTTTAAACCAAGCACCAGCGCTCAATGCAATCTCGGCGCCTCCAAAAAGTTCAGTGCGACTTCATTGTTTTCCACTCCCCTTTATTTTGATTGCCAGCTCTGTCTTTATACGGCTAGAGAAGGGCAGAGATCGAGCGCTGTTACTGTGTATGTGAAGATTGATTTATACCCTCGATTACAGGACCATTTCTAAAAAGTTTCATCAGCAAATTTAATCCAAAAACACATTTCTTGAGCATCTTTCACTTTCTCCGTGCAGGAGTTGTATATTTGGAGCTAAGGACAGGACTGGGTCCCATCCTAAGATTAAAAGAAACTCACAAAAAGCCTTTAGGAAAGGCTTTCCTGAACTGATCGGACAGGATCTGATGCCGTCCATGGTACTAAATATGTAGCTCATGCACAGATCTGTAACGCACGTGTAAAGCCAGCCATAGAAACCCCTGCTTAGACCAAGCCTTATCATCAGCAATACAACTATGTATCATAGACTTGTTTCTGTTGAGGAGTATAAAGGCTCACATTATATTATTGTCAGCCAAACCTGCCTATTCCGGTCAGATAGGACGATCGTCTAATTGTGAGGCTCGCTTTGTGAAGTGGACCCACTAAGCCCCAGGTTCAGGTAGGTACAATGACCCTAGGTATTGGAGCAGAAGGCAGGAACGTGGGGAGCGAGGATGTGGCACATTCAGGAATCTTGGGAGCAGATGTCAGCAGGGATAGTCAGGTTAAGCACGGTATGCACAGAAGGTGGGATACGCCAAAGTATAGTCTTGACATTCAATGCTAAGACACAGATGTGTTTCCTAATGTGTCTTAGAAAGCTTAGGGAGATGATGCCACTGAGCCAAGCTGGGCAACCTGCAACACCTGACGTGGAGCACAACAGAGGGCAGCAGATCAAGGTGAAGGAAGTAGAACCTGGAATACCAGTTGATGTCATGAGAGAGACAAGGATCAGGATATGTTGAATTACAATGCCCAATGCTTTCCCTGAAGATGAGCTATCACCAGACGTGACTCCACTCTTTTTATTAATAACCCAAGCAGGCTCAGTATGAAGGTATACTTATAGATCTATTGTATTCATACTTATTGATGCCTGTTATTTGGCTGACTGCTATCTAAAGTCCATGGCCATTCTTACATCCGTGTGTCACAGTCCGAGCTCTCATGAGTAACGCTTCATTGTTAGGCGTTGCCTCTCCTCCTGCTACATTACATTGTGCTTGATGTTGGCACTTCATAAATTAAAATAATAGTTACTTGTTTAAATCTGACAACTTTATTAGGTTAGACAAATAAATGAAGAACAAAAAAGCCGAGTGGCTCTCACCTGATCCTGCTGCGAGATGTGTTTGTGCAGGATATTTCACATTCCCTCCTCACAGCAGAATACAGCTGACATGATGAGAAATTGTTAAATGGGAAATCGCTCATGTCTAACAATGGGCCCTTTATTCTCGCATATGAAGGATTACTGAAAATGCAGGTATTATTATATATGTGTGTTTAAATAGTATAATGTCAATTCCGTTTTTCAACCTGCAAAGGTCACTCACAAAGTGCAGTAATCTATACTTGTAGTACAAATGCATTTTTGACATTAATTCATTTAACTGGCCCCTATCACAGTGTGGCATGTTATTGTGAACAGTTAAGCAAGTTGAAGACACATTTCCTTACATTTTAAAAACTACCAAAAGGAAATAGGCTGATGCAAAAGTTTGGCCACCCTGCATGATTAGTACCTAGTAGCACCCCCTTTTGCAAGTACCATAGCTTGTAAACGCTTTTTGTAGGCAGCCAAGGATTCAGACCATAATTAGGGTTATAGCTTGTTCTCCATCACCGTTAGGAATGGCCAGGTGATGTAACTTTCCCAGCTTTGTAAAAACTCAGACTCCACTAACTTTGTGCCAAAAAAACAGCCGCCATGGCCTCTTCTAAGCAGCTGCCTAGCACTCTGAAAGTTAAAATGGTGGAGGCCCACAAAGCAGGAGAAGGCTATAAGATGATAGCAAAGCGTTTTCAAGTTGTTCTTTCCTTAGTTCGAAATGTAATTAGGAAAAGGCAGTTAACAGGAACAGTGGAGGTCAAGATAAGGTCTGGATGACCAAGCAAAATTTCAGTGAGAGCTGCCCATAGGATTGCTATAGAGGCAAATCAGAACCCCTTCTTAAGTGCAAAAGACCTTCAGCAAGATTTAGTTTACTCAGTTCAGAGGCACCTGCACAAATATGGCCTTTATGGAAGAGTCACCAGAAGAAAACCTCTCCTGCATCCTCCCCATAAGATTCAACGTCAGAAGTATGCCAAAGAACATCTAAACAAGCCTGATGCATTTTGGAAACAAGTCCTGTGGACCGATGAGGTTAAATTAGAACTCTTTGGCCACAATGATCAAAGGTATATGTGGAGAAAAAAAAGGGCACAGAACTTCAGGAAAGGAACCTCTCGCCAACTATTAAGCATGGGGGTGAATCAATTATGCTTTGGGATTGTGTTGCAGCCAATCACACATAGAACATGTCACTAGTAGAGGGAATAGGAAGAATGGATTCAATTAAATTTCAACAAATTCTTGATGCCATCTGTAAAAAAGCTGAAGTTGAGAAAAGGAGGACTTCTACAAATGAATAATTATCCTAAACACAAGTCAAAATCCACAATAGACTACCTCAACAGGTGCAAGCTGAAGGTTTTATTATGGCCCTCATAGTCCCCTGATCTAAAAAATCCTTGAAAATCTGTGGCTAGACCTCAAAATAGACGACCCAGGAATCACACAGAACTGGAAGAATTTTCCAAGAAAGAATGGATGAAAACTCCTCAAACAAGAATTGAGACTCTTGGCTGGCTACAACAAGCGAGCGTTTACAAGCTGTGATACCTGCAGTTACTAGGTATTAACCATGCAGAGTGCCTAAAGTTTAGCATCTGCCCATTTTCCTTTTTGTAATTTTTAAAATATAAAATATGATTTTTATTTTCTTTTGTCTAAAATGAAAAGGAAATGTGTCATCTTTAAAGGGGACCTGTCACCAGGTTTGGCCGATACGAGTTAGTCACTGCCTTTCAGGGCTTACCTAGATAAGCATCTGATCTGACCTGCAAGAGAAGAAAAATAAGTTATATTATACTCGTCTGCAGGGTGGTCCCGTCCAATGGGTGTCGCAGGTCCTGGTCCTGCACCTCCCATCTTCTTGCGATGCCGTCCTCCGGCTTGCTTCATGGCTCCCCGGCATCGCGCTCCTGCGCAGGTGCACTTATCCGCCCTGTTGAGGGCAGAGCAAAGTACTGCAGTGCGCAGGCTCCGGGAAAGGTCAGAGAGGCCCACAATACAATGCTGTAGATAAGTCCTGAAAGGCGGTGTCGGCCAAACCTGGTGACAAGTTCCCTTTAACTTTAGGCCTTTTAGAGATCGTTTCATCTTCAACTTGCTTAACTGTTCACAAGAACAGAAATCTTAACCAGGGGTATCCAAACTTTTACATGCCACTGTACCCCTTTCTTTATCTGATATTTGCTACAGAGCGGCAGGGAAGGGGGGGAACCGGGGCCAGTGATATTAATGTCCTTTCACTACTAGTAATCTCCAAACATCTTTGATCACCTTGCCTTGTAACTGTACTCCAGATATTGCTTCCTTTTCTCGCTCAATGGCAGATTCTTACTTCATGGTTTTTTTTTCCTCCTAATTCTTTGTGTTGAATGTAGAAATTTAAGCTGCTCCACAAATTTAGGCTTTATTGACAAATTAGTATTTTAGGTCCGTGTTTCAGGTCAGTGTTACATCAATGTTTGTAAGTCAAAATCAGGAATGACACCAAAACACAGAGGAACTGCAAATACGTCAATTATGCTCTGATCGCTGCAGTTTAACCATTTAAATGCTGTTATTTCCAATGCGCATGAGCACCATGTCCCATCGGCCTCCCACAACGCAATTGCGAGGAATTGGTGGGTTACCATGGCTTGCTGAATGCTAAATGCTTTGTTAGTCCTTCGGTGAAGCTCAGCTACAAGCTGCTTTTCATAGGAAAACTGTGATTTTGCCATGTACTATGTGATCAAACTATTGCAGATAGAAGTCCCCTAAATTAGCTAGGGGAAAAAAAATTAAAAAGTTTTTAAAAATCTATTAAATGGCCCCCCTTTTCCCTATCAAAAATTAAGAAGGAAATTTAAGATTAAAAAAAACAAAACATTTTGTTGTCATGTCCAAAAATGTCTGATCTAACAAAATATAAAATTGTATAAACCATTAAATGCCAAAAAGGAAAGTAAAATTGGAACACGAGAGCAGACATTATTTTTGTTGGCACACTTCCCCAAAAATATGCAATATAAAGCAATTAAAATGTCTTGCGTGTCCCAAAATGGTATCATGAAAAATATCAGTTCAGGGCGCACAAAAATAAGTAATTACAGCACTCTATGGACCGAAAAGTAATTAAGTTACAGGGCTCAGAAAACTGTGATGCAAAACAAATTGGGTTGTTTTTTTTTTTTTTACAAACGTTAAATTTTTTTCACTAAGATAATAAATAGAAATACTTGACAAGTTTGGTATTGCTGTAACCATACTTACCTGGAGAACCTTCTTGCCACACCATTTTTTACCAGACAATGAACACCACATAAACAAAACTCCCAAAAAACGTGGCACACTTGGTTTTTTTTTTCTGTTTTCTAGTATATTGAATGATGGTATTCATAGCTTCAACCTGTCTCCGGTACGTGTGAAAACTGACGCCACACATACCAGACACACCGGTGTGAAGAGGGTCTTAAGCTGTGTATAACCTTGCCCACTTCCCTTACTTCTGGCGTCTTTATTTTTAAATAGACGAAAGGTTCCTTTTCGTATTTTCCTACTGGATAAACCACATAATTTTCCCCCAAGTGTCTTCTTCCTGATATACAAGATCATCAAATGATTTGAGCTCTGTGGTGCTCTCAAATTTGTATCCATCACTCCTTTAGGGATCCTCTTAAAGAGGTTTTTCCTCAAAGTTCATTTTAATTAATAGATCTTGGAATAAATAATAAGTTCAACAATTGGGTGTGTCTAAAAAAAAAATGTTCCTGTGCTGCAATAATCTTACAAATGTGCCTCTGTCTAATGGCTGCTTCTGACCATGCAGGAACATGGTCTGATCATACCACATCTCCTGGCCAGGGGAGGAAGCAAAAGTAAGTATACAAATACAGTGGGAACGGAAAGTATTCAGACCCCTTTACATTTTTCACTCTTTGTTTCATTGCAGCCATTTGGTAAATTCAAAACAGTTCATTTTTTTCTCATTAATGTTCAATCTGCACCCCATCTTGTCTGAAAGAAAAGACAGAAATGTAGAAAATTTTGCTAATTTATTAAAAAAGAAAAGCGGAAATATCACATGGTCATTACTATTCAGACCCTCTGCTCAGTATTGAGTAGAAGCACCCATTTGAGCTAGTACAGCCATGAGTCTTGGGAAGTTTTTCACACCTGGATTTGGGGATCCTCTGCCATTCTTCCTTGCAGATCCTCTCCAGTTCCGACAGGTTGGATGGTGAACGTTGGTGGACAGCCATTTTCAGGTCTCTCCAGAGATGCTCAATTGGGTTTAGGTCAGGGCTCTGGCTGGGCCAGTCAAGACTGGTCACAGAGTTGTTCTGAAGCCATTAGGGTACCGTCACACATTGAAATTTTCATCGCTGCGACGGCACGATTCGTGACGTCGCAGCGTCGTATGATCATCGCTCCAGCGTCGTAGACTGCGGTCACACGTTGCAATCACGGCGCTGGAGCGATGCCGAAGTCCCCGGGTAACCAGGGTAAACATCGGGTAACTAAGCGCAGGGCCGCGCTTAGTAACCCGATGTTTACCCTGGTTACCAGCGTAAGCGTAAAAAAACAAACAGTACATACTCACCCGTCGGTGTCCTTCAGGTCCCTTGCCGTCTGCTTCCTGCTCTGAGTGCAGCCGTACAGTGAGAGCAGAGCGCAGCTCTGGTTTTCTCCACACATACCACTTAGAATTATCACCAAAAAGGTCTATCTTTGTCTCATCAGACCAGAGAATCTTATTTCTCATAGTCTGTGAGTCCTTCATGTGTTTTTTAGCAAACTCTGTTCGGGCTTTCATATGCCTTGCACTGAGGAGAGGCTTCCGTCGGGCCACTCTGCCATAAAGGCCCAACTGGTGGAGGGTTGTAGTGACAGTTGACTTTGTGTAACTTTCTCCCATCTCTGTACTGGAGCTCAGCCACCGTGATCTTGGGGTTCTTCTTTATCTCTCTCATCAAGGCTCTTCTCCCACAATTGCTTAGTTTGGCCGGACAGCCAGGTCTAGAAAGACTTCTGGTGGTCCCAAACTTCTTCCATTTAAGGATTATGGAGGCCACTGTGCTCTTAGGAGCCTTGAGTACTGCAGAAATTATTTTGTAACTTTGGCCAGATCTGTGCCTTGCCACAATTCTGTCTCTGAGCTCCTTGGCCAGTTCCTTTGATATCATGATTCTCATTTGGTCTGACATGCACTGTGAGCTGTGAGGTCTTATATAACCAGGTGTGTGCCTTTCCAAATCAAGTCCTATCAGTTTAATATAACACAGCTGGACTCCAATGAAGGTGTAGAACCATATCACGGAGGATCACAAGGAAATAGACAGCATGTGACTTAAATATGAGTATCTGAACAAAGGGTCTGAATACTTATGACCATGTGATATTTGTTTTCTTTTTTAATAAATATGCAAAAAATTCTACATTTCTGTTTTTTTCAGTCAAGATGGGGTGCAGAGTGTACATTAATGAGAAAAAAAGTAAACTTTTTTGAATTTATCAAATGGCTGCAATGAAAGAAAGAGTGAAAAATTTAAAGGGGTCTGAATACTTTTCGTACCCACTGAATTACAGCATGGAATCGCAGCTGATTCTTTTTGTGAGGTAAAACATTTTCCTGCCAGTTTTTAAGCAATGTTGAACCTCAAATGAAAGAATCGGCTGTGATGCCGTGCTGTCCTATCTGTATACTTTAAAAACACACGTGCAGGGTTTAATAGTTGACCCGCTGCAACGTCCAGGGCCGGCGTGACCACACGACGGACCCGGGGTCCTGGACGAACAGGGGGTTTTCCCCAAAATACTCCTCTCCTTATTCCCCAAAGCTCCAATTTCTTCAGCGTCTTCTGATTCTCTGTAACGTCTCAGGTCAGAGGTCGCTATGACGTCACTACAGCACGCCCTCTAAGCTGCAGTGCAGAGAACCAGAAGACGCTGAGGAGATCGGACCTGCCGGGAATGGGAAAGGTGAGCTTTTGATTTTTTTTTATGTATGTAGCACTATATGGAGCAATTATACTGTATGGAGCATTATATGGGGGCCATTATATACTGTATGAAGCATTATATGGCAGCCTTTATACTGTATAGAGCAATATATGATGCCCATTATACTGTATGGAGCAATATATGGTGCTCATTATACTGTATGGAACATTATATGGGGCCCATTATACTGTATGGAGCACTATATGGGGTCAATTATGCTGTGTGGATCATTATATGGGACCCATTATACTGTATGGAGAAATATGTGCGGCCATTATACTGTATGGTGTGGCGGTATTTGTTCCTTGTATGTGGTATTATTGGTCGTGGTATAGTAAATTGTGTTGTGTATGGAGGTCACTTGTTTTCCGTTAATCAATAAGGGCAGTGGTGGGATTCAGCCGGTACGACCCGGTACGGGGCAGCCGTTTACTAAAATTTCTATCTGCCAGCGTTCCGGTAATTGAAAATGGTTACCACGCCCCCGGACCGCCTCCGGACCGCCCCCGGACGGGTTGCTGTGCTGCTGGTGGGGATTGTTCACCCCGGGAGGGTGTAAACTACAATCCCCATAATGCAGTTCGCTCACACCGGAAGCGCCTCTACTGCAGGGCACGGGTAGAGTGGCGGTTAATGTGAGTGGCCGAGATAACTAGTAAACGCAGTGGCATGGTGGGAGGAGACTGGGAGCTATCGGCTGCCATGGTAACAGTGAGACGCCCCGTGCTGTGCAGCAGCTGCGGTTCCGGCCTGAGCGCGGCTTTGTTATGAGTCCCACTCCCAGCAGGAGCCGTGTATGAGGCGGCCCGGCGCTGCGCTATGGTGAGTGAGCCCATCATCTGGGGTCCTCCAGGGTCATGTGACCGGCGCCTGGGATTCACTGCTGACTTCTGTATTTCAGGCTGCCAGGAATAAGGCTGGATTTAAGGGTGAGTGCGCCGCTGTGTACTTGTCACTTAAGGTGCCGTTACACTGAGCAACTTACCAGCGATCGCGACCAGCGACGTGATCGCTGGTAAGTTGCTGTGTGGTCGCTGGGGAGCTGTCACACAGACAGCTCTCTCCAGCGACCAAGCGACTTCAGCATCGCTGAAACTGTCTTCAGCGATGCCGAAGTCCCCATGTAAAAAAAAAAACCAAAACACTACATACGCACCTTCTGTCGTCCTTCATGTCCCTCGGCGCTTGCCGTACTGACTGTCTCAGCGCCGGCCGGCCGTAACAGCGGTGCCCAGCGGTGAACCGCTGTTACTGCAGGTTCACCGCTGGGCTTTGCTTTACGGCCGGCCGGCGCTGAGACAGTCAGTACGGCAAGCTCCAGGGGACGTGACGGACAACAGACGGTGAGTATTTAGTGTTTTTTTTTTTACTTTTACCATGGTATCCATGGTAAATATCGGGTTACTAAGCGCGGCCCTGCACTTAGTAACCCGATGTTTACCATGGATACCAGTGAAGACATCGCTGGATCGGCGTCACACACGGCGATCCAGCGATGTCAGCGGGAGAGTTGCGACGAAAGAAAGTTCATCCACTCTCCCTGCAACCAGCGATATCCAGCAGGATCCAGATCGCTGCTGCGTGCCAAACATAGCGATATCGCTATGCAGGACGCTGCAACGTCACGGATCGCCCAGTGTGACGGTACCTTTAGGGATTTGCAATATTTCCTATGAATTATGTGAAGGACTGGTGCAGTAATTACCCAAACATACCTCTCCGGATGTTATAGTCCCCAGCATGAATCTGCCAGGGCATGCTTGGAGTTGTAGTTCTACAACTGGACACTGCATAACTTACAAGGTTTTGTCAAATTTAGCAATTTTCAAACTCAATTTTTGTGCCCTTAAGGCCGGGATCACACACAGGGCCGTATTTGCCACTAGGCACGCGAGGGCACGTGCCTAGGGCGGCGACATTGCGGGGGGGGCGGCACCTGAGCAAGGTTTTTGGGTTTTTTTTAGTCCCGGGTCACAAACGCGACCGACCGCCCCCGCCCGCCTCCGAGTCCCACCCTCCCTCCTTGAAGACGATACTCACCCTGCTCCAGCGATGCCTGGTCTCAGCGTCTGTAGCGCGTCCAGAGTGAGCGGTCACGTGGTACCGCTCGTTAAAGGTCATGAATATGCGCATATTCATGACCTTAATCAGCTGTACCACATGACCGCTCACTCAGGAAGAAGGCGCTGCGGCGGGACAGAGCCAGAGGGAGGATGTCGGCGCGGTGTGTGGGACAGCTGACAGGTGAGTATGGGGGGCGGAGGGATGAAGGAGGAAGGTAAGCCGCCCGAGCCATGCAAGATGGGAGAAGGAGCGGGGGAGGGGGTGGAGAGATGAGCCATGCATACCGGGGAGTATGAGCCATCAGCCATGCATATGGGGGGGGGGGAATATGAGCCATCAGCCATGCATACAGGGGGGGGAATTATGAGCCATCAGCCATGCATACAGGGGGGGGGGGGGAATTATGAGCCATGCATACAGGGGGGGAGGAATTATGAGCCATGCATACGGGGGGTGGGGGGGTGGAGAGATGAGCCATGCATACAGGGGGGAGGTGGAATATGAGCCATGCATACAGGGTGGAGTGAATATGAGCCATGCATACGGGGGGGGGAGTATGAGCCATGCATACAGGGGGGGGGTCATTATACAGTATGGAGAACTGTGTGTGGCCATTATACAGTATGGAGCATCATGTGTGGCCATTATACAGTATGGAGCATCATGTGTGGCCATTATACAGTATTGAGCATCATGTGTGGCCGTTATACAGTATGGAGCATCATGTGTGGCCGTTATACAGTATGGAGCATCATGTGTGGCCGTTATACAGTATGGAGCATCATGTGTGGCCATTATACAGTATGGAGCATCGTGTGGCCGTTATACAGTATGGAGCATCGTGTGGTCGTTATACAGTATGGAGCATCATGTGTGGCCGTTATACAGTATTGAGCATCATGTGTGGCCGTTATACAGTATTGAGCATCATGTGTGGCCATTATACAGTATGGAGCATCATGTGTGGCCATTATACAGTATGGAGCATCGTGTGGCCGTTGTACAGTATGGTCCATGACTTTAATACCGTATGTCACAACGTATTCTTGTCATTAAGGGAGACAAACTGCTTCCAAAAATATGAATCGTGCCACTGGGCGTGGCTTATTAGTATGGGCGGGGTTATTGAAAATGGGCGTGGCCAAAATTCCGGCCGCCGCGACTTAGAGGACCTGTTGTTAAAAATTTGAATCCCACCCCTGAATAAGGGGAAGAGTCTTGATTTCCATTAGAATGTACGACTTGAACACTGATCCATTCATTCCCTCATTGGCTGCACACGCTGCACTTGGCTTTTTCTGGAAGCCCCCAAAGAGGATGAATGGAGCTACGGTCAGACATCCCAAATGACGCTCCAGGATAAAAATGCCCTGTCAGTGATAAATGTTCCCCATTCTTACGATCGGTGCTGTTTCTAATGGTCGGATTCCACCTATCAATAAGTTATCACCTACCTAACCCGTGGATCAGTGCTAACTTGTTTTCATCTGAGAACCATTAATGCGATCTACCGTAATTATACATCCCAGTTATGGTGGCGCACAGTAGATGTGCAGCAGCCGCCTGTGGTTTACAGTCGATGCTTGTATACAAGTTGATAAAATGTCTGTCGCGCTAACAGCAGTCTGCATAACTTTCTTTATAGTCTACAACTTCAAAGAGAGCAATTCCAGCTGCATACTGCTAGTTTAGCTTGACCACCAAATAAGACCTTTAGCCATAAATGACCGCATTCTGGACCCACCCAGTCTCGATGACAGAGACGCATGTAGTTATAAAGCAGCTGACAGCATCTATAAGCGAAATTATATAGTATGTTTGTTCCTCCAGTAAAATTTCTCCAGTGATAATTTCTGTTAGAATGTAAATCTACACAGGAACAAAGTTTTACTGTGTAATTACTTAGGGTAAAATAGTCTGTTTTCATATATATTTATAATCCGAGTCATTTCTCTGAGCGCAGAATAATGGCCAAAGCCTCATCAATCGCTCAAATGCTGGATCCAATTACCTCTTAAAAAATGAAGGTCAGTACTATTCTTCACTTTTTATTTATTTCAATAAAGTTAGAGACAGTCACAGGGCTCGGCATAAAATTCATTATAACCATAAAGTTTCAAAAGGTCACAAAATGTCTCTTTAGTTAGATGGCGGAAAAGGAAAAAAATATCTCCCGTTTGTTCAATAATTCATAACCGGTGCTGAGATGTAGATGGTTAAGAGGAGATAACTGTTTAAGAGGTTCTCCAATTATGTTGAAATGGCATTGCAGTGAAAAACTAATATACAAACTTAAAGGTGCACTAAATGCAGGAAGTGCTTAAAAGTGTAAAATATACATACGTATATATATCTGCAATTCCTCCAATAATCTGCACCTTTTCTTTGATCCTATATTATGTTATGATTAAAACTGAGAAATATGTGAAAAAAATTTTTGTTTATCACATGACACCAGTCGTGTCACTCCTCCTCACCCTCCTGTATGTAGCTATAAGACAACTGTCCTGCTGCAGAAGCCTCCCCCCTCCGCCTTGTCTGCAGTAGGAGAAAAGATTGCCACGTTCTGCCTTATTACCTTTTTTTTATTTTGTTATTTTAAGACTAACTTTTGTAGTGTTTGTTAGGTGCTTATTATAAACATCATGCATTTAATACATTTTTTTGTTTACAACCATATTTTTGGTGACCCTTTTTTATAGGGGGGGATCACACACTTTTAGACATGTTTCTTTCGGATGCAGAAGATTAAAAAAAAATCTTAAACTCCACGCTTTTTGAAAAAAAAATCCCCAAACCTTAAACTTGAACAAAAAAAGACACAATAACTGAAATGTTTGTAATGTCATATTGTATAATGGCCCCACATAGTCCTCCATACAGTATAATGAGCCCCAGATAGTCTTCCATACAGTATAATGGCCACACATAGTCCCCGGCTTCACAGGCCAAATATAATCACTCTGAGGGCCAGAGTTTGACATGTGTGATCTATTGCAGCTTAGACTACAAAGAATCTCCCTGTTCTTCATGATTAATGGAGATATGCACAAGATTCCCATGTTGCATGTACCTAAATATTCAATGGTTGGCTTACCGAAGAACTTGCAGCCAGAGATTGTTAACAGCGTAGGGAGCAGGGTGAAAAAAGCCAAGCGATGAGACAAACTGTATTTAAGACAGGCCAGGAGTAGAACTGTAGTGACCAGGTGACAAATCCAAGGGTGCAGACAAAGGTTTAATGCTGGAGCAAGGCTGAGGTCGGGGTTGGGATTAGCGACTAGGAGCAAGAAAAGGAAGAGTTACAGTTGCCTAAAAACTGGAAATAGATGGTCGCTATATAGGTGGCCTCTTTTTGAGATTTGCTGCTCAAATTAGGTAAGGTGAGTACTGACTTACGTCAAACAGATAACCAAAAACGAAGGTTTTGGCTACAATATGCAAAAAAATAAAAATAAATAACCATAATGATACCAATAATAAAACTATCAATGTACATTGAAGTGAACTATTTTATTAGTAAAAATTAAATGGAAAAGGCTCTGTCCACATCTCCATCGTGGCTTCTGTTTATGGTGGAAGCAATGTTTTGGTATTTGTTTCATCGTACAACAGATACCAAAGTTGGGACCCTATCACTTTGCATTGTGTTCGTACATGGTGTCCATGACTCTGATGGCAATAATCAGTGTTGCTGACTCTTCTCATCAAATATGTAATGGACCTTCCGATGGAAGGATCTATGTCGTCGGTGTGAAAACAGCCTTAGGGCTCATTCAGATATCAGTATTTTGACGTACAAGAAAAACGGACTGAGATTCTTCAGTGATTTTCATTAGAGGGGCATTTGATTTTCATCAAAATATGGTGAAAGTTTCATCAGTTTTTTCACTGATAAGAAACATTTAAAAAAATAAAAATTTCTCCACCTACTCCTATCAGTCGTCAATGAAAACCGGACAGCATACGGATGGCTTTCGAATACTGTCCGATTTTTTTCACTGACCCATAGTCTTTCATTGTCAAGATTGATCTGACACCTGGATTGATATCAGACATCTCTCTGGGATTTTTCTTGGACCACTCGGTCTGCAACAAATCAAGGACATGTGAACAGCCCCATAGACTGTCATAGATACGAGTGATATCCATGAAAACACAGATAACACTTGTACGTGAAAAACTGATGTGTGATGAGGCCTAACTCTGAAGAATTATTCTTACGGCAGCAATGGGAAAAAGCCCTCAAAGAAAAGAGGTGAAAAACCCATGGATAAAACCAAGTATCTCGTCATTCAGCCTCCGCATATTAGTTTCATCATATTCTAGATGAAAAATAAGGTCAAATTTCACATTTTAATCATGTTACTAATGTTAGACTAGAAGGTTCTCCAGCTCTCGTATGTTAACTATTTAGAGATTACTTCAGGCTATGATGTGCCCTTAAAGTATACATATATACCCACATCCCAGCAGATTTATAAAACCCAGCAATCTGCTTACAGCATTGTGACCACAGAGCAGAGGCAAGCAATGCAGCCGAAACACTTCTCATTGAGATATCTGATGCTTGTGGTCTTCAAATAACATGTCCCAAGACAAAGTCTTTCAACTGGTGCCATAAAAGTGGATGAGGATCTCAGACATTCTGTTTATATCCTGTAAAGCACTGACTATATTATAGGAACACTGGCCCTGATTTATTAATCAACTTAAGTCCGTTTTTGTCACAATATGCAGCTTTGTGCAAAATGTCATAAACTGAAGCATGTTCGATTTTTGTATTTGACTCAATAAAAGTTGTACAAGTGGTCATGGTTTACCGGTGAGCATGGCTTGTAGACACACATTTGGAATGACAGATTTAGAAAGTCTAATTCTGATACAAATCTATACCACAGAAACCAATAAGGGAATCGGGCAGCAGTGCTGGGGAGTGTTTGGAAAGTATGAATATATTTTTTTATTTCTTTGGCTCTGCTACGCCTGACTTTAGAATAAAAAGGACAAGAAAACTCCTCAAAACAGGTTCTGTTGTTTCAGAAAAGCCCTGTCCTCGGGCAGTAGTGTATTTTAGGAAAAAAGAGCTTTTCTTGCCCTCCCTAGGTCCACCACTGATCTCTTCACCTACTCCCGGCAACTGATATTGTCAGCAGCGGTGATGTCACATCGACAACGCTGCAGCCAGTAGCTGACCGCAGCTGCTCTGTCCCAGTCGACGGCACAAGCCGCTGAGCCCAGTTCTTAATTTCAGCGAATGTCGATGTGATCACGTTAAAACAAACTGCAGCCTGGGGATTTTAAGGCTCTTTCGCACAGGCCAATAATCAGCCAAATAAGAGTTTGTAGCAATGCTCAGTCCTAGAATCATTGGACTGTGTAAACATGACAAGAATCATTGCCTGAAGCACATCTTTCTGTGTAAACAGGAGATGTGCTGTCAACAATATGCAAACTGAATGGGGACCAAATGATCCTATTAACAGTTGTTTGTTTCCATACAGATTCGGGCAGCACTTGTAACAGGATCTTTATGTTCGCTCCCGTTGACTTGTTACGTTGTCAAAGTAGTAGGACATTCAGAAGGCTGGGGTAGTTCAGGGAACTTTAAGCTTGGTTTGTGATTGCACAGGTAATCTTATAAAAGATCCTATGTAAAAGTAGAGTGGTCGTTACATACCCTCCCAACAATGCCCTCAACATTGCCACCCACAAATCTCTATAAAACTGATCTGAGCATAGCAGTCATATCATTGCGGATGCAGTGCTAAGATCGCAGTAAGTACACAATTCAGCAATCCGTTTCACACTTGACAGAATTAGATTCACAACTCAGTGGACTGTATTACGCATAATAAATAGGTTAAGATACATGGCTATGTGAACTATCACGCACTATAGGATTAGATACACTTCTCAGCAGACTTTATCATATATAATCGCATTAGATACACAACTTGGTGGACTGTATCATATATGAGAGCATTAGATAATTAACTCCATGTACTATCACATATGATGTGATTTAGATACATGGCAATGTGGACTGTATCACATAAGATTAGATACACAGCTCAGCAGACTGTATCTCACATAATAAGATTAGACACATGGCTTTGCAGACTGTATCACACATGAAGGATTAGATACACAGCTCAACTGTATTTACTGTGATTTGAGCAGAGCCATTATATCACTGCTATACTCAGATCACAGTAATATCCGATGAGCACAGATCTGGGCCCTAGAGTGACAGTGATTTTATCCAGTGATGTGTACTCATCGCTGGATGAAGCCACAGCCATGGTGCCCAGATCTGTGCTCTCTCACTGGTAATTATTGTGATCTGTGTGCCATGACATGACGGCTCCGCTCAGATCACTGTAGTAAGCCTGTGAGTGCTCGTCATCAGTTCCAGGCACCAAGGCAGTCTTAGTGACTTCGACTCAATCCTGTGCTGAGTACGCGATACTAAATAAAATCGCCCCCCAGTGCTAGTGCCCAAACCTGCGCCCTCATGTTATTACTGTGATTAAAGCTTCAGTCAGATACAGATACTACAGGTAACAGAGGGAAGTGGTAGCCCAGTAATTGTGCTTGGCTATAATAAAATGGCACCGGGCTCGGACTACAGCCATGGACTGGGCACCTATGACCTGTGTCCAGCTCAGAGCTGAGGCAGTCACAGTATAGCAGATTCTGTCAGACGCTGATGGCAATCCCCTATGGCCTCGGGCTGCCTTATTTGCTGTGCGTAAGCAACGTGCTCTAACACTAACACACCAGCAAATAAAAATGGAAGTTCCCAGAATTAAGAAGTTGCAAATGAAAAACCTCAAAACACTATTTAACTGTATACACTTTTTAACAAAAAGTCCAATTATTAAAAAAAAAAAAATCATGACACATTCCTGTCTAGCAGTGATGGCTCAAAAAATGCAAACATTTAGATTGTCATCTGTCAGAAGATTACATGGGCCCTATGGACCTGCAATCCATTTCAGGACGTTTGTGTACTATGGATGAGGATGTCTTTGTCCATTTGTCTCTATGACTTCCTCCTGATTAGATTACTAGACAATGTAATGTATCGTTATCTCTTCTATTAGTTATCTACCTCTTCATGACTTTTTCTTATTTTCCATAGAAAATCTTAGTGTCATCCCTCCTGTCAATAATGACTTCCTTCCTTCTCTCTGGAGCTTTTTAAATTGTCATTGTAGATCATGACCCCTGGAATGATCTCTGCTCCTTATCTCTGTTTTGCTTCCTTATTACATGCTGGTCATTGGATGCCTTCTTTGCCTGTGTGGTGAAACTACTACGAATGTCACCTTCCATTCAGATGATAGTATGGTATGGTAGGAGCCTAGTGGTGCAGTTAGAAGTGCTGATTTCGGCCTCTCAGTGCACCTTAATGAGCACCGATCGGCTATATACAAGCCCACTGGTGACTGATGAACAATCACGGGTCTGAGCTATGGCAGATGTTCCTGTTCCGTCCCTGCACAGTATCTTGTTATCGGCAGCGCATACCATATTTATACAGTACGATGTGCTGCTGATGACTATGTTTTTTTTCTGGGGGGGATTGTGCTGGTTTAAATGATCCAATAACTTGACGAATGAGCATTTTGCTAGATTGTTGGGTAGAAAATCATAAAAAGTCTTCCAATGAGCGTTCTTTTCACCGACGACTTCTCTAAATGTACCATATAACCTGGATTTCCGATCAGCGGCCTCAAACTTTTCTAGTCGGGGAACCTAGTCTTCATGATAGATGGCGATCCCAAAGGTTGAACCTGTATCGGGTAGGTAAGAGATGGAACAGGAGCGTCTTATGGATCCTTCTTGGGCCTATGAAGTTTAGATAATAACTTTTTGGCTCACAACCATCTCTTCTAACTTACCCATATGCTTGTTTTTTTTGTTTCCTTGTTTGTTTTTTAATGGCAAGAGTCTGTCATGTTTGACTGATTTAATATAAGTTTCTGTCTGGAGACACCATTAGGGCGTATAACTCAGACGAATGCTATCCGATGTGTTAGTGTTTTTTGATGTTTTTACCAGTTTACACCATCAGGCCGTAATCCCCGCTCAGACTGAACAATGTGTAATAGATCATTCAGAACACACAGGTTGCCATTGTTCTCGGTAGCTAAAACCCTTTGTACTTAAGTCCACTGCCGAGAACGATGATTTTTTGTGCAACGTCTTTCACCTGATGACACCACTCGTTCAAGATAATCTTGCAGTGTAAATGAACCATTAATGCTGTAGAAAATGTTTTTCCCATAAGCCCCACCTTCAAATGAAATAAAAATGATTTTATATGATTTATGTTAGTGCTTTAGTTAAAAAAATGTGCACTATGTTTGTCTACAATCTTTGCTTTATTAAAACTGATATGTAGTTGTTTTTTTTCTTGTATGAGGCTGGATGTGAGCTCTGTGTATCCGAGATGCTGCAGTATTGATTAGGTCACACATCATCACAGCTTCGACCCTGCACTTATTTGCTCTTCATGTGCTTTCCTCCTTTTCTATAGCCCGTTTTTGCTGCCTTCCCTGAAGCTGTAGATACTTTCTCCCCTCTACAAACTGTGCACACAACCCCTCCTTCTTCTGCTATTTTTAGTACGGACATAGGGGATTAGGACCTGAGGGAGCAATCAGAACCTAGCTGGACTTCAGATTTGTAACATTTTTGCAGATCACTGAGCTAATTTCTCCTGCTTTGGAGATGGAAGTGGGCCCCTTACCTTTTGGGCCCCTGTATAAGTTGCATCAATGGTATGTCCGCCCCTGGTTGTAAGTGTGAAAATATGGTGAACATTGTACAAGCCAGTAATACCAGTGTGACTATTTACCCGGTATGGAGTTGCAGACCTAGGTTGTCAGTACATACTGGGAGTTGTAGTTACACAATAGCTGGAAATTACTGCTATACACTATATAGTAGAGATGTGCTACAAATTAGTGATTTATGATACTGTAAAGTGTTAGGGTTACCGGATGAAACTGTATACGGCCATATAACACTTTCTTTTTTTTTTCACAGGCTCCACAAATAAAGAGACAAGCAATCCTTTCGCCAAGCCTATTATTTCTACATGGGAGAATTCATTGTTCGATATATCAGTTCATGCTGCAATTCGACACAGGAAATGGAAACTACTAACTGGAAATCCAGGTATCACTTATCTGTTGTGCCAAGGAGTATACATCTGACACTGGAAACTCTGTTACCCCCTGCAATACTGACAGTCACTACCCTCCCCCAGGGAAGTTCATTGTATTCAAAACTCAGACTACATGGAATAATACTTTTATTTTTTACAATCTATTATAGTGGCTATGACTGATATTGCTCATATTGCAGGCAGGCAGTATACATCTGTGCTAACTCTGCCATATTACATGAAATGTGGGCATCTGTAAATGTTATCCCTCTTTTATAAAGTGCCATCAGTTCTCACCATATTGTATAAAGTTAGTAAAGAGTTCTTCAAATCTTCTTTGATTCTTAGATGGATATTGTTTGCTAGTGATTGTAAAAACAAGCACTTTAGCAATTTACTGTTTGTTAAAATTTGCAGCTGTTCTTGAGCTATTGACACTTTTCCTTTTATTTACAGTTCATTGCTTAGGTGACCGACCACCGCTGATGCCTACCTTGTAAACACAGTGCTGGCGCTGACCAGGATTAGGAGCCAACAGTGCACTCCAGAGATCCTGATCAGCTTTAAAGCAGCACTTACAAGCTCAATAGAAAAGCACTTGTAAGCACTGTGCATGTTAGGCCATTGTTGCTAGAATTACAGTGGTGGTCTGTCTCCTAGACAACAAGCTGTAAATAAAGAAAAGTATTACTATCTTACGAATGGTTGTAAATTTTAATAAACTGTAAATGGCAAAAGCGCCCATTTTTACTAGCACTATCTGACTATCCATCTATAAAAATGTGTCAAATAAGTGATAACATGTGAATTGCTAGAGATCTGGGGCCCCAGGCAATGGGTTAGGGTCCAGTGTACTGGATCTTTACCACCATCAACCTAGTACAACCAATTAGACAATAGCAGGTTTAAGTCCCCTAGGGTGACAAAAAAGAATTAAAACTAAAAAATATATATTTTAAATACAAAAGTTTAAATCACTACCCTTTTCCCAATTTAAAAAATATATATATTTAAAAAAAAAATCCCCATTTCTAAGTACAGTATGTGGTGATGTGAATGGTGTATTGCAAAATTACTCGTATGGCTAATTCAACAGATAATTAAGACACTTATGGCTCTTGGAAAAAGATGAGCAAAACCAAAGTACCAAAAATTGGTAGCATTCTTAAGGGGTAAAGAACACCCAGTCCCAATAATTGACTGTTGTAATCATGGCAGGGAACACTCAGCAAAGGAGCAATGCTAATCGTATGTTTTCTGTAGCTTATAAAAGAATCACTGGGCGTGGAGAATTCTCCATAAAGACCATAAAATTAACATTAAATAAAGAGGCCTAATATCTCTGGAAATGTATGGCTGCTGTCACTGAGGATATTACTGCTTGTCTGAGGACTGTTCTGCTACTTGGGCAAATCATCAAGATCCGCTGCTGGCAGCTCCCTTTGTGATAACCAATGACGTCACAGATGTGCTCGATGGGAGACAATTTTGGTGTCGCTAAAATGAAGACTAGAGGTCCTGAAGAGGTTTTTCCGAGTGAACATCACACTGGTCCTACTCCCAGGATTATGGTGTATGTTGGCATAATGTATGATACTCCGCCCCATTTAGTCTTCATTCCTGATACACAGCTTACACTTACTTTAGTGGAACAAGTGGTGCGACCATTTCTCCAAAATATCCCAGGAGTCAATATTCAACACAACAACGCCATGTTGCTCGTGCGCAGCCTCTGTGGCCTAAACATGGTATTGTTGCCTGCAGGGTCTCTGGTCTTGTCTCCCCTTTTGAACATATTTGGGACATCATCTGCAATTGTAGGGGGAGCTGCCAGCAGCGGTTCTTGATGATTTTCATGACCTCTTGCATTCCTCAATGATAGCAGCCAAGGCTGTAAGTGCGGGGATTTCTGTGTGTGGCGCTCATACTCGATAGGGGAGAAATCAAGATGTTTTAAAAATGTTATTTCTATTTTTTTGTTTTTAGATCAGTAACATCTCTATGACTTTTCCTTCTGAGTGCATGTATTTCTCCGTGATGTTCTCACACTCCAGTTTCCCCGATATTAATGTAAACCTAACACCCTAGAATCTCAACTACTGTACGTAGAACTGTTCAGCTTCAGCCTTCACATTTCTATGACTAATAAATGTCACGATTTAGGAAGTCCATAGTATTTATTTTACTTTCTCTTTTTTGTGCCATGACCTAAACACTATGAAATGTGCCATGAAAGGCTGGTTTAAAATGCGTATAGCACAAAGCCCTTTCCTCTGCAATCCCATTTCCCCAGCTCCACATTTCTGCCCTTTTATTTATGTGGATTTACATTCCGTGGTGCTGAAGCAATGTATTCCACAGTAACGTCTAATGTGTGTTCAGCAATCTGCAAAGTTTGCTCAGCAAAATGAATCTGCCCTGCAGACTTTTCAGTTACATCTTAAATATTTAGATTGCAAAGACCAAGTTTTTAATTATGTAAATGCCTTTTTTCTTTTGCCTTTTCCCATATACAGTGGGGAAAATAAGTGTTTGATACACGGCCAGTTTTGCAAGTTTTCCCACCTACAAAGAATGGAGAAGTCTGTGATTTTTTTTTTGTAGGTACACCTTTAGACAAATCTAAAAAAAAAAATCCAGAATATCACATTGTATGATTTTTACATAATTAATTTGCATTTGTATTGCATGAAATAAGTGATACAATAGAAAAACATAACTTAATATTTGGTACAGAAACCTTTGTCTGCAATTACAGAGGTCAGATGTTTCCCGTGGTTTGTTTGTTTTTTTAAATGATATATTTTTATGAAGAATTTGAACATATTGTTTTTATAATATAAAACGTTTGATTAAAGAAGATGCGATAAAAAGACAGCTTATATAAGGAAAGGAAGGGAGGGGAGGCCTGTCATGGAAGGGATCCAGAGTTTACGAACTATGGAGCATAACCACCATATGTACATATCTCCAATAGAACAGCAGCTTCTAAAGCAATTGGGAGAGTAGCCAAAAACGACTTTGGCCACTCTGGCAAGGGTCAGGTACCACCTGATTAGCACCTTTTATAGTTTGTTTCCAACATTAAAATTAAAGTGTTTTGTATGCCACCGGTAGGGGAGGACCATATTTGGGACCATTCCGAATCAGTCAGAATTAGTTCAGTGTCCGATTCCCAATGAGAAGTATTTGTTAAATTTCCCCTATGTATAGGGTGATTTATATGAGAATAGATCAGTGAGATGGAGCCAGAAACGTGAGGGTTCTGACGACATTTTTGCTCAAATGGTGTAAACTGTTATGATCTGGTGGCCTAAGAGCAGCATGAGACGTACTCTGGAGAAGGTGGTACCTGTACTGACCGCAGACCCTGAACTTAACACCGCAACTAGAAGTAGCCGTGGAATGTACCGAGCGCTCCCTAGACATCTCGACACAGCCGGAGGACTAATTACCCCTAGAGATAGAAAAGGGAAAACTATCTTGCCTCAGAGAAAATCCCCAAAGGATAGACAGCCCCCCACAAATATTGACTGTGAGAGGAGAGGGAAAAAACATACACAGACTGAAATGAGAATTTAGCAAAGGAGGCCACTTCTAGCTAAATAGAAAGGATAGGACAGAGTACTATGCGGTCAGTATTAAAACACTAGAAAATATCCACCACAGAAAATACAAAAATCTCCACAGCTAACTAAAGATATGGAGGGTATATCTGCATCTCCAGAGATACCAGCTTGGCTAAACAAATCCTTATACAGACCAAGCTGGACAAGAAAAAAACATGGAAAAGAACTGAACAATAAGGCCACAGCATGTGGACAGCAAAAATCAAGGCCAGAACTTATCTTTGTTGAAATGAACTGCAAAGCAGAAGAGACCAGGCAGGGATGTGAATCCTCCAGGAACAATGGACAACTGGCACTGACTAAAGGGTGAAGCAAGACTAAATAGCCCAGTCAAAATTGCAAAAAGTGAACACACCTGATAAATGCTGCGATTCAGAGACAGCAGCGCTACCACTTACAACCATCTTGGGAGGGAGCCCAAGAGCAGAATTCACAACAGTAAACATGTACGATGGAGCAGAGTTCCTTAAATGGACTCTGTCACCCCCTCCAGCCGTTAGAAACTAAAAGAGCCACCTTGTGCAGCAGTAATGCTGCATTCTGACAAGGTGGCTCTTTTAGTTATTGGTGCAGTCAAAGCAGAAATAAAGCGTTTTATAATTTCGTAAAAATACCTGTCTTTAGTCGTGGAGGCAGGTCTTAACCCCCCTGCTGCACACGCCACACTGCCGTCACTCAAGGCTTCTTCCCCTCCGCGCTGTTTTCAAATCAAATCCGGCGCCTGCGCTGTTTTGTTCTGCCTGGGGCAGGCGCAGTGAGCGCTGCCCGTCTGACCTCAGATGCAGTCTCGCAGATTGCGCCTGTGCGGCCACCCAGCTTGTGAATCCCAGCCCCGCACTGTGCATAATGCATAACACACTGCGGGGCTGGGATTCACAAGCTGGGTGGCCGCACAGGCGCAATCTGCGAGACTGCATCTGAGGTCAGACGGGCAGCGCTCACTGCGCCTGCCCCAGGCAGAACAAAACATCGCAGGCGCCGGATTTGATTTGAAAACAGCGCGGAGGGGGCGGCGCCGAAGAAGCCTTGAGTGACGGCAGTGTGGCGTGTGCAGCAGGGGGGTTAAGACCTGCCTCCACGACTAAAGTCAGGTATTTTTGCGAAATTATAAAACGCTTTATTTCTGCTTTGACTGCACCAATAACTAAAAGAGCCACCTTGTCAGAATGCAGCATTACTGCTGCGCAAGGTGGCTCTTTTAGTTTCTAACGGCTGGAGGGGGTGACAGAATCCCTTTAACATGGTGAAAATGAAATGTTTGCATTGTATATAACTGAATATTTCTCTAGAAGGGAGGTTACATTTCTCTTGGAGAGCTGGAAATGGGAGAAGGGCGTCAACATTAACTAAGTGTTGGAATCTAGTGATACTTGCAGCAATCCAAGAACGAAAAGATGAGAATAGACTCTTTACCTGGTGGAAACTGTGAGTTATCCCATAGCGGTGCGAGGGTTAAGAAAGGTGAAATCAGATTTGAGGAATATTTCAGATTTTAAGTGAGTGAATTACAATGGGACTAGATATTTGTGTGCGCAAGCGGGGAGGAGCCATAGCAAGGCGTCGACAGGCAGTGGGTGACGACACCCTGATGCTTCGAGGGAGAGCCACAGAACCTTTTTCTTCTAAAAATTTGTAGAAAAGACTAAAGAGAAAATGTGTTTTTTTATTTGTCCAAAATTCATTGCCCAAGTGCGTCATTTTGAAGAATTTGGCGCAAATTAAAAAGGTAATAAAAACCACAAGGCAAAAAAGGAAAAGTGAGTTTGAAAAGAAAACAAAAACCTGAAATGATGACTCTTGTCCACTACTTTTATCATTGAGGATAGGTCATCAGTGATAAAGTAGTGGACAACCTTTTTAATATCCAGCACATTTGCCTATCTCCTTATGATTTAAACCCATGACAGGAGACGGTGATCTTTAGAGTATCATATATTTAAATCCACATCTTGTACTTTTTTCACAGGTTGTGATCGCTGGTTTCCGCCACCCAATTCTTCAGACATTGGCTACTTCCCGTCATTTGAGTCTTCAGGAAAGAATCTCTGGTTATTTGACATTGTCCATGATCCTGAAGAAAGGCACGATTTGTCAGAGAAATATCCTGAAGTGGTGAAGAAGCTTCTTTACCGTCTGGAGTACTACAACAATCATTCTGTTCCCATCAATTATCCAGATGATGACCCCAGATGTGACCCCGAAGCTTCTGGTGTCTGGGGCCCTTGGGAATAATGTTTTGTATGGCGATAAACTACACCTATGTTAAGGTGAGGAGGATGCCAATACAGCTTATTAAAACCAGGTTTTTGCCTCCTAATCTGAGATCAGAATAATATATGGGCATAGACCCTGATTCCAACCATGTGTCACTTACTAGTTTGCCTTCTGTAGTTCTGATAATGATAAAACAGTGAATTTATCGCTAGAGGACTAGTAGACCTGCTGCCATGTAGTCCTCCATATTCATGAGTGCTGTATAACTCCTCCCCATCAATAATTGGCAGTTTTCTGCCTGTGCATCAGTGGTGTGGTTGGGGTTATATAGAGCTCAGCATTCAGAGAATTAGTAAATCTGCAGCAAATTTTATCAAAATTGCAGCAAGCAGCCCAGTAAGTAATAGAATGCTGGCATCAGGGTCTCTGCTCCTAAATTAGGCTGCTTTCAGATAGGGCAGCAAAAATCTGGTATCCGATTCCCTTTAATGAGACGAAGCATAGAGGCTAAATAAAATGTATCCCTTATGTCCAACATCCAAAAAAACCCAAAATTCTTCAGGTAATGTCCACCTTATTAGTTGATGGCAAGTTGTCCTGTTGACTTCATTTAGCAGTGGCTTCCTATACCTGAAAGCTGAGTTGAGTTATGGTATGTTTCCACTTTAAGGATTCATTCAGGATTAGCTGCAGATTGGACGCTGCGTACAGCCGCAGCATCCAATCCAGTGTCCAGATGTTACAGCACAGCGTAACCGGACATGCGGCACGTCTTTCCAGACCGCAGCATGTCTATTTATCTTGCGGTGACGCTCCGTCTCCGCAAGATAAATAACCCAGTTTATGATTGTGAGGCCGGCGCTTTGGGCAGAGCGAAGTATCCGCTGCGTCCAAAGGGCAGAGATTACGCCCTGAGGAAACATAGCCTTAGGCATCTCCTTGTAGCATTGGGTCCTAGCATTGGGGGGTGGACAGCATTTTAGATGTTACAGGTGTTCTGCTGACAATCAATTCTCTCTAATCATTTTCTACCTGATTAGAGTCCTAGCGTTCTGCTGATTGAAGCCCGCAGTCTGTGCACTATTGCTTTACTGAGGACCGCAAAAGATTTATTTTGTTAATTTTAAAATACTGTATTTGTAATGACTGCAAAAATATTTTACGATCGATGATTATTTGTTTACCAGAATTAAAAGAATATTAAAATAAATAACATTTCTATATTCCTAATATGCCAACTTTGTTGTTTTTATGGGGACTTAATGGTGTTGAGTTTTCTTATGCATTACTAAGTGTGACGCCTACAGTGAATATCTGCTGACCTGCAAAAAAAAAAAAAGAAGAATGTTGTGTATTTGGAAATCTACAAGCATCTATGCATTTAATTGCGGATTTACTGTGTTTTTTGTGCAGATTTTGCCGGCGTTTTTGCACCTGCAGATTCCAATTATGGAACAGGTGTAAAACGCTGCGGAATCCGCACAAAAAATTGACATGCTGCGAAAAATAAACCTCAGCATTTCCGCGCAGTTTTTTCCGCAGCATGTGCACTGCGAATTTGGTTTTCCATAGGTTTACATAGTACTGTACACCGCATGGAAAACAGCTGCGGATCTGCAGGACCAAATCCTCTGCGGATCCGCAGCCACATCCGCAACGTGTGCACAAACCCTTAAGCCTCATCCACTTGCATTGTTCTGGCAATTGCAGCAGATTTCCTGCAATTCTGCATCAAAAATCTGTTGCAATTTCACTACATCTGATTGTGTGATCTAATCTTCTACTGGGAATCGAGAATAATCTACTGTAGTTAAGATACAGAACAAAAATGTAACAAGATCGGTGCAAGCTCTTAAGTATATGACTTTTTCATACACTATGAACTAGCGTTTTTGGACACATCGTTCAATCGCTTGGCACATTCATATTATACAATTTTGTTCACCAATAGGTCGTTAACGTTAGAATGTGAACGATTATCCGCCAATGTAAATGTGCCTCACCACTAGAAAGCCATTTGGCTCCCATTAGACCATGACTGTCATTTCAAGTAATGTAAAGGACAACGGAGTTTGTAAATATTATTTTGTTGTGTTTTAGCCCCTTTATAGTAGCGTTGTGCTTGAAATCTGGGTCCGGAGACCCCCATTGATTGCTCAAACCGAGCTGCAGAAGCACTCGGCATATCCTTTAGCAAGAGCAGTGAACTGTTACACTGGGACGGTCTTCGGTAAGGAAGGGGTGCCTCAAACTGTCACTGGAATTGGGACCCTAACAATCCCTGCCCAAGGGGTACTCTTTAAGGTAAAAAGGCCTGAGTCCCCAACCTTACTATGCTCCTGTTAAAACCTGATCTGCCCTCTCCCCCACCCCAGAGGCATGGGACAGAAATGTAATGTAAACAAGACACAAATACAAAACAGGGATAATGGAAAACCTCTATTATACAAAAGCACTAAACAACAATAGGGAGAAGGATAGGGACAGGGAGGAATAAACTAAATAGGAACAGGGACCAGCAGATAAACACACACGTACTATTGTAAACCACAGAACACTACTACAACAAATCTACTTCAACCACTTAGCTTTAGTAGACAACACAGGAAGACAAATCTTTCACCTTCAGGGACAAGAAGGTCTGGCCAGTTTATGTAGGAAGAGGTAATGACCAGATCAGAAGCAGCTGAAATGAAGCTGCATGTTTCTGCCCAGCATAGAAAGGGTTGTTAACTACTTCAACACTAGAAGAAATTAAATCCATTTAACATGAGACACAAATTCCACCATCTCTAAAGACTTGCGATTCAGTACTCGACGTGACTGTTTAATTCCAGTTCTTCCAGGGGGACCGGACACCTTTGTGACATGAACTCGCTCAATAAACTTATATGGATCCATGTACTGCTCTGCTCATGCTTAAGAATAAACGGAGGTCTTAGGACTCACTACAAAACAAGGGCCATAACAGATCAAATATGTTTAGTTGCCCTTTAAATTCAATGTGTAGGTTACATTTACATACTTACGGTACTTCAAACACTTAAAAAAAAAAAATTGTATCTTTGTCAGAAGGTTATTAACCTATTGGAAGATTTCCTACACAAGTCTCATTACTAATAGTAGAAATCTCATGTAGGTAATTAATCCACAGTAGTGTTATATTTCAGTGTCAGCTTTAGTTTTCCAGCAATACTAACCTTGTCAATGTGCAATGTAAACTCATTGAGTTAGATCAACTAATATATAATAGCCCTGTAGGAGATTTTCCTTTTGATATATATGTAATATATCAGGTCCCAAACTATTTCTGTTGCCTACATTGAGAATGTTTAGGCGCTGAGGCTGCAGAAAGCCTAGATCCAGGGCTCCATATCATATGCCAGATGAAGGCACCAGGTAGACCCCGCTATCATGAGGTGCACATGATGCGGTTTGTACGCCGGCCAAGTACTTCTCAGCAAAGGCTTTGTTATGACATATAGTCATTTCTGGTAATACAAAACAGCTTGCCTGCATTTAGGATTCAATTAGTTTTTCGTTACCTTGTAAAGCACCAGTCTATGATCTAATATTTAAGCCCTCTATGTTTCAAGGTAAGTCAATGATCTCCTTGTCGGTAAGTGAACATTTTATGGTAAGGATAGGAGATTTTTAGCATGCGTATATGAAAGCATTTCTCCACCCCCTTTGTATTATGAGATAAGTAACTTAATAGATCCTAATGCACATTTACCAAATAAGCTACATGGAATAAAGTCATAAATATATGCTATAAATATGTCTGATATTATGACCAGCAAGAATTTTATTTTTTTACATGCATGCCATACAGACATGTCCTAAAATAACATTTGCAGGAGTCCATAAACCGAGACTTGGATGTCATAGAAATAACAGAGGTTGGTATACTGAGTTTGTATAGTGGATAGATTTCCTACGGTTCCAGATTACAGATGCCCCATACTTTGCCTCAATAATATTGCACGCATGCACCAAAACTGTATTCGTGCTTAAGAGTTGTCCAAAATACAAAATAATTTTCCTCCGAAATCCCTATCTATTTTATGCCATAATCTAAACTATTTTCTAATATACTTTATTTAAAAAAAATCCCTATCTTTCCCTATCTACACTATCTAACTAGTTTTCCTTTTTTCCGTTTCCTTTTTCATGACCCATTGCTTGAGAATCTCCGTGATTGCTGGGATACTCAAACTACGCAAAAACGGGGCAGAGGCTGCGGTCACTGCTTCAGCCTCTCCCCTTCCCTGGAACGAAGCATCATCTGTGACCTTCATTTCAGAGGCGAGATGTGGCTCAGATAGGCAGTAATGAGCCGACAGCAGAGTACACTGTCAGTGCGCCTTAGAAGAATACCACCCAGCTTGCAGAGAACAGTGACGTTCCCTCGATAGCAGACTCAAAAAGGATACCTTGGACACACTTGTCCCAGAGGAAACAGAAGTAGAGTTGTTGTATCATGTCACCTGAAACCAGAGTGTGGTGCCACCCGATGACAGAAGCAGAGACAGGAAGGACAATCACCAATACAGATGTCCAGGGCCCTATTTGGCCTTCATGCTGCCCTAGGCACTTTTCGTGGTCGCGCCCCTTACTGACGTCACACACTGAGTCTGTGCACACGACATCTATATAAGGCAGATCTACTCTGTAAAAAACTTTAAAAAGCGCTAATTAAACACTAAAAGAATGAACATCTTCACTTGCTGCGCACAGGTTCAGTCTTTTGAGCATTTTTTTTAACACCTTCAGCTTTTCAAAGTCATCAAGAGATTAAAATAGGTGACCTAACCTTTGCTTCAGTGAGGAGAGGCCTAGTGATATAGAGACATGCTGTCATTCACCCCTCCTCTTCACTGAAGGTGTTCACAGGGAAGCCAAGAGCAGACAGGTGTCAGAGCGAGCCTGCAGCCACATTGTGTGCACCCACACTGACACTTGGAGTGCGCTGCTGCACTCATCCAGTGTCGCTTGTTTCACACTTTCATTTTTTTTTTTCAAATCAGGCAAAATCAGGTTTTTCTGCCAAATCCTGATACTTTCAGGATCCAGTTTTTGCTGATTCACTTTAATGCTGTCAGGTAGAATCCAGTTACTTCAGGTTGCTTCCTGACACCATTAAAGAGAATGGACAAAAAACCTTCAGTTTACACAGAACATTATGTTCAGTGATGAGGCAAACTTTTTTGGGTGGGCCATTTATATGGATACACCTAAATAACATGGGAAGAGAAACTTGTAAATAACTCGTGAAAGAATAAAGTTAACACCATTGTTTTTTCTTGTGAAATTCTCAATAAGTTTGATGTGTCACATGACCCTCTTCCCATTGGAAAAAATAAAGTTGGATCTAAAATGGCGGACTTCAAAATGGCTGCCATGGTCACCACCCATCTTGAAAAGTTTCCCCCCTCCCATATACTAATGTGCCACAAACAGGAAGTTGATATCACCCATCATTCCCATTTTATTTAGGTGTATCCATATAAATGGCCCATCCTGTATACTGCAGATCTAGCAAAGGTTCTCATGACTCCATGCACAATCTTACAACGTGCCACACAAGCTTTCTCATTTTAAAGGATTAAAATAACTCAACATTGCACAGGCCATTGACCAATGACAAGTTAGGCTACGTTCACATTTGCGTTGCGTCGTGCGCAGGCTCGTCGACGCATAGCGACGCATGCGTCATGCGGCCCTATATTTAACATGGGGGAGCATGGACATGCGTTGTCTAGCGTTTTGTGACGCATGCGTCATTTTTGGCGCAAGCGTCAGGGCGCAGAGTACGCTGCATGATGCAGTTTTTTTGCGCCGAAAATCATGCCAAAATTGGATGCATGCGTCACAAAAAGCTGCGTTGTGCATGTGTTTTGCGTTGCGGCGCCGACGCTGCGCCCAACATCGCAAATGTGAACGTAGCCTAAGACGTTACATTACAGTATTATGATATTTTTATTTCATTTTTATTTGAGTTTGTTGTTAACTTCATGATGCCAATAGATATATCACAAGAATTGCAGATTCCCAGGCCTGCAGGATAAAACAAGCATCGGGTTTGTTCTCTGTACCATGATCAGGAGACAATAGGCATGTTATATTTATTAATAATGGAAGGCATTGTTTCCCTTAGTCTCCTATATTTTCATTGTGTCACACACAGGCCAAGTAAAGCTGCTACTTGCCAAACTTTACAAAAGACATTCCTTTGCTCTTCTCCGACAAAATAAAACTCTTGACACCACAGATATAAAATGTGTTTGTTTTATTTAAAGGGCACAATCATAAACGTGGTTTGCTTATTTGATGTTACACCTATCAACATATCTTCAGCCCTTTCCATTTCATACCCATCACTTTTACTAAGAAACCATAACATGTTGTAACATGAATGCTTAGTGAATGGTAATTGCAATCTTAGTGGTAGGTACCACATGTTACAACAATGTTGGAGTGGGGTACATCGGACCCACCAGGGAAAGTGAGTCTGAGGTCCACCCTTTATACAGAACATCGACCTTTAATTATGTTTTAATCTTTGCTACTATCATTGTACACTCAGTACATATCACCAACAAGGTGCAAGAAGTTACGGTTTTTGCCAAGCACCTAACCATTGTGCCATTTGTCCAGCTTTACAGGGACACAATGGATAAGGGAGGCCACTATCACCTCCAAAGCAGCAAGGAACATCTGTCACAAAGAGGGGCCCCTATACCGTTCTTGCACAGGGGCGCTCTTCTGTCTGTGTCCTCCCATGTTGTAAAGCATCTTAAGGAAAAGTGTTTATCTTCAAAATCCTCTCCAAATAGAGTTGTCTGCTACTTGACCTTTAAGACCCATTACCAAGTAGAGATTGTGATGGTACCCTGTTGGAGCGGTCTGACCTCATGTAGGGTTAGGGTACCGTCACACTAAGCGACGCTGCAGCGATAGCGACAGCGATGCCGATCGCTGCAGCGTCGCTGTTTGGTCGCTGGAGAGCTGTCACACAGACCGCTCTCCAGCGACCAACGATGCCGAGGTCCCCGGGTAACCAGGGTAAACATCGGGTTGCTAAGCGCAGGGCCGCGCTTAGTAACCCGATGTTTACCCTGGTTACCAGCGTAAAATGTAAAAAAAAAACAAACAGTACATACGTTGCTTAGTGTGACGGTACCTTTAGAGATTAAGGAAGGATATCCAGCTTCATGGAAAAGACATCATCTTTTATTATGTGTACAATACAAAGTAGTGACAGACTAAAACTCGAACATCTACGCGTTTTAGGTGCTTAACACACCCTTAATCATGATAAAAGAAGATTGTTTTTCCTTGAAGCTGGACTACCTTCCTTCTTCTGACTGTGGCGTACAGTCCTTGCACTGGATCACATCCCACATGTGAAACGGCGACCTGGACTATTCATCTACAGAGATTGACAGTTCAAAGGGAATTCGGGAAATTGCCTCATCTTTCAATCAAGCTTTCATGTTAAACTTCTGTTATTTACCCCTTATGACCAGACTCTTTTTTTTTTTTTTTTCCAGTGCCGCAAGGCAAGAGCCATAACTTTTTTTGTATGTTCAATCAGCCTATGTGGGTTTGTTTTTTTTAAGGACAAATTGAGATTTTTATTGCCAACATTTGAGTCTACGTTTAATTGTTGAATAATGCCTACTAATTTTAATGTGGGGTGGAATAAAAAAAAACAAAAACATTTTCATCCCTTTCGATCTTTGGTCCTGAGACCCCGACTGATCACTCAAACCACACAAGGAAAAGCCAAGGTAATGCATGATTGCATGCGGATTTGAAACTTGCACTGCAGATCACTGAGTAACAAAAAAAAAACAAAAAACAGTGGGTGCGAGGTTTCCATAACCCCATCCACTTTGTTGAGCTGTAAGACGCTGCATTTTTGACGCAGTGAAATTGTGCAGTGTCAAGAATTTGCCAAAAACTCATGCACACGGCTTGAAATATATTAAAAGATCACCAAAAGTAGGCTGCCATGGTTTTTGGTAGTGTGAGTCCGGTTTACACTGAACAGTTCACTATCGAGAATGATGACGATTTGTGCAGTGCAAAAGATCATTTCGCTCGATGAACAAGCATTTTGCTCCTACATGGGGGTGATCTGCAAACTGTTGACACTGCAAGATAATCAACAAGTTCTTATGAACTCGCTCTTACGATTATCTTTCAGTGTAAATGTAGCTTTACACTTTAAGGTCATGTGCACATGTTGAGTATTTGGTGAGTTTTTTACCTCAGTATTTGTAAGCCAAAACCAGGAGTGGGTGATAAATACAGATGTGGTGACGTGTCTCTATTATACTTTTCCTCTGATTGTTCCACTCCTGGTTGTTGCTTACAAATACTGAGGTAAAAACTCACCCAATACTGAAAGTGTGACAGTGGCCAAAGGCTTAAGATTGAGACATTTTGGGTCCTTTATTTTGCAATTACCAGACAACCTTACAAGAGAATAATAGAATATGATAAAGGACATGACTATGTTGGTATCCGGAAGATGTTCTATGGGGTATTAGTTTGTTGTTCTCATAATCTTACTTCTTGCCTGAGAAAGTCAAGTAAATTTTACAGAATATCAGAAATCAATTCTTTCTCACAAGTATGGCCTTTGCAAACAATGTTCTCTTTGGTGAGCCAGCTACCTGGAAAAGATGAGAGATATACAGTCACTTAAGGTCCATTTACACTGAAAGTTTACAATTAACAAGAGTTTCTGGAAAGCTCCTTTCACCATAATCCTGCTGTTTAAACCCAACGAATGAGCAAAGAGTTAGTTTGTCAGGAGACAAAGGATAATCTGTCTCGACGGCACATCGCCCTGTGTAAACAAGACTCTCATTGCCAGGATAATGGCAGCCGATGTGCACTGAGCAATCTATTACAGGTGGTTCAGTGAGTGTCTGCCTGTGGAAACTATCTTTTAAGCCACCGCCAACCAGCAAACAAGTAGCTGATTGTTTAGTGCCACTTTGTGCCAATGGACCTTTGCTTTACATTGCTCAGAAGATAGGGTAAATCCCAAATAACTTTCCTTTTGAAACATATATGGTGTCAATGCTTCGGTGTGGGATTTAACAATATTAAAGGGGTTGTACAAGATAATGTTTTATTTGTGAATAGGCTTGCAGACATAGAAAATGACAAACACTGTTATACTCACCCTCCACAGGTCTCGCACTGCTGCCTCCTCCGTAGAAATCAGCGCTAAGCTGTAGTCACGTGCTCCATACTTCCACAAGATATGCCTTAAGTGCCTCATAATTGTGGGAAGCTAAACTTCTCTATAGTTTATCTTTATTTTCCCATCTGGACAATAAAAAGTCCAGTATTCTGGTTGCCAATAGTCTAACCACCAAAGCAACTTGAGCCCTTTAAGTTGTGGGAGCTGTGATCCCACCCCAGCTGGGTCTTGTTACTTCACTTGGGATACAGAATGAGGGGGGCTGGAGCAATGAAGGGTTTGAATAGTTAAATTATTCAGGGCCACTCCTGTTTCACAGGCCCACTGGTGTATCCCCCCTAGCACCACACAGTCTGTCTGAGCCTGTGGAAGCTCCTCTACAAAGAAATAGGATGATTTTTCACTCCGGGACCAGGCTAAGGTGAGGGATCAAACTGATAAGTCAAGAAAGTGTTTTATTGGTGGATCTACAATCCTCTATTAAACTGAAATTTCAGGCGACCAGGGAGTCTGTTCCTCAGACCAAGAGAGCTAGCTAAGCCATCAGTTAGGTGTAAACCCTGGAATAGGGTCTGCTTGCTGGAGCGGGGAGACAAGGATGGACCTCCAGAACATCTAGACAGTCCTTGCTTGAGCTGTCTAATTAGACTTCTTAGGATCCAGTATAGAGAACTATTTAAAGAGAACCTGTCACATGATTCATGCAGCCCAAACCACAGGCAGCATGAATCAGCGTCTGTGTGATTAAAGAAGGGTATAATCCTCTCTGAAACGAACTGGTGTTTCAGAAAAAATATAGTTAAAAACTACATCTGGAGACCATAGGTAGAGATGAGACTAGTTTGACTCTGTCCACAGCTGGCTTTTCCAAGTTGTGGTCCAGGTGATTGATAGGTCTCTCGCTATGTGAGAGACCTCTCAATCATCTGTACTGTACTGGTGCTGGGAGAAGTCGGTCAGGGCCAACGATGGACTAGTCACATCACTGCCTACGGTCTCCAGCCATATTTGCTAACTATAGTTTAATTCTCCAGCGTTTTGGAGACAATTATACCTTACTGCAATCACACAGCCAGGCTGCAATTCATGCTGCCCGCAGTTTCCATGTTGATAAAAGTTCAGATAAGCTAATATCCAAGAAGTATCGTTTCTCCATGCGGAGATCGACATGCTAAGCATGCCGAGATGAGGAGACTTAAAGCCGCAATGCTCCTCTGGGTAATATGCTAATTATGCAAATTGTCTCTTCAGAGAGGAAGAGAGCTAGAACTTTAGTGCCACCTATTGGAAGGTAGCAATCCTACAAGTTAATGTTGACCCTTTAACCAGCCTTGTCACATGATTTAGGATAATAGCCAAACCAGAATATCAATTTTGGTTTGGCTATTATCCTAAGTCATGTGACAAGGCTCGTTAAAGGGTCAACATTGACTTGTAGGATTGCTACCTTCCAATAGGTGGCACTAGAGTTCTAGCTGTCTTCCTCTCTGAAGAGACAATTTGCATAATTAGCAAATAAGCTAATTCACCCTGAAAACATCACAGCTGGTTGACAAAGATCACTGAGATAACTGAGCATTAGACTAATGGCGGCTGAACCTACCGATATCGAGGGGCTTGGCCTACGGTTTAATATGTATGGGTGCCCAGGTCAGATGGTCAGGAGAGATGTTGATTGGACATGTCTGATTTTGGCTTGCCAATCTCAATGTTCTCCCTGAGATAAGCTGCTGGACAACCTGTAAGGGCTCATACTCACTTGCGTGAAATACAGCCGAGTCTCGCATGTTAAAACCCGAATCTGCCGCCGGCACTCCAGAGCAGAGCATGAGGCCGCATAGCAATACATGGAGATGCACGCTGCGCTCCCAAGTGCCGGCGGCAGAGCCTGGTTTTAACATGCGAGACTCGGCCGTATTTCACGCAAGTCAGTATGAACCCTTAGGCCGGGGACACACACAACGTATAAAAAAACGGTCCGTTTTTCACGGACGAGAATCGCACAAATGTTTCCAAAACAGTGATCCGTGTGCAGTGCGAGGATGCGATTTCCTCGCATCAAATGATCCCTTTGACATCCGTGTGACATCCGTATGCCGAGATTTTCTCGCAGGCTTGAAAAACCGACATCTAATGGATTTATGTGCTCAAATGTTCGTTAAAACATATATACAGTATACATATATATATGCAGCGCCCCAGAGTCCTGGTCATTGCAGTACTGATGCTCCGCCGCTAAGGGGGGCTATGGTACGTCTGATGGCACTGAAGGAGTTCACCTGACCAGGTATCACAGACACCAATACACTTCACAGTCTGGCCTCCAGGGGGAGCTAAGGGCGCTATGTATTAGGCCACTCCTCACAGTCTGGTAAAACTGGGGGTTAGATAGGAAGTTAGATAGAAGCTGACTGGCTTGGAGCCAGGCAACATCCTGTGGCAGAGGGTGTTGCAAGCGAAGATTCAGGGGGGTCACTGTCAGAGTTGGGATCCTGACAGAGGCCTAGCGAACAGAGAGAACGTTACGGGACCGCGCCTGCACGAGATAGCGGTGGTGCCCTAAGAAAGGACAAGAAGCGAGGTTTATTGTGCTGAGTGAGAAACGAGATCAACGCAATAGGAGAAGCACCAGTAGGAGTCGTGCTGCAAGACGAAGCAACATCCTACTGAGGCGCGCAGCGGGTAGCCGGAACGCCGAGGAAGTATAGAGCTCCAGGCCTAACTTCAAACCTACAGCAGGACAGTCAGTTATAGGCGGGCTGTCTCACTCAATTCACCTAAGAAGACATAGGGGGCAACAACTGGAGAGGGGCGACACTAGGGTCCCGGAAGAGCTCCGAGCCTACCCGTCATATGGGTGCGTCCTAGCCATATGATCTGGGGGACGAAGCAGAACATCATAATCGAGTTGTGAGGGAACTTCAGAAACAGACACAACAGTTGTGGGGACTATCCCGTAAGCACAGCAGGGGAGGACCACAACACACAAGCGCTAGAAGGTAGGCACAGATTTCCACCTGCAAAGGGAACTCTGGAGGTGCCATCGGACCGGCCGGACTTGCGCAGCCCGGTTAACCGTATTCCGGACTGAGGATCCTGAAGCCTTCAGTAAAGAGGTTAAAAGACTGCAACCTGGTGTCCTCGTTATTTACTGCAACCTGCACCGCACCATAACATCATCACCACCCACACCTTTCATTGGGCGCCCCTCAGCAGGGTCACGGACCGGGTCTAGCCACCGTGACAACCCCAGGACAGAGATTCAGAGGCCCGGTACCGGGTACCCCTCGGCCCTGCGGCAGTGGGGGCGCTCCAACTTGGCGTCACGAACAGGATCTACTTAAGCCTGAAGAATCAGGTCATGTGTGCCTTGGAACTGTGATTTATTGTGCTTGGACTGTGACTTATTGCAAAGACTGTGTATTGCCACTTGCCGCCAGAAGTTCCCGCCAAAACCGCCGCCATTACAGCTCTGAGGAGAGCGCAGGAGAAGAAGAGGGGCGTGGAGTGGGAGTAGACAACCTGAAGAGCGCGAAAGACAATGGCCGCCCAGTCTAAATATTTCAGCCCTTTGAGGACGTGTCCGTCAGCAGACGACATCCGCCTCCTGATCCTCAATGGTGGGCAGAGACAAAGAAAGCGAAACCGCCCACGAAGGAGAGAGCGGGAAAAGGACCAGGAAGAAGAAGTCAGCGACATGGAGGACGCCATGGCGAGCCACCCGGAGCGTGGGGTAGGAGCAGAGGACTCCCCCAGCTACCCGGAGGGGCACCGCAACCAGGCCTCCACCGCTGATATTGGCTTCCTGCAGGCCAGAGTGGATGAGCTTGGCGACCAACTCCGGCGGATGCAGCTGAGCACTGAGGCCGGGTGGAAGAAGACCTTCATCGGGAGCCTTATCAGACGTCTGTTGGCAGCCTCGTCTGGTCCGGAGCAAGAGAGAAGTTCCAGCGCTCCGAAGCCAGAAAGCAAGGCCCTGCCGGAAAGCGAGGTGCTGCAAACGGAGATGACAACGCCGCAGCGCAAGGCCCTGCAACTAGCGTTCCAGACCCCAGCGGAGACGGAGCAGGTCGGCACCGGAGGGACCGCATCTGAACCAGGTATGAAGAAAGACCCTGCCTCGCCAGCAGAGGACTTGCTGATAGGCCCCGTCGCGGTGCCCCCTCTCCCTGGTACCTATAAACTCCAGCGCCTTACACCCTGGGATCAGGCCCCGGGTATGGAGCACTTCTTAAAGGCCCCGAGCTCGCCGATCACCTTGCCGGGCGAGGTCTACGCGGAGCTACGGCCGCCAGAGCGAGAGTAAACCTCGATGCCATGGATATGTATATAGTTCATTTAACTGTTTGTCTTCTTGCTTGTTTTTGCTGCTAATACCCGACCGGGGTTATTCTTAAAGGGATCCCTTTGTTTACCTGGGATCCCTATTTTGTCTTTTTGCTTTTGTTTTTGTTTCTTGTTCATCACTGCTGAAAAGAACTGCTGGATCATGAACACTGCATGATTACAAACTCATTGTAAATAGTTTGCACCTTCTTAAAGGTGCCCTCTACTGGTTTTACAAAAGAAAGGACTCTTTGCGAAGAAACTGTTCCTGGAAACAGCACCGGAGTCCTTAATGCATACGGACTTGCAGCTTGAGAAGTTGCACTACCTCATAGAGACTTGGTCCCTTCTTAAAGGGGACGTTCATCGATAGCACTTAGAGAATGATGATACTTTAACAGAAGAAGTAATAATGCTGACATGTAGCAGTTATATGTAGTTAGCTAGTTAATTGTAAGGAATGTTTAATAATGTGTTAGAGAATAAGGACAGGAAGTGAACCAGTACGGGGTTAGTCGGTGAGTCCTCCTAGGAGCCATACAGAGATGGCTCGGTGATCCTGAACTGAGAGATGGATGATACGTTCTATACTGTGTATAGTAGCAGAAAGGCAGAAGCCCGGGCAGAAAGGGGCGGTCCTGCAACAGAACGAGAGGCAGTAGGCCTGGGGCAGATAGACAGGCGGTCCTGCAGATGTAAAGGAGGAAAATGAAGGAAAAGTTGATTAGCCTTATAGTGTTTTATAAGAAGGTCTTTAGTGGATTCAGTGTGTACGTCCTTAAAGGCAATGTTAAATTATTGTTCAAAAATTTGCACTTAGTAGAATACCCGGTTGGGTCAGAAAAGTTATTTATAGTATGTTATTTAAAATATTTAACCATGTTTGTAACGTTCAAGTGTCCTCACCTCCCATAAAGGGAAGCCCTGTTCAAACGTGCTTATTGTTATTGCATTTCAAAATTGTATGCCTTTTTGCTGACATGTATTGTTGTTTTCTTCCCAGTCCAGGAGTACTGGATTTAACCGGGGGGGAGTGCAGCGCCCCAGAGTCCTGGTCATTGCAGTACTGATGCTCCGCCGCTAAGGGGGGCTATGGTACGTCTGATGCCACTGAAGGAGTTTACCTGACCAGGTATCACAGACACCAATACACTTCACAGTCTGGCCTCCAGGGGGAGCTAAGGGCGCTATGTATTAGGCCACTCCTCACAGTCTGGTAAAACTGGGGGTTAGATAGGAAGTTAGATAGAAGCTGACTGGCTTGGAGCCAGGCAACATCCTGTGGCAGAGGGTGTTGCAGGGGAAGATTCAGGGGGGTCACTGTCAGGGGTGGGATCCTGACAGAGGCCTAGCGAACAGAGAGAACGTTACGGGACCGCGCCTGCACGAGATAGCGGCGGTGCCCTAAGAAAGGACAAGAAGCGAGGTTTATTGTGCTGAGTGAGAAACGAGATCAACGCAATAGGAGAAACACCAGTAGGAGTCGTGCTGCAAGACGAGGCAACATCCTACTGAGGCGCGCAGCCGGTGGCCGGAACGCCGAGGAAGTATAGAGCTCCAGGCCTAACTTCAAACCTACAGCAGGACAGTCAGTTATAGGCGGGCTGTCTCACTCAATTCACCTAAGAAGACATAGGGGGCAACAACTGGAGAGGGGCGACACTAGGGTCCTGGAAGAGCTCCAAGCCTACCCGTCATACGGATGCGTCCTAGCCATATGATCTGGGGGACGAAGCAGAACATCATAATCGAGTTGTGAGGGAACTTCAGAAACAGACACAACAGTTGTGGGGACTATCCCGTAAGCACAGCAGGGGAGGACCACAACACACAAGCGCTAGAAGGTAGGCACAGATTTCCACCTGCAAAGGGAACTCTGGAGGTGCCATCGGACCGGCCGGACTTGCGCAGCCCGGTTAACCGTATTCCGGACTGAGGATCCTGAAGCCTTCAGTAAAAAGGTAAAGAGACTGCAACCTGGTGTCCTCGTTATTTACTGCGACCTGCACCGCACCATAACATCATCACCACCCACACCTTTCATTGGGCGCCCCTCAGCAGGGTCACGGACCGGGTCTAGCCACCGTGACAACCCCAGGACAGAGATTCAGAGGCCCGGTACCGGGTACCCCTCGGCCCTGCGGCAGTGGGGGCGCTATATATATATATATATATATATATACACTCACTGGCCACTTTATTAGGTACACCTGTCCAACTTCTTGTTAACACTTAATTTCTAATCAGCCAATCACATGGCGGCAACTCAGTGCATTTAGGCATGTAGACATGGTCAAGACAATCTCCTGCAGTTCAAACTGAGCATCAGTATGGGGAAGAAAGGTGATTTGAGTGCCTTTGAACGTGGCATGGTTGTTGGTGCCAGAAGGGCTGGTCTGAGTATTTCAGAAACTGCTGATCTACTGGGATTTTCACGCACAACCATCTCTAGGGTTTACAGAGAATGGTCCGAAAAAGAAAAAAAATCCAGTGAGCGGCAGTTCTGTGGGCGGAAATGCCTTGTTGATGCCAGAGGTCAGATGAGAATGGGCAGACTGGTTCGAGCTGATAGAAAGGCAACAGTGACTCAAATCGCCACCCGTTACAACCAAGGTAGGCCTAAGAGCATCTCTGAACGCACAGTGCGTCGAACTTTGAGGCAGATGGGCTACAGCAGCAGAAGACCACACCGGGTACCACTCCTTTCAGCTAAGAACAGGAAACTGAGGCTACAATTTGTACAAGCTCATCGAAATTGGACAGTAGAAGATTGGAAAAACGTTGCTTGGTCTGATGAGTCTCGATTTCTGCTGCGACATTCGGATGGTAGGGTCAGAATTTGGCGTAAACAACATGAAAGCATGGATCCATCCTGCCTTGTATGGAGCATCTTTGGGATGTGCAGCCGACAAATCTGCGGCAACTGTGTGATGCCATCATGTCAATATGGACCAAAATCTCTGAGGAATGCTTCCAGCACCTTGTTGAATCTATGCCACGAAGAATTGAGGCAGTTCTGAAGGCAAAAGGGGGTCCAACCCGTTACTAGCATGGTGTACCTAATAAAGTGGCCGGTGAGTATATATATATATATATATATGTCATTGAGACACATATATATATATATTCTGTATTTATATTTAATTCAGCACGAGATATGTTAAAAGCCGGTAATTCAATTGCCAGCTTTTCATTACTCCTGCCTAAACCCGACAGGATATGAGACATGGTTTACATACAGTAAACCATCTCATATCCCTTTTTTTTTTGCATATTCCACACTACTAATGTTAGTAGTGTGTATGTGCAAAATGTGGGCGCTGTAGCGTGTAAAATAAAGGGTTAAATCGCGGAAAAAATTGGCGTGGGCTCCCGCGCAATTTTCTCCGCCAGAGTGGTAAAGCCAGTGACTGAGGGCAGATATTAATAGCCTAGAGAGGGTCCATGGTTATTGGCCCCCCTGGCTACAAACATCTGCCCCCAGCCACCCCAGAAAAGGCACATCTGGAAGATGCGCCTATTCTGGCACTTGGCCTCTCTCTTCCCACTCCCGCGTAGTGGTGGGATATGGGGTAATAAAGGGTTAATGCCACCTTGCTATTGTAAGGTGACATTAAGCCAGATTAATAATGGAGAGGCGTCAATTATGTCACCTATCCATTATTAATCCAATTGTCTGAATGGGTTAATAAACACACACACACACAATTATTAAAAAGTATTTTAATGAAATAAACAAACAGGTTGTTTTAGTATTTTATTGTTCTCTCAATCCATCCGGAACACCCTCGCTTGGCAAAATAATAAACCCACAATATACATACCCTCTCTGATGAACTGTCAGGTCCCACGAGGTAATCCATCTGAAGGGGTTAATTATTTTACAGGCAGGAGCTGCGCTAAAGCACTCGCTCGTGGTTGTAACCCCCGGGGAATGAATGAAAGCTGAGTGATCTTTACTTACATTGAGTCGCGGTGAGGCGCCCTCTGGTGGATGAACTCATATGAACTCGAGCGTGGGAACTTTTCCAAGGCTCCAGTTCATGAGAACATCCACCAGAGGGCGCATCTCAGCAACTCAATGTGAGTACATATCACCCAGCTTTCCTTCATTCCCCGGGGTTACAGGCACGAGCGAGTGCTTTTGCGCAGCTCCTGCCTGTAAAATAATTAACCCCTTCAGATGGATTACCTCGTGGGACCTGACAGTTCATCAGAGGGTATGTATATTGTTGGTTTATTATTTTGCCAAGCGAGGGTTTTCCGGATGGATTGAGAGAACAATAAAATACTAAAACAACCTGTTTGTTTCTTTCATTAAAATACTTTTTAATAATGTGTGTGTGTTTTATTAACCATTTCCTACTATTGGATTAATAATGGATAGGTGACATAATTCACGCCTCTCCATTATTAATCTGGCTTAATGTCACCTTACAATAGCAAGGTGGCATTAACCCTTCATTACCCCATATCCCACCGCTACACGGGAGTGGGAAGAGAGAGGCCAAGTGCCAGAATAGGCGCATCTTCCTGATGTGCCTTTTCTGGGGTGGCTGGGGGCAGATGTTTGTAGCCAGGGGGGGCCAATAACCATGGACCCTCTCTAGGCTATTAATATCTGCCCTCAGTCACTGGCTTTACCACTCTGGCGGAGAAAATTGCGCGGGAGCCCACGCCAATTTTTTCCCCCATTTAACCCTTCATTTTACAAGCTACAGCGCCCACATTTTGCACATACACACTACTAACATTAGTAGTGTGGAATATGCAAAAAAAAGGGGGATATGAGATGGTTTACTGTATGTAAACCATGTCTCATATCATGTCGGGTTTCGGAAGGAGAAATGAAAAGCCGGCAATTGAATTACCGGCTTTTCTAGAGAACACCGCTGCGTATTTCTCGCAATGCACACGCATGGTCCGTGTGTAATCCGATTTTTTCTCGCACCCATAGACTTGCATTGGCGAGTCTCGGCCGAGATACGCTGACAATCGCAGCATGCTGCGATTTCACTCGGATCCTGAATACGGTGGAAAAAATATCGGATGATGGGAGCTGCACCATAAATTAACATTGGGCCGAGTGCTATGCGATTTTTTATCGCATAGCACTCGTCCGTATTACAGTCTAGTGTGACCCCGGCCTTAGTCAGTGGCTTTCTCATATAGAGCACAGTTGCGCTCAGCCAAATGAGCGCTCCTGTGTATACTAGAGACGGCTGATATGGCTGTCTGAGAAAGAACAGTTGAATTTCAGCCGATGGCCATCTAATCTATATAGCCAACTTTATTAAAATGGCTGAAAGATCAATGAGAAGAACGTACATAACATACAATCTATTTTCTTGGAAAAAGAAAAATCTTACATTTTTCTATACACATTAATGATCTCCATTTCATGCGTTTCATATAAAAACCAGAATTGAAAGTTATTCAGCGATAGAGAACTAGTGTGCACATTGCTTCATGTAGTTATAGTTTCACCTTACAGAGATGTTAACATAATTCCACATCATTAAGTCCTTATTCTCAAGCCACTGAGAAATGAAACGGCCATTGACATGTTATATCTGCCACTCATCTATACAGAATTGCCTGAAGCTAATGTTACACAGTCTTCCTCTGTAACAGCGTCTCAGGTTTATGGGATCTTTGTGCCTATAGATGACCTGAAAACAGTAGTGCAGATAACATCTAGACTTCTCCTTTAAGAACGTGTATTGTGTCACTGGTATGGAGAAATGCAAACACGGTGCCGTTATATGAGTCCTATTACTGGGAAATTTTGTGATAAACTATATATATATATATACTAGCTGTACTACCCGGCTTCGCCCGGGTTAATGACTGCTGTTAGCAAAATAGAATGTGTTAACAAAAATTTATTCTGCACACAAAAACCACAAAACAAATAGATAGAAATGTAATTATTAAAAGGCAAAAACTAAGCAAATAGAAGCATTTCACAACATATATTAGCTTTGTTATACTGAGAATGTCTTTGTTGCCTATATTAACCAATCAGAGCTCAGGTTAATTAACTGTAGCAAAATAGAAGCTGAGCTGTGATTGGTTGCTATTGGCAGCCTGATAAATCCCCAGCCAACAGGAAGCCCTCCCCCCTGGCAGTATATATTAGCTCACACATACACATAATAGACAGGTCATGTGACTGACAGCTGCCGTATTTCCTATATGGTACATTTGTTGCTCTTGTAGTTTGCTTATTAATCAGATTTTTATTTTTGAAGGACAATACCAGACTTGTGTGTGTTTTAGGGCGAGTTTTATGTGTCAAGTTGTGTGTGTTGAGTTGCGTGTGGCGACATGCATGTAGCGACTTTTGTGAGATGAGTTTTGTGTGGCGACATGCGTGTAGCAACATTTTGTGTGTTGAGTTGCATGTGACAGGTTAGTGTAGCAAGTTGTGTGCAGCAAGATTTGTGCATGGCGAGTTTTGCGCGTGGCGAGTTTTATGTGTGGTGCATTTTGAGTATGTGCAAGTTTTGTGTGAGGCAACTTTTGCATGTGGTGCAACTTTTGTACATGTGGCAATTTTTCTGTGTGTGCAAGTTTTGCATGAGGTGAGTTTTCCATGAGGTGAGTTTTGCACGTGTGGCGAGTTTTGCGTGAGCCTAGTTTTGCATATGGCGAGTTTCGAATGTAGCGAGTTTTGAGTGGTGACTTTTGTGTTTCGACTTTTATGTGGCGAGGTTGGTGTGTGTGTGTGGTGAAATGTGTGCTGAGGGTGGTATATGTGTTCAAGCACGTGGTAGTGTGTGGCGCATTTTGTGTTTGTGTTCATATCCCCGTGTGTGGTGAGTATCCCATGTCGGGGCCCCACCTTAGCAACTGTACGGTATATACTCTTTGTCGCCATCGCTCTCATTCTTTAAGTCCTCATTGTTCACATCTGGCAGCTGTCAATTTTCCTCCAACACTTTTCCCTTCACTTTTTCCCCATTATGTAGATAGGAGCAAAATTGTTTGGTGAATTGGAACGCGCGGGGTTAAAATTTCACCTCACAACATAGCCTATGACGCTCTCGGGGTCCAGACGTGTGACTGTGCAAAATTTTGTGGCTGTAGCTGCGACGGTACAGATGCCAATCCCGGACATACACACATACATACATACACACATTCAGCTTTATATATTAGATATACCTGTATGTAATCTCCTGTATATAGTATATACCTGTGTGTCATCTCACCTATATATAGTATATATCTGTGTGTCATCTCCTGTATATAGTATATACCTGTATGTCATCTCCTCCTATACATAGCATATACCTGTGTCATCTCCTCCTGTATATACTATATACCTGTAGGTAATCTGCTCCTGTATATAGTATATACCTGTGTGTCATCTCCTCCTGTATATAGTATATACCTGTATGTCATCTCCTCCTGTATGTAGTATGTACCTGTATGTCATCTCCTCCTCTATATAGTATATACCTGTGTGTCATCTCTCCTGTATATAGTATATATCTGTGTGTCATCTCCTCCTGTATATAGTATATACCTGTGTGTCATCTCCCCTGTAAATAGTATATACCTGTGTGTCATCTCCTGTATATAGTATATAGCTGTATGTCATCTCCTCCTGTATTAGCCCTCGTTCACACGTTATTTGGTCAGTATTTTTACCTCAGTATTTGTAAGCTAAAATGGCAGCCTGATAAATCCCCAGCCAACAGTAAGCCCACCCCCTGGCAGTATATATTAGCTCACACATACACATAATAGACTGGTCATGTGACTGACAGCTGCCGGATTCCTATATGGTACATTTGTTGCTCTTGTAGTTTGTCTGCTTATTAATCAGATTTTTATTTTTGAAGGATACCAGACTTGTGTGTGTTTTAGGGCGAGTTTCGTGTGTCAAGTTGTGTGTGTTGAGTTGCGTGTGGCGACATGCATGTAGGGACTTTTGTGAGATGAGTTTTGTGTGGCGACATGCGTGTAGCAACTTTTTGTGTGTCGAGTTGCATGTGACAGGTTAGTGTAGCAAGTTGTGTGCAGCAAGTTTTGCGCATGGCGAGTTTTGCGCGTGGCGAGTTTTATGTGTGGTGCCTTTTGAGTATGTGCAAGTTTTGTGTGAGGCAACTTTTGCATGTGTTGCAACTTTTGTGCATGTGGCAATTTTTCTGCGTGTGGCAATTTTTCTGCGTGTGCAAGTTTTGCGTGTGGCGAGTTTTGCACGTGTGGCGAGTTTTGCATGTGGAGAGTTTTGCGCGTGGCGAGTTTTGAGCGGCGACTTTTGTGTTTCTACTTTTATGTGGCGAGGTTGGTGTATGTGTGGTGAAATGTGCACTGAGGGTGGTATATGTGTTCGAGCACGTGGTAGTGTGTGGCGCATTTTGTGTGTGTGTTCATATCCCCGTGGTGGTGTGATTATCCCATGTTGGGGCCCCACCTTAGCAACTGTACAGTATATACTCTTTGGTGCCATCGCTGTCATTCTTTAAGTCCCCCTTGTTCACATCTGGCAGCTGTTAATTTGCCTCCAACACTTTTCCTTTCATTTTTTCCCCATTATGTAGATAGGGGCAAAATTGTTTGGTGAATTGGAAAGCGCGGGGTTAAAATTTCACCTCACAATATAGCTTTGACGCTCTCAGGGTCCAGACGTGTGACTGTGCAAAATTTTGTGCCTGTAGCTGCGACGCCTCCAACACTTTTCCTTTCACTTTTTCCCCATTATGTAGATAGGGGCAAAATTGTTTGGTGAATTGGAAAGCGCGGGGTTAAAATTTCACCTCACAACATAGCCTATGACGCTCTCGGGGTCCAGACCTGTGACTGTGCAAAATTTTGTGGCTGTAGCTGCTACGGTTCAGATGCCAATCCCGGACATACATACATACATACATACATACACACACACACACATTCAGCTTTATATATTAGATATATATATATATATATATATATATATAGCGCCGACATATATAGCGCTTTACAATTACAGGGACATAAATAGACAATATCTCACAATAAGGAGTAACACATTTCCCAACAGTCCAAGCAGGAGTGAAGGCCCGCTCACAAGAGCTTACAATGTACAAGGATGATGGGAGATACAGAATAAAACTGTTTATACTGTATGGTCCAGCCATCTATATAATAAATAAGGGTTTCCGTTTATGAGTATGTTCACCCGTGGTGTTTTTGCTGAACTTTTTTCTGCACCAAAAACCAGAGCGATAGCCAGAGATGCGATTTTTGTCACATTTTTACTTGGATTGTTTGCTGCATTTTACATGCGTTTTTTTGCTTGTTCGTATGAATGGGTAAAAAGCACTGCAAAACTGCTGAAATAATTAACATGCTGAATCTTGGCAAAAGCACAACAAGGCTGAAAATACAAACAGAAAAAAATGCAGCATGTGCACGAGATTTCAGAAATTCACTGATTATGCTAGTACTGTAAAACACTGCATATTTTATGCACCAAATGTGCTGTATAAACACCAAGTGTGAACATACCGTCAAACTGCCTGAACTGGTCACTAAGCATTACAGTATCTGTGTATATACAAATGTTAAGTGCTACAAAAATCATGGAGAGTGGGGAAAACTAGTGAAAGAAGGGACCAGATTTTAAGGGGAAAATGCAGGTAGGATGAATCTGAGAAATGGCAGTGCCTCCCAAGACATGATCCCACTTACCCATCATAGTTCCCCCACTCACATACATTATAATGCTCCCTTTGTGACCCCCTCCCAGTATGATGCTCTTCTGCCCAATCATAGAAGTTCACTGGTTATATAAAATACCTACGTAGCCCCATTACCATGATGCTCCTATTTTCCTTAGGTCCATGAGATGACGTGATTAAAAACAGACTTCTAAGCTCTATGTATAAACAGAAAGTCTCTTTTCCTTGCATAAATCATCTCCTCTTCAACTCCTGACCCAGCTGCTCCTCTGACCCCCCGCCAGGGACTTTGCAGTAAGTAAAGTTGTACTTCTGATGATAACTCGTGCAGGGAAAAGAGACTTCCTGTCTTTACAAAAAGCTAAGGATTCAGTTGTGTTATAGACCTAATGAAAAAGGGAAGAATTAACTGGGTTGAAAGGCAAAATGAGCAGTTGTAGGTACACAGTGCTATATAATATGATTGCAATATATTAAGATGAAAAACATTTTATCGGATTGCTTCTTTAACCCTTTCATGATCTTTAACGTGATGATGAAAAATTTAATGCTAAATCAAAATTTTTGCTGGAAAATTTATTTTGTTCATTTTCACGGCTCAACATTATAAAATTCGGTGAAGCACCTGTGGGTTCAAGGTGCTCACCACACTTTTAGATAAGTTCCTTGAGTTGTGTAGTTTCCAAAATTGGGTCACTTGTGGGGGTTTTGCACTGTTTAGGCATATCAGAAGCTCTTGAAACGCAACATAGCATCTGCTATACTAGCAAATTTTGTGCTCGAAAAGTTGAATGCCGCTCCCTCTCTCCCGAACCCTGCCATGTGCCCAAACAGTAATGTTCCACAAAATATGGGGTATCTGTTTACTCAGGAGAAACTGTACAACAAATTGTATGGGGCATTTTCTTCTGTTACCTTTTCAAAATGTTAAATTTCAGTCTGAGGCAATATTTTTGTGGGAAACAATAACATTTTCATTTTTTTCCACATTGCTTTAATTCCGGTGGAGCCCCTAAAGGGTTAATAAACTTATTTTATTGAGGTTTTGACCACTTTGAGGTATCTAGTTCTTAAAATTGTGTCACTTTTGTGCATTTTCTGTCAGATCGACCCCTTAACCCCTTACTGACCTCGGACGGGATAGTACGTCCGAGGTCAGCTCCCCTGTTTTGATGCAGGGCTCCGCGGTGAGCCCACATCAAAGCCGGGACATGTCAGCTGTTTTGAACAGCTGACATGGCCCGCAATAGCGGCGGGTGAAATCGCGATTCACCCGCCGCTATTAACTAGTTAAATGCTGCTGTCAAACACAGACAGTGGCATTTAACTACCGCATCCGGCCGCGCGGCCGGAAATGACGTCATCGCCGACCCCCGTCACATGATCGGAGGTCGGTGATGCTTTAGAATGGTAACCATAGAGGTCCTTGAAACCTCTATGGTTACTGATCTCCGGCAGCTGTGAGCGCCACCCTGTGGTCGGCGCTCACAGCACACCTGATTTTCTGTTGCATAGCAGCGATCTGATGATCGCTGTTATGTAGCAGAGCCGATCGTGTTGTGCCTGCTTCTAGCCTCCCATGGAGGCTATTGAAGCATGGCAAAAGTAAAAAAAAAAAAAGTTAAAAAAAAGTGAAAAAAATAAAAAAAATATAAAAGTTTAAATCACCCCCCTTTCGCCCCAATCAAAATAAATCAATAAAAAAAAAAATCAAACCTACACATATTTGGTATCGCCGCGTTCAGAATCGCCCGATCTATCAATAAAAAAAAGCATTAACCTGATCGCTAAATGGCGTAACGAGAAAAAAATTTGAAACGCCAGAATTACGTTTTTTTGGTCGCCGCGACATTCCATTAAAATGCAATAACGGGCGATCAAAAGAACGTATCTGCACCAAAATAGTTCATTAAAAACGCCAGCTCGGCACGCAAAAAATAAGCCCTCACCTGACCCCTGATCACGAAAAATGGAGACGCTACGAGTATCGGAAAATGGCGCAATTTTTTTTTTTTTTTTGCAAAGTTTGGAATTTTTTTTCACCACTTAGGTGAAAAATAACCTAGTCATGTTAGGTGTCTATGAACTCGTAGTGACCTGGAGAATCATAATGGCGAGTCAGTTTTAACATTTAGTGAACCTAGCAAAAAAGCCAAACAAAAAACAAGTGTGGGACTGCACTTTTTTTTCAATTTCACCGCACTTGGAATTTTTTTCCCGTTTTCTAGTACACGACATGGTAAAACCAATGATGTCATTCAAAAGTACAACTCATCCCGCAAAAAAATAAGCCCTCACATGGCCAAATTGACAGAAAAATAAAAAAGTTATGGCTCTGGGAAGGAGGGGAGTGAAAAACGAACACGGGAAAACGGAAAATCCCAAGGTCATGAAGGGGTTAAAGTCACTTCAAATGGGATGTATTCCCTCAAACAATTGTTTTTGTAAATTTTGTTGGAAAAGTGAGAAATGTAACCCTTTTAACTTCCTATCAAAAAAATAGTTTTTTAGAAAAATAATGCTTTTATAAAGTAGACATAAATGTTGTTTATTAACATTTCTTCTCAACTTTTCATATATAAACGCAAATTATATCGTCCAAATTTTACCACTAATATGAAGTTCAATGTGTCAAGGGGAAAAAAAATCTTAGAAACACTGGGATATGTTGAAGCGTTCCCGAGGTTAAAAATTGGCCTGCTCAGGAAGGTGAAAACAGGCTGTGGTGTGAAGGGGTTAAAAACAGCAGCAGGAACAGCCTAGAAGAATATTATATTGAGGAGCTCTTCAGAAAGCAAAGTTTAAAAAATCATATCAACAAGTATAATGCCACGTTATTGCCAGGGACAATGGGCACCCACCCTGTACTCTAGGTAGGGAAACCCTAGCTTGAGCCTTGCCACCTGGGTTACTCCTGATGGTGAAGACGTCGGGGTCTCGTACCTTGCTATGCTCTTATATTAACACTGATTTGTTTCCTCCCCACCCAGGGAGGTGTGTGACAGAAGTGTATAGGATAACAGAAACCAGACAGATGGGTAAACACAGTGATAAAAGAAAACTACAATGCTAGAAATACACTCACAAAACAACCGAGTAAGAAACGGAAGGAATAGGAAGAAGAAACCAAATTGGAGACGATAGGGAGGAAAACGCACAAACCAACTCCACGCAGAAATCTCCTGAAAGTCACTCCAAACACTAACACCAAACTTCTCCTTCAATTCCAAACCAAGAAGTGATAAAACTATCACTGGCCAGGAAGGAAGCCAGGAAGCGGGTTCTTAAACCTGCAGAGAGTATCAAACTCAGAACAGCTGATAAAATAAAGTCCGATAACTTCAGGAATCCAACAAATCAGTTTAACCCTTGCAACAACAGAGCAATGAAAGCCAGAACTGCTAATGGGACGGTGAAGCCGTTCTAACTACCACAGGTGTATGCGTTACCGGCCACCATGATCGTCTGACCCCACTTTGTGACAGTATCCCCGTGACAGAATATTGAGGGATATAGGGGCAAACATATAGTAGCAGATACTGCCTTGCAGGACAAAATATAAAGGGGCATAAAATGATTGAAAACTCTATTATTCTTTTTTTCAGTCAGTTACATGTCCTTTTTTTATATAATGCTTAAATGAAAATCAAAGATTTTTATGTCTACGTTTTGTTAAAAAAAAAACCTTACATGGGGTCCTTGGTTTTTGCAATACAGCATTTGTACATGAAGCCCCTTGAACCGCTTCACCACCTTAGACATATCTATACGTCCAGGTTGCAAACTACTTTCCAACCTTGGGTGTATGGATACGTCCAGCTCCTGGGCGCGCGATCGCCTCTGGGTGTTTTAGCTAACATGACAGCTGACACCCGGGACTCAGGCACTCACTGCCAGGAGCGATGCCCGCACCACTGCCAGCCGTTTGACCCTCTAAATGCTGAGATCAAAATCACAAAATAATAAAAATTATATATATAGCTTTGATTATATAGCGCTATTATATTCTGCAGCGCTGTACTAACATTATCATTGCTGTCCTTATTAGGGTTCACAATCTAAATTTCCTATCAGTATGTCTTTGGAGTGTGGGAGGAAACTGGAGGAAACCCACAGAAACATGGAGAGAACATACAAACTCCTTTCAGATGTTGTCCTTGGTGGGATTTGAACCCAGGACCCCAATAATGAAAGGCTGCAGTCCTAACCACTGAGCCACTGTGCTACCCAATAATAAATATTTTTTCAAAAAAACAAACAGGAAAAAGTTCACACTTGGTATCGCCTAACCTATAAAGCTATCCCACTAGTTAACCCTTACAGTGAGCACCATAAAAAAAATAAACGTTGAGGCAAAAAACAGCTTTTTCTTCATACTGACAAACAAAAAAATTAGAATTAAACGCAATCAAATAGACAAGTGTAAATAAAAATGGTATTGCTGAAAACAACAACTTGTCCCGCAAAAAACAAGCTCTCAGAATAAAACGATTCCAAAAAACAAATTTTTCTATAAAAGTTTTTATTTTGTGTAAAAGCACCAAAACATAAAAAAACTATATAAATGTGGTATCGCTGTAATCATATTGACCAGAAGAATAAAGCTGCCATATCAATTTTACTACACACGAAATGGCATTAAAAAAGAAATCCCTGAATTGCTGTTTTTTGTTCATTCTGCCTCCCAAAAACTAGAGTAGAAAGTGAGCAAAAAGCGTGATGTGCCCAGAAATGGTACCAGGAAAACATCAACTCGTCCCACAAAAAGAAAGCCCTCACATGACTGTCAGTAGAAATATGGAAAAGTTATAGCTCTCAAAATATGTCAATGCAAAAACTTGTTATTGTTAAAAAAGAGACTTTTAGTGTGTAACAACGGTCAAACATAAAAAAATGATATGAAGAATATTGGAGATAAAATTTTATGTCAATCATTTGTATCCTTTTTGGTATGGGATTATAAAATCCCCTTCCTTTGTGCAGCAGGGACAGGAAACCTGGCTCAGCAGGTCATCTAACATTCTCAATGCCTTAGCGAGAAAGCTGGCACCTAGTTCAGCAGGTGGCCAAACCTCAAAAGGTTGTGAATAATCTAACACCTTGAGCCAGCTAAGCTCAGGACAAAGACTTGCTTGCAATATGGAGTCATGCAGAATTGAAGCTGACAAGAAACCTTCTAGAACATTCTATAAACCTAATTCCATAAGGAGTTATGGAGATACTATACATCTAGCAGTACATGGTGTATATTTCCGAGATGCCCAGAATGTGGCGAACGCCTTCCAGGGTCTCAATCTGTTTTAGCACCTCAGGGTGGGGTTATACGTAGAATGGCTAGTAGAAGCCAAATAGCAAAGCCATACTTGGTCTCAACACATAGCAGTGGACCGGCTAAATCTGATAGCGCCAAAACTGCCTCACTAAGACAATCCATTAAGTAGTTACTATGACCCATCTTAGATTTTTAGATTTTGTAGTTGTTAGCTGCAAGGGGAGGGGATTTAGGTCTAGCCCAGGTGGCAGGAGGGGAGTGACCTAAAGGGATTAAATGCTTGGGCAAAGCATAGCCTATTTCTTTTTTTCATGGAGGTCATGATGACATATGTGGGGAGAAGTCAAGGAACAGAGGGGACCACCAGCCTCCCATGTAGCAGCCCCTCCCCCACAAGCCAGGCATTTCATCTGACTGGTAACTGACTCTTATATTCTTCATAGTTTGTACTATCACTATTTGTATTTGCATATCTAACCATTGTACAGTACATATGCAACCATTGTATATCTAGTGTTTTGTCTAGTGTGCCCTTAAGGCAAATAGATAAAGTATATAATTTAACCTTGGGCTACTCTTTTATCTTGATCCATGAATCCACAAATACGTGTTCTTGGCTTAACGTTCCATGATACCTGGGCTGGTTTCTGGCCTGATATAATCCCGTTAACAGACCGGGTTTATATCTAACAAGGAACTGTTGGCAGTCCTATTGGGCTGACCAGGCACTGTTTCACTTGTGAGCGAAAGAGGTGCCACGTCAGTGACTGCGTGGGCCACATTCTCTCACTCCCCGTGACCCCCCAAGCCTGTGTGGACAGAGAGTGTCTTGTCAAAAAACTGTGTCAAGCTGAAATTACATGTTCCCAGGGGATGCGGAATGTCTAGTTGGTGTAAGTGAGGAGAGCGTACTACGTGATCCCTCGAACGTAATAGTGACATTAGGTGGGGTTTCAAAGAGCAGGTTCTTCATATGTGGTGGCAACACTGTAGGATTGAGATAATACTGTGTAAAAGTGTGAGACTCATTGTCCCAGACACTGAAGACAACCAACAGTAGCTTTTTACCGATGAGGACTTAAGATCAGCTCAGCACTAGACAGTCCAAGTGCAAATACTGTGTGCTGTGTGTGTGCATTGGTGTAGAGACACGGGGGGGGAGTCAGCGGGTGCCCTGGTCCGTTATCTGAAACCACATGCACAATGGATCATCCCACCAAATGCCCACTGTTTTTTTACCATGGGCATAATACTCAGACAACACAGGGTGAGGGTAAAACAGTGTGGCAATACTTTATTGAACCACAAAACATGCAAATAACATGTAGAACTGTCCCAGAAAAATAGCCAAGATGATGCAGTTACAGAGTCTCACTCTTCTGCTGAATCACCAAGATAAGAACAGCTGTGACTTCAGAGTTTCCAGGGCTGACTACTCTACCTATAGCATGCACAGAGAGGAGGTAGCGACAAATTTAGGAAGATGACAGTCCATTGAGGTACACTACCAGTTGACCGGAGGGTCACAACCTGGCTTCTCCAAATATCTTCATGGAGCCAGGTGACTGGTGGGTCCCATTCTTGGCTTTTGTAGAAGGGAAGTGCCCCAAAATGTGCATCTATGTATAATTTCCCCACATGTGTTCCCAGAAGCCCCCTCCTCCAGCTTGCTGTAAAACAAAGCTGGAAAAACAAGTTTCATTGAGGACTGAGGGGATGTATCTTAGTCGACTATATACTGTGACATTATCCCCACACACCTGGGGCTGGACACACGTCTTTTTAGCTGGTCACATAAAAGGGACAAGACCATGTATCTCTCTTTTGCCTTGCCTGCATCCTGGAACGATGATGGACCCACATGGCTGCAAATACTCTACTTACTAGGCCTTAGGGATAGTAAGCTATAGATTGGAGGGCTGATATTGCATGTGTGATTTGGGTGATTCAGGCAGTTAATTGTGGGTTTTTACTGTGTCATATCTTAATTTTGGGTTTTTACTGTGTTATATTGTTGTGATATCACTGTATACTGTAGTGATATTACTGTATTAGAGTTGTATTATCCGTATATTTTTATATATATTTGGGTATAAATATATATGTATGTTATAGACTGCAGACTTGTGTGTGTAATAAATATCCTTTATTGATACACTGTTTTGTCTCAGTTAGTATTTAGTATAAGGAAAAGATAACGTTGAGGCATTATTAAGTGGATATTAATTATTAATAGTCAAGTTTGGCATTAATAGTTAATGTCGGACCTGAATAGAGGTGTAGGGAGAGTTCCTCCTTTGATTACCAAAAGGTTAATATTGTAGGAGGAAAACCCTGTCCTTTTACAATGGCGAGCTACAGGCCCAGTGTTTAGATTTTGTTTTTCGTGTTTTGCTGTGAGAATTTCAGGGCATCATCTATGAACTGATCAGGCCAGAGGGACGTGGACAGATTACATTGATACAGGGTGAACTGTTGTGTAATTCTGTGCGTTCAGAGCGCTGATAGTTCAGACGGGTGATGCAGATTTTCAATATGAGCTATACGTGGAGCAAAATCAATAACAGAGAACCCAGTCTTCTGATTTTTAATGTTTTTTTCTTTTTCCTTTGCTTGGTCATCTTTGAGAGTTTGGGGTGATCTTTACCAGTCCATTCTTCCAAAGAGTCATAGTCGTTCTCAAGGTAAAAGTCCAGCTGCTCAGGGAAAGGCGTTCCAGAGGTAAAAGGACCTTTTCAAGCAGCAGAGAGGGGACAAGGAGGATGACCAAGATGGCTTCAGGAAGCATGAGTATGGACTTATTGACCCTTAAAAGATTAGCAAAGCACAGTAAATTTCATACAGTAACCCCCACTATACCCAAATCTGCAGAATTGCTATGGTGTGCCTTATTGGAACAAGCATGTGGACATGATAGCATGTGCATAGAGAGACGGTCTGCTTGAATAAGTCAAGCAGATGACTGCAGATGTTAGCCAAGCTGATCTGTGTTTATGAGGAATCCCTGTGTAAGACAGATTCCCCAAATTTCCACTGCCAGTGTTGTGTGACTAATGTGCAAAGAGTGTGTGCCTTACAGACACAACTGGCAGAGAATGAGCAGTATAATGTGGACAGAGAAAAGCAAATTTCTAGGCTTGAATCACAACTGCTGGAAATTAAAAATCATTGTGTTGATATGGAAGCACAGCTGACTCAGTCTGGGGCTAAGATCAAAACTGTGAAGGACATGGCAGCAGCTAGTGGTGCCATTATTAATCAGTGCAGTGTGGAGCTGGATACTAGTTCCCAACTGATTAGTAGTCTGAAAAATATCATCAATGATTTTTCAAATGTGGTGCCAGCCTTCTCTTTGTCTCTGAAAACAAAGTCAGATCTCCGACCAATTGTGCCCTGTTCAGGGCAAAAAGGGGGGAGTGATGGAACAGGTGAGGGATCAAATATTTTATCAAATTTTGATCCAATAAAGAAATGTAATGACAGGTATGTGCTGTCTAAATTACAAAGAAAATGCAAATGTAACATTGTTAAGAGTGCATCCTTAGTAATTGAAGAGTTTAAAAGTTTCAGAAAGACGGAAGTATGTTCTGTCAGGGCCCCTAAACCAGGCATGGCATGTGTTAGATGTTATGCCTGTGCTGGCTCTGGCAATATTGCCAGGTACTGCAAATGGCCAGGTATAATGAGAGAGAGGAAATATCACTCTGTGAAATGTTTTAAATGTGGTCACTTTGGACATATTGCAAGGAACTGTTATTGCACAAGTAATTTGTTAGTATGTTGGTTGTTTGCTGTTTTCTATCAGACCCCCTGTGAAGTAAATGAGGTTTATTTACTGGTACTTTTATTTTTAGCTCCAGTTTTCCATAGAATTCATAATGATAAGAGTAACACAGATCGCAGGATAAGAGTCACATTCATGCATCAGCAGTTAATTGTTTTTGTTTATTTTCCTGTGCATCTTAGATTGGATAAAGGTTGTGGTTACGTGAACTAAGACAGGCGGAGAAGCATGGACAGATGACAGACCTACACGATGGAGTGTCATGTTATACTGTGTGCTTAGACCTTGAAGTTTGGATGGATAACATGGTTTTGTTTTGGATAAAGGTTGTTGTTACGTGAACTAAGACAGGCGGAGAAGCATGGACAGATACCAGACGTACACGATGGAGTGTCGTGTTATACTGTGTGCTTAGACCTTGAAGTTTGGACGGATAACATGGTTTTGGATAAAGGTTGTTGTTACGTGAACTAAGACAGGCGAAGAAGCATGGAGAGATAATGGAAGTACACATTTGAGTGTCGTGTTTTACTGTGTGCTTAGACCTTGAAGTTTGGACGGATAACATGGTTTTGTTTTGGATAAAGGTTGTTGTTACGTGAACTAAGACAGGCAGAGAAGCATGGACTGATAACGGATGTACACGATGGAGTTTAGTGTTATACTGTGTGCTTAGACCTTAAAGTTTGGATGGACAACATGGTTTTGATTAAAACCTGATGCAGGATACAACTAATGTCAACATACCTTAGTTTTATGTTTAGTTTTCCTAGGGTGTTAAGTAGCTGCGAGGGTTGTATGTTACTCTTTTGAATTGTGGAAAACTGGTAGGGGTGTCTGTATAGGAAACAGAAGCAATTGACTAGGATCGTACTAAAAGAAAATTGCATTCACTTTGTGGGGTTAAGGAGAGTTAAGGTATTAGCTAATTCCTGGGCAGCTCAAGAAAGGTTAACAGGGGGAGGTCACCCTGAAGTAAAAGCATAAAGAATGAGTGAGTTTGGTGGGACAGGGAAGCATCAAATAAGGAAGGTTATCCTGTGCCAGGATGTTTATAAACTACACTGGGAGATTTCCCAGAGCATATTGTTCCCTTTGTCCCATTTTAGGTCTCTATGTAGATGTACACCTATAACTCCAGAGAAGAAAACTTGACCTTTGCCCAGATGCCCCTGAGAGACTCCAGAACACCCCTCTTATGTTTCATGCCGAGCTGAAACATCTCCTCTCAGATTTCAGCTATGAGGAGGAGACTGTAATAAAACCCAACACCACATCTTCCTGTCATTTTCCTCCTGGTCATTATTTTATATATATTGGACTGTTTATGATCTGCAGGAGGACCAAAAGACTGGACACCCAACTGTACGGAAGTCAGACTGTGCACCATTAACTCAGCCGGAGGAGGGGGTTAAGGACATAAGAAAAATCCAGTTCTTTACCCGAATTCCAATATATATATATATATTGTATATAAATAATGATGGCTTATTCATTGTTGTGTTACTGTGTAGTAAATTCCATATGTGTGCATATAGACACTTTAGGTGTAAGTGCAGGACTACCTGTACATGGACATACTCAGTAAGTGTCCATGCATTTACAGCCAGTAGTAGACTCCAACTGCATATGGATCAAAGATCTGCATGTGCATTATGGATCATTAGCAGCCATGCTATTTTAGCTTAAGTCTCTATATGCATTATGGAACTGTAATGTGTGTTTTGTGTGAGTGGGGAAACAGAGTAAGGTTCTCTAGGGACAGGTCCCTTCAACGTTATTTTCCACTTTGACCCTCGCAATAGTGAAGTTCGTAAGGGATGGATTGAATGTCGGTTAGTATTAGATGGTGGTCTTTCCCGCAGTAAACTTAGGTATTGTGACATCACTCCCTACTCCAGAAATTCTGAGCTGCCTAGTAAAGATCAGCATATCTATCTATGGAGGAACCTCATCAATGATCTTCAATCAAAATTATAGGAGAAGTGCCTGATGGAAGTCGTGCCTAATGCATGTCTACGGAAAGTCGTTTCCAGTACCTGAGTCCAGTTGTTTGAAGTGCCTGAGTCCGCAAGGTTCAAAAAAAATAAAATAAATAACAGCCTGTGAGATCCAGCAGTCTCATCTTCCAGACATACTCAAAATCCTGCTGAATTAAGCAATAGGAGAGTAACGTGAAGTTTGGCAGGGTGATGGGTGCACACAGGATGATTTTGACTGACCTATGGACTGTGAGGGTGAAGCCGTTCCAGAGTCTGACCAGTCACAACTGGAGAAAGATGGTTTTGGGAAAGGTGGATACCTGAAGATTGACAATGACATGAACGCAGAAAAGATCGGAACAAAGAGACTGAAGACTGCAATAAGACTCCAAGAAAGAAGAAGGTGTACTCTGTGGATAGAGATGTGGGTTACGGTGAACAGCAGGGAAGAGCTGATGGCGGTGTGGATGATGTCTAGGTACCTAAGTGCAGAATTATGCTTCATTCCATCCTGAACTGTCACACGTTATATTTGGGGTTGATTAGGCAAATAAATCCCAGCACAATTGCAGCGCCCCAGAGTCCTGGTCGTTGCAGTACTGATGCTCCGCCGCTAAGGGGGGCTATGGTACGTCTGATGGCACTGAAGGAGTTCACCTGACCAGGTATCACAGACACCAATACACTTCACAGTCTGGCCTCCAGGGGGAGCTAAGGGTGCTATGTATTAGGCCACTCCTCACAATCTGGTAAAACTGGGGGTTAGGTAGGAAGTTAGTTAGAAGCTGACTGGGTTGGAACCAGGCAACATCCTGTGGCAGAGGGTGTTGCAGGGGAAGATTCAGGGGGGTCCCTGTCAGGGGTGGGATCCTGACAGAGGCCTAGCGAACAGAGAGAACGTTACGGGACCGCGTCTGCACTTCATCGCGGCGGTACCCCAAGAAAGGACAAGAAGCAAGGTTTATTGTGCTGAGTGAGAAACGAGATCAACACAACAAGGAGAAACACCAGTAGGAGTCGTGCTGTAAGATGAGGCAACATCCTACTGAGGCGCGTAGCCGGTGGCCGGAACGCCGAGGAAGTATTGAGCTCCAGGCCTTACTTCAAACCTACGGCAGGACAGTCAGTTATAGGCGGGCTGTCTCACTCAAATCACCTAAGAAGACATAGGGGGCAACAACTGGAGAGGGGCGACACTAGGGTCCCGGAAGAGCTCCGAGCCTACCCGTCATACGGGTGCGTCCTAGCCATATGATCTGGGGGACGAAGCAGAACATCATAATCGAGTTGTGAGGGAACTTCAGAAACAGACACAACAGTTGTGGGGACTATCCCGTAAGCACAGCAGGGGAGGACCACAACACACAAGCGCTAGAAGGTAGGCACAGATTTCCACCTGCAAAGGGAACTCTGGAGGTGCCATTGGACCGGCCGGACTTGCGCAGCCCGGTTAACCGTATTCCGGACTGAGGATCCTGAAGCCTTCAGTAAAGAGGTAAAGAGACTGCAACCTGGTGTCCTCGTTATTTACTGCGACCTGCACCGCACCATAACAGCATCACCACCCACACCCATTCATTGGGCACCCCTCAGCAGGGTCACGGACCGGGTCTAGCCACCGTGACAACCCCAGGACAGAGACTCTGAGGCCCGGTACCGGGTACCCCTCGGCCCTGTGGCAGTGGGGGCGCTACAACTTGGCATCACGAACAGGATCTACTTAAGCCTGAAGAATCAGGTCATGTGTGCCTTATAACTGTGATTTATTATACTTGGACTGTGACTTATTGCAAAGACTGTGGATTGCCATTTGCCGCCAAAACCATCCGCCATTACAGCGCTGAGGAGAGCGCAGGAGAAGAAGAGGGGCGTGGAGTAGGCGTGGACCAGCTTAAGAGCGCGAAAGACAATGGCCGCCCAGTCTAAATATTTCTGTACCTTGAGGACGTGTCCGTCAGCAGCCGAGATCCGCCTCCTGATTCTCAATGGTGGGCGGAGGCAGAGAAAACGAAACCGTCCACGAAGGAGAGAGCGGGAAAAAGACCAGGAAGAGACCCACGTGGAGGACGCCATGACCAGTTGCTCAGACCAGGAATGTGGGGTCGGAGCCGAGGACTCCCCCAGCCACCCGGACGAGCACAGTGGTCAGCTCTCCGCGATTGGGACCGGCCTCCTGCAGATTGAAATGGAAGGCCTGATCGAACAACTCCTCCAGCTGCGGATGGAGGCGCCGGTTGGAGGACCTTCCAACGCCTGACCCTGCGTCGCTGCCGGAACTCCAGCCGACGCTCCCATCGACCATACCGCCAACGGAGCCGACCAAGGAGGAGGGGCCTGCATCGACTGGTGAGTCCGCCGACCCTGTCCCGCTGGCTGAGGGTCTGTTGATAGGCCCCGTCCCGGCACCCCCTCTCCCTGGGACCCATAGACTCCAACGCCTGTTACCATGGGAGGAGGCAATGGGTATGGAACACTTCCTGAAAGCCCCGATTCCACCAACTACCCTGCTGTGTGAGGTCCATGCGGAGCGCACAGTGTGCCGCTGGGTGAACCCAGGATCCAACCTCATGGGGTTCCCCGGGGTGAAGACACAGGAAGGGGAGATGGTGCAGGCCCTGAGCTGGGAGGAATACCAGGCCCAGCTGGAACAACAATGGGAGGAGAAGGAAAAGGCGTACCAGGCCGGGCTGGCGGCCCACCACCAAAAAGACTTGGCGGTGAAGGACTGGGCCCGCAAAGGACCCCACTGCTCACCAGGCCCCGCGCAGGCAGGGCACCATCGTCGCCTTCAAGCTCCGCGGAGGCTGGGGCTTTATAAAAGAGCCGGGCCTGTACGCCGAAGTCTTCATCAACCAGCGGGATGTGGAGTCTCATCTCAGAGAGGGCCATCCAGACCGAGATCTCTACCCGGGGGACGAAGTCACTTACACCCAGCATTTTGGGGAAAAGGGGTGGTTCGCCCTGAATGTCCATAAGAAGCAAAACCCCGTGACACCCCCAACTAAGGTGCCGGTGAAGCTGTCCCCCATAGCGAAGGTGCCCTCTTGTGGTCAGCCCACGATCATCACCAAGACCACCGTGGTCACTCCAACGTGCACCATTGTCAAAACCACGACCTGCAGCATTGTCACCTCAACCACCGTCGTGGCCAAGGAGGCGCCTCCCCAGGTGGTCGGTGCTTCTGCTGCCCCAGAACTGAAGACAGTGGGTACGCAGACCCCCAGATGGGACAACAAACCCCCTTACGCAGTACCAGGTGGCGGGCAATATCCAAAGGGGTTGCCTCCGCCGGTGCTGCCTCCTGAGTGGTTCAAGTAAATGTCCTAATATTTTGCACATGTAAATAGTTAACTGTTTGTCTTTTTGCTGTTTTGCTGCTACAACCCGACCAAGGTCAATCTTAAAGGGATCCCTTTGTTTACCCGGGATCTCTTCATTTGCTTTTGTTTTTGTTTCTTGTTCATCATTGTTCAAAAGAACTGCTGGATCATGAACACTGCATGATTACAAACTCATTGTAAATAGTTTGCACCTTCTTAAAGGTGCCCTCTACTGGTTTTACAAAAGAAAGGTGTCATGATTCTCAATGGCGAGAGAACATAGCCCAGCATATATGAGAACTAGCTCTTGGAAGATGGAAACTATACTGACCATGAACTAAACCTGCCGCACAACTAGAAGTGGCCGGGTAGCATGCCTACGTTTTTTATCCCTAGATGCCCAGCGCCAGCCGGAGAACTACCTAATCCTAGCAGAGGAAAAGACAGTCCTGGCTCACCTCTAGAGAAATTTTCCCAAAAGGCAGACAGAGGCCCCCACATATATTGGCGGTGATTTTAGATGAAATGACAAACGTAGTATGAAAATAGGTTTAGCAAAATCGAGGTCCGCTTACTAGATAGCATGAAGACAGAAAGGGCACTTTCATGGTCAGCAGAAAACCCTATCAAAACACCATCCAGAAATTACTTTAAGACTCTAGCATTAACTCATAACACCAGAGTGGCAATTTCCGCTCACAAGAGCTTTCCAGACACAGTAACGAAACAGCAGCTGTGAACAGGAACAAAATGCAAAAACACACAAGGACAAAAGTCCAACTTAGCTAGGAGTTGTCTAGTAGCAGGAACATGCACAGAAGGCTTCTGATTACATTGTTGACCGGCATGAAACTGACAGAGGAGCAAGGTTATATAGCGACTCCCACATCCTGATAGGAGCAGGTGAACAGAGGGAAGGATGCACACAAGAACAATTCCACAAGTGGCCACCAGGGGAGCCCAGAATCCAATTTCACAACAGTACCCCCCCCTCAAGGAGGGGGCACCGAACCCTCACCTGAACCACCAGGGCGATCAGGATGAGCCCTATGAAAGGCACGGACAAGATCGGAGGCATGAACATCAGAGGCAGTGACCCAAGAATTATCCTCCTGACCGTATCCCTTCCATTTGACCAGATACTGGAGTTTCCGTCTGGAAACACGAGAGTCTAAGATCTTTTCCACAACGTACTCCAACTCACCCTCAACCAACACCGGAGCAGGAGGCTCAACGGAAGGCACAGCCGGTACCTCATACCTGCGCAACAATGACCGATGAAAAACATTATGAATCGAAAAGGATGCAGGGAGGTCCAAACGGAAGGACACAGGGTTAAGAATCTCCAATATCTTGTACGGGCCGATGAACCGAGGCTTAAACTTAGGAGAAGAAACCCTCATAGGGACAAAACGAGAAGACAACCACACCAAGTCCCCAACACAAAGCCGAGGACCAACACGACGACGGCGGTTGGCAAAAAGCTGAGTCTTCTCCTGGGACAACTTCAAATTGTCCACCACCTGCCCCCAAATCTGATGCAACCTCTCCACCACAGCATCCACTCCAGGACAATCCGAAGATTCCACTTGACCGGAGGAAAATCGAGGATGAAACCCCGAATTACAGAAAAACGGGGACACCAAGGTGGCAGAGCTGGCCCGATTATTGAGGGCGAACTCCGCCAAAGGCAAAAAAGCAACCCAATCATCCTGATCCGCAGACACAAAACACCTCAAATATGTCTCCAAGGTCTGATTAGTCCGCTCGGTCTGGCCATTAGTCTGAGGATGGAAAGCAGACGAAAAAGACAAATCTATGCCCATCCTAGCACAGAATGCCCGCCAAAATCTAGACACGAATTGGGTCCCTCTGTCAGAAACGATATTCTCCGGAATACCATGCAAACGAACAAGATTTTGAAAAAACAGAGGAACCAACTCGGAAGAAGAAGGCAACTTAGGCAAGGGAACCAGATGGACCATCTTAGAGAAACGGTCACACACCACCCAGATGACAGACATCTTCTGAGAAACAGGCAGATCCGAAATAAAATCCATCGAGATGTGCGTCCAAGGCCTCTTCGGGATAGGCAAGGGCAACAACAATCCACTAGCCCGAGGACAACAAGGCTTGGCCCGAGCACAAACGTCACAAGACTGCACAAAGCCTCGCACATCTCGTGACAGGGAAGGCCACCAGAAGGACCTTGCCACCAAATCCCTGGTACCAAAGATTCCAGGATGACCTGCCAACGCAGAAGAATGAACCTCAGAGATGACTCTACTGGTCCAATCATCAGGAACAAACAGTCTACCAGGTGGGCAACGATCAGGTCTATCCGCCTGAAACTCCTGCAAGGCCCGCCGCAGGTCTGGAGAAACGGCAGACAATATCACTCCATCTTTAAGGATACCTGTGGGCTCAGAATTACCAGGGGAGTCAGGCTCAAAACTCCTAGAAAGGGCATCCGCCTTAACATTCTTAGAACCCGGTAGGTAAGACACCACAAAATTAAACCGAGAGAAAAACAACGACCAGCGCGCCTGTCTAGGATTCAGGCGCCTGGCAGACTCAAGGTAAATTAAATTTTTGTGGTCAGTCAATACCACCACCTGATGTCTGGCCCCCTCAAGCCAGTGACGCCACTCCTCAAAAGCCCACTTCATGGCCAAAAGCTCCCGATTCCCAATATCATAATTCCGCTCGGCGGGCGAAAATGTACGGGAAAAAAAGGCACAAGGTCTCATCACGGAGCAGTCGGAACTTCTCTGCGACAACACCGCCCCAGCTCCGATTTCAGAAGCGTCGACCTCAACCTGAAAAGGAAGAGCAACATCAGGCTGACGCAACACTGGGGCGGAAGAAAAGCGGCGCTTGAGCTCCCGAAAGGCCTCCACAGCATCAGGGGACCAATCAGCAACATCAGCACCCTTCTTAGTCAAATCAGTCAATGGCTTTACAACATCAGAAAAACCAGCAATAAATCGACGATAAAAGTTAGCAAAGCCCAAAAATTTGTGAAGACTCTTAAGAGAAGAGGGTTGCGTCCAATCACCAATAGCCTGAACCTTGACAGGATCCATCTCGATGGAAGAGGGGGAAAAAATGTATCCCAAGAAGGAAATCTTTTGAACCCCAAAAACACACTTAGAACCCTTCACACACAAGGAATTAGACCCCAAAACCTGAAAAACCCTCCTGACCTGCTGGACATGAGAGTCCCAGTCATCCGAAAAAATCAGAATATCATCCAGATACACAATCATAAATTTATCCAAATAATCGCGGAAAATGTCATGCATAAAGGACTGGAAGACTGAAGGGGCATTTGAAAGACCAAAAGGCATCACCAAATACTCAAAATGGCCCTCGGGCGTATTAAATGCGGTTTTCCACTCATCCCCCTGCTTGATTCGCACCAAATTATACGCCCCACGGAGATCAATCTTAGAGAACCACTTGGCCCCCTTTAGACGAGCAAACAAATCAGTAAGCAGTGGTAACGGATATTGATATTTAACCGTGATTTTATTCAAAAGTCGATAATCAATACACGGCCTCAAAGAGCCGTCTTTCTTAGACACAAAGAAAAAACCGGCTCCTAAGGGAGATGACGAAGGACGAATATGTCCCTTTTCCAAGGACTCCTTTATATATTCTCGCATAGCCGCGTGTTCAGGCACAGACAGATTAAATAAACGACCCTTAGGGTATTTACTACCCGGGATCAAGTCTATGGCACAATCGCACTCCCGGTGCGGAGGTAGTGAACCAACCTTGGGTTCTTCAAAAACGTCACGAAAGTCAGACAAGAATTCAGGAATCTCAGAGGGAATAGATGATGAAATGGAAACCAAAGGTACGTCCCCATGAGTTCCTTTACATCCCCAGCTTAACACAGACATAGCTCTCCAGTCGAGGACTGGGTTATGAGATTGCAGCCATGGCAATCCCAGCACCAAAACATCATGTAGATTATACAGCACCAGAAAGCGAATAACCTCCTGGTGATCCGGATTAACACGCATAGTCACTTGTGTCCAGTATTGTGGTTTATTACTAGCCAATGGGGTGGAGTCAATCCCTTTCAGAGGTATCGGAGCCTCCAATGGCTCCAAATCATACCCACAGCGTTTGGCAAAGGACCAATCCATAAGACTCAAAGCAGCGCCAGAGTCGACATAGGCGTCCGCGGTAATAGATGACAAAGAACAAATCAGGGTCACAGATAGAATAAACTTAGACTGTAAAGTGCTAATTGAAACAGACTTGTCAGGCTTCTTAGTACGCTTAAAGCATGCTGATATAACATGAGTTGAATCCCCACAATAGAAGCACAACCCATTTTTTCGTCTAAAATTCTGCCGCTCGCTTCTGGACAGAATTCTATCACATTGCATATTTTCTGGCGTTTTCTCAGTAGACACCGCCAAATGGTGCACAGGTTTGCGCTCCCGCAGACGCCTATCGATCTGAATAGCCATCGTCATGGACTCATTCAGACTCGCAGGCACAGGGAACCCCACCATAACATCCTTAATGGCATCAGAGAGACCTTCTCTGAAAATCGCCGCCAGGGCGCACTCATTCCACTGAGTAAGCACAGACCATTTGCGGAATTTTTGGCAGTATATTTCAGCTTCATCTTGCCCCTGAGACAAGGACATCAAGGCCTTTTCCGCCTGAAGCTCTAAATGAGGTTCCTCATAAAGCAACCCCAAGGCCAGAAAAAACGCATCCACATTGAGCAACGCAGGATCCCCTGGTGCCAATGCAAAAGCCCAGTCCTGAGGGTCGCCCCGGAGCAAGGAAATTACAATCCTGACCTGCTGTGCAGGGTCTCCGGCAGAGCGAGACTTCAGGGACAAAAACAATTTGCAATTATTTTTAAAATTTTGAAAGTGAGATCTATTCCCCGAGAAGAATTCAGGCAAAGGAATTCTAGGCTCAGACATAGGTGCATGAACAACAAAATCTTGCAAATTTTGTACCTTTGTGGCGAGATTATTCAAACCTGTAGCTACACTCTGAAGATCCATTTGAAACAGGTGAACACAGAGCCATTCAAGGATTAGAAGGAGAGAAAGAGAGGAAGGCTGCAGCATAGGCAAACTAGCAAGTGATTCAATTAAGAGCACACTCAGAACTAGAGGAAAAAAAAAAAAAAATTGTAGCAGACTTCTTTTTTCTCTCCTTTCTCAGCCAGTAATTTAACCCTTTTTTGGGCCGGTCAAACTGTCATGATTCTTAATGGCGAGAGAACATAGCCCAGCATATATGAGAACTAGCTCTTGGAAGATGGAAACTATACTGACCATGAACTAAACCTGCCGCACAACTAGAAGTGGCCGGGTAGCATGCCTACGTTTTTTATCCCTAGATGCCCAGCGCCAGCCGGAGAACTACCTAATCCTAGCAGAGGAAAAGACAGTCCTGGCTCACCTCTAGAGAAATTTTCCCAAAAGGCAGACAGAGGCCCCCACATATATTGGCGGTGATTTTAGATGAAATGACAAACGTAGTATGAAAATAGGTTTAGCAAAATCGAGGTCCGCTTACTAGATAGCATGAAGACAGAAAGGGCACTTTCATGGTCAGCAGAAAACCCTATCAAAACACCATCCAGAAATTACTTTAAGACTCTAGCATTAACTCATAACACCAGAGTGGCAATTTCCGCTCACAAGAGCTTTCCAGACACAGTAACGAAACAGCAGCTGTGAACAGGAACAAAATGCAAAAACACACAAGGACAAAAGTCCAACTTAGCTAGGAGTTGTCTAGTAGCAGGAACATGCACAGAAGGCTTCTGATTACATTGTTGACCGGCATGAAACTGACAGAGGAGCAAGGTTATATAGCGACTCCCACATCCTGATAGGAGCAGGTGAACAGAGGGAATGATGCACACAAGAACAATTCCACAAGTGGCCACCGGGGGAGCCCAGAATCCAATTTCACAACAGAAAGGACTCTTTGCGAAGAAACTGTTCCTGGAAACAGCACCGGAGTCCTTGCTGCATACGGACTTGCAGCTTGAGAAGTTGCACTACCTCATAGAGACTTGGTCCTGTTATGGTTCTCAATGGCAAGAGAACATAGCCCAGCAAACATCAGAACTAGCTCTTGGAAGGATGGAAACTAAACTGACCATGAACTAAACCTGTCGCACAACTAACAGTAGCCGGGTAGCGTAGCCTGCGTTTTATCCCTAGACGCCCAGCGCCGGCCGGAGGACTAACTAATCCTGGCAGAGGAAAATATAGTCCTGGCTCACCTCTAGAGAAATTTCCCCGAAAGGCAGACAGAGGCCCCCACAAATATTGGCGGTGATTTTAGATGAAATGACAAACGTAGTATGAAAATAGGTTTAGCAAAATTGAGGTCCGCTTACTAGATAGCAGGAAGACAGAAAGGGCACTTTCATGGTCAGCTGAAAACCCTATTAAAATACCATCCTGAAATTACTTTAAGACTCTAGTATTAACTCATAACATCAGAGTGGCAATTTCAGATCACAAGAGCTTTCCAGACACAGAAACGAAACAACAGCTGTGAACTGGAACTAAATACAAAAACAAACAAGGACTAAAGTCCAACTTAGCTGAGAGTTGTCTAGCAGCAGGAACATGCACAGAAAGGCTTCTGATTACAATGTTGACCGGCATGGAAGTGACAGAGGAGCAAGGCTAAATAGCGACTCCCACATCCTGATGGAAACAGGTGAACAGAGAGGATGATGCACACCAGTCCAACTCCACCAGTGGCCACCGGGGGAGCCCAAAATCCAATTTCACAACAGTACCCCCCCCCTCAAGGAGGGGGCACCGAACCCTCACCAGAACCACCAGGGCGATCAGGATGAGCCCTATGAAAGGCACGGACCAAATCGGCGGCATGAACATCAGAGGCAGTCACCCAAGAATTATCCTCCTGACCGTATCCCTTCCATTTGACCAGATACTGGAGTTTCCGTCTGGAAACACGGGAGTCCAAGATTTTTTCCACAACGTACTCCAACTCGCCCTCAACCAACACCGGAGCAGGAGGCTCAACGGAAGGCACAACCGGTACCTCATACCTGCGCAATAATGACCGATGAAAAACATTATGAATAGAAAAAGATGCAGGGAGGTCCAAACGGAAGGACACAGGGTTAAGAATCTCCAATATCTTGTACGGGCCGATGAACCGAGGCTTAAACTTGGGAGAAGAAACCCTCATAGGGACAAAACGAGAAGACAACCACACCAAGTCCCCAACACAAAGCCGAGGACCAACCCGACGCCGGCGGTTGGCAAAAAACTGAGTCTTCTCCTGGGACAACTTCAAATTGTCCACTACCTGTCCCCAAATCTGATGCAACCTCTCCACCACAGCATCCACTCCAGGACAATCCGAAGATTCCACCTGACCAGAAGAAAATCGAGGATGAAACCCCGAATTACAGAAAAAGGGAGACACCAAGGTGGCAGAGCTGGCCCGATTATTGAGGGCAAACTCCGCTAAAGGCAAAAAAGCAACCCAATCATCCTGATCTGCAGACACAAAACACCTCAAATATGTCTCCAAGGTCTGATTCGTCCGCTCGGTCTGGCCATTAGTCTGAGGATGGAAAGCAGATGAGAAAGACAAATCTATGCCCATCCTAGCACAGAATGCTTGCCAAAATCTAGACACGAATTGGGTACCTCTGTCAGAAACGATATTCTCCGGAATACCATGCAAACGGACCACATTTTGAAAAAACAGAGGAACCAACTCGGAAGAAGAAGGCAACTTAGGCAGGGGAACCAAATGGACCATCTTAGAGAAACGATCACACACTACCCAGATGACACACATCTTCTGAGAAACAGGAAGATCCGAAATAAAATCCATCGAGATGTGCGTCCAGGGCCTCTTCGGGATAGGCAAGGGCAACAACAATCCACTAGCCCGAGAACAACAAGGCTTGGCCCGAGCACAAACGTCACAAGACTGCACAAAGCCTCGCACATCTCGAGACAGGGAAGGCCACCAGAAGGACCTTGCCACCAAATCCCTGGTACCAAAGATTCCAGGATGACCTGCCAACGCAGAAGAATGAACCTCAGAAATGACTTTACTGGTCCAATCATCAGGAACAAACAGTCTACCAGGTGGGCAACGATCAGGTCTATCCGCCTGAAACTCCTGCAAGGCCCGCCGCAGGTCTGGAGAAACGGCAGACAATATCACTCCATCCTTAAGGATACCTGTAGGTTCAGAATTACCAGGGGAGTCAGGCTCAAAACTCCTAGAAAGGGCATCCGCCTTAACATTCTTAGAACCCGGCAGGTAGGACACCACAAAATCAAACCGAGAGAAAAACAACGACCAGCGCGCCTGTCTAGGATTCAGGCGTCTGGCGGACTCAAGATAAATTAGATTTTTGTGGTCAGTCAATACCACCACCTGATGTCTAGCCCCCTCAAGCCAATGACGCCACTCCTCAAAAGCCCACTTCATGGCCAAAAGCTCCCGATTCCCAACATCATAATTCCGCTCGGCGGGCGAAAATTTACGCGAGAAAAAAGCACAAGGTCTCATCACGGAGCAATCGGAACTTCTCTGCGACAAAACCGCCCCAGCTCCGATTTCAGAAGCGTCGACCTCAACCTGAAAAGGAAGAGCAACATCAGGCTGACGCAACACAGGGGCGGAAGAAAAGCGGCGCTTAAGCTCCCGAAAGGCCTCCACAGCAGCAGGGGACCAATCAGCAACATCAGCACCCTTCTTAGTCAAATCAGTCAATGGTTTAACAACATCAGAAAAACCAGCAATAAATCGACGATAAAAGTTAGCAAAGCCCAAAAATTTCTGAAGACTCTTAAGAGAAGAGGGTTGCGTCCAATCACAAATAGCCTGAACCTTGACAGGATCCATCTCGATGGAAGAGGGGGAAAAAATGTATCCCAAAAAGGAAATCTTCTGAACCCCAAAAACGCACTTAGAACCCTTCACACACAAGGAATTAGACCGCAAAACCTGAAAAACCCTCCTGACCTGCTGGACATGAGAGTCCCAGTCATCCGAAAAAATCAAAATATCATCCAGATACACAATCATAAATTTATCCAAATAATCACGGAAAATGTCATGCATAAAGGACTGAAAGACTGAAGGGGCATTTGAAAGACCAAAAGGCATCACCAAATACTCAAAGTGGCCCTCGGGCGTATTAAATGCGGTTTTCCACTCATCCCCCTGCTTAATTCGCACCAAATTATACACCCCACGGAGATCTATCTTAGAGAACCACTTGGCCCCCTTTATGCGAGCAAACAAATCAGTCAGCAGTGGCAACGGATATTGATATTTAACCGTGATTTTATTCAAAAGCCGATAATCAATGCACGGCCTCAAAGAGCCATCTTTCTTAGCCACAAAGAAAAAACCGGCTCCTAAGGGAGATGACGAAGGACGAATATGTCCCTTTTCCAAGGACTCCTTTATATATTCTCGCATAGCAGCATGTTCAGGCACAGACAGATTAAATAAACGACCCTTAGGGTATTTACTACCCGGAATCAAATCTATGGCACAATCGCACTCCCGGTGCGGAGGTAATGAACCAAGCTTAGGTTCTTCAAAAACGTCACGATATTCAGTCAAGAATTCAGGAATCTCAGAGGGAATAGATGATGAAATGGAAACCACAGGTACGTCCCCATGCGTCCCCTTACATCCCCAGCTTAACACAGACATAGCTTTCCAGTCAAGGACTGGGTTATGAGATTGCAGCCATGGCAATCCAAGCACCAACACATCATGTAGGTTATACAGCACAAGAAAGCGAATAATCTCCTGGTGATCCGGATTAATCCGCATAGTTACTTGTGTCCAGTATTGTGGTTTATTGCTAGCCAATGGGGTGGAGTCAATCCCCTTCAGGGGTATAGGAGTTTCAAGAGGCTCCAAATCATACCCACAGCGTTTGGCAAAGGACCAATCCATAAGACTCAAAGCGGCGCCAGAGTCGACATAGGCATCCGCGGTAATAGATGATAAAGAACAAATCAGGGTCACAGATAGAATAAACTTAGACTGTAAAGTGCCAATTGAAACAGACTTATCAAGCTTCTTAGTACGCTTAGAGCATGCTGATATAACATGAGTTGAATCACCGCAATAGAAGCACAACCCATTTTTTCGTCTAAAATTCTGCCGTTCACTTCTGGACAGAATTCTATCACATTGCATATTCTCTGGCGTCTTCTCAGTAGACACCGCCAAATGGTGCACAGGTTTGCGCTCCCGCAGACGCCTATCGATCTGGATAGCCATTGTCATGGACTCATTCAGACCCGCAGGCACAGGGAACCCCACCATAACATCCTTAATGGCATCAGAGAGACCCTCTCTGAAATTCGCCGCCAGGGCGCACTCATTCCACTGAGTAAGCACAGCCCATTTACGGAATTTCTGGCAGTATATTTCAGCTTCGTCTTGCCCCTGAGATAGGGACATCAAGGCCTTTTCCGCCTGAAGTTCTAACTGAGGTTCCTCATAAAGCAACCCCAAGGCCAGAAAAAACGCATCCACATTGAGCAACGCAGGATCCCCTGGAGCCAATGCAAAAGCCCAATCCTGAGGGTCGCCCCGGAGCAAGGAAATCACAATCCTGACCTGCTGAGCAGGATCTCCAGCAGAGCGAGATTTCAGGGACAAAAACAACTTGCAATTATTTTTGAAATTTTGAAAGCAAGATCTATTCCCCGAGAAAAATTCAGGCAAAGGAATTCTAGGTTCAGATATAGGAACATGAACAACAAAATCTTGTAAATTTTGAACTTTCGTGGTGAGATTATTCAAACCTGCAGCTAAACTCTGAATATCCATTTTAAACAGGTGAACACAGAGCCATTCCAGGATTAGAAGGAGAGAGAGAGAGAAAGGCTGCAATATAGGCAGACTTGCAAGAGATTCAATTACAAGCACACTCAGAACTGAAGGAAAAAAAAAAAAAAAAATCTTCAGCAGACTTCTCTTTTCTCTCCTTTCTCTGTCAATTAATTTAACCCTTTTTGTGGCCGGTCAAACTGTTATGGTTCTCAATGGCAAGAGAACATAGCCCAGCAAACATCAGAACTAGCTCTTGGAAGGATGGAAACTAAACTGACCATGAACTAAACCTGTCGCACAACTAACAGTAGCCGGGTAGCGTAGCCTGCGTTTTATCCCTAGACGCCCAGCGCCGGCCGGAGGACTAACTAATCCTGGCAGAGGAAAATATAGTCCTGGCTCACCTCTAGAGAAATTTCCCCGAAAGGCAGACAGAGGCCCCCACAAATATTGGCGGTGATTTTAGATGAAATGACAAACGTAGTATGAAAATAGGTTTAGCAAAATTGAGGTCCGCTTACTAGATAGCAGGAAGACAGAAAGGGCACTTTCATGGTCAGCTGAAAACCCTATCAAAATACCATCCTGAAATTACTTTAAGACTCTAGTATTAACTCATAACATCAGAGTGGCAATTTCAGATCACAAGAGCTTTCCAGACACAGAAACGAAACAACAGCTGTGAACTGGAACTAAATACAAAAACAAACAAGGACTAAAGTCCAACTTAGCTGGGAGTTGTCTAGCAGCAGGAACATGCACAGAAAGGCTTCTGATTACAATGTTGACCGGCATGGAAGTGACAGAGGAGCAAGGCTAAATAGCGACTCCCACATCCTGATGGAAACAGGTGAACAGAGAGGATGATGCACACCAGTCCAACTCCACCAGTGGCCACCGGGGGAGCCCAAAATCCAATTTCACAACATGGTCCCCTCTTAAAGGGAACGTTCATCGATAGCACTTAAAGAATGATGATGCTTTAGGAAGAAGTACTGATAATGCTTACATATAGAAGTTATAAGTAGTGAGCTAGTTAATTGTGAGAAATGTTTAATGATGTTGCTAGAAGAATGAGGACAGGAAGTGAACCCGTATGGGGTTAGTCGGTGAGTCCTCCTAGGAGCCATACAGAGATGGCTCGGTGATCCTGAACTGAGAGAAGGAAGATAAGTTCTATACTGTGTATAGTAGCAGAAAGGCAGTAGGCCCGGGTGGAAAGGGGCGGTCCTGCAACAGAACGAGAGGCAGTAGGCCTGGGGCAGATAGACAGGCGATCCTGCAGATGTAAAGGTGGAAAATTAAGAAAAGTTGATTAGCCTTATAGTGTTTTATAAGAAGGTCTTTAGTGGATTTAGAGTGTACGTCCTTAAAGGCAACGTTGAATTATTGTTCAAAAATTTTGCACTTAGTAGAATACCCGGTTGGGTAAGAAAAGTTATTTATAGTATGTTATTTAAAGTATTTAACCATGTTTGTAACGTTCAAGTGTCCTCACCTCCCATAAAGGGAAGCTCTGTTCAAATTCGCTTATTGTTATTGCATTTCAAAATTGTATGTCTTTTTGCTGACATGTACACAGACACCAATACACTTCACAGTCTGGCCTCCAGGGGGAGCTAAGGGTGCTATGTATTAGGCCACTCCTCACAATCTGGTAAAACTGGGGGTTAGGTAGGAAGTTAGTTAGAAGCTGACTGGGTTGGAACCAGGCAACATCCTGTGGCAGAGGGTGTTGCAGGGGAAGATTCAGGGGGGTCCTGTTATGGACCTGGTGGTTAGGAGCACCCGAAGTGACCTGATGGTTAAAACAGAAAACCTGGGACAAGCTCTGAGGAGGTGGTAACTCTACTGACCGCAATCCCTAATCCTATGACACACACTAGAAATAGCCGTGGAGCGTACCTAACTCTCCCTAGATGCTGTTATGACCCCAATGGCAGAGGGTCTCAGAAATAATTACTAAGTCTGCAAATAAAAAAAAACAGCTCATAGGGCAGTGGTAACTGAGCTGACCATATATCTAATCCTAGCACCACAAATAGCAGCAGCCGGGGAACGTGCCTACGTTGGTTCTAGACGTCTCGCGCCAGCCGGAGAACTAACTAACCCTAGAAGGGAAAAGAAAGACCTTTCTTGCCTCCAGAGGAAAGACCCCAAAAGTTGGATACAAGCCCCCAACAAATAATAACGGTGAGGTAAGAGGAAAAGACAAACGTAAGAATGAGCTAGGTATTTAGCAAAGAGAGGCCCACTAGCTAATAGCAGAATATAGTAAGATGACTTATATGGTCAGCAAAAACCCTATCAAAATATCCACGCTGGATATTCAAGAACCCCCGAACCGTCTAACGGCCCGGGGGGAGAACACCAGCCCCCTAGAGCTTCCAGCAAAGTCAGGAATCACATTTAGTACAAGCTGGACAAAAATAAGAGCAAAGCAAATAACCAAAAAACAAAGAAGCAGGACTTAGCTTAATTTTGCACGAACAAGGAGCAGCAGACAGGAGCAAACAGAAAGGATCTGATTACAACGATGCCAGGCACTGGACTAAGGATCCAGGAAGTTTATATAGCAACACCCCTGGACTAACGACCCAGGTGGGTGCCAAACTGAGGAAAGACAATCCCAGAGTCATATCACTAGTAACCACAAGAGGGAGCCAAAAAGTCTAATTCACAACAGTACCCCCCCTTTAAGGAGGGGTCACCGAACCCTCACCAAGACCACCAGGGCAATCAGGATGAGCAGCGTGAAAGGCACGAACTAAATCGGCCGCATGCACATCAGAAGCAACCACCCAGGAATTATCCTCCTGACCATAGCCCTTCCACTTGACCAGATACTGAAGCCTCCGTCTGGAGAGACGAGAATCCAAGATCTTCTCCACCACGTACTCCAACTCGCCCTCAACCAACACCGGAGCAGGAGGCTCAACAGAAGGAACCACAGGCACAACGTACCGCCGCAACAAAGACCTATGGAACACGTTGTGAATGGCAAACGACACCGGAAGATCCAAGCGAAAGGACACAGGATTAAGGGTTTCCAATATCTTGTAAGGACCGATGAAGCGAGGCTTAAATTTAGGAGAGGAGACCTTCATAGGAACAAATCGAGAAGACAGCCATACCAAATCCCCAACACGAAGTCGGGGACCCACACCGCGGCGGCGGTTGGCAAAACGCAGTCAGAAGGCTCCACATGTCCCGAGGAAAAACGAGGATGGAAACCAGAGTTGCAGAAAAATGGCGAAACCAAAGTAGCGGAACTAGCCCGATTATTAAGGGCAAACTCAGCCAACGGCAAGAAGGTCACCCAATCATCCTGATCTGCCGAAACAAAACACCTCAAATAAGCCTCCAGAGTCTGATTAGTTCGCTCCGTTTGTCCATTAGTCTGAGGATGAAAGGCAGACGAAAACGACAAATCAATGCCCATCCTAGCACAAAAGGATCGCCAGAACCTGGAAACAAACTGGGATCCTCTGTCAGACACAATATTCTCAGGAATGCCGTGCAAACAAACCACATTCTGAAAGAACACAGGAACCAGATCGGAAGAGGAAGGCAGCTTAGGCAAAGGCACCAAATGGACCATTTTAGAAAAGCGATCACAAACCACCCAGATGACAGACATGCCCCGAGACACCGGGAGATCTGAAATGAAATCCATGGAAATGTGTGTCCAAGGCCTCTTCGGGACAGGCAAGGGCAAGAGCAACCCGCTGGCACGAGAACAGCAAGGCTTAGCTCGAGCACAAGTCCCACAGGACTGCACAAATGACCGCACATCCCGTGACAAGGAAGGCCACCAAAAGGACCTAGCCACCAGATCTCTGGTGCCAAAAATTCCCGGATGCCCTGCCAACACCCGAGGAATGAACCTCGGAAATGACTCTGCTGGTCCACTTATCAGGAACAAACAGTCTGTCAGGTGGACAAAAGTCGGGTCTACCAGCCTGAAATCTCTGCAACACACGTCGCAAATCAGGAGAAATGGCCGACAAGATAACTCCCTCTTTAAGAATACCAACTGGTTCTGCGACTCCAGGAGAGTCAGGCACAAAGCTCCTTGAAAGAGCATCAGCCTTCACATTCTTTGAACCTGGTAAATACGAGACCACAAAGTCAAAACGGGAGAAAAACAATGACCAGCGGGCCTGTCTAGGATTCAGGCGTTTAGCAGACTCGAGATACATCAAATTTTTGTGATCAGTCAAGACCACCACACGATGCTTAGCACCCTCGAGCCAATGACGCCACTCCTCAAATGCCCACTTCATGGCCAGCAGCTCCCGATTGCCAACATCATAATTCCGCTCAGCAGGCGAAAACTTCCTAGAGAAGAAAGCACATGGTCTCATTACCGAGCAACCAGGGCCTCTCTGCGACAAAACGGCCCCTGCCCCAATCTCAGAAGCATCCACTTCGACCTGAAAGGGAAATGAGACATCAGGCTGGCACAAAACAGGCGCCGAAGTAAACCGGCGCATCAACTCTTGGAACGCCTCCACGGCTGCAGGAGCCCAGTTAGCAACATCAGAACCTTTCTTGGTCATATCCGTCAAAGGTTTAACAACGCTAGAAAAATTAGCGATAAAACGACGGTAGAAGTTAGCAAAACCCAAGAACTTCTGAAGACTCTTAACTGACGTGGGTTGAGTCCAATCATGAATAGCTCGGACCTTGACTGGGTCCATCTCCACAGCAGAAGGGGAAAAAATAAACCCCAAAAAGGGAACCTTCTGTACTCCAAAGAGACACTTTGAGCCCTTAACAAACAAAGCATTCTCACGCAAAACCTGAAACACCATCCTGACCTGCTCCACATGTGAGTCCCAATCTTCAGAGAAAACCAGAATATCATCCAGATAAACAATCATAAATTTATCCAGATACTTCCGGAAAATATCATGCATAGAGGACTGAAACAATGAGGGAGCATTAGAGAGCCCAAAAGGCATCACCAAGTACTCAAAATGACCTTCGGGCGTATTAAATGCTGTCTTCCATTCATCTCCTTGCTTAATGCGCACAAGGTTGTACGCACCACGAAGATCTATCTTGGTGAACCACTTGGCACCTTTAATCCGGGCAAACAAGTCCGACAACAGAGGCAAAGGATACTGAAATTTAACAGTGATTTTATTCAGAAGCCGATAGTCAATACAAGGTCTCAAAGATCCGTCCTTCTTGGCCACAAAAAAGAATCCCGCACCAAGAGGGGAAGAGGATGGACGGATATGCCCCTTCTCCAGAGACTCCTTGATATACGAACGCATTGCGGCATGCTCAGGTACAGACAGATTAAATAGTCTTCCCTTAGGAAATTTACTACCTGGAATCAAATCTATGGCGCAGTCACAGTCCCTATGAGGAGGCAGAGCACTGGACCTGGACTCGCTGAATACATCCTGATAATCAGACAAATACTCAGGAACTTCCGAAGAAGTAGAGGAAGCAATAGACACCGGCGGTGAATCAGCATGAATTCCCTGACAGCCCCAACTTGACACAGACATTGCCTTCCAATCCAAGACTGGATTGTGGGTCTGTAACCATGGCAGACCCAAAACGACCAAATCATGCATTTTATGCAGAACAAGAAAACGAATCACCTCCCGATGTTCAGGAGTCATGCACATGGTTACCTGCGTCCAAAACTGCGGTTTATTTTCCGCCAATGGCGTAGCATCAATACCTCTAAGAGGAATAGGATTTACCAACGGTTCAAGAACAAAACCACAGCGCTTGGCAAATGACAGATCCATAAGACTCAGGGCAGCACCTGAATCCACAAACGCCCTAACAGGGTAAGAAGACAATGAGCAAATTAAAGTCACAGACAAAATAAATTTAGGTTGCAAATTACCAATGGCGACAGGACTAACAACCCTTGTTAGGCGTTTAGAGCATGCTGATATAACATGTGTAGAATCACCACAGTAAAAACACAACCCATTCTGACGTCTATGATTTTTCCGCTCATTTCTAGTCTGAATTCTATCACATTGCATTAAATCAGGTGTTTGTTCAGACAACACCACCAGAGGATTAGCGGTTTTGCGCTCCCGCAAACGCCGGTCAATTTGAATAGCCAGCGCCATGGAATCATTCAGACTTGTAGGAATGGGGAAACCCACCATCACATTCTTAATGGCTTCAGAAAGGCCATTTCTGAAATTTGCGGCCAGAGCACACTCATTCCACTGAGTAAGCACGGACCATTTCCGAAATTTTTGGCAATACACTTCAGCTTCATCCTGGTCCTGAGAAATAGCCAGCAAGGCTTTTTCTGCCTGAACTTCAAGATTGGGTTCCTCGTAAAGCAATCCAAGCGCCAGAAAAAACGCATCAATATTTGCCAATGCCGGATCTCCTGGCGCTAGCGAGAAAGCCCAATCCTGAGGGTCGCCACGTAAAAAAGAGATAACAATTTTAACTTGCTGAGCTGAATCTCCAGATGAACGGGGTCTCAGAGATAGAAACAATTTACAATTATTCCTGAAATTTCTAAACTTAAATCGGTCTCCAGAAAACAGTTCAGGAATAGGTATTTTAGGTTCAGATATTGGACTACTGGTAACAAAATCTTGTATGCCCTGCACACGAGCAGCAAGCTGGTCTACACTTGTAATCAAGGTCTGGACATTCATGTCTGCAGCAAGCACAAGCCACTCAGAGGTAAAGGGGAGGAAGAGAGGAAAAAAAACAAAACTCAGAATTTCCTTTCTTATTATCCCACTTCTGCAATGCATTAAACATTCAATGTTGGCCTGGCATACTGTTATGACCCCAATGGCAGAGGGTCTCAGAAATAATTACTAAGTCTGCAAACACAAAAAACCAGCTCATAGGGCAGTGGTAACTGAGCTGACCATATATCTAATCCTAGCACCACAAATAGCAGCAGCCGGGGAACGTGCCTACGTTGGTTCTAGACGTCTCGCGCCAGCCGGAGAACTAACTAACCCTAGAAGGGAAAAGAAAGACCTTTCTTGCCTCCAGAGGAAAGACCCCAAAAGTTGGATACAAGCCCCCAACAAATAATAACGGTGAGGTAAGAGGAAAAGACAAACGTAAGAATGAGCTAGGTATTTAGCAAAGAGAGGCCCACTAGCTAATAGCAGAATATAGTAAGATGACTTATATGGTCAGCAAAAACCCTATCAAAATATCCACGCTGGATATTCAAGAACCCCCGAACCGTCTAACGGCCCGGGGGGAGAACACCAGCCCCCTAGAGCTTCCAGCAAAGTCAGGAATCACATTTAGTACAAGCTGGACAAAAATAAGAGCAAAGCAAATAACCAAAAAACAAAGAAGCAGGACTTAGCTTAATTTTGCACGAACAAGGAGCAGCAGACAGGAGCAAACAGAAAGGATCTGATTACAACGATGCCAGGCACTGGACTAAGGATCCAGGAAGTTTATATAGCAACACCCCTGGACTAACGACCCAGGTGGGTGCCAAACTGAGGAAAGACAATCCCAGAGTCATATCACTAGTAACCACAAGAGGGAGCCAAAAAGTCTAATTCACAACAAGACGCCTCTTCACAGCCTAAGAGCTAACTACCCCTAAAGATAGAAATAGCAGCCTACCTTGCCTCAGAGAAATTCCCCAAAGTAAAGGTAGCCCCCCACAAATAATAACTGTGAGTTAAGAGGGAAGTGACAAACACAGGAATGAAACAGATTTTAGCAAAGGAGGTCGAATCTTCTCTAGATAGACAGAGGATAGGAAAGGGAACTATGCGGTCAGTATAAAAACTACAAAAAACACGCAGAGTGTGCAAAAAGACCTCCACACCGACTCACGGTGTGGAGGTGCAGCTCTGCACCCCCAGAGCTTCCAGCTAGCAAGGAAATATCATAATAGCAGGCTGGACTGAAACATAGCATGTGCTGAAAAATATATTCAAAAACCAATGAACAGCAAATGACTAGCAAGGACTTAGCTTCTGCTGGAGTAGACAGGTAATCTGAGAAATCCAAGAGAGATCTGAACCAGTAGTGAGACATTGACAGCTGGCATGAACTAACGACCTGGGCAGAGTTAAATAGGGAAGCCAGCAGCAGCAATAAACGAGGGCAGCTGAGAAAGCCAACCTCAAAGATCAGCAGTTCCACTCAAAGCCACCAGAGGGTGCCCAAGGACAGAACTCACCAAAGTACCATTCACGACCACAGGAGGGAGCCCGAGAACGGAATTCACAACAGTACCCCCCCCCCTTGAGGAGGGGTCACCGAACCCTCACCAGAGCCCCCAGGCCAATCAGGACAAGCCAAATGAAAGGCACGAACCAAATCAGCAGCATGGACATCGGAGGCAACAACCCAGGAATTATCCTCCTGACCATAGCCCTTCCACTTAACCAGGTACTGAAGCTTCCGTCTCGAAATACGAGAATCCAAAATCTTCTCCACCACATACTCCAACTCCCCCTCAACCAACACCGGAGCAGGAGGATCAACGGAAGGAACCATAGGCGCCACATATCTCCGCAACAACGACCTATGGAACACATTATGGATGGCAAAAGAAGCTGGAAGGGCCAAACGAAACGACACAGGATTGATAATTTCAGAAATCTTATAAGGACCAATGAAACGAGGCTTGAACTTAGGAGAAGAAACCTTCATAGGAACATAACGAGAAGACAACCAAACCAAATCCCCAACACGAAGTCGGGGACCAACACAGCGACGGCGGTTATCAAAACGTTGCGCCTTCTCCTGAGACAACGTCAAATTGTCCACCACGTGAGTCCAAATTTGTTGCAACCTGTCCACCACAGAATCCACACCAGGACAGTCAGAAGGCTCAACCTGCCCTGAAGAAAAACGAGGATGAAAACCAGAATTACAAAAAAAAAGGCGAAACCAAAGTAGCAGAACTAGCCCGATTATTAAGGGCGAACTCGGCCAATGGCAAGAAGGTCACCCAATCATCCTGATCAGCAGAAACAAAGCATCTCAGATAGGTTTCCAAGGTCTGATTGGTTCGTTCGGTTTGGCCATTTGTCTGAGGATGGAACGCTGAAGAAAAAGACAAATCAATGCCCATCTTAGCACAAAAGGACCGCCAAAACCTAGAAACAAACTGGGAACCTCTGTCCGACACAATTTTCTCCGGAATGCCATGCAAACGAACCACATGCGGAAAAAATAATGGAACCAAATCAGAGGAGGAAGGCAATTTAGGCAAGGGTACCAAATGGACCATCTTAGAAAACCGATCACAAACCACCCAGATGACAGACATCTATTGAGAGACAGGAAGATCAGAAATAAAATCCATGGAAATATGTGTCCAGGGCCTCTTCGGGACAGGCAAAGGCAAAAGCAACCCACTGGCACGAAAACAGCAAGGTTTGGCCCGAGCACAAGTCCCACAGGACTGCACAAAAGAACGCACATCCCGTGACAAGGAAGGCCACCAAAAGGACCTGGCAACCAAATCTCTGGTACCAAAAATCCCAGGATGACCAGCCAACACCGAACAATGAACCTCAGAAATAACCCTACTAGTCCATCTATCAGGGACAAACAGTTTCTCCACTGGGCAGCGGTCAGGTCTATCAGCCTGAAACTCCTGCAGCACCCGCCGCAAATCAGGGGAGATGGCAGACAGAATCACCCCCTCTTTAAGAATACCAGCCGGCTCAGGGACTCCCGGAGAATCAGGCAAAAAACTCCTAGAAAGGGCATCAGCCTTCACATTCTTAGATCCCGGAAGGTATGAGACCACAAAATCGAAACGGGAGAAAAACAGTGACCATCGAGCCTGTCTAGGGTTCAACCGCTTGGCGGACTCGAGGTAAGTCACATTCTTGTGATCAGTCAAGACCACCACGCGATGTTTGGCTCCCTCAAGCCAATGTCGCCACTCCTCAAATGCCCACTTCATAGCCAACAACTCCCGATTGCCGACATCATAATTACGATCGGCAGGCGAAAACTTTCTAGAAAAGAAAGCACACGGCTTCATCAAGGAGCCATCAGAACTTCTCTGAGACAAAACAGCCCCTGCCCCAATCTCAGAAGCATCAACCTCGACCTGAAAAGGGAGCAAAACATCTGGCTGACGCAACACAGGGGCCGAAGTAAAACGACGTTTAAGCTCCTGAAAGGCCGCAGGGGACCAATTCACCACATCAGCGCCTTTCTTCGTCAAATCAGTCAAAGGCTTAACCACACTAGAAAAATTAGCGATGAAGCGACGGTAAAAATTAGCAAAGCCCAGGAACTTCTGAACACTCTTCACAGATGTAGGTTGAGTCCAATCATAAATGGCCTGAACTTTAACAGGATCCATCTCGATAGTAGAAGGGGAAAAAATGAAGCCCAAAAAGGAAGCCTTCTGAACTCCAAAGAGGCATTTAGAGCCCTTCACAAACAATGCATTAGCACGAAGGACCTGGAACACCATCCTGACCTGCCTTACATGAGACTCCCAATCATCCGAAAAGACCAAAATATCATCCAAGTATATGATCATGAACCTATCCATATACTTCCGGAAGATGTCGTGCATAAAGGACTGAAACACAAATGGAGCATTAGAAAGCCCGAATGGCATCACCAGGTACTCAAAATGGCCCTCGGGCGTATTAAATGCTGTTTTCCATTCATCGCCCTGTTTAATACACACAAGATTATACGCCCCTCGAAGGTCAATCTTGGTAAACCAACTAGCCCCCTAAATCCGAGCAAACAAATCAGACAACAGAGGCCAAGGGTACTGAAATTTGACCGTGATTTTATTGAGAAGGCGATAATCTATACAGGGTCTCAGAGAGCCATCCTTCTTGGCCACAAAAAAGAACCCTGCTCCCAACGGCGACGAAGACGGGCGAATATGCCCTTTCTCCAAGGACTCCTTTACATAACTCCGCATAGCGGCATGTTCTGGCACAGATAAATTGAACAGTCGGCCCTTAGGGAACTTACTACCAGGAATCAAATTAATAGCACAATCACAGTCCCTATGAGGAGGTAGGGCACTGGACTTGGGCTCATCAAATACATCCTGGTAATCCGACAAAAACTCAGGGACTTCAGAAGGAGTGGAAGAAGAAATTGACATCAAAGGAACATCACCATGTATCCCTTGACAACCCCAACTAGACACAGACATTGATTTCCAATCCAGTACTGGATTATGAACCTGTAACCATGGCAAACCCAACATGACAATATCATGCAAATTATGCAACATCAAAAAGCGAATATTTTCCTGATGTGCGGGAGCCATGTACATGGTCAGCTGGGTCCAGTACTGAGGTTTATTCTTGGCCAATGGTGTAGCATCAATTCCCCTTAAGGGAATAGGACTCTGCAAAGGCTCCAAGGAAAAACCACAGCGCCTGGCAAACTCCAAGTCCATCAAGTTCAGGGCAGCGACCGAATCCACAAATGCCATAACAGAGTAGGACGACAGTGAGCAAATCAGAGTAACAGATAAGAGAAATTTAGGCTGCAAAGTACTAATGGTGACAGACCTAGCGAACCTCTTAGTGCGCTTAGGACAATCAGAGATAGCATGAGAGGAGTCACCACAGTAAAAACACAGCCCATTCTGACGTCTGTGTTCTTGTCGTTCAACTCTGGTCAAAGTCCTATCACATTGCATAGGCTCAGGCCTCCGCTCAGAGGACACCGCCAAATGGTGCACAACTTTGCGCTCGCGCAAACGCCGATCAATCTGAATGGCCAAAGACATTGACTCATTCAGACCAGCAGGCGTGGGCAACCCCACCATAACATCCTTAAGGGCTTCAGAAAGACCCTTTCTGAAAATTGCTGCCAGGGCACACTCATTCCATTGAGTAAGCACAGACCACTTTCTAAACTTCTGGCAATATACTTCTACCTCATCCTGACCCTGACATAGAGTCAGCAAGATCTTTTCTGCCTGATCCACAGAATTAGGTTCGTCATACAGCAATCCAAGCGCTAGAAAAAATGCATCCACATTAAGCAATGCAGGATTTCCTGGCTCAAGGGAGAATGCCCAGTCTTGCGGGTCACCACGCAACAAAGAAATAATAATCTTTACTTGCTGAATGGGATCACCAGAGGAGCGGGGTTTCAGAGCAAGAAACAGTCTGCAATTATTTTTGAAATTCAAAAATTTAGATCTATCCCCAGAAAACAAATCAGGAATTGGAATTCTAGGCTCTAACATCGGATTCTGAACTACATAATCTTGAATACTCTGTACCCTAGCAGTGAGTTGATCCACACAAGAGGACAAACCTTGAATATCCATATCTACACCTGAGTCCTGAACCACCCAGAGGTTAAGGGGAAAAGAAAGACAAAACAAGCTGCAAAGGAAAAAAAATTGACTCAGAACTTCTCTTATCCCTCTTTTGAGATGCATTAACACTTTGTTGGCCAGCTGTACTGTTATAGACCTGGTGGTTAGGAGCACCCGAAGTGACCTGATGGTTAAAACAGAAAACCTGAGACAAGCTCTGAGGAGGTGGTAACTCTACTGACTGCAATCCCATATCCTATCACACACACTAGAAATAGCCGTGGAGCGTACCTAACTCTCCCTAGACGCCTCTTCACAGCCTAAGAGCTAACTACCCCTAAAGATAGAAATAGCAGCCTACCTTGCCTCAGAGAAATTCCCCAAAGTAAAGGTAGCCCCCCACAAATAATAACTGTGAGTTAAGAGGGAAGTGACAAACACAGGAATGAAACATGTTTTAGCAAAGGAGGCCGAATCTTCTCTAGATAGACAGAGGATAGGAAAGGGAACTATGCGGTCAGTATAAAAACTGTTGTGAATTAGACTTTTTGGCTCCCTCTTGTGGTTACTAGTGATATGACTCTGGGATTGTCTTTCCTCAGTTTGGCACCCACCTGGGTCGTTAGTCCAGGGGTGTTGCTATATAAACTTCCTGGATCCTTAGTCCAGTGCCTGGCATCGTTGTAATCAGATCCTTTCTGTTTGCTCCTGTCTGCTGCTCCTTGTTCGTGCAAATTAAGCTAAGTCCTGCTTCTTTGTTTTTTGGTTATTTGCTTTGCTCTTATTTTTGTCCAGCTTGTACTAAATGTGATTCCTGACTTTGCTGGAAGCTCTAGGGGGCTGGTGTTCTCCCCCCGGGCCGTTAGACGGTTCGGGGGTTCTTGAATATCCAGCGTGGATTTTGATAGGGTTTTTGCTGACCATATAAGTCATCTTACTATATTCTGCTATTAGCTAGTGGGCCTCTCTTTGCTAAATACCTAGCTCATTCTTACGTTTGTCTTTTCCTCTTACCTCACCGTTATTATTTGTTGGGGGCTTGTATCCAACTTTTGGGGTCTTTCCTCTGGAGGCAAGAAAGGTCTTTCTTTTCCCTTCTAGAGTTAGTTAGTTCTCCGGCTGGCGCGAGACGTCTAGAACCAACGTAGGCACGTTCCCCGGCTGCTGCTATTTGTGGTGCTAGGATTAGATATATGGTCAGCTCAGTTACCACTGCCCTATGAGCTGGTTTTTTGTGTTTGCAGACTTAGTAATTATTTCTGAGACCCTCTGCCATTGGGGTCATAACAGTATGCCAGGCCAACATTGAATGTTTAATGCATTGCAGAAGTGGGATAATAAGAAAGGAAATTCTGAGTTTTTTTTTTTTTTCCTCTCTTCCTCCCCTTACCTCTGAGTGGCTTGTGCTTGCTGCAGACATGAATGTCCAGACCTTGATTACAAGTGTAGACCAGCTTGCTGCTCGTGTGCAGGGCATACAAGATTTTGTTACCAGTAGTCCTATGTCTGAACCTAAAATACCTATTCCTGAACTGTTTTCTGGAGACCGATTTAAGTTTAGGAATTTCAGGAATAATTGTAAATTGTTTCTATCTCTGAGACCCCATTCATCTGGAGATTCAGCTCAGCAAGTTAAAATTGTTATCTCTTTTTTACGGGGCGACCCTCAGGATTGGGCTTTCTCGCTAGCGCCAGGAGATCCAGCATTGGCAAATATTGATGCGTTTTTTCTGGCGCTTGGATTGCTTTACGAGGAACCCAATCTTGAAGTTCAGGCAGAAAAAGCCTTGCTGGCTATTTCTCAGGGCCAGGATGAAGCTGAAGTGTATTGCCAAAAATTTCGGAAATGGTCCTGCTTACTCAGTGGAATGAGTGTGCTCTGGCCGCAAATTTCAGAAATGGCCTTTCTGAAGCCATTAAGAATGTGATGGTGGGTTTCCCCATTCCTACAAGTCTGAATGATTCCATGGCGCTGGCTATTCAAATTGACCGGCGTTTGCGGGAGCGCAAAACCGCTAATCCTCTGGTGGTGTTGTCTGAACAAACACCTGATTTAATGCAATGTGATAGAATTCAGACTAGAAATGAGTGGAAAAATCATAGACGTCAGAATGGGTTGTGTTTTTACTGTGGTGATTCTACACGTTATATCAGCATGCTCTAAACGCCTAACAAGGGTTGTTAGTCCTGTCGCCATTGGTAATTTGCAACCTAAATTTATTTTGTCTGTGACTTTAATTTGCTCATTGTCTTCTTACCCTGTTATGGCGTTTGTGGATTCAGGTGCTGCCCTGAGTCTTATGGATCTGTCATTTGCCAAGCGCTGTGGTTTTGTTCTTGAACCGTTGGTTAATCCTATTCCTCTTAGAGGTATTGATGCTACGCCATTGGCGGAAAATAAACCGCAGTTTTGGACGCAAGTAACCATGTGCATGACTCCTGAACATCGGGAGGTGATTCGTTTTCTTGTTCTGCATAAAATGCATGATTTGGTCGTTTTGGGTCTGCCATGGTTACAGACCCACAATCCAGTCTTGGATTGGAAGGCAATGTCTGTGTCAAGTTGGGGCTGTCAGGGAATTCATGCTGATTCCCCGCCGGTGTCTATTGCTTCCTCTACTCCTTCGGAAGTTCCTGAGTATTTGTCTGATTATCAGGATGTATTCAGCGAGTCCAGGTCCAGTGCTCTGCCTCCTCATAGGGACTGTGACTGCGCCATAGATTTGATTCCAGGTAGTAAATTTCCTAAGGGAAGACTATTTAATCTGTCTGTACCTGAGCATGCCGCAATGCGTTCGTATATCAAGGAGTCTCTGGAGAAGGGGCATATCCGTCCATCCTCTTCCCCTCTTGGTGCGGGATTCTTTTTTGTGGCCAAGAAGGACGGATCTTTGAGACCTTGTATTGACTATCGGCTTCTGAATAAAATCACTGTTAAATTTCAGTATCCTTTGCCTCTGTTGTCGGACTTGTTTGCCCGGATTAAAGGTGCCAAGTGGTTCACCAAGATAGATCTTCGTGATGCGTACAACCTTGTGCGCATTAAGCAAGGAGATGAATGGAAGACAGCATTTAATACGCCCGAAGGTCATTTTGAGTACTTGGTGATGCCTTTTGGGCTCTCTAATGCTCCCTCAGTGTTTCAGTCCTTTATGCATGATATTTTCCGGAAGTATCTGGATAAATTTATGATTGTTTATCTGGATGATATTCTGGTTTTCTCTGAAGATTGGGACTCACATGTGGAGCAGGTCAGGATGGTGTTTCAGGTTTTGCGTGAGAATGCTTTGTTTGTTAAGGGCTCAAAGTGTCTCTTTGGAGTACAGAAGGTTCCCTTTTTGGGGTTTATTTTTTCCCCTTCTGCTGTGGAGATGGACCCAGTCAAGGTCCGAGCTATTCATGATTGGACTCAACCCACGTCAGTTAAGAGTCTTCAGAAGTTCTTGGGTTTTGCTAACTTCTACCGTCGTTTTATCGCTAATTTTTCTAGCGTTGTTAAACCTTTGATGGATATGACCAAGAAAGGTTCTGATGTTGCTAACTGGGCTCCTGCAGCCGTGGAGGCGTTCCAAGAGTTGAAGCGCCGGTTTACTTCGGCGCCTGTTTTGTGCCAGCCTGATGTCTCACTTCCCTTTCAGGTCGAAGTGGATGCTTCTGAGATTGGGGCAGGGGCCGTTTTGTCGCAGAGAGGCCCTGGTTGCTCGGTAATGAGACCATGTGCTTTCTTCTCTAGGAAGTTTTCGCCTGCTGAGCGGAATTATGATGTTGGCAATCGGGAGCTGCTGGCCATGAAGTGGGCATTCGAGGAGTGGCGTCATTGGCTCGAGGGTGCTAAGCATCGTGTGGTGGTCTTGACTGATCACAAAAATTTGATGTATCTCGAGTCTGCTAAACGCCTGAATCCTAGACAGGCCCGCTGGTCATTGTTTTTCTCCCGTTTTGACTTTGTGGTCTCGTATTTACCAGGTTCAAAGAATGTGAAGGCTGATGCTCTTTCAAGGAGCTTTGTGCCTGACTCTCCTGGAGTCGCAGAACCAGTTGGTATTCTTAAAGAGGGAGTTATCTTGTCGGCCATTTCTCCTGATTTGCGACGTGTGTTGCAGAGATTTCAGGCTGGTAGACCTGACTCTTGTCCACCTGACAGACTGTTTGTTCCTGATAAGTGGACCAGCAGAGTCATTTCCGAGGTTCATTCCTCGGTGTTGGCAGGGCATCCGGGAATTTTTGGCACCAGAGATCTGGTGGCTAGGTCCTTTTGGTGGCCTTCCTTGTCACGGGATGTGCGGTCATTTGTGCAGTCCTGTGGGACTTGTGCTCGAGCTAAGCCTTGCTGTTCTCGTGCCAGCGGGTTGCTCTTGCCCTTGCCTGTCTCGAAGAGGCCTTGGACACACATTTCCATGGATTTCATTTCGGATCTCCCGGTGTCTCAGGGCATGTCTGTCATCTGGGTGGTATGTGATCGCTTTTCTAAAATGGTCCATTTGGTGCCTTTGCCTAAGCTGCCTTCCTCTTCCGATCTGGTTCCTGTGTTCTTTCAGAATGTGGTTCGTTTACACGGCATTCCTGAGAATATTGTGTCTGACAGAGGATCCCAGTTTGTTTCCAGGTTCTGGCGATCCTTTTGTGCTAGGATGGGCATTGATTTGTCGTTTTCGTCTGCCTTTCATCCTCAGACTAATGGACAAACGGAGCGAACTAATCAGACTCTGGAGGCTTATTTGAGGTGTTTTGTTTCGGCAGATCAGGATGATTGGGTGACCTTCTTGCCGTTGGCTGAGTTTGCCCTTAATAATCGGGCTAGTTCCGCTACTTTGGTTTCTCCATTTTTCTGCAACTCTGGTTTCCATCCTCGTTTTTCCTCGGGACATGTGGAGCCTTCTGACTGTCCTGGGGTAGATTCTGTGGTGGATAGGTTGCAGCTGATCTGGAATCATGTGGTGGACAACTTAAAGTTGTCACAGGAGAAGGCTCAGCGTTTTGCCAACCGCCGCCGCGGTGTGGGTCCCCGACTTCGTGTTGGGGATTTGGTATGGCTGTCTTCTCGATTTGTTCCTATGAAGGTCTCCTCTCCTAAATTTAAGCCTCGCTTCATCGGTCCTTACAAGATATTGGAAATCCTTAATCCTGTGTCCTTTCGCTTGGATCTTCCGGTGTCGTTTGCCATTCACAACGTGTTCCATAGGTCTTTGTTGCGGCGGTACGTTGTACCTGTGGTTCCTTCTGTTGAGCCTCCTGCTCCGGTGTTGGTTGAGGGCGAGTTGGAGTACGTGGTGGAGAAGATCTTGGATTCTCGTCTCTCCAGACGGAGGCTTCAGTATCTGGTCAAGTGGAAGAGCTATGGTCAGGAGGATAATTCCTGGGTGGTTGCTTCTGATGTGCATGCGGCCGATTTAGTTCGTGCCTTTCACGCTGCTCATCCTGATCGCCCTGGTGGTCTTGGTGAGGGTTCGGTGACCCCTCCTTAAGGGGGGGTACTGTTGTGAATTAGACTTTTTGGATCCCTCTTGTGGTTACTAGTGATATGACTCTGGGATTGTCTTTCCTCAGTTTGGCACCCACCTGGGTCGTTAGTCCAGGGGTGTTGCTATATAAACTTCCTGGATCCTTAGTCCAGTGCCTGGCATCGTTGTAATCAGATCCTTTCTGTTTGCTCCTGTCTGCTGCTCCTTGTTCGTGCAAATTAAGCTAAGTCCTGCTTCTTTGTTTTTTGGTTATTTGCTTTGCTCTTATTTTTGTCCAGCTTGTACTAAATGTGATTCCTGACTTTGCTGGAAGCTCTAGGGGGCTGGTGTTCTCCCCCCAGGCCGTTAGACGGTTCGGGGGTTCTTGAATATCCAGCGTGGATTTTGATAGGGTTTTTGCTGACCATATAAGTCATCTTACTATATTCTGCTATTAGCTAGTGGGCCTCTCTTTGCTAAATACCTAGCTCATTCTTACGTTTGTCTTTTCCTCTTACCTCACCGTTATTATTTGTTGGGGGCTTGTATCCAACTTTTGGGGTCTTTCCTCTGGAGGCAAGAAAGGTCTTTCTTTTCCCTTCTAGGGTTAGTTAGTTCTCCGGCTGGCGCGAGACGTCTAGAACCAACGTAGGCACGTTCCCCCGGCTGCTGCTATTTGTGGTGCTAGGATTAGATATATGGTCAGCTCAGTTACCACTGCCCTATGAGCTGTTTTTTTGTGTTTGCAGACTTAGTAATTATTTCTGAGACCCTCTGCCATTGGGGTCATAACAAAAAACTACAAAAACCACGCAGTGTGCAAAAAGACCTCCACACCGACTCACGGTGTGGAGGTGCAGCTCTGCACCCCCAGAGCTTCCAGCTAGCAAGGAAATATCATAATAGCAGGCTGGACTGAAACATAGCATGTGCTGAAAAATATATTCAAAAACCAATGAACAGCAAATGACTAGCAAGGACTTAGCTTCTGCTGGAGTAGACAGGTAATCTGAGAAATCCAAGAGAGATCTGAACCAGTAGTGAGACATTGACAGCTGGCATGAACTAACGACCTGGGCAGAGTTAAATAGGGAAGCCAGCAGCAGCAATAAACAAGGGCAGCTGAGAAAGCCAACCTCAAAGATCAGCAGTTCCACTCAAAGCCACCAGAGGGTGCCCAAGGACAGAACTCACCAAAGTACCATTCACGACCACAGGAGGGAGCCCGAGAACGGAATTCACAACAGGGTCCCTGTCAGGGGTGGGATCCTGACAGAGGCCTAGCGAACAGAGAGAACGTTACGGGACCGCGTCTGCACTTCATCGCGGCGGTACCCCAAGAAAGGACAAGAAGCGAGTTTTATTGTGCTGAGTGAGAAACGAGATCAACGCAACAAGGAGATACACCAGTAGGAGTCGTGCTGTAAGACGAGACAACATACTACTGAGGCGCGTAGCCGGTGGCCGGAACGCCGAGGAAGTATTGAGCTCCAGGCCTTACTTCAAACCTACGGCAGGACAGTCAGTTATAGGTGGGCTGTCTCACTCAAGTCACCTAAGAAGACATAGGGGGCAACAACTGGAGAGGGGCGACACTAGGGTCCCGGAAGAGCTCCGAGCCTACCCGTCATACGGGTGCGTCCTAGCCATATCATCTGGGGGACGAAGCAGAACATCATAATCGAGTTGTGAGGGAACTTCAGAAACAGACACAACAGTTGTGGGGACTATCCCGTAAGCACAGCAGGGGAGGACCACAACACACAAGCGCTAGAAGGTAGGCACAGATTTCCACCTGCAAAGGGAACTCTGGAGGTGCCATCGGACCGGCTGGATTTGCGCAGCCTGGTTAACCGTATTCCGGACTGAGGATTCTGAAGCCTTCAGTAAAGAGGTAAAGAGACTGCAACCTGGTGTCCTCGTTATTTACTGCGACCTGCACCGCACCATAACAGCATCACCACCCACACCCTTTCATTGGGCGCCCCTCAGCAGGGTCACGGACCGGGTCTAGCCACCGTGACAACCCCAGGACAGAGACTCAGAGGCCCGTTACCAGGTACCCCTCGGCCCTGCGGCAGTGGGGGCGCTACACAACACTTCCCTCAAATTTCATTGTCGCGTTCTCGACAACAGGGGGATTGTAGAAGGGAAGTGCCCCAAAATGTACATCTATGTATAATTCACCCATATGTGTCCCCAGAAGCCCCCTCCTCCAGCTTGCTGTAAAACACAGCTGGAAAAACAAGTTTCATTTAGGACTGAGGGGATGTATCTTAGTGGACAATATACTGTGACATCATCCCCACACACCTGGGGCTGGACACACCTCTTTTTAGCTGGTCACATAAAAGGGACAAAACCATGTGTCTCTCTTTTGCCTTGCCTGCTTCCTGGAACGATGATGGACCCACATGGCTGCGTATACGCTACTTACTAGGCCTTAGGGATAGTAAGCTATAGATTGGAGGGCTGATATTGCATGTGTGATTTGGGTGATTAGGGCAGTTAATTGTGGGTTTTTACCGTGTCATATCTTAATTGTGGGTTTTTACTGTGTTATATTGTTGTAATATCACTGTATACTGTAGTGATATTACTGTATTAGAGTTGTAGTATCCGTATATTTTTATATATATTTGGGTATAAATATACACTCACCGGCCACTTTATTAGGTACACCTGTCCAACTTCTTGTTAACACTTAATTTCTAATCAGCCAATCACATGGCGGCAACTCAGTGCATTTAGGCATGTAGACATGGTCAAGACAATCTCCTGCAGTTCAAACCGAGCATCAGTATGGGGAAGAAAGGTGATTTGAGTGCCTTTGAACGTGGCATGGTTGTTGGTGCCAGAAGGGCTGGTCTGAGTATTTCAGAAACTGCTGATCTACTGGGATTTTCACGCACAACCATCTCTAGGGTTTACAGAGAATGGTCCGAAAAAGAAAAAAAATCCAGTGAGCGGCAGTTCTGTGGGCGGAAATGCCTTGTTGATGCCAGAGGTCAGAGGAGAATGGGCAGACTGGTTCGAGCTGATAGAAAGGCAACAGTGACTCAAATCGCCACCCGTTACAACCAAGGTAGGCCTAAGAGCATCTCTGAACGCACAGTGCGTCGAACTTTGAGGCAGATGGGCTACAGCAGCAGAAGACCACACCGGGTACCACTCCTTTCAGCTAAGAACAGGAAACTGAGGCTACAATTTGTACAAGCTCATCGAAATTGGACAGTAGAAGATTGGAAAAACGTTGCTTGGTCTGATGAGTCTCGATTTCTGCTGCGACATTCGGATGGTAGGGTCAGAATTTGGCGTAAACAACATGAAAGCATGGATCCATCCTGCCTTGTATGGAGCATCTTTGGGATGTGCAGCCGACAAATCTGCGGCAACTGTGTGATGCCATCATGTCAATATGGACCAAAATCTCTGAGGAATGCTTCCAGCACCTTGTTGAATCTATGCCACGAAGAATTGAGGCAGTTCTGAAGGCAAAAGGGGGTCCAACCCGTTACTAGCATGGTGTACCTAATAAAGTGGCCGGTGAGTGTATATGTATGTTATAGACTGCAGACTTGTGTGTGTAATAAATATCCTTTATTGATACACTGTTTTGTCTCAGTTAGTATATAGTGTAGCATGGCTAAAGGGTGTCTAATCGACGGGAGGTATGTATCACAGAGAAGGCTTGTCACTGTGATGTGACCCGGAGTGTTTTCTGTAATGCTCATAAAGTAATAAGGAATTGTGTAGTATATTTGGGTCCGGGTTACAGGTAGCTATGAGAGATGGGAGGATCTGGCTACCCATATACCTCACCCCTGGGTAAGGGGCATAACCATGCCTGTCTATGTTTGTGTCAGGACCTGTGGTGATGTAACAACCACATGTCTAATCATGTGATGGGTTCTGGGTGTGGTTTCAGGCTACTTAATGGAGGTGTGTTTGGCACATGGGAGTGAGTGTGGGAGTCTGTCATGGTGGACAGATTTCCATGTGTCCAGGGCGGACACTACAGACAGGAGTCTGTGTGTGTGGAGGGGCAAGCCTCCACAGTGTGTTAAGGCTTCAGGACTGAGCCTGAAGGAACGGACATTTGTTTCCCTATGCCTGAGCCAAAGGCTATTTGTAAGACTGTTTACCTTTATTTTGCTGACTTAAATGGTTTATTGTTGTGAATTCTGTTTGTGGGCTCCCCCGGTGGTGTTTTATGGTAGTGCCACTTATTTGCCTTCTTCTATCCTTGATCACCTGTTGACACCCATTAGGGGAGTTTCCTATTTAAGGCTGCTTGGCTGCTGGTCTGATGCCGGCCAACAATGTATCAGTAGCATTCTGTTGCATTCTCCTGCCTCAAGATCCTGTTCAGCTAAGTTGAATTTTGTTTCTAGTTAATGCTATTTTTGTCCAGCTATTTGCAATGTGACTCTCTGTAGCTGGAAGCTCTTGTGGACTGAAATTTCCACTCCAGTGGCATGAGTTGTCACTGGAGTTTTAAAGTAATTTCAGGATGGTGTTTTTGAGTAGTGTTTTGAAGTTGACCGTGAAGTGACTCTTTCCTGTACTTCTGCTATCTAGTAAGCGGACCTCACTGTGCTAAATCTGCTGTTCATCCTACGTATGTCTTTTCCTCTTGACTCACCGTCAATATCTGTGGGGGGCTGCTATCTCCTTTTGGGGTTCATCTCTGGAGGTAAGGCAGGCCTGTATATTCCTCTGATAGGGGTAGTTAGATCTCCGGCTGGCGCGTGGTGTCTAGGGCATCGTAGGAAACACTCCCCGGCTACTTCCAGTGTCGTGTCAGGTTCAGGTCACGCTCACTTTAGTTCCCATCACCCGAGAGCTAGTCCGTTGTTATTTTGATTTCCCTGCCATTGGGAAAATCATAACAGTTTGGCCGGCCAGGCATGTGTTAAAACTATGCACTAAAGCAGGAAAGGATATTAAAAGGTTTTTTTTTCCTTCTGTGTTTGGAAAGTGCACCTTAGTGCTTATTTGTACTCCTTGCTTAAACTGCAGTCTTCAGCCTTTTTTTTTTTTTCCTCTCCTCTTAATCTCTGAATGGCTTTGGTTACACCTGTTTGAATCATGGATCCACAGAGTTTGGTTGCAGGTCTGAATAACCTGGCTACAAAGGTCCAGAACTTACAAGATTTTGTTATACGTGCTCCAATGTCTGAACCTAAGATCCCTATGCCTGAATTTTTTACCGGAGACAGATCCCGTTTTTTGAATTTCAGAGAGAATTGTAAATTGTTTTTGTCTCTGAAATCTCACTCTGCTGGTGATCCTGCGCAACAGGTTAAAATTGTTATTTCTCTATTGCGGGGTGACCCACAAAGTTGGGCATTTGCATTGTCGCCAGGGGATCCTGCGTTATTAAATGTAGATGCGTTTTTTCTGGCTTTGGGGTTGCTTTATGAAGAACCTAATTTAGAGATTTTGGCTGAGAAAGCCTTGATAGCTCTTTCCCAAGGGCAAGATGAAGCTGAGATATACTGCCAAAAATTTCGTAAATGGTCGGTGCTTACTAAATGGAATGAGTGCGCTCTAGCAGCTAATTTCAGAGAAGGTCTCTCTGATGCCGTGAAGGATGTCATGGTGGGGTTCCCTGTGCCTACAGGTCTGAATGATGCCATGAAATTGGCTATCCAGATTGATCGGCGTTTACGGGAGCGCAAATCTGTGCACCATATGGCGGTATCTTCTGAGCAAAAATCTGTGCACCATATGGCGGTATCTTTTGAGCAAAGACCTGTGCACCATATGGCGGTATCTTCTGAGCAAAAACCTGTGCACCATATGGCGGTATCTTCTGAGCAAAAACCTGTGCATCATTTGGCGGTGACCTCTGAAAAGGCACCAGAGCATATGCAATGCGATAGTGTATTGTCTAGAGGCGAACGACAGAATTACAGGCGCAAAAATGGGTTGTGCTTCTATTGTGGAGATCCAGCTCATGTTATATCAGCATGCTTTAAACGCATAAAGAAGGTTGATAAAAAGGTTGATAAATCTTTTTCTATGGGTACCTTGCAGTCTAAATTTCTTTTGTCCATGACATTGATTTGTACTTTGTCATCTGTTACTGTGGATGCTTATGTGGATTCTGGCGCCGCTCTGAGTCTCATGGATTGGTCCTTTGCCAAGCGTTGTGGGTTTGATTTAGAGCCTCTGGAGGTTTCTATTCCCTTAAAGGGTATTGATTCTACACCTTTGGCTAGCAATAAACCACAATATTGGACACAAGTGACTATGCATCTTTCCCCAGACCATCAGGAGATTATTCGTTTCCTTGTGTTATATAATCTACATGACGTATTAGTACTTGGATTACCATGGTTACAAATTCATAATCCAGTCTTGGACTGGAGATCAATGTCTGTGCTGAGCTGGGGATGTCGGGGGATTCATGGGGATGCACCTTTGGTTCCCATTTCTTCATCTACTCCCTCTGAGATCCCAGCATTTCTGTCAGATTTTTATGATGTCTTTCAGGAGCCTAAAACTGATTCTCTCCCCCCTCACAGGGAGTGTGACTGCGCTATTGAGTTGATTCCCGGTAGTAAATTTCCTAAGGGTCGCTTGTTTAATTTGTCTGTACCTGAACATACTGCTATGCGGGAGTATATCAGAGAATCTTTGGAAAAGGGTCATATTCGCCCCTCTTTGTCTCCACTGGGGGCAGGGTTTTTCTTTGTGGGTAAAAAGGATGGTTCATTGAGACCTTGTATCGACTATCGACTTCTGAATAAGATTACAGTTAAATACCAGTACCCGTTACCTTTACTGACTGATCTTTTTGCTCGCATAAAGGGGGCGAAGTGGTTCACTAAGATCGATCTACGTGGTGCGTATAATTTGGTGCGGATTAAGCAGGGGGATGAGTGGAAGACCGCATTTAATACGCCTGAAGGCCATTTTGAGTATTTGGTAATGCCTTTCGGTCTCGCGAATGCCCCTTCCGTTTTTCAGTCCTTTATGCACGATATTTTCCGTGAATATCTGGATAAATTTATGATTGTGTATTTGGATGATATTTTGATTTTTTCGGATGACTGGGAATCTCATGTTCAACAGGTCAGGAGAGTTTTTCAGGTTTTACGAGCTAATTCTCTATTTGTGAAGGGCTCAAAGTGTATTTTTGGGGTTCAGAGAATTTCCTTTTTGGGATATATTTTTTCCCCTTCATCTATGGAGATGGACCCTGTTAAGGTTCAGGCTATTTGTGATTGGATACAACCTACTTCTCTAAAGAGTCTTCAGAAATTCTTGGGATTTGCTAATTTCTATCGCCGATTCATAGCGGGTTTTTCTGCCATTGCTAAACCTTTGACTGATTTGACCAAGAAGGGTGCTGATGTTGCTAATTGGTCCTCTGCGGCTGTGGAGGCCTTTCGGGAGCTTAAGCGCCGCTTTTCTTCTGCTCCTGTGTTGCGCCAGCCTGATGTTTCGCTCCCGTTCCAGGTTGAAGTAGATGCTTCCGAGATCGGAGCAGGTGCAGTTTTGTCGCAGAAAGGTCCTGACTGCTCAGTGATGAGACCATGTGCGTTTTTCTCTCGAAAGTTTTCGCCCGCTGAGCGAAATTATGATGTTGGAAATCGGGAGCTTTTGGCCATGAAGTGGGCATTTGAGGAGTGGCGTCATTGGCTTGAGGGTGCTAGACACCAGGTGGTGGTCTTGACTGACCACAAAAATCTAATTTATCTTGAGTCAGCCAAGCGTCTGAATCCTAGACAGGCGCGCTGGTCGTTGTTTTTCTCTCGATTTAACTTTGTGGTTTCATATCTGCCTGGGTCTAAGAATGTGAGGGCGGATGCCCTCTCTAGGAGTTTTGAGCCTGACTCGCCTGGTGATTCCGAACCTACTGGCATCCTGAAGGATGGGGTGATATTGTCAGCTGTCTCCCCAGATCTGCGGCGCTCTTTGCAGGAGTTTCAGGTGGATAGGCCTGATCGCTGTCCGCCTGGTAGACTGTTTGTCCCTGATGACTGGACCAGTAGAGTTATTTCGGAGGTTCACTCTTCCGCGTTGGCAGGTCATCCTGGAATTTTTGGCACCAGGGATCTGGTGTCTAGGTCCTTCTGGTGGCCTTCCTTGTCTCGAGATGTACGTATTTTTGTGCAGTCTTGTGATGTTTGTGCTCGGGCTAAGCCCTGCTGTTCCAGGGCCAGCGGGTTGTTGTTGCCCTTGCCTATTCCTAAGAGGCCTTGGACGCACATCTCTATGGACTTTATTTCTGACCTTCCTGTTTCTCGTAGGATGTCCGTCATCTGGGTGGTGTGTGACCGTTTTTCCAAGATGGTTCACTTGGTACCTTTGCCCAAATTGCCATCCTCCTCTGAGCTGGTCCCTCTATTTTTTCAGAATGTTGTGCGTTTGCATGGTATTCCTGAGAATATGGTGTCTGACAGGGGTACTCAGTTTGTGTCTAGATTTTGGCGGGCGTTCTGTGCCAGGATGGGCATCGACTTGTCTTTTTCGTCTGCATTCCATCCTCAGACTAATGGCCAGACTGAGCGTACTAATCAGACCTTGGAGACTTACTTGAGGTGTTTTGTGTCCGCTGATCAGGACGATTGGCTTGATTTTTTGCCATTGGCAGAGTTTGCCCTTAACAATCGGGCCAGTTCTGCCACTTTGGTTTCTCCATTTTTTTGTAATTCAGGGTTTCACCCTCGCTTTTCGTCCGGTCAATTGGAGTCTTCGGATTGTCCTGGAGTAGATGCTGTGGTTGATAGAATGCATCAGATTTGGGGACAGGTTGTGGACAATCTGAAGTTGTCCCAGGAGAAGACTCAACAGTTCACTAATCGTCATCGGCGTGTCGGTCCTCGTCTTTGTGTTGGGGACCTGGTTTGGTTGTCTTCTCGATTTGTTCCTATGAAGGTCTCGTCTCCTAAGTTTAAGCCTCGGTTTATCGGCCCTTATAGGATTCTGGAGGTTCTCAATCCTGTGTCCTTTCGTTTGGACCTCCCAGCATCTTTTACTATTCATAATGTTTTTCATCGGTCATTGTTGCGGAGGTATGAGGTGCCGGTTGTTCCGTCTGCTGATCCTCCTGCTCCTGTGCTGGTTGAGGGTGAGTTGGAGTATGTGGTGGAAAAGATCTTGGACTCCCGTGTTTCCAGACGGAAACTTCAGTATCTGGTTAAGTGGAAAGGCTATGGTCAGGAGGATAATTCTTGGGTGACAGCATCTGATGTTCATGCTCCTGATTTGGTTCGTGCATTTCATAGTGCTCATCCAGATCGCCCTGGTGGTTCTGGTGAGGGTTCGGTGCCCCCTCCTTAAGGGGGGGGTACTGTTGTGAATTCTGTTTGTGGGCTCCCCCGGTGGTGTTTTATGGTAGTGCCACTTATTTGCCTTCTTCTATCCTTGATCACCTGTTGACACCCATTAGGGGAGTTTCCTATTTAAGGCTGCTTGGCTGCTGGTCTGATGCCGGCCAACAATGTATCAGTAGCATTCTGTTGCATTCTCCTGCCTCAAGATCCTGTTCAGCTAAGTTGAATTTTGTTTCTAGTTAATGCTATTTTTGTCCAGCTATTTGCAATGTGACTCTCTGTAGCTGGAAGCTCTTGTGGACTGAAATTGCCACTCCAGTGGCATGAGTTGTCACTGGAGTTTTAAAGTAATTTCAGGATGGTGTTTTTGAGTAGTGTTTTGAAGTTGACCGTGAAGTGACTCTTTCCTGTACTTCTGCTATCTAGTAAGCGGACCTCACTGTGCTAAATCTGCTGTTCATCCTACGTATGTCTTTTCCTCTTGACTCACCGTCAATATCTGTGGGGGGCTGCTATCTCCTTTTGGGGTTCATCTCTGGAGGTAAGGCAGGCCTGTATATTCCTCTGATAGGGGTAGTTAGATCTCCGGCTGGCGCGTGGTGTCTAGGGCATCGTAGGAAACACTCCCCGGCTACTTCCAGTGTCGTGTCAGGTTCAGGTCACGGTCACTTTAGTTCCCATCACCCGAGAGCTAGTCCGTTGTTATTTTGATTTCCCTGCCATTGGGAAAATCATAACAGTTTATGGAGCGAATAAACCTACATGAACACTGAAGAGAATGTGCCTCCTGTTTCATCCTACGCATCTGAGCGAGTGAACCCCTACAATAGTATAAGGAAAAGATAACGTTGAGGCATTATTAAGTGGATATTAATTATTAATAGTCAAGTTCGGCATTAATAGTTAATATCAGACCTCAATAGAGGTGTAGGGAGAGTTCCTCCTTTGATTACCAAAAGGTTTAATATTGTAGGAGGAAAACCCTGTCCTTTTACAGCTTTCACAAATGTATCCATGGGGCTCAGGTGACCGGTGGGTCCAAGCCCTGACTACCCAAAATGTATCAATGGTTCAGTGCTCAACTTGAATTGTTCTATTTGCATAGTTTTTCCTCCCTGCTCAAGCTAGCTGACCTGGACAATGTGTAATCAACATAACAGCAAAGATCATTGTTCAATTATTCTGCAACGTTAGTCATCTAGGATAACAGCACAATATGTTATATCAACTTACAAGTCAATATTACAGGCTTAAACAAAAGTCTTTGTTTTCTTGACCAACCAGAAAGAAACACATAAATTCAAAAGTTAAATAGATAACAGTCAATGACTCCTGGCTTACAGAAAATAGACATCTGGCTAATTAAGGTAAAATTCTGTGTTGTCACGATCAGGTTGCAGCTCTCTGTCAGTAATCACAGATTGCAAGGATGGCTAGTGGTACCAGAAACACAGCTAGGGAGTTGGCCAATACTACAGATGGTGGGGATGAGGTGGAAGGCTATGTTGCTCAAGCAGAGGGGAAGAACAGCTCAGGCTCAGCCACTAGTGGTCAGACCCGCAGTGTGCCCCTCACCATCTGCCTTTCTCCCCAACGAGGCAAGCTCAGATACCCTCCTGCAAGCAGTCATGGCCAGACTCAAGGCCGGAGACAAAGCCACGTATGAGACCCTCATGGCAGCAGCAGAACATCAGCGTGAGCGCGAGCGCCAGCAACAAAGGTTTCAGATCAGACTCCAGCTCCAGACACAGACCCCAGCCACTCATGAATCCCCAGAGATCCAGGGCACAAAGTTATGGGAGGAGTACTTTTCCCCTGCTGGACTAAGGATGGGACTTCAATACATTCTTACTGGCATTTAAAAAACTTGCCATTTATACCTTCTGCCTGAGGACCTGTGGGTCCGGTTCTTAACCCCTCACCTCAGGGGTAAGGCCCTGTAAATCTATGGGGCAGCACATGGTTAGCACAGCAGCCTTTCAGCGCTGGAGTCCTGGGTTCAAACCCCACCAAGGACAACATCTGCAAGAGTTTGTATGTTCTCTCCGTGTTTGCGTGGGTTTCCTCCGTGTACTCCGGTTTTCTCCCACATTCCAAAGACATGCTGATAGGGAATTTAGATTGTGAGCCTCAACGGGACAGCAATGATAATGTGTGCAACCTGTAAAATGCTGTGGAATATGTTAGCGCTATATAAAAATAAAGGTTATTATTATTTTTATTAACTTTGGGTAACTGCCGAGAGAGACCTCCTTGAGCTATGAGGATATCAAGCAGGCTCTGGTCTGGCAGCATAACTTGACCCCTGAGATGTACTGGAAAAAGCTTACAGCGGAGTCCTGAAGACAGCTCGGCTGATCACATGTGGGCTCTGAGAGCAGTTGACCAATGGACCATGGGATTGGAGCTCATCGCGACTGAGTAGTTTTTGTGGAACTGCTCAGAGGACCTCCAGCAGTATCTCCGTGACCGGAAGTCAAAGGGAGCCTCTGCAAAAGCCACACTTATCAATAGAGCATTCCAACAGGACCCCAGAGGTCTAGATACCTGCTGGCTGGAGAAGGAGTAAGATGAACATGGTACCTGCTGTCCCTGCCCCAAGCCTAACGGGGCACCTGCCCATGCTTCCTTCCCCACGTCGGTGGTGGAACCTCGACTATGGCATGTCTACAAACACGCGGGACACTTTAAAGCCACGTGTCCACAGCACCAAAAGGGCCCGTCCCAATCCCAGAAACCGTCCACTGTTTTGGGTGGGTGTGGGACCTTGACAACTTTCAGCCCATCACCATAGGCCAGACCATGGCCATGGGACTACAGGACACTGGTGCTGAGATGACTCTTGTGCAGCCTCAGCTGGTATCCCCACGGGATTTGGTATACGGGAAAACCCTCCCTGTTTCTGGGATTGGAGGAGTTGAACCAGTGCTGCCCGTTACCAAGGTGTATTTGGCTGGGGCCCCGGGAAGGCAGAGTGGGAGGTGGGGGTAACCTCGAATATTTCCACAAGTGTCCCAGTATGTGACCACTGAACCTCCAAGGCCTGATCCACTAGACGACAACGTACAGGGGCTGGATGGTAAATTTTAGCCTTGGGGGCAAGCACACAGCAGTGGCCCATGAACAGTGGCCCACCCTTAAAGGGGTTGTTGGATTTTAAGCTACATGTCTACAGTCACTATGTGTGAATCCTCATATCGTGCACACTGTGCGCTGTAAAGATTCTCTGGTGCCGGCGCTGGGAACAGGTGGTCTTGAGACCGCAAGCATGCAATTCAACCTGTCATGATCTCTGCAGGCAGAGATCATAGCAAGCCTATAGAGGGACAAGCTCTCGGAAGATGGAACTATACTGACCATGAACTAAGCCTGCCGCGCAACTAGAAATAGCCAGGTAGCATTTCCTATTTATCGCTAGATGCCCAGCTCTGGCCTAAGACCTAAATAGCTAGCAGAGGGAAATATAAGACCTGGCTCACCTCTAGAGAAATATTCCAAAGAAGACAGTAGCCCCCCACATATAATGACGGTGAGTTCAGATGAAACAACAAACGCAGCAGGAAAATAGTCTTAGCAAATTTGAGGTCCGCTTACTAGATAGCAGAAGACAGATAGTATACTTTCATGGTCAGCAGAAAAACACTAACAAAACACCATCCAGAGATTACCTTAAACTCTGGCATTAACTCATAACGCCAGAGTAGCAATCCCTGATCAACGAGAGCTTTCCAGACACAGTAACAAAACTTCAGCTGTGAACTGGAACAAATAGGCAAAACGAAACATGGACAAAAGTCCAACTTATCTAGTAGTTGTCAGAAGCAGGAACAAGCACTGAGAGGCATCAGATAACATTGTTGACCGGCAAGAAACCACCAGAGAAATGAGCTTAAATAGCGACACCCACTACTGATGGAACCAGGTGAAACAGGAAAGAGGATGACAAGTCCAATTCCACAAGCGGCCACCGGGGGAGCCCAGAATCCAAATTCACAACAGTACCCCCCCCTCAAGGAGGGGGCACCGAACCCTCACCAGATCCACCAGGGCGACCAGGATGAGCCCTATGGAAGGCACGAACAAGATCAGAAGCATGAACATCAGATGCATTGACCCAAGAATTATCCTCCTGGCCGTAACCCTTCCAGTTGACCAGATACTGGAGTCTCCGTCTGGAAACACGAGAGTCCAAAATTTTCTCCACAACGTACTCCAACTCACCCTCAACCAACACCGGAGCAGGAGGCTCAACCGAAGGTACAACAGGTACCTCATACCTGCGCAATAACGACCGATGAAAAACGTTATGAATGGAAAAGGACGCAGGGAGGTCCAAACGGAAAGAAACAGGATTAAGAATCTCCAATATACTATAAGGGCCGATGAACCGAGGTTTAAACTTAGGAGAAGAGACCCTCATAGGGACAAAACGAGAAGACAACCACACCAAATCTCCAACACAAAGCCGAGAACCAACACGACGATGACGGTTGGCAAAACGCTGAGTCTTCTCCTGGGACAACTTCAAATTGTCCATAACCTGCCCCCAGATGTGATGCAATCTCTCCACCACCGCATCCACTCCAGGACAATCCGAGGATTCCACCTGACCGGAGGAAAATCGAGGGTGAAACCCCGAATTACAGAAAAACGGGGACACCAAGGTGGAAGAGCTGGCCCGATTATTGAGGGCGAACTCTGCCAATGGCAAAAAAGCAACCCAATCATCCCGGTCAGCAGAGACAAAACACCTCAGATATGTCTCCAGGGTCTGATTAGTCCGCTCGGTCTGGCCATTAGTCTGAGGGTGAAAAGCAGATGAAAAAGACAAATCTATGCCCATCCTAGCACAGAATGCCCGCCAAAATCTAGACACAAATTGGGTACCTCTGTCAGAAACAATATTCTCAGGAATACCGTGCAATCGGACAACATTCTGAAAAAACAGAGGAACCAACTCAGAAGAAGAAGGCAACTTGGGCAGAGGAACCAAATGGACCATTTTAGAGAAACGGTCACAGACCACCCAGATGACAGACATCTTCTGGGAAACAGGCAGATCTGAAATAAAATCCATCGAGATGTGTGTCCAAGGCCTCTTAGGAATAGGCAAGGGCAACAGCAGTCCGCTAGCCCGAGAACTACAAGACTTGGCCCGAGCACAAATGTCACATGACTGCACAAAGACTCGCACATCTCGTGACAGGGAAGGCCACCAGAAGGATCTTGCCACCAAATCCCTGGTACCAAAAATTCCGGGATGACCTGCCAATGCAGAAGAATGTACCTCAGAGATGACTCTACTGGTCCAATCATCCGGAACAAACAGTCTATCAGGCGGACAACGATCCGGTCTATCCGCCTGAAACTCTTGCAAGGACCGCCGCAGATCAGGAGAAACGGCCGACAAAATTACTCCCTCCCTAAGGATACCTGTGGGTTCAGCATTACCAGGAGAGTCCGGGTCAAAACTCCTAGAAAGGGCATCTGCCTTAACATTCTTAGAACCCGGTAGGTATGACACCACAAAATTAAAGCGAGAAAAAAAATAAAGACCAGCGCGCCTGTCTAGGATTCAGGCGCCTGGCAGTCTCAAGATAAATCAAATTTTTGTGGTCAGTCAATACCACCACCCGATGCTTAGCCCCCTCTAGCCAATGGCGCCACTCCTCAAACGCCCACTTCATGGCCAAAAGCTCCCTATTCCCAACATCATAATTCCGCTCTGCGGGCGAAAATTTGCGAGAAAAGAAGGCACAAGGCCTAATGACGGAGCAGTCGGAACCTCTCTGCGACAACACTGCCCCAGCTCCGATCTCCGAAGCGTCAACCTCAACCTGAAAAGGCAGATTCACATCAGGCTGACGTAACACAGGGGCAGAGGCAAAACGGTGCTTAAGCTCCTGAAAGGCCTCTACAGCATGAGGGGACCAATTAGCAACATCAGCGCCATGTCTGGTCAAATCAGTCAGTGGTTTAACGACATCCGAAAAACCAGCAATAAATCGGCGGTAAAAGTTGGCAAAGCCCAAAAATCTCTGAAGACCCTTAAGAGAGGAGGGCTGAGTCCAGTCACAAATAGCTTGCACCTTGACGGGATCCATCTCAATGGAAGAGGGAGAAAAAATATACCCCAAAAAGGAAATTTTCTGGACCCCAAAAACGCACTTAGACCCCTTCACACATAAAGAATTAGACCGCAGAACCTGAAAAACTCTCCTGACCTGCTGGACATGAGAGTCCCAGTCATCAGAAAAAATCAGAATATCATCCAGATATATTATCATAAATTTATCCAAAAAATCGCGGAAAATATCATGCATAAAAGACTGGAAAACTGAAGGGGCATTAGAAAGACCAAAAGGCATGACCAAATACTCAAAGTGGCCCTCGGGCGTATTAAATGCGGTCTTCCACTCATCCCCCTGCCTGATCCGCACCAAATTATACGCCCCACGAAGATCAATTTTAGAGAACCACTTAGCACCCTCTATACGAGCAAACAAATCAGTAAGCAATGGCAATGGGTATTGGTACTTAACAGTGATCTTATTCAGAAGCCGATAATCAATACATGGTCTCAAAGAGCCGTCCTTTTTTGAGACAAAGAAAAACCCAGCTCCCAAAGGAGAAGAAGATGGACGAATATGTCCCTTTTCCAAAGACTCCTTTATATATTCCCGCATAGCAGCATGTTCCGGCACAGACAGATTAAACAAACGACCCTTTGGATATTTGCAACCCGGTATCAAATCTATGGCACAATCGCACTCACGGTGCGGAGGTAACGACCCAAGCTTGGGTTCGTCAAAGACGTCTTGATAATCAGAGAGGAACTCAGGGACTTCAGAGGGAATGGACGACGAAATAGAAACCAAAGGTAAGTCCCCATGAATACCCTTACATCCCCAGCTCAACACAGACATTGCTCTCCAGTCCAAGACTGGATTGTGAGACTGCAACCATGGCAATCCCAGTACCAAATCGTCATGTAAATTATACAGCACCAGGAAACGAATAATCTCCTGGTGATCCGGATTGATACGCATGGTTACTTGTGTCCAGTATTGTGGTTTATTATTAGCCAATGGGGTGGAGTCAATCCCCTTCAGAGGAATAAGAGTCTCCAAAGGCTCTAAATCAAAACCACAACGATTGGCAAAGGACCAATCCATAAGACTCAGAGCGGCGCCAGAGTCAACATAGGCGTCCGTGGCAATGGATGACAAAGAGCAAATCAGGGTTACAGACAAAATAAACTTAGACTGAATGGTGCCAATGGAAACAGACTTATCAAGCTTCTTTGTACGCCTAGAGCATGCTGATATAACATGAGTAGAATCTCCACAATAGAAGCACAATCCATTCTTCCGTCTAAAATTCTGTCGCTCGCTCCTGGACAGAATTCTATCACACTGCATACTTTCTGGCGTCTTTTCCATAGACACCGCCAGATGGTGCACCGGTTTGCGCTCCCGCAGACGCCTATCAATCTGAATAGCCATTGTCATGGACTCATTCAGACCTGCAGGCACAGGGAACCCCACCATAACATCCTTAACGGCATCAGAGAGACCTTCTCTGAAAGTTGCCGCCAAGGCGCACTCATTCCACTGAGTAAGCACAGACCATTTACGGAATTTTTGGCAGTAAACCTCAGCTTCGTCTTGCCCCTGAGATAGTGCCATCAAAGTTTTTTCTGCCTGAAGTTCCAAATGAGGTTCCTCATAAAGCAAGCCCAAGGCCAGAAAAAACGCATCCACATCGCGCAACGCAGGATCCCCTGCTGGCAATGAGAAGGCCCAATCTTGAGGGTCACCCCTGAGCAAGGAAATCACAATCCTAACCTGCTGAGCAGGGTCTCCAGCTGAACGAGACTTCAGGGACAAATAAAGCTTACAATTATTTCGGAAATTCTGGAAGCTAGCTCTATTCCCTGTGAAGAACTCCGGCAAAGGAATTCTCGGCTCAGATACTGGAGCATGTACCACAAAATCTTGTAAATTTTGTACTTTCGTGATGAGATTATTCAAACCCGCAGTTACACTCTGAAGATCCATTATTGTCAGGTGCACACAGAGCCATACAGAGATTAGGAGGAGAGAGAGAAAAAAGACTGCAGCAAGGCAAACTGGAAAAAAAAAAAAAAAAAAAAAAAATTCCAGCAGACTTCTTATAACTCTCCTTTCTCAACCTGGGTCTTTAACACTTTATGGGCCGGTCAAACTGTCATGATCTCTGCAGGCAGAGATCATAGCAAGCCTATAGAGGGACAAGCTCTCGGAAGATGGAACTATACTGACCATGAACTAAGCCTGCCGCGCAACTAGAAATAGCCAGGTAGCATTTCCTATTTATCGCTAGATGCCCAGCTCTGGCCTAAGACCTAAATAGCTAGCAGAGGGAAATATAAGACCTGGCTCACCTCTAGAGAAATATTCCAAAGAAGACAGTAGCCCCCCACATATAATGACGGTGAGTTCAGATGAAACAACAAACGCAGCAGGAAAATAGTCTTAGCAAATTTGAGGTCCGCTTACTAGATAGCAGAAGACAGATAGTATACTTTCATGGTCAGCAGAAAAACACTAACAAAACACCATCCAGAGATTACCTTAAACTCTGGCATTAACTCATAACGCCAGAGTAGCAATCCCTGATCAACGAGAGCTTTCCAGACACAGTAACAAAACTTCAGCTGTGAACTGGAACAAATAGGCAAAACGAAACATGGACAAAAGTCCAACTTATCTAGTAGTTGTCAGAAGCAGGAACAAGCACTGAGAGGCATCAGATAACATTGTTGACCGGCAAGAAACCACCAGAGAAATGAGCTTAAATAGCGACACCCACTACTGATGGAACCAGGTGAAACAGGAAAGAGGATGACAAGTCCAATTCCACAAGCGGCCACCGGGGGAGCCCAGAATCCAAATTCACAACATCAACCCCTGGCAAAAATTATGTAATCACCGGCCTTGGAGGATGTTCATTCAGTTGTTTAATTTTGTAGAAAAAAAGCAGATCACAGACATGGCACAAAACTAAAGTCATTTCAAATGGCAACTTTCTGGCTTTAGGAAACACTAAAAGAAATCAAGAACAAAAAATGTGGTAGTCAGTAATGGTTACTTTTTTTTAACCAAGCATAGGGGAAAAATTATGGAGTCTCACAATTCTGAGGGAAAAATTATGGAATCACCCTATAAATTTTCATTCCCAAAAATAACACCTGCATCAAATTAGATCTGCTCGTTAGTCTGCATCTAAAAAGGAGTGACCACACCTTGGAGAGCTGTTGCACCAAGTGCACTGACATGAATCATGGCTCCAACATGAGAGATGTCAATTGAAACAAAGGAGAGGATTATCAAACTCTTAAAAAAGGGTAAATCATCACGCAATGTTGCAAAAGATGTTGGTTGTTCACAGTCAGCTGTGTATAAAATCTGGACCAGATACAAACAACATGGGAAGGTTGTTAAAGGCAAACATACTGGTAGACCAAGGAAGACATCAAAGCGTCAAGATTGGAAACTTAAAGCAATATTTCTCCAAAACAGGAAATGCACAACAAAACAAATGAGGAATGAATGGGTGGAAAATGGAGTCAACGTCTGTGACCAAACTCTAAGAAACCGCCTAAAGGAAATGGGATTTACATACAGAAAAGCTAAATGAAAGCCATCAGTAACACCTAAACAGAAAAAAACAAGGTTACTATGGGCTAAGGAAAAGCAATTGTGGACTGTGGATGACTGGATGAAAGTCATATTCAGTGATGAATCGCGAATCTGCATTGGGCAAGGTGATGATGTTGGAACTTTTGTTTGGTGCCGTTCCAATGATATTTATAAAGATGACTGCCTGAAGAGAACATGCAAATTTCCACAGTCATTGATGATATGGAGCTGCATGTCAGGTAAAGGCACTGGAGAGATGGCTGTCATTACATCTATATATATAATTGTCTAAGGGGTACTTCCGTCTTTCTGTCGGCAACTTCTGTCACGGTTATTCATTCGCTGATTGGTCTCGCCAGCTGCCTGTCATGGCTGCCGTGACCAATCAGCGACAGGCACAGTCCGATTAGTCCCTCCCTACTCCCCTGGAGTCTGTGCTGGCCGCCCGCCCGCTCCATACTCCCCGCAGTCACGGCTCACACAGGGTTAATGCCAGCGGTAACGGACCGCGTTATGCCGCGGGTAACTCACTCCGTTACTGCCGCTATTAACCCTGTGTGACCAAGTTTTTACTATTGAGGCTGCCTATGCAGCTGCAGCGCCCCAGAGGCCTGGTTGTTGCAGTAATGTCGCTCTGCCACTAAGGGGAGTGATGTTACGTCTGATAGCACTAAAGGAGTTCACCTGACCAGGTATCATAGACACACACTACACTCCACACTCCGGCCACCAGGGGATGGTCCTATCTATTAGGCCACTCCTCACACTCTGGTAAAACTGGGGGTTGGACAGGAAGTTAGGGAGAAAGTAGCTAGGGAGAGCTAGAGAGAGGACCTGTCAGGGGTGGGATCCTGACAGCGGCCTAGGACAGACAGAACGATACGGAGCCGTGCTTGAGTATAACAGCGGCAGACTCCTAAGAAAGGAAACGAAAGCGGAGTATATTGCGGAGAAGTGAGTAGCGAGATCGCAGCACAGAGGAGATAGAACCAGGAGGAGTCGTGCCCTTAAGACCGTGGCAACATCCTTCTGAGGTGCGTAGCCGGTGGCCGGAGCACCGAGGAAGTAAGGGACTCTACGTATTACTTCAAACAGCGGCAGGACAGTTAACTATAGGTTGGCTGTCTCACCTAAATCACCTAACGAAGACAAAGGAGGCAATTGTGGGAGAGGGGCGTCTCTAGGGTCCCAGAATAACTCCAGGCCTACCCCGTCATACGGGTGCGTCCTAGCCATATCATCTGGGGGACGGAGAGAGAGAGGACATCAGAAACAGACACAACAGTTGTGAGGACTATCCCGTGGTGCTCAGCAGGGAAGAACTACAACACACAGGCGCTAGAAGGTAGGCACTGATTTCCACCTGCAAAGGGAACTCTGAATGTGCCTTCGGACCGGCCGGTCTCAGCCAGCCCTGTTAGCAGTGCTCTGGATTGAGGATCCTGAAGCCTTCAGTAAAAAGGTAAAGAGACTGCAACCCTGTGTCCTCGTTATTCACCGCGCCTTATCACATCTTTCATTGGACGCCTCTTAGCAGGGTCACGGACCGGGTCTAGCCAACGTGACAACCCCAGAACCGAGACAGAGAGGCCCGGTATCGAGTACCCCACGGCCCTGCGTCTGGGGGCGCTCCAATTTGGCATCATGAACAGGATCTACTTAAGCCTGAAGAATCAGGTCATGTGTGCCTTGGAACTGTGTTGGATTGTGCTTGAACAGTGACTTACTGCAAAGACTGTGTATTGCTGTTTGTCGCCCAAAATCAGCCGTGCGGGGAGCACGGAGGGGGGAGCCATAGTTTCGTGTGCGGAGCCGGCCGAAAAGAGCGTGGAGCGAGAAACCGCGGGAGGGTGCTGACTCCGGAAGAGGAAGCCCGACCCCGGTAGGTTAGCAGGAAGAAGGAACGGCCATGTCGGACCCCGGAGGGGCGGAGGCGGCGGTCGCAGCCACAGACGCGGGGGCACCTCCAGGCCCCGTAGTAGATGCAGCCGCGGGTCTTGTACCACCGCCAGATGCCGCGGGGCTTGCCGCCCCCATCAGCCAGCCGGACACTGCCGCAGCTATGACAGCCATAATGCCCTTTTCCATGCCGTACCTACCCGGAGCCGCTTGGCTCCCGCGATACTCTGGAGAGTCCCATACATTAACTGACTTTAAAGAGGGGATTTGCAGCCTGCTTGAGTTTTATCCCCTGACAGAGCCTCAGAAAGTTCATATGATAATGAACCAACTCTTTGGAGCGGCCTTGAGAGAAGTGAAGTCCTGGCCCGCCGCAGATAAGAAGACTGCGCAACAGATCTTTGCAAAGCTTAAAACCACCTTTGACACCCGCACTGCTACAGAAATTAAATTGACATTTTATGGATGCAAGCAAAGGCCGCAGGATAGCTTACGGGACTATGCCCTTAATCTGCAGGAGGCACTGAGGGCCATTAAGCAGAGTGATCCAAGCGGTATGCAAGATGAAGATAAACTCCTAAAGGATTGGTTCATTGAGGGGCTCCTGTGCAGTCACCAAAGGGCCCAGCTACACTTCCTAGCCATGCAGAATCCCGATCTGACATTTGCGCAATTGTAGCGCCCCTACTGCCGCAGGGCCGAGGGGTACCCGGTACCGGGCCTCTGAGTCTCTGCTCTGGGGTTGTCACGGTGGCTAGACCCGGTCCGTGACCCTGCTGAGGGGCGCCCAATGAAAGGTGTGGATGGTGGTGGTAGTGCGGTGCAGTGCTGGTCACAGTAAATAACGAGGACACCAGGTTGCAGTCTCTTTACCTCTTTACTGAAGGTCTCGAGGTGTCCAATCCAGGGCACTGTTAACCGGGCCATCTGAGACCGGCCGGTCCGAAGGCACATCAGGAGTCCCCTTTAACAGGTGGGAATCAGCGTCTACCTTCTAGCGCTTGTGTGTTGTAGTCCTTCCCTGCTGAGCACCCCGGGATAGTCCTCACAACTTATTCTGTCTGTCTCTGATCTTCGTTCTCTCCGTCCCCCAGATGATATGGCTAGGACGCACCCGTATGACGGGGTAGGCCTGGAGTTCTTCCGGGACTCTAGAGTCGCCCCTCTCCCACAGCTGCCTCCGTTGTCTGCTTAGGTGTTTAAGTGAGGCAGCCAACCTGTAATTGGCTGCCCTGCCGTGGTTTGAAGTAATACTTAAAGTCTCTTACTTTCTCGGCGTTCCGGCCACCGACTGTTTGCGCCTCAGAAGGATGTTGCCTCGGTCTTACAGCACAACTCCTTCTGGTCCTATTGCCTCTTTGCTGTATTCCTGCTTTTCTCACTCAGCACGATAAACCTCGCTTCTTGTCCTTTCTTAGGCATCTGTCAGGATCCCATCCCTGACAGGTCCTCTCTCTAGCTCTTCCCAGTTACTTCTTCCTGTCTCCCTGTCCAACCCCCAGTTTTACCAGAGTGTGAGGAGTGGCCTGCTAGATAGAACCACTCCCCCTGGTGGCCGGAGTGTGAAGTGTAGTGTGAGTGTTACCTGGTCAGGTGAACTCCTTTAGTGCAATCAGACGTAACATCACTCCCCTTAGCGGCAGAGCGACGTTACTGCAACGACCAGGACTCTGGGACTGGGAAAATAAGAACAACAATACATGTTAACAGGAAAACACACAACATTTTGAGAGATTATAATTAAGCATAACAGTGCTTCCCTCTATGGGAGGTGAGGACTCTTGAACGTTGCGAAAGTTAGGTCATGCACAGTTTATGACTCTCAGTTCAGTGGTTGAAACTGCGGGGACCCCGGGTAAACAAAGGGGTCCCCTTTTAGAAGTTTTTGGAGCAATTCATTGTACATTACTCCGTTGTCCATTTTTAAAACCTGTAACAGAAGATATGCACACAAACATTTTCAACTAAATAGCAGCCCTTATTAATACCTCCAAGTTTTGTAGCGGAGGGGAGTTTGATTCTGAGTGCTGCGTGTGGACCTTCGCAGCACAGTGGTCGCTATTGACCTAACAGGGCCCGCTATGCTTGCTACCGCTGGTGTAGTGCACTGTCTTCTGGCTACACTTCTAGTGAGTCTGGGTAGCACTGGCAGGCTAGAGCTCTCAGGGCTGCTGCTACCAACAGTGGGTACGACAGATTCGCCGATAGCAGAGGGAGGACTTGCCGGTTCAACGGTTGGCATGGCATCTTCAGGTCGGATCTGCTGAGCTTGCTGAGGCTGCGGGGCCGGATGATCTGGTACCACCCTTGTTTCTGGTGGGTTTGGCTGGGGGAACGTTAGAACAGGTACCACGATGGCCTGATTTATCTGAGTCCAGGACTGGGGGAAGTCACCAAGGACAGTGTGGATCATCTTCTCCTTTTCTACAGGTGGGGAGATTCCTGGAGCCGTTTCCCTCTCTCTCAACTTATCAGGGCAGACCTTAAGGTGATCCCTGGATATCGCCGTTGAGGTCTCCCCTCCGTCCTTGCTGATGAGACAGACCTTCGTGTTGTCGAAATCGGATGGCAGGATGGTATACGGTTCCGCTTCCCATTGGTCATCGAGCTTGTGTAGTCTCCTCTTTCGTTTGAGTACTTGCTCACCAGGTGACAGGGGAATCGCAGGAGCGTGCTGGTTGTAGTCCCTTTCTTGTTTCTGCCTAGCCTGGGCGAGACTTCTTTCCACGCACTCCTGTACTTTGCGGTACCTTCGCTGCCTTTCTGCATCCCAATCTGCATCCGGCGAGGTATCTTCGGGGACTAGGACCCCCATGTCCAGATCAACGGGTAACTGGCTAGACCTTCCTCGCATCAGGTACGCTGGAGTGCAGTTGGTAGAATTTACTGGGATGTGATTGTATATATCCACTAAGTCAGGCAACTTTGTCGGCCACAGGTTCCGTTCCTCTACGGGCAAGGTCTTCAATAAGTCGATCACCACTTGGTTCATCTTTTCGCACATCCCATTGGTTTGAGGATGGTACGGTGTGGTTCTGATCTTCTTACACCCGTACAGTTGGCAGAACTCTTGGAACACTTCTGCTTCGAATGCTGGTCCCTGATCGGTCAGTACCTTCTCCGGGTAGCCATGGGGCCTACAAAAGTACTGCTGGAAGGCCTTGGCGGCAGTCCTGGCCGTTAGATCCTTGGCAGGTACGACCACCAAAAATCTGGAGTAGTGATCTACGATGGTAAGAGCGTAAGTATAGCCTGACCAGCTAGGTGTCAGCTTCACATGATCGAGCGCGACCAGTTCGAGCGGCCGTTTGGTGATGATAGGCCGCAGGGGAGCCCGTTGGCTACCACGGTCCTTCCTGCGTAGGCTACATGGACCGCACTCCCGACACCACTTCTCAATGGCTCTCTTCATGCCAATCCAATAGAACCTCCCTCGGAGTAGCCTCTCTAGCTTTCTCCACCCGAAGTGTCCGGCTCCATCGTGGTAGGCTCCCAGAACGATGGGCGCATCTCGCCTTGGCACCACTATCTGCCACACCAATTCATGAGTACGTGGGTCGATGCTCCTCCGGCACAGCTTGCCGTCATGGATAAACCATCCTGAGTTTCCGCCCATCCGTGATGGGGCAGGGGATTCAGCGTGGCATCCGGTTGGTTCTTGTGCCTGTTCCTCACATGATGGGAGTTCTGAGTGGCTTTGGGGCGATGGAATGCAGGCAGCTCCACCTCTTCCAGTGCCTCCGGGTCTTCCCCTGTTTCTGGCAAATTGGGCATTCGAGACAAGGCATCGGCATTTGCATTCTTGCGTCCTGCCCGGTACTTGATGGTGAAGTCGTAGTTGGACAGCCGGGCCATCCACCGCTGTTCCAAGGCCCCGAGTTTGGCGGTATCCAGATGCATTAGCGGATTGTTATCCGTGAACACGGTGAATTTCGCTGAGGCCAGGTAGTGTTTGAACCTCTCTGTCACTGCCCAGACGATGGCAAGGAATTCCAGCTTGAAGGAGCTGTAGTTGTCAGGGTTCCTTTCTGTGGGACGAAGTTTCCAGCTAGCGTAAGCGATTACCCTCTCCTTGCCTTTCTGGACCTGGGACAGCACGGCTCCCAATCCTACATTGCTGGCATCCGTGTACAGCACAAACGGTTGGTTGTATTCAGGGTAGGCCAGTACCTCTTCTCCCGTCAGTGCCGACTTCAAGCAAGTGAAGGATCCTTCCAGCCCCTCGTTCCAATCAAATGGGGTGTTCTTCCCCTTGGTTTTCTTTGATTGGCCCACCAACAGGTCTTGCAAGGGCGCTGCCTTCTTGGTGAAGTCCTTAATGAACCTCCGGTAGTAGCCTACCAGCCCTAGGAACTGCCGGACTTCGTGGAGGTTGCTGGGCTTCGGCCAGTCCTGGATTACCGTGACCATGTCGGGGTCTGGGGCCACTCCTTCAGCACTCACCACATGGCCCAGGTACTGCACTTTGGGTTTCAGCAGATGACATTTGGACGGTTTCACCTTTAAGCCAAAGTTGGACAGGGCTTCAAACACCTCAGCCAGGTGTTTCAGATGGTCTTCGTAGGTCTTAGAGAAGACAATGACATCATCCAAATACAGCAGTACGGTCTCAAAGTTCTTGTGCCCCAGACAGCACTCCATCATTCTCTGGAACGTCCCCGGGGCATTGCACAATCCGAAGGGCATGTAGTTGAACTCGCAGAGACCCATCGGTGTCGTGAAGGCTGTCTTCTCTTTGTCCGCCTCCGCCACGGGAACCTGCCAATACCCACTGGTGAGATCTAAGGTAGAGAAATAGTTAGCAGACTTTAGGGCAGCCAGAGACTCCTCTATCCTGGGCAGTGGGTATGCGTCCTTATGTGTAATGCGATTCAACTGCCTGTAATCAACGCACATCCTCATTGTGCCATCTTTCTTTTTAACAAGGACTAACGGAGCTGCCCAGGGGCTACAACCGTCTCTCACCACCCCAGCCTCCTTCATTTCTCGCAACATGTCCTTAGCGCACTGGTAATGAGCTGGGGGTACAGGGCGGTATCTCTCTTTTATGAACCGGTGATCTCCCGTGGGGATATGGTGTTGGATCCCTTTCACCTGTCCAAAATCTAAGGGGTGTTTGCTAAATACCCGCTCGTACTCGTGAACCACCCTGTAGGCCCCCTGTTTCTGATGGGATGGGGTGGAGTCAGTGCCCACATGCAATTCCCGACACCAATCTTTCGAGGGCCCTGCAGAACCGTTGTCCCCCGCCAGATTAGATGGGGCCAAGGGTCCAGGTGTCTGTATCACACTATTATTGACGGTGAACAGTTTGGCGAGCGTGGCATACTTGGTGAGATGGACCTCTTCCTCCCCGCAATTAAGGACACGTACTGGCACCCTCCCCTAGCGGACGTCGACCACCCCCCTGGCTGTTAGGAGCGTAGGCCTATTGTCTGAATAGACGGGTTCTACCAGGGCCTGGTAGTCCTTTCCCCTGAGGCCTATGGCTGCCCGACACCATATTAACATCTCACTCCTGGGGGGTATTGCAATAGGGTGTGAATCACTCACAGTGACACGACCAATTTCACCACCAGTCAGCTCTACCTGCTGTCTCTGCATCAGAGCTCTGATTTCTTTTTGCAGGGCGCGTTGTTCACTGTGGCCAGCGGTTTCTGCTACCTGTTGCAACAGAACAATAACTTCTGCAAGACAATTTTCTATAACATTAGTACCGATAGTCATCATGGGATTACATTCTCGGCGGTCAATATCAACAATTACAATCCCCTGGGCTTTCAATTCCACCCGCCCCACCTTGATGGTGGCCTCTTTATACCCCACTTGTGGCAATGGCTGACCATTACTGGCTATTATGGTGAAATCGTCATCGGGGCCACGAGTAAAATCGGTGTCCTCCCAATACCGTTTATAAAGCACGTAAGGCATAGTCGTCACCTGAGAACCAGTGTCCAGCAAAGCGTTCATGGGGATACCGTCAACCACCACAGGAAGAACTGGTCGCCCTCCAACGTATTTGGCTCTCCAATGTTGCGGGCCTGATCGTCCTACTCCTGGGGGTTGGCCCTTTGCCCCAGGGGTTGCTCGTTTAAAGGACAGTACCTTGCAAGGTGGCCCACCTGATGACAGCGGCGGCAGATGGGTCGTCCGCCCTGATGGAAGCGATCGTTGTCCCGGCCTCCGGTCGGCGGAGTCCTCCTCCGTCGTATCCAAGGGACATCCTCTGGTCTGGAGGCCAGCTGGATCTTCTCCTTGGGGGCCTCCTGTAGGGACTGCACTGTCCGGGCCAGGGCAGCAACGCTCTTGGTCAGCTCCTGCATCTGGAGGCGGAGTCCTGCAGGGGAGTCATCCTCTAGGCTCTGGGCATCGGCCTCGGTGGCAACTGGGGCATCTGATGCCACCTCCTGGTGGTATGTGAGAGCGGGACGCCTGGGTGGTATTGCGCGGCTGGGTTGTCGCTCCTGCAGCGCCTGGATAGCTTTATCCTTGAATTGCGCAAAAGTCAAGTCTGGATTCTGCATGGCCATTAAGTGTAATTGGCCCCTTTGGTGACTGCACAGGAGCCCCTCAATGAACCGCTCTTTCAGGAGTTTATCCTCATCTTGCATGCTGCCGGGGTCACTCTGCTTAATGGCCCGCAGCGCCTCCTGGAGATTTAGGGCATAGTCCCGTAAGCTATCCTGCGGCCTCTGTTTGCATCCATAGAAAGTCAATTTAATTTCTGTAGCAGTACGGGTATCGAAGGTGGCTTTAAGCTTTGCAAAAACCTGCTGTGCAGTTCCCTTATCCGCGGCGGGCCAGGACTTCACTTCTCTCAAAGCCGCCCCAAAGAGTTGGCCGATTATCATATGAACCTTCTGAGGCTCTGTCAGGGGATAGAACTCAAGCAGGCTGCAGATCCCTTCTTTAAAGTCAGTGAACGTATGCGACTCCCCGGGGTATCGTGGGAGCCAGGCCGCTCCGGGCAGTTACGGCATAGAGAAGGGCATTATGGCCTTTGTGGTAGCGGCAGTGTCCGCCTGGCTGATGGGGGCAGCAGGTTCTGCGGCACTTGGTGGTGGTATTAGGGCCGCGGCTACGTCCGCTGCGGGGACCGGAGCTGCCCCCGTGTCCACGGCTGCGACCGCCGCCTCCGCTCCTCCCGACTCGGACATGGCTGTCCCTTCCTCCCACTAACCTGCTGGAGGTTGGGGTTCCTCTTCCGGGGTTGGCGCTTTGCCGCGTTTTCTCATTCCGCGCTTCTTTTGACCAGTTCCGCCCACGAAACGAAGGCTCCTCCCTCCGTGCACGGCGATGGCGAATTGTGGCGGGAACTCTTGGCGGCAATAGTAATGCACAGTCTTTGCAATAAGTCACAGTCCAAGCACAACAAATCACAGTTGCAAGGCACACATGACCTGATTCTTCAGGCTTAAGTAGATCCTGTTCGTGACGCCAAGTTGTAGCGCCCCCACTGCCGCAGGGCCGAGGGGTACCCGGTACCGGGCCTCTGAGTCTCTGCTCTGGGGTTGTCACGGTGGCTAGACCCGGTCCGTGACCCTGCTGAGGGGCGCCCAATGAAAAGTGTGGATGGTGGTGGTAGTGCGGTGCAGTGCTGGTCACAGTAAATAACGAGGACACCAGGTTGCAGTCTCTTTACCTCTTTACTGAAGGTCTCGAGGTGTCCAATCCAGGGCACTGTTAACCGGGCCGTCTGAGACCGGCCGGTCCGAAGGCACATCAGGAGTCCCCTTTAACAGGTGGGAATCAGCGTCTACCTTCTAGCGCTTGTGTGTTGTAGTCCTTCCCTGCTGAGCACCCCGAGATAGTCCTCACAACTTATTCTGTCTGTCTCTGATCTTCGTTCTCTCCGTCCCCCAGATGATATGGCTAGGACGCACCCGTATGACGGGGTAGGCCTGGAGTTCTTCCGGGACTCTAGAGTCGCCCCTCTCCCACAGCTGCCTCCGTTGTCTGCTTAGGTGTTTAAGTGAGGCAGCCAACCTGTAATTGGCTGCCCTGCCGTGGTTTGAAGTAATACTTAAAGTCTCTTACTTTCTCGGCGTTCCGGCCACCGACTGTTTGCGCCTCAGAAGGATGTTGCCTCGGTCTTACAGCACAACTCCTTCTGGTCCTATTGCCTCTTTGCTGTATTCCTGCTTTTCTCACTCAGCACGATAAACCTCGCTTCTTGTCCTTTCTTAGGCATCTGTCAGGATCCCATCCCTGACAGGTCCTCTCTCTAGCTCTTCCCAGTTACTTCTTCCTGTCTCCCTGTCCCCCTGTCCAACCCCCAGTTTTACCAGAGTGTGAGGAGTGGCCTACTAGATAGAACCACTCCCCCTGGTGGCCGGAGTGTGAAGTGTAGTGTGAGTGTTACCTGGTCAGGTGAACTCCTTTAGTGCAATCAGACGTAACATCACTCCCCTTAGCGGCAGAGCGACGTTACTGCAACGACCAGGACTCTGAGGCGCTGCACAATTTAAGTATAAAGCCATCCAAGCACTACCAGAGCGACAGCCCAGCCGTGCTGTACTTCCCAGGCGTCAAGCCCTCACGTACCACCAGGAGGTGGCGCCGGAAGCACCCGTCTCCGCCGAGGCCGATGCCCAGATCCTGGAAGACGACTCCCCTGCAGGACTACGCCTCCACATGCAAGAGCTGACCAAGAGCGTCGCTTGTCGTGATCTCTGCAGGCAGAGATCATAGCAAGCCTATAGAGGGACAAGCTCTCGGAAGATGGAACTATACTGACCATGAACTAAGCCTGCCGCGCAACTAGAAATAGCCAGGTAGCATTACCTATTTATCGCTAGATGCCCAGCTCTGGCCTAAGACCTAAATAGCTAGCAGAGGGAAATATAAGACCTGGCTCACCTCTAGGGAAATATTCCAAAGAAGACAGTAGCCCCCCACATATAATGACGGTGAGTTCAGATGAAACAACAAACGCAGCAGGAAAATAGTCTTAGCAAACTTGAGGTCCGCTTACTAGACAGCAGAAGACAGACAGTATACCTTCATGGTCAGCAGAAAAACACTAACAAAACACCATCCAGAGATTACCTTAAACTCTGGTATTAACTCATAACGCCAGAGTAGCAATCCCTGATCAACGAGAGCTTTCCAGACACAGTAACAAAACTTCAGCTGTGAACTGGAACAAATAGGCAAAACAAAACATGGACAAAAGTCCAACTATCTAGTAGTTGTCTAGAAGCAGGAACAAGCACTGAGAGGCATCAGATAACATTGTTGACCGGCAAGAAACCACCAGAGAAATGAGCTTAAATAGCGACACCCACTACTGATGGAACCAGGTGAAACAGGAAGGAGGATGACAAGTCCAATTCCACAAGCGGCCACCGGGGGAGCCCAGAATCCAAATTCACAACAGTACCCCCCCCTCAAGGAGGGGGCACCGAACCCTCACCAGATCCACCAGGGCGACCAGGATGAGCCCTATGGAAGGCACGAACAAGATCAGAAGCATGAACATCAGATGCATTGACCCAAGAATTATCCTCCTGGCCGTAACCCTTCCAGTTGACCAGATACTGGAGTCTCCGTCTGGAAACACGAGAGTCCAAAATTTTCTCCACAACGTACTCCAACTCACCCTCAACCAACACCGGAGCAGGAGGCTCAACTGAAGGTACCAAAAATTCCGGGATGACCTGCCAATGCAGAAGAATGTACCTCAGAGATGACTCTGCTGGTCCAATCATCCGGAACAAACAGTCTATCAGGCGGACAACGATCCGGTCTATCCGCCTGAAACTCTTGCAAGGACCGCCGCAGATCAGGAGAAACGGCCGACAAAATTACTCCCTCCCTAAGGATACCTGTGGGTTCAGAATTACCAGGAGAGTCCGGGTCAAAACTCCTAGAAAGGGCATCTGCCTTAACATTCTTAGAACCCGGTAGGTATGACACCACAAAATTAAAGCGAGAAAAAAATAAAGACCAGCGCGCCTGTCTAGGATTCAGGCGTCTGGCAGTCTCAAGATAAATCAAATTTTTGTGGTCAGTCAATACCACCACCTGATGCCTAGCCCCCTCGAGCCAATGGCGCCACTCCTCAAACGCCCACTTCATGGCCAAAAGCTCCCGATTCCCAACATCATAATTCCGCTCTGCGGGCGAAAATTTGCGAGAAAAGAAGGCACAAGGCCTAATGACGGAGCAGTCGGAACCTTTCTGCGACAACACTGCCCCAGCTCCGATCTCCGAAGCGTCAACCTCAACCTGAAAAGGCAGATTCACATCAGGCTGACGCAACACAGGGGCAGAGGCAAAACGGCGCTTAAGCTCCTGAAAGGCCTCTACAGCATGAGGGGACCAATTAGCAACATCAGCGCCTTGTCTGGTCAAATCAGTCAGTGGTTTAACGACATCCGAAAAACCAGCAATAAATCGGCGGTAAAAGTTGGCAAAGCCCAAAAATCTCTGAAGACCCTTAAGAGAGGAGGGCTGAGTCCAGTCACAAATAGCTTGCACCTTGACGGGATCCATCTCAATGGAAGAGGGAGAAAAAATATACCCCAAAAAGGAAATTTTCTGGACCCCAAAAACGCACTTAGACCCCTTCACACATAAAGAATTAGACCGCAGAACCTGAAAAACTCTCCTGACCTGCTGGACATGAGAGTCCCAGTCATCAGAAAAAATCAGAATATCATCCAGATATATTATCATAAATTTATCCAAAAAATCGCGGAAAATATCATGCATAAAAGACTGGAAAACTGAAGGGGCATTAGAAAGACCAAAAGGCATGACCAAATACTCAAAGTGGCCCTCGGGCGTATTAAATGCGGTCTTCCACTCATCCCCCTGCCTGATCCGCACCAAATTATACGCCCCACGAAGATCAATTTTAGAGAACCACTTAGCACCCTCTATACGAGCAAACAAATCAGTAAGCAATGGCAATGGGTATTGATACTTAACAGTGATCTTATTCAGAAGCCGATAATCAATACATGGTCTCAAAGAGCCGTCTTTTTTTGAGACAAAGAAAAACCCAGCTCCCAAGGGAGAAGAAGATGGACGAATATGTCCCTTTTCCAAAGACTCCTTTATATATTCCCGCATAGCAGCATGTTCCGGCACAGACAGATTAAACAAACGACCCTTTGGATATTTACAACCCGGTATCAAATCTATGGCACAATCGCACTCACGGTGCGGAGGTAACGACCCAAGCTTGGGTTCGTCAAAGACGTCTTGATAATCAGAGAGGAACTCAGGGACTTCAGAGGGAATGGACGACGAAATAGAAACCAAAGGTAAGTCCCCATGAATACCCTTACATCCCCAGCTCAACACAGACATTGCTCTCCAGTCCAAGACTGGGTTGTGAGACTGCAACCATGGCAATCCCAGTACCAAATCGTCATGTAAATTATACAGCACCAGGAAACGAATAATCTCCTGGTGATCCGGATAGATACGCATGGTAACTTGTGTCCAGTATTGTGGTTTATTATTAGCCAATGGGGTGGAGTCAATCCCCTTCAGAGGAATAAGAGTCTCCAAAGGCTCTAAATCAAAACCACAACGATTGGCAAAGGACCAATCCATAAGACTCAGAGCGGCGCCAGAGTCAACATAGGCGTCCGTGGCAATGGATGACAAAGAGCAAATCAGGGTTACAGACAAAATAAACTTAGACTGAATGGTGCCAATGGAAACAGACTTATCAAGCTTCTTTGTACGCCTAGAGCATGCTGATATAACATGAGTAGAATCCCCACAATAGAAACACAATCCATTCTTCCGTCTAAAATTCTGTCGCTCGCTCCTGGACAGAATTCTATCACACTGCATACTTTCTGGCGTCTTTTCCATAGACACCGCCAGATGGTGCACCGGTTTGCGCTCCCGCAGACGCCTATCAATCTGAATAGCCATTGTCATGGACTCATTCAGACCTGCAGGCACAGGGAACCCCACCATAACATCCTTAACGGCATCAGAGAGACCTTCTCTGAAAGTTGCCGCCAAGGCGCACTCATTCCACTGAGTAAGCACAGACCATTTACGGAATTTTTGGCAGAAAACTTCAGCTTCGTCTTGCCCCTGAGATAGTGCCATCAAAGTTTTTTCTGCCTGAAGTTCCAAATGAGGTTCCTCATAAAGCAAGCCCAAGGCCAGAAAAAACGCATCCACATCGCGTAACGCAGGATCCCCTGCTGGCAATGAGAAGGCCCAATCTTGAGGGTCACCCCTGAGCAAGGAAATCACAATCCTAACCTGCTGAGCAGGGTCTCCAGCTGAACGAGACTTCAGGGACAAATAAAGCTTACAATTATTTCGGAAATTCTGGAAGCTAGCTCTATTCCCTGTGAAGAACTCCGGCAAAGGAATTCTCGGCTCAGATACCGGAGCATGTACCACAAAATCTTGTAAATTTTGTACTTTCGTGATGAGATTATTCAAACCCGCAGTTACACTCTGGAGATCCATTATTGTCAGGTGCACACAGAGCCATACAGAGATTAGGAGGAGAGAGAGAAAAAAGACTGCAGCAAGGCAGACTGGAGGAAAAAAAAAAAAAAAAATTCCAGCAGACTTCTTATAACTCTCCTTTCTCAACCTGGGTCTTTAACACTTTACTGGCCGGTCAAACTGTCGTGATCTCTGCAGGCAGAGATCATAGCAAGCCTATAGAGGGACAAGCTCTCGGAAGATGGAACTATACTGACCATGAACTAAGCCTGCCGCGCAACTAGAAATAGCCAGGTAGCATTACCTATTTATCGCTAGATGCCCAGCTCTGGCCTAAGACCTAAATAGCTAGCAGAGGGAAATATAAGACCTGGCTCACCTCTAGGGAAATATTCCAAAGAAGACAGTAGCCCCCCACATATAATGACGGTGAGTTCAGATGAAACAACAAACGCAGCAGGAAAATAGTCTTAGCAAACTTGAGGTCCGCTTACTAGACAGCAGAAGACAGACAGTATACCTTCATGGTCAGCAGAAAAACACTAACAAAACACCATCCAGAGATTACCTTAAACTCTGGTATTAACTCATAACGCCAGAGTAGCAATCCCTGATCAACGAGAGCTTTCCAGACACAGTAACAAAACTTCAGCTGTGAACTGGAACAAATAGGCAAAACAAAACATGGACAAAAGTCCAACTATCTAGTAGTTGTCTAGAAGCAGGAACAAGCACTGAGAGGCATCAGATAACATTGTTGACCGGCAAGAAACCACCAGAGAAATGAGCTTAAATAGCGACACCCACTACTGATGGAACCAGGTGAAACAGGAAGGAGGATGACAAGTCCAATTCCACAAGCGGCCACCGGGGGAGCCCAGAATCCAAATTCACAACAGTCGCTGCCCTAGCCCGGACTGTCCAGTCCCTCCAGGAGGCCCCCAAGGAGAAGATCCAGCTGGCCTCCGGAGCGGAAGATGTCCCCTGGCCGCGACAGCAGAGGATTCCGTCGACCAGAGGCAGAGACGACGATCGCTTTCATCGGGATGGACGACCTATCTGCCGCCGCTGCCACCAGGTGGGCCATCTTGCAAGGTACTGTCCTTTAAACGAGCAACCCCTGGGGCAAAGGGCCAACCCCCAGGAGTAGGACGATCAAGCCCGCAGAATTGGAGAGCCAAGTACATCTGTTGAGTCCTTATCAGTCCCCGGCTTACTAATATAGGAATCCAAGTAATGACACGCAGCACAAGAGTTGTGTGATCATATGCAGGGATCGCCCAGGAGCTCGCCTCTGACTCACTGGGCTCACCCCTCCTGTTTATATAGGAATGAGATAAGCATTTACAGACATGCGTACAAGTGCTCATATTCTCTAACAAAAGAGTATCTATTCTACTGATAACGTTCAACTTCTGGAATGTAGGTTAAAGGTCACAATAACAAGAAGGAATGCGTCCATAAAAGGAAATGTCTATTTGCTCAAGTTTCTTCATATAAAGCCAGACGTCTCTGAATAGGAAGACAAAATGGATTCTTCAATCTGATCTCTACAATTCCCCCTTTGACATATTCCTTTTATAATCTATCACAAATCCCCCTTTAACATATCCATATTTTAGATTACCACAGGGCCAAAGACAAAGCCTTTATTTTTGGTATTACACATGTACACACTTATATTATTAATAAGAAAATCAAATCTAGTATCAATTCTTCCGTTTAACTCTCACAACCTTTTCTTTGTTTTGCAATAAGTATACTAAAATATAAAAACAAAAATTAGTACGGTAATATTAATTAGAATCACTAGAGGATATCATAAGAATAAAGAAGAAAATTTATACTCTTGCATCTATTACACAAAATTTATCTGTGCATACTGAGATACTCTTGAGCACAATCTGAAATAGTACGTATATGACTACAATAATCATAACTATATGTATTATGCTCTGCATGATCCCAGCAACCCACCCACCGATTCCTCTGAACCAGTTGGCTGGGTTGAGAAAAGAGAAAGTATCAGACCACCAGCTATCCTTATTCTGGTCATTGTCTTTATCATACTGATCTCTGAGTCGTTGTACGTCCTTTAATTTAAATGTCATGTACTAATTTTCTATGATGTTGCACGAATCTATTATTCAAAGGGGTTAAAGAATTTAGTCTATCCCATGCCTCCGTTGAGGTTAATACTATTAACATCAATGTTATGAGTTTTATACTGCTCTTTTGCAATGGCTTGCATGTATCCATGATGCCTTTCCTTCAAGCTTGACTGATGTAGGTGTTGTTAACAGGACTTGGAAGGGTCCGTCAAATCTTGGTTCAAGAGCCTTTCTGGTGTGTCTTTTTACATAGACTTGATCACCTGGTTCCAACTTGTGACTCCCTTCAGTGTTGTCAGGATCTGGAAGGGAAGCAAAAACTTGTGCATGCACCTTAGTTAATTGTTTCTGAAGATTTTGCACATAAGAAGTCAATGATTCAATATTTAACACAAGTTGTTGTGGAAAATAACATCCTAAATTGGCAGTCCTGCCAAACAAAATTTCATATGGAGACAGTTTAGTCTTACCCCTTGGGGTATTGCGTATTGAGTAAAGGGCCAGTGGAAGGCATTCTGTCCAAGGCTTTCCTGTTTCAGCCATGGCTTTCTGTATTTTTAATTTTAACGTTCCATTCATGCGTTCCACCTTACCGGAACTTTGAGGATGGTACGGAGTGTGTAACTGACTTTCAACACCCAACATTTTCAGTACATTTTGAAATATTTCTCCAGTGAAATGAGTACCCCTATCTGACTCGATCACTTCAGGGAGACCGTAACGGGGTATCAGTTCGGCAACTAGCTTTACAGCAGTGTTTTTAGCTGAAGCCTTCCGAACTGGATAGGCCTCTGGCCACCCTGAGAACATGTCCACACACACCAACACATACTCATACCCATTACTTTTTGGCAGCTGGATAAAGTCTATCTGTAATCGCTGGAATGGGTAGAGAGGTCGGACGTGATGCTTCATAGGGGTCTTTGTTGTCTGTCCAGGATTATGTGCCAGGCATATAGCGCATGTTGCACAATAGTCTCTTGCGTAGTTGCCAAAACCTGGAGCCAACCAGACTTGCTTTGCCAGTAGTGTCATTGCATTTGCAGACACATGAGTAGGGTGGTGCAGTCCACCAACTACAATCGGATACCAGGATCTAGGTAGACATATTAGTCCATCTTTCTTCCAAATTCCTGCTTGTTCTTCTGCCCCTTCCTTTTTCCACCTGTCCCTCTCCTCTTCTCCTGCATCTTCCTGTGCTTGTCTCAGTCTATCTTCAGTATTTTCTGTGGGGTTTACAGTATGAACCTGCTGTAAGGGTTTGACCGCTGCTGCTTTGGCTGCTTTATCAGCCCTATCATTTCCCCTAGATTCCCTAGTGTCGAGTCTCACATGTGCAGCTACCTTAATTACTGCTACTTCTTTTGTTTCTTGTGCAGCCTCTAAGATCTGTTTGATCAGAGAAGCATGTTTTACAGGTTGTCCTGACGCTGTCATGTAACCTCTAGCTCTCCAGATTACTCCAAAATCAAACACAATACCATGTGCATACCTAGAATCAGTGTATATATTAGCTGTCTGATTTTCAGCTATTTTAGCGCTTCAATCAATGCTGTTAGTTCTGCTTCTTGTGCAGACTGTTTCGGTGGAAGAGGTTCTGCTTTGAGAGTTTCAGATTCTGACACAACTGCATACCCTGTATGGAAGTTACCTGTGTCATCTGCAAACCTACTACCGTCTATAAACAGCTCTAAATCTGGATTTTGAAGTGGTGTTTCGGATACATTGGGCAAGCCTGCTGTTTCTTGTAAAATGAGCTCTGTACAATCATGTGTGTCTGTAGGGAAAAAATTTGCGTGTGGATCAGTGTCCTTATTCCCCCCTTCAGACTCGAGAGGTAGCAGTGTAGCTAAATTAAGAGTCTGAAGCCTTGCAAATGTGATAGTAGAGGGGAGCAGCAAAGAACACTGTAGCCGCAAATGTCTGGCCATGGAAATGTGTTTTGGCTGGACCTGGTTTAATATCCCATAAACATCATGCGTAGTTTGAACTGTGAGTGGATGCTCTAGGACAATTTCTGATGCTTTGTCCAACAATAGTGAGACAGCAACAACCACACGTACACAGGTTGGCGCTGCCCTGGCTACTGGATCTAACCTTGCTGAAAGATATGCAATTGGTCTTTGTTTCCCTGCATGCTTCTGGGTAAGAACTCCTGTAGCATGGGAATCAACTTCTGCAGCCATAAGCTGAAATGGTTTGGTGTAGTCTGGTAGCCCTAACGCTGGAGCTGAAACAAGGGCATCTTTTAATTGTTGGAACGAAATCTGACCTTCTTTTGTCAACAAATAAGGTTCACTTTTTACACAGTCATACAGTGGTTGCATTAGTTGACTGGCATGTATAATCCATTGTCTACAATGAGACACTATTCCTAAAAATGCTCGTAGCTGTTTATGATTTCTAGGCTCATTCATCTGTCTTATTGCTTCAGTTCTTTGAGGTGTAAGATGCTTTTTACCTTGAGAAATGCAATGACCTAGAAAGACCACTTTGATCTGACAAACTTGTAGCTTTTGTCTATTCACTTTACACCCTTCTTTTTCTAGAAAACATAGTAAACTCACAGTGGACCTTTCTGCAGTTTCTAGATCTGGGCAGCAAAGTAGTATGTCATCCACATACTGCAAAATTACTACCTGTGATTCAGGTTCAAACCTTTGAAGAACTGTTTGTAGGGCATTTGAATAAAGAGTAGGGGAGTGTATCATTCCCTGTGGAAGGCGTGTCCACGCCAACTGTTTGCCCTTAAATGTAAATGCAAACAAATGCCAACTGTCTTGGTGTAAAGGAACCGAGAAAAATGCATTTGAAAGATCTATTACAGTAAACACTTGAGAACTGGCTGGTATCTGTGATAGTAACGTATGAGGATTGGGTACAACTGGGGTGATTGGATCTAGAACTTTGTTTATTTCTCTTAGATCATGTACCATACGATATTTGGGCATAGAACTCTTATCAAGAGTTCTCTTCTTGACTGGATACAGAGGAGTGTTAGCAGGTGATTGTATCTCTACCAAAACTCCTTTCTCTCTATATCCCTCTATCTGTTTTGTAATTGCTAATTCCTGCTGGGCACTCACAGGGTATTGTCTGAGCTGTGGGAGAACAGTTCCTGGTTGCACAGATAGTTTTACAGGAGAGATATGCAATAATCCCACATCAGTGTCACCCTGTGCCCACAGTGTTTCTGGGACCATTGAGAGATCTAGATCTGTGGTGTACTCTTTTTCTTCAGCATAATCCTCAAAAGCCTGAATTCTGACATATTGTTCTAATGTTTCTGCATCATCAGGGATAGTCAACATAACTGTGCCATCTTCCCTAAAATTGATGTTAGCTTCTAATTTCTTTAGTACATCAGTTCCTAACAGACATGTTGGGGCACCTCTGGCATACAAAAATCTGGATGCAAAACATTTAGGTCCTAATGAGACCTCTAGGGGCACAGTATATGGCAGTGTTCGAATTACCCCATCATAACCCTCAGCAAAAGTTGTTTGTTCTGAAATATCTTCCGGATTTGGAAGAAAATCTTGATTCAAAATTGAGGAAGTTGCACCTGTATCTATCAAAAATGGAATCTCTCTCCCCCCCACATTCACCTGTATCATAGGTCTCCTAGCTGGTAGGGAAGTTTGTAACACATCGAGTCAATCTGAATCTGATATGGGACCATCTATGATGGTAGATTTCTGCTGGTTGTCCGTTTGGGGAGGGTTATTTCTGGGAACAAATTTGCCTGACTTTATATCTGCCAACTTCTTCCTGCACTCTCTTTGGAAATGACCTGGCTTTTTACAGTAGTGGCAAGAAAAATTATGTCTCGCTCGTCCTCCTGTATTAGCTTGTGCTATTCTAACAGGCTTACGATTCTCTCTCATATCCATGGCTATTCCTAAACATCGTTGTTTCACAATATTTGGTTGTTCAATTGTTCTCCAATCTGGAGTAGAGGATTTAAATTTTTCTCTGATTTTCGGATCTAGCCCCTCTATTAATTGTTTTGTAAAAAGTCTCCTTACTGAAGCATCAGTCAAATCCAATCCTTCATCCCTAAAGCTATTTTCTAGTTCTTGACTATATTCTTCAATACTTTGCCCAAATTTCTGCATAATCACACCTGTTGACCCCCTTTCCCTCTGTTTTCCTCCTTCTGTTCTTCCAGATGGTACAAATGATTGGGCTTTTGGATCTAGGTAAGGTGGTGGGATTATATTACAACTTTTTCCCTTTCCCATGATCCATTTGGAAGTGTCTGGATCATACTTCCAATTCTCCTCTTTAGCTGTTTTTGAGACCTCTATCATACAGTGTATGATTTCTTCCCACCCATTGTCTTTGATAATTCCTCCTCTTTCTTTACTCAGTCTTTCCCATTCTGTACTGAACATAAGTGCTTCTGAAATTCCCAATTTTTCTCTTACTCTTCTAATCTGACTTCTGACTGCCTTTCCACATCTTTCCTGTATGATATCTGCTGCTTCCACTTGTCCTAAGACAGTTTTGGTCTGTTTATTTCTCATTTTAGCTATTTCTACCCCAGGTGACGTTTGGACAATCACTGTGGTGATGTCTCGTTGCCTTCTCTCCTAGGGAGCTAAAATATCCTTTCAATATTTGCTATTTCTACCCCAGGTGACGTTTGGACAACCACTTCCTCTGTTAGTGGCGTCTCGTTGCCTTCTCTCCTAGGGAGCTAAAATATTGAAGGGCTTGTCTGCTCCGTTTCTTCTAATATGCAGGACGTACTTAAGTGCTATTATGCACACAGACCCAGCAACACCATACAGATCACAAAACTTTCTGTGTCAGTTAGCATACTTGTCCCAGGCTCATGAAAACCGCGTCCTGGGCTCATTCTATCACACCTTATCCAGGGAATGTAGAAACAAGTTCTATAGGAGAGTCAAGCATGGGCGGAGGTCTCCCAGAAGGACGCTACCTCATAACCCAGTTAGGCTGACTTCACCAATAACCTTGTTCTAACAATCGTGGCTTATTGTTCTACGTACTTCTATTCTTCTTTCACAACATGTCACAACCTTCACACTGCTCACACACTGTTCACACACTGTTCACACACTGCCAGGGACTAGACTCATAAATCTATACAATATGGTAACCCGAGTTCTATAGGTATCCACTCACTACTAGACTAACCCAGCATGACACGGCTCATAGAGATCTTTCGGATAATACAGGGCAGATAAAAGAGAACTAATAATGTCTCTTACCTGGCCAGGTTTTTTTCATTTGCCGTCCATTATCCCAGATCTCCGTTGTCCGTATCCGCAGGTAAATCTTGAGTAAATACTCTCACCTCGGGTCCCTGTTCGGGCGCCAGGAAATGTTGAGTCCTTATCAGTCCCCGGCTTACTAATATAGGAATCCAAGTAATGACACGCAGCACAAGAGTTGTGTGATCATATGCAGGGATCGCCCAGGAGCTCGCCTCTGACTCACTGGGCTCACCCCTCCTGTTTATATAGGAATGAGATAAGCATTTACAGACATGCGTACAAGTGCTCATATTCTCTAACAAAAGAGTATCTATTCTACTGATAACGTTCAACTTCTGGAATGTAGGTTAAAGGTCACAATAACAAGAAGGAATGCGTCCATAAAAGGAAATGTCTATTTGCTCAAGTTTCTTCATATAAAGCCAGACGTCTCTGAATAGGAAGACAAAATGGATTCTTCAATCTGATCTCTACACATCGGAGGGCGATCAGTTCTCCCCATCGTGATCGACGGTATCCCCATGAACGCTTTGCTGGACACGGGTTCCCAGGTGACGACTATGCCTTACATCCTTTATAGACGTTATTGGGAGGACACCGACATTACCCGTGTCCCTGATGATGATTTCTCCATAATAGCTAGTAATGGTCAGCCACTGCCACAAGTGGGGTATACAGAGGTCACCATTAAGGTGGGGCGGGTAGAATTGAAGGCCCAGGGAATTGTTATTGTTGATTTTGACCGACGTGAATGTAACCCCATGATGACCATCGGTACTAATGTCATAGAAAATTGTCTTGCAGAAGTTATTGTCTTGTTGCAGCAGGTTGCCGAAACAGCTGGTTACAGTGATCAATGTGCCTTGCAGAAAGAAATCAGAGCTCTGATGCAGAGACAGCAAGTGGAGTTGACTGGTGGTGAGATTGGCCGGGTCACAGTGAGTGATTCGAACCCCATTGCGATACCCCCCAGGAGCGAAATGTTGATATGGTGTTGGGCAGCCATAGGCCTTAGGGGTAAAGACTATCAGGCCCTGGTAGAACCTGTGTATTCAGACAATAGGCCTACCCTCCTGACAGCCAGAGGGGTGGTTGATGTCCGTAAGGGGCGGGTGCCAGTACGTGTTCTTAACTGTGGGGAGGAAGAAGTCCACCTAACCAAATATGTAACGCTCGCCAAGCTGTTTACTGTTAATAATAGCGTGATACAGGCACCTGGGCCCTTGGTTCCGTCCAGCCCGGTGGAGGACAATGGCTCTGCAGGGCAAATGAAAGATTGGTGTCGGGAATTACATGTGGGCACTGATTGTACCCCATCTCACCAAACCCAGGGGGCTTACAGGGTGGTTCATGAATATGAGCAGGTATTCAGCAAACACCCCCTAGATTTCGGGCAGGTAAAAGGGATTCAGCATCATATCCCCACGGGAGATCACCCACCCATCAAAGAGAGATACCGTCCTGTACCCCCAGCTCATTATCAGTGTGCCAAGGACATGTTACGGGAGATGAAGGAGGCTGGGGTAGTGAGAGACAGTTGTAGCCCCTGGGCAGCTCCATTAGTCCTTGTTAGGAAGAAAGATGGCACCATGAGGATGTGTGTGGATTATAGGCAACTAAATCGCATTACACATAAGGATGCATACCCCCTACCCAGGATAGAGGAGTCCTTGGCTGCTTTAAAGTCTGCTAACTACTTCTCCACCTTGGATCTCACCAGTGGGTACTGGCAGGTTCCCGTGGCGGAGGCGGACAAGGAGAAGACGGCCTTCACGACGCCGATGGGTCTCTGCGAGTTCAACTACATGCCTTTCGGATTGTGTAACGCCCCGGGGACGTTCCAGAGGTTGATGGAGTGCTGTCTGGGACACAAGAACTTTGAAATCGTGCTGCTCTATCTGGACGATGTTATTGTCTTCTCTAAAGGTACCTTCACACGAAACGACATTATAACGATATCGCTAGCAATCCGTGACGTTGCAGCGTCCTCGCTAGCGATATCGTTTCGTTTGACACGCAGCAGCGATCAGGATCCTGCTGTGATGTCGCTGGTCGCTGAATAAAGTCCAGAACTTTATTTGGTCGTCCGATCGCTGTGTATCGTTGTGTTTGAAAGCAAAAGCAACGATACCAGCGATATTTTACACTGGTAACCAGGGTAAACATCGGGTTACTAAGCGCAGGGCCGCGCTTAGTTACCCGATGTTTACCCTGGTTACTAGCGTAAAATGTAAAAAAAACAAACAGCACATACTCACATTGCGTCCCCTGCAGTCTGCTTCCTCCTCTGACTCAGCGCCGCAAAGTGAAAGTGAAAGCAGCACAGCGGTGACGTCACCGCTCTGCTCTCACTGTACGGCGCTCAGTCAGTCAGGAAGTGGACGCAGGGGGACGTGAATGTAAGTATGTGCTGTTTGTTTTTTTTAGATTTTACGCTGGTAACCAGGGTAAACATCGGGTTACTAAGCGCGGCCCTGCGCTTAGTTACCCGATGTTTACCCTGGTTACCAGGGGACCTCGGCATAGTTGATCGCTGGAGAGCGGTCTGTGTGACAGCTCTCCAGCGACCAAACAGCGACGCTGCAGCGATCGACATCGTTGTCGCTATCGCTGCAGCGTCGCTTCGTGTGAAGGTACCTTAAGACCTATGAGGACCATTTGAAGCACCTGGCTGAGGTGTTTGAAGCTCTGTCCAACTTTGGCTTAAAGGTGAAACAGTCCAAATGCCTCCTACTAAAACCCAAAGTGCAGTACCTGGGCCATGTGGTGAGTGCCGAAGGAGTGGCCCCAGACCCCAACAAGGTCACGGTGATCAAGGACTGGCCGAAGCCCGGTAACCTCCATGAAGTCCGGCAATTCCTCGGGTTGGTGGGCTACTACCGGAGGTTCATCAAGGACTTCACCAAGAAGGCCGCACTGTTGCAAGACCTGTTGGTGGGCCAATCCAAGAAATCCAAGGGTATAAATACCCCATTTGATTGGAACAATGGACTGGAAGGATCGTTCACCTGCTTAAAATCGGTGCTGACGGGAGAAGAGGTACTGGCTTACCCTGAATATGACCAACCATTCGTATTGTATACGGATGCCAGCAACGTGGGGCTGGGAGCTGTGCTGTCCCAGGTCCAGAAAGGCAAGGAAAGGGTAATCGCTTATGCCAGCAGGAAACTTCGCCCCACCGAAAGGAACCCTGACAACTATAGTTCCTTCAAGCTGGAGTTTCTTGCCATCGTTTGGGCCGTGACAAAGAGGTTCAAGCATTACCTGGCCTCAGCAAACTTCACCGTCTTCACGGATAATAATCCACTAATGCACTTGGACACAGCAAAACTCGGCGCCTTGGAGCAGCGGTGGATGGCCCGGTTATCCAATTACGACTTCACCATCAAGTACCGGGCGGGGCACAAGAATGCAAATGCCGACGCATTGTCCCGGATGCCTCATTGGCCCGAGACGGAGGAAGATGCGGAAGCATCTGAAGAGGTAGAGCTGCCCGCTTTCTATCGCCCCAAGGCCACCCAGTGTTCCCATCAGGTGGAGGCCAGGCGCAGGAGTAAACAAGGCACCCCGTTGAATCCCCAGCCCCACCACGGGTGGGCAGAGAACCAGGATGGCGACCCTGCGGTCCGTCGGGTGAAAGAGCTCCTGACGCAGGCAGGTTCGCATCCCGGCCCGGAAGATCCACCGGAGGCGTTACAGTTGTGGAAGGAGAGGGGCAGACTGTTTATTCACGATGGCAAGCTGTACCGGAGGAGCGTTGACCCACGCACCCACGAATTGGTATGGCAGATTGTGGTCCCAAGACAAGATGTGCCAATGGTCCTGGGAGCGTACCACGATGGGGCAGGACACTTCGGATGGAGGAAGCTGGAGAGGCTGCTCCGAGGGAGGTTCTACTGGGTTGGTATGAAGAAAGCCATCGAGAAGTGGTGCCGAGAGTGTGGCCCATGCAGCCTACGCCGGAAGGATCGTGACAGCCAGCGGGCTCCCTTGCAGCCCATCGTCACCAAACGGCCGCTCGAGCTGGTCGCGCTGGATCACGTGAAGTTAACACCTAGCCGGTCAGGCTATACCTATGCTCTCACCATCGTGGACCACTGCTCCAGATTCCTGGTAGTCGTGCCGGTCAAAGATCTAACGGCTAGAACGGCCGCTAAGACCTTCCAGGAGTACTTCTATCGACCCCATGGGTACCCGGAGAAGGTACTGACCGATCAGGGGCCAGCATTCGAAGCGGAAGTGTTCCAGGAGTTCTGCCATCTGTATGGATGTAAGAAGATCAGAACCACGCCATACCATCCACAAACCAACGGGATGTGTGAGAAGATGAACCAGCTGGTGATCGACTTACTGAAGACCTTACCTGTGGAGGAACGGAACTTGTGGCCCACAAAGTTACCCGACTTGGTGGATATGTACAACCACATCCCTGTGAATTCCACCAACTGCACCCCAGCGTACCTGATGCGAGGGAGGTCTAGCAAGTTACCTATCGATCTGGACATGGGAGTTCTGACCCCAGAGGATATCTCGCCAGATGCTGACTGGGATACCGAGAGGCAGCAAAGGTACCGCAAAGTACAAGAATGTGTGGAAAGAAGCCTCGCTCAAGCCCGACAAAAACAAGAGAGGGATTACAACCAGCATGCTCCTGCGACTCCCTTACCACCCGGGGAGCAGATACTCAAGCGAAAGCGGAGACTACACAAGCTTGATGATCAATGGGAAGCGGAACCATATACCATCCTGCCATCTGATTTCGACAATACCAAGGTCTGTCTCATCAGCAAGGATGGAGGGGAAACCTCAACGGCAATATCCAGAGACCACCTTAAGATATGCCCTGATAAGCTGAGAGATGGGGAAACAGACCCCGGGACGTCTCCGCCCATGGAAGAGGAGAAGATGATACACACTGTTCTTGGCGATTTTCCCCAGTCTTGGACTCAAATAAACCAAGCCATTGTGGTACCTGTCCTAACGTTTCATCAACTGACACCGCCAGAACTAAATGTGGAGCCAGGTCATCCGGACCTGCAACCACAGCGGACCCCACTGGAGGATGCCAGGCCAACCGCGGAACCGGTCAGTCCTCCCTCTGCTGTCGGTGAATCTGCCATGCCCATCGGTCGTAGTAGCAGTCCTGAGAGCCCCAACCTGCCAGTGCTACCCAGACTCACTTGAAGTGTAGCTAGGAGACAGTGCACTACACCAGCGGTAGCCAGCCTAGCGGGCCCTGTTAGGTCAATAGCCACTCCTGCACTGCGGAGGTCTACACGTAGCACCAAGAATCAAACTCCACTTCGCTACAAAACTTGGAGATACTAACAATAGCTACTATGTGGTTGAAAATGTTTGTGTAAGTTTCTTGTTACAGGTTTAAAAATGGACAATGGAGTGTTGGACAGTGAATTGCTCCAAAACTTTCATGGGGACCCCTTTGTTTACCCGGGGTCCCTGCTGTTCAAGGTTGCACCTACTGAACTGGGAGTCATGAACTGTGCATGACCAAACTTTTGCAACGTTCAAGCATCCTCACCTCCCATAAAGGGAAGCACTGTTATATATTCACTTGTTCATAACCTTTACTTGTTTATAGTGTTTCAAAATATTGTGTGTTTTCTAATAATATGTAATGTTGTTTTTCTTTTCCCAGTCCGGGAGTACTGGATTTAACCGGGGGGGGAGTGCAGTGCCCCAGAGGCCTGGTCGTTGCAGTAATGTCGCTCTGCCACTAAGGGGAGTGATGTTACGTCTGATTGCACTAAAGGAGTTCACCTGACCAGGTATCACAGACACACACTACACTCCACACTCCGGCCACCAGGGGGGTGGTCCTATCTATTAGGCCACTCCTCACACTCTGGTAAAACTGGGGGTTGGACAGGAAGTTAGGGAGAAAGTAGCTAGGGAGAGCTAGAGAGAGGACCTGTCAGGGGTGGGATCCTGACAGCGGCCTAGGACAGACAGAACGATACGGAGCCGTGCTTGAGTGTAACAGCGGCAGACTCCTAAGAAAGGAAATGAATGCGGAGTATATTGCGGAGAAGTGAGTAGCGAGATCGCAGCGCAGAGGAGATAGAACCAGGAGGAGTCGTGCCCTTAAGACCCTGGCAACATCCTTCTGAGGCGTGTAGCCGGTGGCCGGAGCACCGAGGAAGTAAGTGTTATGATCTGGTGGCCTAAGAGCAGCATGAGACGTACTCTGGAGAAGGTGGTACCTGTACTGACCGCAGACCCTGAACCTAACACCGCAACTAGAAGTAGCCGTGGAATGTACCTAGCGCTCCCTAGACATCTCGACACAGCCGGAGGACTAATTACCCCTAGAGATAGAAAAGGGAAAACTATCTTGCCTCAGAGAAAATCCCCAAAGAACAGGCAGCCCCCCACAAATATTGACTGTGAGAGGAGAGGGAAAAAACATACACAGACTGAAATGAGAATTTAGCAAGGAGGCCACTTCAGCTAAATAGAAAGGACAGGACAGAGTACTATGCGGTCAGTATTAAAACACTAGAAAATATCCACCACAGAAAATACAAAACTCCACAGCTAACTAAAGATATGGAGGGTATATCTGCATCTCCAGAGATACCAGCTTGGCTAAAAAAATCCTTATACAGGCCAAGCTGGACAAGACAAAACATAGAAAAGTACTGAACAATAAGACCACAGCATGTGGACAGCAAAATCAAGGCCAGAACTTATCTTTGTTGAAAAGAACTGCAAAGCAGAAGAGACCAGGCAGGGATGTGAATCCTCCAGGAACAATGGACAACTGGCACTGACTAAAGGGTGAAGCAAGACTAAATAGCCCAGTCCAAATTGCAAAAAGTCAAAACACCTGATAAATGCTGTGATTCAGAGACAGCAGCGCTACCACTTACAACCACCGGAGGGAGCCCAAGAGCAGAATTCACAACAGTACCCCCCCTTGAGGAGGGGTCACCGAAACCCTCACCAGAGCCCCCAGGCCGATCCGGACGAGCCAAATGAAAGGCCGAACCAAATCATCAGCATGAACATCGGAGACAACAACCCAAGAATTATCCTCCTGGCCATAACCCTTCCATTTGACAAGATACTGAAGCCTCTACCTCAAAAAACGAGAATCCCAAATCTTCTCAACCACATACTCCAACTCCCCATCAATCGACACCGGGGCAGGAGGATCAATAGAGGGAACAACGGGCACCACATATTTCCGCAACAAAGATCTATGAAAAACTTTATGGATGGAAAAAGAGGCTGGAAGGGCCAAACAAAAAGACACTGGATTGATAATCTCAGAAATCCTATAAGGGACAATAAACCGAGGCTTAAACTTAGGGGAAGAAACCTTCATAGGGACATGACGGGAAGACAACCAGACCAAATCCCCAACCCGAAGCCGGGAACCAACACAGCGACGACGGTTAGCAAAACGCTGAGCCCCCTCCTGAGACAACACCAAATTGTCAACAACATGAGCCCAAATTTGCTGCAACCTGTCAACCACAGAGTCCACCCCAGGACAATCAGAAGGCTCAACCTGCCCTGAAGAAAAACGAGGATGAAAACCAGAGTTACAAAAGAAGGGTGAAACCAAGGTAGCAGAACTAGCCCGATTATTAAGGGCAAACTCGGCCAATGGCAAGAAAGACACCCAATCATCCTGATCAGCAGACACAAAGCATCTCAAATAAGTTTCCAAAGTCTGATTAGTTCGCTCGGTTTGGCCATTTGTCTGAGGATGAAATGCAGAAGAAAAAGACAAATCAATGCCCAGCCTAGCACAAAAGGCCCGCCAAAACCTAGAAACAAACTGGGAACCTCTATCGGACACAATGTTCTCCGGAATGCCATGCAAACGAACCACATGCTGAAAAAACAACGGAACCAAATCAGAAGAGGAAGGCAACTTAGGCAAAGGTACCAAATGAACCATCTTAGAAATCCGGTCACAAACCACCCAGATAACTGACATCCTCTGGGAAACCGGAAGATCTGAAATAAAATCCATAGAAATATGCGTCCAAGGCCTCTCAGGGACCGGCAAAGGCAGAAGCAACCCACTAGCGCGGGAACAGCAAGGCTTGGCCCGCGCACAAGTCCCACAGGACTGCACAAAAGAACGCACATCCCGTGACAAAGAAGGCCACCAAAAGGACCTACCAACCAAATCTCTGGTACCAAAAATCCCAGGATGACCGGCTAACACAGAACAATGAACCTCCGAAATCACTTTACTAGTTCATCTGTCAGGAACAAACAACTTCCCCACTGGACAGCGGTCAGATTTATCAGCCTGAAATTTCTGAAGAACCCGTCGTAAATCAGGGGAGATGGCAGAAAGAATCACCCCTTCCTTCAGAATACCGACCGGCTCAAGAACCCCAGGAGAATCAGACAAAAAGCTCCTAGAGAGGGCATCAGCCTTAACATTCTTAGAACCCGGAAGATACGAGACCACAAAATCAAAACGGGAGAAAAACAGGGACCATCAGGCCTGTCTAGGATTCAGCCGTTTGGCAGACTCGAGATAAATCAGATTCTTATGATCGGTCAAGACCACAATACGGTGCTTGGCCCCCTCAAGCCAATGTCGCCACTCCTCAAATGCCCACTTCATAGCCAACAACTCACGATTGCCGACATCATAATTGCGTTCCGCAGGCGAAAACTTTCGAGAAAAGAAGGCACACGGTTTCATCAAGGAACCATCAGAATTCCTCTGAGACAAAACTGGCCCTGCCCCAATCTCAGAAGCATCAACCTCAACCTGAAAAGGAAGAGAAACATCTGGCTGACGCAACACAGGGGCAGAAGAAAATCGGCGTTTAAGCTCCTGAAAGGCAGAAACAGCCGCAGAGGACCAATTCGTAACATCAGCGCCTTTCTTCGTCAAATCGGTCAGGGGTTTAACCACACTGGAGAAGTTGGCAATGAAACGGCGATAAAAATTAGCAAAGCCCAAAAATTTCTGAAGGCTCTTCACGGATGTGGGCTGGATCCAATCATGAATGGCCTGAACCTTAACCGGATCCATTTCTATAGATGAGGGAGAAAAAATGAAGCCCAAAAAAGAAATCTTCTCTACTACAAAGAGGCACTTAGACCCCTTCACAAACAAGGCATTATCACGAAGGATCTGAAATACCATCCTGACCTGTTTCACATGAGACTCCCAATCATCTGAAAAAAATCAAAATATCATCCAAATATACAATCATGAATTTATCAAGATAATTCCGAAATATATCATGCATGTAGGACTGAAACACAGATGGAGCATTAGAGAGTCCGAATGGCATCACAAGGTATTCAAAATGGCCTTCGGGCATATTAAACGCAGTTTTCCATTCGTCCCCCTGCTTAATACGAACCAGATTATATGCCCTTCGAAGGTCAATCTTAGTAAACCAACTAGCCCCCTTAATCCTAGCAAACAGATCAGAAAGCAAAGGCAAAAGGTATTGGAATTTGACCATGATGTTATTCAAGAGGCGATAATCAATACAGGGTCTCAAGGAGCCATCTTTTTTTGGCAACAAAAAAAACCTGCTCCCAATGGTGAAGAAGATGGCCGAATATGCCCCTTCTCCAAGGACTCCTTCATATAGCTCCGCATGGCGGTATGTTCTGGCACAGACAGGTTGAAAAGTTGGCCCTTAGGGAACTTACAGCCTGGAATCAAGTCAATAGCACAATCACAGTTCCTATGCGGTGGAAGGGAACTGGACTTGGGCTCATTGAATACATCCTGGAAATCTGACAAAAACTCAGGAATTTCAGAAGAGGGGGAGGAGGCAATTGACATCACAGGAACGTCACCATGAACCCCCTGACAACCCCAACTAGTCACAGACATAGATTTCCAATCTAATACCGGATTATGCACCTGTAACCATGGGAAACCCAGCACAATAGCATCATGCAAATTATGCAACATCAGAAAACGACAATCTTCCTGATGGGCTGGCGCCATGCACATGGTCAGCTGTGTCCAAAACTGAGGTTTATTTTTAGCCAACGGTGTAGCATCAATGCCCCTCAAAGGAATAGGACTCTGCAAAGGCTGCAAGGGGAAACCACAACGTCTGGCAAATTCTAAGTCCATTAAATTTAGAGCGGCGCCTGAATCCACAAATGCCATGACAGAAAATGACGATAATGAGCAGATCAGGGTCACAGATAACAGAAATTTAGGTTGTACAGTACTGATGGTAACAGAACTAGCGATTCTCTTGGTACGCTTAGGGCAATCAGAAATAACATGAGCAGAATCGCCGCAGTAAAAACACAACCTATTCTGACGTCTGAATCCTTGTCGTTCAGCTCTAGACACAATCCTATCACACTGCATAGGCTCAGGACTCCGCTCAAAAGACAATGCCATAGTGTGCACAACTCTGCGCTCACGCAAGCACCGATCAATCTGAATGGCCAGAGACATAGAATCACTCAGACCAGCAGGCATGGGGAACTGTCATGATCTCTGCAGGCAGAGATCATAGCAAGCCTATAGAGGGACAAGCTCTCGGAAGATGGAACTATACTGACCATGAACTAAGCCTGCCGCGCAACTAGAAATAGCCAGGTAGCATTTCCTATTTATCGCTAGATGCCCAGCTCTGGCCTAAGACCTAAATAGCTAGCAGAGGGAAATATAAGACCTGGCTCACCTCTAGAGAAATATTCCAAAGAAGACAGTAGCCCCCCACATATAATGACGGTGAGTTCAGATGAAACAACAAACGCAGCAGGAAAATAGTCTTAGCAAATTTGAGGTCCGCTTACTAGATAGCAGAAGACAGATAGTATACTTTCATGGTCAGCAGAAAAACACTAACAAAACACCATCCAGAGATTACCTTAAACTCTGGCATTAACTCATAACGCCAGAGTAGCAATCCCTGATCAACGAGAGCTTTCCAGACACAGTAACAAAACTTCAGCTGTGAACTGGAACAAATAGGCAAAACAAAACATGGACAAAAGTCCAACTTATCTAGTAGTTGTCTAGAAGCAGGAACAAGCACTGAGAGGCATCAGATAACATTGTTGACCGGCAAGAAACCACCAGAGAAATGAGCTTAAATAGCGACACCCACTACTGATGGAACCAGGTGAAACAGGAAAGAAGATGACAAGTCCAATTCCACAAGCGGCCACCGGGGGAGCCCAGAATCAAAATTCACAACAGTACCCCCCCCTCAAGGAGGGGGCACCGAACCCTCACCAGATCCACCAGGGCGACCAGGATGAGCCCTATGGAAGGCACGAACAAGATCAGAAGCATGAACATCAGATGCATTGACCCAAGAATTATCCTCCTGGCCGTAACCCTTCCAGTTGACCAGATACTGGAGTCTCCGTCTGGAAACACGAGAGTCCAAAATTTTCTCCACAACGTACTCCAACTCACCCTCAACCAACACCGGAGCAGGAGGCTCAACTGAAGGTACAACAGGTACCTCATACCTGCGCAATAACGACCGATGAAAAACGTTATGAATGGAAAAGGACGCAGGGAGGTCCAAACGGAAAGAAACAGGATTAAGAATCTCCAATATTCTATAAGGGCCGATGAACCGAGGTTTAAACTTAGGAGAAGAGACCCTCATAGGGACAAAACGAGAAGACAACCACACCAAATCTCCAACACAAAGCCGAGAACCAACACGACGATGACGGTTGGCAAAACGCTGAGTCTTCTCCTGGGACAACTTCAAATTGTCCATAACCTGCCCCCAGATGTGATGCAATCTCTCCACCACCGCATCCACTCCAGGACAATCCGAGGATTCCACCTGACCGGAGGAAAATCGAGGGTGAAACCCCGAATTACAGAAAAACGGGGACACCAAGGTGGAAGAGCTGGCCCGATTATTGAGGGCGAACTCTGCCAATGGCAAAAAAGCAACCCAATCATCCTGGTCAGCAGAGACAAAACACCTCAGATATGTCTCAAGGGTCTGATTAGTCCGCTCGGTCTGGCCATTAGTCTGAGGGTGAAAAGCAGATGAAAAAGACAAATCTATGCCCATCCTAGCACAGAATGCCCGCCAAAATCTAGACACAAATTGAGCACCTCTGTCAGAAACAATATTCTCAGGAATACCGTGCAATCGGACAACATTCTGAAAAAACAGAGGAACCAACTCAGAAGAAGAAGGCAACTTGGGCAGAGGAACCAAATGGACCATTTTAGAGAAACGGTCACAGACCACCCAGATGACAGACATCTTCTGGGAAACAGGCAGATCTGAAACAAAATCCATCGAGATGTGCGTCCAAGGCCTCTTAGGAATAGGCAAGGGCAACAGCAGTCCGCTAGCCCGAGAACTACAAGACTTGGCCCGAGCACAAACGTCACATGACTGCACAAAGACTCGCACATCTCGTGACAGGGAAGGCCACCAGAAGGATCTTGCCACCAAATCCCTGGTACCAAAAATTCCGGGATGACCTGCCAATGCAGAAGAATGTACCTCAGAGATGACTCTGCTGGTCCAATCATCCGGAACAAACAGTCTATCAGGCGGACAACGATCCGGTCTATCCGCCTGAAACTCTTGCAAGGACCGCCGCAGATCAGGAGAAACGGCCGACAAAATTACTCCCTCCCTAAGGATACCTGTGGGTTCAGAATTACCAGGAGAGTCCGGGTCAAAACTCCTAGAAAGGGCATCTGCCTTAACATTCTTAGAACCCGGTAGGTATGACACCACAAAATTAAAGCGAGAAAAAAATAAAGACCAGCGCGCCTGTCTAGGATTCAGGCGTCTGGCAGTCTCAAGATAAATCAAATTTTTGTGGTCAGTCAATACCACCACCTGATGCCTAGCCCCCTCGAGCCAATGGCGCCACTCCTCAAACGCCCACTTCATGGCCAAAAGCTCCCGATTCCCAACATCATAATTCCGCTCTGCGGGCGAAAATTTGCGAGAAAAGAAGGCACAAGGCCTAATGACGGAGCAGTCGGAACCTTTCTGCGACAACACTGCCCCAGCTCCGATCTCCGAAGCGTCAACCTCAACCTGAAAAGGCAGATTCACATCAGGCTGACGCAACACAGGGGCAGAGGCAAAACGGCGCTTAAGCTCCTGAAAGGCCTCTACAGCATGAGGGGACCAATTAGCAACATCAGCGCCTTGTCTGGTCAAATCAGTCAGTGGTTTAACGACATCCGAAAAACCAGCAATAAATCGGCGGTAAAAGTTGGCAAAGCCCAAAAATCTCTGAAGACCCTTAAGAGAGGAGGGCTGAGTCCAGTCACAAATAGCTTGCACCTTGACGGGATCCATCTCAATGGAAGAGGGAGAAAAAATATACCCCAAAAAGGAAATTTTCTGGACCCCAAAAACGCACTTAGACCCCTTCACACATAAAGAATTAGACCGCAGAACCTGAAAAACTCTCCTGACCTGCTGGACATGAGAGTCCCAGTCATCAGAAAAAATCAGAATATCATCCAGATATATTATCATAAATTTATCCAGAAAATCGCGGAAAATATCATGCATAAAAGACTGGAAAACTGAAGGGGCATTAGAAAGACCAAAAGGCATGACCAAATACTCAAAGTGGCCCTCGGGCGTATTAAATGCGGTCTTCCACTCATCCCCCTGCCTGATCCGCACCAAATTATACGCCCCACGAAGATCAATTTTAGAGAACCACTTAGCACCCTCTATACGAGCAAACAAATCAGTAAGCAATGGCAATGGGTATTGATACTTAACAGTGATCTTATTCAGAAGCCGATAATCAATACATGGTCTCAAAGAGCCGTCTTTTTTTGAGACAAAGAAAAACCCAGCTCCCAAGGGAGAAGAAGATGGACGAATATGTCCCTTTTCCAAAGACTCCTTTATATATTCCCGCATAGCAGCATGTTCCGGCACAGACAGATTAAACAAACGACCCTTTGGATATTTACAACCCGGTATCAAATCTATGGCACAATCGCACTCACGGTGCGGAGGTAACGACCCAAGCTTGGGTTCGTCAAAGACGTCTTGATAATCAGAGAGGAACTCAGGGACTTCAGAGGGAATGGACGACGAAATAGAAACCAAAGGTAAGTCCCCATGAATACCCTTACATCCCCAGCTCAACACAGACATTGCTCTCCAGTCCAAGACTGGGTTGTGAGACTGCAACCATGGCAATCCCAGTACCAAATCGTCATGTAAATTATACAGCACCAGGAAACGAATAATCTCCTGGTGATCCGGATTGATACGCATGGTTACTTGTGTCCAGTATTGTGGTTTATTATTAGCCAATGGGGTGGAGTCAATCCCCTTCAGAGGAATAAGAGTCTCCAAAGGCTCTAAATCAAAACCACAACGATTGGCAAAGGACCAATCCATAAGACTCAGAGCGGCGCCAGAGTCAACATAGGCGTCCGTGGCAATGGATGACAAAGAGCAAATCAGGGTTACAGACAAAATAAACTTAGACTGAATAGTGCCAATGGAAACAGACTTATCAAGCTTCTTTGTACGCCTAGAGCATGCTGATATAACATGAGTAGAATCCCCACAATAGAAACACAATCCATTCTTCCGTCTAAAATTCTGTCGCTCGCTCCTGGACAGAATTCTATCACACTGCATACTTTCTGGCGTCTTTTCCATAGACACCGCCAGATGGTGCACCGGTTTGCGCTCCCGCAGACGCCTATCAATCTGAATAGCCATTGTCATGGACTCATTCAGACCTGCAGGCACAGGGAACCCCACCATAACATCCTTAACGGCATCAGAGAGACCTTCTCTGAAAGTTGCCGCCAAGGCGCACTCATTCCACTGAGTAAGCACAGACCATTTACGGAATTTTTGGCAGAAAACTTCAGCTTCGTCTTGCCCCTGAGATAGTGCCATCAAAGTTTTTTCTGCCTGAAGTTCCAAATGAGGTTCCTCATAAAGCAAGCCCAAGGCCAGAAAAAACGCATCCACATCGCGTAACGCAGGATCCCCTGCTGGCAATGAGAAGGCCCAATCTTGAGGGTCACCCCTGAGCAAGGAAATCACAATCCTAACCTGCTGAGCAGGGTCTCCAGCTGAACGAGACTTCAGGGACAAATAAAGCTTACAATTATTTCGGAAATTCTGGAAGCTAGCTCTATTCCCTGTGAAGAACTCCGGCAAAGGAATTCTCGGCTCAGATACCGGAGCATGTACCACAAAATCTTGTAAATTTTGTACTTTCGTGATGAGATTATTCAAACCCACAGTTACACTCTGGAGATCCATGATTGTCAGGTGCACACAGAGCCATACAGAGATTAGGAGGAGAGAGAGAAAAAAGACTGCAGCAAGGCAGACTGGAGGAAAAAAAAAAAAAATTCCAGCAGACTTCTTATAACTCTCCTTTCTAAACCTGGGTCTTTAACACTTTATTGGCCGGTCAAACTGTCATGATCTCTGCAGGCAGAGATCATAGCAAGCCTATAGAGGGACAAGCTCTCGGAAGATGGAACTATACTGACCATGAACTAAGCCTGCCGCGCAACTAGAAATAGCCAGGTAGCATTTCCTATTTATCGCTAGATGCCCAGCTCTGGCCTAAGACCTAAATAGCTAGCAGAGGGAAATATAAGACCTGGCTCACCTCTAGAGAAATATTCCAAAGAAGACAGTAGCCCCCCACATATAATGACGGTGAGTTCAGATGAAACAACAAACGCAGCAGGAAAATAGTCTTAGCAAATTTGAGGTCCGCTTACTAGATAGCAGAAGACAGATAGTATACTTTCATGGTCAGCAGAAAAACACTAACAAAACACCATCCAGAGATTACCTTAAACTCTGGCATTAACTCATAACGCCAGAGTAGCAATCCCTGATCAACGAGAGCTTTCCAGACACAGTAACAAAACTTCAGCTGTGAACTGGAACAAATAGGCAAAACAAAACATGGACAAAAGTCCAACTTATCTAGTAGTTGTCTAGAAGCAGGAACAAGCACTGAGAGGCATCAGATAACATTGTTGACCGGCAAGAAACCACCAGAGAAATGAGCTTAAATAGCGACACCCACTACTGATGGAACCAGGTGAAACAGGAAAGAAGATGACAAGTCCAATTCCACAAGCGGCCACCGGGGGAGCCCAGAATCAAAATTCACAACAGGGAACCCCACCATAACATCTTTAACGGATTCAGAAAGACCCTTTCTGAAGATTGCCGCCAAGTCATCCTCATTCCATTTAGTCAGTACAGACCATTTTCTAAACTTCTGGCAATATGATTCTGCCGCTTCTTGACCCTGAGACAGGGCCAACAAGGTCTTCTCAGCATGATCCACTGAATTAGGTTCGTCATACAATAACCCAAGCGCCTGAAAAAAGGTGTCTACATTAAGCAACGCCGGATTCCCAGGTTCCAGGGCAAATGCCCAATCCTGGGGGTCACCACGCAGCAGAGATATAATAATTTTAACCTGCTGGATGGGATCACCAGAGGAGCGGGGTTTCAGAGCAAAAAACAGTTTACAGTTATTTTTAAAGCTCAGAAATTTGGACCTATCCCCAAAAAAACAATCAGGAGTTGGAATTCTAGGCTCTAAAACTGGAGTCTGAACGATATAATCGGAAATACTCTGTACTCTAGCAGCAAGTTGATCCACATGAGAAGCCAATCCCTGAACATCCATACCAGCGCCGAACTCCTGAGCCACACAACAGACTACAGAAAAAAAAATGGCTCAGCACTTTCCTTCCCTTCTTCTGAGATGCGGTTAACTCATTGTTGGCCAGTTGTACTGTTATGATCTGGTGGCCTAAGAGCAGCATGAGACGTACTCTGGAGAAGGTGGTACCTGTACTGACCGCAGATCCTGAACCTAACACGGCAACTAGAAGTAGCCGTGGAATGTACCTAGCGCTCCCTAGACATCTCGACACAGCCGGAGGACTAATTACCCCTAGAGATAGAAAAGGGAAAACTATCTTGCCTCAGAGAAAATCCCCAAAGAACAGGCAGCCCCCCACAAATATTGACTGTGAGAGGAGAGGGAAAAAACATACACAGATTGAAATGAGAATTTAGCAAGGAGGCCACTTCAGCTAAATAGAAAGGACAGGACAGAGTACTATGCGGTCAGTATTAAAACACTAGAAAATATCCACCACAGAAAATACAAAACTCCACAGCTAACTAAAGATATGGAGGGTATATCTGCATCTCCAGAGATACCAGCTTGGCTAAAAAAAATCCTTATACAGACCAAGCTGGACAAGACAAAACATAGAAAAGTACTGAACAATAAGACCACAGCATGTGGACAGCAAAATCAAGGCCAGAACTTATCTTTGTTGAAATGAACTGCAAAGCAGAAGAGACCAGGCAGGGATGTGAATCCTCCAGAAACAATGGACAACTGGCACTGACTAAAGGGTGAAGCAAGACTAAATAGCCCAGTCCAAATTGCAAAAAGTGAAAACACCTGATAAATGCTGTGATTCAGAGACAGCAGCGCTACCACTTACAACCACCGGAGGGAGCCCAAGAGCAGAATTCACAACAGTAAGGGACTCTACGTATTACTTCAAACAGCGGCAGGACAGTTAACTATAGGTTCGCTGTCTCACCTAAATCACCTAACGAAGACAAAGGAGGCAATTGTGGGAGAGGGGCGTCTCTAGGGTCCCAGAATAACTCCAGGCCTACCCCGTCATACGGGTGCGTCCTAGCCATATCATCTGGGGGACGGAGAGAGAGAGGACATCAGAAACAGACACAACAGTTGTGAGGACTATCCCGTGGTGCTCAGCAGGGAAGAACTACAACACACAGGCGCTAGAAGGTAGGCACTGATTTCCACCTGCAAAGGGAACTCTGAATGTGCCTTCGGACCGGCCGGTCTTAGCCAGCCCTGTTAGCAGTGCTCTGGATTGAGGATCCTGAAGCCTTCAGTAAAAAGGTAAAGAGACTGCAACCCTGTGTCCTCGTTATTCACCGCACCTTGCACCACGTACCGTTATCACATCTTTCATTGGACGCCCCTTAGCAGGGTCACGGACCGGGTCTAGCCACCGTGACAACCCCAGAACCGAGACAGAGAGGCCCTGTATCGAGTACCCCGCGGCCCTGCGTCTGGGGGTGCTCCATTGCCTCAATAGTAAAAACATCTAATGTTAAAAATAATTTTTAAAAAATAACAAATCATTATATACTCACCTTCCGCCACCTTTCTGACACTCCGGTGACCGGTCCATGCAAGTGGCAGGTTCCGGTGCTAAGGTTGGTGTGCGACAAGGACCTGCCATGACGTCACGGTCATGTGACCGCAACGTCATCACAGGCCCTGCGCGCCTGCGCGAGAAGGACCTGCCGTAACGTCACGGTCATGTGACCGCGACGTCATCACACCCTCGGACTGGAAGCTGCCGCCTGAACCGAACACAGGCAACAGGACTACAAGGGGCCCCTCGGAAGGTGAGTATATGTTTATTTTTTATTTTTTAACCTGTGACATACGTGGCTGGGCAATATACTACGTCACTGTCCAATATACTACGTGGCTCTGTGCTGTATACTACGTCACTGGGCAATATACTACGTTGCTGGGCAATATACTACGTCACTGGGCAATATACTACGTAACTGGGCAATATACTACGTGGCTCTGTGCTGTATACTACGTCGCTGTGCAATATACTACGTGCCTCTGTGCTGTACACTATGTAACTGGGCAATATACTACGTGGCTCTGTGCTGTATACTACGTAACTGGGCAATATACTACGTCACTGGGCAATATACTACGTGGCTGTGCAATATACTACGGCACTGGGCAATATACTACGTCACTGGGCAATATACTACGTCACTGGGCAATATACTACGTCACTGGGGAATATACTACGTGGACATGCATATTCTAGAATACCCAATGCGTTAGAATCGGGCCACCATCTAGTCTTCAATAAATGCACAAGTTTATGTTGATATTTTGGACACTTTTCTTATCCCATCAATTGAAAAGATGTTTGGGGATGATGAAATCATTTTTCAAGATGATAATGCACCTGCCATAGAGCAAAAACTGTGAAAACATTCCTTGAAAAAATACACATAAGGTCAATGTCATGGCCTGCAAACAGTCCGGATCTCAATCCAATTGAAAATCTTTGGTGGAAGTTGAAGAAAATGGTCCATGACAAGGCTCCAACCTGCAAAGCTGATCTGGCAACAGCAATCAGAGAAAGTTGGAGACAGATAGATGAAGAGTACTGTTTGACACTCTTTAAGTCCATGGCTTAGAGACTGCAAGCTGTTATAAAAGCCAGAGGTGGTGCAACAATATACTAGTGATGTTTTGGAGTGTTTTTTTGCTTGTTTGTTTTTCACGATTCCATATTTTTTTCCTCAGAATTGAGTGATTCCATAATTTTTTCCCTATGCTTGGTTAAAAAAAGTAACTATTACTGAGCTGACTACCACATTTTTTGTTCTTGATTTCTTTTAGTGTTTCTTAAAGCCAGAAAGTTGCTATTTAAAATGACTTTAGTTTTGTGCCATGTATGTGATCCGCTTTATATATATATATATACTGTATATTGTGGTGCAGTGACCAATGTTACAGCCAGGGGGCGCTGTGTGTGCACTGCAGGATGCGCTTGGATGTATAACTGTAGTGGTGAGAGAAAGTCCGGCAGGATTATAAATGGCCGATATGTGTGTCGCAGAGGAGGACACTCTGCGCTGTCAGTCTAAAGTTATGTTGTGGTCTGGGACCTGTAGTCCCACAGGTAATTGTGTAGTTCTAATGGGAGATTGGCAGGGCTAGTTATGAGAGATGGGAGGGTCAAACTAGCCACACCCACCCACACTCCCACCCAGGGGAGTGGTTACAGGTATGTAATGTGACCAGGGTGTGGGTCACATGGTTCCTGTGAGTGGATCTGAATGGTCCAAGTGCAAGGCCCTGGAAGCCTGTGTTGGAAGTCCAGGGGAATAGGATTCCTGAATAGCACATGGTTGGGTTTTGGCACTGAGTGGTCTGTGTGTTGAAGTCTCCTGGGAGTGGAGACATCCTGGAAGCACCTGAGACCGTGGACCTGGACGGTCTGAGTTGAGGACCTGGGACTGACGTGAAATCAGTGTGAGGAGTGGAACTCCTGAAAGGTAACCCCGTACAAGGGGATTATGATATACGGCAGAGAAGCCTATCTGCTCTATGAACTGAGTAATGTCCTATAATGTTTCGTGGATGTAATGAAACGGACTGTACTCTATCTGGTTTATGCAGAGTTTAAATAAACCGGATTGCCTGCTTATATATATATATATAAAGTGAAAAAATTGGAACAGCATCAAATTACTACCTTACAAGGCATGCAGAGCTCTTCCGACCAGCAATCCAATGGTCAAAAAGTAATAAACTCAAAAAAAGGAAAAGCAGCACAAAATAATTGAAAAAAAAGTGGACTTTAACCCCTTCGCGCCAGCCGCCGCACTAGTACGGCGCTGCCGGCACTGCATTTGTGCCAGCTGCAGTACTAGTACGGCGGCTCGATCACCGCGGTCTCGCGCTGAGCGCCGCGGTGATCGGGTGCGGGTGTCAGCTGTATATGACAGCTGACACCCCGCAGCAATGCCCACGATCGGCGCTATCGCCGATCGCGGGCATTTAACCCCTCTGATGCCGCTGTCAATAGTGACAGCGGCATAGAGGGGGATCGCGCAGGGACGGGGGCTCCCTGCGCTCTCCTTCCGGAGCAACGCGATGAGATCACGCTGCTCCGGTGACCTGGAAGGAGTCCCCGGATCCAAGATGGCCGCGGGACGACTTCCGGGTCATGAGATGACCTAGCTTGCCGGCGCCTGCTGAGAGTTCCTAATAGCAGGCGCCGGCAAGCCTCTGTAACGTGCCTCTAAGATCGGTGATCTGACAGAGTGCTGTGCACACTGTCAGATCATGGATCTGTGATGTCCCCCCCTGGGACAAAGTAAAAAAGTTTAAAAAAAAAATGTCCACATGTGTAAAAAAGAAATAAAAAAAAAAATCCTGAATAAAGAAAAAAAAAATATATTCCCATAAATACATTTCTTTATCTAAATAAAAACAAAATCACATAATAAAAGTACACATATTTAGTATCGCCGCGTCCGTAACGACCCCACCTATAAAAGTATATCACTAGTTAACGCCTTCAGTGAACACCGTAAAAAAAAAAAAAAAAAAAGGAGGCAAAAAACAACGCTTTATTCTCATACCGCCAAACAAAAAGTGGAATAACACACGATCAAAAAGACGGATATAAATAACCATGGTATCGCTGAAAGCGTCATCTTGTCCCGCAAAAAAAAAGCCACAATACAGCATCATCAGCAGAAAAATAATAAAGTTATAGCTCACAGAATAAAGCGATGCAAAAACAATTATTTTTTTATATAAAATAGTTTTTATTGTGTAAAAGCGCCAAAACATAAAAAAATTACATAAATGAGGTATCGCTGTAATCGTACTGACCTGAAGAATAAAACTGCTTTATCAATTTTACCACACGTGGAATGGTATAAACGCCGCCCCTAAAAGAATTTCAGGAATTGCTGGTTTTTGTTCATTCCGCCTCCCAAAAATCGGAATAAAATACGATCAAAAAATGTCATGTGCCCGAAAATGGTACCAATAAAAACTCGTCCCGCAAAAAACAAGATCTCACATGACTCTGTGAGCCAAAATATGGATAAATTATAGCTCTCAAAATGTGGTGATGCAAAAACTATTTTTGCAATAAAAAGCGTCTTTTAGTGTGTGATGGCTGCCAACCATAAAAATCCGCCCAAAAAACGCTATAAAAGTAAATCAAATCCCCCTTCATCACCCCCTTAGTTAGGGAAGAATTATAAAATTTTAAAAAATATATATGTTTCCATTTTCCCGTTAGGCTACTTTCACACTAGCGTCGGTACGGGGCCGTCGCGCTGCGTCGGCCCGACTTACCGACGCATACTGTGCAAGCGCCGCACAACGGGGGCAGCGGATGCTGTTTTTCCACGCATCCGCTGCCCCATTGTGAGGTGCGGGGAGGTGGGGGCGGAGTTCCAGCCGCACATGCGCGGTCGGAAATGGTGGACCGTCGGCCCAAAAAAAGTTACATGTAACTTTTTTGCTGCCGGCGGTCCGCCACAACACGACGCAACCGTCGCACGACGGTTGCGACGTGTGTCAATACGTCGCAATGCGTCGCTAATGTTAGTCTATGGGGAAAAACGCATCCTGCAGATGACTTTGCAGGATGCGTTTTTTTGCCAAAACGACGCATTGCGACGTATGCAAAAAAAGACTAGTGTGAAAGTAGCGCTAGGGTTAGGACTAGGGTTAGGGCTAGGGTTAGGGTTTGGGTTAGGGCTAGGGTTAGGGCTGGGGTTAGGGTTGGGGTTAGGGTTTCAGTTAGAATTGGGGAGTTTCCACTGTTTAGGCACATCAGGGGCTCTCCAAACGCGACATGGCGTCCGATCTCAATTCCAGCCAATTCTGCTTTGAAAAACTAAAACAGTGCTCCTTCCCTTCCGAGTTCTCCTGTGCGCCCAAACAGTGGTTCCCCCCAACATATGGGGTATCAGTGTTCTCAGGACAAGTTGGACAACAACTTTTGCGGTCCAATTTGTCCTGTTACCCTTGGGAAAATAAAAACATGGAGGCTAAAATATCAGTTTCGTGGAAAAAAAAATATTTTTTATTTTCGCGGCTCTGCGTTATAAACTGTAGTGAAACACTTGTTGGTTCAAAGTTCTCACAACACATCTAGATAAGTTCCCTGGGGGGTCTAGTTTCCAATATGGGGTCACTTGTGGGGGGTTTTTACTGTTTAGGTACATCAGGGGCTCTGCAAATGCAACATGACACCTGCAGACCAATCCATCTAAGTCTGCATTTCAAACGGCGCTCCTTCCCTTCTGAGCTCTGCCGTGCGCCCAAACAGCGGTTCCCCCCAATGTATGGGGTATCAGCGTACTCAGGACAAATTGGACAATAACTTTTGTGGTCCAATTTCTCTTGTTACCCTTGGGAAAAAAAAAATTGCGGGCTAAAACATCATTTTGTGGAAAGAAAAAATTATTTTTTAATTTTCACAGCGCTACATTCTAAACTTTAGTGAAACATTTGGGGGTTAAAAGTGCTCACCACACATCTAGATAAGTTCCTTAGGTGGTCTTCTTTCCAAAATGGTGTCACTTGTGGGGGTTTCCACTGTTTAGGCATGTCAGGGGCTCTCCAAACACGACATGGGTTCCGATCTCAATTCCAGCCAATTTTGCATTGAAAAGTCAAATGGCGCTCCTTCCCTTCCGCGCTCTGCCATGCGCTCAAACAGTGGTTTATCCCATATATGAAGTATCAGCGTACTCAGGACAAATTGCACAACAACTTTTGGGGTCCAATTTATCCTGTTACCCTTGGGAAAATAAAAAATTTGGGGCAAAAAGATCATTTTTTGTGAAAATTAATATGAATTTTTTTTTACGGCTCTACATTATAAACTTCTGTGAAGCACTTGGAGGTTCAAAGTGCTCACCACACATCTAGATTAGTTCCTTAGAGGGTCTACTTTCCAAAATGGTGTCACTTGTGGGGGTTTCCACTGTGTAGGCACATCAGGGGCTCTCCAATCGCGACATGGGTTCCGATCTCAATTCCAGCAAATCTTGCATTGAAAAGTCAAATGGCGCTCCTTCCCTTCCGAGCTCTGCCATGTGCCCAATCAATGGTTTACCCCAACATGTGGGGTATCGGCGTACTCAGGACAAATTGTACAACGACTTTTTTGGTCCAATTTCTCCTGTTACCCTTGGTAAAATAAAACAAATTGGATCTGAAGTAAAAATTTTGTGAAAAAAAAGTTAAATGTTCAATTTTTTTAAACATTCCAAAAATTCCTGTGAAGCACCTGAAGGGTTAATAAACTTTTTGAATGTGGTTTTGAGTACCTTGAGGGGTGCAGTTTTTAGAATGGTGTCACTTTTGGGCATTTTCTGTCATATAGACCCCTCAAAGTCACTTCAAGTGTGAGGTAGTCCGTAAAAAAAATGGTTTTGCAAATTTTGTTGCAAAAATGAGAAATCGCTGGTCAACTTTTAACCCTTATAACTCCCTAACAAAAAAAAATTATGTTTCCAAAATTGTGCTGATGTAAAGCAGACATGTGGGAAATGTTGTTTATTAACTATATTATGAGATATAACTCTCTAATTTAAGGGCATAAAAACTAAAAGTTTGAAAATTGCTAAATTTTCATAATTTTTGACAAATTTTTGTTTTTTTCACAAATAAATGCAAGTCATATCGAAGAAGTTTTACCACTATCATGAAGTACAATATGTCACAAGAAAACAGTGTCAGAATCACCAGGATCCGTTGAAGCGTTTTAGAGTTATGACCTCATAAAGTGACAGTGGTCAGAATTCTAAAAATTGGCCCTGTCACTTAGGTGAAAACAGGCTTCGGGGTGAAGGGGTTAATGCCTGAACGGCGTGGCAACGTTTCGGATGTGTTATCCTTTGTCAAGCAATGAATACAAGGGTGAGACCACATTTTATATCCAACACATACATATTTCATTAGAAAATCATTAAATATAATAAAGTCAATAGTATTAAACAGTGTTATTGTGCATCATCAGTCTATGTGTCCCACCACTTCGGCCAAGTGGCCACGTGGTGGAGATACATAGACGATGTCTTCCTCGTATGGACGGGTACAATAGAGTCCTTACTTAAATTTCATGACTACCTGAATACAATTGATGAAACAATTAAATTCACCCTTGTACACTCTTGTACTAACATACAATTTTTGGATGTTAATGTTCAAATTGAGAATGGTAAATTTACTACTCAATTGTTTACAAAAGCCACAGATAGAAATGATTTATTGCTTTTCAATAGTCAACACCCCAGAAAAACTAAAGAGTCAATCCCGTACAGTCAGCTTTTGCAGGTCAAAAGAATTGAAAGTAACGAAGATTCTTTAAAAAAACTATGGAAGGGACATGTAGGAAATTCTCTGAAAGAGGTTATCCAAAGAAATTGTTGCAAATACAGAAGAATAAGGTTGATATATTACCGAGAAAAGAATTACTACAGAAAAAAACTAAATTGAAGGAATTTGATCGTATTCCTTTTGTAACGTCGTATTGTGAGGAGAGTGGCAAAATTGCTGACATTATATGCAAACATTGGGGAATGCTTTATAAATGTTCTCCCGAAGTGAAGGAGTTCTCTAAACCACCAATTTTCTCATATAAACGTAGTCGAACTATTGCGTCTACTCTGGTGAAGTCTGATATAGGGTCATTTAAAAAACAGGGTCAGGCCACACTTACTGGCAACAGTAGAAAAGGTTGTTGTCCATGCTTGTCCTGTATTAATTGTAATTTGATGCTCAAGGGGTCTAATTTCTTTCATCCAATCACGAATGAGGAATATAGGATACAGCATTATTTGACATGCGACTCAGAGTTTGTTGTATATCTACTCCAGTGTCCTTGTTCCTTATGGTATGTCGGTGAAACTACGTGTGATTTCAAGACTAGAATCAATCAACACCGACATACCATAAGGAAGAAACGTTTGGATCTACCAGTGTCTAAACATTTCACGGAGAAATGTCATACTGAAAAACAACTGCGGTTCCGTATTATTGATATGGTACCGGTTCAGAGAAGGGGAGGTGACCGTATACGGTTACTTAAAAAGAAAGAGTTGGAATGGATAAAAAAACTGAATACTTTAAAACCTTATGGTCTTAATGTGGATTTCAAACTTAATTCAATTATGTAAATGTGATAGTGGTTATATTCTCTCCTAAGTGCATATTTTATAAATATTTTTTATGTTTTAAAAGAAACTTATGGAGTTATTTGTCCTTTTTCAGGTGTCCTATCTTACATACCGAGATACTATATTGTGGCTACAACTTTGAACAATGGACGATGGACCCATACTGATTACTCTATAATGTGGATTTTTTTGCTTTCCTTTTTCCTTGATCTCTGCATCTCTCTTGATATTTTGATTCTTTTGGATATATAATTACAGAGAATAAAAGCTTGGATTTATAAACATAGGAAACTCCCCTGCTTTGGTCATTTGGTCTTTTATGTCTCTCTAGGGATGTTGAAAATGTAGCCAAAGATTGGGTCATGTGCGTCATATTGTAGGGGTTTGCAGAAACACGGGGGGTACCCGCCCCCAAAGGTCTCCGTTTCCCTACTCAGGGTCAGGATGCCCCACTTTAATAAGGGGGGCTTCCTGGACCTTGGTGACGTATTACAGACTTATGTCTGGGTCCCTTTAAATACGGCGGCACATCGAGTGTGTTCCCGAGTAGAGAAGACTATTTTTATATATATGACCGTGTATGGAGTAGTTTAATTTTGTACATAATTTTTTTTTTTTTATATATATATATATATATATATTTTTTATGTTTTTCACATTCTGTATAATAATTCCTGAGTAATGCAGAGTTCGGGGTTATTAGGATCGCTATTGTATTTTTTATATTGCTATTGCAATAGTTATGTGGTTCTGTCCTCCGTGTGGGCAAAGCCGCCCCTAGCTAACATGGCGCCATGGTCCTCGGAAGGCTCTGAGCAGCTGCAGGGCAGAGCATTGTGGGTCCCTGACTGTGATGTCACGGATATGTGCAGTAAGCACGTGGGAACGCCGTGATCATGGCTGCCATTACTGAGCTGTGTATGTAAGTGTACTTGGATTATAATATCGTTAGTAAGGACACCTGATTTGTTTTTAATAACAATTGGTTATTAAGCTATTTTTAATTACTTTCACGCAGTATGGTATTCATAATACCCGTCAATAGCTGTGGTTTGATGGGCTGAGTAACTTGCACAATTGCACTGTTACACTGATGATGCACAATAACACTGTTTAATACTATTGACTTTATTATATTTAATGATTTTCTAATGAGATATGTATGTGTTGGATATAAAATGTGGTCTCACCCTTGTATTCATTGCTCGACAAAGGATAACACATCCGAAACGTTGCCACGCCGTTCAGGAATTAAAGTCCACTTTTTTTCAATTATTTTGTGCTGCTTTTCCTTTTTTTGAGTTTATATATATATATATATATATATATATATATATATATATTCCCAGCCACATTCCGACTAGACTGCTTCTGGCCTTGTTCAATACAATTGCATTAGGCCATGCAAGTCTAGTCTGCATGTGACCGCATTTATGCAAATTACAAATTGCAGTCACATACCCACCGAATAACCACAGCACTGCAAGCAATGTGAGGATTTACAAGCCTGCAGTCACATAGAATGACACAGAGTGAATGCACCAATGACACACACACATGCACAACCCCACTGTATAAAGACACACACGCACAGCCCCACTGTATAATGACACACAGTCCCACTGTTTAATGACACACACATGCACAGTCCCACTGTATAATGACACTCACACGCACAGCCCCACTGTATAATGACACACATGCACTGCCTCACTGTGTAATGACACACACACAGTCCCACTGTATAATGACACACACACGCACAGTCCCACTGTATAATGACACACACATGCACAACCCCACTGTATAGTGACACACACAAGCCAGCTCCACTGTATAATGACACACACAGACACGAAACACACCCACCCACCTACCCACCCAGGAAAACACACACACACCTACCAAGGAAAACAAACACACACACCCACCCAGGAAAACACACACACACACACCCAGGAAAACACACACACACCCCAGGAAAACACACACACACACCCAGGAAAACACACATACATAGACACACACAGGAAAACACACATACACACAGGAAAGCACACATACACACACTGGAAAACACACACACATAGGAGAAAACACACACATAGGAAAACACATACACACACATATGAAAACACACATACACACACACACATAGGAAAACACGCATACACACACATAGAGAAACACACACAGGAAAACACACACGCAAACACACGCACACAGGAAAAAACACACACATAGGAAAACACACAGGAAAACACATAGAAAAACACACACGCATCACACACAAGAAAACACACACAGGAAAACACACACACACATAAGAAAACACACACATAGGAAAACACACATATAGGAAATAGGAAAACACACACACACATAGGAAAACACATACCCACAGGAAAACACCCACCCACAGGAAAACACACATACCCAGGAAAACACACACACCCACCCAGGAAAACACACAGGAAAACACACACCCACAGGAAAACACACATACACAGGAAAACATACCCACCCACCCAGGAAAACACACACGAAAACACATACACACAGGAAAACACACACACCCAGGAAAACACATGTAGCGCCCCCACTGCTGCAGGGCCGAGCGGTACCCGGTACCGGGCCACTGAGTCTCTGCTCTGGGGTTGTCACGGCGGCTAGGCCCGGTCCGTGACCCTGCCGTGGGGCGCACAGTAAATAGATGTGGTGTGATATGACGGATGATGGTGGCGATGCTGTAGTGGTGCGGTGCAGTAAATAACGAGGACACCAGGTTGCAGTCTCTTTACCTCTTTACTGAAGATCTCTGGGTCCTCAGTCCAGAATACGGTTCACCAGGCTGTGCAAGTCCGGCCGGTCCAATGGCACCTCCAGAGTTCTCTTCACAGGTGGAAATCTGTGCCTTCCCTCTAGCGCTATGTGTTGCGGTCCTTCCCTGCTGTGCTTACAGAAAGTCCCCACAACTGTTGTGTCTGTTTCTTAAGTTCCCTCACAACTCGATTAGATGATGTTCTGCCAATCCTCCGTCCCTCCCTGATGTTCTGGTTGGGACGGCACCCGTTTGACGGGTAGGCTCGGAGCTCTTCCGGGACCCTAGAGTCGCCCCTCTCCACAAGTTGCCCCCCAAGACTGCATAGGTGATTTAAGTTAGACAGCCCGCCTTAGACTGACTGTCCTGCCGCTGTTTAGAGTATTGCTTGAAGCTGAATGTTATAATACTCCCTCGGCGTTCCGGCCACCGGTAGTGCGCCTCAGTAGGATGTTGCCTCGGTCTTACAGCACGACTCCTACTGGTGTATTCTCCTTATTGCTTTGATCTCGTTTCTCACTCAGCACAATCTATCTCGCTTCTGATCCTTCCTTGGGCACCGCCGCTATCCTGAGCAGGCACGGTCCCGTTACGTTCGCTCAAGTTGCCAAGCCTCTGTCAGGATCCCACCCCTGACAGAGACCCTACTGTATCTTCCCCCACAACATCCTCGGCCACAAGGTGTTGCCTGGTTCCAACCCAGTCAGCTTTCTCATCTAACTTCCTGCCTGACCCCCAGTTTACCCACTATGGTGGGGAGTGGCCTAGTGAATAGAACCCTTAGCTCCCCCCGGAGGCCCGACTGTGAAATGTATTGGTGTCTGTGATACCTGATCAGATGAACTCCTTCAGTGCCATCAGACGTACTATAGCTCCCCTTAGTGGTGGAGCCACAGTACTGCAACGACCAGGACTCTGGGGCGCTGCACTCTCCCCCGGTTAAACACAGTACTCCGGGACTGAGAAGAAAACAACAATACAGGTTAGCAAAAAGACATACAATTTTTGTGAGTGCAATAACAGTAAGCATATTTAAACAGGCTTCCCTTTATGGGAGGTGAGGACACTTGAACGTTACAAAACATGGTTAAATATCATAGCAACATGCTATAACTAACTTTCTTTTACCCAACCGGGTATTCTACTAAGTGCAAAATTGTTGAACAATAATTTAACATCGCCTTTAAGGATGTACACTCTGAATCCGCTAAAGACCTTCTTATAATCACATTATAAGGCAATTTAACTTTTACATTCTCCTTCTTTAAATCTGCAGGACCGCCTGTCCTAACGGCACCAGACCTACTGCCTCTCCTTCCTTACAGGACCGCTCCTTTCAGCCCGAGCCTTCTGTCTTTTCAACTACTATACACAGTATAGAACATAACATTACTTTCAGTTTAAGAGCACCGAGCCATCTCTACATGACTCCTATGAGGACTCAGGGTTTACCTTCTATCCTCATTGTCTATCAACATTATCAAACATTTTCTATAGAACATTTAACTTTCTCACACCAACATTATCATCACGTTCTCTTTATCAAAACATTATTGCTATCTCTCAGTCTTAAAGCAATACTATTCTCTTAAGTGCAACACATGAACATCCCCTTTAAGAGGGGATCAAGTCTCTATGAGGTAGCATATCTTCTCAAGCTACCAGTCCGTACTCAGCAAAGGTTCCAGTGTGGTATCTTCACAAAGAGTCCTTTTTGAAGTAAAACCAGTAGGCTGTACCTTGGCCACAGGGGACGGTTTTTCTGGCACCTTGGTCGGGGGTTCCGTCGGCTTTCTCCTGTGAACGTTTAAAGCGAACCACCCCTTCTCCCCAAAGTGCCTGGTGTAGATAACGCTGTCCCCCGGGTAGAGGTCCCGATCGGGGTGGCCCTCTCTGAGATGAGACTCGACATCCCGGCGGTTGACAAAGACCTCAGCGTATAACCCCGGCTCTTTAATGAAGCCCCAGCCTCCGCGGAGCTAAAAGTCAACTACAATGCCCTGCCTGCGCGGGGCCTGGTGAGTGGTGGGGTCCTTGCGGGCCCGGTCCTTGACCGCCAAATCTTTTTGATGGTGGGCCTCCAGCCCAGCCTGGTGCTCCTTTTCTCTCTCCCTCCACTGCTGTTCCAGCTGGACCTGATATTCTTCCCAGCTTAGGGCCTGTACCATCTCTCCCTCCTGGGTCTTCACCCCGGGGAACCCCATAAGATTGGATCCGGGGTTCACCCAGCGGCACACTGTGCGCTCCGCGTGGACCTCACACAGCAGGGGAGTGGGTGCGATCGGGGCTCTCATGCGGTGTTCCATGCCCGTGGCCTCCTCCCATGGTAACAGGCGTTGGAGTTTATGGGTCCCAGGGAGAGGGGGTGCTGCAACGGGGCCCACTAACAAATCCTCCTCCGGCGAGACAGGGTCGGCGGACTCACCAGCCGGCGCAGGCTCCTCCTCCGCGACGGGTCCCGCTGGCTCCGTCGGCGAGAACTCCGGTAGCAACTTCGGCAGTAGTGGACCCGATGTCAGGAGACTCTCTTTCGGCGCCACCTGGTGCGGAGCCCGGGCCTTCACATTCAGCTGGAGGAGCTGATCGATTAAGTCCTCCATTTCAGCCCGCAGGAAACCAGTGCTATCCATGGAGGATTGGCTGCGATGCTCATCCGGGTAGTTGGGGGAGACTTCTGCTTCAACCCCGCTTTCGGGTTCGGAGTTGCTGGCCATGGCGTCCTCCACGTGGGTCACTTCCTGGTCTTTTTCCCGCTCTCTCCTTCGTGGGCGGTGTCGTTTTCTCGGTCTCCGCCCTCCATTGAGGATCAGGAGGCGGATCTCCGCTGCTGACGGACACGTCCTCACAGTGCAGAAATATTTAGACTGGGCGGCCATCGTCCTTCGCGCTCTTCAGCTTGTCCATGCCCACTTCACACCCCTCTTCTTCTCCTGCGCTCTCCTCAGCGCTGTAATGGCGGCGGATTTTGGCGGTAAATGGCGCAGCACAGTCCTTTCAATAAAGTACAGTCCAAGCACAATAAATCACAGTTCCAAGGCACACATGACCTGATTCTTCAGGCTTAAGTAGATCCTGTTCGTGACGCCAAATTTTGTAGCGCCCCCACTGCCGCAGGGCCGAGGGGTACCCGGTACCGGGCCACTGAGTCTCTGCTCTGGGGTTGTCACGGCGGCTAGGCCCGGTCCATGACCCTGCCGTGGGGCGCACAGTAAATAGATGTGGTGTGATATGACGGATGATGGTGGCGATGCTGTAGTGGTGTGGTGCAGTAAATAACGAGGACACCAGGTTGCAGTCTCTTTACCTCTTTACTGAAGATCTCTGGGTCCTCAGTCCAGAATACGGTTCACCAGGCTGCGCAAGTCCGGCCGGTCCAATGGCACCTCCAGAGTTCTCTTCACAGGTGGAAATCTGTGCCTTCCCTCTAACGCTATGTGTTGCGGTCCTTCCCTGCTGTGCTTACAGAAAGTCCCCACAACTGTTGTGTCTGTTTCTTAAGTTCCCTCACAACTCGATTAGATGATGTTCTGCTAATCCTCCGTCCCTCCCTGATGTTCTGGTTGGGATGGCACCCGTTTGACGGGTAGGCTCGGAGCTCTTCCGGGACCCTAGAGTCGCCCCCTCCACAAGTTTCCCCCCAAGACTGCATAGGTGATTTAAGTTAGACAGCCCGCCTTAGACTGACTGTCCTGCCGCTGTTTAGAGTATTGCTTGAAGCTGAATGTTATAATACTCCCTCGGCGTTCCGGCCACCGGTAGTGCGCCTCAGTAGGATGTTGCCTCGGTCTTACAGCACGACTCCTACTGGTGTATTCTCCTTATTGCTTTGATCTCGTTTCTCACTCAGCACAATCTATCTCGCTTCTGATCCTTCCTTGGGCACCGCCGCTATCCTGAGCAGGCACGGTCCCGTTACGTTCGCTCAAGTTGCCAAGCCTCTGTCAGGATCCCACCCCTGACAGAGACCCTACTGTATCTTCCCCCACAACACCCTCTGCCACAAGGTGTTGCCTGGTTCCAACCCAGTCAGCTTTCTTATCTAACTTCCTGCCTGACCCCCAGTTTACCCACTATGGTGGGGAGTGGCCTAGTGAATAGAACCCTTAGCTCCCCCCGGAGGCCCGACTGTGAAATGTATTGGTGTCTGTGATACCTGATCAGATGAACTCCTTCAGTGCCATCAGACGTACTATAGCTCCCCTTAGTGGCGGAGCCACAGTACTGCAACGACCAGGACTCTGGGGCGCTGCACACACACCCAGGAAAACACATACACACATACCAAAACACACACACACATAGGAAAACACACACATACCTACACACATAGGAAAACACACACACACACAAATAGGAAAACACACACACAGGAAAACACACACACATAGGAAAACACACAGGAAGAAACACACACAGGAAAACACACACAGGAAAACACACACAGGAAAACACAAAGGAAAACACACACACATAGGAAAACACATACACACACACAGGAAAACACACACTCACAGAGGAAAACACCCACCCACAGGAAAGCACACACACCACCCAGGAAAACACACACAAACATACACCCACCCAGGAAAACACACACACACTCAGGAAAACACACATACACACAGGAAAACATACCCACATAATGACACACACGCACAGCCCCACTGTATAATGACACACACACGCACAACCCCACTATATAGTGACACACACACTCACAGCCCTACTGTCTAATGACACACATGTGCACAGCCCCACTGTATAATGACACACACACAGCCCCACTGTATAATGACACACACAGACACGAAACACATCCACCCACCCAGGAAAACACACACACACCCAGGAAAACACACACACCTACCAAGGAAAACAAACACACACACACACCCAGGAAAACACACACACACACCCCAGGAAAACACACACCCAGGAAAACACGCATACATAGACACACACAGGAAAACACACATACACACAGGAAAACACACATTCACACACAGGAAAACACACACACATAGGAAAAAACACACACATAGGAAAACACACATACACACACACACATAGGAAAACATACGCACACATAGGAAAACACACATACACACACACATAGGAAAACACACATACACACACACATTGAAAAACACACACAGGAAAACACAGATGCATCACACACAGGAAAACACACACACAGGAAGACACACATAGGAAAACTGTTGTGAACTTTGCTTTTGGGCTCCCTCTTGTGGTCACAACTGGTACTGTGTGAGTGCTGTCTTTGGGCTCCCTCTGGTGGTTCTTTGTGTCATTCTGCAGGTCTGAGGCAGGATCAGCTGCCTCGTTATCTCTTAGCTGGTTTCCTATTTAGTTCACCTGGACTCTCAGTTTTTGCCTGCTGTCAATGTCTTCAGTGCTATTTTGGAGCTCTCCTGCAGTCCTTCGTTATCAGTCTCTTCAAGAGAAGCTAAGTTTTGCTTGGTTCATTTTTTGACCATCAGTGGTCACATGTTTCTTGGTTTATTTTTGTCCAGCTTGCTAATATGTGATTTCCTTGCTTGCTGGTAGCTCTAGGGGGCTGAGTTTCTCCCGTCACACCGTTAGTTGGTGTGGGGGTTCTTGTATTCTCAGTGTGGATATTTTGCATAGGGTTTTTTACTGACCGCACAGTTCCCTATCTGTCTTCTGCTATCTAGTATTAGCGGGCCTCATTTGCTTAATCTGTTTTCATTGCTACGTTTGTGTTTTCCCCTTACCTCACCATTATTATTTGTTGGGGGCTTCCTATATCTTTGGGATGATTTCTCTTGACGCAAGTGAGGTCTTACTTTCCCTCCAGGAGTAGATAGTTTCTCAGGCTGCGTCGAGACGTCCAGGATTTTAGGCACGTTCACCGGCTTCCTTTAGTGTGTTGGTTAGGATCAGGTTTGCGGTCAGTCCAGTTACCACCTCCCTAGAGCTCGTGTCTATGTTCATAAACTTAGCTAGTCCGTTTTGTGATCCTCAGCCACTAGGATCATAACAGAAAACACACACACACATAGGAAAACACACATATAGGAAATAGGAAAACACACACACACACACATAGGAAAACACATACACACAGGAAAACACACACCCACAGGAATACACACATACACAGGAAAACACACACCCACAGGAAAACACACATACACAGGAAAACATACACGCAAACACACACACAGGAAAACACACAACCACAGGAAAACACACACACACCCAGAAAATACACACCCAGGAAAACACATACACACATATTAAAACACACAGACACATAGGAAAACACACATACCTACACACACATAGGAAAACACACACACAGGAAAACACACACACACATATAGGAAAACACACAGGAAAACACACACACATAGGAAAACACACACACAGGAAAACACATAGGAAAACACACACATACACACACATAGGAAAACACATACACACACAGGAAAACACACACTCACAGAAGAAAACACCCACCCACAGGAAAACACACACACACCCCAGGAAAATATACACAAACACACACCCACCCAGGAAAACACACACATTCAGGAAAACACACATACACACACAGGAAAACATACACACATAGGAAAACACACACACAAACAGGAAAACACACACAAAACACACACAGGAAAACACACACACAGGACAACATACACACACAGGAAAACACACATACATAGGAAAACACACACAGGAAAACACACACATAGGAAAACACTAAAAGGAAAACACACACACATAGGAAAACACACACACACACATAGGAAAATGTACACATAGGAAAACACACACAGGAAAACACACACACAGAAAATACACATACACAGGAAAACATACACACTTATCCAGGAAAACACACACACAAAAACACACACCCAGGAAACCACACACCCAGGAAAACACACATACACACCCAGGAAACATACACACATAGGAAAACACACACACACACATAGAAAAACACATACACACATAGGAAAACACACACACGCACACACATAGGAAAACACACATACAGGAAAACACACATACACACATAGGAAAACACACACGAAAACAAACACACGAAATCACACACACACACACATAGGAAAACACACAGGAAAACACACATAGGAAAACACAAAATAAAAGGGGAGAAGCCAGCGCTGCTTATGGTCAAAACGCAGTACAAAAAGTGCACATGCACATATTAATTTCTAACTGTATATCAAAATGAGACATTTAGCAAACAATTGATCAATTCTTTGAGCCACCCCACCACGCTAAGGCATTCTCATATTGGGGCAGTCCTACTCTATGATTTTTATATTCGCTGTGCTATTACGGCCTCCTAAATGTATTAAACGTGGGACCATATTGACTGCAAACTGTACCCATAGCATTTCGGAATCACTTCCATGGCGCCAGAAAGGGTACATGCAGATAAAGGTCGACCAGGTCCAAACATAGACATTTCAGATCTGACCTCCACACTGCCTGACCAGCACCACAGATAAAGAGTGAGACAGGCACAGGCACAGGTGCACAAATCAAACAGAGCCTGGGGCAGGGCAGGGCTGCTGTATGTGCGTACAGCAGCCTAGATCAATCACAATGATAACTGAAAGAATGACGTGCATGACCCAGTGTGCACGGCAACAGTGGTGGTCAGCCACAAACCAATATACAAAATAAAAGGGGAGAAGCCAGCGCTGCTGATGGTCAGAACCTGTGCCTGGGCCTGTCTAAGGGAGCTTAGTCTCCAAAAACGCATTGAGATTCTTACCCATATGGTTCGTGCTGAAGTCTGTATCCTTTATGTTTAAAGTTTATGAATAAAAAAAACTCTTTATTATGGATTCGGTGAAGCTGGATATTCTCTTCTTTTTTGGACTTTATACGCCTCAGTACTATAAGCAATTAACTGTACATGACCGTTTGTCGTACATACCGACGCCAGTCACTTTGGCCTTGGTGCTATTCTCAGCCAGGTTGAATCTTAGGGCCAAGAAGAACCCATTTTGTGCCTGAGGCAAAGCTGCTGCTGCATGATGGAAAAGGAATTCCTGGCAATTGTGTGGGCTCTGGAGTGTCTTCAGCCATACTTGTGTGGACCCCAATTTACTGTGGAAAAGGACCACAACCCCCTCAGCTGGTTACATACAGTATCCATAATGAATAGGAGATTGCTATGCTGAAGTCTTGCACTCCAGCAGTACTACTTCGCCATTTGCCACAAGAAAAGCCATGACCACGTTTATGCCGACTGGTTATCCTGGCGAGGGGAGGTTGTGGTCGGGAGTGCAAAGGAATACAAGAAAGTGCTGCACCCTCTACAGGGAGGAGGTGTGAAAAATATTGGAGATATAATTTCATGTCAATCATTTGTATCCTATTTTGCATGGAATTATAAAACACCTTTCCTTTGTGCAACAGGGACATAAAACCTAGCTCAGCAAGTTGTCCGGCATTCCGAAAGCCTCAATGAGAAAGCTGCCATCTAGCCAGGTGGTCAAGCTTCAAAAGACTGTTGACCGATCTCACACTTTGAGCCAACTAAGCTCAGGCTTGTTTGCAATATAGAGTCATGCTGAATCGAAGCTGCCAAAGGAAGCTTCTAGAACATTCTAGAAACAAAATTCCATAAGGAGTTGTGGAGATAATAGTCCTAGCTGTACATCATGTATACTTCTGAGACTCTAGCACCCCAGGGTGGGGTGATACATAGAATGGCTAGTAGGAACCAAGTAGCAAAGCCATGTTTGGTGTTATGAACCTGGTGGTTAGGTGCACCTGGAATGACCTGATGGTTAAACTGAAAGACAGGACAAGCTCTGGGAAGTGGGAACTCTGCTGACCGCAAATCCTAATCCTAACACACACACTAGAAATAGCTGTGGAGCGTACCTAACTCTCCCTAGAAGCCTCTTCACAGCCTAAGAGCTAACTACTCCTAAAGATAGGAAAATAAGCCTTAACTTGCCTCAGAGAAATTCCCCCAAAGGTAAAGGCAGCCCCCCACATATATTAACTGTGAGTTAAGAGGAAAGTCACAAACACAGGGATGAAACAGGTTTCAGCAAAGGAGGCCGGACTTACTAGATAGACTGAGGATAGGAAAGGAATCTATGCGGTCAGCACAAAAAACTACAAAAAGCCACGCAGAGTGTGCAAAAAGACCCCCGCACCGACTCACTGCGCGGAGGTGCCACTCTGCAACCCAGAGCTTCCAGCTAGCAAGGCAATATCATGTTAGCAAGCTGGACAAGAACTTAGCAAGCACTAAGAAACATATTAGTACACCAATGAACAACAAATGAACCAGCAGGGACTTAGCTTATGCTGGAGTAGACAGGTCATAAGAAAGATCCGAGAGAGATCTGAACCAGTACCGATACATTGACAGCTGGCATGGAGTAACGATCTGAGTGGAGTTAAATAGAGAAGCCAGCCTAGCCGCAAACGAGGGCAGCTGAGGACACAACCTCAGAACCAGCAGTTCCACTCACAGCCACCAGAGGGAGTCCACGAACAGAACTCGCCGAAGTACCATTCATGACCACAGGAGGGAGTTCGAGAACGGAATTCACAACAGTTTGGTCTCAATGCATAGCAGGCATCTGGCTGGATTTGATGGCGCTATAAATGCCTCCCTAGGACCGTCTATTAAGGATTTATGACCCATCGTAGGTTTTGAAGTTTGTAGCTGCTAGATGCAATGGGAGGGGATTTTGGTCCAGCCCAGGTGGCAAGAGGGGAGCGATCCAAAGGGGTTAAATGCTCATGTAAAGCATTGCCTATTGCTTTTTTCAGGGAGGTCACAATGGCATATCATGTGGTGAGAAGTCAAAGAACAGAAGGGACCACCAGCCTTCCATGTGGCAGGGGGTGTGGATTGTCATGTTGGTGCAAGTGAGGAGAGCGTACTGCGTGATCCCTTGGACTTAATAGTGATGTCAGGTGGGGTGGTGAGGTGCTTGTTTATCACATGTGGTGTCAGTGGTGGGATTCTGCTTAATCTCTCTGATGCCATCCTTCGCAAACGTTATAAATCTAGTATCTCTGTAATCGCACCAACCCGAAGAATAAAGTCGACTAATCACTTATACCACACCAGGAACAGGGTAAAAAATAAAACCAATTCTTCACCTGCTGTTCATTTGTTCACTCTGCCTCACAAAGATCACAGTATGGTTTGACTCACATTTATCCTGTGCACTACACTTAGCACTTACACCATAGTTTCCATGTAAATCTCTGAAATGTGTGATTCAGACAGAACTCCCAGCAGAAGATTCCCTATAATGAGGTAGATGGATTCATTGTGGACGCTGTCTTGCCCATGATTTGGCGGTGTCCCTTTATTTTCAAGGCTCTACATTATAAACTTGTGTGAAGCACCCAGGGGTTCAAGGTGCTCATCACACATCTAGATAAGTTCCTTGAGAGGGTCTAGTTTCCAAAGTGGGGTCACTTGTGGGGGGTTTCCACTGTTTAGGCACAACAGGGGCTCTCCAAACGTGACATGGCTTCTGCTCTCGATTCCAGCCAATTTTTGTGTTCAAAAAGTAAAGTCAAGCGGTGCGCCTTCCCTTCCGAGCCCTGCCCCTAAACAGTACTTTTCCCCCACATAAGAGGTATTGGCATGCTCAGAAGAAATTGCACAACACATTTTGGGGTCCATTTTCTCCTGTGACATTTGTGAAAATTAACCCCTTTACCCCCAAGGGTGGTTTGCACGTTAATGACCAGGCCAATTTTTACAATTCTGACCACTGTCCCTTTATGAGGTTATAACTCTGGAACGCTTCAACGGATCCTGGTGATTCTGACATTGTTTTCTCGCAACATATTGTACTTCATGATAGTGGTAAAATTTCTTTCATATTACCTGCGTTTATTTGTGAAAAAAACGGAAATTTGGAGAAAATTTTGAAAATTTCGCAATTTTCCAACTTTGAATTTTTATGCAGTTAAATCACAGAGATATGTCACACAAAATAGTTAATAAGTAACATTTCCCACATGTCTACTTTACATCAGCACAATTTTGGAACCAAAATTTTTCTCATTTTTACAACACCATTTTTTTTAGGGACCACGTCTCATTTGAAGTCATTTTGAGGGGTCTATATGATAGAAAATAACCAAGTGTGACACCATTCTAAAAACTGCACCCCACAAGGTGCTCAAAACCACATTCAAGAAGTTTATTAACCCTTCAGGTGTTTCACAGGAATTTTTGGAATGTTTAAATAAAAATGAACATTTAACTTTTTTTCACAAAAAATTTACTTCAGCTCCAATTTGTTTTATTTTACCAAGGGTAACAGAAGAAAATGGACCTCAAAAGTGGTTGTACAATTTGTCCTGAGTACGCTGATACCCCATATGTGGGGGTAAACCACTGTTTGGGCGCATGGGAGAGCTCGGAAAGCGAAGGAGCGCCAATTGACTTTTCAATGCAAAATTGGCAGGAATTGAGATGGGACGCCATGTTGCGTTTGGAGAGCCACTGATGTGCCTAAACATTGAAACCCCCCACAAGTGACACCATTTTGGAAAGTACACCCCCTAAGGAACTTATCTAGATGTGTGGTGAGCACTTTGACCCATTAAGTGATTCACAGAAGTTTATAATGCAGAGCCGTAAAAATAAAAAATCATATTTTTTCACAAAAATGATCTTTTCGCCACCCATTTTTTATTTTCCCAAGGGTAAGAGAAGAAATTGGACCCCAAAGGTTGTTGTACAATTTGTCCTGAGTACGCTGATACCCCATATGTGGGGGTAAACCACTGTTTGGGTGCATGGGAGAGCTCGGAAGGGAAGGAGCGCCGTTTGACTTTTCAATGCAAAATTGACAGGAATTGAGATGGGACGCCATGTTGCGTTTGGAGAGCCCCTGATGTGTCTAAACATTGAAACCCCCCCAAGTGACCCCATTTTGGAAAGTAGACCCCCTAAGGAACTTATCTAGATGTGTTGTGAGAGCTTTGAACCCCCAACTGTTTCACTACAGTTTATAATGCAGAGCAGTGAAAATAAAAATTATTTTTTTCCACAAAAATTATTTTTTAGCCCCCAGTTTTGTATTTTTCCAAGGGTAACAGTTGAAATTGGACCCCAAAAGTTGTTGTCCAATTTGTCCTGAGTACGCTGATATCCCATATGTGGGGGGAACCACAGTGTGAGCGCATGGCAGAGCTCGGAAGGGAAGGAGCGTCATTTGGAATGCAGACTTAGATGGATTGGTCTGCAGGCATCACATTGCGTTTGCAGAGCCCCTAATGTACCTAAACAGTAGAAACCCCCCACAAGTGACACCATATTGGAAACTAGACCCCCCAAGGAACTTATCTAGATGTGTTGTGAGACGTTTGAACCCCCAAGTGTTTCACTACAGTTTATAATGCAGAGCCGTGAAAAAAAAAAATCCTTTTTTTCCACAAAAATTATTTTTTAGCCCCCAGTTTTGTATTTTCCCAAGGGTAACAGGAGAAATTGGACCCCAAAAGTTGTTGTCCTATGTGTCCTGAGTAAGCTGATACCTCATATGTTGGGGTAAACCCCTGTTTGGGCGCACGGGAGAGCTTGGAAGGGATGGAGCACTGTTTTACTTTTTCAACGCAGAATTGGCTGGAATTGAGATCGGACGCCATATCGCGTTTGGAGAGCCCCTGATGTGCCTAAACAGTGGAAACCCCCCCAATTATAACTGAAACCCTAATCCAAACACATCCCTAACCCTAATCCCAATGGTAACCCTAACCAAACCCCTAACCCTGACACACCCCTAACCCTAATCTCAACCCTATTCCCAACCGTAAATGTAATCCTAACCCTAACTTTAGCCCCAACCCTAACTGTAGCCTTAACCCTAGCCCCAACCCTAACCCTAGCCCTAACCCTAGCCTGTTATGATCCTGGTGGTTAGAACACATGAACTGACCTGATAAGTAAACCCAAAAATACGGACAAGCTCTGGGAATGTGGGAACTTTACTGACCGCAATTCTGATCCTATCAAACCACACTATAGGCAGCCGTGGAGCGTTCCTAACTCGGCCTAGACGCCTCGTTCACAGCCTGAGAAACTAGCTACCCCTAGAGAGAAACAAAGCCTCACTTGCCTCAGAGAAATTTTCCCCAAAGTGTAAACAGCCCCCCACAAATAATAACGGTGAGTTTAAGGGGAAAACACAAACATAGAAATGAAAATAGGTTTTAGCAAATGAGGCCCGCTAATAACTAAAAAGTCAGAAGATAGCAAGGAATCTGTGCGGTCAGTATAAAATACTACAAAAGTATCCACGCAGAGAATACAAAAAGACCCCCACACCGACTCACGATGTGAGGGGCGCAACTCCGCACCCCAGAGCTTCCAGCTAGCAATCAAATAGCATATAAGCAAGCTGGACTGAACTCATAACATACTGAGAAACATTTTCAAATAGAAATGAGCAAAAAGGACTAGCATGAACTTAGCTTCTCACGAGGAGACAGGTCACAAGGGAAGTCCCAGAGAGATCTGAACCAGTACTGAATACAACGACAGCAGGCAACAAGTAAAGGTCCAGATGGAGTTAAATAGGCAGCAGGCCTAGCAGGAAACGAGGCAGCTGGAGTCCAGCTACAGACCAGCCGTAACACTAAAAGCCACCAGAGGGAGCCCATGAACAGAACTCACAAAGTACCACTCATGACCACAGGAGGGAGCCCGAGAACGGAATTCACAACAGTACCCCCCCTTGAGGAGGGGTCACCGAACCCTCACCAGAGCCCCCAGGCCAATCAGGACAAGCCAAATGAAAGGCACGAACCAAATCGGCAGCATGGACATCAGAGGCAACAACCCAGGAATTATCCTCCTGACCATAGCCCTTCCATTTAACCAAGTACTGAAGCTTCCGTCTCGAAATACGAGAATCCAAGATCTTCTCCACCACATACTCCAATTCTCCCTCGACCAACACCGGAGCAGGAGGGTCAACAGACGGAACCACAGGCACCACATACCTCCGCAACAATGACCTATGGAACACATTATGAATGGCAAAAGATGCTGGAAGGCCCAAACGAAATGACACCGGATTGAGGATTTCCAAAATCTTATAAGGACCGATGAAACGAGTTTTGAACTTAGGAGAGGAAACCTTCATAGGAACATAACGAGATGACAACCATACCAAATCCCCCACACGAAGTCGAGGACCCACACAGCGACGGCGATTAGCAAAGCGCTGAGCCTTCTCCTGTGACAACGTCAAATTGTCCACTACGTGGTTCCAAATCTGCTGCAACCTATCCACCACAGAATCCACCCCAGGACAGTCAGAAGGTTCAACCTGACCTGAGAAAAAACGAGGATGAAAACCAGAATTACAAAAAAAAGGCGAAACCAAAGTAGCGGAACTAGCCCGATTATTGAGGGCGAACTCAGCCAATGGCAAAAAAGTCACCCAATCATCCTGATCAGCAGAAACAAAACATCTCAGATAAGTTTCCAAGGTCTGATTCATACGTTCGGTTTGGCCATTCGTCTGAGGATGGAAGGCCGAAGAAAAAGACAAATCAATGCCCATCTTAGCACAAAAGGACCGCCAAAATCTGGACACAAACTGGGACCCTCTGTCAGACACAATGTTCTCCGGAATACCATGCAAACGGACCACATTCTGAAAAAACAGTGGAACCAAATCAGAGGAGGAGGGTAACTTAGGCAAAGGCACCAAATGGACCATTTTAGAAAAACGATCACAAACCACCCAGATGACAGACATCCTCTGAGAGACTGGAAGATCCGAAATAAAATCCATGGAAATATGCGTCCAAGGTCTCTTCGGGACAGGCAAAGGCAAAAGCAATCCACTGGCATGAGAACAGCAAGGCTTGGCCCGAGCACAAATCCCACAGGACTGCACAAAGGAATGCACATCCCGCGACAAAGAAGGCCACCAAAAGGACCTAGCCACCAAATCCCTGGTACCAAAGATCCCAGGATGACCCGCTAAGACTGAAGAATGAACCTCGAAAATAACTCTACTGGTCCATCTATCCGGGACAAAGTCTCTCCGGTGGACAACGGTCAGGTCTATCGGCCTGAAACTCCTGCAGCACCCGCCGCAAATCAGGGGAGATGGCAGACAAGATCACCCCCTCTCTGAGGATACCAGCCGGCTCAGAAACTCCCAGAGAGTCAGGCACAAAACTCCTAGAAAGGGCATCAGCCTTCACATTCTTTGAGCCCGGAAGGTATGAAACCACGAAATCAAAACGGGAGAAAAACAGCGACCATCGAGCCTGTCAAGGATTTAACCGCTTGGCAGACTCGAGATAAATCAAATTCTTGTGATCCGTCAAGACCACCACGCGATGCTTGGCTCCCTCAAGCCAATGTCGCCACTCCTCGAATGCCCACTTCATTGCCAACAACTCCCGATTACCAACATCATAATTCCGCTCGGCAGGCGAAAACTTTCTAGAAAAGAAAGCACATGGTCTCATCACAGAGCCATCAGAGCTTCTCTGTGACAAGACAGCCCCTGCTCCAATCTCAGAAGCATCAACCTCGACCTGAAAGGGAAGAGAGACATCAGGCTGACGCAAGACAGGAGCCGAAGAAAACCGACGTTTCAGCTCCTGAAAGGCCTCAACGGCCGCAGAAGACCAATTAGTCACATCAGCACCCTTTGTAGTCAAATCCGTCAAAGGCTTAACCACACTAGAAAAATTAGTGATGAAGCGCCGGTAAAAATTAGCAAAGCCCAAGAACTTCTGTAGGCTCTTCATCGATGTAGGTTGAGTCCAGTCATAGATGGCCTGGACTTTAACTGGATCCATCTCGATAGTAGAAGGGGAAAAAATAAAGCCCAAAAAGGAAACCTTCTGGACTCCAAAGAGACATTTAGAGCCCTTCACAAACAAGGCATTGGCACGCAGGACCTGAAACACCATCCTGACCTGCTTCACATGAGACTCCCAATCATCAGAAAAGACCAAAATATCATCCAGGTACACAATCATGAATCTATCCAGATACTCTCGGAAGATGTCGTGCATGAAGGACTGAAACACGGAAGGCGCATTAGAAAGCCCAAAAGGCATCACCAAGTACTCAAAATGACCTTCGGGCGTATTAAATGCTGTCTTCCATTCATCGCCCTGCTTTATACGCACAAGATTATAAGCTCCTCGAAGATCTATCTTGGTGAACCAACTAGCCCCCCTAATCCGAGCAAACAGATCGGACAGCAGAGGCAAAGGGTACTGAAATTTGACCGTGATTTTATTTAGAAGGCGATAATCTATACAGGGTCTCAGAGAACCATCCTTCTTGGCCACAAAAAAGAACCCTGCACCCAAAGGTGACGAGGACGGACGAATATGCCCTTTCTCCAAAGACTCCTTTATATAGCTCCGCATAGCGGTATGTTCTGGTACAGATAAATTAAAAAGTTGACCCTTAGGGAACTTACTACCAGGAATCAAATTTATGGCACAATCACAATCCCTATGAGGAGGTAGGGCACTGGATTTGGGCTCATCAAATACATCCTGGTAATCCGACAAAAATTCAGGGACTTCAGAAGGAGTAGAAGAAGCAATTGACACCAAAGGAACATCGCCATGTACCCCTTGACAACCCCAACTTGACACAGACATTGCTTTCCAATCCAGGACTGGATTATGAACCTGCAGCCATGGCAGACCCAACACGACAACATCATGCAAATTATGCAACACCAGAAAGCGAATAACCTCCTGATGTGCAGGAGTCATGCACATAGTCACTTGAGTCCAGTATTGAGGCTTATTCTTGGCCAATAGCGTAGCATCAATTCCCTTTAGTGGAATAGGGAATTGCAATGGCTCCAAGATAAAACCACAGCGCCTGGCAAATGACAAATCCATCACCATCAAATTCAGGGCAGCGCCTGAATCCACAAAAGCCATAACAGAGTAGGATGACAGAGAGCAAATCAAAGTAACAGACAAAATGAATTTAGGCTGTACAGTATCAATGGTGACAGACTTAGCGAACCTCTTTGTGCGCTTAGAACAATCAGAGATAACGTGAGTGGAGTCACCACAGTTAAAGCACAACCCATTCTGACGTCTGTGATTTTGCCGTTCAATTCTGGTCAGAATCCTGTCACATTGCATAGACTCAGGCTTCTGTTCAGAAAACACCGCCAGATGGTGCACAGGTTTGGGCTCCCACAAACGCCGATCAATCTGAATGGCCAAATACATTGACTCATTCAGACCCGCAGGCGTGGGGAACCCCACCATAACATCCTTAAGGGCTTCAGAAAGACCCTTTCTGAAAATCGCTGCCAGGGCACACTCATTCCATTGAGTGAGCACAGACCACTTCCTAAACTTCTGACAGTAAACCTCTGCTTCATCCTGACCCTGAGAGAGAGCCAGCAAAATCTTTTCTGCCTGGTCTACTAGATTAGGTTCCTCATAAAGCAATCCAAGCGCCAGAAAAAATGCATCCACATTTAGCAATGCAGGATCTCCTGGCGCCAGGGAGAATGCCCAATCTTGAGGGTCACCGCGTAACAAAGAAATAATAATTTTAACTTGCTGAGCAGGGTCACCAGAGGAATGAGGTCTCAGAGAAAGAAACAATTTGCAATTATTTTTGAATTTCAAAAACTTAGATCTATCTCCAGAGAACAGCTCAGGAATTGGTATTTTAGGTTCTGACATAGGACTGCGAACTACATAATCCTGAATGCTTTGTATCCTTGTAGCAAGCTGATCCACACAAGAGGACAGACCTTGAATGTCCATATCTGCAGCTGAGTCCTGAACCACCCAGAGATTAAGGGGAGGAGAGAGGCTAAACACACTGCAGAGGAAAAAAAAAACCCTCAGAGCCTCCCTTATGCCTCTTTTGCGATGCATTAACACTTTACGGGCCTGCTGTACTGTTATGATCCTGGTGGTTAGAACACATGAACTGACCTGATAAGTAAACCCAAAAATACGGACAAGCTCTGGGAATGTGGGAACTTTACTGACCGCAATTCTGATCCTATCAAACCACACTATAGGCAGCCGTGGAGCGTTCCTAACTCGGCCTAGACGCCTCGCTCACAGCCTGAGAAACTAGCTACCCCTAGAGAGAAACAAAGCCTCACTTGCCTCAGAGAAATTTTCCCCAAGGTGTAAACAGCCCCCCACAAATAATAACGGTGAGTTTAAGGGGAAAACACAAACATAGAAATGAAAATAGGTTTTAGCAAATGAGGCCCGCTAATAACTAAAAAGTCAGAAGATAGCAAGGAATCTGTGCGGTCAGTATAAAATACTACAAAAGTATCCACGCAGAGAATACAAAAAGACCCCCACACCGACTCACGATGTGAGGGGCGCAACTCCGCACCCCAGAGCTTCCAGCTAGCAATCAAATAGCATATAAGCAAGCTGGACTGAACTCATAACATACTGAGAAACATTTTCAAATAGAAATGAGCAAAAAGGACTAGCATGAACTTAGCTTCTCACGAGGAGACAGGTCACAAGGGAAGTCCCAGAGAGATCTGAACCAGTACTGAATACAACGACAGCAGGTAACAAGTAAAGGTCCAGATGGAGTTAAATAGGCAGCAGGCCTAGCAGGAAACGAGGCAGCTGGAGTCCAGCTACAGACCAGCCGTAACACTAAAAGCCACCAGAGGGAGCCCATGAACAGAACTCACAAAGTACCATTCATGACCACAGGAGGGAGCCCGAGAACGGAATTCACAACACTAGCCCTAACCCTAGCCCTAACCCTAGCCCTAACCCTAACATTTTTTTAATTTTATGCTAACTAAGGGGGTGATGAAGGGGGGATTAATTTACTTTTATAGCTGTTTTTTTAGCGGATTTTTATGATTGGCAGCCGTCACACACTGAAAGATGCTTTTTATTGCAAAAAATATTTTTTGCATTACCACATTTTGAGAGCCATAATTTTTCCATATTTTGGTCCACAGAGTCATATGAGGTCTTATTTTTTGCGGGACGAGTTGACATTTTTATTGGTGACATTTTCAGGCACGTGACATTTTTTGATCGCTTTTTATTCTGATTTTTGTGAGGCAGAATGACCAAAAACTAACTATTCATGAATTTCTTTTGGGGGAGGCGTTTATACCGTTCCGCGTTTGGTAAAATGAATAAAGCAGTTTTATTCTTCGGGTCAGTACAATTACAGCGATACCTCATTTATATCATTTTTTTATGTTTTGGCGCTTTTATACGATAAAAACTATTTTATAGAAAAAATAATTATTTTTGCATCGCTTTACTCTGAGGACTATAACTTTTTTCTTTGATGATGCTGTATAGTGGCTCATTTTTTGCGGGACAAGATGACGTTTTCAGTGGTACCATGGTTATTTATATCCGTCTTTTTGATCGCGTGTTATTCCACTTTTTGTTTGGCGGTATGATGATAAAGAGTTGTTTTTTGCCTCTCTTTTTTGTTTTTTTTTACGGTGTTCACTGAAGGGGTTAACTAGTGGGACAGTTTTATAGGTCGGGTCGTTACGGACGCGGCGATACTAAATATGTGTACTTTTATTGTTTTTTTTTATTTAGATAAAGAAATGTATTTATAGGAACAATTTTTTTTTGGGGGGGGGATTTTTTTTAATTTTTTTTACACATGTGAATATTTTTTTTTTTACACTATACCATTGCCCTGGGAGGGGCATCATGTTATAGTGTAAGATCGCCGATCTGACACTTTGCTGTGCACTGTGTCAGATCGGCGATCTGATGTGCACAACTCCTGGAGGCTTCCCGGCGCCTGCTCTGAGCAGGCGCTGTGAAGCCACCTCCCTGCAGGACCCGGATGCCGCGGCCATTTTGGATCCGGGCCTGCTGCAGCGAGAAGGAGGTAAGAGACCCTCGGAGCAACGCGATCACATCGCGTTGCTCCGAGGCCCTCAGGGAAGCACGCAGGGAGCCCCCTCCCTGCGCGATGCTTCCCTATACCGCCGGAACACTGCGATCATGTTTGATCGCAGTGTGCCGGGGGTTAATGTGCCGGGGGTGGTCCGTGACCGGATGTCAGCTGCGATAGTCAGCTGACACCCATCCGCGATCGGCCGCGCTCCCCCCGTGAGCGCAGCCGATCGCATATGACGTACTATCCCGTCGGTGGTCATACGGGCCCACCCCACCTCGACGGGATAGTACGTCTAATGTCAGAAAGGGGTTAAAAAAAAAGAGTGGTGAATAAAATTTTTGTGAAAAAAGGTTAAATGTTCATTTTTTTTCCTTCTACATTGCTTCAGTTCCTGTGAAGCAACTAAAGGGTTAATAAACTTCTTGAATGTGGATTTGAGCACCTTGAAGGGTGCAGTTTTTAGAATGGTGACAATTTTGGATATTTTCTGTCATATAGGCCCCTCAAAGTCACTTCAAATGTGACGTGGTCCCTAAAAAAAATGGCTTTTGAAATTTCTTGGAAAAAATGAGAAACCGCTGGTCAAGTTGTAACCCTTCTAACTTCGTAACAAAAATAAATTATGTTTCAAAAATTGTGCTTAAGTAAAGTTTACATGTGGGAAATTTTATTTATTAACTATCTTGTGTGACATAACTCTCTGGTTTAAGTGCATAAAAATAAAAAATGTGAAAATTGCTAAATTTTCACAATTTAATTTTTTTTTTCACAAATAAACACACGTCATATAGAACAAATTTCACCACTATCATGAAGTACGTTATGTCACAAAAAACAGTCTCAGAATCACTGAGATCCATTTTAAGCATTGCAGAGTCATTAGCACATAAAGTGACATCGGACACAATTGTAAAACTTTGCCTGGTCATAAAGTTGAAAACAGGCTTGGGGGGTGAAGGGGTTAAAGAGGACCTTTCAGCAAATTTTTCATGTTGAAATAGACACACGATGTAATACTGGCTGCAGAGCAGAATAAAACATTTGTATTTTGCTTATTTTGCTTAAGGCTGCTTTCACACATCAGTTTTTTGCCAGAAGGGCAAATCCAGCAGTGCACCTGATCGACAGATGTGGCATAAATTGTGAAAAACTGATGCGACAGATCCAGTTTTACGATGGATCCGATTAGCAGATCCGGCAAAAAAACGTAACCGTTGCATCAGTTTTTCATCTGTTTTGTCCGTTTTTTTATCCCTTTTACGACGGATCCGGTTTTTAAAAACACCCATGGGAGGCTCCCAAACGTGATTGGCAAGTGGGAGTGTGGAGAGAGGATTGTGGTGGTGACGGATCAGGAGGAAAAACAGAAGGTGAAGAAGTGGAGAAAGAAAGAGAAAGTGTGGACAGGTGCGGGAGGAACTATCGGGGTGGGTGGAGGGGCTTGGGAGGTAACATGCGCTAGGGCAAACTGGCAGGCTTGCATTACATGCATCTGCTTGTCAGAAGATAGCTTGTCTATGCGCTCGAGTACTCCCTGGAAAAAGGAGTGGTTTGGCAATTTACTTGCATCTGAATGTATCCTATCCAGACGTGTGTGCAACTCAAAAATACTGTTGTTGAGCAAATTAAATCCTGCAGTCATTTGTTCAGACAACAGTTTGAGACAGTTCTGGAAGGCTGCATTCAGATGCAAGAACTCGGGTGCATAGCTCTTTTCCTGACCTCTCTGGCGCATCCACCCAGAACCCACAGGTGTTCTAGAGGTGGCAGCAGTGTCAGAGGGGTGGGGTAAATGCAGCGCCCCCACTGCCGCAGGGCCGAGGGGTACTCGGTACCGGGCCTCTGAGTCTCTGCTCTGGGATTGTCACGGTGGCTAGGCCCGGTCCGTGACCCTGCTGAGGGGCGCCCAATAATAGATGTGGATGATGGTGGTAGTGCGGTGCGGTGCCGGTCGCAGTAAATAACGAGGACACCAGGTTGCAGTCTCTTTACCTCTTTACTGAAGGCTTCAGGGTCCTCAGTCCGGAATACGGTTAACCAGGCTGCGCAAGTCCGGCCGGTCCGATGGCACCTCCAGAGTTCCCTTTGCAGGTGGAAATCTGTGCCTACCTTCTAGCGCTTGTGTGTTGCGGTCCTCCCCTGCTGTGCTTACGGGATAGTCCCCACAACTGTTGTGTCTGTTTCTCGTGTTCCCTCACAACTGGATTCTGATGTTCTTCTTCGTCCCCCAGATGATATGGCTAGGACGCACCCGTATGACGGGTAGGCTCGGAGCTCTTCCTGGACCCTAGTGTCTCCCTTCTCCTAGTGTGCCCCCCATGTCTTCATAGGTGATTGGTGTGAGACAGCCCGCCTATAGCTGACTGTCCTGCCGTAGGTTTGAAGTATTGCTTTATTAAATGCGGTGGGTAATATTTACTTCTGCTCACCATCGTCAACCGGAGGAACGACAGGGCTCTTGCATACTTATACTGCGTCCTCCAGATCCACTCGGGGACTGCATCTCATTGTTAAACTCCTTCTTGAAACGCTGTGAAGCCTGTTAACCCCTTAACGACCGCCGATACGCCTTTTAACGGCCGCCGCTAAGGGTACTTAACCCCTTAACGACCGCCGATACGCCTTTTAACGGCGGCCGCTAAGGGTACTTAAACCACAGCGCCGTTAATTAACGGCGCTGTGGAAAAAGTGAGTAGCGCCCCCCAGAGTCGGATTTTCTCTGGGGTCTCGGTTGGCGAGGGTAGCCGAGACCCCAGAGAACATGATTCGGGGGGTTTTTACCGACCCCCGAGTTGCGATCGCCGGTAATTAACCGTTTACCGGCGGTCGCAACAAAAAAAAAAAACGCGATTTGCCGTTTAATTTCTCTGTCCTCCGATGTGATCGCACATCGGAGGACAGAGAAATGTGGTCCCCGATGGCCCCCAATAGCCCCCCGATACTTACCTACCTCCCCCGGTGCTCCTCGTGGCTCCCGATGGGCGCCGCCATCTTTTTTCCGGGACAAAATGGCGGGCGCACGCGCAGTGCGCCCGCCGCCCGGCACCCGGAAGATCTTTGGGGTCTCGGCTGCCGGGGGTAGCCGAGACCCCAAAGAACATGATCGGGGTCTGTTTGCACCGACCCCTGTTTTGCGATCGCTGGTAATTAACAGTTTACCGGTGACTGCAAAAAAAAAAAAAAAAAAGCGATCTGTAATTCTCTGTCCTCTGATGTGATCGCACATCAGAGGACAGAGAAATAGGGGGATTCGGGGACCCTAACATACTCACCCGGTGTCCCTGGGTCCTCTTCTGTCTTCTCCTGCCAGCCGGCTTTTTCATCATGGCGGGCGCATGCGCAGTGCGCCCGCCATCTGCTGCCATCTGCCGGCCGGCAGGAGAAGACGAGTTGGGGCTAAAATTAGGGTTAGGGTTAGGGTTAGGGTTAGAGTTAGGGTTAGGGTTAGAGTTAGAGTTAGGGTTAGAGTTAGGGTTAGGGTTAGGGTTAGGGTTAGAGTTAGGGTTAGAGTTAGGGTTAGAGTTAGGGTTAGAGTTAGGGTTAGGGTTAGGGTTAGAGTTAGGGTTAGAGTTAGGGTTAGAGTTAGGGTTAGGGTTGGGGCTAAATTTAGGGTTAGGGTTAGGGCTAGGGTTAGGGTTAGGCTACTTTCACACTAGCGTTTTTTGGCTTCCGTCGCAATGCGTCGTTGGAGAAAAAACGCATCCTGCAAAAGTGCTTGCAGGATGCGTTTTTTCTCCATTGGCTTGCATTAGCGACGCATTGCGACGGATTGCCACATGTCGCATCCGTCGTGCGACGGATGCGTTGTGCTTTGGCGGACCGTCGGCACAAAAAAAGCTACATGTAACTTTTTTGTGCAACGTGTCCACCATTTCCGACCGCACATGCGTGGCCGGAACTCCGCCCCCGCCTCCCCGCACCTCACAATGGGGCAGCGGATGCATTGAAAAAACAGCATCCGCTGCACCCGTTGTGCGGCGCTTACAACGCTAGCGTCGGTACATCGGCCCGACACACTGCGATGGGCTGAGTACGACGCTCGTGTGAAAGTAGCCTTAGGCTTCTTTTACACTTGCATCGGTACGGGGCGGTCGCAATGCGTCGGCCCGACGTACCGACGCACGTTGTGAAAATTGTGCACAACGTGGGCAGCGGATGCAGTTTTTCAACGCATCCGCTGCCCAGTCTATGTCCTGGGGAGGATGGGGCAGAGTTACGGCCACGCATGCGCGGAAATGGCGGACGCGACGTACAAAAAAAAGGTTACATTGAACTTTTTTTGTGACGACGGGGGCTAAAGTTATGGTTAGGGTTGGGGCTAAAGTTAGGGTTAGAGTTGGGATTAGGGTTAGGGTTTGGATTAGGGTTGGGATTAGTGTTACGTTTGGGATTAGGGTTGGGATTAGGGTTAGGGTTGGGATTAGGGTTAGGGGTGTGTTGGATTTAGGGTTTTGATTAGGGTTATGGTTAGGGTTGAGATTAGGGCTGTTTTGGGGTTAGGGTTGTGATTATCGTTACGTTAGGGTTGTGATTAGGATTATGGATCGGGTTGAGATTAGGGTTAGGGGTGTGTTGGAGTTAGGGTTGGAGTTATAATTTGGGGGTTTCCACTGTTTAGGTACATCCGGGGGTCTCCAAACACGACAGCCAATTTTGCGCTAAAAAAAGTCAAATGGTACTCCCTCCCTTCTGAGCTCTGCCGTGCGCCCAAACAGTGGTTTACCCCCACATCTGGGGCATCAGCGTACTCGGGATAAATTGGACAACAACTTTTGGGGTCCAATTTCTCCTGTTACCCTTGAGAAAATAAAAACTTGGGGGCTAAAATTCTTTTTTGTTGGAAAAAAAAATATTTTTTTTATTTTCACTACTCTGCATTATAAACTTCTGTGAAGAACTTGAGCTTTCAAAGTTCTCACTACATATCTAGATAAGTTCCTTAGGGGGTCTAGTTTCCAAAATTTGGTCACTTGTGGGGGTTTCTACTGTTTAGGTACATCAGGGGCTCTGCAAACGCAACATAACACCCACAGACAATTCTATCAAAGTCTGAATTCCAAAATGGCGCTCCTTCTCTTCCGAGCTCTGCCGTGTGCCAAAACAGTGGTTTACCCCCACATATGGGGTACCAGAATACTCAGGACAAATTGGAGAACAAATATTAGCATCCAATTTCTCTTGTTACCTTTGTGAAAATAAAAATTTGGAGGCTAAAAAAAATTTTTTTGTGGGAAAAAAAATATTTTTTATTTTCACTACTCTGCATTATAAACTTCTGTGAAGCACTTGGGCATTCAAAGTTCTCACCACATATCTAGATAAGTTCCTTGGGGGGTATGTTTTCCAAAATGCGGTCACTTGTTGGGGGTTTCTACTGTTTAGGTACATTAGGGGTCTGCAAACGCAACATAACGCCCGCAGACAATTCTATCAAAGTCTGCATTCCAAAATGGCGCTCCTTCCCTTCTGAGCTCTGCCGTGCGCCCAAACAGTGGTTTACCCCCACATATGGGGTACCAGCATACTCAGGACAAATTGGACAACAACTTTTGGGGTCCAATTTCTCTTGTTACCCTTGTGAAAATAAAAATTTGGGGGCTAAAAAAATCTTTTTTGTGGGAAAAAAAATATTTTTTATTTTCACTACTCTGCATTATAAACTTCTGTGAAGCACTTGGGCATTCAAAGTTCTCACCACATATCTAGATAAGTTCCTTGGGGGGTCTATTTTCCAAAATGGGGTCACTTGTTTGGGGTTTCTACTGTTTAGGTACATTAGGGGTCTGCAAACGCAACATAACGCCCGCAGACAATTCTATCAAAGTCTGCATTCCAAAATGGCGCTCCTTCCCTTCCGAGCTCTGCCGTGCGCCCAAACAGTGGTTTACCCCCACATATGGGGTACCAGCATACTCAGGACAAATTGGACAACAACTTTTGGGGTCCAATTTCTCTTGTTACCCTTGTGAAAATAAAAACTTGGGGGCTAAAAAATCTTTATTGTTAAAAAATATATATTTTTTATTTTCACGACTCTGCATTATAAACTTCTGTGATGCACTTGGGCATTCAAAGTTCTCACTACACATCTAGATAAGTTCCTTGGGGGGTCTAGTTTCCAAAATGGGGTCACTTTTGGGGGGTTTCTACTGTTTAGGCACATCAGGGGCTCTCCAAACGCGACATGGCGTCCGATCTCAATTCCAGTAAATTTTGCATTGAAAAGTCAAATGGCGCTCCTTTGCTTCCGAGCTCAGCCATGCGCCCAAACAGTGGTTTACCCCCACATATGGGGTGTCGGCGTACTCAGGACAAATTGTACAACAACTTCTGGGGTCCATTTTCTCCTGTTACCCTTGGTAAAATAAAAATTTGGAGGCAAAATATCATTTTTGTAGAAAAAATGCGATTTTTTTATTTTCACGGCTCTACGTTATAAACTTCTGTGAAGCACCTGGGGGTTTAAAGTGCTCACCACACACCTAGATAAGTTCCTTAGGGGGTCTAGTTTCCAAAATGGTGTCATATGTGGGGGGTCTCCACTGTTTAGGCACATCAGCGGCTCTCCAAACGTGACATGGCGTCCGATCTCAATTCCAGCCAATTCTACATTGAAAAAGTGAAACGACACTCCTTCTCTTCCAAGCTCTGCGGTGCGCCCAAACAGTGGTTTACCCCCACATATGGGGTATCGACGTACTCAGGAGAAATTGCACAACAACGTTTGTGGTCTAATTTCTCCTGTTACCCTTGTGAAAATAAAAATTTGGGGGCAAAAATATCATTTTTGTAGAAAAAATTAGATTTTTTATTTTCACGGCTCTACGTTATAAACTTCTGTGAAGCACTTGGGGGTTCAAAGTGCTCACCACACATCTAGATAAGTTCCTTAAGGGGTCTAGTTTCCAAAATGGTATCACTTGTGGGGGGTTTCCACTGTTTAGGCACATCAGGGACTCTCCAAACGCGACATGGCATCCGATCTCAATTCCAGCCAATTCTGCATTGAAAAAGTCAAACGGTGCTCCTTCACTTCCAAGCTCTGTGGTGCGCCCAAACAGTGGTTTACCTCCACATATGGGGTATCGACGTACTCAGGAGAAATTGCACAACAACTTTTGTGGTCTAATTTCTCCTGTTACCCTTGTGAAAATAAGAATTTGTGGGCGAAAAAATCATTTTTGGGAAAACAAATGCGATTTTTTATTTTCACGGCTCTACGTTATAAACTTCTGTGAAGCACTTGGGGGTTCAAAGTGCTCACCACACATCTAGATAAGTTCCTTGGGGGGTCTAGTTTCCAAAATGGTGTCACTTGTGGGGGGTTTCTACTGTTTAGGCACATTAGGGGCTCTCCAAACGCGACATGGCGTCCGATCTCAATTCCAGCCAATTCTGCATTGAAACAGTCAAACGGTGCTCCTTCACTTCCAAGCTCTGCGGTGCGCCTAAACAGTGGTTTACCTCCACATATGGGGTATCGGCGTACTCAGGAAAAATTGCACAACAAAATTTGTGGTTAAATTTCTGTTTTTACACTTGTGAAAATTAAAAAAAATGGTTCTGAAGTAAAATGTTTGCAAAAAAAAGTTAAATGTTCATTTTTTTCTTCCACATTGTTTTAGTTCCTGTGAAGTACGTAAAGGGTTAATAAACTTCTTGAATGTGGCTTTGAGCAGCTTGAGGGGTGCAGTTTTTAGAATGGTGTCACACTTGGTTATTTTCTATCATATAGACCCCTCAAAATCACTTCAAAGGTGATGTGGTCCCTAAAAAAAACATGGTGTTGTAAAAATGAGAAATTGCTGGTCAACTTTTAAGCCTTATAACTCCCTAACAAAAGAAAAAATTGTTTCCAAAATTGTGCTGATGTAAAGTAGACATGTGAGAAATGTTATTTATTAACTATTTTTTGTGACATATCTCTCTGATTTAAGGGCATAAAAATACAAAGTTTGAAAATTGCAAAATTTTAAAAATTTTCGCCATATTTCCATTTTTTTCATAAATAATCACAAGTAATATCGAAGAAATGTTACCACTAACTTGAAGTACAACATGTCACGAAAAAACATTCTCAGAATCAGCGGGATCCGATAAAGCGTTCCAGAGTTATAACCTCATAAAGTGACAGTGGTCAGAATTGTAAAAATTGGCTCGGTCATTAAGTACCAAATTGGCTCTGTCACTAAGGGGTTAAACCACAGCGCCGTTAATTAACGGCGCTGTGGAAAAAGTGAATAGCGCCCCCCAGAGTCGGATTTTCTCTGGGGTCTCGGTTGCCGAGGGTAGCCGAGACCCCAGAGAACATGATTCGGGGGGGTTTTACCGACCCCCGAGTTGCGATCGCCGGTAATTAACCGTTTACCGGCGGTCGCAACAAAAAAAAACAAACAAAAAAACGCGATTTGCCATTTAATTTCTCTGTCCTCCGATGTGATCGCACATCGGAGGACAGAGAAATAGTGTCCCCGATGGCCCCCAATAGCCCCCCAATACTCACCTATCTCCCCCGGTGCTCCTCGTGGCTCCCGATGGGCGCCGCCATCTTTTTTCCGGGAAAAAATGGCGGGCGCATGCGCAGTGCGCCCGCCGCCTGGCACCCGGAAGATCTTTGGAGTCTCGGCTGCCGGGGGTAGCCGAGACCCCAAAGAACATGATCGGGGTCGTTTTTTACCGACCCCTGTTTTGCGATCGCCGGTAATTAACTGTTTACCGGCGACCGCAAAAAAAAAAAGCGATCTGTAATTCTCTGTCCTCTGATGTGATCGCACATCAGAGGACAGAGAAATAGGGGGATTCGGGGACCCTATCATACTCACCCGGTGTCCCCGGGTCCTCCTGCGTCTCCTCTTGCCGGCCGGCTTCTTCCTCTGCAAAGAAAATGGCGGGCGCATGCGCAGTGCGCCCGCCATCTGCTGCCATCTGCCGGCCGGCAGGAGAGACAAGTTGGGGCTAAAATTAGGGTTAGGGCTAGGGTTAGGGTTGGGTTAGGGCTAGGGTTAGGGCTAGGGTTAGGGTTGGGTTAGGGCTAGGGTTAGGGCTAGGGTTAGGGCTAGGGTTAGGGTTAGGGTTAGGGCTAGGGTTAGGGTTAGGGTTAGGGCTAGGGTTAGGGTTAGGGTTAGGGCTAGGGTTAGGGCTAGGATTAGGGCTAGGGTTGGGGCTAAATTTAGGGTTAGGGCTAGGGTTAGGGTTAGGGTTAGGCTACTTTCACACTAGCGTTTTTGGCTACTGTCGCAATGCGTCGTTGGAGAAAAAACACATCCTGCAAAAGTGCTTGCAGGATGCGTTTTTTTCTCCATTGACTTGCATTAGCGACACATTGCGAGGGATTGCCACACGTCGCATCCGTCGTGCGACGGATGCGTCATGCTTTGGCGGACCGTCGGCACAAAAAAACGCTACATGTAACTTTTTTTGTGCAACGTGTCCGCCATTTCCGACCGCGCATGCGCGGCCGGAACTCCGCCCCCGCCTCCCCGCACCTCACAATGGGGCAGCGGATGCATTGAAAAAACAGCATCCTCTGCACCCGTTGTGCGGCGCTTACAACGCTAGCGTCGGTACGTCGGCCCGACACACTGCGATAGGCCGAGTACGACGCTAGTGTGAAAGCAGCCTTAGGCTTCTTTCACACTTGCGTCGGTACGGGGCGGTCGCAATGCGTCAGCCCGACGTACCGACGCACGTTGTGAAAATTGTGCACAACGTGGGCAGTGGATGCAGTTTTTTAACGCATCCGCTGCCCAGTCTATGTCTTGGGGAGGAGGGGGCAGAGTTACGGCCACGCATGCGCGGAAATGGCGGACGCGACGTACCAAAAAAGGTTACATTGAACTTTTTATGTGACGACGGTCCGCCAAAACACAACGGATCCAGTGCACGATGGACGCGACGTGTGGCCATCCGTCGGTAATACAAGTCTATGGGCAAAAAAGGCATCCTGTGGGCACATTTGCAGGATCCGTTTTTTGTCCAAAACGACGGATTGTGATGGATGCCACACGACGCAAGTGTGAAAGTAGCCTTAGGGTTAGGGTTGGGGCTAAAGTTAGGGCTAGGGTTAGGGTTAAATTTAGGGTTAGGATTCGGGCTAAAGTTAGGGTTAGGGCTAGGGTTGGGGCTAAAATTAGGGTTAGGGTTAGGGTTGGGGCTAAAGTTAGGGATAGAGTTGGGATTAGGGTTAGGGTTTGGATTAGGGTTGGGATTAGGGTTAGGGTTGGGATTAGGGTTAAAGTTAGGGTTGGGATTAGGGTTAAAGTTAGGGTTGGGATTAGGGTTAGGGGTGTATTGGGATTAGGGTTAGGTTTGAGGTTAGGGTTGAGATTAGGGTTAGGGGTGTGTTGGATTTAGGGTTTTGATTAGGGTTATGGTTAGAGTTGAGATTAGGGCTGTTTTGGGGTTAGGGTTGTGATTATCGTTAGGGTTGTGATTAGGATTATGGATCGGGTTGAGATTAGGGTTAGGGGTGTGTTGGAGTTAGGGTTGGAGTTAGAATTGGGGGGTTTCCACTGTTTAGGTACATCAGGGGGTCTCCAAACACGACAGACAATTTTGCGCTAAAAAAGTCAAATGGTGCTCCCTCCCTTCTGAGCTCTGCTGTTGTGAATTTATCTTTTTGGCTCCCTCTAGTGGTTACTAGTGATTTGACTCTGGGAATGTCTGCCATCCCTTGTATGCTCACCTGGGTCGTTAGGTCAGGGGTGTTGCTATATAAGCTCCCTGGACCTTCAGTTCAATGCCTGGCAACGTTGTAATCAGAGCTAATCTGTTGTGCTCTTGCCTACTGATCCTGGTTCCTGCTAAATTAAGCTAAGTCTGCTTTCTTGCTTTTTGCTATTTGTTTTTGTTTGCATTTTTGTCCAGCTTGCACATAATCTGTATCCTAACCTTGCTGGAAGCTCTAGGGAGGCTGGAGTTCTCCCCCCGGGCCGTTAGACGGTTCGGGGGTTCTTGAATCTCCAGTGTGGATTTTTGTTAGGGTTTTCGTTGACCATATAAGTTATCTTACTACATTCTGCTATTAGTAAGTGGGCCTCTCTGTGCTAAATCTAGTTCATCTCTGTGTTTGTCATTTCCTCTTACCTCACCGTTATTATTTGTGGGGGGCTTGTATCCTACTTTTGGGGTCTATTCTCTGGAGGCAAGAGAGGTCTTTGTTTTCCTCTTCTAGGGGTAGTTAGTCCTCCGGCTGGCGCGAGACATCTAGCGACCAACGTAGGCATGTTCCCCGGCTACTTCTAGTGTTGGCGTTAGGAGTAGATATATGGTCAACCCAGTTACCACTGCCCTATGAGCTGGATTTTTGTACGTCGCAGACTTACTTGTTTCTCTGAGACCCTCGCCATTGGGGTCATAACAGTTTGCCAGGCCAGTATTAAATGTTAAATGCATTGCAGAAGCGGGATTATAAGAAAGAAAGTTCTGAGTTTTTTTTTCTCTCTCTCATTTTTTTTTATTTTCCCCTTTACCTCTGAGTGGCTTGTGTTTGCTGCAGACATGAATGTCCAGACCTTGATTACAAGTGTGGACCAGCTTGCTGCTCGTGTGCAGGGCATACAAGATTATGTTATCAGAAGTCCTATGTCAGAACCTAAGATACCGATTCCTGAACCGTTTTCCGGAGACCGATTTAAATTTAGAAATTTCAGGAATAATTGTAAATTGTTTTTGTCCCTGAAACCCTGTTCATCTGGAGACTCCGCTCAGCAAGTAAAAATTGTTATTTCTTTTTTACGGGGCGACCCTCAGGATTGGGCCTTCTCGCTGGCGCCAGGAGATCCGGCATTGGCTGACATTGATGCGTTTTTTCTGGCGCTCGGTTTGCTTTATGAGGAACCCAATCTTGAGATTCAGGCAGAAAAAGCCTTGCTGGCGATGTCTCAGGGCCAGGACGAGGCTGAAGTATATTGCCAAAAATTTCGGAAATGGTCTGTGCTGACCCAGTGGAACGAGTGTGCATTGGCTGCTAATTTTAGAAATGGCCTTTCTGAAGCCGTTAAGAAAGTGATGGTGGGTTTTCCCATTCCCACAGGTCTGAATGATTCTATGGCCCTGGCTATTCAAATCGACCGGCGGTTGCGGGAGCGCAAAACTGCAAATTCCCTCATGGTGTTGTCTGAACAGGCACCTGATTTAATGCAATGTGATAGAATCCTGACTAGAAATGAGCGGAAAATTCATAGACGCCAGAATGGCTTGTGTTACTACTGTGGTGATTCTACACATGTTATCTCAGCATGCTCTAAACGTCTTACTAAGGTTGTTAGTCCGGTCGCCATTGGTAATTTGCAACCTAAATTTATTCTATCTGTAACTTTGATTTGCTCACTGTCATCGTATCCTGTCATGGCGTTTGTGGACTCGGGTGCTGCCCTGAGCCTTATGGATCTGTCATTTGCCAAGCGCTGCGGATTTGTTCTTGAGCCATTGGAAAATCCTATCCCTTTTAGGGGTATTGATTCTACGCCATTGGCAAAAAATAAACCGCAGTTTTGGACACAGGTTACCATGTGCATGACTCCCGAACATCGGGAGGTAATACGTTTTCTTGTTCTGCATAAAATGCATGATTTGGTTGTTTTGGGTTTGCCATGGTTACAGACCCATAATCCAGTGTTGGACTGGAAGGCTATGTCAGTGTCAAGTTGGGGCTGCCATGGAATTCATGGAGATTCCCGGCCCTTGTCTATTGCTTCTTCTACGCCTTCGGAAGTTCCGGCGTATTTGTCTGATTATCAGGATGTCTTCAGCGAGTCTAAGTCCAGTGCACTGCCTCCTCATAGGGAATGTGACTGTGCAATAGATTTGATTCCTGGCAGTAAGTTTCCTAAGGGGAGACTGTTTAATCTGTCGGTACCTGAACATACCGCGATGCGTTCATATATCAAGGAGTCTCTTGAGAAGGGGCATATCCGTCCTTCTTCTTCCCCTCTTGGTGCGGGATTCTTTTTTGTGGCCAAAAAGGACGGATCTTTGAGGCCTTGTATTGACTATCGGCTTTTAAATAAGATCACTGTCAAATTTCAGTATCCTTTGCCGCTGTTGTCAGATTTGTTTGCCCGGATTAAAGGTGCCAAGTGGTTCACCAAGATAGACCTTCGTGGTGCGTACAACCTTGTGCGCATTAGGCAGGGCGATGAATGGAAAACCGCATTCAATACGCCCGAAGGTCATTTTGAGTACTTGGTGATGCCATTTGGGCTCTCTAATGCACCTTCAGTTTTTCAGTCCTTCATGCATGACATTTTCCGGAAGTATCTGGATAAATTTTTGATTGTTTATCTGGATGATATTCTGTTTTTTTCTGATGATTGGGACTCGCATGTGGAGCAGGTCAGGATGGTTTTTGAGATTCTGCGTGAAAATTCTTTGTTTGTAAAAGGCTCAAAGTGTCTCTTTGGTGTACAGAAGGTTCCCTTTTTGGGGTTCATTTTTTCCCCTTCTGCTGTGGAGATGGATCCAGTCAAGGTCCGAGCTATTCATGATTGGACTCAACCCTCGTCAGTTAAGAGTCTTCAGAAGTTCTTGGGTTTTGCTAACTTCTACCGTCGTTTTATCGCAAATTTCTCTAGCGTTGTTAAACCGCTGACGGATATGACCAAGAAAGGCTCTGATGTAGCTAACTGGGCTCCTGCTGCCGTGGAGGCTTTCCAGGAGTTGAAATGCCGGTTTACTTCGGTGCCTGTTTTGTGCCAGCCTGACGTCTCACTTCCCTTTCAGGTTGAGGTGGATGCTTCGGAGATTGGGGCAGGGGCCTTTTTGTCGCAGAGAGGCCCTGGTTGCTCTACTATGAGACCTTGTGCCTTTTTCTCTAGGAAGTTTTCGCCGGCAGAGCGAAATTATGATGTGGGCAATCGGGAGTTGTTGGCCATGAAGTGGGCATTTGAGGAGTGGCGTCATTGGCTCGAGGGTGCTAAGCATCGTGTGGTGGTCTTGACTGATCACAAAAATCTGATGTATCTCGAGTCTGCTAAACGCCTGAATCCTAGACAAGCCCGCTGGTCATTGTTTTTCTCCCGTTTTGACTTTGTGGTCTCGTATTTACCAGGTTCTAAGAATGTGAAGGCCGATGCTCTGTCTAGGAGCTTTGTGCCTGATGCTCCTGGAGTCGCTGAACCTGTGGGTATTCTTAAGGAAGGAGTTATCGTGTCTGCTATTTCTCCAGATCTGCGACGTGTGTTGCAGAGATTTCAGGCTGGTAGGCCTGACTCTTGTCCACCTGACAGATTGTTTGTGCCTGCTAGATGGACCAGCAGAGTCATTTCCGAGGTTCATTCCTCGGTGTTGGCAGGGCACCCGGGAATTTTTGGCACCAGAGATCTGGTGGCCAGGTCCTTTTGGTGGCCTTCCTTGTCAAGGGATGTGCGGTCATTTGTGCAGTCCTGTGGTACTTGTGCTCGAGCTAAGCCTTGCTGCTCTCGTGCCAGCGGGTTGCTCTTGCCCTTGCCTGTCCCGAAGAGACCTTGGACACACATCTCTATGGATTTCATTTCTGATCTTCCGGTGTCTCAGGGCATGTCTGTCATCTGGGTGATATGTGATCGTTTCTCCAAGATGGTCCATTTGGTTCCTTTGCCTAAGCTGCCCTCCTCTTCTGATCTGGTTCCTGTGTTCTTCCAGAACGTGGTTCGTTTGCACGGCATTCCTGAGAATATTGTGTCGGACAGAGGATCCCAGTTTGTTTCCAGGTTCTGGCGATCCTTTTGTGGTAGGATGGGCATTGAGTTGTCGTTTTCATCCGCTTTCCATCCCCAGACTAACGGACAAACGGAGCGAACTAATCAGACTCTGGAGGCTTATTTGAGGTGTTTTGTCTCTTCTGATCAGGATGATTGGGTGACCTTCTTGCCGTTGGCTGAATTCGCCCTTAATAATCGGGCTAGTTCCGCCACCTTGGTTTCGCCATTTTTCTGCAACTCTGGTTTCCATCCTCGTTTTTCCTCGGGACATGTGGAGCCTTCTGACTGTCCTGGGGTGGATTCCATGGTGGATAGGTTGCAGCGGATCTGGAGTCATGTGGTGGACAACTTGAAGTTGTCACAGGAGAAGGCTCAGCGTTTTGCCAACCGCCGCCGCGGTGTGGGTCCCCGACTTCGCGTTGGGGATTTGGTATGGCTGTCTTCTCGATTTGTTCCTATGAAGGTCTCCTCTCCCAAATTTAAGCCTCGCTTCATTGGTCCTTACAAGATATTGGAAATCATTAATCCTGTATCCTTTCGCCTGGATCTTCCGGTGTCGTTTGCCATCCACAACGTATTTCATAGGTCCTTGTTGCGGCGGTACGTTGTGCCTGTGGTTCCTTCTGCTGAGCCTCCTGCTCCGGTGTTGGTTGAGGGCGAGTTGGAGTACGTGGTGGAGAAGATCTTAGATTCTCGTCTCTCCAGGCGGAGGCTTCAGTACCTGGTCAAGTGGAAGGGCTATGGTCAGGAGGATAATTCCTGGGTGGTCGCCTCTGATGTGCATGCGGCCGATTTGGTTCGTGCCTTTCACACCACTCATCCTGATCGCCCTGGTGGTCTTGGTGAGGGTTCGGTGACCCCTCACTAAGGGGGGGGTACTGTTGTGAATTTATCTTTTTGGCTCTTTCTAGTGGTTACTAGTGATTTGACTCTGGGAATGTCTGCCATCCCTTGTATGCTCACCTGGGTCGTTAGGTCAGGGGTGTTGCTATATAAGCTCCCTGGACCTTCAGTTCAATGCCTGGCAATGTTGTAATCAGAGCTAATCTGTTGTGCTCTTGCCTACTGATCCTGGTTCCTGCTAAATTAAGCTAAGTCTGCTTTCTTGCTTTTTGCTATTTGTTTTTGTTTGCATTTTTGTCCAGCTTGCACATAATCTGTATCCTAACCTTGCTGGAAGCTCTAGGGAGGCTGGAGTTCTCCCCCCGGGCCGTTAGATGGTTTGGGGGTTCTTGAATCTCCAGTGTGGATTTTTGTTAGGGTTTTCGTTGACCATATAAGTTATCTTACTACATTCTGCTATTAGTAAGTGGGCCTCTCTGTGCTAAATCTAGTTCATCTCTGTGTTTGTCATTTCCGCTTACCTCACCGTTATTATTTGTGGGGGGCTTGTATCCTACTTTTGGGGTCTATTCTCTGGAGGCAAGAGAGGTCTTTGTTTTCCTCTTCTAGGGGTAGTTAGTCCTCCGGCTGGCGCGAGACATCTAGCGACCAACGTAGGCATGTTCCCCGGCTACTTCTAGTGTTGGCGTTAGGAGTAGATATATGGTCAACCCAGTTACCACTGCCCTATGAGCTGGATTTTTGTACGTCGCAGACTTACTTGTTTCTCTGAGACCCTCGCCATTGGGGTCATAACACTCTGCCGTGCACCCAAACAGTGGTTTACCCCCACATATGGGGCATCAGCATACTCGGGATAAATTGGACAACAACTTTTGGGGTCCAATTTCTCCTGTTACCCTTGTGAAAATAAAAAATTGGGGGCTAAAAATCTTTTTTGTGGAAAAAAAAAATATTTTCTATTTTCACTACTCTGCATTATAAACTTCTGTGAAGCACTTGGGCATTCAAAGTTCTCACCACATATCTAGATAAGTTCCTTGGGGGGTCTAGTTTCCAAAATGGGGTTACTTGTGGGGGGTTTCTACTGTTTAGGTACATCAGTGGCTCTGCAAACGCAATATAACGCCCGCAGACCATTCTATCAAAGCCTGCATTCCAAAATGGCGCTCCTTCCCTTCCGAGCTCTGCCGTGCGCCCAAACAGTGGTTTACCCCCACATATTGGGTACCAGCATACTCAGGACAAATTGGACAACAAATTTTGGGGTCCAATTTCTCTTGTTACCCTTGTGAAAATAAAAATTTGGGGGCTAAAAAATCTTTTTTGTGGGAAAAAAATATATTTTTTTATTTTCACTACTCTGCATTATAAACTTCTGTGAAGCACTTGGGCATTCAAAGTTCTCACCACATATCTAGATAAGTTCCATGGGGGGTCTAGTTTCCAAAATGGGGTCACTTTTGGGGGGTTTCTACTGTTTAGGCACATCAGGGGCTCTCCAAACACGACATGGCGTCCGATCTCAATTCCAGTCAATTTTGCATTGAAAAGTCAAATGGCGCTCCTTTGCTTCCGAGCTCAGCCATGCGCCCAAACAGTGGTTTACCCCCACATATGGGGTGTCGGCGTACTAAGGACAAATTGTACAACAACTTCTGCGGTCCATTTTCTCCTGTTACCCTTGGTAAAATAAAAATTTGGAGGCAAAATATCGTTTTTGTAGAAAAAATGCAATTTTTTTTATTTTCACGGCTCTACGTTATAAACTTCTGTGAAGCACCTGGGGGTTTAAAGTGCTCACCACACATCTAGATAAGTTCCTTAAGGGGTCTAGTTTCCAAAATGGTGTCATGGTGTCATTTGTGGGGGGTTTTCACTGTTTAGGCACATCAGGGGCTCTCCAAACGTGACATGGCGTCCGATCTCAATTCCAGCCAATTCTACATTGAAAAAGTAAAACGACACTCCTTCTCTTCCAAGCTCTGCGGTGCGCCCAAACAGTGGTTTACCCCCACATATGGGGTATCGACGTACTCAGGAGAAATTGCACAACAACTTTTGTGGTCTAATTTCTCCTGTTACCCTTGTGAAAATAAAAATTTGGGGGCAAAAAGATCATTTTTGTAGAAAAAATGCGATTTTTTATTTTCAATGCTCTACGTTATAAACTTCTGTGAAGCACTTGGGGGTTCAAAGTGCTCACCACACATCTAGATAAGTTCCTTAAGGGGTCTAGTTTCCAAAATGGTATCACTTGTGGGGGGTTTCCACTGTTTAGGCACATCAGGGGCTCTCCAAACGCGACATGGCATCCGATCTCAATTCCAGCCAATTCTGCATTGAAAAAGTCAAACGGTGCTCCTTCACTTCCAAGCTCTGCGGTGCGCCCAAACAGTGGTTTACCCCCACATATGGGGTATCGACGTACTCAGGAGAAATTGCACAACAACGTTTGTGGTCTAATTTCTCCTGTTACCCTTGTGAAAATAAGAATTTGTGGGCGAAAATATCATTTTTGTGAAAACAAATGCGATTTTTTTATTTTCACGGCTCTAGTTTATAAACTTCTGTGAAGCACTTGGGGGTTCAAAGTGCTCACCACACATCTAGATAAGTTCCTTAAGGGGTCTAGTTTCCAAAATGGGGTCACTTGTGGGGGGTTTCCACTGTTTAGGCACATTAGGGGCTCTCCAAACGCGACATGGCGTCCGATCTCAATTCCAGCCAATTCTGCATTGAAACAGTCAAACGGCGCTCCTTCACTTCCAAGCTCTGCGGTGCACCCAAACAGTGGTTTACCTCCACATATGGGGTATCGGCGTACTCAGGAGAAATTGCACAACAAAATTTGTGGTTAAATTTCTGTTTTTACACTTGAGAAAATAAAAAAAAAATGGTTCTGAAGTAAAATGTTTGCAAAAAAAAGTTAAATGTTCATTTTTTTCTTCCACATTGTTTCAGTTCCTGTGAAGTACGTAAAGGGTTAATAAACTTCTTGAATGTGGTTTTCAGCAGCTTGAGGGGTGCAGTTTTTAGAATGGTGTCACACTTGGTTATTTTCTATCATATAGACCCCTCAAAATGACTTCAAAGGTGATGTGGTCCCTAACAAAAACATGGTGTTGTAAAAATGAGAAATTGCTGGTCAACTTTTAACCCTTATAACTCTCTAACAAAAAAAAAAAATTGTTTCCAAAATTGTGCTGATGTAAAGTGGACATATGGGAAATGTTATTTATTAACTATTTTTCATGACATATCTCTCTGATTTAAGGGCATAAAAATACAAAGTTTGAAAATTGCAAAATTTTAAAATTTTTTGCCATATTTCCGTTTTTTTCATAAATAATCGCAAGTAATATCGAAGAAATGTTACCACTAACTTGAAGTACAATATGTCACGAAAAAACATTCTCAGAATCAGCGGGATCCGATAAAGCGTTCCAGAGTTATAACCTCATAAAGTGACACTGGTCAGAATTGTAAAAATTGTCTCGGTCATTAAGTACCAAATTGGCTCTGTCACTAAGGGGTTAAAAAAGACAAAAAAAAAAAGACATTAGACTCAAAACAACAGCATAAAGTGGAAAAAAGGGTACTTACTCGATGGCAACTGCCCTGACGCTCACGCCGACGACCCTGGGAAGCGCTTCGAGGACCTCTAGATTGAGCCACAGAATCAGAAGACTAAAAGGAAAAAAAAATAAAAATTATGTGCTTGAATGTAGGTATATATGTCATGTGTACGTACTGTGATGTCTGTAATGATCTGTTTTTGTGTTGTGTATACTGTGATGTGTGTGATATGGTTCTGCAATGCATGTAAGAAACTTACCAATTGCGAGCCCGCTCCGGGTATTTCTCCACCCCGTCCATCTCCTTCTGGAAGCTCCTCTGATGCTGCAGCTTCTTGTTATACACAAATTATATATTAATTATATATATATATATATTCCGTGAACATCACCAAAAAGAAAAAAACATTTTTATTTACCTCACAGCGCTGATGACGCAGGGGAGGGCTCCCAGAAGAAGACGTGGCTGGCTGGCTGCTGGCTGTGGCTGGCTGGTCTGGCGGCAGGATCAGCTCTGGCGGCAGGATCAGCTCTGGCGGCAGGTCTGTGTCTTGCTGGCTGGTAAAAGTGCAGTGCCCCAGAGTCCTGGTCGTTGCAGTACTGTGGCTCCGCCGCTAAGGGGAGCTATGGTACGTCTGATGGCACTGAAGGAGTTCATCTGATCAGGTATCACAGACACCAATACATTTCACAGTCGGGCCTCCGGGGGGAGCTAAGAGTTCTATTCACTAGGCCACTCCCCACCATTGTGGGTAAACTGGGGGTCAGGCAGGAAGTTAGAAGAGAAAGCTGACTGGGTTGGAACCAGGCAACACCTTGTGGCAGAGGGTGTTGCGGGGGAAGATACAGTAGGGTCTCTGTCAGGGGTGGGATCCTGACAGAGGCTTGGCAACTTGAGCAAACGTAACGGGACCGTGCCTGCTCAGGATAGCGGCGGTGCCCAAGGAAGGATCAGAAGCGAGATAGATTGTGCTGAGTGAGAAACGAGATCAAAGCAATAAGGAGAATACCAGTAGGAGTCGTGCTGCAAGACCGAGGCAACATCCTACTGAGGCGCACAACCGGTGGCCGGAACGCCGAGAGAGTATTACAATATCTAGCTTCAAGCGATACTCTAAACAGCGGCAGGACAGTCAGTCTAAGGCGGGCTGTCTCACTTAAATCACCTATGCAGTCTTGGGGGGCAACTTGTGGAGAGGGGCGACTCTAGGGTCCCGGAAGAGCTCCGAGCCTACCCGTCAAACGGGTGCCGTCCCAACCAGAACATCAGGGAGGGACGGAGGATTAGCAGAACATCATCTAATCGAGTTGTGAGGGAACTTAAGAAACAGACACAACAGTTGTGGGGACTTTCTGTAAGCACAGCAGGGAAGGACCGCAACACATAGCGCTAGAGGGAAGGCACAGATTTCCACCTGTGAAGAGAACTCTGGAGGTGCCATTGGACCGGCCGGATTTGCGCAGCCTGCTGAACCGTATTCTGGACTGGGGACCCAGAGATCTTCAGTAAAGAGGTAAATAGACTGCAACCTGGTGTCCTCGTTATTTACTGCACTGCACCACTAATATTCATCTATCCACATAATTCACTGTGCGCCCCTCGGCAGGGTCACGGACCGGGGCCTAGCCACCGTGACAACCCCAGAGCAGAGACTCAGAGGCCCGGTACCGGGTACCCCTCAGCCCTGCGGCAGCGGGGGCGCTACAAACGGATAAGTGAAGGACTACCTGGCAGGCTTTATATCTGTTTCCTAATTGGGGGCTGGCCAATTGTACCGGAGCATGCTCAGTTAAAAAAAACGGAATCCGTCATTTGCCTGAGTCGGTGCCTTCCGGCACGCATAGGCTTCCATTCAAAATAAAAGCTGGAAACGCCAGATCCGGCGCTGTCCGGTTTTTCGCCGCAGACAAAAAACTTTGTACATTTTTTCCAGATGCCGGACAAACACTCATTAGGTGCCAAGTAGGGTTGAGCGACCTTAGCTTTTTTAGGATCGAGGTGGGTTTTGTGAAACCCGACCTTCTCGGATGTCGGATCGTATGGAATCGGCCGATTGTACTGTAAAGTCGGGTTCCGGACCCGGAACACGAAACCCAATGTATGTCAATGAAATTATTTTTTTTATTCTCTCTCTCTCTCTCTCTCTCTCTCTCTCTCTCTCTCTCTCTCTCTCTCTCTCTCTCTCTCTCTCTCTCCCCTCCGTGCAAGGCATATGTTATTTTTTGACTCCGGAAATTACTACGTCCGAAAACGTAACATAGCACTATGATGCCGCAGGAGCCGGAACCTATGTCATCACGCTGCCCACAATTAATTGGCTCAAAAAAATGGCGGGGAAGGCGTCATTCAAAACGCGACTTTGGCGCCAAGATCGCGTACCGCATGGCCGACCCCACGCTGGGGTCGGGTCGGGTTTCATGAGACGCCGACTTTGCCAAAAGTCGGCGACTTATGAAAATGACCGATCCGTTTCGCTCAACCCTAGTGCCAAGTAGTATGGAAACTAAAATGTTTTCTTCCGCTCTGCACCTATTATTACGTGTCTAGTTCAACATGAAAAATTTGATGAGAAGTCCTCTTTAACTACTGATTATTTTAGTTATATTTTTATTTTAATGAACTTCTCAATAAATATTGTGAAATATATGGATTATTAAAAATGAAGATTTGACACTAAGGGAGAAATATATAACTTTATAGTTACAAAAACATTTTTTTCAGGTGCAGTTTTCAGAGGAGAAATATCAGTAGTGAGAACAGTAGATGTCTGTCTACATCGCAGTGTCAGAATGTTATTCTTTTAAATGTATATGGATTATATAATTACTAGGAAATACAGGATTTCTTATTTTCTCAGAGCTGCCATTTCCAGTCTTTAAATAAATCATTGAAATAGTTTAAAGGTTTACATTTAAACAAAAAAATCAGACGACTAAAACAGAATGGAAATATTATTGTAATGTCTGCCCTGGGCATGTACCTCTCCAAGAACAGCAGTACAAGAAGATCACTCAAGTCCCTGGAACATTTCACTATTGTTCTGCACTTGTCCTACTTTTATGTTCCTCAAAGGTTCAAAGAGAATCAGAGGGGAAAAAGCAACATCTGCAGAGTGTCAGCCCCTTCAGCATCTTGAGGTTCATAGCTAGGGCTGGGACAAAATATTTTGGTGCCCTAAGCAACTGACCAAGAAAAGGAATGGGTGAGAGAATTACGGTAAGTAATAGATTCACAAACGCATCCCCCCCAGATGGGTTACGTAACAACTGCACTGACAACCACTTCCACTAGAATCATTATCTTTTCACCAAAAAAAACAGCAAAAGTAAAAAAAAATTGTGTACTTTAGGGGTAAGGCTTAACAGGGGGTGCAATTTCACAGTTAGATATACGATTGATCATTGTTTACTAACTGTTTTATATGATACTAGGGACAAAAAGCGATATTCATTCCGGAGAAACCAAACGATAATCATGGAAACTAATATTTCTTAACTGTAATGTGTGTCCAGCATTTTGCGGATACCATAATGGAAACAAAACAGACCCATTATAGATAAAGGAATATGTCTGATGGTGTTTGTGCCCTTTATATAACAAATATAACTTACTACAAATCTGATTATAGTTCTGGTGACTTATTCATGTAGTGATGGTTTTTCTGGTACTGTGTTTATGCACTACTGATGGCTCTGGTGATGTATTCATGTAGTGATGACAGTTCTAATTATGTATTTATCTCTAAAACCATCATCGGTTCATGAATAAGACACCAAAATCCTCAATAGTACATGAATGTGGAACCAGAAGCATCATCAGTAAATACCTTACCAGAACCACATCAGTACATGAATACAATACCAAAACCACCTTCAGTACAGGAACACATCATCAGCACCACCATAAGCACTTAACTACAAGAACAAACCTTAGTACAGCGATCAATTGTAATGTCAGGTCAGCCCCAGATGCATTTGTATCACAACTCCCAGTATGTTCTTGATAATGGTAAGGAGATACTGAGAGTTGTTGTTACTAGTCATCATCTGACGGTAGGCCATACAACAACCACAGTTGTGATGACATGTAGGCAGTATCACAAAAAAACATTTACATCAGGGTACGTTATAGGTGACATCTGCTCTAATAGGAGTCGTTCTCTTTCTTTTTGTCTCCATCTTGTCCAGATGCCCTAATGACTTTTCACAGCTCATCTATACAGACTTCCCATTTTCTCTGGTCTTCTGCAGCACACAACACAGTGTCCTCACAAATAGAAGTGTTATTTTAATACCATTTTGTGAGGCAATGACCAGTGTCATATGAGAGGGTCGCTATGTATCCCTCAGGATGCGCTCAGAAGTGTATTAGATCCGCTGGAGTGCCTTGTGGTTACAGCGGGTTGCCTGTGAGTCACAAGGCAGAATAAAAATAAGCTGGAACCTGGTCAAGTTATTTGACCAAGGAATTGTTCAAGAAAACCGGTTTCGACTTTTATTTTTGAAATGGACTGCAGGAAGGTACTTAGGTCGATCTGTTTCTTCCAGCCCAGATCTTACAAGTGGCCCGTGGCCACAGAGTCTGAGAGAGAGTAAAAAAAAAACCCTGCAGGAGGGTTTGTGTGTGTCAGTGTTGGTCTTGGAAGCAGACGGAGCAGGAGACTTGTGCAGAGCTCTTTCTGTGTGAAGCAACACAGGGCCAAGCAGAATCTAAAGCCTGATACCCCAGCGTACACGGTGGTGTAGTTCGTTCACGGCAACTGGTCGCAGACTGTCTTCATTTTTCCCGGCTGCGTACCGGAGGACTCTTTTACTTTGTTTGTGAGTACACTGTACAATAAACAAGACTTTTTTTTTTAACCTTTTTTCCTGGGTCACTGCACAGCAAGGACACCACTGCACTACAGTTTGCATAAAAATATCTATCCATATGAGGCCTTAAATAAGCTTCATGGTATATCGCTTCCACACAGGCTGCCCTTGTGAGCTATACCTTCTTGAGCTATCACCACCACACCACATCTTATTAAAAGGGACTTTAAACCGTATTTCATTTAAATAGTTTTTATTTTTCTTCTGTGCCCCTTCAATCCAAAGTTACGCTTCCTGGTGATAAAGACGCACATTTTCACTAAAGCTAACTAGGCGTGTACCTCAGAACTTATCTGGTGGTATTTGCTTTTTCTCCTTTGTCAGTGGCCAATCAAACCATGGCTGCACCCACAGAGAAGTTCTGTGGCATATGCCCGATGGATGAAGGGCTTAACATTGGAATAGAGGGGCATAGAAAAAAAAATTAAAACTGTTCCAGAATTGGTGAACCAGCGGCAATTCGAGGTGGTATTGGGCTGAAAATAAAAAGAATCCACTGAAAAGACCTCTTTAAATGTTACAGAAATTGAGATATTATTATTTTTACATTGCAGACATTATTATTATTTATCATTATAGTGCCATTTATTCCATAGTGCTTTACATGTGAAAAGGGGTGTACATAACAAACACAATAATCATGAACAATTCAAGCCACCAACTGGTACAAGAGGAAAGAGGACCCTGCCCGCGAGGGCTCACAGTCTAAAAGGGACAGGTGAGGTTACAGTAAGTGAGGGCAGAACTGGTTGTGCAGCGGTATGTTGGAGAGATGGTTAGAAATGGCACAAACCTATTCCATAGCACTGTATTAGTCAGTGCAGGTGCACATAATCATTTATATCGGACGAGTGCTACCCCTGGGTTTGACCGATTGGATTCATACCCTTGTTATTGTATGGGTTTGTCCACATATGCGATTATTTCCTTGAACCACTTGGCGACATGTCTGATTTTGATCCGAGTATCGGATTAAAATCAGCAGTCCAAGGTTTTGGGTCCGTGGAAAACATTAGACTGTTCATGGATGACATCCAAGTGCTGTCTAATTTTCACAGACTGACTGAATAGAGAAGGTGGAGAAGCATTTTTTTTGTCTTTCCCCTCCAAGAAAAACTGATCCCACTCTGATCAAACTCTGATCAGCCTAATCGGATCATTTTCCTCCTATGGAAAGAAAAATGGTCATGTGCACCTACCCTCACTTCGAGAAAGGGAAATTAGATTTTGAGCCCAACTGTGCAAACACGCACATTATAGGTTCAAATATATAGGAAAGAAAACCTATCACATTTTTGGATGGCTAGGAAACGCCGCATGTGTAAAATAGAAGGTGTAAATAAATAATAAATATAATAATTAAACATTACATTTTCACTACATTTTCATAACAATATCCCTATAGTCTTTTCGTGGAAATATAATATCTGAGATCCAGCCTTTCCTAGCCACATAATGCAGGGGTGTGGGGCTAGGTTTATATACAGGTCAGTGATATTGAGAATAAAATATTTCCTCTTTTCAGATGTTCCTAATATTCTAGAATGAATGTAAGATGAAATATGAAGCTCCAGAGATTAAAGCTCACTTCCCATATGTTATAGGAGAACGTGCCATGTTGATTCTTCTGACGTGTCTTCACATTTCCACAATCATGGTGACATCATGTTAGATCATACTAGAATACTGCAGCTGCCATACCATACAATCTGCCGGCGCTGTATGGAGCCGCTCACCACATATGTTCTCCATTAGGAGAGATCTTTCCATGTTCAGTAAGACGACGAGAAGGGTCAGCGGGATTTGGGAATCATTATAAGGATTTAATATGAAATGAAATGCTGAGTTTAGTTTTGCAGGTTCTATTATAGAGGGACTTGGTTACAGTCGTTTGCTAGTCAGTAATAACAGATGATGTCTTACCCTGGTTATACTTCACCCTAGTGAATTTAATTCATAATGATTGCTGACCAGATCAGTAAAGAACATATACATACGTGTTCCCTATACATTTTAAAAGGGCGTGCATATAGAAAATTAAATGATTTTTAAATTTTTATATCGTGCTGAATAGAAACGAGCAAATCAATTCACAGAACACTGGCCCATCGGCCTGGTGAATTCTCCGTGGCTGCTGGATGGGAGCCTTACAAACTATCTCCTACCTGTTGGTATCTCTCGGTTTTTTTTATTAGCTGGCTTGGAGTAATGTCATTATTGTGGAATGACACAAATATGACGTTGCGCCAGGCAGGCTAGCCAAAAGAGGGGCCAGGGATGCTGACAGGTAGAAGGCAGTTCACAGGGCTCCTGTCCATAGAGTACTTACCATGCCATGGACCAGGTTCCTGCAGATTTATTCATTCGTGCTTAATACTGAAGGAACTTAAGCTACCCAAACACATTGGATTAACATTGGCTGAACATGCTGATATCGGCATGCTCAGCGTACTGTGTAAAGTGATGTCGGAAGATGAGGATCAAGCATTTTTTATTTTGGACTGACGTTCCTTTTGTACTTGGTGGAAGAAGCTGCTACCATAGGAGTCTGGTTACAACACTCTCATAGATGACACGAGCATGCAGCAGAGCTAGTGTTCCCGTGTATGGTGGAGTCTGCTAGATATCAGTTGGCTGATCAGTTGGCAGGCAGCAATCTGTTTTGTATGGAGAAGAATAGAGATAAATACAATTAAAGAAGCTCTCCTTCTCCCATCAAAATGTTTATCTTAATATATTGCAGTCATCATGTTATATAGGGCTATGTACTTACAATTGCTCATTTTGCCTTTCTATCCCGTTAATTGTTCTGTTTTCCATTAGGTCTCACATGATTAAAAAGAGACTAGCTGAATTCTTCTAAGCTCTGTATAGAAACGGGAGGTCAAATCTTTTCATGGCCAAGCTTGAAAGTGAATTTTTGTCCACACGTCCCATCAGGCCTCTGGCCTACTACCGCTACATTGATGATATTTTAACTATCTGGATGGAGTCTGAGCAACAGCTAAAGATGTTCCACGAACAGTTTAATCAATTTCATCCCACCATCAACTTAACACTCAACTACTCCAGCACTGAAATTAACTTTTTGGACACCATCATTAAGCTAAAAAACAATGAAATAGAGACATCCCTATATCAGCCAATCGACTGTCCAACATACCTTAAATGGGACAGTTTCCATCCAAAACACATAAAAAACTCTATTGTCTACAGCCAAGCCATCAGATACAATCATAAATGTTCCAACCCCATGGATAGAGACAAACAACTTGGTTGCCTTAAAAAGACTTTTTTTGAATCAGGGCTACCATCCAAGAACAATTAAAAACCAAATTACAAGAGCCACCAGAATATCAAGGAGTCACCTGCTACATTACAAAGCTAAAGAAGAAAATAATCGGGTGCCTCTAGTAGTCACCTACAATCCAAATCTGGAGGTGCTAAGGGGAGCTGCATGGAAATTACAACCTTTACTACAAAAAGATGCCCGATTACAATCCATTTTTCCAGACCCCCCCACTACGGTGTTTTAGGCAGCCCCCAAATATAAGAAGCATCATTGTCAGAAGCTCTCTGTTTTCTCAAACAGCTGCAGGAACCATTCCTTGCAACCAGAAAAAAATGTAAAACTTGTCCATTTATAATGACCATGGACAAGATAAAGATCCCCAACTCACATCAGGGCTACTAGATACCAGGCACTTTCAGCTGCATCACATCTAATGTGGTGTATTTAATTATTTGTACTAAATGTCCAACTGGGGGTCTGTATGTGGGGAGACTGGGCAAAAACTTAGAAGAAGAATGAATTCTCATCGCCACACAATAAGAGAAAAAAGAATGGACCTACCGGTAGCAAACATTTTTGTATCCCTGGTCATAGCATCATGGACCTGAAACTACTTGTTTTAAAAGGCAATTTCAAGTCTCAGAAAGACAGAAGAGTCTATGAATATAAACTCATGAGAACTTTTGACACACAGTGCAGGAATGAATGTTTTGCATGGATTTATGTCTTTTTCCATCAATTAAGGAATTTGCTCTTCAGACCTTATGGGGTCATCACAACATAGAACCAGACTCATTCAGAGGACCATAAAACATTTAGACTTCCTTATCTATGAACTGTTCTAATATTTATGGCTATCCCGCTCACATAATGATAATGCTACTTCACGTCACCTTTACATGTGAAGAGGGGTATACATAATAAAAACAAGTACAATAATCTTAAACAATACAAGTCATGACTGGTACAGTAGGAGAGAGGACCCTGCCCAGGAGGGCTCGCAATCTAATAGGGATGGGTGAGGACTGAGGATACAATAGGTGAGGGTAGAGCTGGCCGTGCAGCGGTTTGGTCGATCGGTTGTTACTACAAGTTGTAGGCTTGTCGAAAGAGGTAGGTCTTCAGGTTCTTTTTGAAGGTTTCGATGGTAGGAGATAGTCTGATATGTAGTGGTAGAGAGTTCCAGAGTAGGGGTGATGTGCGAGAGAAATCTTGTATGCGATTGTGGGAAGAGGAGATAAGAGAGGAGTAGAGAATGAGATCTTGTGAAGATCGGATGTTGCATCCCGGGAGACGAGGTCACAGATGTATGGAGGAGACAGGTTGTGGATGGCTTTGTATGTCATGGTTAGGGTTTTGTACTGGAGTCTCTGGGGAATGGGGAGCCAGTGAAGAGATTGACAGAGGGGAGAGGCTGGGGAATAGCGGGGGGACATGTGGATTAGTCGGACAGCAGAGTTTAGAATAGATTGGAGGGGTGCGAGAGTGTTCGAGGGGAGGCCACAGAGCAGGAGGTTGCAGTAGTTGAGGCGGGAGATGATGAGGGCGTGGACTAGGGTTTTTGCAGATTCTTGGTTTAGAAATGAAAGGATCCGTGAAATATTTTTGAGTTGAAGGCGGCAGGAAGTGCAAAGGGCTTGGATATGTGGTTTGAAGGAGAGATCAGTGTCAAGGATTACCCCGAGGCAGCGAGCTTGTGGGACTGGGGACAGTGGGCAGCCATTTACTATAATGGATAGGTCCGTTGGGGGCTCGCGTGAGATGGGAAAAGATGAATTCTGTTTTGTCCATGTTAAGTTTTAGAAATCTAGCGGAGAAGAAGGATGAAATAACGGATAGACATTGAGGGAGTCTGGTTAGTAGGCTGGTGATATCTGGTCCAGAGATGTAGATCTGTGTGTCATCAGCATAGAGGTGATATTGAAAGACATGAGATTCTATGAGCTGTCCCAGGCCAAAGGTGTAAATGGAGAAGAGCAGTAGCCCTAGGACTGAACCTTGCAGGACTCCGACAAATAGGGGGCGAGGTGAGGAGGTGGTGTGTGAGTGGGAGACGCTGAATAACCGGTCTGTTAGGTATGACGAGATCCAGGATAGGCCCAAGTCTGTGATGCCAAGGGATGAGAGGGTCTGTAATAATAGGGAATGGTCGACTGTGTCAAAGGCAGAGGACAGGGCCATGAGGAGGAGGACAGAGTAGTGTCGCTTACTCTTGGCGGTTAATAGGTCATTGGTGACCTTAGTTAGGGCAGTTTCAGTGGAGTGGTGTGGTCGGAAACCAGATTGTAAGTGGTCGAAGAGGGAGCAGGAAGAGAGCTGGGAGGACAGTTCAAGATTAGTGTTGAGCGATACCTTCGGATATTCAAAAGTATCGGTATCGGATTGGATCGGCCGATATCCCAAAAATATCGGATATCGCCGATACCGATACCCGATACCAATGCAAGTGAATGGGACACAAATATCGGAACGTAAATCAGCCCTTTCTGTCCTTCTATATGCTGTTCTGGAGGAGGGAAGAGTGTGGGCGGTGCGTGGGTGGACACTGTGAGTGTTTGTGTGTGCGGGCGGGGTCTGTGCGGGCCTGCCAGGGATCTAATTCTACGCGGCGCTGTATCCGGGCTGCCCAGGCTCTATGCGGCGTGCCGGGGCTCGATGCGGCGTGGAGGGGTCTCTGCGGCGTGGGGGGTGTCTCTGCGACGTGGGGGGTCTCTGCGGCGTGGGGGGTCTCTGCAGCGTGGGGGGTCTCTGCGGCATGGGGGGGTCTCTGCAGCGTGGGGGGTCTCTGCGGCATGGGGGGGTCTCTGCGGCATGGGGGGGTCTGCGGCGTGGGGGGTGTCTCTGCGGTATGGGGGGTCTCGGGGGGGGGTCTACAAGTCCCATCGGACGATGCCTGCTACACTGACAGTGATTGACACATTAGCCAATGATGGGACAGTAGTAGTCCCATCATCCGGCTAATGTGTTGAATGAAAAAAAAAAAAATACTCCATACATGCTACATACATACATAATACATACATACATGCTACATACATACATGCTACATACATACATGCTACATACATGCTACATACATACATACACTATGTTCCAAATTATGCAAATGACATTTTTCTCTGATTTTCCTAAATGGTCGGTCCAAATGACAGTCAGTCTAATAAAAGTCATCACCCGTTAGAGTATGCATCGAATTTTATTGAAGAAACCTCCCAATGATAACAGTATAATCTCCAAAATGAATAAAAACTTAAAATGCACTGTTCCAAATTATTAGCCATAGTAGAATTTCTAAACATTTGATATGTTTTAAAGAACTGAAAATGCTCATTTGTGGAATTTGCAGCATTAGGAGGTCACATTCACTGAACAAAAAAGCTATTTAACTCCAAAACATCCTAACAGGCCAAGTTACATGTTAACATAGGAACCCTACTTTGATATCACCTTCAAAATTCTTGCATCCATTGAACTTCTGAGTTTTTGGAGAGTTTCTGCTTGCATTTCTTTGCATGAAGTCAGAACAGCCTCCCAGAGCTGCTGTTTTGATGTGAACTGCCTCCCACCCTCATAGATCTTTTGCTTGATGATACTCCAAAGGTTCTCTATAGGGTTGAGGTCAGGGGAAGATGGTGGCCACACCATGAGTTTATCTCCTTTTATGCCCATAGCAGCCAATGACTGAGGGGTTCTTTGCAGCATGAGATGGTGCATTGTCAGCATGAAGATGATTTTGCTCCTGAAGGCACATTTCTGCTTTTTATACCATGGAGGAAAGTTGTTAGTCAGAAACGCTATATACTTTGCAGAGGTCATTTTCACACCTTCAGGAACCTTAAAGGGCCCTATAAGTTTTTGGGAAATTTCTAATGTTTTCATCCCTTCACCAAGGCATTGCACTATTTGATGCTTTTCAGATGCAGAGTGATCCTTTTTCTTTCCCATGTTACTTGAAAACTGTGACCTGCTTAATAATGTGGAACATCATTTTTAAGTAGTTTTCCTTTAATTAGAATCACCTGGAAAACTAATTATCCCATGTGTTTAAGATTGATTTCAGTGATCCATTGAGCCCTGAGACACAATACCATCCATGAGTTTATTTGAAAAACAAAACAATTAAATCTTTATGACACTTAAATCCAATTTGCATAATAATTTGGAACACAGTGTACATACATGCTACATACATGCTACATACATACATACTACATACATGCTACATACATACATGCTACATACATACTGCATACATACATGCTACATACATACATGCTACATACATACTGCATACATCCATACATACTACATACATACATGCTACATACATACATTCTACATACATACATACATGCTACATACTACATACATACATGCTACATACATGCTACATACATACATACATACATGCTACATACATACATACATGCTACATACTACATACATACATGCTACATACATACTACATGCTACATACATACACACTACATACATGCTACATACATACATGCTACATACATACATACATACTACATACATGCTACATCCATACATACTACATACATGCTACATACATACTACATGCATACATACATACATTACATACATATGTATGCATGCGCGGTAGAAAATGGCAGACGCGACGGACAAAAAAACGTTCACTTGAATGTCCGCCAAAACACGTTTTTTTCCCATAGACTTGTATTAGCTTAGCACAGTTCCATTCAAGAGAATGTGCGGTTAAGAGTGGTTTGGTGGTGGCATGCCCCTTTAACTATGTAAAATGATATAGTGGACATTAACCGTACAGTGATCGTTCAGGAATTGTGATAAGATGCAGGCGTACTCAGGAAATATCTTAGCAACAACTGTACTCAGGAGAAGGCAGCTACCTTGCTGGCACATGGTGTTACCTGAGGCAATGAGCTTGGTGGTTTCAGCAGTCTCCCAAGAGGTAACAGCTGATCTGAAAAGAGGTGAACTATATATAGCAGTTGATTGGCACTTGCAGAATTTCATTTTTTTATTTTCTGAAGTACAATTTCTGTGTCACTCTCAATGCAGCACAGCACACACTATCACGTGCTTCTCACAGCTCCTCTCACCATTCCCTTCCATGGCAGCAATGACCTGTATTATCTGATCTGGAAATTTGTGCACTCTTGATGCCTGCTCACAGTTACTATACCTCAATCCCTCACAGTCAGGCGCCAATCTTTTTTAATTCTCTTTGGCAATCTTTTCTTGTAGAGGCATAAGCATACAGACTCTTGCTTTTATGGCAACTTTATGTCATTCTTGGGAAAGTGATCTTCACATCACTTGCCCTCTTCACTAGCAGCCCTTATTTCCCTTTGTGAAGGCAATAATTGTCTTCTCTTTCTCTACGTAATGGTGGCACTCTCATGTAGGTGGGCTGATTTCTCACTCTTGGGACAAAGTACACTCACCGCAGTTCAGGCTGGAGAGTTTTGTTTCCTCTTTTTTAGCCCTTTTTAAAGAACTGTTCTGGAACACTTTTAGTTTGATCACTGCTCACCCCTACTGAATAGATAACTACAGTGCACATGTCTCTATGTACCTTACAGCTTCTCCTCCTTCTGCCTGTATGCTCCATCTGTGTGTGTGTGTGTGTGTGTGTGTGTGTGTGTGTGTCCTTCTGCCTGTATGCTCCATCTGTGTGTGTGTGTGTGTGTAAGGAGGAGAGACAGCCTCGGCGTGCCTTGTTCTAGTCGAGTCCGGAACCACCGATGCTGTCACCCTAGTTGCAGGGGGGAGCGTTTAGTTCTCCGGACAGACCTTTGAACTTGAGACCAGGGGGCTTGGAGGACATAAAAGGGCGACAGTGCGCGGGAACAAGGGCAGTGTGGGTGGAAAGCTCTAGTGTGCAGGGACGGAGTGCGAGCCCTCCTGCGCTGCAGAGTCAGGACAAAGTAGGCCCAAGCCAGAGTGGCCTACGGAAGCTTACCAGAGGCTTCAGGCGGAGACGCTTCCAGAGATTGTGGACAGTGAATGATCCCTCCTTATGACCAGACCGTAGAGGGCACACTCCCAGACAGGACAACCAGGCCACAGACAGTGTGCGACTACCTGACATATCCGCTCCCACATACTTTTGTGCTGTGTCGGCGCTTAAAAGAAAGGACTGTTCCTCCTTCATCGGATCTCCCCTTGGACCCAGGATCTTCGGCTGGACATCCCAGGACCATAGAAGACACATGAATCCAAGGCCCTTTCCATACCAGGACATCACCGGATTATTCAAGCATTCAGGCCGGAACGTCACCGCTATCATCTCAGAGACTGCTCCTCATCAACGCCGGATCGATAAGTTTCATACCTTTGAACTCTCCCCTACCTTATTATACACGTGTTACTCCTAAGTTAATCATATACGGTTTTATTACCCTATCTTCCATTTACCCCCTCCCTGTGTGGAGTAACGCTGTTATATTAAATCCCTCTGTTAACCTTTGCGGTGCCTCCGAGTGTTACTGCATCCGTTTACCTGCTTTCACTTGGCTTAGTCGGCAGGATGTAGTCCTCAAGTTTGGAAGGGGCAGACAAAGGGTCTGGAGCACTCCCCAGGTCCAATATCTCCCTAGGGGCTATGCTAACTAACTTGCGAAAGTTTAATGGGAACAATACCATGTTGTGGAGCTGGACTGAATGCATAAGGGGGATGATCAAAATGCATCCTGTGGTGCCCGCACTGTAGGCGGAGGTCGCCATAATTGCTCTGGAGGGAGAGGCCAAAGATTCAGTGATGTTGAGACCCCCTCGACAGCGTAACACGTTTGACAAGGTCCTACATATACTAGAGGAGACACATGAGGACCCCACAGATGTAGGAGAGTTGAGGTCACGCATGTTTAATCTGATGCAAAGGGAGGGGAAGACAGTGAACCAGTACATGAACGTGTTACAGGAGATTCACACAGCCATGACCAGAAAAGGCGGGGTGGGGATAGGCCACATTGACGTAGTACTCCGGGATCAGTTGGTGACCGGGCTGAGAGAAACCCTGCTAAAACAGACTCAACGAGAGCGCTTGAGAGTGAACCCAAACATGATGTTTGCAGAGGTGGGAGGTGAAGCGCAGGAACGAGAGCAGGAGCAGGGGGTGACAGTGTCGGTAGTGAAGGTTTGGAGTGGAGAGATAGCCGTGAGCTCGGTGACTGAACCAGGTTGGGCAGAAGATCTGCAGAGAGAAATCTTAGCTATGAGAGAGGATCTGACGGAAACTAAGAGGAAAGTGTCTTCTTTGAGTGCCCCAGGGACCAAAACCTACTCGGAGTCGAGAAGGGGAGGAAGGGCTGCTCAGCAGGAAGAACTCCCTACCTGCTTCCTATGTGGTGAGCTCGGGTATATGGCTCGGGCCTGTCCACAATGGGGACAGCCTCCACAGCACCGCCTGTTAAACTAGGAGGCTCTGAGGCTGGGAGACGCCACCTGGAGCAAGAACAGTCAGTGAGTAGACCAGAAGTCCCACTAATTTAGTTTCAGTATGTCTGTTAGTTTGGGCCAAAATTGATGGACGGGCTGTGCGCTGCCTGGTGGATACTAGCTCTCAAGTGACCACAATGCCCGAGGTGTACTATCGGAGACATTTTCTGGAGGCCCTGAGGCCTGAATGGGGACAGGTGATAAGATTAACGGCCACCAATCAACTACCCATCCCAGTCGCAGGGGTGGCGAGGATGCAAATTAAGGTCTGCGGGAAAGATCTTGGATGCCAAGGGGTATTGCTGACCTCAGGGGACACAGAACGTGGGTACACAGTCACTCTGGGGATAAATGTGCTGAAGGAGTTCAGAAGTGTGCTGGTGAATGAGTCCCTAGATGTATTCCTGAGACAGTGGAGCCTGCAGATGCCCCAGAGAAAGTTATTTCAGCAATTGATACAGTCGGCAAAGGCCTAAGAAGCCTCCGGCGAATGAAAGTGCTGGGAAAAGTAATTACCCCCTGCTGCAGGCAGACTGGAGATACCCCCTGGACAGAACGTTCTATCCTTGCCTGTCCGGGCCTGCACACTCCTGGAAGGGGTAGAGATACAACTGGAGCCAGCCGTCATTGAGAACTTACCACCAGGGTTCTTAGTCGCATGAACGTTGATTACAATGTGCGAGGGAAAAGGTACCGGTATGCTGTATAAATCTGAGAGAAGAACTGCTTACCTTGTCTCCCAAGAGTGAGATAGCCCAAGTAATCGGCATGCCAGAAGAATTGATGCTACCCCAGACCATCCAATTGACCGCAAAAAAAGAAGATCCTTGGATTGTAGCCATAGAAACTCTCTCCGTATCAGAGCCATTGCAGCTGAATGAGGGACGGAAAATTCTTGATCGAATGTGGGCCAAGCTTTCCGGGCTTACATCCAATCAGATAGAACAAGTGGAAGTCATACTGGGATGCTATCGAGATGTGTTTGCCCAGCATGAAGACGACTTTGGCTGCACCACCACCATCACCCACGAGATTCCAATGGGGCAAGCGGCACCTATAAGAGAGCGCTATCATCAGATTCATCCACAACTCTATCAGGAGGTGAAAGGGATGCTCTCCCAGATGTTAACGGTGTAATCTAGGAAATCCAGAGCCTGTGGGCAGCTCCGATTGTCCTTGTCCGAAAAAAACAGAACCCTCTGATTCTGCGTGGACTACCGCAAGTGAAATACCTGTACCGTTCAAGACTCGTATCTGCTGCCCCGTGTAGAAGAGTCTCTCTCTGCCCTAGGACATGCAAAGTATTTCTCCACATTGGATTTGGCAAGTGGCTACTGTCAGGTACCAATGTTGGAGCACAACCGAGCGAAGATGTTTGAATTTAACCGAATGCCGTTCGGACTGGAGAATGCTCTGGGAACTTTTCAGCGACTTATGGAGAAGTGTTATGATCCTTAGTGGCTGAGGATCACGAATAGACCAGCAAGTGAATAAACAAGGACAAGCTCTAGGGAGATGGTAACTGGACTGATCGCAAATCTGAACCTATCCAACACAACTAGAGGTAGCCGGTGAACGTGCCTAAAAAATTCCTAGACGTCTCAAGCCAGCCTGAGGAACTAGCTACCCCTAAAGAGAAAGAAAGACCTCGCTTGCCTCCAGAGAAATAATCCCCAAAGATATAGAAGCCCCCAACAAATATTAACGGTGAAGTAAGAAGAAGGCACATACGTAGGGAAGAAATCAGATTCAGCAAAAGAGGCCCACTAGTACTAGAAAGCAGAAAATAGAGCAGGGGTCTATGCGATCAATAAAAACCCTTACAAAATATCCATCCTGAGATTTCAAGAACCCACGCACCAACTAATGGTGTGTGGGGAGAAACTCAGTCCACTAGAGCATCCAGCAAGCGAGGGAATCACATTTTAGCAAGCTGGACAAGAAAACATGATAAACACTGCTGATCAAAAAATGAGCAAACAAAACTTAGCTTGTCCTGGATGGACTGGGAGCGAGGTAGTCAGAAGGAATCTGAGTAGCACTGATTACATCGACAGCCGGCAACAAGTGGAAGTGAAACAGAGCTATATAGGAACCTCCCAAAGGATAACGAACCAGCTGATAGCCAGAGACCAGCAGGATAACAAACAAAGCCACCAGGGGGAGCCCAAAGCAAAAGTCACACCATACCACCAGTGACCACAAGAGGGAGCCTGAAAACAGAGTTCACAACAGTACCCCCCCCTTAAGGAGGGGTCACCGAACCCTCATGAAAACCCCCAGGGCGATCAGGATGAGACACATGGAAGGCACGAACCAAATCGGCCGCATGAACATCAGAGGCGACAACCCAAGAATTATCCTCCTGACCATAGCCCTTCCACTTGACCAAATACTGGAGCCTCCTTCTAGAAATACGAGAATCCAAGATCTTCTCCACCACGTATTCCAATTCTCCCTCAACCAGCACCGGGGCAGGAGGCTCAACCGGAGGAACCACAGGTACCACATACCTCCGCAACAACGAGCGATGGAACACATTATGAATAGCAAATGATGCCGGGAGGTCCAGACGGAATGACACAGGGCCAAGGACTTCCAGAATCTTATAAGGACCGATAAATCGAGGCTTGAACTTAGGAGAGGAGACCTTCATAGGAACGAAGCGAGAAGACAACCACACCAAGTCCCCAACGCGAAGTTGGGGACCCACACAGCGACGGCGGTTGGCAAAGAGCTGAGCCTTCTCTTGTGACAGCTTCAAATTGTCCACCACATGATTCCAAATCTGATGCAACCTATCCACCACAACATCCACTCCAGGACAGTCAGAAGGCTCCACCTGACCCGAGGAAAAATGAGGATGAAACCCCGAATTACAAAAAAAAGGAGAAACCAAAGTAGCAGAACTAGCCCGATTATTAAGGGCAAACTCGGCCAACGGCAAAAAAGTAACCCAGTCGTCCTGGTCAGCAGAAACAAAACATCTTAAATAAGTCTCCAAGGTCTGATTAGTTCGCTCGGTTTGGCCATTCGTCTGAGGATGGAAGGCCGACGAAAAAGACAATTCAATGCCCAACTTAGCACAAAAGGTCCGCCAAAATCTAGACACAAACTGGGATCCTCTGTCAGAAACAATGTTCTCAGGAATCCCGTGCAAACGAACCACATTTTGAAAAAACAGTGGAACCAACTCGGAGGAGGAAGGCAACTTAGGCAAGGGCACCAAATGGACCATCTTAGAAAAACGATCACACACCACCCAGATGACAGACATTCTCTGAGAGACAGGGAGATCTGAAATAAAATCCATGGAAATGTGCATCCAAGGCCTCTTCGGGACAGGCAAAGGTAACAGCAAACCACTGGCACGAGAACAGCAAGGCTTAGCCCGAGCACAAATTCCACAAGACTGCACAAAGGAACGCACATCCCGTGACAAGGAAGGCCACCAAAAAGACCTAGCCACCAAGTCTCTGGTACCAAATATTCCAGGATGGCCCGCCAACACCGAAGATGACTCTGTTGGTCCATCTATCCGGGACAAACAGTCTCTCCGGTGGACAGCGGTCAGGTCTATCCGCCTGAAACTCTTGCAGCACACGTCGCAAATCTGGGGAGATGGCAGACAAAATCACCCCTTCTCTAAGGATACCAGCCGGCTCTGAATCTCCAGGAGAGTCAGGCACAAAACTCCTAGAAAGAGCATCAGCCTTCACATTCTTCGAACCCGGCAGGTACGAGACCATGAAATCAAAACGAGAGAAAAACAACGACCAACAAGCCTGTCTGGGATTCAGCCGCTTGGCCGACTCGAGATAAATCAAATTCTTGTGATCAGTCAAGACCACCACACGATGTTTAGCTTCCTCGAGCCAATGTCGCCACTCCTCAAATGCCCACTTCATAGCCAACAGCTCCCGATTACCGACATCATAATTCCGCTCGGCAGGCGAAAACTTTCTTGAAAAGAAAGCACATGGCTTCATCACAGAGCCATCGGGGCTTCTCTGCGACAAAACAGCCCCCGCTCCAATCTCGGAAGCATCAACCTCCACCTGGAAGGGAAGTGAGACATCTGGCTGACATAAGACCGGAGCCGAAGAAAACCGACGCTTCAGCTCCCGAAAGGCCTCCACAGCCGCAGAAGACCAATTAGTCACATCAGAACCCTTCTTGGTCAAATCCGTCAAAGGCTTAACAACGCCAGAAAAATTAGCTATGAAGCGACGGTAAAAATTAGCAAAACCCAAGAACTTCTGAAGACTCTTAACAGATGTAGGCTGCGTCCAGTCATGAATAGCCTGAACCTTGACTGGGTCCATCTCAATAGTAGAAGGAGAAAAAATGAAACCCAAAAAAGAAATCTTCTGGACTCCAAAAAGACATTTTGAGCCCTTCACAAATAAAGCATTGTCACGCAGGACCTGAGAGACCATCCTGACCTGCTTAACATGAGACTCCCAATCATCCGAAAAAAACAGAATATCATCCAGATACACAATCATAAACTTATCCAGATATTCACGGAAGATGTCATGCATAAAGGACTGAAAGACTGAAGGAGCATTAGAAAGTCCAAAAGGCATCACCAAGTACTCAAAATGGCCTTCAGGCGTATTAAATGCAGTTTTCCATTCATCACCCTGTTTTATACGCACAAGGTTATACGCACCACGAAGATCTATCTTGGTGAACCAACTAGACCCCCTAATGCGAGCAAACAAATCAGTTAACAATGGCAAAGGATACTGAAATTTGACCGTGATTTTATTCAAAAGGCGATAATCAATACAGGGTCTCAGGGAACCATCCTTTTTAGCCACAAAAAAGAATCCTGCACCAAGAGGGGATGAGGATGGGTGAATATGTCCCTTCTCTAAAGACTCCTTTATATAACTCCGCATGGCAGCATGCTCCGGCACAGATAAATTGAAAAGTCGTCCCTTAGGAAACTTACTACCAGGAATCAAATTTATAGCACAATCACAGTCCCTATGAGGAGGTAGAGAATTGAGTTTGGGCTCCTCAAATACATCCTGGTAGTCTGACAAAAACGTAGGGACTTCAGAAGGAGTGGACGAAGCAATTGACACCACAGGAGCGTCACCATGAATTCCCTGACAACCCCAACTTGACACCGACATAGCTTTCCAATCCAGGACTGGATTATGAGTCTGCAACCATGGTAGACCCAACACGACGACATAATGCAAATAATGCAGTACAAGAAAGCGAATCACCTCCTGATGAACAGGAGTCATGCACATGGTCACTTGTGTCCAGTACTGAGGTCTATTCGTAGCCAATGGTGTAGAATCAATTCCCCTTAGTGGAATAGGGAATTTTAAAGGCTCCAAATCAAAACCACAGCGCCTGGCAAATGACCAATCCATCAGACTCAGGGCGGCACCTGAATCTACAAAAGCATTAACCGGGTAAGAAGACAGGGAACAAATCAGGGTAACAGACAAAATGAACTTAGGCTGTAAAGTACCAATGGTGACAGATTTATCAACCTTTTTTTTGCGCTTAGAGCATGCTGAGATAACATGAGCTGAGTCACCACAGTAAAAGCACAACCCATTTTGCCGTCTATAATTTTGCCGTTCACTTCTGGTCAGAATTCTGTCACATTGCATAGATTCAGGTGTCTGTTCAGAAGACACCACCAAATGGTGCACAGGTTTGCGCTCCCGCAAACACCGATCAATCTGAATGGCCAGAGTCATTGACTCATTCAGACCTGCAGGCGTAGGGAACCCCACCATGACATTCTTAATGGCTTCAGAAAGACCTTCTCTGAAATTTGCAGCCAGGGCACACTCATTCCACTGAGTAAGCACCGACCATTTCCGAAATTTCTGGCAGTACACCTCTGCTTCATCTTGCCCCTGCGAGAGGGCCAATAACGTTTTTTCACCCTGGTTCTCAAGATTAGGTTCCTCATAGAGCAATCCAAGGGCTAGAGAAAATGCATCTACACTAAGCAATGCAGGATCCCCTGGCGCCAATGCGAAGGCCCAATCTTGAGGGTCACCACGCAAAAAGGAAATGATAATCTTAACTTGCTGAACGGCATCACCAGAGGAACGAGGTTTCAAAGAAAGAAACAACTTACAATTGTTCCTAAAATTCAGGAACCTAGATCTATCTCCAGAAAACAACTCCGGAATAGGTATTCTAGGCTCTGACATAGGACTGTGAACAACAAAATCCTGAATACTTTGAACCCTAGCAGCAAGATGATCCAGACTGGAAGCCAAGCTCTGGACATCCATGTCAGCACCTGAACTCAGAGCCACACCAAGATTAAGAGGAGGAGAGAAGCTAGCCACAGCAGCTAGACACACGGCAACAACAACAACAAAAAAATTTTTTCTCAAGGCTTCTTTTCTCCTGCTTCTGCCATGCAATTAACACTTTATGGCCGGCTGTACTGTTATAATCCTTAGTGGCTGAGGATCACGAATAGACCAGCAAGTGAATAAACAAGGACAAGCTCTAGGGAGATGGTAACTGGACTGATCGCAAATCTGAACCTATCCAACACAACTAGAGGTAGCCGGTGAACGTGCCTAAAAAATTCCTAGACGTCTCGAGCCAGCCTGAGGAACTAGCTACCCCTAAAGAGAAAGAAAGACCTCGCTTGCCTCCAGAGAAATAATCCCCAAAGATATAGAAGCCCCCAATAAATATTAACGGTGAAGTAAGAAGAAGGCACATACGTAGGGAAGAAATCAGATTCAGCAAAAGAGGCCCACTAGTACTAGAAAGCAGAAAATAGAGCAGGGGTCTATGCGATCAATAAAAAACCCTTACAAAATATCCATCCTGAGATTTCAAGAACCCACGCACCAACTAATGGTGTGTGGGGAGAAACGCAGTCCACTAGAGCATCCAGCAAGCGAGGGAATCACATTTTAGGAAGCTGGACAAGAAAACATGATAAACACTGCTGATCAAAAAATGAGCAAACAAAACTTAGCTTGTCCTTGATGGACTGGGAGCGAGGTAGTCAGAAGGAATCTGAGTAGCACTGATTACATCGACAGCCGGCAACAAGTGGAAGTGAAACAGAGCTATATAGGAACCTCCCAGAGGATAACGAACCAGCTGATAGCCAGAGAACAGCAGGATAACAAACAAAGCCACCAGGGGGAGCCCAAAGCAAAAGTCACACCATACCACCAGTGACCACAAGAGGGAGCCTGAAAACAGAGTTCACAACAGAGAAGTGTCTGGGGTACCTGAATTTTGAAGCCAATCTGATCTATCTGGATGACATAATTGTCTGTGTTGGCACATTTGATGGACATCTGCAGCGAATAGAGCAAGTATTGAGCCAGCTCCAAGGACACGGCCTAAAGGTGAAGCCTTCCAAATGCCATCTGTTCCGAACCCAGATTGAATACCTGGGGCATATGGTTTTGGCTGAAGGAGTGAGACCTTCCCCAGAGAAGACTGCAGCAGTACGAGACTGGCCTACCCCGAAGACAGTAAAGGATGTAAAGACCTTCTTGGGACTAACTGGCTACTACCGACGGTTCGTGAAGAATTTCACACACATCATGAATCCACTGCAAGAACTGTAGAGAGGCGTCCCTTCCAGGGCAAAGAATCGGGAGATACCGTTGGGAGAACAGCAGGAACAGGCATTCCAAACTTTAAAAACTGCCCTGACTGAAGCACCATTGTTGGCCTATGCTGACTTCTCGCAGCCCTTCATTCTGCACACGGATGGCAGCCTGCAAGGACTAGGAGCGGTGTTGTCACAAATCCAAGATGAAAAAGAACTGGTGATTGCGTATGCGAGTCGCTCCCTCCATGGCTCCGAACGAAATCCTGACAATTACAGCTCATTCAAGTTGGAGCTACTGACACTGGTGTGGGCTATGACAGAGAAATTTGCAGAATACTTGGCAGGGTCCAAATGCTGGTACCTACTGACAATAACCCGTTGGCTCATCTGGAGAATGCAAAATTAGGGGCCCTAGAGCAACGTTGGCAAAATAACGATATAAAATCGCTTACCGTCGAGGAGCCGAAAACATCCATGTAGATGCATTTTCCAGAGTCACGCTCAAAAAGCCTGGTCCCAATCGGGATGAAGAACTTGAGGATGAGGAAATTCCTGTCTTCCGGGGTACTGTCAGAACGTTGGCAGCAACACAGGACCCCCTGCAGGCGGATGTCCCGAAAAGTATAATGAGACAGCCTCGTGATGAATGGAAAAAGGATCCAACAAGAAGAGGGAGAACTCGAGCCGAACTGGCTTTGGGTGGCCCAACAACAACTGCCCAGCAATAACGAGAGAGAAGCCCTGACCACAGGGGCCCTACAAATACTTCGGCAGTGGGAAAGGTAATATCTGAAAGATGGATTCCTGTTTCTGTGGCTGTAAATCCAGCCACAGAAAGCTTTGCCTGGCAGGTGGTGATCCCGGAAACACTTGTGCATGAAGTAGCAAGGGAGGCCCATGAAAAAGGAGCCCTTTTTTGTCCCAGGAAAACCCTGCACTGGTTACAAAAAACAGTTTATCATCCCCTGCTGAAAACGGCGGTTGAAGAGGTGTGCCGGCAGTGCAGGAGCTGTGAGCTGTCCAAGCCCCCAGAACAGACAGCCCCTATCCAGACGGTGGTAACCTCAGCCCCGAAGGACGTATTGATGATCGAATATGCAATGACTGGACCAGCCTGCCAAGGATACAAACATTGTCTGGTGATGGTGGATCATTTTACTAAATTTGCGGTAGTGACCCCAACTCGAGACCAAACTGCAGAGTCTGCAGCTCATGCTATCTGTAAGAATTTTATCCAAGTGTACGGTTGTCCGAAGAGGATGCATTCAGATCAGGGAGCCTGCTTCCTGGGGAAATTGATGGAAGAGCTGCATCAATTATACCAGATTGAAAAGTCGTGGGCAACCCCTTACCACCCTCAGGACAATGGGGCCTGTGAACGTTTCAACCGCACCCTCATTCAAATGTTAAGGACCCTGGAGGAGGATCGTAAGGCCTGTTGGCCGGAATTTGTGTCAGAGCTGGTATGGGTATATAACAACAGAGTCCATAACACTATGGGACACACACCATACTGCCTACGTTTTGGCAGGTCTGGCAAGGAGAATAATGAGGTGGAACTGGACCGGGAGGAGGACTATCCACGTACGGGGGTGTCCAACTGGGTGCAAGAAAATTGGCATAGATTACAGACTCTGCATCTCCTGGTACGGACTAGGTTTCAAGAGTTGTAACATGTTGCAATGGCCCACAGCGAGGGACAGTTCTACAGGCCGGAGATCACGTGCTGGTGAGAGACAAGCACCCGTGAAGTAAGCTCGGCTATCGGTGGGAAGAAACACCAAACCGGACTGGAGGGCCAGTCTATGAAATTCGAAGAAGAAGGTGCCCCTTCAAATGTGGTGCATCGAAACATGCTCCGCTCATGTGTACCCACGATCCGATTGTAAAAGAAGAAGAGGTTTCTCCTGCCGGAAGCCCTCCATTAATTCAGGTCGAGGAAGAGGAATATGCTGAACAATTACCAGTGAGGGAGAAAGAAGAACGGACAGCTGAGACACCTGAGACTCCTGAAGCTCCTGTAATTCCAGAAATGACTGTTCTACCTGAATGGGGCGTGTCCTGTTATGACCCCAATGGCGAGGGTCTCAGAGGAACGTGGAAGTCTGCAGAATACAAAAATCCAGCTCATAGGGCAGTGGTAACTGGGTTGACCATATATCTACTCCTAACGCCAACACTAGAAGTAGCCGGGGATCATTCCTACGTTGATTCTAGATGACACGCGCCAGCCGGAGAATCTAGCTACCCCTAGTAGAGGAAAACAAAGACCTTTCTTGCCTCCAGAGAAGGGGACCCCAAAGCTGGATAGAAGCCCCCCACAAATAATGACGGTGAGGTAAGAGGAAATGACAAACACAGAAATGAACCAGGTTTAGCACAGAGAGGCCCGCTAACTGATAGCAGAATAAAGAAAGGTAACTTATATGGTCAACAAAAACCCTATCAAAATCCACACTGGAAATTCAAGAACCCCCGAACCGTCTAACGGTCCGGGGGGAGAACACCAGCCCCCTAGAGCTTCCAGCAAAGGTCAGGATATAGATTTGGAACAAGCTGGACAAAAATACAAAACCAAAACAAATAGCAAAAAGCAAAAGGCAGACTTAGCTGATATAACTGGAACCAGGATCAGTAGACAAGAGCACAGCAGACTAGCTCTGATAACTACGTTGCCAGGCATTGAACTGAAGGTCCAGGGAGCTTATATAGCAACACCCCTAACTAACGACCCAGGTGCGGATAAAAGGAAAGACAGAAAAACCAGAGTCAAAAAACTAGTAACCACTAGAGGGAGCAAAAAGCAAATTCACAACAGTACCCCCCCCCTTAGTGAGGGGTCACCGAACCCTCACCACGACCACCAGGGCGATCAGGATGAGCGGCATGAAAGGCACGAACTAAATCGGCCGCATGAACATCAGAGGCGACCACCCAGGAATTATCCTCCTGACCATAGCCCTTCCACTTGACCAGGTACTGAAGCCTCCGCCTGGAGAGGCGAGAATCCAAGATCTTCTCCACCACGTACTCCAACTCGCCCTCAACCAACACCGGAGCAGGAGGCTCAGCAGAAGGAACTACAGGCACAATGTACCGCCGCAACAAGGACCTATGAAATACATTGTGAATAGCAAACGACACAGGAAGATCCAGACGAAAAGATACAGGATTAAGGATTTCCAATATCTTGTAAGGCCCAATAAAACGAGGTTTAAATTTGGGAGAGGAGACCTTCATAGGAACAAAGCGGGAAGAAAGCCACACCAAATCCCCAACGCGTAGTCGGGGACCCACACCGCGGCGGCGGTTGGCAAAGCGCTGAGCCTTCTCCTGTGACAACTTCAAGTTGTCCACCACATGATTCCAGATCTGCTGCAACCTATCCACCACAGAATCCACCCCAGGACAGTCAGAAGGCTCCACATGACCCGAAGAAAAGCGAGGATGGAAACCAGAGTTGCAGAAAAAAGGCGAAACCAAGGTGGCGGAACTAGCCCGATTATTAAGGGCAAACTCAGCCAACGGCAAGAATGTCACCCAATCGTCCTGATCAGCAGAGACAAAACACCTCAAATAAGCCTCCAAAGTCTGATTGGTTCGCTCCGTCTGTCCATTAGTCTGAGGATGGAAAGCAGACGAAAACGACAAATCAATGCCCATCCTACTACAAAAGGATCGCCAGAACCTGGAAACGAACTGGGATCCTCTGTCTGACACAATATTCTCAGGGATGCCGTGCAAACGAACCACGTTCTGGAAAAACACAGGAACCAGATCGGAAGAGGAAGGCAGCTTAGGCAAAGGAACCAAATGGACCATCTTGGAGAAGCGATCACATATCACCCAGATAACGGACATGCCCTGAGATAGCGGAAGATCAGAAATGAAATCCATGGAGATATGTGTCCAAGGTCTCTTCGGGACAGGCAAGGGCAAGAGCAAACCGCTGGCACGAGAACAGCAAGGCTTAGCTCGAGCACAAGTCCCACAGGACTGCACAAATGACCGCACATCTCTTGACAAGGAAGGCCACCAAAAGGACCTGGCCACCAGATCTCTGGTGCCAAAAATTCCCGGGTGACCTGCCAACACCGAGGAATGAACCTCGGAAATTACTCTGCTGGTCCACTTATCCGGAACAAACAGTCTGTCAGGTGGACAAGACTCAAGCCTATCAGCCTGAAATCTCTGCAACACACGTCGCAGATCCGGAGAAATAGCTGACAAGATAACTCCATCTTTAAGAATACCAACAGGATCAGCGACTCCAGGAGCATCAGGCACAAAGCTCCTAGAAAGAGCATCGGCCTTCACATTCTTTGAACCTGGTAAATACGAGACAACAAAATCAAAGCGGGAGAAAAACAATGACCAGCGGGCCTGTCTCGGATTAAGGCGTTTAGCAGACTCGAGATACATCAGATTTTTGTGATCAGTCAAGACCACCACACGATGCTTAGCACCCTCGAGCCAATGACGCCACTCCTCAAATGCCCATTTCATGGCCAACAACTCCCGATTGCCCACATCATAATTTCGCTCGGCAGGCGAAAACTTCCTAGAGAAAAAGGCACAAGGTTTCATAACAGAGCAACCAGGGCCTCTCTGCGACAAAACGGCCCCTGCCCCAATCTCCGAAGCATCCACCTCAACCTGAAAGGGAAGTGAGACGTCAGGCTGGCACAAAACAGGCGCCGAAGTAAACCGGCGTTTCAACTCCTGGAAAGCCTCCACGGCAGCAGGAGCCCAGTTAGCTACATCGGAGCCCTTCTTGGTCATATCCGTCAAAGGTTTCACAATGCTAGAAAAATTAGCGATAAAACGACGGTAGAAGTTAGCGAAGCCCAAGAACTTCTGAAGACTCTTAACTGACGAGGGCTGAGTCCAATCAAGAATAGCTCGGACCTTGACTGGGTCCATCTCCACAGCAGAAGGGGAAAAAATGAACCCCAAAAAGGGAACCTTCTGTACACCAAAGAGACACTTTGAGCCCTTGACAAACAAAGAATTTTCACGCAAAATTTTAAAGACCAACCTGACCTGCTCCACATGCGAATCCCAATTATCAGAAAAAAACAAAATATCATCCAGATAAACAATCAAAAATTTATCCAGATACTTCCGGAAAATGTCATGCATAAAGGACTGAAAAACTGAAGGCGCATTGGAGAGCCCAAAAGGCATCACCAAGTACTCAAAATGACCTTCGGGCGTATTGAATGCGGTTTTCCATTCATCACCTTGCTTAATGCGCACAAGGTTGTACGCACCACGAAGGTCTATCTTGGTGAACCACTTGGCACCCTTAATCCGGGCAAACAAGTCAGACAACAGCGGTAAAGGATACTGAAATTTGACAGTGATCTTATTTAAAAGCCGATAATCAATACAAGGTCTCAAAGATCCATCCTTTTTTGCCACAAAAAAGAATCCCGCACCAAGAGGGGAAGAAGACGGACGAATATGTCCTTTTTCCAGAGACTCCTTGATATATGAACGCATAGCGGTATGTTCAGGTACCGACAGATTAAACAGTCTTCCCTTAGGAAATTTACTGCCTGGGATCAAATCTATAGCACAGTCACAGTCCCTATGAGGAGGCAGTGCACTGGACTCAGACTCACTGAAGACATCCTGATAATCAGACAAATACTCCGGAACTTCCGAAGGCGTAGAAGAAGCAATAGACACAGGCAGGGAATCCTCATGAATACCACGACAGCCCCAACTTGAGACTGACATAGCCTTCCAGTCCAGGACTGGATTATGGGTCTGTAACCATGGCAGCCCTAAAACGACCAAATCATGCATTTTATGTAAAACCAGGAAACGTATCACCTCGCGGTGTTCAGGAGTCATGCACATGGTAACCTGAGTCCAATACTGCGGTTTATTTGCTGCCAATGGTGTAGCATCAATACCCCTAAGAGGAATAGGATTTTCTAATGGTTCAAGAGTAAATCCACAGCGCTTAGCAAATGAGAGATCCATGAGACTCAGGGCAGCACCTGAATCTACAAACGCCATGACAGGATAAGATGACAGTGAGCAAATCAAAGTTACAGACAGAATAAATTTAGGTTGCAAATTACCAACGGTGACAGGACTAACAACCTTAGCTATACGTTTAGAGCATGCTGAGATAACATGTGTAGAATCACCACAGTAGTAGCACAAGCCATTCCGGCGTCTATGAATTTTCCGCTCATTTCTAGTCAGGATTCTATCACATTGCATTAAATCAGGTGTCTGTTCAGACAACACCATGAGGGAATTTGCGGTTTTTCTATCACATTGCACCGAATTAGGTGTCTGTTCAGACAACACCATGAGGGAATTTGCGGTTTTGCGCTCCCGCAACCGCCGGTCAATTTGAATAGCCAGTGCCATAGTATCATTCAGACCTGTGGGAATGGGAAAACCCACCATAACATTCTTAATGGCTTCAGAAAGGCCATTTCTAAAATTAGCGGCCAGTGCACACTCGTTCCAATGTGTCAGCACGGACCATTTCCGAAATTTTTGGCAATACACTTCAGCCTCGTCCTGCCCCTGAGACATAGACAGCAAGGCCTTTTCTGCCTGAATCTCAAGATTGGGTTCCTCATAAAGTAAACCGAGCGCCAGAAAAAACGCATCAAGATCAGCCAATGCCGGATCTCCTGGCGCCAGCGAAAAAGCCCAATCCTGAGGGTCGCCCCGTAAGAACGAAATAACAATCTTTACTTGCTGAGCAGAATCTCCTGATGAACAGGGTCTCAGGGACAAAAACAATTTACAATTATTCACGAAATTCCTAAACTTAAACCTGTCTCCGGAAAACAGTTCAGGAATCGGTATTTTAGGTTCTGACCTAGGATTTCTGATAACATAGTCTTGTATGCCCTGCACACGAGTAGCCAGCTGGTCCACACTTGTAATCAAGGTCTGGACATTCATGTCTGCAGCAAGCATAGCCACTCTGAGGTAAAGGGGAAGGAGAAAAAAAAACCTCAGAATCTTCTTTCTTATAATCCCTCTTCTGCAATGCATTAAACATTTAATACTGGCCTGGCAAACTGTTATGATCCCAATGGCGAGGGTCTCAGAGGAACGTGGAAGTCTGCAGAATACAAAAATCCAGCTCATAGGGCAGTGGTAACTGGGTTGACCATATATCTACTCCTAACGCCAACACTAGAAGTAGCCGGGGATCATTCCTACGTTGATTCTAGATGACACGCGCCAGCCGGAGAATCTAGCTACCCCTAGTAGAGGAAAACAAAGACCTTTCTTGCCTCCAGAGAAGGGGACCCCAAAGCTGGATAGAAGCCCCCCACAAATAATGACAGTGAGGTAAGAGGAAATGACAAACACAGAAATGAACCAGGTTTAGCACAGAGAGGCCCGCTAACTGATAGCAGAATAAAGAAAGGTAACTTATATGGTCAACAAAAACCCTATCAAAATCCACACTGGAAATTCAAGAACCCCCGAACCGTCTAACGGTCCGGGGGGAGAACACCAGCCCCCTAGAGCTTCCAGCAAAGGTCAGGATATAGATTTGGAACAAGCTGGACAAAAATACAAAACCAAAACAAATAGCAAAAAGCAAAAGGCAGACTTAGCTGATATAACTGGAACCAGGATCAGTAGACAAGAGCACAGCAGACTAGCTCTGATAACTACGTTGCCAGGCATTGAACTGAAGGTCCAGGGAGCTTATATAGCAACACCCCTAACTAACGACCCAGGTGCGGATAAAAGGAAAGACAGAAAAACCAGAGTCAAAAAACTAGTAACCACTAGAGGGAGCAAAAAGCAAATTCACAACAGTGTCCCCGGCCTTGTCAGTCCAACCAAATCCAACCAGCTCCCTGGATTCGACAAAGACTCCCAGTTTATGTCGCTCTGAACGCTCAACCGCAGGAAGACCCCCTAACTGTTTTGATCAGGAACATTCTGTCTGGCGACAAATTGTGAAAGGAATAGGAGAATGCAAACACCTGCTGCAAGAAATCTCGCCCGTGGAATGGCGAGCACAAAGAAAGGGGGAGTGTGAGGAGAAGAGACGGCCTCAGCGTGCCTTATCCGAATCGAGTCCGGAACCACCAGTGCTGTCACTCGAGTTGCAGGGGAGAGAGTTTAGTTCTCCAGACAGACCTTTGAACTTGAGACCAGGGGGCATGGAGGACATAAAAGGGCAACAGTGCATGGGAACAAGGGCAGTGTGGGCGGGAAGCTGTAGTGTGCAGGGACGGAGTGCGAGCCCTCCTGTGCTGCACAGTCAGGACAAAGTAGGCCCATGTGTTATGAACCCAATGGCAGAGGGTCTCTGCAATAAATACCAAGTCTGCAAACACAAAAAAACCAGCTCATAGGGCAGTGGTAACTGGGCTGACCGTATAGCTAATCCTAGCACCACAAATAGCAGCAGCCGGGGAACGTGCCTACGTTGGTTCTAGACGTCTTGCGCCAGCCGGAGAACTAACTAACCCTAGAAGGGAAAAGATAGACCTTTCTTGCCTCCAGAGAAAAGACCCCAAAAGTTGGATACAAGCCCCCAACAAATAATAACGGTGAGGTAAGAAGAAAAGACAAACGTAAGAATGAACTAGGTATTTAGCAAAGAGAGGCCCACTGACTAATAGCAGAATATAGTAAGATGACTTATACGGTCAGCAAAAACCCTATCAAAAATATCCACGCTAGATATTCAAGAACCCCCGAACCGTCTAACGGCCCGGGGGGAGAATACCAGCCCCCTAGAGCTTCCAGCAAAATCAGGAATCACATTTAGTACAAGCTGGACAAAAAAATAGAGCAATACAAATAACCAAAAAAACAAGGAAGCAAGACTTAGCTTAATTTTGCATGAACCAGGACCAGCAGACAGGAGCAAACAGAAAGGACTGATTACAACGATGCCAGGCACCAGACTAAGAATTCAGGAAGTTCATATAGCAACACCCCTGGACTAACGACCCAGGTGGGTGCCAAACTAGGGAAAGACAATCTCAGAGTCATACCACTAGTGACCACAAGAGGGAGCCAAAAAAGTCTAATTCACAACAGTACCCCCCCTTTAAGGAGGGGTCACCGAACCCTCACCAAGACCACCAGGGCGATCAGGATGAGCAGCGTGAAAGGCACGAACTAAATCGGCCGCATGCACATCAGAGGCAACCACCCAGGAATTATCCTCCTGACCATAGCCCTTCCACTTGACCTGATACTGAAGCCTCCGTCTGGAGAGACGAGAATCCAAGATTTTCTCCACCACGTACTCCAACTCGCCCTCAACCAACACCGGAGCAGGAGGCTCAACAGAAGGAACCACAGGTACAACGTACCGCCGCAACAAAGACCTATGGAACACGTTGTGAATGGCAAACGACACCGGAAGATCTAAGCGAAAGGACACAGGATTAAGGATTTCCAATATCTTGTAAGGACCGATGAAGCGAGGCTTGAATTTAGGAGAGGAGACCTTCATAGGAACAAATCGAGAAGACAGCCATACCAAATCCCCACCACGAAGTCGGGGACCCACACCGCGGCGGCGGTTGGCAAAACGCTGAGCCTTCTCCTGTGACAACTTCAAGTTGTCCACCACATGATTCCAAATCTGCTGCAACCTATCCACCACAGAATCTACCCCAGGACAGTCAGAAGGCTCCACATGTCCCGAGGAAAAACGAGGATGGAAACCAGAGCTGCAGAAAAATGGCGAGACCAAAGTAGCGGAACTAGCCCGATTATTAAGGGCAAACTCAGCCAATGGCAAGAAGGTCACCCAATCATCCTGATCCGCAGAAACAAAACACCTCAAATAAGCCTCCAAAGTTTGATTAGTTCGCTCCGTTTGTCCATTAGTCTGAGGATGAAAGGCAGACGAAAACGACAAATCAATGCCCATCTTAGCACAAAAGGATCGCCAGAACCTGGAAACAAACTGGGATCCTCTGTCAGACACGATATTCTCAGGAATGCCGTGTAAACGAACCACATTCTGAAAGAACAAAGGAACCAGATCGGAAGAGGAAGGCAGCTTAGGCAAAGATACCAAATGGACCATCTCGGAAAAGCGATCACATACCACCCAGATGACAGACATGCCCTGAGACACCGGAAGATCTGAAATGAAATCCATGGAAATGTGTGTCCAAGGCCTCTTCGGGACAGGCAAGGGCAAGAGCAACCCGCTGGCACGAGAACAGCAAGGCTTAGCTCGAGCACAAGTCCCACAGGACTGCACAAATGACCGCACATCCCGCGACAAGGAAGGCCACCAAAAGGACCTAGCCACCAAATCTCTGGTGCCAAAAATTCCCGGATGCCCTGCCAACACCGAGGAATGAACCTCGGAAATGACTCTGCTGGTCCATTTAACAGGAACAAACAGTCTGTCAGGTGGACAAGAGTCAGGTCTACCAGCCTGAAATCTCTGCAACACACGTCGCAAATCCGGAGAAATGGCTGACAAGATTACTCCCTCTTTAAGAATACCAACTGGTTCTGCGACTCCAGGAGAGTCAGGCACAAAGCTCCTTGAAAGAGCATCAGCCTTCACATTCTTTGAACCTGGTAAATACGAGACCACAAAGTCAAAACGGGAGAAAAACAATGACCAACGGGCCTGTCTAGGATTCAGGCGTTTAGCAGACTCGAGATACATCAGATTTTTGTGATCAGTCAAGACCACCACACGATGCTTAGCACCCTCGAGCCAATGACGCCACTCCTCAAATGCCCACTTCATTGCCAGCAACTCCCGATTGCCAACATCATAATTCCGCTCAGCAGGCGAAAACTTCCTAGAGAAAAAAGCACATGGTCTCATTACAGAGCAACCAGGGCCTCTCTGCGACAAAACGGCCCCTGCCCCAATCTCAGAAGCATACACTTCAACCTGAAAGGGAAGTGAGACATCAGGCTGGCACAAAACAGGCGCTGAAGTAAACCGGCGCTTCAACTCTTGGAAAGCCTCCACGGCTGCAGGAGCCCAGTTAGCAACATCAGAACCTTTCTTGGTCATATCCGTCAAAGGTTTAACAACGCTAGAAAAATTAGCGATAAAACGACGGTAGAAGTTAGCAAAGCCCAAGAACTTCTGAAGACTCTTAACTGACGTGGGTTGAGTCCAATCATGAATAGCTCGGACCTTGACTGGGTCCATCTCCACCGCAGAAGGGGAGAAAATAAAACCCAAAAAGGGAACCTTCTGTACTCCAAAGAGACACTTTGAGCCCTTAACAAACAAAGCATTCTCACGCAAAACCTGAAACACCATCCTGACCTGCTCTACATGCAAGTCCCAATCATCAGAAAAAAACAGAATATCATCCAGATAAACAATCATAAATTTATCCAGATACTTCCGGAAAATATCATGCATAAGGGACTGAAACGCTGAAGGAGCATTAGAGAGCCCAAAAGGCATCACCAAGTACTCAAAATGACCTTCGGGCGTATTAAATGCAGTTTTCCATTCATCTCCTTGCTTAATGCGCACAAGGTTGTACGCACCACGAAGATCTATCTTGGTGAACCACTTGGCACCTTTAATCCGGGCAAACAAGTCCGACAACAGAGGCAAATGATACTGAAATTTAACAGTGATTTTATTCAGAAGCCGATAGTCAATACAAGGTCTCAAAGATCCGTCCTTCTTGGCCACAAAAAAGAATCCCGCACCAAGAGGGGAAGAGGATGGACGGATATGCCCCTTCTCCAGAGATTCCTTGATATACGAACGCATTGCGGTATGCTCAGGTACAGACATTAAATAATCTTCCCTTAGGAAATTTACTACCCGGAATCAAATCTATAGCGCAGTCACAGTCCCTATGAGGAGGAAGAGCACTGGACCTGGACTCGCTGAATACATCCTGATAATCAGACAAATACTCAGGAACTTCCGAAGGAGTAGAGGAAGCAATAGACACCGGTGGGGAATCACCATGAATTCCCTGACAGCCCCAACTTGACACAGACATTGCCTTCCAATCCAAGACTGGATTATGGGTCTGTAACCATGGCAGACCCAAAACGACCAAATCATGCATTTTATGCAGAGCAAGAAAACGAATCACCTCCCGATGTTCAGGAGTCATGCACATGGTTACCTGTGTCCAAAACTGCGGTTTATTTTCCGCCAATGGCGTAGCATCAATACCTCTAAGAGGGATAGGATTTACCAATGGCTCAAGAACAAAACCACAGCGCTTGGCAAACGACAGATCCATAAGACTCAGGGCAGCACCTGAATCCACAAACGCCATAACAGGGTAGGAAGACAATGAGCAAATTAAAGTCACAGACAAAATAAATTTAGGTTGCAAATTACCAATGGCGACAGGGCTAACAACCCTTGTAAGGCGTTTAGAGCATGCTGATATAACATGTGTAGAATCACCACAGTAAAAACACAACCCATTCTGCCGTCTATGATTTTTCCGTTCATTTCTAGTCTGAATTCTATCACATTGCATTAAATCAGGTGTTTGTTCAGACAACACCACCAGAGGATTAGCAGTTTTGCGCTCCCGCAAACGCCGGTCAATTTGAATAGCCAGTGCCATGGAATCATTCAGACTTGTAGGAATGGAGAAACCCACCATCACATTCTTAATGGCTTCAGAAAGGCCATTTCTGAAATTTGCGGCCAGAGCACACTCATTCCACTGAGTAAGCACGGACCATTTCCGAAATTTTTGGCAATACACTTCAGCTTCATCCTGGCCCTGAGAAATAGCCAGCAAGGCTTTTTCTGCCTGAATTTCAAGATTGGGTTCCTCGTAAAGCAATCCGAGCGCCAGAAAAAACGCATCAATATTCGCCAATGCCGGATCTCCTGGCACTAGCAAGAAAGCCCAATCCTGAGGGTCGCCCCGCAAGAAAGAGATAACAATTTTAACTTGCTGAGCTGAGTCTCCAGACGAACGGGGTCTCAGAGAAAGAAACAATTTACAATTATTCCTGAAATTCCTAAACTTAAATCGATCTCCAGAGAACAGTTCAGGAATAGGTATTTTAGGTTCAGACATAGGACTACTGGTAACAAAATCTTGTATGCCCTGCACACGAGCAGCAAGCTGATCCACACTTGTAATCAGAGTCTGGACATTCATGTCTGCAGCAAGCTTAAGCCACTCAGAGGTAAAGGGGAGAAAGAAAGAGAGGAAAAAAAAAAAAAAAACCTCAGAATTTCCTTTCTTATTATCCCACTTCTGCAATGCATTAAACATTCAACTTGGGCCTGGCATACTGTTATGACCCCAATGGCAGAGGGTCTCTGCAATAAATACCAAGTCTGCAAACACAAAAAAAACAGCTCATAGGGCAGTGGTAACTGGGCTGACCGTATAGCTAATCCTAGCACCACAAATAGCAGCAGCCGGGGAACGTGCCTACGTTGGTTCTAGACGTCTCGCGCCAGCCGGAGAACTAACTAACCCTAGAAGGGAAAAGATAGACCTTTCTTGCCTCCAGAGAAAAGACCCCAAAAGTTGGATACAAGCCCCCAACAAATAATAACGGTGAGGTAAGAAGAAAAGACAAACGTAAGAATGAACTAGGTATTTAGCAAAGAGAGGCCCACTGACTAATAGCAGAATATAGTAAGATGACTTATACGGTCAGCAAAAACCCTATCAAAAATATCCACGCTGGATATTCAAGAACCCCCGAACCGTCTAACGGCCCGGGGGGAGAATACCAGCCCCCTAGAGCTTCCAGCAAAATCAGGAATCACATTTAGTACAAGCTGGACAAAAAAATAGAGCAATACAAATAACCAAAAAAACAAGGAAGCAAGACTTAGCTTAATTTTGCATGAACCATGACCAGCAGACAGGAGCAAACAGAAAGGACTGATTACAACGATGCCAGGCACCAGACTAAGAATTCAGGAAGTTCATATAGCAACACCCCTGGACTAACGACCCAGGTGGGTGCCAAACTAGGGAAAGACAATCTCAGAGTCATACCACTAGTGACCACAAGAGGGAGCCAAAAAAGTCTAATTCACAACACCCATGCCAGAATGGCCTACGGAAGCTTACCAGAGACTTCAGGCAGAGACGCTTCCAGAGATCGCTGACAGTGCTGACTCCCATAATACCACTGACCGTGAGTGATCCCTCCTTACAATCAGACAGTAGAGGGCACACTCCCAGATAGGACAACCAGGCCGCAGACAGTGTGCAGCTGCCTAACATATCCGCTCCCACATACTCCCGTACTGTGTCGGCGCTTAAAAGAAAGGACTGTTCCTCCTCCAGCGGATCTCCCCTTGGACCCAGAACATTCGACTGGACATCCCAGGACCACCGACGACACCGGAATCCAAGGCCCTTTCCATACCAGGATGACACCGGATTCTTCAAGCATTCAGGCTGGAACGCCACCACTATCATCTCCGAGACTGCTCCTATCAATGCCGGATCGATAAGTTTGATACTTTTGAACTCTCCCCTACATTATTATACACTTGTTGCCCCTAAGTTAATCATATACAGTTTTATTACCCTATCTAGCACTTACCCCTTCCCTGTGTATAGTAACGCTGTTATATTAAATCCCTCTGTTAACCCTTGCTCTGCCTCCGATCGCTACTGTATCCATTTACCTGTTTTCGTGTGTCTGACCTCAACTGGCTGGAACAAAGAAACCTTTTGTGCTGTGTGCCATGCTTACAGGGGGCTCAGATGTGCTTATGGCACTGACCCCAACCCTCTCTCCTAATGATTGGCTCTACATACATCATTGTCACTGCTCAGTCGCACCAATAGTCCATCATTTTTGTAAGAGAGTAGCAGTCCTATTTTTATCTTTCTTACAAGACTCTGCTACAAGACAAAACACAGTCACAATGTGCTAAGGTGAATGAGCACGTACACAGCCCAATCAAATATTTGCAGATGTCTGCTCTGAAGCACTGTCTGCATTGCAGTGATAATGCAGCCAAAGAATACTAACAATAAAACATATTGCCATGGAAATTTAATAATGTGATTACCATCTATAGTTCCTTTTGTTTTCTTAGAAGTGTAATCTTGTGGAAGCGGATATTGCTGTGTAAGTGGAGCCTTAGCAAAGCCATATAGGGAAATATCGGAATTTCCTACAATTTTTATTTTATCTTCCCATATACTCCACTTTCCTGTTTACCTCTTGTTAATGCTGCTGTTTGTCAGAGATTGCCATGTTACCTGGCACAACAGTGAGTAATTTTTCATGCCATATACTTGTTCCATAGACTAGGCATATGTTTCATCTTTCAATTACTAGCTCCCAGGTTTGTCATCCTTGTATGTTCTCTTCTATCCATTTGCTACTAATTATCCCAATGATATAAGTGCTTTTTCATATCCTTCACTGAGATTAGGGTGATTTCTGTTTTCTCTGTCATCTGAATCAATTCCATCTGGAGTATTTGGGAGTACTTGAAGAAACAACTTTCTTTTTCTTATCCACATCATCTGTACAAACACAAAGGACTGGAGGCTCTGTACCATCTCTACGGAAAAAGCTGCGCTTTACTTTGCAGTTTCATTGCTGGAGTGGACTTGGGGGAAGAAAAAAGAAGACCCCACATTTATTTTAATGTGCTTTAAAGGGTTTATCCAGTCTTAAGCTACAAGTCAGCAGTCATCCTATGTGACTGCAGACTTGTGAGTCCTCACATTGTGTGCACTGCATGCTGTCAGGATTCTCCGGTGCTGGCGCTGGGAGAGGTGGGCGCGTGACCGCAAGTATGTGATTTGCATCAATAAAAAAAGGTTTCTATCCACTCACCGGAATTATATCTCCACTATCGCAATTATACAGGTGTTGAAGTCCAGTAAACCTGTCGGTTAAGGCAGGTAAGTATTTCCAAAATAAGCAAAAACTGGTAACTTCATAAAATGTAAGGCTTTATTGTAAATCCATGAAAAAATCTGCATTACAAAGAATGTTGCGTTAGGATTATGACTGTTGAGTTGAAACACATCAACATCCATTTTCCTCTATTGATGATTTTCTAAAATGGATTTACAATAAAGCCTTACATGACTGCCCATCCCAGGGATGGCGAATCCTCACAGTGCACAGTTTACACGATGTGAGGATACATAATAAAGATAATTTCTTCTGGACAGTGGGGCCTTCAGAGTGGTGACCACATGTAGTCAGAACGCCATACCTCTCAACCGTCCTGGATCCAGCGGGACAGTCCCAATTTTGAGAGTCTGCCCCACTGTCATGGCCGGGATCTTACTTTTCCCGCACTGCAATATGAGCCATACCTCCACCCGCAGACCACATATATGGCTGCTCTGTGTGCACAAGACCTGTGATGAGGTCACAGGAGGGGAGGACTCAGGGGTCACATGATCAGGGGCCCCATGAGCAGGGGCCTCCGTGTATGTATCAGGGGCCTCATTGTGCTGGATGAAGGTAAGTTTATGTGTGGGGTCAGGAGGGGTTTACAGTGTGGATGTAGCAGAGCCGTGTGTGTATGAGGTGTACGGAGTGGTGCCATGTGTGTATGAGGTGTATGGAGCAGAACCGTGTGTGTATGAGGTGCACGAGCGGAGCCGTGTGTGTACGAGGTGTGCGGAGCGAAGCCACGTGTGTACGAGGTGTTGGGAGCGGAGCCGTGTGTGCAAGGTGTACGGAGCAAAATCATGTGTGTATGAGGTGTACGGAGCGGAGCTGTGTGTGTACGAGGTGTACAAAGTGGAGCCGTGTGTCTATACGGAGCGGAGTCGCGAGTCATAAATACCAACCGTTCTGGATCCAGCGGGGCAGTCCCGATTTTGAGACTTTGTCCCGCTTTCCCAGCCGGGATCCTCCTTTTCATGCATGGCCTCAGACCAAATGTACCGCCGCTTTAAACTGCTAGTGTGATCGCTTGCTGTGTCGGATCAGAGCAGATATTGCTCCGCGCTCTGACACTGACTGGCACATGAGACACGGAGAGGTTTTTATCAGTGGCGCACTGGAGCTGCAGCAATGTGAGAAGACAGCGGCGTGGCGTGGTTGGATGACATCATTCAGCGCCATGAGAGAGGAAGCTGCCAGCTGCTGTGAGAGAGCACTGTGAGAGGCATGTGTGTTTGTGTGTACGTGTGTCTGTGGTGATGGAAAAGGCAATGATGGGGGTTGGGGAGAAGGCAATGATGGGGGTGTTAGGGCAATGATGGGGGTGGGGTAACTATGTGTGGCCATTATACTGTACGCAGTATCATATGGAGCCATTATACTGTACCCAGCATCATGTGGGGACATTATACAGTATGGAGCATCATGTGGGTCCATTATACTGTATGCAGCATCATGTGGGGCCATTATACTGTACCCAGCATCATGTGGGACCATTATACTGTGCCCAGGATCATGTGGGGCCATTATACTGTACCCAGCATCATGTTGGACCATTATACTGTACTGTTATGGACCTGGTGGTTAGGTGCACCAGGAATGACCTGATAGTTAAACACGGAATCGGGACGAGCTCTGGGGAAATGGGAACTCTGCTGACCGCAAACCCTACTCCTATCAACACAACTAGAAATAGCCGTGGAGCGTGCCTGACTCTGCCTAGACGCCTCTTCACAGCATAAGAGCTAACTACCCCTAAAGAAAGGAAACAAAGCCTCACTTGCCTCAGAGAAATTTCCCCAAAGGTAAAAGCAGCCCCCCACAAGTATTGACTGTGAGTTAAGAGGAAATCACAAACACAGGATGAAATAGGCTTTAGCAAAGGGAGGCCAGTCTAACTAAACAGATTGAGGATAGAAAAGGGATCTTTGCGGTCAACACAAAAAACTACAAAACCACGCAGAGTGTGCAAAAAATACCCCCGCACCGACTCACGGTGCGGTGGTGCCACTCTGCACCCCCAGAGCTTCCAGCTAGCCAGGCAGTTTCATGATAGCAAGCTGGACTAGAACTTAGCAAGAAAAAACATATGTAACAAATGAACAAGCAGGAACTTAGCTTCGCTGGAGTAGACAGGTCCTCAGAAAGATCCAGGAGAGATCTGAACCAGTACTAGAACATTGACAGCTGGCATGGAGTAACGATCTGAGTGGAGTTAAATAGAGAATCCAGCCTAGCCCTAAACGAGGGCAGGTGGGGAAGGAATCTCAAAACCAGCAGCTCCACTCACAGCCACCAGAGGGAGTTCATGGACAGAACTCACCGAAGTACCATTCATGACCACAGGAGGGAGTTCGAGAACGGAATTCACAACACTGTACCCAGCATCATGTGGAGCCATTATACTGTATGGAGCATCATATGAGGCCATTATACTGTACACAGCATCATGTGGGGCCATTATACAGTACGCAGCATCATGTGGGGCCATTATACTGTACAAAGCATCATGTGAGGCCATTATACAGTATGCAGCATCATGTAGGCCCATTATACTGTACACAGCATCATGTGTGGCCATTATACAGTATGGAGCACTATGTGTGGCCATTATACAGTATGGAGCATAATGTGTTGCCATTATACAGCATGGAGCACTATGTGTGGCCATTATACAGTATTGAGCATCATGTGTGACCATTATACAGTATAGAGCACTGTGTGGCCATTATACAGTATTGAGCATCATGTGTGGCCATTATACAGTATGGAGCACTATGTTTGGCATTATACAGTATGGAGCATCATGTGTGACCATTATATAGTATGGAGCACTATGTGTGTCCAATATACAGTATGAAGCATCATATGTGGCCATTATACAGTATGAAGCACTGTGTGGCGATTATACAGTATGGAGTATCATGTAGGGCCATTATACAGTATTGAGCATCATGTTTGGCCATTATACAGTATTGAGCATCATGTGTGGCCATTATACAGTACTGAGCATCATGTGTAGCCATTATACAGTACTGAGCATCATGTGGGGCCATTATACAGTATGGAGCACTGTGTGGCCATTATACAGTATTGAGCATCATGTGTGGCCGTTATACAGTATGAAGCATCATGTGGGGCCTTTATACTGTACTCAGCATCATGTGGGGCCATTATATAGTATTGAGCATCATGTGTGGCCATTATACAGTATGGAGCATCATGTGTGGCCATTATACAGTATGGAGCATCATGTGTGGCCATTATAGAGTATGGAGCATCAGGTGTGGCCATTATATAGTATTGAGCATCGTGTGGCCATTGCACAGTATGGAGCATCATGTGGGGCCCTTATAGTGTACGCACTATCATGTGGGGCCATTATACGGTATTGAACATCATGTTTGGCCATTTTACAGTATGGAGCACTATGTGTGGCCACTATACAGTATAGAGCATCATGTTTGGCCATTATACTGAACGCAGCATCATGTGGGGCCATTATTCAATATTGAGCATCATGTGTGGCCATTATACAGTATGGAGCACTGTGTGGCCATATTTTTTTGTTTATAATTATTGTTTATGAAACAGTGTGATCAGCAGTGCTAAATGAGTGTGGTCGGGGAGTGGATATAGGTGTGACTAGTTGTGAAATAGGTGTGGTCAGAGGGGTGGCCTAAAATGTGCCATGGCGCGCTACGCACGCCACAAACTTTGTCCCACTTTGCCTTCTTCAAAAGTTGGGAGGTATGGAAAGCTATTAACCTGCACATTAACCAAAACTAACCAAGAAAAAGACCTAAAAAATTAAGCTTTAATGAGATTTAATGAGTTTAAACTTAGTTTTTAATCATTCTCATTAAAGCTTAATTTTTTAGGTCTTTTTCTTGGTTAGTTTTGGTTTCTGTTCCAATATTAGATCTTAGTTTATTATTTTTGTTGGTTTTCTTCTAACCTGCACATTAACAACATATCTGCAGGTTAATAGCTTTTTTTACATGACAGGTCCCTTTAAGACCAGACAACCCCATTAAAGGAATTAGTGTAATATTCATTTTACAAGAACTCAGTCTTGAATCTGGTTTATTTAAAATGGATCTTTCAGATCTCACATTCTACCCTATGTGAAAGATTCTATAATTAACACCTTTACCCCCAAGGGTGGTTTGCACGTTAATGACCGGGCCAATTTTTACCATTCTGTCCACTGTCCCCAGGGGCGCCGCTATCATGAGGCAAGTTGAGCCCTTTGCTTCAGGCCGCAGTCCTCACTGAAAGACAGTGGGCGGCAGAGCGGCAGTCAGAACAGGTGGTGCCGACTCTTTATAATCCCTGACATTTGCTGAGTGTCACTAGTGCGGTGCGCGCGCCGCTACTCACAACCCACAACCTATTGGCTGCTCTGTGTGCACAGGACGTGTGATGAGGTCACAGGAAGGGAGGAGTCAGGAGTCACATGATCGGGACTTCCATGGATTGCAGGACTCTGCTGTGCTGGTTGCCATGGTAAGCTGCCTTATGTGTGGAGTCAGGAGGGGTTTACAGTGTGGATGTAGCAGAGCGTGTGTGTACGAGGTGTACGGAGCGGAGCTGAATGTGCACGAGGTGTATGGAGTGGAGCCGTGTGTGTATGAGGTGTATGGAGCGGAGCTGAATGTGTATGAGGTGTATGGAGCAGAGCTGAATGTGTACGAGGTGTATGGAGCGAAGCTGAATGTGTACGAGGTGTACGGAGTGGGGCCGTGTGTGTATGAGGTGAGTGGAGCCGTGTGTGTATAAGGTGTATGGAGCGGAGCCGTGTGTGTATGAGGTGTATGGAGCAGAGCCATGTGTATGAGGTGTACAGAGCAGAGCCGGGTGTGTATGAGGTGTACGGAGCAGAGTCGGGTGTGTATTAGGTGTACGGAGCAAAGCTGCATGCGGATATGGTGTACGGAGCGGAGCCGCGTGTGTATGAGGTGTACGGAGTGGAGCCATGTGTGTATGAGGTGTATGGAGCAGAGCCGTGTGTATATGAGGTGAGCGGAGCCGTGTGTATGAGGTGTACGGAGCGAGCCGTGTGTGTATGAGGTGTATGGAGCAGAGCCGTGTGTATGAAGTATACGGGCGGAGCCGTGTTTGTATGAGGTGTATGGAGCGGAGCTGCTTGTGTATGAGGAGTACGGAGCAGAGCCGGGTGTGTATTAGGTGTACCGAGCGGAGCTTCGTGTGTATGAGGTGAGCGGAGCCGTGTGTGTATGAGGTGCATGGAGCGGAGCCGCTTGTGCATGAGGTGTACGGAGCAGAGCTGGGTGTGTATTAGGTGTACGGAGCGGAGCCACTTGTGTATGAGGTGTACGGAGCAGAGCCAGGTGTGTGTGAGGTGTAAGGAGCAAAGCTGCGTGTGTATGAGGTGCACGGAGCGGAGCTGCGTGTGTATGATGTGCACGGAGCGGAGCTGCATGTGTATGAGGTGTACGGAGCGGAACCGCGTGTGTACGAGGTGTATGAAGTGGAGCCGCGTGTGTACGAGGTGTACGGAGCGGAGCCGGGTGTGTATTAGGTGTGCGGAGCGGAGCTGCATGTGTATGAGGTGTATGGAGCGGAGCCGCGTGTGTACAGAGCGGAGCCGTGTGTGCAAGGTGTACGCAGTGCAGCCGTGTGTGTATGAGTAACTATGTGTGGCCATTATACGGCACGCAGTATCATGTGCGGCCATTATACAGTATTGAGCACTGTATGTGGCCGTTATACAGTATGGAGCATCATGTGTGGCCATTATACAGTATGGAGCATCATGTGGGGCCATTATACAGTATGGAGCATCATGTGTGGCCATTACACATTATGGAGCGTCATGTCATGATCTCCATGGCCAGAGAACTAGCATAAGCCTCTATAGGAACAAGCTCTTGGAAGATGTAACTATACTGACCATGAACTAAACCTACCGCATCATCTAGAAGTAGCCAGGTAGCATGTCCTACTTTTTATCCCTATATGCCCAGCGCCGGCCGGAGAACTAAATAATGCTAGCAGAGGGAAATATAAGACCTGACTCACCTCTAGAGAAATGCCCAAAAAAAAGGAGACAGAAGCCCCCCACATATATTGGCGGTGATATGAGATGAAACAACAAACGCAGCAGGAAAATAGTTTTAGCAAATTTGAGGTCCGCTTTCTAGATAGCAGAAGACAGAAAGCATACTTTCATGGTCAGTAGAAAACCCTAACAAAACACATCCAGAAATTACTTTAGGACTCTGGCATTAACTCATAATACCAGAGTGGCAATTCCTGATCAACAAGAGCTTTCCAGACACAGTAACGAAACTGCAGCTGTGAACTGGAACCAAAATACAAAAACAAAACATGGACGAATGTCCAACTTATCTAGTAGATGTCTGGGAGCAGGAACAAGCACAGAGAGGCTTCTGATAACATTGTTGACCGGCAAGCATCTAACAGAGAAGCCAGGTTATATAGCGACACCCAGATCTAATCAGAACAGGTGAACAGGGAAGATGATGTCACAAGTTCAATTCCACCAGTAGCCACCGGGGGAGCCCAGAATCCAAATTCACAACAGTACCCCCCCCTCAAGGAGGGGGCACCGAACCCTCACCAGAACCACCAGGGCGACCAGGATGGGCCCCATGAAAGGCACGAACCAGATCAGAGGCATGAACATCAGATGCAGTGACCCAAGAATTATCCTCCTGGCCATATCCCTTCCACTTGACCAGATACTGGAGTCTCCGTCTGGAAACACGGGAGTCTAGGATTTTTTCCACAACGTACTCCAACTCAACCTCAACCAACACCGGAGCAGGAGGCTCAACGGAAGGCACAACCGGTGCCTCATACCTGCGCAATAACGACCGATGAAAAACGTTATGAATAGAAAAGGATGCAGGGAGGTCCAAACGGAAGGAAACAGGGTTAAGAATCTCCAATATTTTATACGGACCGATGAACCGAGGCTTAAACTTAGGAGATGAGACCCTCATAGGGACAAAACGAGAAGACAACCACACCAAATCTCCAACACAAAGCCGAGGACCAACACGACGGTGACGGTTGGCAAAAAGCTGAGTCTTCTCCTGGGACAACTTTAAATTGTCCATCACCTGCCCCCAGATATGATGCAATCTCTCCACCACCGCATCCACTCCAGGACAATCCGAGGATTCCATCTGACCGGAGGAAAATCGAGGATGGAACCCCGAATTACAGAAAAACGGGGAAACCAAGGTGGCAGAGCTGGCCCGATTATTGAGGGCGAACTCCGCCAATGGCAAAAAAGCAACCCAATCATCCTGGTCAGCAGACACAAAACACCTCAGATATGTCTCCAGGGTCTGATTAGTCCGCTCGGTCTGGCCATTAGTCTGAGGGTGAAAAGCAGACGAAAAAGACAAATCTATGCCCATCCTAGCACAAAATGCCCGCCAAAATCTAGACACAAATTGGGTTCCTCTGTCAGAAACGATATTCTCAGGAATACCATGCAAACGAACAACATTTTGAAAAAACAGGGGCACCAACTCGGAAGAAGAAGGCAATTTGGGCAGGGGAACCAAATGAACCATCTTAGAAAACCGGTCACACACCACCCAGATGACAGACATCTTCTGAGAAACAGGCAGATCTGAAATAAAATCCATCGAGATGTGTGTCCAAGGCCTCTTAGGAATAGGCAAGGGCAACAATAATCCACTAGCCCGAGAACAACAAGGCTTGGCCCGAGCACAAACGTCACAAGACTGCACAAAGCCTCGCACATCTCGTGACAGGGAAGGCCACCAGAAGGATCTTGCCACCAAATCCCTGGTACCAAAAATTCCAGGATGACCTGCCAACGCAGAAGAATGCACCTCAGAGATGACTTTACTGGTCCAATCATCAGGAACAAACAGCCTATCAGGCGGACAACGATCCGGTCTATCCGCCTGAAACTCCTGCAAGGCCCGCCGCAGGTCTGGAGAAACGGCTGACAAGATAACTCCCTCCTTAAGAATACCTGTGGGGTCAGAGTTGCCAGGTGAATCAGGCTCAAAACTCCTAGAAAGGGCATCCGCCTTAACATTCTTAGAACCTGGTAGGTACGATACCACAAAATTAAACCGAGAAAAAAATAATGACCAGCGCGCCTGTCTAGGATTCAGGCGCCTGGCGGTCTCAAGATAAATCAAATTTTTGTGGTCAGTCAATACCACCACCTGATGTCTGGCCCCCTCGAGCCAATGGCGCCACTCCTCAAACGCCCACTTCATGGCCAAAAGCTCCCGATTCCCAACATCATAATTCCGCTCAGCGGGCGAAAATTTACGGGAAAAGAAGGCACAAGGCCTCATCACGGCGCAGTCAGAACTTTTCTGCGACAACACTGCCCCAGCTCCGATCTCAGAAGCGTCGACCTCAACCTGAAAAGGAAGAGTCACATCAGGCTGACGCAACACAGGGGCAGAAGAAAAACAGCGCTTAAGCTCCTGAAAGGCCTCCACAGCATCAGGGGACCAATTAGCAACATCAGCACCCTGTCTAGTCAAATCGGTCAATGGCTTAACGACATCCGAAAAACCAGAAATAAATCGACGATAAAAGTTGGCAAAGCCCAAAAATTTCTGAAGACTTTTAAGAGAAGAGTGCTGCGTCCAATCACAAATAGCTTGAACCTTGACAGGATCCATCTCAATGGAAGAGGGAGAAAAAATATATCCCAAAAAGGAAATTCTCTGAACCCCAAAAACGCACTTAGAACCCTTGACACACAGAGAATTAGACCGCAAAACCTGAAAAACCCTCTTAACTTGCCGGACATGAGAGTCCCAGTCATCCGAAAAAATCAGAATATCATCCAGATACACTATCATAAATTTATCCAAAAAATCGCGGAAAATATCATGCATAAAGGACTGGAAGACTGAAGGGGCATTAGAAAGACCAAAAGGCATCACCAAATACTCAAAGTGGCCCTCGGGCGTATTAAATGCGGTTTTCCACTCATCCCCCTGCCTGATCCGCACCAAATTATACGCCCCACGGAGATCAATCTTAGAGAACCACTTGGCCCCCTTTATGCGAGCAAACAAATCAGTCAGCAACGGCAATGGGTATTGATATTTTACAGTGATTTTATTCAAAAGCCGATAATCGATACATGGTCTCAAAGAGCCGTCTTTTTTTGACACAAAGAAAAAACCGGCTCCTAAGGGAGATGACGATGGACGAATATGTCCCTTTTCCAAGGACTCCTTTATATATTCTCGAATAGCAGTATGTTCAGGCACAGACAGATTAAATAAACGACCCTTTGGGTATTTACTACCCGGAATTAAATCTATAGCACAATCGCACTCACGGTGCGGAGGTAGTGAACCCAGCTTGGGTTCTTCAAAGACGTCACGATAGTCAGACAGGAACTCAGGGATTTCAGAGGGGATAGATGATGAAATGGACACCAAAGGTACGTCCCCATGAGTCCCCTTACATCCCCAGCTCAACACAGACATAGCTCTCCAGTCAAGGACTGGGTTGTGAGACTGCAGCCATGGCAATCCCAGCACCAAATCCTCATGTAGATTATACAGCACTAGAAAACGAATAGTCTCCTGGTGATCCGGATTAATACACATAGTCACTTGTGTCCAGTATTGTGGTTTATTATTAGCCAATGGGGTGGAGTCAATCCCCTTCAGAGGAATAAGAGTTTCCAAAGGCTCTAAATCATACCCACAACGATTGGCAAAGGACCAATCCATAAGACTCAAAGCGGCGCCAGAGTCGATATAGGCGTCAGTAGTAATAGATGACAAAGAGCAAATCAGGGTCACAGACAAAATAAATTTAGACTGTAAAGTGCCAATGGAAACAGATTTATCAAGCTTTTTAGTACGTTTAGAGCATGCTGATATAACATGAGTAGAATCCCCACAATAGAAACACAACCCATTTTTCCGTCTAAAATTCTGCCGCTCGCTTCTGGACAGAATTCTATCACACTGCATGCTTTCTGGCGTCTTCTCAGTGGACACCGCCAGATGGTGCACTGGTTTGCGCTCCCGCAGACGCCTATCGATCTGAATGGCCATTGTCATGGACTCATTCAGACCCGCAGGCACAGGGAACCCCACCATAACATCCTTAATGGCATCAGAGAGACCCTCTCTGAAAGTAGCCGCCAAGGCACACTCATTCCACTGAGTAAGCACAGACCATTTACGGAATCTTTGGCAGTAAATTTCAGCTTCATCTTGCCCCTGCGATAGGGACATCAAAGTTTTTTCTGCCTGAAGTTCCAAATGAGGTTCCTCATACAGCAAGCCCAAGGCCAAAAAAAACGCATCCACATTGCGCAACGCAGGATCCCCTGGTGCCAATGCAAAAGCCCAGTCTTGAGGGTCGCCGCGGAGCAAGGAAATCACAATCCCAACCTGCTGTGCAGGGTCTCCAGCAGAACGAGATTTCAGGGACAAAAATAACTTGCAATTATTTCTAAAATTCTGAAAGCCAGATCTATTCCCTGAGAAGAATTCCGGCAAAGGAATTCTCGGCTCAGATACCGGAGCATGAATAATAAAATCTTGCAAATTTTGTACTTTCGTGGTGAGATTATTCAAACCTGCAGTTACACTCTGAAGATCCATTATTAACAGGTGAACACAAAGCCATTCAAAGATTATAAGGAGAGAGAAAAAAAAGAAAGACTGCAGCATAGACAGACTGGCAAGTGATCCAATTAAGAGCACAGAAAAAAAAAAAAAAAAAAAAAAAAACTCTCAGCAGACTTCTTATTTCTCTCCTTTCTCAGCCAAGGATTTTAACCCTTTAGTGGGCCGGTCAAACTGTCATGATCTCCATGGCCAGAGAACTAGCATAAGCCTCTATAGGAACAAGCTCTTGGAAGATGTAACTATACTGACCATGAACTAAACCTACCGCATCATCTAGAAGTAGCCAGGTAGCATGTCCTACTTTTTATCCCTATATGCCCAGCGCCGGCCGGAGAACTAAATAATGCTAGCAGAGGGAAATATAAGACCTGACTCACCTCTAGAGAAATGCCCAAAAAAAAGGAGACAGAAGCCCCCCACATATATTGGCGGTGATATGAGATGAAACAACAAACGCAGCAGGAAAATAGTTTTAGCAAATTTGAGGTCCGCTTTCTAGATAGCAGAAGACAGAAAGCATACTTTCATGGTCAGTAGAAAACCCTAACAAAACACATCCAGAAATTACTTTAGGACTCTGGCATTAACTCATAATACCAGAGTGGCAATTCCTGATCAACAAGAGCTTTCCAGACACAGTAACGAAACTGCAGCTGTGAACTGGAACCAAAATACAAAAACAAAACATGGACGAATGTCCAACTTATCTAGTAGATGTCTGGGAGCAGGAACAAGCACAGAGAGGCTTCTGATAACATTGTTGACCGGCAAGCATCTAACAGAGAAGCCAGGTTATATAGCGACACCCAGATCTAATCAGAACAGGTGAACAGGGAAGATGATGTCACAAGTTCAATTCCACCAGTAGCCACCGGGGGAGCCCAGAATCCAAATTCACAACAGCGTCATATGTGGCCATTATACAGTATGGAGCTCTATGTGTGGCCAATATACAGTATGGAGCATCATGTGTGGCCATTATACAGTATGGAGCATCATGTGTGGCCATTATACAGTATGGAGCATCATGTGGGGCAATTATACAGTATGGAGCATCATGTGGGGCCATTATACAGTATGGAGCATCATGTGGGGCCATTAAACAGTATGAAGCATCATGTGGGGCCATTATACTGTATGGAGCATCATGTGGGGCCATTATACAGTATGGAGCATCATGTGTGGCCGTTATACAGTATGGATGCGGCCATTATACAGTATGGAGCATCATGTGGGGCCATTATACTGTATGGAGCATCATGTGTGGCCATTATACAGTATGGAGCATCATGTGCGGCCATTATGCAGTGTAGAGCATCATGTGGGGCCATTATACAGTATGGAGCATCATGTTGGGCCATTATACAGTATGGAGCATCGTGTGTGGCTATTATACAATATAGAGCATCATGTGCGGCCAAAATACAGTATGGAGCATCATGTGTGGCCATTATACTGTATGGAGCAATATACGGGGCTCCTTATTCCGTATGGAGCACTGTGGTGCCCAGAATACTGTATAGAGGACTATACTGTCTGATTTATGGCCTATTGTAGAAAGTATAATAGTTATCACTCATGTAATGTATGGGGGGACTGTATATGAGATGGGAGCCCTATAGGGGGGCTGTCCTGTATATGTGTTTGGGGGCGTCGTTTTGAAGTTCGCCACAGGCAGCAGTGTGGCTAGAATCACCCCTGACTGTCCCTTTATGAGGTTATAACTCTGGAACGCTTCAATGGATCCTGATGATTCTGACATTGCTTATTGTTTTCTCGTGACATACAGTATTGTACTTCATGAAAGTGGTAACATTTCTTTGATATTACCTGCGTTTATTTGTGAAAAAAAAAACGGAAATTTGGTGAAAATTTAGAAAATTTCGCAATTTTCCAACTTTGTGATTTAAGGGCATAAAAATTCAGAGATATGTCACACAAAATACTTAACAAGTAACATTTCCACATGTCTACTTTACATCAGCACAATTTTGGAAACAATTTTTTTTTTTGTTAGGGAGTTATAAGGGTTAAAAGCTGACCAGCAATTTCTCATTTTTACAACACCATTTTTTTTTAGGGACTACATCTCATTTGAAGTCACTTTGAGGGGTCTATATGATAGAAAATACCCAAGTGTGACACCATTCTAAAAACTGCACCCCTCAAGGTGCTCAAAACCACATTCAAGAAGATTATTAACCCCTTCGGGTTTTTCAGTGAACATTTAAAATTAACATTTAATTTTTTTTCACAAAAAATTTATTTCAGCTGCAATTTGTTTTATTTTACCAAGGATAACAGGACAAATTGGACACCAAAAGTTGTTGTGCAATTTGTCTTGAGTACACTGATACCCCATATGTGGGGGTAAACCACTGTTTGGGTGCACAGCAGAGCTCGGAAGGAAAGGAGAGCCATTTGACTTTTCAATGCAAAATTGACTGGAATTTAGATAGGACGCCATGTCGCGTCTGGAGAGCCCTTGATGTGCCTAAACATTGAAACCCCCCACAAGTGACACCATTTTGGAAAGTAGACCCCCTAAGGAACTTATCTAGATCTGTGGTGAGCACTTTGACCCACCAAGTGCTTCAGAGAAGTTTATAATGCAGAGCCGTAAAAATAAAAAATCATATTTTTTCACAAAAATGATTTTTAGCCCCCAATTTTTTATTTTCCCAAGGGTAACAGAAGAAATTGGACCCCAAAAGTTGTTGTGCAATTTGTCCTGAGTACGCTGATACCCCATATGTTGGGGTAAACTACTGTTTTGGCGAACAGCAGAGCTCGGAAGGGAAGGAGCGCCATTTGACTTTTCAATGCAAAATTGACTGGAATTGAGATAAGACACCATGTCACATTTGGAGAGCCCCTGATGTGCCTAAACAGTAGAAACCCCCCACAAGTGACCCCATATTGGAAACTAGACCCCCCAGGGAACTTATGTAGATGTGTTGTGAGAACTTTGAACCCCCAAGCGTTTCACTACAGTTAATAACGCAGAGCCATGAAAGGTAAGAGTTGTCCAAAAGTTGTTGTCCAATTTGTCCGGAGTATGCTGATACCCCATATGTGGGGGGAAACCACCATCTGGGTGCATGGCAGAGCTCGGAAGGGAAGGAGCGCCATTTGACTTTTCAATGCAAAATTGACTGGAATTGAGATAAGATGCCATGTTGCATTTGGAGAGCCCCTGATGTGCCTAAACATTGAAACCCACAAGGTATACCATTTTAAAAAGTAGACCCCCTAAGGAACTTATCTAGATGTGTGGTGAGCACTTTGACCCACTAAGTGCTTCACAGAAGTTTACAATGCAGAGCCGTAAAAATAAAAAATCATATTATTTCACAAAAATGATATTTTCGCCCCCAATTTTTTATTTTCCCAAGGGTAACAGAAGAAATTGAACCCCAAAAGTTGTTGTGCAATTTGTCTTGAGTACGCTGATACCCCATATGTGGGGGTAAACCACTGTTTGGGCGCACGACAGAGCTCGGAAGGGAAGGAGTGCCATTTGACTTTTCAATGCAACATTGACTGGAATTGAGATAGGACGCCATGGCGCTTTTTGAGAGCCCCTGATGTGCCTAAACATTGAAACCCCACACAAGTGACACCATTTTGGAAAGTAGACCCCCTAAGGAACTTATCTAGATGTGTGGTAAGCACTTTGACCCTCCAAGTGCTTCACAGAAGTTTATAACGCAGAGCCGTGAAAATAAAAATTCTTTTTTTTTTCCACAAAAATTATATTTTAGCCCCCAGTTTTGTATTTTTCCAAGGGTAACAGGAGAAATTGGACCCCAAAAGTTTTTGTCCAATGTGTCCTGAGTATGCTGATACCCCATATGATGGGGTAAACCCCTGTTTGGGCGCACAGGAGAGCTCGGAAGGGAAGGAGCACTGTTTTACTTTTTCGACGCAAAATTGGCTGGAACAGAGATTGGACGCCATGTCGTGTTTGGAGAGCCCCGATGTGCCTAAACAGTGGAAACTCCCCAATTCTAACTGAAACCCTAATCCAAACACACCCCTAACCCTAATCCCAATGGTAACCCTAACCACACCCCTAACCCTGACACACCCCTAACCCTAATCCCAACCCTAATCCCAACCATAAATGTAATCCAAACCCTAACCCTAATTTTAGCCCCAACCCTAACCCTAACTTTAGCCCCAACACTAACCCTAACTTTAGCCCCAACCCTAACTGTAGCCCTAACCCTAACCCTAACCCCAACCCTAACCCAACCCTAACCCAACCCTAACCCTAGCCCCAACCCTAACTCTAGCCCAAACCCTAACCCTAGCCCCAACCTTAACCCTAATCTTAGCCCTAACCCTAACCCTAACCCTAACAGGAAAATGGAAATAAAAACATTTTTTAAATTTTATTGTTTTTCCCTAACTAAGATGGTGATGACGGAGGTTTGATTTACTTTTATAGTGTCACACACTAAAAGACGCTTTTTATTGCAAAAAATAGTTTTTGCATCTCCACATTTTGAGAGCTATAATTTTTCCATATTTTGGTCCACAGAGTGATGTGAGGTCCTGTTTTTTGCAGGACGAGTTGACGTTTTTATTGGAACCATTTTCTGGCACGGGGCATTTTTTGATCGCTTTTTATTCCAATTTTTGTGAGGCAGAATGACCAAAAACCAGCTATTCATGAATTTCTTTTTTTTTTTTTGGGGGGGGGGGGGGGGGCGTTTATACCATTCCGCGTTTTGGTAAAATTGATAAAGCAGTTTTATTCTTCGGGTCAGTACGATTGCAGCGATACCTCATTTATATCTTTTTTTTATGTTTTGGCGCTTTTATGCGATAAAAACTATTTTATATAAAAAATAATAATTTTTGCATCGCTTTATTCTGAGGACTATAACTTTTTTATTTTTTTGCTGATGATGCTGTGTTGCAGCTCGTTTTTTGCAGGAGAAGATGACGTTTTCAGCGGTACCATGGATATTTATATCATTTTTTTTGATTGTGTGTTATTCCACTTTTTGTTCGGCGGTATGATAATAAAGAGTTGTTTTTTGCCTTTGTTTTTTTTTGTGACGGTGTTCACTGACGTGGTTAACTAGTGCAACAGTTTTATTATAGGTCGGGTCATTACAGACGTGGCGATCCTAAATATCTGTACTTTTATTGTTTTTTTTATTTTAATAAAGAAATGTATTTATTGGAACAATATTTTTTTTTCTTTATTTAGGAATTTTTTTAAAATTTTTTTTACACATCTAAATATATATATTTTTTAAACTTTTTTACATTGCCTTAGGGGGGGACATCACACTATAGTGTCAAATCGCTGATCTGACACTTTGCACAGCACTGTGTCAGATCAGCGATCTGACAGGCAGTGCTCCTGGCTTACCAGCACCTGCTCTGAGCAGGCGCTTGTAAGCCACCTCCCTGCAGCCCCGTGGCCATTTTGGATCCGGGGCCTGCAGGGAGAAGGTGGTAGGAGACCCGAGACCCTCGGAGCAATGAGATCACATCTCGTTGCTCCGAGGGTCTGAGGGTAGCACGCAGGGAGCCCCCTCCCTGCGCAATGCTTCCCTATGCCGCCGGAACACTGCGATCATGTTTGATTGCAGTGTTCAGGGGGTTAATGTGCCAGAGGCGGTCCGTGACCGCTTCTGGCACATAGTGCCGGATGTCAGCTGTGATAGTCTGCTGACACCCAGCCGCGATCGGCCGCGCTCCCCCCATGAGCGCAGCTGATCGCATATGACGTTCTAGCCCGTCGGTGGTCATACGGGCCCACCTCACCTCTACGGGATAATAATACGTCTAATGTCAGAAAGGGGTTAAAAGAAGCACTCCCAACAATCTTTTTGTCTAAGCTGGTGTAAGTAGTGTACATGTAGCTTATTTATTTATTTTTTTATGCTTTGTTAATAGCGCTATCATATTCTGCAGCGCTTTACATACATTATCATCACTATCCCTATTGGGGCTCACAATCTAAATTTCCTATCAGTATGTCTTTGGAATGTGGGAGGAAACCGGAGTACGCAGAGGAAATCTACACAAACGTGGGGAGAACATACAAACTCCTTGCAGATGTTGTCCTTGGTGGGGTTCAAAACCAGAACCCCAGCACAGCAAGGCTGTAGTACTAAAACTGCAGCCATAGCATAGTTTAAAGGGAACCTGTCACCAGGTTTGGCAGATAAGAGATACGGCCATCACCTTTCAGGGCTTATATACAACATTCTATAATGCTGTATATCTGCCCCATCCTGACCTGCAAGAGAATAAAAATAACTTTTATTATACTCACCTGGGGGCGGTCCGGTCCGAAGGACGTTGCTGGTCTTGGTCCGGCACCTCCCTTCTTCTTGTGATGCCGTCCTCGTGCTTGCTTTGTGAGGATGATGTGTCTCCTCGGCACCCCGCTCCAGCTGAGGTGTTGAGGGCAGACCAAAATACCGGTGCCGGGAAAGGTCAAAGAGCCTCGGCACATGCGCACTTCTCAACAGGGCAGAGAAGTACGCCTGCACAGGAGCACAGTGCCAAGGAGACTGTGTCGATGAGGTAGAGACGCGTCATCCACACGAAGCAAGCAGGAGGACGGGGATGGTAAGGAGATGGGAGGCGCCGGACCAAGACCAGCGACGCCTATCGGACCAGACCGCCCTCCAGGTGAGTATAATAAAATTATTTTTCTGGTCTTACAGGTCGGGTTGGGGCAGATATACAGCATTATAGAATGCTGTATATAAGCTCTGAAAGTTGATGGCTGTATCTCTTATCAGCCAAAACTGCTGACAGGTTCACTTTAAGTATGTTAACCCCTTAACGACCGCTGATACGCCAGTTAAGGGTACTTAAACCACAGCGCCGTAATGGCGCTGTGGAAAAAGTGTACAGCGCCCCCCAGAGTCAGATTTTCTCTGGGGTCTCGGTTGCCGGGTAGCCGATACCCCAGAGAACATGATTCTGGTCGGTTTTTACCAACCCCCGGTTGCGATCGCCAGTAATTAACCGTTTACCGGGGCAGCCGCAAAAAAAACAAGAACGTGATTTCCCATTTAATTTCTGTGTCCTCCGATGTGATCGCACATCAGAGGACAGAGAAATGGGTCCCCGATCGCACCCCCCCTCGATACTTACCCGTGTCCCCCGATGCTCCTCATGGCTCCCGATGGGTGTCGCCATCTTCTTCCAGGAAAAAAATGGCGGGCGCATGCGCAGTGCGCCCACCGGCCGGCAACCGGCAGATCTTTGGGGTCTCGGCTGCCAGGGGTAGCCGAGACCCCAAAGAACATGATCGGGGTCGGTTTTTACCGACCCCTGTCTTGCGATCGCCGGTAATTAATCGTTTACCAGTGACCCCACCAAAAAAAGAGGTGTGTCATTCTCTGTCCTCTGATGTGATCACACATCAGAGGACAGAGAAATAGCGGGATCGGGGACCCTGTTATACTTACCGGTGTCCCTGGGTCCTCCTGCGTCCCCTCCTGGCCGCCGGCTTCTTCCTCCGGGAAGAAATTGCGGGTGCATGCGCAGTGCGCCCGCCGTGATCTGCCAGCTGGCAGAGGAAGATTCTTCCTCTTGTTTTATTTTGGTCACTGTGAGATCCTATCACAGTGATCAAAATAGAAAAAATAATAAATAACCCTTTAGTTAGGAAAAAACAATAAAATAGAAAAATGTATGTATTTCCATTTTCCACTTAGGGTTAGGGTTGGGGCTAAAGTTAGGGTTAGGGTTGGTGCTAAAGTTAGGGTTATGGTTAGGGTTGGGGCTAAAGTTAGGGTTAGGGTTGGTGCTAAAGTTAGGGTTAGGGTTGGGGCTAAAGTTAGGGTTAGGGCTAGGGTTAGTGTTGGGCTAAAGTTAGGGTTAGGGTTGAGGCTAAATTTAAGGCTAGGGATAGGGTTAGGGTTGGTGCTAAAGTTAGGGTTAGGGTTGGGGCTAAAGTTAAGGTTAGGGCTAGAGTTAGGGTTGGTGCTAAAGTTAGGGTTAGGGCTAGAGTTGGGATTAGGGTTAGGGTTGGGATTAGGGTTTGTATTAGGGCTAGGGTTGGTATTAGGGTTAGAGTTGGCATTAGGGTTACGCTTGGGATTAGGGTTAGGTTTGGGAGTAGGGTTAAGGTTAGGGTTGGGATTAGGGTAGGGGTGTATTGGGATTAGGGTTAGGTTTGAGGTTATGGTTGAGATTATGATTAGGCGTGTGTTGGGCTTAGGGTTAGGGGTGTTTTGGGGTTAGGGTTGTGGTTAGGGTTATGGTTAGGGTTGGGATTAGGGTTAGGGGTGTTTAGGGGTGTTTTGGGGTTAGGGTTTTGATTAGGGTTATGGATTGGGTTGGGATTAGGGTTAAGCATGTGTTTGGGTTAGGGTTGGAGTTAGAATTGGGGGTTCCACTGTTTAGGTACATCAGGGGGTCTCCAAACGCGACAGCCAATTTTGCGCTCAAAACGTCAAATGGTGCTCCCTCCCTTTATAACTGCTCTGCGTTATAAACTTCTGTGAAGCACTTGGTGGGTGAAAGTGCTTACCACACATCTAGAAAGGTTCCTTAGGGGGTCTGCTTTCCAAAATGGTGTCACTTGTGGGAGGTTTCAATGTTTAGGCACATCAAGGGCTCTCCAAACACGACATGGCGTCCTATCTCAATTCCAGTCAATGTTGCATTGAAAAGTCAAATGGCTCTCTTTCCCTTCCCAGCTCTGCCGTGCGCCCAAACAGTGATTTTCCCTTCACATATGGGGCATCAGCGTACTCAAGAGTAATTGGACAACAACTTTTGGGGTCCAGTTTCTCTTATTACCCTTGCAAAAATTTTAAAAAATTGGGGCTAAAAAATCATTTTGTGGGAAAAAAATGATTTTTTATTTTCACGGTTCTGCGTCAAACTTCTGTGAAGCACTTGGGTATTGAAAATGCTCACCATATATCTAGATAAGTTCTTTGGGGGGTGTAGTTTCCATAATAGGGTCACTTGTGGGGGGGTTTCTACTGTTTAGGTACATCAGAGGCTCTGAAAGTGCAACATGACACCCGCAGACCATTCCATCAAAGTCTGCATTTTAAAACATCACTACTTCCCTTCCGAGTCCTGATGTGTGCCCAAACAGTGACACCCCCCCCCCCCACATATGGGGATCAGCGTACTCAGAACAAATTGGGCAGCAAATTTTGGGGTCCAATTTCTCCTGTTACACTTGGGAAAATAAAAAATTGGGGCTAAAAAAATCATTTTTGTTGAAGAAATTTTTTTATTTTATTTTCACGACTCTGCATTATAAACGTCTGTGAAGCACTTGGGTGTTGAAAATTCTCACCACATATCTAGATAAGTTCCTTGGGGGGTCTAGTTTCCAAAATGGGGTCACTTGTGGGTGGTTTCTACTGTTTAGTTACATCAGGGGCTCTGCAAACGCAACATAACGCCCGCAGACCATTCTATCAAAGTCTGCCTTCCAAAACAGCGCTCCTTCCCTTCCGAGCTCTGCCATGCGCCCACACAGTGGTCCCCCCCCCACATATGGAGTATCAGCGCACTCAGCATAAATTGCACCATAAATTTTGGGGTCCAATTTCTCCTGTTACCCTTGTGAAAGTAAAAATTTGGGGGTGAAATATAATTTTTGTGGAAAAAATATGATTTTTTATTTTCATGGCTCTACATTATAAACTTCTGTGAAGCAGTTGGAGGTTCAAAGTGCTCACCACACATCTAGACAAGCTCTTTGGGGGGGTTTAGTTTCCAAAATGGGGTCATTTGTCGGGGGTTTCTACTGTTTAGGTACATCAGGAGCTCTGCAAATGCAACATGACGCCCGCAGACCATTCCATCAAAGTCTGCATTTTAAAACGTCACTACTTCCCTTCCGAGCTCCGATGTGTGCCCAAACAGTGGTGCCACCCACATATGGGGTGTCAGCGTACTCAGGACAAACTGGACAACAAATTTTGGGGTCCAATTTCTCCTGTTACCCTAGAGAAAGTAACAAATTGCGAGCTAAAAAATCAATTTTGAGGGAAAAAAAAGGATTTTTTATTTTCACGGCTCTGAATTATAACGTTCTGTGAAGCACTTGGGCGTTCAAAGTGCTCACCACACATCTAGATAAGTTCTTTAAGGGGTCTAGTTTCCAAAATAGGGTCACTTGTGGGAGGTTTCTACTGTTTAGGTACATCAGGAGCTCTGCAAATGCAACATGACGTCCACAGACCATTCTATCAAAGTCAGCATTTTAAAACATCATGACTCCCCTTCCGAGCCTCAATGTGTGCCCAAACAGTGGTGCCCCCCACATATGAGGTATCAGCGTACTCAGGACAAACTGGACAACAAATGTTGGGGTCCAATTTCTCCTGTTATACTTGAGAAAATAACAAATTGTGAGCTAAAAAATCATTTTTGAGGAAAAATAAAGGATTTTTTATTTTCATTGCTCTGCATTATAAAGTTCTGTGAAGCACTTGGGAGTTTAAAGTGCTCACCACACATCTAGATAAGTTCCTTGGGGGGTCTAGTTTCCAAAATGGGGTCACTTGTGGGGGGTTTCTACTGTTTATGTACATTAGGAGCTCTGCAAATGCAATATGACGCCCGCAGACCATTCCATCAAAGTCTGCATTTTAAAGCGTCACTACTTCCCTTCCGAGGCCCGTAGAGTGCCGAAACAGTGGTCCCCCCAACATATGGGGTATCAGCTCAGGACAAACTGGACAACAAATTTTGCGGTCCAATTTCTCTTGTTACCCTTGAGAAAATAAAAAATTGCGAGCTAAAAAAATCATTTTTGATAAAAAAAAAGGATTTTTTATTTTCACGGCTCTACGTTATAAATTTCTGTGAAGCACTTGTTGGTTCAAAGTGCTCACCACACATCTAGATAAGTTTCTTCCTTGCCCTCGGAAGAAGAACAGGCGAAACGCGCGTCGGGGTGAGACACAGCTAAGCTGACACACCATCCAGGTATTCATTTATATATATACACTTGTAGACAGTAGAAAAGCACTATGCACTTTACTGGGAAGTCTAACCAGGTGTGTTCTTTAGTGAGCATCGGTTGAACAACCTGTATAATATAATATGCATAATATGCAATAGTAGTGGATCCATTATAAATTTTGGTTGTTCTGAATACAAAAATATGTCTTAAAGATTTAGCTGAATACTTTAGGATTTTTTGTGTGTGTTAACATTGCTGGTCTTCTAGTTTGGCTTGAGGCATCCAAATATACTTGTTCAATATTTTATGTAAATTTTTGAATAAACTTTGTCAATTTTTTAGTACACTCCTTGTTCCTTAATTGGTTCTGAGTTGAAGTTTCTTAATGGGTCTAGTTTCCAAAATGGGGTCACTTGTGGGGGGTTTCTACTGTTCAGGCACATCAGGGGCTCTCAAAGCGCGACATGGCGTCCGATCTCATTTCCAGCCAATTCTGCATTGAAAAAGTCAAACGGAACTCCTGCCCTTCCAAGCTCTGCTGTGCGCCCAAACAGCAGTTTACCTCCACATATGGGGTATCGATGTACTCAGGAGAAATTCCACAACAACTTTTGCAGTCTTATTTTTCCTGTAACCCTTGTGAAAATAAGAATTTGTGGGCGAAAAGATCATTTTTGTGTAAAAAATGTGATTTTTTTATTTTCACAGCTCTACGTTATAAACTTCTGTGAAGCACTTGGGGTTTCAAAGTGCTCACCAAACATCTAGATAGGTTCCTTAAGGGGTCTAGTTTCCAAAATGGTGTCATTTGTGGGGGGTTTCCACTGTTTAGGCACATCAGGGGCTCTCCAAACGCGACATGGCATCTGATCTCAATTCCAGCCAATTCTGCATTGGAAAAGTCAAACGGTGCATCTTCTTTTCCAAGCCCTGCCGTGCGCCCAAACAGTGGTTTACCCCGACATGTGGGGTATCGGCGTATTCAGGAGAAATTGCACAACAAATTTTGTGGTTCATTTTCTCTTTTTACACTTGTGAAAATAAAAAAAATTGGTTCTGAAGTAAAATGTTTGCAAAAAAGTTAAATGTTCATTTTTTTCCTTCCACATTGTTTCAGTTCCTGTGAAGCACGTAAAGGGTTAATAATCTTCTTGAATGTGGTTTTGAGCACCTCGAGGGGTGTCGTTTTTATAATGATGTCAAGTTTGGGTATTTTCTGTCATGTCATGAGATGGTCCCTAAAATAATGGTTTTGTAAATTTTGTTGTAAAAATGAGAAATCGCTGGTTAACTTTTAACCCTTATAACTTCCTAACAAAAAAAAATGTTGTTTTCAAAATTATGCTGCTGTAAAGTAGACATGTGGGAAATGTTATTTATTAACTATTTTGTGTGACATACAGTACAGACCAAAAGTTTGGACACACCTTCTCATTTAAAGATTTTCCTGTATTTTCATGACTATGAAAATTGTACATTCACACTGAAGGCATCAAAACTATGAATTAACACATGTGGAATTATATACTTAACAAAAAAGTGTGAAACAACTGAAATTAAGTCTTATATTCTAGGTTCTTCAAAGTAGCCTCCTTTTGCTTTGATGACTGCTTTGCACACTCTTGGCATTCTCTTGATGAGCTTCAAGAGGTAATCACCGGGAATGTGGGATTTCTTGCCTTATAAATGGGGTTGGGACCTTCAGTTGTGTTGTGCAGAAGTCTGGTGGATACACAGCTGATAGTCCTACTGAATAGACTGTTAGAACTTGTATTATGGCAAGAAAAAAACAGCTAAGTAAAGAAAAACGAGTGGCCATCATTACATTAAGAAATGAAGGTCAGTCAGTCCGAAAAATTGGGCAAACTTTGAAAGTGTCCCCAAGTGCAGTGGCAAAAACCATCAAGCGCTACAAAGAAACTGGCTCACATGAGGACCGCCCCAGGAAAGGAAGACCAAGAGTCACCTCTGCGTCTGAGGATAAGTTTATCCGAGTCATCAGCCTCAGAAATCGCAGGTTAACAGCAGCTCAGATTAGAGACCAGGTCAATGCCACACAGAGTTCTAGCAGCAGACACATCTCTACAACAACTGTTAAGAGGAGACTTTGTGCAGCAGGCCTTCATGGTAAAATAGCTGCTAGGAAACCACTGCTAAGGACAGGCAACAAGCAGAAGAGACTTGTTTGCGCTAAAGAACACAAGGAATGGACATTAGACCAGTGGAAATCTGTGCTTTGGTCTGATGAGTCTAAATTTGAGATCTTTGGTTCCAACCACCGTGTCTTTGTGCAACGCAGAAAAGGTGAACGGATGGACTCTACATGCCTGGTTCCCACCGTGAAGCATGGAGGAGGAGGTCGGATGGTGTGGGGGTGCTTTGCTGGTGACACTGTTGGGGATTTATTCAAAATTGAAGGCATACTGAACCAGCATGGCTACCACAGCATTTTGTAGCGGCATGCTATTCCATCCGGTTTGCGTTTAGTTGGACCATCATTTATTTTTCAACAGGACAATTACCCCAGAGACACCTCCAGGCTGTGTAAGGGCTATTTGACCAAGAAGGAGAGTGATGGGGTGCTTCCCAGATGACCTGGCCTCCACAGTCACCAGACCTGAACCCAATTGAGATGGTTTGGGGTGAGCTGGACCGCAGAGTGAAGGCAAAAGGGCCAAGAAGTGCTAAGCATCTCTGGGAACTCCTTCAAGATTGTTGGAAGACCATTCCCGGTGACTACCTCTTGAAGCTCATCAAGAGAATGCCAAGAGTGTGTAAAGCAGTCATCAAAGCAAAAGGTTGCTACTTTGAAGAACCTAGAATATAAGACATAATTTCAGTTGTTTCACACTTTTTTGTTAAGTATATAATTCCACATGTGTTAATTCATAGTTTTGATGCCTTCAGTGTGAATGTACAATTTTCAAAGTCATGAAAATACAGAAAAATCTTTAAATGAGAAGGTGTGTCCAAACTTTTGGTCCGTACTGTACCTCTCTGATTTAAGAGCATAAAAATTCAAAGTTTGAAAATTGCAAAATTTTAAAAATTTACCACTAACATGAAGTACAATATGTCATGAAAAAAACATTCTCAGAATCAGCGGGATCCGTTAAAGCGTTCCAGAGTTATAGCCTCATAAAGTGACAGTGGTCAGAATTGTAAAAATTGGCTCGGTCATTAAGTTCCAAATTGGCTCTGTCACTAAGGGGTTAATATACTCACCAATTGCCATCTTCTCCAGTTTTCAGTGCCGCTCCGGTCCTCTTCTGGGTTACCTGATAATTATTCTGGCTCTCCAAATCATACTGGGGTCTGTGTGCTGGAAATCGTCTTTCCAATGTAGGATTATGGATTTAGTTTCTAAAAGAGACTTCCAGGTCACAGATAGATCCTTGTGTCATCCAGAGAATCTGAACAGTCATCAGATGATCCAGGAGAGGACCAGAGCAGCACGGGAAAGCTTAGCACTGATGCTCTGCAGAGCTGGCTGTCAGTCATTACAGGGATATGTGTGGTGCCCCAGGATCCTGGTCGTCACAGTGGTATTGCTTTCCTCTCTGGGAGAGTGATGCTACATTCAGAGGCAAGGAAGGATAACTGCATCCAGGTATCACAAACATGCAACACATTTCATACTCCAGGCCACCAGGGGGAGCTTCTGTTCCTATTTACTAGGTGACTCACCATATATATATATAACTGGTAGTCTGTAGGGAAAGGTAGTTAGTTCCAGACATCAGTCTGAGGAGGACAGAGGGTTCCTCAGAGCTGCAGCTCCCAGAAAGAGACATTTTGAAGGCAGAACTGTATTGCAGCGAGCGTAAAGGAAGGCAAAGCAAAGGAGAGGATACCAGAAGGGGACCAGCCCCGAACAGGCTGCCTCCTTCTGAGGCGCAGAACACCGGTAGCCGGAACACCAAGGTAGTAAGGACCTCTACGCCTTACTTCAGAGACCGACAGGACAGCTAATTGCATGTTACCTGTCCGCACCTACACCCATGAGGCACGGTGACACCCCACAGAGCCGGGTTATCTAAGAGACCCTATAAACAGGCTAAAGTCACCAGTCATATGGGTTTTGTCCTATCCTTTACGGGGGAGAGAGAGAGAGAAACACCACATCTGTGAGGACCTTATGAGAGGCTTAGCAGTAAGGGACTACATCACTATAGCGCAAGGGAAGGCTATTGATTTCCACCTGGACAAGGGGACTCTGGACTTGCCTCCGAAGCAGCCGGACTCTGCCTGCCATGTGATCTGGTGCCCTGGACTGTGGCTGCTGAAACCAACAGTAAACAAGTTAAAGAGACTGCAAACCTGTCTCCTCGTTCCTTACTGCACCTCTCACCATTCTACCATCTACACACTGGGAAGCCCTGGGGATATACTTCACCTGTGGGAAGATATACCATCTAGCTGCCATAACATCACCCCAGCGGACCCGTTAAAGCAGCGTCGGTCACCCTGACCGAATACCACAAGTGGCGTCACGAACATAGACTTTTCCCCTTTAAAGACCTTTCCCTTTTACATGGGCGCCCAGGGGCACGGACCGGGTCGCAGCCACCGTGACATCCCCCTGTGGACTGCCGGACCCGATACCGTGTACCCCACGGCCCTGGCAGGGCGACTCATCTTGGCGTCACGAACAGGATGGACTGACCCAGCAAATCGGGTCATGTGCGCCTAAAGGACTGTTCCGAACTGTGTTTTGTGTATTGCAAAATACCGCCAAAATTGCCGCCATTATACCACCACGAGGAGCGCCGGAGAAGAAGGGCGTACCATAATGGGAGGAGACTACCAAAGTGGTGCGAACAGTGCTGACCACCCCCTACGAATGCTATTACACGATGAGGACCTGCCCATCTGCCAAAGAGGTCCGCCTCATGATCTGCAATGGCGGGAACAAGGAGAAGGAGCCCCGCCCCCAAGAAATGGCGGAGCAGCGTGCGTGTGTGGCCATAGATCCGGAGGAAGAGATGGCGACCAGCGGGTACCCGAACGACAGCGAAGCGACCCAGAACCATCCTAAGCCACCGGAGGAGGACCTGAACTCACCGCTGCTGGAGGATCCGGACTTCCTGGAGCCGTGGGTGGAGGCGCTGAGCCGCCAGCTCCTGGACATAGAGCTGACCACAGTGAAGAAATGGAAGTCAGCCCTATGCAGGAAGATCACACTGGAAGAGTCGCAGTCCGGGCAGCAGCTGACTCCAGCATCCTCATCAGCGAAGCATACCAGAATCGGTGGAGCCACATCAGACGCAGGTACAGAAAACGACCCTGCCCCGGTGACCATTTCCGCTCCAGCGACCGCTCTTCCCCCAGTCATAAACCTCGCTCCAGCGACAGCTCCTGCCCCAGAAGAACGCCCTGCTCCAGCGACTATTACCACCAACGACGAGACGCTGACAGGCCCGCTCCCATCACCCATAGGCACACCGCTGAAGGAAAGCCCTGAAGGGGTGGTTTTCCAATGGGACAATCCGAGAGCAGAACCAATCGGGTCCCCTGGGGGGTGCCAACCAGAAGGGTCCCATATTGAAGCCCTCACCTGGGAGGAATATAATCAATGTCTGATGTTAAAATGGGAAGAAGGAAACGGGAGTGAGGCCCAACGCAAAGCGCAGATCCATAACACCCAGCGAGGTGACAAAAGCCCAACAAGATGGGGTATAGTAGTGGCCTTCTACCCTAAAAGGGGTTGGGGTTTAATTCAGGAATCCGGGCAACTGACGAAGGTCTATGTCACCGGCAGTGATGTGGAATCTCATCTCCAGGAGGGACATCCTGAACGGGATCTATGCCAAGGGGATCATGTGACCTACACCCGTCACCGGGATGAAAAATGTTGGTGCGCTCAGAACGTTAAGAAATGCGTACCCACCACAGTGTCACCTAGTGTCAAAGTTGATACCCCCACTATCCCTCCAGTTACAGAGCCTGCAACTCCTCAAACCAACACTACTACTACTGTGTGCATAATCGCCACCACTGAGACAACTGCTGTGGCAACTGCAATAGCTGACATACGTACTCAAGCCACACAAACTCTGATAGCAGCTAATGACTTGACCATACATGAGAGGCAAACACATGATGTTGATATAGCATCAGGTGACGATCTGGATACAAATCTTTCTGGGCCAAGACATGTTCGATACTGACTGGTACCTTGGTTACTGCTATAATAGAACAAAGAAAATCTGAAAAATGACTGTATATAGTTAACCGTTAACTCTTTTCTGCTCCTGTTTAAAAGTTCACAAACCCTACCAGGGTTTCTTCTAAAAGGGGTCCCCTGTTGAAAGTGATCCTATGTGTTGCATAAGTTGCTTGTTGCCTTTCACTCAAAGACACTGGAGTCATGGACAGTGAGTGGCTCAAAAACTTTCACTTGCAAATAGTTTGCACCTTCTTAAGGGTGCTTTCTACTGGTTTTACATCAAAGCTTTTAAAGGGACTGTTCCCATGTTGTTTTAAAAGTTCATAATTATTTACAGGGACCAGAAGAAAAACCCGTTGGTGTGGCAGAACTCTGGGTCAGGATACACGACTTGTAGCCCACCCAAGCCCAAAGCTGGGGGTTCATAGCGGGTCCCTCGCATTGCATCATTCTTATTGCTAATTGACTTGAATATCGATGTGATTAATATATTGCACTACCTCAGTATTGAAAGATTTGAATGTTGTTTGCAACTTCAAGGGAATGTCAATTTGTTGCACTTTGCTGAACTAAGACTCAAAGCTATTTAGTTATATTTCGTATGCTAGAAGGTTAACATATTAAAGGGATTAATATAGCGAGTAAGAATAGAAATTGAGATTTGAACTTAGATAGAATTATATTTGATGTTGCCGATAGTATATATTTTGAACTAGAGTAAACTGATATTTTGATAGTAATATATAAAAAAAGTAGATGATGCACATAGTATACCCGTGAGGGTCATAGCACTTCATAGTTAGTAAGTTGTTGCACTGTTTTATTAGATTGTTCAATGTTTAAAAAGTGGATCCACAATGTAAATAGTTCATGCAACGTTCAAGTGTCCTCACCTCCCATAAAGGGTGGATCTAGTTTATACAGTATTAATTATTTTTACAAGTTTATAGCATTTTAAAAATTGTATGTCTTTTTGCTAACTAGTATTGTTGTTTTTATTTTCCCAGTCCGGGAGTGCTGGATTTAACGGGGGGGGATGTGGCGCCCCAGGATCCTGGTCTTCACAGTAGTATTGTTTCCTGATGCTACGTTCAGAGGCAAGGAAGGCTAACTGCATCCAGGTATCACAAACATGCAACACATTTCATGCTCCAGGCCACCAGGGGGAGCTTCTGATCTTATTTACTAGGTGACTCACCATATATATATAACTGGTAGTCTGTAGGGAAAGGCAGTTAGTTCCAGACATCAGTCTGAGGAGGACAGAGGGACCACGGAGCTATGCATGCCCTCAGAGCTGCAGCTCCCAGAAAGAGACATTTTGAAGGCAGAACTGTATTGCAGCGAGCGTAAAGGAAGGCAAAGCAAAGGAGAGGATACCAGAAGGGGACCAGCCCCGAACAGGCTGCCTCCTTCTGAGGCGCAGAACATCGGTAGCCGGAACACCAAGGTAGTAAGGACCTCTATGCCTTACTTCAGAGAACGACAGGACAGCTAATTGCATGTTACCTGTCCGCACCTACACCCAGGAGGCACGGTGACACCCCACAGAGCCGGGTTACCTAAGAGACCCTATAAACAGGCTCAAGTCACCAGTCATACGAGTTTTGTCCTATCCTATACGGGGGGGCAGGGAGAGAGAGAAACACCACATCTGTGAGGACCTTACGAGAGGCTTAGCAGTAAGGGACTACATCACTATAGCGCAAGGGAAGGCTATTGATTTCCACCTGGACAAGGGGACTCTGGACTTGCCTCCGAACCGGCCGGACTCTGCCTGCCATGTGATCTGGTGCCCTGGACTGTGGCTGCTGAAACCAACAGTAAACAAGTTAAAGAGACTGCAAACCTGTGTCCTCGTTCCTTACTGCACCTCTCACCATTCTACCATCTACACACTGTGAAGCCCTGGGGATATACTTCACCATATAGCTGCCATAACATCACCTCAGCGGACCCGTTAAAGCAGCGTTGGTCACACTCACCCTGACCGAATACCACAGGTGGCGTCACGAACATAGACTTTTCCTCTTTAAAGATCTTTCCCTTTTACATGGGCGCCCAGGGCCACGGAGTCGCACCGTGACATCCCCCTGTGAACCCCCTGGACCTGGTACTGAGTACCCCCCGCTGCCCTGGCGGGCGTTCCATATGGTTATGTGACTCTGCTTCCCACTCACCCACGCATCTATCGCAATAGGCAAACAATAAGCTAGGTGCATGTCACAGACGGTCCACACATCCACAACACACTTTATGCTGCCACCACTCACCATTTTAGCAGATTAGCAAGACACCTGCACTGGGCACACACGTTTTCCTCCAGGAATCTCCTAGAGAAACAACATGGCTGTCATTTTACCAAACATCCTTCAAGCATTCTATACATACCACACATGAATATGATATTGTGTTCCTGAGGGTCTTCAGCTACCAACACTTTTGTGATTTTACCCATGAATGCCAGAATGTTCCCGATCATGGATATATCCATGGATTGTATCAAAATCAGATTTCATAGCTATGGCACGAAAAATATTGTACTTCCATTGCCATGTGTGGCCTCTGATATGGAGCCGTACTGTCTGCCTTGGGGAGATATCGTCACCTCATATTGATTACTGCCTCCTTGTGTGATGCTGAGTAACTTCTCACAGCTAAACCGTGAGACTGGATAGTCAAGGAGTCCAAGGTCAAAAGCAAGGAGACTAGTCATACACAGAAGGAAGAGACATCTATTTATTTACCCATTATACACGATTTATATATTTTACGCTGATTTTTCTATACACGTTAAATATAAAACATACACTATATTTACAATAAGGATTAATCACCTTTTTTATTTTTCCCGAGTCCACTGTTCATCATTGATCCACATACTCACCAATCAATTCCTTGTAAACAATATATTATTCTGTTTATTCAGACACCACATTTTATTTACACACTATTTACATATACACTGTTCATTTATTTTGTTTTTACACAGTATTCATACGCTACATGATATGTTTATAATATTCAGAAATCACATTTCATTTATTTATTTACACGTTATAAACTATTTATTCATACACTATTTATTATACACTGTTCATTTATCTGTTTATACACACACACACGTTCTATTTATAATAGGAATAAATCACACCTTTTCATTTTCTTTAGTTGGTAATATATTTCTATATCTAATATATTTATTCTGTTGATTTCGGTCCTGCTGCTAATTAGGATTTGACAAAGCGGCCTGTCCTTTGTTTGATTATAGGACTCCCAGAATACTAGCGGTCATGGCGGTAGGCAATTATTAGGTATGTTCAGGACATCTGTTCTATTTGTGTTTCTATAAGTATTTCTATTGGTTGTTGACACCTTAAATACTTACTTGGCCAGCACCCTACCACCCCTGGATGAAGTATTTCAGTGTGAAACGCGTGGGTGTGGTGGGTCCCCTGGTGGGTCCCCAAAACAGCTGTTAAGGTAATCACATGTGTTTCACATGCCTACATTGCTCTCTCTTATGTTAGCTATAAGGTATAAACATATGTCTTTGAGGGAATTTAGCAAAGTCGTGTCCATAACAATGGGGGTACTACTATATTTTTTTAAAAAACATTTCTTTGATTTTGGCAACTTTGCCTTAGTTTATGTGCTCTGCATGATTTATATATATATACATATATATATACTGTATATAAAATGGTTCCCTATACTATATCTACTGTTACATGTCCATAAAGGAATCAACTGATTATTGGGTGTAAATTCTTATACTCGGATTACTTACAAATTTCTTTGTGTGTATTGCATGAGCCCATATGTTTCTATAATGACAAACAATATTTAATGTCTATAATACAATTTGTATAAACGATGTTCATACTATCCTTTGAAATGGAGTGCATATACCCAGTCTAAACTACATCCGGGTATACCCACTTAGTGTCCCTACCAGTGATTTTCTCATTTTCTCTTTTAAACATGTGTTCTTAAAGTTTCAATATATTAAATAAAATTTATTTTAAAAAAAAAAAAAGCAAACATTTTTGGCATTATGTAAAGCTTTTCTTTTGCAGTTTATGGAAAAAAAAAACGAAAAACAAAAACAGAAAACAATGACAGCCACAGTGGCAGCTTATCTCCCTCTTCCAATTGAATAAACATATGTGCTTGGGCAGACCAGTTGTGCATGTTTATGGGGAGGTCGGAGGTTTTCGGACCACACAGCTATGTTACGTGTCTACTCAGCTTCTTCCTTTATTGGACTTTCAAATTGATTGAAAACCTTTACAAATATGAAAGTTTTAAATAAAGATTAACATGCAAATTGCCTCTTCTGAGAGAAAGAAGACTTGAACTCTATAGCGCCACCTGTTGGTAGTAACGATCCTACAAGTCACAATCAACCCTTTAACGAGTCTTGCAATATGACTTAGGATAAAAGCCAAATCAGAATCTCAATTTGCAGACACGGTGTTTCGAGCTATTCCTATTCCTAAATAAAGATAAGGAAGGAAAAGTTTTTAGTAGGAAGCTAACACAAGAACAAGGGAACATATAATTGGGGCAAGATCAGGACCCATGTCAGAAAATATTATTTCACTGAAAGAGTAATACGCGCTTGAAAAAAAATCCATAGTGAGTACACTGTAACCCACTACACTGACATATAATAGGCACAGACTAGATGGATCATGTGTTCTTTCTGCCTTTTACACTGGGTTCAGAAAGCATTCAGACCCCTTTAAATGTTTCACTCTTTGTTTCATTGCAGCCATTTGGTAAATTCAAAAAAGTTCATTTTTTTTTCTCATTAATGTACACTCTGCACCCCATTTTGACTGAAAAAAACCCAGAAATGTAGAAATTTTTGCATATTTATTAAAAAAGAAAAAGTGAATTATCACATGGTCATAAGTATTCAGAAACTTTGCTCAGACACTCATATTTAAGTCACATGCTGTCCACTTCCTTGTGATCCTCCTTGAGATGGTTCTGCTCCTTCATTGGAGTCCAGCTGTGTTTAATTAAACTGATAGGACTTGATTTAAAAAGGAGCACACCTGTCTATATAAGATCTCACAGCTCACAGTGCATGTCAGACCAAATGAGAATCATGAGGTCAAAGGAACTGGCCAAGGAGCTCAGAGACAGAATTGTGGCAAGGCACAGATCTGGCCAAGGTTACAACAGAATTTCTGCAGTACTCAAGGTTCCTAAGAGCACAGTGGCCTCCATAATCCTTAAATGGAAGAAGTTTGGGACCACCAGAAGTCTTCCTAGGCCTGTACGTCCAGCCAAACTGAGCAATCGTGGGAGAAGAGCCTTGGTGAGAGCGGTAAAGAAGAACCCCAAGATCACTGTGGCTGAGCTCAAGAGATGCAGTAGGGAGATGGGGGAAAGTTCCACAAAGTCAACTATCACTGCAGCCCTCCACCAGTCGGGCCTTTATAGAAGAGTGGCCCGACGGAAGCCTCTCCTCAGTGCAAGGCATATGAAAGCCCGCATAGAGTTTGCTAAAAAACACATGAAGGACTATGAGACATAAGATTCTCTGGTCTGATGAGACAAAGATAGAACTTTTTCGTGATAATTCTAAGCGGTGTGTGTGGAGAAAACCAGGCACTGCTCATCCCTTGCCCAATACAATCCCAACTAGACTTGGAAATCAAGGTCCTAGAGTCTGGAGGAGGAGTGGAGACACAGACAATCCAAGCTGCTTAAGGTCTAGTGTGAAGTTTCCACAATCAGTGATGGTTTGGGGAGCCATGTCATCTGCTGGTGTAGGTCCACTGTGTTTTATCAAGACCAAAGTCAGCGTAACTATCTACCAGGAAATATTAGAGCACTTCATGCTTTCCTCTGCCGACAAGCTTTTTCGACATGGAAATTTCATTCTCCAGCAGGACTTGGCACCTGTCCACACTGCCAAAAGTACCAATACCTGGTTTAAAAACAAGAGTATAACTGTGCTTGATTGGCCAGAAAACACGCCTGACCTTAACCCCATGGAGAATCTATGGGGTATTGTCAAGAGGAAGATGAGAGACACCAGACCCAACAATGCAGACGAGCTGAAGGCTGTTATCAAAGCAACCTGGGCTTCCATAACACCTCAGCAGTGTCACAGGCTGATCATCTCCATGTCACGCCGCATTGATGCAGTAATTGATGCCAAAGGATCCCCGACCAAGTATTAAGTGCATTTACTGAACATACATTTCATCAGGCCAACATTTCCGATGTTAAAATCGCTTTTTCAAGCTGGTGTGATAAAGTATTTTAATTTACTGATATAATGACTTTTGGGCTTTCATTGGCTGTAAGCAGGGGTGGATTAAGGGTAGCCAGGGCCCCGGGCTGTTCAGACACTGTGGGCCCCCCCGGTCATGTGACGGGGGTCATGTGACGGGGGTCATGTGACGGGGGTCATGTGATGGGGGTCATGTGATGGAGGTCATGTGACAGGGGTCATGTTATACCCAAAACAGATTATTCCAGAAAAATGGCCGGGCGCTACTCTACTGTAACCTATTAAATATTTGTTAAAATCTGCAATACAATTTAGGTATATTTTGACCAATAATATCACATACAAGGAACAAATGCCACCGCGCCATGACCAGACCACAAATTACAACCACAGTGATCGAATAATATCACATACAAGGAACAAATACCGCTGCACCATGTCAAGACCACATATTACCACCACTTGGTGACCAAATAGCACATTCAAGGGACAAATACCACAACACCATTTCCAGACCACATATTACCACCACATAGTGACTGAATACTACAATACTGATCAGTAATTTAAAAAAAATAAAACAAAACACAATACTATCACCATAAGTGCCAGTATTCACAGGAGATCTATACTTAGTATGCAGTGTCTGTGTAGAGGTAATACAGAGATCACTGGTGACATTATACACAGGAGCTCTGTATATAATGTATAGGTAATACAGTGATCACTGGTGACATTGTACACAGGACCTCTGTATATAGTATACAGTGTATAGTGTCAGTGTATAGGTAACACTGACTCACCAGTGATGTCTCTAGGTGAAGTCCTTCATCTTTCACCCAGCAAAGACCGCCATCATTTCTTCCAGCCAGGACTTGTTTCTGCAGGAAATAACACAGTTATCTCGAGCTCTGCTTGCAGAACACATTACTTAATTTTTCACAACTTCTACATTACACCACATGGAGAAAAAAAGGCGATATAGTGTCACTCTTCACAGTAACAGGACCGCCCCCCCATTTAAAACAGTATACTCAAAAAATAAAATAAATACATCACTGCAGTAATAATATCCCTTAATTAGCCCCTATGGTAATAATATTCCCCACCCTGGCCCCGTGTGTCTCATTCCTGGCTCCAGCCATATGTTCTCCCATCCTGCACTCATGAGTATCCATTCTACACCATATGATCTCCCCATCCTGCCCCATCTGTCTCCATCATATCCATCCTGCCCCATGATCCAATCCTGCCCCATGTCTTTCATTCTGCCCCGTGTCTCCAATCATGCCCCGTGTCTACATTCTGCCCATGCCTCCTGTTGTGAATTTGGTTTTTGGGCTCCCCCGGTGGTCACTGGTGGTACTGGACTTGTGTGCTCCACTTTCTCTGTTCACCTGTTTCCATCAGGATATGGGAGTATCCTATTTAGCCTTGCTGCTCAGTTATTCTAGTGCCGGCCATCAATGTAACCTGAGCCTTTCTGTTGCATGTTCCTGCTTCTAGACTACTATCAGCTAAGTTGGACTCTTAGTCCTAAGTTTGTTTGCATTTTTGTTCCAGTTCACAGTTATGTTATGTTTCTGTAGCTGGAAGCTCTTGTGGGCCGAAATTACCACTCCGGTGTCATGAGTTGACATGAGTCTTAAAGTAATTTCTGGATGGTATTTTAATAGGGTTTTCAGCTGACCGTGAAGTTCCCTATTGTATCTTCTTGCTATCTAGTAAGCGGACCTCGCTTTGCTGAACCTACCTTCATACTGCGTATGTCTTTTCCTCTGAACTCACCGTCAATATATGTGGGGGGCTTCTGTCTCCTTTTTGGGGGAATTTCCCTAGAGGTAAGCCAGGTCTGTTTTTTTCCTCTAATAGGGTTAGTTAGTTCTCCGGCTGGCGCTGGGCGTCTAGGGATAAAACGTAGGTACGTCACCCGGCCACTGTTAGTTGTGTGATAGGTTTAGCTCACGGTCAGCTCGAGATTCCATCACCCAAGAGCTAGTCTGTTATTTATGTTCTCTGACGTTCCCTTGCCATTGGGAACCATGACAGTATGGCCGGCCAAGGGTTAAAACCGTTGGCAGAAGAAAGGAGAGAAAAAGAAGTCTGCAGATTTTTTTTTTTTTTTCTTCTGAGCTTGCTCTATAGTTTACTCAGTTGCATTTCTGCTCTAATTGCAGCCTTTGCCTCTCTCTCTCCTTCTAATCCTTGAATGGCTCTGATCTCACCTGAGTAAAATGGATCCTCAGAGTTCGGCTACAGGTTTGAATAATCTTGCTACGAAGGTTCAAAATTTACAGGATTTTGTTATTCATGCTCCTATATCTGAACCTAGAATACCTATACCAGAATTTTTCTCCGGGGATAGATCTCGTTTCCTGAATTTCAAAAATAATTGTAAATTATTTCTTTCCCTGAGATCTCGCTCCGCTGGAGATCCCGCACAGCAGGTTAGGATAGTAATTTCCTTGCTGCGGGGTGACCCTCAAGACTGGGCATTTGCATTGGCACCCGGGGATCCTGCGTTGCTCAATGTGGATGCGTTTTTTCTGGCTTTGGGGTTGCTTTATGAGGAACCTAACTTAGAGATTCAGGCTGAGAAAGCCTTGATGGCCCTATCTCAAGGGCAAGATGAAGCTGAAATATACTGCCAAAAATTTCGTAAATGGTCTGTGCTTACTCAGTGGAATGAGTGCGCCCTGGCGGCGAATTTCAGAGAAGGTCTCTCTGATGCCATTAAAGATGTTATGGTGGGGTTCCCTGCACCTACAGGTCTGAATGAGTCCATGACAATGGCTATTCAGATTGATCGGCGTTTGCGGGAGCGCAAGCCTGTGCACCATTTGGTGGTGTCTTCTGAGAAGGCTCCAGAAAATATGCAATGTGATAGAATTCTGTCCAGAAGCGAACGGCAGAATTTTAGGCGAAAAAATGGGTTGTGCTTCTATTGTGGTGATTCAACTCATGTTATATCAGCATGCTCTAAACGTACAAAAAAGGTTGATAAGTCTATTTCAATTGGCACTTTACAGTCTAAGTTTATTTTGTCTGTGACCTTGATTTGTTCATTATCGTCAATTACCGCGGATGCCTATGTCGACTCTGGCGCCGCTTTGAGTCTCATGGATTGGTCCTTTGCCAGGCGCTGTGGGTTTGATCTAGAGCCTCTGGAAGTTCCTATACCTCTGAAGGGTATTGACTCTACACCATTGGCTAGTAATAAACCACAATACTGGACACAAGTGACTATGCGTATGAATCCAGACCATCAGGAGACGATTCACTTCCTTGTGTTGTACAATCTACATGATGTTTTGGTGCTCGGATTGCCATGGTTACAATCTCATAACCCAGTTCTTGACTGGAAAGCAATGTCTGTGTTAAGCTGGGGATGTCAGGGGGCTCATGGGGACGTACCTTTGGTTTCCATTTCGTCATCTATTCCCTCTGAGATTCCGGAATTTTTATCTGATTATCGTGATGTTTTTGAGGAGCCTAAGCTTGGTTCACTACCTCCTCACAGAGATTGCGATTGTACCATAGATTTGATTCCGGGCAGTAAATTTCCAAAGGGTCGTTTATTTAATCTATCTGTACCTGAACATGCTGCTATGCGAGAATATATTAAGGAGTCCCTGGAAAAGGGACATATTCGTCCTTCTTCATCTCCCTTAGGAGCCGGTTTTTTCTTTGTATCTAAAAAAGATGGCTCTTTGAGGCCGTGTATTGATTATCGACTCTTGAATAAAATTACAGTCAGATATCAGTATCCTCTGCCACTGCTGACTGATTTGTTTGCTCGAATAAAAGGGGCTAAGTGGTTCTCTAAGATTGATCTCCGTGGGGCGTATAATTTGGTGCGAATTAAGCAGGGGGATGAGTGGAAAACCGCATTTAATACGCCCGAGGGCCATTTTGAGTATTTAGTAATGCCTTTTGGTCTTTCAAATGCCCCTTCAGTCTTTCAGTCCTTTATGCATGACATTTTCCGGGAATATTTGGATAAATTCATGATCGTGTATCTGGATGATGTTTTGATTTTTTCGGATGACTGGGATTCTCATGTCCAACAGGTCAGGAGGGTTTTTCAGGTTTTGCGGGCTAATTCCTTGTGTGTGAAGGGTTCTAAGTGTATTTTTGGGGTTCAAAAGATTTCTTTTTTGGGGTACATTTTTTCCCCCTCTTCCATTGAGATGGATCCTGTCAAGGTTCGGGCTATTTGTGATTGGACGCAACCTTCTTCGCTTAAGAGCCTTCAGAAATGTTTGGGCTTTGCTAATTTTTATCGTCGATTTATAACTGGTTTTTCTGATGTTGCTAAACCTTTGACTGATTTGACCAAAAAGGGTGCTGATGTTGCTGATTGGTCCCCTGCTGCTGTGGAGGCCTTTCGGGAGCTTAAGCGCCGCTTTTCTTCCGCCCCTGTGTTGCGTCAGCCTGATGTTACTCTTCCTTTTCAGGTTGAGGTCGATGCTTCCGAGATCGGAGCTGGGGCGGTCTTGTCGCAGAAAAGTTCCGATTGCTCCGTGATGAGACCTTGTGCGTTCTTTTCTCGAAAATTTTCGCCCGCCGAGCGAAATTATGATATTGGTAATCGGGAGCTTTTGGCTATGAAGTGGGCTTTTGAGGAGTGGCGTCATTGGCTTGAGGGGGCTAGACATCAGGTGGTGGTATTGACCGATCACAAGAATTTGATTTATCTTGAGTCTGCCAGGCGCCTGAATCCTAGACAGGCGCGCTGGTCGTTGTTTTTCTCTCGGTTTAATTTTGTGGTCTCATACTTACCAGGTTCTAAAAATGTGAAGGCGGATGCCCTTTCTAGGAGTTTTGAGCCTGATTTCCCTGGTGATTCTGAACCTACAGGTATCCTTAAGGATGGGGTGATATTATCTGCTGTTTCCCCAGACCTGCGACGGGCTTTGCAGGAGTTTCAGGCGGATAGACTTGATCGTTGCCCGCCTGGTAGACTGTTTGTTCCTGATGATTGGACCAGTAGAGTCATCTCGGAGGTTCATTCTTCTGCGTTGGCAGGTCATCCCGGGATCTTTGGTACCAGGGATTTGGTGGCTAGGTCCTTCTGGTGGCCTTCTCTGTCTCGAGATGTACGAGTTTTTGTGCAGTCTTGTGATGTTTGTGCTCGGGCCAAACCTTGTTGTTCTCGGGCTAGCGGATTGTTGTTATCTTTGCCTATTCCAAAGAGGCCTTGGACTCACATCTCTATGGATTTTATTTCTGATCTCCCTGTTTCTCAGAAAATGTCTGTCATCTGGGTGGTGTGTGACCGTTTTTCAAAGATGGTTCATTTGGTGCCCTTGCCTAAGTTGCCGTCCTCTTCCGAGTTGGTTCCTCTGTTTTTTCAAAATGTGGTTCGCTTGCATGGTATTCCGGAGAATATCGTTTCTGACAGGGGGACCCAGTTCGTGTCTAGATTTTGGCGGGCGTTCTGTGCTAGGATGGGCATTGATTTGTCTTTTTCGTCTGCGTTCCATCCTCAGACTAATGGCCAGACTGAGCGAACTAATCAGACCTTGGAGACTTATTTGAGGTGTTTTGTGTCTGCGGATCAGGATGACTGGGTTGCCTTTTTGCCGTTGGCGGAGTTTGCCCTCAATAATCGGGCTAGTTCTGCCACTTTGGTTTCTCCTTTCTTTTGCAATTCGGGGTTTCATCCTCGCTTTTCTTCTGGTCAGGTGGAGTCTTCGGATTGTCCTGGAGTGGATACTGTGGTGGATAGGTTGCATCGGATTTGGGGACAGGTGGTGGACAATTTGGAGTTGTCCCAGGAGAAGACTCGGCATTTTGCTAACCGCCGTCGTCGTGTTGGTCCTCGTCTTCGTGTTGGGGACTTGGTGTGGTTGTCTTCTCGTTTTGTCCCTATGAGGGTTTCTTCTCCTAAGTTTAAGCCTCGGTTCATCGGCCCGTATAAGATTTTGGAGATTCTTAACCCTGTGTCCTTTCGATTGGACCTCCCGGCATCTTTTTCTATCCATAATGTCTTCCATCGGTCATTATTGCGCAGGTATGAGGTACCGGTTGTGCCTTCCGTTGAGCCTCCCGCTCCGGTGTTGGTTGAGGGTGAATTGGAGTACGTTGTGGAGAAGATCTTGGACTCCCGTGTTTCCAGACGGAAACTTCAGTATCTGGTCAAGTGGAAGGGCTACGGTCAGGAGGATAATTCTTGGGTGACAGCCTCTGATGTTCATGCCTCTGATTTGGTCCGTGCCTTTCATAGGGCTCATCCTGATCGCCCTGGTGGTTCTTGTGAGGGTTCGGTGCCCCCTCCTTGAGGGGGGGGTACTGTTGTGAATTTGGTTTTTGGGCTCCCCCGGTGGTCACTGGTGGTACTGGACTTGTGTGCTCCACTTTCTCTGTTCACCTGTTTCCATCAGGATATGGGAGTATCCTATTTAGCCTTGCTGCTCAGTTATTCTAGTGCCGGCCATCAATGTAACCAGAGCCTTTCTGTTGCATGTTCCTGCTTCTAGACTACTATCAGCTAAGTTGGACTCTTAGTCCTAAGTTTGTTTGCATTTTTGTTCCAGTTCACAGTTATGTTATGTTTCTGTAGCTGGAAGCTCTTGTGGGCCGAAATTACCACTCCGGTGTCATGAGTTGACACATGAGTCTTAAAGTAATTTCTGGATGGTATTTTAATAGGGTTTTCAGCTGACCGTGAAGTTCCCTATTGTATCTTCTTGCTATCTAGTAAGCGGACCTCGCTTTGCTGAACCTACCTTCATACTGCGTATGTCTTTTCCTCTGAACTCACCGTCAATATATGTGGGGGGCTTCTGTCTCCTTTTTGGGGGAATTTCCCTAGAGGTAAGCCAGGTCTGTTTTTTTCCTCTAATAGGGTTAGTTAGTTCTCCGGCTGGCGCTGGGCGTCTAGGGATAAAACGTAGGTACGTCACCCGGCCACTGTTAGTTGTGTGATAGGTTTAGCTCACGGTCAGCTCGAGATTCCATCACCCAAGAGCTAGTCTGTTATTTATGTTCTCTGACGTTCCCTTGCCATTGGGAACCATGACAGCCTCCAGTCCTGCCCCCAGTGTGTCCAGCAATCTTCCCCAGTGTGTCCAGCATATTACCCCCAGTGTGTCCAGCAATCTGCCCCAGTATGTCCAGCATATTGCCCCAGTGTCCAGCAATCTGCCCCAGTGTGTCCAGCATTGCCCCCAGACAGTGTCTCCAGCAATCTGCCCCAGTGTCTGACTCCAGCATATTGCCCCCAGTGTGTCCAGCATTGCCCCCAGACAGTGTGTCCAGCAATCTGCCCCAGTGTGTCCAGCAATCTGCCCCAGTGTGTCCAGCATTTCCCCAGTGTGTCCAGCATATTACCACCAGTGTGTCCAGTGTTGTGATTTTGCTTTTTGCTCCCTCTAGTGGTCATTAGTGATTTGACTCTGGAGCTTCTGTCTTTTCCTATATCCTCACCTGGGCCGTTAGTTCAGGGGCGTTGCTATATAAGCTCCCTGGACCTTCAGTTCAATGCCTGGCATCGTTGAAATCAGAGCTAATCTGTTGTGCTCTTGTCCTATGATCCTGGTTCCTGTATTTCAAGCTAAGTCTGCTTCCTTGCTTTTTGCTTTTGTTTTGTTTGGTATTTTTGTCCAGCTTGTTCCAATCTGTATCCTGACCTTTGCTGGAAGCTCTAGGGGGCTGGTGTTCTCCCCCCGGACCGTTAAGGTACCTTCACACGAAACGACATCGCTAGCGATCCGTGACGTTGCAGCGTCCTGGCTAGCGATATCGTTTCGTTTGACACGCAGCAGCGATCAGGATCCTGCTGTGATGTCGCTGGTCGCTGAATAAAGTCCAGAACTTTATTTGGTCGTCCGATCGCTGTGTATCGTTGTGTTTGAAAGCAAAAGCAACGATACCAGTGATGTTTTACACTGGTAACCAGGGTAAACATCGGGTTACCAAGCGCAGGGCCGCGCTTAGTAACCCGATGTTTACCCTGGTTACCAGCGTAAAAGTAAAAAAAACAAACAGCACATACTTACATGCGTCCCCCAGCGTCTGCTTCCTGACACTTACTGAGCGCAGGTCCCTAAAGTGAAAGTGAAAGCACAGCGGTGACGTCACCGCTGTGCTGTTAGGGCCGGAGCTCAGTCAGTGTCAGGAAGCAGACGCTGGGGGACGCATGTAAGTATGTGCTGTTTGTTTTTTTACTTTTACGCTGGTAACCAGGGTAAACATCGGGTTACTAAGCGCGGCCCTGCGCTTAACAACCCGATGTTTACCCTGGTTACCCGGGGACCTCGGCATCGTTGGTCGCTGGAGAGCGGTCTGTGTGACAGCTCTCCAGCGATCAAACAGCGACGCTGCAGCGATCGGCATTGTTGTCGCTATCGCTGCAGCGTCGCTTCGTGTGAAGGTACCTTTAGACGGTTCGGGGGTTCTTGAATCTCCAGCGTGGATTTTTATAGGGTTTTTGTTGACCAGATAAGTTATCTTGCTATATTCTGCTATTAGTAAGCTGGCCTCTCTTTGCTGAACCTGGTTCATTTCTGTGTTTGTCATTTCCTCTTACCTCACCGTTATTATTTGTGGGGGGCTTGTATCTTGCTTTGGGGTCCCTTTCTCTGGAGGCAAGAGAGGTCTTTGTTTTCTTCTCCTAGGGGTAGTTAGATTCTCCGGCTGGCGCGAGTCATCTAGCGATCACCGTAGGCATAATCCCCGGCTACTTCTAGTGTTGGCGTTAGGAGTAGCTATTTGGTCAACCCAGTTACCACAGCCCTATGAGCTGGATTTTTGAATCTCGCAGACTTACACGTTCCTCTGAGACCCTGTCCACTGGGGTCATAACAGTATGCCAGGCCAGTATTAAATGTTTAATGCATTGCAGAAGTGGGATTATAAGAAAGAAAATTTTGAGTTTTTTTTTTCCCTCTCTCATTTTTTTTTTTTTCTTTTCCCCTTTACCTCAGAGTGGCTTAAGCTTGCTGCAGACATGAATGTCCAGACCTTGATTACAAGTGTGGACCAGCTTGCCGCTCGTGTGCAGGGTATACAAGATTATGTTACCAGAAATCCTAGGTCTGAACCCAAGATTCCGATTCCTGAACTGTTTTCAGGAGACCGATTTAAGTTTAGGAATTTGAGGAATAATTGTAAATTGTTTTTGTCCCTGAAACCTTGTTCGTCTGGAGACTCTGCTCAACAAGTAAAAATTGTTATTTCATTCTTACGGGGTGACCCTCAAGATTGGGCTTTTTCGTTGGCGCCAGGAGATCCGGCATTGGCTGATATTGATGCGTTTTTTCTGGCGCTCAGTTTACTTTATGAGGAACCCAATCTTGAGATTCAGGCAGAGAAAGCCTTGCTGGCTATGTCTCAGGGCCAGGACGAGGCTGAGGTGTATTGCCAAAAATTTCTGAAATGGTCCGTGCTGACACATTGGAACGAGTGTGCACTGGCCGCTAATTTTAGAAATGGCCTTTCTGAGGCCATTAAGAATGTTATGGTGGGTTTTCCCATTCCCACAGGTCTGAATGATACCATGTCCCTGGCTATTCAAATTGACCGGCGGTTGCGGGAGCGCAAAACCGCAAATTCCCTCATGTTGTTGTCTGAACAGACACCTGATGTGATGCAATGTGATAGAAAAACCGCAAATTCCCTCATGGTGTTGTCTGAACGGACACCTGATTTGATGCAATGTGATAGAATCTTGACTAGAAATGAGAGGAAAATTCATAGACGCCGGAATGGCTTGTGCTACTACTGTGGTGATTCTACACATGTTATCTCAGCATGCTCTAAACGTATATCTAAGGTTGTTAGTCCTGTCACCGTTGGTAATTTGCATCCTAAGTTTATTCTGTCTGTAACTTTGATTTGCTCACTGTCATCTTATCCTGTCATGGCGTTTGTAGATTCAGGTGCTGCCCTGAGTCTTATGGATCTCTCATTTGCTAAGCGCTGTGGTTTTATTCTTGAACCATTAGAAAATCCTATCCCTCTTAGGGGTATTGATGCTACGCCATTAGCAGAAAATAAACCGCAGTATTGGACACAGGTTACCATGTGCATGACTCCTGAACACCGCGAGGTGATACGTTTTCTCGTTCTACATAAAATGCATGATTTGGTTGTTTTAGGGCTGCCATGGTTACAGACCCATAATCCAGTCCTTGACTGGAAGGCTATGTCAGTGTCTAGTTGGGGCTGTCGTGGTATTCATGAGGATTCCCTGCCTGTGTCTATTGCTTCTTCTACGCCTTCGGAAGTTCCGGAGTATTTGTCTGATTATCAGGATGTCTTTAGCGAGTCCAGGTCCAGTGCATTGCCTCCTCATAGGGAATGTGACTGTGCAATAGATTTGATTCCAGGCAGTAAATTTCCTAAGGGAAGACTTTTTAATCTGTCGATACCTGAACATACCGCTATGCGTTCATATATCAAGGAGTCTCTGGAGAAAGGACACATCCGTCCGTCTTCTTCCCCTCTTGGTGCGGGATTCTTTTTTGTGGCTAAAAAGGACGGATCTTTGAGGCCTTGTATTGACTATCGGCTTTTAAATAAGATCACTGTCAAATTTCAGTATCCTTTGCCGCTGTTGTCTGACTTGTTTGCCCGGATTAAAGGTGCCAAGTGGTTCACCAAGATAGACCTTCGTGGTGCGTACAACCTTGTGCGCATTAAGCAAGGGGATGAATGGAAAACCGCATTCAATACGCCCGAAGGTCATTTTGAGTACTTGGTGATGCCTTTTGGGCTCTCTAATGCCCCTTCAGTTTTTCAGTCCTTTATGCATGACATTTTCCGGAACTATCTGGATACATTTTTGATCGTTTATCTGGATGATATTTTGTTTTTTTCTGATAATTGGGACTCGCATGTGGAGCAGGTCAGGATGGTCTTTAAAATTTTGCGTGAAAATTCTTTGTTTGTCATGGGCTCAAAGTGTCTTTTTGGTGTACAGAAGGTTCCCTTTTTGGGGTTCATTTTTTCCCCTTCTGCTGTGGAGATGGACCCAGTCAAGGTCCGAGCTATTCTTGATTGGACTCAGCCCTCGTCAGTTAAGAGTCTTCAGAAGTTCTTGGGTTTCGCTAACTTCTACCGTCGTTTTATCGCTAACTTTTCTAGCATTGTGAAACCTTTGACGGATATGACCAAGAAGGGCTCCGATGTGGTTAATTGGGCTCCTGCTGCCGTGGAGGCTTTCCAGGAGTTGAAACGTCGGTTTACTTCGGCGCCTGTTTTGTGCCAGCCTGATGTCTCGCTTCCCTTTCAGGTTGAGGTGGATGCTTCAGAGATTGGAGCAGGGGCCGTTTTGTCGCAGAGAGGCCCTGGTTGCTCTGTTATGAGACCTTGCGCCTTTTTCTCTAGGAAGTTTTCGCCTGCGGAGCGAAATTATGATGTGGGCAATCGGGAGTTGTTGGCCATGAAATGGGCATTTGAGGAGTGGCGTCATTGGCTCGAGGGTGCTAAGCATCGTGTGGTGGTCTTGACTGATCACAAAAATCTGATGTATCTCGAGTCTGCTAAACGCCTGAATCCTAGACAGGCCCGCTGGTCATTGTTTTTCTCCCGTTTTGACTTTGTTGTCTCGTATTTACCAGGTTCAAAAAATGTGAAGGCCGATGCTCTTTCCAGGAGCTTTGTGCCTGATGCTCCTGGAGTCGCTGAACCTGTTGGTATTCTTAAGGATGGTATTATCTTGTCAGCTATTTCTCCTGATCTGCGACGTGTGTTGCAGAGATTTCAGGCTGATAGGCCTGATTCTTGTCCACCTGACAGACTGTTTGTGCCTGATAAGTGGACCAGCAGAGTCATTTCCGAGGTTCATTCCTCGGTGTTGGCAGGTCACCCAGGAATTTTTGGCACCAGAGATCTGGTGGCCAGATCCTTTTGGTGGCCTTCCTTGTCTAGGGATGTGCGGTCATTTGTACAGTCCTGTGGGACTTGTGCTCGAGCTAAGCCTTGCTGTTCTCGTGCCAGCGGGTTGCTCTTGCCCTTGCCTGTCCCTAAGAGACCTTGGACACATATCTCCATGGATTTCATTTCTGATCTTCCGGTGTCTCAAGGCATGTCTGTTATCTGGGTGATATGTGATCGCTTCTCCAAGATGGTCCATTTGGTTCCTTTGCCTAAGCTGCCTTCCTCTTCCGATCTGGTTCCTGTGTTTTTCCAGAACGTGGTTCGTTTGCACGGCATCCCTGAGAATATTGTGTCAGACAGAGGATCCCAGTTCGTTTCCAGATTCTGGCGATCCTTTTGTAGTAGGATGGGCATTGACTTGTCGTTTTCGTCTGCTTTCCATCCTCAGACTAATGGACAGACGGAGCGAACTAATCAGACTTTGGAGGCTTATTTGAGGTGTTTTGTCTCTGCTGATCAGGACGATTGGGTGACCTTCTTGCCGTTGGCTGAGTTTGCCCTTAATAATCGGGCTAGTTCCGCCACCTTGGTTTCGCCGTTTTTCTGCAACTCTGGTTTCCACCCTCGTTTTTCTTCGGGTCATGTGGAACCTTCTGACTGCCCTGGGGTGGATTCTGTGGTGGATAGGTTGCAGCGGATCTGGAATCTTGTGGTGGACAACTTGAAGTTGTCACAGGAGAGGGCTCAGCGCTTTGCCAACCGCCGCCGCGGTGTGGGTCCCCGACTACGTGTTGGGGATTTGGTGTGGCTTTCTTCCCGCTTTGTTCCTATGAAGGTTTCCTCTCCCAAATTTAAACCTCGTTTTATTGGTCCTTACAAGATATTGGAAATCCTTAATCCTGTATCCTTTCGCCTGGATCTTCCTGTGTCGTTTGCTATCCACAACGTGTTTCATAGGTCCTTGTTGCGGCGGTACGTTGTGACTGTGGTTCCTTCTGCTGAGCCTCCTGCTCCGGTGTTGGTTGAGGGTGAGTTGGAGTACGTGGTGGAGAAGATCTTGGATTCTCGTCTCTCCAGGCGGAGGCTTCAGTACCTGGTCAAGTGGAAGGGCTATGGTCAGGAAGATAATTCCTGGGTGGTCGCCTCTGATGTTCATGCGGCCGATTTAGTTCGTGCCTTTCACGCCGCTCGTCCTGATCGCCCTGGTGGTCGTGGTGAGGGTTCGGTGACCCCTCACTAAGGGGGGGGTACTGTTGTGATTTTGCTTTTTGCTCCCTCTAGTGGTCATTAGTGATTTGACTCTGGAGCTTCTGTCTTTTCCTATATCCTCACCTGGGCCGTTAGTTCAGGGGCGTTGCTATATAAGCTCCCTGGACCTTCAGTTCAATGCCTGGCATCGTTGAAATCAGAGCTAATCTGTTGTGCTCTTGTCCTATGATCCTGGTTCCTGTATTTCAAGCTAAGTCTGCTTCCTTGCTTTTTGCTTTTGTTTTGTTTGGTATTTTTGTCCAGCTTGTTCCAATCTGTATCCTGACCTTTGCTGGAAGCTCTAGGGGGCTGGTGTTCTCCCCCCGGACCGTTAGACGGTTCGGGGGTTCTTGAATCTCCAGCGTGGATTTTTATAGGGTTTTTGTTGACCAGATAAGTTATCTTGCTATATTCTGCTATTAGTAAGCTGGCCTCTCTTTGCTGAACCTGGTTCATTTCTGCGTTTGTCATTTCCTCTTACCTCACCGTTATTATTTGTGGGGGGCTTGTATCTTGCTTTGGGGTCCCTTTCTCTGGAGGCAAGAGAGGTCTTTGTTTTCTTCTCCTAGGGGTAGTTAGATTCTCCGGCTGGCGCGAGTCATCTAGCGATCACCGTAGGCATGATCCCCGGCTACTTCTAGTGTTGGCGTTAGGAGTAGCTATTTGGTCAACCCAGTTACCACAGCCCTATGAGCTGGATTTTTGAATCTCGCAGACTTACACGTTCCTCTGAGACCCTGTCCACTGGGGTCATAACAGTCCAGCAATCTGCCCCAGTATGTCCAATTGTCCAGCATTGCCCACAATGTGTCCATCATTGCCCCAGTGTCTCCAGCATTGCCCCCAGTGTGTTCAACAATCTGCCCCAGTATGTCCAGAATATTGCCCCAGAGTATCCAGCATTGCCCCCAGTGTGTCCAGCAATCTGCCCCAGTGTCTCCAGCATATTACCCCCAGTGTGTCCAGTAATCTGCCCCAGTATGTCCAGCATTTCCCCAGTGTGTCCAGCATATTACCACCAGTGTGTCCAGCAATCTGCCCCAGTATGTCCAATTGTCCAGCATTGCCCACAGTGTGTCCATCATTGCCCCAGTGTCTCCAGCATTGCCCCAGTGTATCCAGCATTGCCCCCAGTGTGTTCAACAATCTGCCCCAGTATGTCCAGAATATTGCCCCAGAGTATCCAGCATTGCCCCCAGTGTGTCCAGCAATCTGCCCCAGTGTCTCCAGCATATTACCCCCAGTGTGTCCAGCAATCTGCCCCAGTATGTTCAGCATTGCCGTCAGTGTGTCCAGCAATCTGCCCCAGTGTCTCCAGCATTGCTCCAGTGTCTCCAGCATTGCCCCAGTGTCTCCAGCATTGCCCCAGTGTCTCCAGCAATCATCTGCCCAGTGTGTCCTCCAGCATTGCCCCAGTGTGTCCAGCAGTCTGCCCCAGTGTCTCCAGCATTGCCCCAGTGTCTCCAGCAATCTGCCCCAGTGTCTCCAGCATTGCCCCAGTGTGTCCAGCAATCTGCCCCAGTGTCTCCAGCATTGCCCCAGTGTCTCCAGCATTGCCCCAGTGTGTCCTCCAGCATTGCCCCCAGTGTGTCCACCGTTAGCTTATCAAAAAACAAAACAAAACAAAAAAAAAACAAACAGAGTCTCCTCACCTGACCAGCGCTCCAGGCGGCGAGCTCCCTCCAGAAGCGCACACTCGCCGGCGACTGACAATGACGTCAGATGCCGGCGACGTGTGCGCTGCAGCCGACTTCAGCTGCCAGCCTCCAATTGGCTGGCGGCTGTTGTTAACTATTGACGTGCGGGCGCGCGCTCGCACGTCAAAAGGAAACCGCCGCAGCACCGGAAGGGGCCCGGTGAGCAGATGAGAAGGGGCCCGATGCGGGCCCCCTCTCTCTGCCCACCGGGTCCGGGGGCACATAAATGCCGGCGGGCATTCACAGTCACACTCGGGCGGATTATCAGAGTGTCAATCTGTGCGGTAGCCCAGGGCCCCCCCACACCACTGGGCCCTGGGCTACCGCCCATATTGACCCTCTGATAATCCACCCCTGGCTGTAAGCCATAATCATCAACATTAACAGAAATAAACACTTGAAATAGATCACTCTGTTTGTAATGACTCTTTATAATATATGAGTTTCACTTTTTGTATTGAAGAACAGAAATAAATTAACTTTTTGATGATATTCTATTTCTGTGAGATGCACCTGTAGTTCCAGCAAGGTGGAAGGGATTTACAAAAATCTCCTACTCACTGAGCTTTTTTTATTGATCTTTGGTGTGTTTTTCAAATCCACAACATGACAATTTTTCTTGCAGTTGTTTTGTCAAAGCCAAATTACAAGAAGCATCAATAACAAAGTAGCTTTATTTAAAAGATGACACACCAACAAGACAAAAAACGCATTGTCAAAACACAATAAAAAAAAGCATGTGAAATATGCAAGTAACCAAATTTACTTAATAGGTGCAGAAAATTTCCAACATCAAAACTCACCAAAAGCTGATTGAGGGAATGTAGCCTCAACATTTTTGCAGCATTTTGTCACCTATAAAAAGCAATGAGAAAGTGGAAAAATGCTGCAAAACACACAACAAACGATTTGGGTGCATTTTTGGTGAAAAGATGAACTAGTACAGTAGACAAAAGAAAATATGTAATCAGCACCCAATAAAAAAATGTTGATAAAACAGACAAACCAAAAAAATTGCTGCATGTATACATAACCTAATACATACTTACAATCAATCTATTATGTAGAAGCAATAATCCAAAAGTATTTATGAGATATTATGACTTTGTATTAAAATGTCAACAGATGAGTACAATTTCCCTGGCTACCCTGAAATAAAGAAAAAAAAACATCTACAAAGCCAAAGAAAACATTTTCTCCAAGGATCATAATTTGGGTATCATTTCATTTGCAAAACTTCATCTCACAAGAAGAGATTATAAAATTATAACCAGATTTTCTTGATGTTTTTTCTATGGAACTACATTACTCCACCTTCAACTCTGGAGACCAAACAAATTATCTGCTTTATTTTTGCTTAGAAAATTTAAATTTTTAAAATTTTAAAATAGTTTTAAGTATAAACAGAAATAATAAACAGAGAATATATAACCAGAAATTGTGATATTTTCCCTTTGTGGTGAACTTTTTAAAATAGTGGAAGTAGGATTATAAACGATTTTTCATTCCAGCAAAGGTCTCTCACAATTTTGGCCCAATCTTTTGTGTCTATTACTCAGTACTTTGTGGATTGAAGAAGAGCAAAAAAATAAGCGCAAATAGGTTCTTATCCCAGTAAAGTAAATAATAAATCAAGGTTATGCTAACCTGATGAGATTGTGAACACACAACCACGTAAAGCATAGATAGTCAGCTGCTGTAGATCCTCTCGTAGTGTATCCTCCCCCATCCCCTGTAGACTGTGAGCCCTCGCAGGCAGGGTCCTCTCTCCTCCTGTACTTGTGTGTGCCTTCTTTTACCCATGTTTATTGTACTTGTCTAAATTTGCCCCGTTCACATGTAAAGCGCCATCGAATAAATGGCGCTATAAAAATGTATAATAATAATAATAATCCACGAGTTGTGGATTTTCCCCACTGCTGGTCAATAATGGAGATCCAGATTGCAAGATAATGGTGCTGCAATTTCTTTATTAATGTTTTCTTAGTCAACACGTTTCAAAGTTATTCCAAACTTCTTCTTCAGGACATAGCCATATATATGGTTGACTAAAAACATGTATAAAGAAATCACAGCACCATCATGTTATAATCTGGATCCCCATTGTTGACCAGTAATGCCAAAAATTCACAACTTTGCCCTTCTTTCTAGCAGTACTTTGCCAAGCATTCTTCTGTATGATGGATGGGGGGGATTCATTGTACCTGTGCACAATAATCTCCAGAAGTGATATTATTATTATTTATTTATATAGCACCATTGATTCCATGGTGCTGTACATGAGAAGGGGTTACACACAAATCACAGATATTGCTTACAGTAGGCAAACTAACAATTACAGACTGATACAATGATGAATGTGCGGTTTATATGGTTGGTATAGCATATTGTGTCGCTTTATGGCAGAACGTATGACAACGCAGGTGAATGAGAGAGTAGTTACACTGTAATCTTTATTGCAGTGAAGATCTGTTTACATCAGCCAACTTACGGCACTAAACAACTGCTGATCGACTACTTGGTTGTTGGTCAGCACAATCTGTAATGCCATTGTTCTCGGCAGCCCAGGTTCCCTTTATCAGAACAAAAGATTGACCCCACTTTCGTTCCAATTCATAACAAACTTTGATTCTTTATGGCAAACCCTGTGCCCTACTGGGGCATATGAATAACATCGCTCTTTGAGACCCCATTGATAAGCTGGAGCAGAAAGCCTCTGAAAAAAGCAGATTCTTTCCCTGCATGGTCCATCAGACATCAGTGGTTGTGTTGTGATGACATAACCCATTTCACTTTTCATGCTTGCAATAGAGAAAAAAAAATGTTTTCCCAATGTCATCTTTCACTATAATGTGGGAACAATCAGTGAATAAATTATATGTGGGGGAACAGTGCTTCCATTATGGATAAGACAACTGCCGAATTATGGAAAGTCTAGAAATAACAGGTGTTAATGGCACGAACTATAAAGTGACCGACTTACAGTATATTTGATTTGAAAGTAATAATTAGTAATTATGAAAATATTTTTAATTTCATCCAGACAATTTATCTTCCCATTGATTTCTTGGAAAGTGGGAGTGTCTTGTTGGCTCTCCCCTGGTAGCCAGTGCCCAGCTCACATGCTCCACCGGGTCACAAGTCTAGGTATAACTTTGCTCTAGAAAGGTACCATTTGCCTTTGTCACCATTAGGTAGATGATGCCACAATCATTATAATTTCAGTCTCGACTTCCTGTAAATTCCACTACAAATAGATATACACTGAAAGTATAAATAGTACCAGCTATCTGCCTTCTGAATATATGCACTAGCAGCATCTAGACCTGGTGCACATCCTGTTCCCAGTAGCTCTACATATTCACAATTCTTCTGTCCTTCCTGTTTGATCAGAAAATGCAGACATCTGCTACAATCCTGTGATGTTCGAGGCCGTAAGCAAAAAAAGTAACTAAACTATTCTAAGCCTGAACTAGAAGTGGATTATTTACATTTATTTACCATTATTTTTTTTTTTTGTTCATGCTAAAAGGAAATATTTTAACAAAACTTACTTGCTACCATTACAGGACCATAAATGAGCCTATACCAAAATGATTCTTCTGAAATTGAGAGTCATTGGAAGAAAAAGTTAGAAAAATGCTTGAATGTTTTTTAAAGTGATCCAACATGGTGTAAAAAAAAAAAAAATGAATAACCACATACCGATCCCGCCAATCCTAGCCCAGCCTTGGTTCCCTTCTGATCCTTATCTTCTTCTGGAGGCGACAGACATGTGACGTTTGCAGCCAATCACTAATCACACTGGTGACCAATGCGTCACTACTGTGTCAAGTGATTGAGGCCTAGGCATGTGGGAGGGAAGCGACAGATGTTTGGCAGGCGAGCATACTTTTTTATTTTACACAGGGTTAGGATGTTTTTAAATTTAAAGATTAGGGGTAGAAAAAAACACTATAAAGGGAATCTGTCAGTATGAGTAACCCTCCTTAGGCTAAGTTCACACTGCGTTAGCAGCAGCCCGTTCAGCACATACAGTAACAGGCTGCTGCTAGTGCAAGTGCCGGCGTTTGCATCCCGCTAGCGCAGATAGAGGTCTGCTAGCTCTATGTGCGCTAGCAGTGACAGACCCGGAAACGCTGCAGCCCGCATCTCAGGGTCCGTCACTCAATGACGGCACATCGCTAGCGCACGCCCATTGTGGGCGTGCGCTAGCGATGCGTCCGCCATTGCATTCAATGGCGGCGTTAACGGACTACGTTACACCGTGTTATGCCGCGGTGTAACGTAGTCCGTTAAACGGGTCACACTAACGCAGTGTGAACCCAGCCTTAGCTGTCTACACAGGCATGTAGGTTATAGGAAGCTGAATAAAATGATACCTTGATATCTGCAATCAAATGTCTATGATCTATGATCTCTCGGCTGGACACTGATCTGCATGAGAATCTGCCTCCAGAGATTATTTTAAATAAAAGGGGCATGACCAGTGAGAGACATGTAATGACTGTTAGGGTATGTGTCCACGTTCAGGATTGCATCAGGATTTGGTCAGGATTTTTCATCAGTATTTGTAGCCAAAACCAGGAGTGGAACCATTAGAGGTAAAGTATAATAGAAACATATGCTCCACTTTTGCATTTATCACCCACTCCTGGTTTTGGCTTACAAATACTGATGAAAAATCCTGACCAAATCCTGATGCAATCCTGAACGTGGACACATACCCTTACTTTCCTCTTGCAGTGAGAAAAGAATTAAGTGAACTTTATTCTCATTCCAAACACTTGCCGCAGCACTTGTCCTCTCATTGCTGTCAGCACTGCTGCAGAGCTGTGTCTGATTATAACTAATACAGTACAGCAGAGTTAAAACTTGTTTCATTAAAAACATATTTGATTTCTAACAGTGCTGTTAGCTCTTTTATACCGTCATTCCCCCACACTGGCTGCATGTGAGATGAAAGCTGAGGCACTGTGAGAGAACTGCAGCTGCAAATGTTTTCATGGTAAAGCATATACATACCTGTCGACGAAGGTGGTATGGCTTTGAAACACGTAGTAACTGTACATGTCCGAAAAGAAAATTTATCCTTGAGAATCTCCTGATCTTTCCTCCAACTGAAACACATATACAGCAGGGTTTTTTTCTGCTATCATTTTTTTCATGGGCCTGGGCGAAAGAGTCTCAGTGGGCCCCTTAAACATATGCCACGATTCATGATGCACAGATAAGAAATATAGGTATAGTACAATGCTAAAGATTTTACTCACTACTTACATTACATGAGTGATATCTACTGTAAATTCAGTATTATGGGCACCGCATAGTCCTCCATATTATTGGCACCACATAGTCCTCCATACAGTATTATGGTCATCACAGAGTCCTCAAAACAGTATAATGAGCCACATATATTGCTCTATACAGCATAATGACCCCATGTATTGCTCCATAGAGTATAATGAGCCCTAAAAATTGCTCCCTACAGAATAATAGGCCCCATATAATGCTCCATACAAAATAGGAACCATATAATGCTCCATGCAGAATAATGGACTCCATATATTGCTCCATACAGAGTAATGTGCATCATATAGTGCTCCATACAGAATAATGTTCCCCATATAATGTTCCATACTAAATAATGGAGCCCATATAATGCACCATACAGAATAATGAACACCATATACAGTATTGCTCCATACAGAATATTAGCCCATATAATGCTGCATAAAGAAAAATTTGCCCTATATAATGCTCCATACAGAATGGGCTCCATATAATGCTCAGAATAGAATTGGCCTATATAATTCTCCATAGAGAATGGGCTCCATACATAAAAAATAATTAATGGAATATTCACCTCTCCTTGTTGCGTGGTGGCTGCAGCTTTGGTCTCCTCAGCTCCGGTGTCTTCAGTATATTCTGGCTCTGCACTGTTAAGTGCAGAGGGCACGTTGTAGTGACGCCACCTTGCCCTCTGCACTGAGACGTCAGAGTCAGAAGAGGCGTACGAGACCAGTGCAGTGGTCGTCGGGGAACAAGGAGAGGTGAGTATTTCAAACAGTTTAACCCCTTTCCGACATTGGGCGTAATAATAAACCGATATCAGATACCCTCCCTGTTAAATGCCGCTGTCAAACTCTGACAGAGGCATTTAACACGCGCTTCTGGCAAGCGCGGCGGACATCTCGCCCATCAGCGCCAGTGTCACATGACTGCGGGTTGCCAATGGGATGGCATAACAACTAGAGGTCTCCAGACGACTTCTATGGTTGTCACTGCCGGATTGCTATGAGCACCGCCCAGTGGTCGGCACTCATAGCAAGTCAGCAATTTTGCTACATACAGGCGACCTGATCATCGCCTATATGTAGCAGAGGTGATCGGGTTATGGCAGATTCTAGTCTCCCATGGAGACTACTGAAGCATGCCAACAGTAAAAAAAAAAGTTTTTAAAAACATAAAAAAATAAAAAAAAATATAAAAGATCAAATCACTCCTCTTTTGCCCCATTAAAAAAAACAATAAAAAGATCAAACATACACATATTTGGTATCGCCGCGTTCAGAATCACCCTATCTAATGGTGTTGTTCAAAAGTACAACTCGTCTCGCAAAACAAAAACAAGCCCTCACATGGCCATATTGACTGAAAAATTTAAAAAATACAGCTCTGGGAAGAAGGGGAGCAAAAAACGAAAATGCTAAAACAAAAATACCTCCGGTCATGAAGGAATTAATGCACGAGGAGGGTCTGGTGCCAATGCCCATGCTGGCACTGGGCCCCACAACTCATTGACCCATACAGTGCAGGTGTTCCCAATGGCAAATGGGCCCCCCACTTGCTTAGGGCCCCAGCACTTGCCTGAGTGTGCTGGGTGATGACACCAGCACTGGCATACAGTATAGAAACTGGGTAATGTCAGGGGGCAACATAGGGAGACAGCATGAAAGCATAGCAAGGAGGGAAAATATGCAGGGAGGGAGTGTGAGGAGGGAGCTCAGTATAAAGAATAGGCAGCATAGGGGGGACTTCAGTATGAGAAGACAATGCGAAGAGGGAGCTCAGCATGGAAATGGGGAAGCATCGTGGGAGACATTTAAGATAGGGACCGAGAGGTTTACGAACTGATGGTGTTTCTGGTGATGTATTCCTGTCCTAAAGGTGGTTGTGGTGTTGTATTTCTAGGCTGTTGGTGGTTCTTGTGATGTATTTTTGTACGGCTAGTCATTCTGGAGCTGTGCACATGTACTGTTAGTGGTTCTGGTGATGTATTCAGGTTATTGGTTCTGATCCTGTACACAAGTAGCAATCCATAACTACTCAGATAATGTGATATATGTATTTGTCAATAAAGAATTGTGTCATTTGCCAGGCTGGTTTTAGGCAAAGTGGGGCCCTGGGCAAAAGTTTAAAGTGGGGCCCCAAATGCTCACATATTGTACCATCACACAGAAACATTTCTGTAGATTTACATGCGCTGAGTTCAGGCCGTTAAACGAGCGTGATCGACAAGAATGAAGTCGTTTGACGCTTGCTTCCCACCTCTTTATACCAGCTGAGGAAGAATGATGAGGACAGATAGTCCTCAATACAGTATAATGCAGATCCCATATAGTACATATAGCATAATGCACTCCCCATACACTCCTTGATAGAGTATACTGCAGCCCCAATCAAAGTATATTGCACCCCCCCTCAGAGTATAATGCAGCCCCCCTCAGAGTATAATCCAGCATGCCATACACAGTATAATGCAGCCCCCTAAGAGAATAATGCAGCCCATCACAATGCAGGCCACGCAGAGTATAATGCAGCCCCCACCACACATACAGTATAATGCAGCCACAGACAGACACACAGTATAATTCAGCCCCCACACAAACACACACACATAGTATAATGCAGCCCCCACACACAGTATAATGCAGACCCCCCACACACGGTATAATGCAGTCCCCCACACACAGTATAATGCAGCCTCCCCCACACAAACAGTATAATGCAGCCTCCCACCACAGTATAATGCAGCCTCCCCACACACACACACACAGCATAATGCAGCCCTCCCATTCACAGTATAATGCAGCCCCACAAAGCCAGTATAGTGCAGCCTCCCCAAACTCAGTAAAGTGCAGCCCCCCGCACACAGTATAATGCAGTCCCCCACACACACAGTATAATGCAGTCCCCCTCAAACACAGTATAGTGCAGCTCCCACAAACACAGTATAGTGCAGCCTCCCCACACACAATATAGTGCAACCTCAGCACACACAGTATAGTGCAGCCTCCCTATACACAGTATAGTGCAGCCTCCCCACACACAGTATAGTGCAGCCCTCACACACAGTATAATGCAGCACCCTGAACATGTATAGTGCAGCCCTCACACACACAGTATAATGCAGCCCCCCACACAAAGTATAGTGCAGCCTCCCCACACACACAGTATAGTGCAGCCTCCCAACACACAGTATAGTGCAGCCCCGTCACACAGTATAATGAAGCCCCCACACACAGTATAATGCAGCTCCCACACACGGTATAGTGCAGATACACACACACAGAGACACACAATACTTACCTCTCCTCCTCATTCCCCCGCTGCTCTGGCTTCTGCAACGCGTCTCATCAGCATCACTGCTGGCACAAACTGCTGAGTCAGAGGCAGAGGGGGAGTGATGGGAGAGGGAGCGTCATCTGATGCTCTCTCCTCCATCACTGCTTTCAACTGTATCGGCATCTATCTATGATGCCGATAAGTTGAATGCGTGATTTGGGTGGGTGGCAGTGCGGGGCCCCTCTTGCTCACGGGCCCCATAGTGGCTGCGTGGTGTGCCACTATTGTCAAGATGAAGATGGGCGATACCAGACCCAACAATGCAGACGAGCTGAAGGCTGCTATCAAAGCAACCTGGGCTTCCTTAATACCTCAGCAGTGCCACAGGCTGATCACCTCCATGCTATGCCGCATTGATGCAGTAATTGATTCAAAAGAAGCCCAGATCAAGTATTGAGTGTACTTACTGAACATACATTTCAGTAGGCCAACATTTCGGATTTTAAAACAATTTTTCAAGTTTGTGTTATAAAGTATTCTAATTTACTGAGATAATGACTTTTGGGTTTTCATTGGCTGTAAGCCATAATCATCAACATTAACAGAAATAAACACTTGAAATAGGTCACTCTGTAATGACTCTATATAATACATGTGTTTCAATTTTATATTGAAGAACTAAAATTAATTACCTTTTTGATGATATTCCAATTTTGTGAAAAGCACCTGTACATCACATCATATAATTGTCGGTATGGCTACTATATGCACTGAGTGAATATGAGAGTGGTGATCTGAAGTTCAGCAAACAAGGGAATTAAGTTTGCACATTGTAAAGAAAAGACAAGAATGACTATCTTTACTATATTAATGACAAGCTGCTGGACTATCCCCACAGGCAGTAAAGCAATTAGACCATTGCAGCTGCAGACACAATGAATGGTAGCTAGTCAGAACTGATGAAACTCCTACAGTCTTTATTTTATTACTAAAGATTTGTAGAACTGAAGCCAAGAAGCTACACCCAAGAATTTTCTTGTGGAACAAACATGGTTTATATGTGGAAAACCTCAACAGATTCACAGCTCTATATTGCTCCCAGAGATGGGAGAATCGATTTGCAAGACTCTGGTCCATAGGTCAGGGCAGTAGTCTGTGACCGCTGGACAGGAGCCCTGTGACTTGCTGCTACCCTCATGGCACTCAAGCTCTTCTTATGATTAGCTAGTTTGCCATGATGTGACCATTGCTTTATGAGCCACACACAACGGTGTGCCAGGACATCTAATAAAAAGAGGTGCTGCGGATGACGGGATGTAAATGATGATTCACAGGCCTTCCGTCCAGCGGTCAAAGATTACTGACCTTGCCGATAGGCCAGAGTTCTGCAAATCGAGTCTCCCATCTCTACTTGTTCCAATTGTTCCATTGTCCATAGCATGTGCTAATCTGGAGTTTCTATGCCTGTCATTTCTATTAATCAATACCATTTTTTACTGTTGGCTCTGTAGGCACCTCTTCAAATTAAATCATGTTTTACCTCTTCACTGTTATATCAGAATTGTTATCCACTATGAGCCCAAGTCATGGCTTGTTAGTTCAGCTGTCCATGACCAACCAGAAATATGTTCTAAATTAGCAGCTGTTAGATCGTGTGAAATCTCTAGAGTAGTCATCATTGTTGTAATCTAATCATAAAACTGTCCAAGATTTATACCTCCTGATCGTTATAAAACATGAACATATCACATTATAATATACAGCATTTGTATACATCTCCTCACTTCACCTTCATGGTGTCGGCAAACCTTCAGCATCTGATTCCCAACTTTCAGTGTTTTTTTGCAGGTCACACCTGGAAAGTTTTGAATTAGTAAAATACAGTATAACATTTTGGGATCCATTAATTTTATAACCTGTGTGGTAGAGCGGCTCACTCGGCTGGACACAGAGGTAGAAACGGAACACTGTCTCTTTAAGAAAGTACTTAGTTATTAAAAATAGCATAAACCAAGCTGGGCAAAAACATGGCCCTCTGGGCAAAACAGCAAAAACAACAAAGAAAACAAAAATGCTGTACACAGTCGGTATGTTTGTGCGGAGCTGCACGCTCTGCAGCACAACAGGTACAGTCTTCCTCTTCAGGACACAAACCACTGGGGAGTCCTCTCTCCAGTCCTGCTGAACAAAGACTGTCTCTGAAGCCCAGCTATTTAAGCCCCAGACCATGTGACTCCTCCACCCATGTGACTGATCACACGACTGTGACATCACACAGGTCCTATCAGCAGATGGCGGTGGCGGCTTTGCAGATGGACATCCTCCTGCCCACTCTATGGATGTCCACATTAAAACCAACCCATTATGTAAATTAGCTTAAAGGGAATCTGTCACCAGGTTTGGCCAATACAAGTTACGGCCATCACCTTTCAGGGCGGATATACAGCATTCTATAATGCTGTAGATAAGCCACCGATCTGACCTGCAAGAGAAGAAAATAACTTTTACTATACTCACCTCACGTAGGCGCTGGGCCTCTCTGACCTTTCCCGGTGCCTGCGGGCTGCAGTACTTTGCTCTGCCCTCAACAGAGAAGATAAGTACTCCTGTGCAGGAGTACGATGCTGGGGGGCCTGTGTGGATGACGCATGAACGCGTCATCCACCTGAAGCAAGCAGGAGGGCAGCATCGCAAGAAGATGGGAGGTGCCGGACCAGGACCTGCGACACCCATCGAACCGGACTACCCCCAGGTGAGTATAATAAAAGTTATTTTTCTTCTCTCACAGGTCGGATGCTGTATATAAGCCCTGAAAGGGGGTGGCCGTGACTCGTATCGGCCAAACCTGGTGACAAGTTCACTTTAAACCTCACAGCACGTAGTGTGCTGGAGGAAAATCTCTGGGTTTTACATCACTGATGCCATTAAGCATAGTGACACATATCTCCCCTTCAGTACTTTACCAGTGACTTTATCACACCTGATAGAATAAATATTTCACAACTCTTTATATATCTGCATTATCACTAGCATTAAACTTATGCCCACCATACACATGGCTGTCAGGCGTACAGTGCTTCAACCATAAGCCAACTCAGCCAATCAGTGTCGGACTGGAGCACTTTGGGCCCACCAGAGAAAATCATTCTTGGGGCCCACTATGTAGCTACATAGAAATAAATACAAGACCACCAATTGTGTGGTAAAATATGCTAATATCACGGTATAATACAAGGTAGTACATGTCTTAATTATGAATCAGTAGTTGGAGTAGCCCCCTCATAGAATATAATGTAGCCCCCTCATAGAATATAAAGCACCCCCCATAGAATATAATGCAGCCCCCTCATAGAATACAATGCAGCCCCCCTCATAGGCTATAATGCAGCCCCCCACAGAATATAATGTAGCCCCCTCATAGGATATAATGCAGCCCCTCCACAGAATATAATGTAGCCCCTCACAGTATAATGCAACCCCCTCATAAGGTATAATGCAGCCCCCCATAGAATATACTGTAGCCCCCTCATAGGGCATAATGCAGCCCCCTCATATAGTATAATCTAGCCCCCAGAATATAATATAGCCCCTTGAGAGAATAATGCAGTCCCCACACAGAATATAATGCAGCCCCTACACATAATATAATGTAGCCCACTCATAAAGTATAACGCAGCCCCCTCTTATAGTATAATGCAGACCCCTGTATGGGGTATAATGCAGTCCCCCTCATATAGTATAACGCAGCCCCCTCATAAAGTATAATGCAGCACTCCTCATGGGGTATAATGCAGCCTTCCTCATAGGGTATAATGCAGCCCCCATATATAGTGTAATGCAGCTCCCCTATAGGGTATAATGCAGCCTCCCTCCACCTCCATCATTGTTCTCCCCCTCCATCCCATCATTGTTCTCATCACCACCTCCATCATTGCCTCCTCCCCCACCACCACCATCATTGTCCTTTCCACCACTACCATCATTGCCTTCTCCCCCACCACCCCATAATTGTTTTCTCTCCCACCACTCCCCTCATTGCCCTCTCCATCTCCTCCATCATTGCCTTCTCCTCACCACTCCATCATTGCCCATTCCAACACTTCCATCATTGCTTCCCCCCACCACCCCCATCATTGCCCATTCCACCACCTCCATCATTGCCCCATCCCCCACCACTCTCATCGTCCTTTCCACCTCCACCAACATTTTCTTCTCTCCCACCACCTCCATCACTGCTCTCTCCATCACCCACATCATTGCCCTTTCCAATACACACACAGCACCACTCTCACACACACAGCACAACACACAGCCCCACCACACACGCACACAGCACTACTCACCTCTCTGCACGTTCCCTGCAGCCGCAGTACATCCCGGCAACATCTTTGTCGCCGGCTGTTTTCTCTCTGAAACAGCTGCGTGCTGAATGATGACGTCATCCAGCTGCGCTCCTGTATCAGACAGGATGTGCTGGGCAGGAAACAGGATGGCATTGGATCCCTGAAGCTTCGCTCCGCTGGCAAGCTGCAGGAGGCCTCTGGAGGAGCCGGGGCCCCGGTCTGCCGACCCTGATAGCGGGCAGTGTTAGATGCAGCTCGCGGCTAACACTGCCCGCTTTTAAAGTGAAATGAATATTCACCCCTCTCCACGCCTATGGGGTCGTGGGGAAGGGTGAATATTCATTTCTTTTTAGCAGCGGGGACAGGCTTTAGCCGCAGCAGCCGGCTTCTGCCTCCTGTCAACTGCTGCTGCTTCGCTTTTACCGGGGGGCCCCCATAACAGCTGCGTGGTGTGCCGCTATTAGCAACATGCCACTGACTGGGGCCTCTGGAGCATCGGGGGCCCTAGGCAGCTGCTGGCCCTATATGCCAGCAGGTGTGTCAGTGCCTGGGCCCACCGGAGAATCCTCCGGTTCTCCAGTGGGCCAGTCCGACCCTGCAGCCAATACTCCCATGCACACAAGTGCTCGCTTAGCCGAGAACTCCAGTGTTTACTGTGAGAAAGCCAGCAGCTTATCTCAGGGGGAACAATATGATTGGCGGTCCGAAATTAGTCATGCACAATTGCAACTCTTCAGACCATCTGTTGACCAGCGCCCCTATACATGTTAGATCATCGGCCAAACCCATTGAGATCGGCAGGTTAAGCCGACTTTATTCTACTGTGTATGGCTGGCCTTACTCATCTTCTGATGGGACCCAAAATAAATGACACATGGTAGAAAAGTGATCATCATGGTCTATTCCTCTAAAGCAAAGACTGATGGAAGATCAACCGATACGGTAGCCCCAATGCTTTACATTGATCAATCTTTATATTAACATAATCTATAAGCTATTATGTTTCTGTATGTGACAGTAAGAGAACTAATCCATAGTTCCCATCCAAACATTGACAAGTAGATTGCAACTTTGATAATTTGTAGAAGAGGTCAAAGCGGCAGCTCCTTCGTGATCTAACTGCATGATAGGAAAGGAAATCAATTTTCACTTTGCTTTTAAAGTTGGGCTGTCTTCTAATTGTCTGATTTGCTGGAAAACCTCAGGAAGTATAGTTAAGGAAACCACATGATACCAAATTTACACTAAAATATTATTTGTGCACTTTCTTCGAGATGCTCACGTCATAGGATACTACATGCTAGTATTCCCATATTACTGAGTACCAGTATGACCTTTCCTTGTCTATGTGGATACATTGGAAATCAGTCATTGTGTCTATGATGTCGTAAAGTCATTTTTTTTTCTGAAGCTAATTTAATGCCAGTTTTAACAGAGCTCTCCACATGGCTAAAGATGGCATTTCTTAGTTTTTTACATGATGCAAATTCTTTATTTGCCTGTAACACAGATAGTGGACAACATACAGTATGCCTGGTTCAGGATAAGTACAAGTGCAAAGATGAGGAAATTAGTGCACAAGAATTGGAAGAATTAGTTTTTAATTTTCCATGTAACTAAGAAAACAATCATGAACTCTTGCAGTTTTCACTGTTCCCACAACAGACTGACACTTTCTGCAACGCAAACCATTAGAGCAACTAGAATGGGGTCTAGGGTTCAGTAACCCTTTATTTAATCAGTATGGCTGGCTTTCAAACCAAGGTCTTTAAGTATTACACCACAAACTATCGATTACAAGGTACAATGTTTAGTGTTTGCTTTGTTTTTAATTTTGTATATAAATATATGAAATTTTGCAGTTTTCTCCATGGATGCACAAACAACTGACACTTCTTGTTGTGTAGAGATCCCTTCTCAACTTATTCTGTGTATAGTGTGGTTAGCAGTGATTATTATCAAAGTGCAGAATAATCCCTACATAATAAATAAGTTATTAATGACATAAAGTAATACATTACCTATAAATTGTATTAGTATGTTTTGTGCAGTTGTTGGCACAGGAAGGTTTGTATTGTTGGCACTTTTCAGGCTGACCGTACCGTGTTGTAAGGCATCATTCACACGTCTGATTTCTTCCTGTATGAGAAAATTGGACAGAGTTTTCTGATCTGAGTGAGGGACGGTGTCAGCACCCAAGCAAATGCCGTGGTCTTGAGCAGACGGGGAGGCCCACTCGCCGTTGGGGACATCGGCGTGCTATGGGGGCCCGGTGCCTGTGACAGCGCCCATGAGTGGGCCTCCTCGCCGCTCGCTCAGGACCCCGGCACTTCTGATACTTACCTCTCCCTGTTTCTGTGCTGCGGCGTCTTCCGCATCCTCTGACTGTGACATTGTCGGTCAGAGGGCGCGATAACGTGACTAGTGTGGTGCTCCCTCTGCCTGAACAGTCACAGTGCAGAGAGCCGTAAGACACCAACGCTGAGCAGTCCGGAGCAGAGCAGTGGCCAGCGAGGAGAGGTGAGTATTTAATTTTTTTAAAATATTTGGAGCAATATATGGGGACCATCATATGGGGCCCATTGTATATGGAGGATTATATGGGGCCCATTATATATGGAGCATTATATGGGGCCCATTATATAAGGAGCATTATATGGGGCCCATCCTACACTTGGAGCATCATATAAGGGGCCTATTATATATGGAGCATTATACGGGACCCATCATACACTAGAACATCATCTATAAGGCCCATCATATAATGTATGGAGCATTATATGGGGCCTATTCTGTATGGAGCATCATATGGGGCCCATTATATATGGAGCATCTTATGGGGCCCATTATATATGGAGCATTATATGGGGCTCATTATATATGAAGCATTATATGGGGCCCATCATATACTGGATCATTATATGGGCCCATCATATATTGTATGGGGCATTATATGAGTCCTAATCTGTATGGAGCATTATATGGGGTCCAATCTTTATGTAGCAATATATGAGGCCCATCATATAGTGTATGGAGAATTATATGGGACTCATTATATTGTATGAAGCAATATCTGGGGTTCATTATACTGTATGGGGCACATCCTATACTGTATGGAGCATTATATGGGGCCCATTATATATGGAGCAATACATGGGGCCCTTCATATACTGGAGCATTATATGGAGCTCAGTCTGTATGCAGCATCATATGGGGCCCATTATGTATGGAACAATATATGGGGCCTATTAGATACTGTATGGAGCAATATATGGGGCCTATTACATACTGCATGGAGCAATAAATGGGGCTCATTATGCCGTATGGAGCAATATTTGGGGCTCATTATACTGCATAGAGCAATATATGGGTCCTATTATATACTGTATGGAGCAATATATGGGGCTCATTATACTGTATGAAGCATTATATGGGGTTTATTATTCTGTATGGAGCAATTTATATGGCCTATTATACTATATGGAGCATTATATGGGGTCCATTATACTGTATTGAACATTATATGGAGCCATTATGTATGGAGCAATATATGGGGCTCATTATTCTATATGTAGCACTATGTGGTGTCCATAATACTGTATGGAGCAATATATTGGGCTCATTATTCTGTATGGAGCACTATCTGATGCTCATAATACTGTATGGAGGCCCATTATGTATGGAACAATATATGGGGCTCATTACACTGTATAGAGCAATATATGGGGCCCATTATTCTGTATGGAGCAATTTATATGGCCTTTTATACTGTATGGAGCATTATATGGGGTCCATTATACTGTATGGAACAGTATATGGGGCCCATTATTCTGTGTGGAACAATTTATATGGCCTTTTATACTGTATGGAGCATTATATGAGGTCCATTATACTGTATGGAACAGTATATGGGGCCCATTATGTATGGAGCAATATATGGGGATCATTATTCTGTATGTAGCACTATGTGGTGCCCATAATACTGTATGGAGCAATATATGGGGCTCATTATTCTGTATGTAGCACTATGTGGTGCCCATAATACTGTATTCATCAACATATGGGGCTCATTATTCTGCATGGAGCACTATGTGGTGCCCATAATACTGTATGGAGGACTAGACTGTCTGGTTTCTGAGTAATTGTAGAATTTACAATAGATATCAGTCATGTAATGTAAGTGAAATCTTTGGCATTGTACTATACCTATATTCCTCTGCTGTATCTGTGCATAATGAATTGTGGTATGTGTTAAAGGGAACCTGTCAGCAGGATTGTGCACAGTAACCTACAGATAGTGTCAGGTCGGCGCCGTTATACTGATTAAAATTATACTTTTTATTTTATTGTTATGCTGTAATGTCTATTGTCTGTACAATCCCCTCTAAAATGTAACGTGCTGCAGAATATGTTGGCGCTATAGAAATAAAATTATTATTATTATTATCATTATTACCTTGGTTGATGAAATCTGTCTTGTGGTTGTTGTTTAATCCTTATTTCCAGTTTTTAGTTAATGGTATGCTTGTGCCCCAGGGCGGGTCTGGAGGGGGGTCTTCATGTGGTGCTCTGATTAGATATTCATAATGCAGACTGCTGACAGGTCACTGATCCCTCACTGACCTGCCCCCTTGTTTGCATAATGAATATCTGTACATACTTTAAAAAAAAAAAAACTTCTACAGGAAGTAGAAGCAAAATCGCATGTTTTGTGTGCCAATAATGCATTTTATTCAGGTTCAGGTTCAGCTAGAGGAAAAAAAAAAATCAATTTTAAAATGGCGCCCCCCGTGCCTGCGCAGTAGCTGCTATCAGTGTCTAGCTGTGATCCGATAGCTGCTACTGCACATGCGCCAGTGGCGCCATGTTACTGGAGAAGAAAAAAAAAATCCTCCTCCAAGATGGCGCCGCCCGTGCCTGCGCAGTAGAAGCTCGGAGATAGCCGAGTGATCAGTGACATGTCAGCAGTCTGCATATGAATATATAATCAGAACACGCATACACCAACCCCACCTTAGGGCACAAGAATTTCATTAACACAAAACTGAAAATAAAGATTAAACAACAACCACAAGACGGATTTCATCAACCAAGGTATCATTTTCATCAGTATAATGGCACCAACCTGACACTGTAGGTTACTGAGCACAATCCTGCTGACAGGTTCCCTTTAAAGGGGCCCACTGAGTCTCTTTCGCCCGGGGCTTACAAAAACCTGGAGCCGGCCCTGGGTACGTGTGTCGATTTTGTCGTATGTGGAGAAATTAAAAAAAAAAAAAAATTTCCACCTCTCCATTCTGATATTCCGTGAAAATCGGACCCCACACGGCTGTAATCCAAGTGAAGCCCAATATTTTCACGAACCCCTTGACTTACATTGACAATTTTGTTCTGAACCTCGGATCAAAATAGGATATGTCTCCGATATTTTCTTTCTGAGGTAAAAATCCAGACATGTGAATGGCCCCATAGACTATCATGGGTACGAGTGCTATCCGTCAAAATGAGACCTTAGTGTCTCTTCTTTCTGTCATCAATAGCAATTTTCATACTGAAACTGTTATTTTCATTTATGATTATACAATAAAATCTTGATCTATGACTCTAAGAACTAAGAATTGACCTTTCTGATCCAAGGTCAGTCAAACAGGCCAGACAAGTCTACGTCTTCATTTCACATAGCAAATATTGCGCCTAGGTTTCATCCATTTGTAGTTTCACAGCCTCGGCCACATCAAAGGCTTTCATTTACATAGTTTGACAAGAAATATTGCACCCTTAATCCCATCATTTCTCATTGATTGTTCCGGTAGATACATGATACTTTTGCTCTTTTCAGGCTGTCTTCTGGCGATTCCTGACACAGTGCAGACATCTCTTAGTTTCACCTTATGTATCATGGGAGTACGGTTACATTGTGAAATACTTCAGTGATTCTTCTGTTGTGAAAGAAGAAATGACATGAAACTTCCTTTATATGTGTCATTTGACAAATAAACCCTACACCCAATTATTCACGCACTATATATCTGTATCTGACTGTAATGACTGCATGCTTTCACCGTTTTCTGTGTTCCTATCAAGCTTTGCATTTTTACCATGTTTTTATTAATGTTGGTATTAAAAAATGAGCAGTAATATTCCCATTTCATTCCTGGGCATTTTTCGTTTTTACGTTCTATTTTTTTTTTCTTCCAAAAGCCATAACTTTGCTTTAATTTTGCACTGACAGAGTAGCCTTATTAGGGCTTTTATCTTTGTGGGGCGAGTTGCAGTTTTGAATGACACCTTTCATTTTTCTATGCCATTGTCAGAAAAATGTAAAAAAAATCCCAGTAGGATGAAATAGTAAAAAAATGAAATTCTGCTACTTTTTTGTTTCGTTTTTACATCGTTCACTATGCAGTAAACGTGACCTGGTAATATGATTCTCCGGGTCAGGGTGAATACAGCCATGCCAAACTTTAAAGCGAACCTGTCACCAGTTTTGTCCTGTGTCAACTAAAACTATGACCTTAATAAAAGCCTGTGCTTCAGTCCATCAATGCTTATCTAACCCCTGACTCCATGAACCTTTTGAAGTTCTCCAGTGCTGTATGTTAATCCTGTGGGTCCAGTCCAATGGGCATGGTTTCTGCGGACTCCATCTATCCTCACGCGTCTCTATTCCTATACCCAGCTGCTGATAGCCATTCTCCTGCTGTAATTGACGTGGATGATGCCTTCTCCATCATCCACATAAGGTGAAATTGCCAGCTCACGTCACTGCCATATGCCGGCGCGTCTGCGCCTGAGATGAATCAGGCAAAGGACACCGCTGGACCGCGGCTAGGTAAGGAGAACATTTTCTTTTACTTTTGTTTTTGTAAAGCCGCACTATGAGGGCAGTATGGAGAGACATGGGGGCAGAATGGAGAGACTTGGGGGCAGAATGGAGAGACATGGGGGCAGAAAGGAGAGAAATGGGGGCAGAAAGTAGAGACATGGGGCAGAATGGAGAGACATGAGGCATTATGGAAAGATATGGGGGCAGTATGGAGAGACATGGGGCAGAATGGAGAGAGGGATATGGGGCAGTATAGAGAGACATGGGGGCAGAATGGAAAGACATGGGGCAGAATTTAGATACATGTGGCAGACATGAAGGCAGTATGGAGAGACTTGGGGCAGAATGGAGAGACATAGGGCAGAATGGAGGGAAATAAGGGCTGCATGGAGATACATGGGGAAGAAGGGAGAGACATGGGGGCAGTATAGAGAGAAATGGGGGAAGTATTAAAAAACATGGGGGCAAAATGGAGAGATATGGAGACAGAATGGGGAGACATGGGGCATTTTGGAGAGATATGGGGACAGAATGGAGAGACATGGGGACAGAATGGAGAGACATGGGGCAGAATGGAGAGAAGGGGCAGTATGGGGAGACATGTCTCAAGGGGGCCCGAAAATGTTGCCAGTATTGGGCCCTGAAATTCTTGGTGGCAAACCTGTCTATTCTAGTAAGGAGTGTAAATTATGGTTTTCTATTAAGCCCAGCCCTTGGATGACCTTCACAGAAGGACCAAGTTGGCAGCTGTGGAGGCCTTCAACAAAAATTGTAATATTGTTCAAATGGTAGAGAGACCAAGATGTCCTTAATAGGATCTCTGTTATGTTTGGCTGGTGGTTAGGAGCATAAGAAATGATCAGATGAGCAAACTAGCAATACGGGACGAGCTCTGGGAAGTGGGAGCTCTGCTAATCGCAACCCCTAATCCTATCACAACAACTAGCAATAGCCGTGGAGCGTTCCTGACTCTGCCTAGACGCCTCTTCATAGCCTAAGAGCTAACTACCCCTAAAGATAGAAAATACAGCCTACCTTGCCTCAAAGAAATAGGAAGCCCCCACATATATTGACTGTGAGTTAAGATGGAAGTCACAAACACAGGCATGAAATAGGTTTCAGCATAGGAGGCCAGACTAACTAAACAGACAGAGGATAGAAAAGGTATCTTTGCGGTCAGCATAAAAACTAACAAAAAACCACGCAGAGTGTGCAAAAGAAACCACCGCACCGACTCACGGTGCGGTGGTGCCACTCTGCATCCCTGAGCTTCCAGCTAACAAGATTAAATCATAATAGCAAGCTGGACAAAAACAGAGTGGTAACAAATAAGCTAGCAGGGACTTCGCTTTGCTGAAATAGACAGGTCTTCTGAAAGATCCAAGAGAACTGAACCAGTGCTAGGACATTGACAGCTGGCATCAAGTAAAGATCTGAGTGGAGTTAAATAGAGCAGCCAGCCAAGGCCTGAACGAGATCAGCTGGAGAAGGAATCTCAGAACCAGCAGCTCCACTCACAGCCACCAGAGGGAGTCAATGAACAGAACTCACCGAAGTACCATTCAAAGCCACAGGAGGGAGCTCGAGAACCGAATTCACAACAGTACCCCCCCCTTGAGGAGGGGTCACCGAACCCTCACCAGAGCCTCCAGGCCGCTCCGGACAAGCCAAATGAAAGGCACGAACAAGATCGGCAGCATGAACATCAGAGGCAACTACACAGGAATTATCCCCCTGACCATAACCTTTCCACTTGACTAGGTACTGAAGTTTCCGTCTCGAAATACGAGAATCCAAAATCTTCTCCACCACATACTCCAACTCCCCCTCAACCAACACCGGGGCAGGAGGATCAACGGAGGGAACCATAGGAGCCACATATCTCCGCAACAACGACCTATGGAACACATTATGGATGGCAAAAGAAGCTGGAAGGTCCAAACAAAATGACACAGGATTAATAATTTCAGAAATCTTATAAGGACCAATGAAACGAGGCTTAAACTTAGGAGACGAAACATTCATAAGAACAAAACGAGACGACAACCAAACCAAATCCCCAACACGAAGTCGGGGACCAACACAGCGACGGCGGTTAGCGAAACATTGAGCCTTCTCCTGGGACAACGTCAAATTGTCCACTACGTGAGTCCAAATTTGCTGCAACCTGTCCACCACGGAATCCACACCAGGACAGTCCGAAGGCTCAACCTGCCCTGAAGAAAAACGAGGGTGGAAACCAGAATTACAGAAAAAAGGTGAAAACAAGGTGGCCGAGCTGGCCCGATTATTAAGGGCGAACTCAGCCAAAGGCCAGAAGGACACCCAATCGTCCTGATCAGCAGAAACAAAGCATCTCAGATATGTTTCCAAAGTCTGATTGGTTCGTTCGGTTTGGCCATTTGTCTGAGGATGGAAAGCTGAAGAAAAAGACAAATCAATGCCCATCTTAGCACAAAAGGACCGCCAAAATCTTGAAACAAACTGGGAACCTCTGTCCGACACGATGTTCTCCGGAATGCCATGTAACCGAACCACATGCTGGAAAAACAATGGAACCAAATCAGAGGAGGAAGGCAATTTAGGCAAAGGTACCAAATGGACCATCTTAGAGAAGCGATCACAAACCACCCAGATAACTGACATCCTCTGAGAGACAGGGAGATCCGAAATAAAATCCATGGAAATATGCGTCCAGGGCCTTTTCGGGACCGGCAAGGGCAAAAGCAACCCACTGGCACAAGAACAGCAGGGCTTAGCCCGAGCACAAGTCCCACAGGACTGCAGAAAATAACGCACATCTCGTGACAAGGAAGGCCACCAAAAGGATCTAGCCACCAAATCTCTGGTACCAAAGATTCCAGGATGACCAGCCAACACCGAACAATGAACCTCAGAGATAACTCTACTAGTCCATCTATCAGGGACAAACAGCTTCTCCGCTGGGCAACGGTCAGGTTTATCAGCCTGAAACTCCTGCAGCACCCGCCGCAAATCAGGGGAGATGGCAGACAAAATTACCCCCTCTTTGAGAATACCAGCCGGCTCAGGAACTCCCGGAGAATCAGGCACAAAACTCCTTGAAAGGGCATCAGCCTTCACATTCTTAGAATCCGGAAGGTACGAAACCACAAAATTAAAGCGGGAGAAAAACAGCGACCATCGAGCCTGTCTAGGATTCAACCGCTTGGCAGACTCGAGATAAGTCAGATTCTTGTGATCCGTCAAGACCACCACGCGATGTTTGGCTCCTTCAAGCCAATGTCGCCACTCCTCAAACGCCCACTTCATAGCCAACAACTCTCGATTACCCACATCATAATTGCGCTCAGCAGGCGAAAACTTTCTGGAAAAGAAAGCACATGGTTTCATCACAGAGCCATCAGAACCTCTTTGAGACAAAACAGCCCCTGCTCCAATCTCAGAAGCATCCACCTCGACCTGAAACGGGAGCGAAACATCTGGCTGACACAACACAGGGGCAGAAGACAAACGACGCTTCAGCTCCTGAAAAGCCTCAACGGCCGCAGAGGACCAATTGACCACATCAGCACCTTTCTTGGTCAAATCAGTCAATGGTTTAACAACACTAGAAAAATTAGCGATGAAGCGACGGTAAAAATTAGCAAAGCCCAGAAATTTCTGAAGGCTTTTCACAGAAGTAGGCTGAGTCCAATGATAAATGGCCTGAACTTTAACAGGGTCCATCTCGATAGTAGAAGGGGAAAAAATGAGGCCCAAAAATGAAACCTTCTGAACTCCAAAGAGACATTTAGACCCCTTCACAAACAAGGAATGAGCACGAAGGACCTGGAACACCATTCTGACCTGCTTCACATGAGACTCCCAATTGTCCGAAAAGACCGAAATATCATCCAAATATACAATCATGAATCTATCCAGGTACTTTCGGAAGATGTCATGCATAAAGGACTGAAACACAGATGGAGCATTAGAAAGCCCGAATGGCATCACCAAGTACTCAAAATGGCCCTCGGGCGTATTAAATGCTGTTTTCCATTCATCGCCCTGTTTAATACGCACAAGGTTATACGCCCCTCGAAGTTCTATCTTGGTGAACCAGCTAGCCCCCTTAATCCGATCAAACAAATCAGACAGTAGCGGCAAAGGGTGCTGAAATTTGACAGTGATTTTATTAAGAAGGCAGTAATCTATACAAGGTCTCAGAGAACCATCCTTCTTGGCCACAAAAAATAACCCTGCTCCCAACGGTGACGACGACGGGCGAATATGCCCTTTCTCCAAGGACTCCTTTATATAACTCCGCATTGCAGCGTGTTCTGGCACAGATAAATTGAACAGTCGGCCCTTCGGAATCTTACTACCAGGAATCAAATTAATAGCACAATCGCAATCCCTATGAGGAGTTAGGGCACTGGATTTGGGCTCATCAAATACATCCCGGTAATCTGACAAGAACTCAGGGACTTCAGAAGGATGGAAAGACGAAATAGACAACAATGGGACATCCCCATGTACCCCTTGACAACCCCAACTGGATACAGACATTGATTTTCAATCCAATACAGGATTATGGACCTGTAGCCATGGCAAACCCAAAACGACCACATCATGCAGATTATGCAACACCAAAAAGCGAATATCCTCCTGATGTGCAGGAGCCATGCACATGGTCTATTGAGTCCAGTACTGAGGCTTATTCTTGGCCAAAGGTGTAGCATCAATTCCTCTCAATGGAATAGGATACTGCAAGGGCTCCAAGAAAAAACCACAGCGCCTGGCAAACTCCAAGTCCATCAAATTCAGGGCAGCGCCTGAATCCACAAATGCCATAAAAGAATAGGACGACAAAGAGCAAATCAGAGTAACGGACAAAAGAAATTTTGGCTGTACAGTACCAATGGTGGCAGACCTAGCGAACCGTTTAGTGCGCTTAGGACAATCAGAGATAGCATGAGTGGAGTCACCACAGTAAAAACACAGCCCATTCTGACGTCTGTATTCTTGCCGTTCAGCTCTGGTCAAGGTCCTATCACATTGCATAGGCTCAAGCTTCTGCTCAGAAAACACCGCCAAATGGTGCACATTTTTGCGCTCACGTAAGAGTCGATCGATCTGAATGGCCAAGGACATAGACTCATTCAGACCAGCAGGCGTGGGGAATCCCACCATAACATCCTTAAGGGCTTCAGAAAGACCCTTTCTGAAAATTGCCACCAGGGCACACTCATTCCACTGAGTAAGCATAGACCACTTTCTGAACTTCTGACAATATACCTCCGTTTCATCCTGACCCTGACACAAAGCCAGCAAAATTTTCTCTGCCTGATCCACTGAATCTGGTTCATCATAAAGCAATCCAAGCGCCAGAAAAAACGCATCTACATTATGCAATGCAGGATCTCCTGGCGCAAGGGAAAATGCCCAGTCTTGAGGGTCGCCACGCAGCAAAGAAATAATGATTTTTACTTGCTGAATGAGGTCACCAGAGGAGCGGGGTTTCAAAGCAAAAAACAGTCTACAATTATTTTTGAAATTCAGGAACTTAGATCTATCCCCAGAAAACAAATCAGGAATTGGAATTCTGGGTTCTAACATCGGGTTCTGAACTACATAATCTTGAATGCTTTGTACCCTTGCAGTGAGTTGATCCACACAAGAGGACAGACCTTGAATGTCCATATCTACACCTGTGTCCTGAACCACCCAGAGGTTAAGGGGAAAAGAAATACAAAACACACTGCAGAGAAAAAAAAAATGGTCTCAGAACTTCTCTTATCCCTCTATTGAGATGCATTAACACTTTGTGGGCCAGCTGTACTGTTATGTTTGGCTGGTGGTTAGGAGCATAAGAAATGACCAGATGAGCAAACTAGCAATACGGGACGAGCTCTGGGAAGTGGGAGCTCTGCTGACCGCAACCCCTAATCCTATCACAACAACTAGCAATAGCCGTGGAGCGTTCCTGACTCCTAGACGCCTCTTCACAGCCTAAGAGCTAACTACCCCTAAAGATAGAAAATACAGCCTACCTTGCCTCAGAGAAATTCCCCAAAGAAATAGGCAGCCCCCACATATATTGACTGTGAGTTAAGATGGAAGTCACAAACACAGGCATGAAATAGGTTTCAGCATAGGAGGCCAGACTAACTAAACAGACAGAGGATAGAAAAGGTATCTTTGCGGTCAGCATAAAAACTAACAAAAAACCACGCAGAGTGTGCAAAAGAAACCACCGCACCGACTCACGGCGCGGTGGTGCCACTCTGCATCCCTGAGCTTCCAGCTAACAAGATTAAATCATAATAGCAAGCTGGACAAAAACACAGTGGTAACGAATAAGCTAGCAGGGACTTAGCTTTGCTGAAATAGACAGGTCTTCTGAAAGATCCAAGAGAACTGAACCAGTGCTAGGACATTGACAGCTGGCATCAAGTAAAGATCTGAGTGGAGTTAAATAGAGCAGCCAGCCCAGGCCTGAACGAGATCAGCTGGAGAAGGAATCTCAGAACCAGCAGCTCCACTCACAGCCACCAGAGGGAGTCAATGAACAGAACTCACCGAAGTACCATTCAAAGCCACAGGAGGGAGCTCGAGAACCGAATTCACAACAGATCTCTACCCAGCAGTTCTAAGTACCCTCCGGTCCTGAAACATGGGGTTACGGACTATATTCTACATTCGGTGGGATGCTCCTGCCATCTAACCCTTTTGAGATACCATTTTTGCACTTCTCAAGCTTTTGTCTGAAGAACTCATTATCTTCCTCCCCCAACTGGCACCATTTTAGAGTGTATCAGATTATATCGCCTCTATTGAAAAGGTAGATCAACACAAGGGTCTTCATGTCAGGAATGAGTCACACAAATGGATCATTTGATGAAAATGGACTCACAGCCACAGCTCATGATCAACAACAGTATATATTAAACTATGTCCCTCTGGGAATGGTGGATTGACATCGATACTGCCTGCTTTTATATTTTTTTTATACCCATCACCCCATTCTTTCTTTCTGTTCTTCTTCTTCATCTCTTCTTTCTTTCTATCATGGTCTACATATTTTATGTATGTAAAGAAAGCAGTCAGTGGTAACCATCATGATCGCAGACAATATTTATACTCACACCGGGTGAGATGCATTATTTGCTGACAGATGATATAATCAGATTTATAATCTCTATTGTAGAGCGTAGTCTGAAGATGACTTAATTGGACTAATGCCATCTACCTATGCATCTTGATGTGCTTTTACTGTGAAAAAAAATCTATGAAAGCTGATTATACAAAAAGAAGATGATAAACTTGAATTACTGTACTATATATAGTATGTGTATTATATAAAACTTGTTACCTGCGTCACTTGCCTTCACAGGTTATGACCTGGATGCCACTGGAAAGGGTTAATCTGGTCCACATAACACCATGTTCAAAAATATGATTTACTACCACCTTCAAACCAAGTTCTGACTTGACCTGTACCCCAGAAAGTAATCCAATATTTAGTAATACATTATATACTTAGTTGGTTATAAACTTTCAATATACTGTCAAATGTTCTCAATGGGGAGAGGGGAGTAAGGCACTATCAGACACCCTGAGGCTGTATATTTACTACGATAACATGAACAGTATATTTTCATTGCAACATATGCAGAACTATTATGTCATGACTCTACAGTTAAAATTCGCTTTTGCACAGATTCAGCAAAATGGCAGATGCTGTCCGCCATTTTTCTGAATCACAAAAGGCCATTTAATCATATACCTGAGACAGGGACAAGGGGGCATCCTCTACGTCTGAAGGAAAGAAGGTTTAAGCATAATAACAGGCGCGGATTCTTTACTGTAAGAGCAGTGAGACTATGGAACTCTCTGCCGTATGATGTTGTAATGAGTGATTCATTACTTAAATTTAAGAGGGGACTGGATACCTTTCTGGAAAAGTATAATGTTACAGGGTATATACACTAGATTCCTTGATAGGGCGTTGATCCAGGGAACTAGTCTGATTGCCGTATGTGGAGTCGGGAAGGAATTTTTTTCCCCAATGTGGAGCTTACTCTTTGCCACATGGGTTTTTTTTGCCTTCCCCTGGATCAACATGTTAGGGCATGTTAGGTTAGGCTATGGGTTGAACTAGATGGACTTAAAGTCTTCCTTCAACCTTAATAACTATGTTACTATGTTGCTATTAAAAGGTGCTTGCCTTTTAGAAAGCCGGGAGTTATGGCTTGCATGAGACTTGGGATTATTCTGAGCATGTGCATGGAAGTTCATGGCGCATCATGTCGCCCCGACCTTTCGTCCACTTGTGCAGAACCATCCCGAGGCTCATGAAAGAAGAAAGTCCCAGAAGAGTGTAAGAGGCCTGGGTGATTCTAACACAAGTAGGAGGGGATCAGAAAATGTGTTGAATTGCGATGAGTAGCGGAGGAGTTGGAGAGGTGAGCGGTAAGGTGAGAACAAAGAATTTTTTTTTCACAAATTACGTTTATAGACCCACCCCATAGCATAAAAAGTTACATTCAATTTCCGGGGAAAATGTAATTTTCAGGGGAAAAAACGTGTGAACAGGCGAATTCAAATTTTTTATGACTCTCTCACCTCATCATCAGTGCTCATCTCGTCTCAGTGCTTATGAGTAGTATACATACAGTATGTCGTGCTACAGTTCCCCACACATTAATCCACAATAGTGACCCTATCTCATTCTGAACTACGTGGTGCCGAAAACGATGATCTTTTGTACAGCATAAAGGATCATTTCATGTTTAGATTGCAAAATTATTGTGAAATGAGCATTCTTAGGAATGCTTGTTCATGATAATCTTGCAGTGTAAATAGACCTTTTAGGCTACTTTCACACTAGCGTCGGTGTTGCAGCGCAGCGACGCATAGTGTGGAAGCGCCGCACAACGGGGGCAGCGGATGGTGTTTTACATTGCATCCGCAGCCCCATTGTGATGTGCGGGGAGGCGGGGGCGGAGTTCCGGCCGCGCATGCGCGGTCGGAAAAGACGCTATCGACGCACAAAAAAAGTTACATGTAACGTTTTTTGTGCCATCGGTCCGACGCAACACGACGCAACCGTCGCACGACGGTTGCGACGTGTGCCAATGCGTCGCACTGCGTCGCTAATTCAAGTCTATGGAGAAAAAACGCATCCTGCAAGCAATTTTGTAGGATGCGTTTTTTCTACAGAACGACGCATAGCGACGTGCAGTGCACGACGCTAGTGTGAAAGAGGCCTTACCCTCCCATTCACTTTAGACTAAGGGTACTGTCACACAGTGGCACTTTGATCGCTACGACGGTACGATCTGTGACGTTCCAGCGATATCCATACGATATCGCTGTGTCTGACACGCAGCAGCGATCAGGGACTCTGCTGAGAATCGTACGTCGTAGCAGATCGTTTGGAACTTTATTTCGTCGCTGGATCTCCCGCTGTCATCGCTGGATCGTTGTGTGTGACAGCGATCCAGCGATGCGTTCGCTTGTAACCAGGGTAAACATCGGGTTACTAAGCGCAGGGCCGCGCTTAGTAACCCGATGTTTACCCTGGTTACCAGCGTAAAAGTAAAAAAAAAAAAAAACGTACATACTCACATTCCGGTGTCCTTCAGGTCCCTTGCAGTCTGCTTCCCGCTCTGACTGACTCCCGGCCGTAAGGCAGTACAGAGCACAGCGGTGACGTCACCGCTGTGATCTGCTTTCACTTTACGGCGGCACTCAGTCAGAGCGGGAAGCAGACGGCAAGGGACCTGAAGGACACCGAGATGTGAGTATGTAAGTTTTTTTTTTTTTTTACTTTTACGCTGGTAACCAGGGTAAACATCGGGTTACTAAGCACGGCCCTGCGCTTAGTAACCCGATGTTTACCCTTTGTTACCCGGGGACTTCGGCATCGTTGGTCGCTGGAGAGCTGTCTGTGTGACAGCTCTCCAGCGACCACACAATGACTTTCCAACGATCACAGCCAGGTCGTATCGCTGGTCGTGATCGTTGGAAAGTTGCAGAGTGTGACAGTACCCTAATGTATACCAAACTCGACGATATCAGCGAGTTTGGCTGACAGTCTAATGTTTATCAGGATGGCGGATCAATTGGCAGGGGAGATGCCGATTGCATTGTTCTTTCAATGATAAGCTGCTGCCAGATGTGTCTGTCCATGGCTGTTTCCACATAGCACACGGAGAGCGCTCAACCGAGCAAGCTCTGATCTGTATGGCAGACATGGCTGACTGCAGACAGCCATCTAATGGGTATGGCAGCTTTTACATATACATGAGATGACAAATCACTTACTCCCACTTCAGCCATTGTTCTCACTTTCCATGTACACAGTCTAATGACATGAGGATCTTTTGCGTTTGCTTCCTAGATCTACAACAAATAAAGTATGTTCATTGTATAATGAAAATTTGTGCAATTTAGTTATATACTAAATATGTCGTCCCATCATTTCTGATACTGATCAGTGCACGCCCTTTAATGACCAGTGTTTCAATAGTGATAATAATCAGTTTAAACGTTCAGTTAAACAGGGCCATAGTTCTAGAGATCACAGTGGACAGGGCTGTGCGATCTTCCACCAGTAAAGCAGGCCATCCACATCACATGGCCATTAGATGCCTGTAGGCCGAAAGATCGTTCAGCCGACAGCAATCTCATCCAATTCCCCCGAACACAGTAGAGCTTGTTCAGCTCTAAATTCCATATCAGTATGTCTTAACATTACATTTTGTACACGCTCCTGCATTCTCTATGAGTGATCCGTCGACTGACATGTTAGCCAGCGGCTTAACTCAGGGAGAAAAATACGATCGTCAGTCAGCAATCGGACATGTCTGATTGACATCTCTTGTGACTGTCAATTGGCTGGCACCTCATACACATTAGACCATCGGCCGAACTCATCGATATTGGTGGGTTCGGTCGACATAAGTCTAATGTGTAGGACCAGCTTATGCTTGGTCGGCCCGCTCTACCACGATTGTCAGCGCTGGCTGAACTTGGGTCATGCCCCTGAATTTACATACAGTGGGTACGGAAAGTATTCAGACCCCTTTAAAGTTTTCACTCTTTGCTTCATTGTAGCCATTTGGTAAATTCAAAAAAGTTCATTTTTTTCTCATTAATGTACACTCTGCACCCCATCTTGACTGAAAAAAGCAGTAATTTTTGCAAATTTATTAAAAAAGAGAAACTGAAATATCATGTGGTCATAAGTATTCAGACCCTTTGCTCAGTATTGAGTAGAAGCACCCTTTTGAGCTAGTACAGCCATGAGTCTTCTTGGGAATGATGCTACAAGTTTTGTTTTTCAAACCTAGATTTGAGGATCCTCTGCCATTCTTTCTTGCAGATCCTCTCCAGTTCCGTCAGGTTAGATGGTGAACGTTGGTAGACAGCCATTTTCAGGTCTCTCCAGAGATGCTCAATTGGGTTTAGGTCAGGGCTCTGGCTGGGCCAGTCAAGACTGGTAACAGAGTTGTTCTGAAGCCACTCCTTTGTTATTTTAGCTGTGTGCTTAAGGTCATTGTTTTGCTGAATGGTGAACCTTCAGCCAAGTCTGAGGTCCAGCGCACTCTGGAAGAGGTTTTCATCCAGGATATCTCTGTACTTGGCTGCATTAATGTTTCCTTCAATGGCAACCAGTCGTCCTTTCCCTGCAGCTGATAAACACCCCCATAGCATGATGCTGCTACCACCATGTTTCACTGTTGGGATTGTATTGGGCAGGTGATGAGCAGTGCCTGGTTTTAGGATTATCACCAAAAATGGTCTCATCAGACCAGAGAATCTTATTTCCCATACTATGGAAGCCCTTCATGCATTTTTTAGCAAATTCAATGCGGGCTTTCATTTGTCTTGCACTGAGGAGAGGCTTCCGTTGGGCCACTCTGCCATAAAAGCCCAACTGGTGGAGGGCTGCAGTGATAGTTGACTTCGTGGAGCTTTCTACCATCTCCCTATTGCATCTCTGGATCTCATCCACAGTGATGTTGGGGTTCTTCGTTACCTCTCTCACCAAGGCTCTTCTCCCACGATTGCTCAGTTTGGCTGGATGGCCAGGTCTAGGAAGACTTCTGGTTGTCCCAAACTTCTTCCATTTAATGATTATGGAGGACACTGTGCTCTTAGGAACCTTGACTACTGCAGAAATTCTTTTGTAACCTTGGCCAGACCTGTGCTTTGCCACAATTCTGTCTCTGAGCTCCTTGGCCAGTTCCTTTGACCTCATGATTCTCATTTGGTCTGACATGCACTGTGAGCTGTGAGGTCTTATATAGACAGGTGTGTGCCTTTCCAAATCAAGTCCTATCAGTTTAATTAAACACAGCTGGACTCCAATGAAGGAGTAGAACCATCTAAAGGAGGATCACAAGGAAATGGACAGCATGTGACTTAAATATAAGTGTCTGAGCAAAGGGTCTGAATACTTATGACCATGGGATATTTCAATGTTTCTTTATTATTAACCCCTTTACACCCAAGGGTGGTTTGCACATTAATGACCGGGCCAATTTTTACAATACTGACCACTGTCACTTTATGAGGTTATAACTCTGGAACGCTTCAACGGATCCTGGTGATTCTGACACTGTTTTCTCATGACATATTGTACTTCATGATAGTGATAAAATTTCTTTGATATTACCTGTGTTTATTTGTGAAAAAAACGGAAATTTGGCGAAAACTTTGAACATTTTGCAATTTTCCAAATTTGAATTTTTATGCACTTAAATCACAGAGAAATGTCACACAAAATACTTAATAAGTAACATTTCCAACATGTCTACTTTACATCAGCACAATTTTGGAACCAAAATTGTTTTTTGTTAGGGAGTTATAAGGGTTAAAAGTTGACCAGCAATTTCTCATTTTTACAACACCATTTTTTTTTAGGGACCACATCTCATTTGAAGTCATTTTGAGGGGTCTATATGATAGAAAATAACATAGTATGACACCATTCTAAAAACTGCACCCCTCAAGGTGCTCAAAACCACATTCAAGAAGTTTATTAACCCTTCAGGTGTTTCACAGGAATTTTTGGAATGCTTAAATAAAAATTAACATTTAACTTTTTTTCACAAAAAATTTACTTCAGCTCCAATTTGTTTTATTTTACCAAGGGTAACAGGAGAAAATGGACCCCAGAAGTTGTTGCACAATTTGTCCTGAGTACGCCGATACCCCATATGTGGGGGTAAACCACTGTTTGGGCGCATGGCAGAGCTCGGAAGCGAAGGAGCGCCATTTGACTTTTCAATGCAAAATTGACTGGAATTGAGATGGGATGCCATGTTGCGTTTGGAGAGCCCCTGATGTGCCTAAACATTGAAACCCCCCACAAGTGACACAATTTTGGAAAGTAGACCCCCTAAGGAACTTATCTTGATGTGTGGTGAGCACTTTGACCCATTAAGTGATTCACAGAAGTTTATAATGCAGAGCAGTAAAAATAAAAAATCATATTTTTTCACAAAAATGATCTTTTCGCCCCCAATTTTTTATTTTTCCCAAGGGTAAGAGAAGCAATTGGACAACAAAAGTTGTTGTACAATTTGTCCTGAGTACGCTGATACCCCATATGTGGGGGTAAACCACTGTTTGGGCGCATGGGAGAACTCGGAAGGGAAGGAGCACCGTTTGACTTTTCAATACAAAATTGACTGGAATTGAGATGGGACGCCATGTTGCGTTTGGAGAGTCCCTGAAGTGCCTAAACATTGAAACCCCCCACAAGTGACACCATTTTGGAAAGTAGACCCCCTAAGGAACTTATCTAGATGTGTGGTGAGCACTTTGACCCATTAAGTGATTCACAGAAGTTTATAATGCAGAGCAGTAAAAATAAAAAATCATATTTTTTCACAAAAATGATCATTTCGCCTCCAATTTTTTATTTTCCCAAGGGTAAGAGAAGAAATTGGACCCCAAAAGTTGTTGTACAATTTGTCCTGAGTACGCTGATACCCCATATGTGGGGGGGAACCACCGTTTGAGCGCATGGCAGAGCTCGGAAGGGAAGGAGCGTCATTTGGAATGCAGACTTAGATGGAATGGTCTGCAGGTGTCACATTGTGTTTGCAGTGCCCCTAATGTACCTAAACAGTATAAACCCCCACAAGTGACCCCATATTGGAAACTATACCCCCCAAGGAACTTATCTAGATGTGTTGTGAGAACTTTGAACCCCCAAGTGTTTCACTACAGTTTATAACGCAGAGCCGTGAAAATAAAAAATCCTTTTTTTCCAAAAAAATTATTTTTAGCCCCCAGTTTTGTATTTTCCCAAGGGTAACAGGAGAAATTGGACCCCAAAAGTTGTTATCCAATGTGTCCTGAGCACGCTGATACCCCATATGTTGGGGTAAACCCCTGTTTGGGTGCACGGGAGAGCTCGGAAGGGAAGGAGCACTGTTTTACTTTTTCAACGCAGAATTTCCTGGAATTGAGATCGGACACCATGTCGCTTTTGGAGAGCCACTGATGTGCCTAAACAGTGGAAACCCCCCAATTATAACTGAAACCCTAATCCAAACACATCCCTAACCCTAATCCCAACGGTAACCCTAACCACACCCCTAACCCTGACACACCCCTAACCCTAATCCCAACCCTATTCCCAACCGTAAATGTAATCCAAACCCTAACCCTAACTTTAGCCCCAACCCTAACCCTAACTTTAGCCCCAACCCTAACTGTAGCCTTCACCCTAGCCCCAACCCTAACCCTAGCCCTAACCCTTGCCCTAACCCTATCCCTAACCCTAGCCCTAACCCTAGCCTTAACCCTAACCCTAATGGGAAAATGGAAATAAATACATTTTTTTAATTTTTTAATTTTTCGCTAACTAAGGGGGTGATGAAGGGGGGTTTGATTTACTTTTATAGCAGGTTTTTTAGCGGATTTTTATGATTGGCAGCCGTCACACACTGAAAGACGCTTTTTATTGCAAAAAATATTTTTTGCGTTACCACATTTTGAGAGCTATAATTTTTTCATATTTTGGTCCACAGAGTCATATGAGGTCTTGTTTTTTGCGGGACGAGTTGGCATTTTTATTGGTAACATTTTCGGGCACGTGACATTTTTTAATCGCTTTTTATTCAGATTTTTGTGAGGCAGAATGACCAAAAACCAGTTATTCATGAATTTCTTTTGGGGGAGGCGTTTATACCGTTCCGCGTTTGGTAAAATGGATAAAGCAGTTTTATTCTTTGGGTCAATACGATTGCAGCGATACCTCATTTATATCATTTTTTTATGTTTTGGCGCTTTTATACGATAAAAACTATTTTATAGAAAAAATAATTTTTTTTGCATCGCTTTATTCTGAGGACTATAACTTTTTTCTTTTTTCTTTGATGATGCTGTATGGCAGCTCATTTTTTGCGGGACAAGATGACGTTTTCAGCGGTACCATGGTTATTTATATCCGTCTTTTTGATCGCGTGTTATTCCACTTTTTGTTTGGCAGTATGATAATAAAGCGTTGTTTTTTGCCTCGTTTTTTTTTTTTTTTTTACGGTGTTCACTGAAGGGGTTAACTAGTGGGACAGTTTTATAGGTCGGGTCGCTACGGACGTGGCAATACTAAATATGTGTACTTTTATTGTTTTTTTTTTATTTAGATAAAGAAATGTATTTATAGGAACAATATTTTTTTTTTTTTGCATTTTTTTGGGGAATTTTTTTAAATTTTTTTACACATGTGAATATTTTTTTTTTACACTGTAACATTGCCCCTGGGGGGGCATCATGTTATAGTGTAAGATCGCTGATCTGACAGTTTGCACAGCACTCTGACGTGCACAGCTCCTCCAGGCTTCCCGGCGCCTGTTCTGAGCAGGCACTGTGAAGCCACCTCCCTGCAGGACCCGGATTCCGCGGCCATTTTGGATCCGGGCCTGCTGTAGGGTGGAGGGTCTCAGGGAAGCACGCAGGGAGCCCCCGCCCTGCGCGATGCTTCCCTATACCGCCGGAACACTGCGATCATGTTTGATCGCAGTGTGCCGGGGGTTAATGTGCCAGGGGTGGTCCGTGACCGCTCCTGGCACATAGTGCCGGATGTCAGCTGCGATAGTCAGCTGACACCCGGCCGCGATCGGCTGCGCTCCCCCCGTGAGCGCGGCTGATCGCTATGACGTACTATCCCGTCGAGGGTCAGATAGGCCCAGGTCACCTCGACGGGATAGTACGTCTAAGGTCAGAGAGGGGTTAAATTTGCAAAAATTTCTACATTTGTTTTTTTGTTTCAGTCAAGATGGGGTGCAGAGTGTACATTAATGATAATAAAATGAACTTTTTTTAATTTACCAAATGGCTGCAATATAACAAAGAGTGAAAAATTTAAAGGGGTCTGAATACTTTCCGTACCCACTGTATTCTCCAGTCTTTGCTTTTATTACTACTGTATTTTTCTTCTTTTAGTTTCATCTCTAGATTGTCGTTACATTGTTATTTAAAACCGTATTCTAAATGACCTATCAGAAATAACATGCACAACTGTTCCCACTCGAGACCCCGACTATTTACATAGTTACATAGTTATTAAGGTTGAAGGAAGACTTTAAGTCCATCTAGTTCAACCCATAGCCTAACCTAACATGCCCTAACATGTTGATCCAGAGGAAGGCAAAAAAAAACCATGTGGCAAAGAGTAAGCTCCACATTGGGGAAAAAAATTCCTTCCTGACTCCACATACGGCAGTAGCCTACAGTATACAACCACTTACAAAGGGCTGCTCTTTCTGAGACAGAACCCAGTTGATCACATTGCTTGTAATGTAATACTGCATTTCTACCGTAGTGATAAAACCAAAGGTTTCCCTCTAGGATAACAAGTGATTGTCTGCTGATCTTGAGGCCGGCTTCAAAAGCAGTTGAGGTATCCTTTTTAGTTAAGGCACTGGCGATATCACAGGTTGATCAGGGCATTTTAGAGGTTCTTTCATATGGGCAGATGCAATTGGTATAGGGACTAATACTTGTCACTATGAGTTAGCATAGTTTGCCTTGACTTTGCAGCACATAGCCTATTTGCACAACCATAATTTTAAAGTTTTGTTTTCCTCCATTCTTTTATTGCCACCTGTCACGGCTCCTGGGTATATTTGCTGCAGGGAGAGCTGCACACAGCAGCAAGGGAGCTGAGCAAAACACCGGGTTACTAACCAGGTTACAAACAGGACCTGAACCATGTGACAGAGTGGGAGGTGGTCGGCAGGGCCGGACTTAGCCCAAAAGGCGCCCTGTGCGAGGCTGCAGGACGACGCCCCCCCCCCTCCAAACTTTGAAAGAAAACAATAACTCTTTAATATTCACAACAACACGTTTACTTAGAAAACTTGTGTTTCCCTGCAAAACACTTGAAGAAACACTAATATTGCAATAACGGGAATTATAAAGTGCTTTAAAGCGGACCAAAAGGAAAAAATGACGCTTGGTCCAAAGCCATATGGGCTGACAGCCAATCAGAGTGCAGAGCGGCGGCCTGCAAGGCCAAACACCGCCACACCATGACCAGATGACATATTACCACCACAGTGATCGAATAATATCAAATACAAGGAACGAATACCACAACATCATGACCAGACCACATATTACCACCACATAGTGACTGAATACTACAATACTGATCAATAATAAAAAAAAACACAATACTATCACCATAAGTGCCATTATACACAGGAGATCTGTACTTAGTATGCAGCGTCTGTGTATAGGTAATACAGTGATCACCGGTGACATACACAGGACCTCAGTATATAGTATACAGTGTATAGTGTCAGTGTATAGGTAACACACTGACTCACCAGTGACATCTCTAGGTGAAGTCCTTCATCTTTCATCCCGCACAGACCGCCATCACTTCATCCAGCCAGGACTCGTCTCTGCAGGAAATAACACAGTTATCTCGAGTTCCACTTGCAGAACACATTACTTAATTTTCCCAACTTCTACATTACACCACATGAAGAAGGCGACATAGTGTCACTCTACACAGTAATAGGACCGCCCCTCCATTTAAAACAGTATACTCAAAAAATAAAATAAATACATCACTGCAGTAATAATATCCCTTAATTAGCCCCTATGGTAATAATATTCGCCATCCTGGCCCCCGTGTGTCTCATTCCTGGCGTCAGCCATATATTCTCCCATCCTGCCCTAATGAGTATCTATCCTGCCCCATATGATCTTCCCATCCTGCCCCATCTGTCTCCATCGTATCCATCCTGCCCCATCTGTCTCCAATCCTGCCTCCAGTGTCTCCAGTCATGACGCCATGTCTGTCATCCTGCCCCGTGTCTCCATTCTGCCCCTGTGTCAAGCATTCTGCCCGTGTCCAGCATTCTGCACCAGTGTCCAGCGTTCTGCATCAGTGTCCAGCGTTCTGCCCCAGTGTCCAGCGTTCTGCCCCAGTGTCCAGCGTTCTGCCCCAGTGTCCAGCGTTCTGCCCCAGTGTCCAGCGCTCTGCCCCAGTGTCCAGCGTTCTGCCCCAGTGTCCAGCGTTCTGCCCCAGTGTCCAGCGTTCTGCCCCTGTGTCCAGCGTTCTGCCCCAGTGTCCAGCGCTCTGCCCCAGTGTCCAGCGTTCTGCCCCAGTGTCCAGCGTTCTGCCCCAGTGTCCAGCGTTCTGCCCCAGTGTCCAGCGCTCTGCCCCCCCTGTGTCCAGCTTTCTGCCCCGTCTCCAGCTTTCTGCCCCAGTGTCCAGCTTTCTGCCCCAGTGTCCAGCTTTCTGCCCCAGTGTCCAGCGTTCTGCCTCCCTGTGTCCAGCTTTCTGCCCTGCCCCCCCCCTCCCGATCGCCGCTCTCAATAATAATTAAAAAAAAAAAACAAGTTCTTCTTACCTGACCGCGATCCTGCTCTATCTGCTTATCGGTGGGGGCGGCCATCTTCCTGAGGCCGCGCGTGCGCAGGTGGAGTGCTCTGCTGCCCGGGGCTTCAGGAAAATGGCCGCGGGATGCCGCGCATGCGCAGATGGAGATCGCGGCGGCCATTTTTCTGAAGCCGAGAAGCGAACAGCCAGGTAAATTCTGCGCCGCCGGCGACCCGCCCCCCCGCATTGTGCCGCCCCCCGCATTGTGCCGCCCCCTTCCTACGCCACTGCCAGGGGGGGCCCGATGACCGGGGGCGTGGTAACCGGAATGCTGGCAGATGGAAATTTTAGAAAACGGCTGCCCCGTACCGGGTCGTACCGGCTGAATCCCACCCCTGATTTTGATGTAATGTGACATTAATCTGCTGAGCTCAATAAATGCGCCCCTTGTATGCTAACGAGCCTTGGCGCCCTGTGCGGCCGCACAGGTCGCACAGGGCAAAGGCCGGCCCTGGTGGTCGGGGGCGGAGCCAGATTCCGGGGTGCAGAGGAGACGATACACACAGGAGAATAGTCAAACAAGCTAAGATCAGAGCCAGGAGAGCACGAGGTACCAAAAAGGTGAGACAGGGGATTGTCAGAAGTGAAGCCAGAGGTAAGAAATCCCAAAGAACAAATGAGCAGAGTAACACACAGAGAGCAAGGAGCACAATTGCAAACCGAGCAGACACTCCAGGAGTCAGGCACACAGACTAGAATTAGAGTATAGCTAACAGGGAATCCTAGTCTGGAGTGAGTATAAATACCCCTTCCAGATCGAAAGGGAGGCCAGAAAAATTAACCCTGAGAGAACAGGACATTAACCATGTCCTAACCATGACACCACCATTTTGAATGAGCCAATGATCTGGAACAAGCTTTCTTATGAATGCCACTCATCGGCCTATATAAAAGGGTTATTACATTTTCTTTGACATCAGGTATAACAAATTTTCCATCTGTAAACCTGCCACAAAGCCAATGACTAGAACTAACACTATAACAGGGATCTATTGTGCTATTATTTGCAATCAGTAATGGGGAGGGGGGTTATCATGGTTCCGATTTTCCTATTCCAATTTATTGTTCTTCTTATTCTGCTCATTTTTATAACTGCCTAGTAGAGAGACTTAAGAGCTATTCTGAAAGAACAAGTTAGTCCTGAATGGAGCCGTCATGCACATGCGCGCCCTCCATTCATTGTCCGTAGGGTGGCCGAGTTCAGAGCTCAGCTCTTTCCGGCAGTTCCAGAGCTCCGATCTTAGGAATGTTGGTTTCTGAGCCCATAGCCCATAGGATAAGTGAAAAGTTTTTATTTTTTGCTGGGGAGGGCGAGGAAGTCCTCTAAAGAATGTATATCAAGAAAAATCATGTGTCACTATTTTTCAAAGAAAATAATAGATGTATGAAGTTTACAGAACAAAATGAGAGTAATAATAAAGGAGACAAGCTTTTATTATTATTTGTTATTCTGGCTGAGAAGCAAAAACCTCATTAGCATGGTGGCATTGTGTAATGCATTTCATAAAGCCCCAGGGAGCTATTGTTTTACTGGTATTTTTACACAGGGCATACACAGACTCATTTTTTTTGCAAGCACAAAGAAGAAGCCTACTTTTGTGCTAATAGTATGTATCGCTGCACAATTCTAACTGTATTGGACTTGGACTGTGCATTCGCTGAACATCCAGGTCATATTATTGTACAAACATGAGGGGTCACTTATTACCATGGCAACCAACACTAAATATTCCAATCAAACCATCAATGAAAACTTTCTTCTTCCACTGAGCAGACGCAATGCCTATTATGTGCACCCCAAATATTGCCTTGATCCATTACAGGCTTGGACTGGCCCACAGGAGAACAAGAAAATCCTCTGGTGGGGCCCTGTACAAGAGACGTCCACCACCCTCTTATATGAGCAGTACTTGACACTATATACTTGAATCACTATGTATAACCAAAAAGGAGTACTACAAAAAAACCCTTAAAATATAACTTTTAATATTTAGAGTAAAAATTACCCATATCAGAGGGTCAGGAGACAGTAATACCTTAATCTACCTTAACATTGATAAGAAAGGATAGAGACTAAAATGGTGGGGGGGTGTGATCTTTCCCTTACTCACCCTACCTCACAGCGGAGGTTGGAACCCTAAGTTCGTCATGGCGCCCCCACTCATCAATGGCTCTCCCTTATGACCCTACAGGAACTTAACAAATGAAACTACCACCACACCACAACCTTATCTAAAGTGCAATAGTGCTTATAAGGTGCAATGAAAGCTGTTGAAATCTTATGTGGATCAGTTTTCCACAGCAAAAGGGTCTAAAAGATATTTACCCTTATACACGTATAATATGGGAGGTGCAATAGGTGTCAAATAACAAACACAGAATAATTTTAAATATTTGAGATATTCAGCAACAATAATCTTGCCTATAATATCAAGACATATATGACACCCAAGATATACCCAAACACTTTAGTTATATACACAAAATAGTATTTTGGGAAGTAATAATGTGTAAATGCGCAAGCCGAGTAATATGGTATTCAATCGGATAATACAAAATCACAATGCGCCATACACATGCACCTCCAGCATTTCATACAGACATTAATGGCAATTTAACATCTATAAAAATGGTCAAGAAAAAAATAGGATGTACTCATCCATATACGGCCGCCCATCCCGACGCGATTCCCCCTAGGACAATACACCAGGGTTCATCAGGGGAAGGAGTGGGGCTTCTCACAGTCCGAGGCAGCTGTAATAAGCCGCGTGTCGGAATGACCGCTCACAATGAAGGGCTGCCATGAATCACTATGTACAAAGACAGCATCTTATTAATTTACCAATCTACCCAGTTCATTGTTATATACATTTGTGATTGAGGATAATGTCACAACTGCATGTAGCCGAAGAGTGGGGCTCTGGAGTTGTTTCCAGGTGGGCCCTTGGCACCCCAGTCCCACACCATCTTATTATGTAATTCTGGCCCTTGAAATTGATACTTGCCCTCTGTCAAGCTGTAACCTTTAGGTCAGGGCTTTGATGGATGACCAATAACAGAGGTTGCATTCTCAAGCCCTATGTCAGAAGGCTGTACTAGCAATGTACACAGTGCATCTCACGGACAGCTCCAAGATCCTGTCTAAGTACAAAACTTCTTTCTTTCCTTGACAGAGCATAGCAAAAAGGAGTATTTTATGGTACCTCCACTGGATTTGATAGGTGTGGGACGAATCATGACAGCTAGGACCTGTGCCTATCAGGCATTTCTGGCAGATACATTTAAAAGTGTGGTGCAATGCGGAGAGGCCTCATGCTGGCACCCGATCCCCCTTCCGACTCATGGGCCCTGTGGCGGACGCGTGGTCTGCCGCTATTAGCAGTACACCACTGATTTATGGTATATCCTGTACATGTGTCTAGGATGTGACTACCCTTTTAAAAATGTAGATGGTAGTAATAATAAAACATGTTATTCTTTACTGATTGGAATTTAGGTAGTGGTTTCCAAAGTTTTTTTTACCTATACCGATCAAATAGATTTGGGTACTAGGTGTGGGATAAAAGCCAGAAAAGTATCCAAAAGATAAACTAGAATAAGCTTTCCATTGTACTTGTCCTACTTTAAAGGTATTGTCCAGTGAGATAAAGTTAATTATTGTAATAATAAAACCTATTATTTTCCACTTAGATTGTGAGCGGGATCCTCCTTTTGAGCAGGACCCTCATTTCTTGCGTTTGAATAGTGAATTATGTATTAATACATTCATTATGAAAAAAAAGTTTAAAGCCTCATCATAAATTTTAATTATATATTTTGAAATAAAACTTTGAAGATTTTATTCAGTTGCCGACACTTATAATGTTTTTAAATTATGTGTTAGTGCTCATTCAGACGTCCTTGCATCACAATGCGAGGACTTGCCGCCAGTTTCCCCATCTGAGCATGAAAGTTCCATAGGAATATGTGAAACTGCAATGCTTGGGTTGGGAGAGCTGCAGACAGTCCGTGCTCGGACCGACTGACACGGACGTCTGAATGAGCCCTCACTCTGTAATGTCTAATAAGGTCTGAACCTGTGCCTCTTGGTTGTAACGCATAAGGGAGCATGTAGAAATAAAATGATGATGATTTTTATTATTAATAATAATGTACATTTACTACTGCCCCAATTTCAGGCTTTCTAATATCTGCATTTTTCTAGCACAGGTAGAAGCTTCCTTCCCCTTCCTATGTATCAGTAACGTGATGAAGTTGGCTGTCTGTCTGGTTCGTTAGTTCTGTCTTTGCAACAACAATGATGGCTGAAATTAAACTAAAAGGGCATTTATTATTACGAATTATGACATTTTTTCATCTTGCTGTGCATTGCCATAACAATTGCATTCAATAGAGAATTAATTTCTGACAAATATATACAGAAAACTCTCCATATACATGAAAGCTTCAAACTGAAGGACAGACATAACATAGCCATGTCCTTAAGGTCTTAGGATTCAGTTATGATTGTGGTGAAAGTAGACCTGAACAAAATTACGTTGTATGAATATGGTGTTAAGATTTTTTATCTGGTGAGACCCTACGACTTTCTCGCTACGTGTTGTCAATATCAGAGTGTACATCTCTAAAACAATCTGCCATAGACAATGCAGAAAGTCCCCGGCCATGCTCTTCTCTGCATGATACATGTGGGTGTTTTTCTATGATATCACTTTGTAGAAATCTGGACAGAACAAATGAGGGGGCTAACACTGCTTCCATCACTTTCCTGTTTTCTTTTCTACATCCTCACAGTACTCCAGGGATTCCCCCCTCCAGTTACTAGCATTTTAGCAATAAATGTGACATAAACAAACACATGAAAACTAGAACAAGAGATCACATGCCATGAAATATGTGCGAAACAAGCCGAAACTTCTTTATGTTATTGTATATGGGGTGGATCACGAGCATAGCTCCACCAAGGTCTTATGTGTGTATTCACATTCTGTTCTAGATATACTGTGGCAATAGAAGTACGGTCAAATTTACAGAGGTACCATACAAATAAGTGTAAAAAGAAGCACATGCACAACTACCTCTCCATTCCTGGCCAGGCGTACTGCAGCCAAATTGTCAAGATTGATGCAGACAGGTCCGGACTGGCCATCTGGCAATCTGGCCAATGCCAGGTGGGCTGGTCCAGTCATGGGCTGCATTGTCTGCTATGCTGCTAACAGTATCAGCGTCCTCAGGGTGCAGTTGAGATGGAGCATCAGAGGGAGGAACATCGACATATGCGCTTTCAAATGCCAGGGCTGAATTTCACTCCCTGTCCGTCCCTGGATGCAGGTCAAACTGACGCACCTGAACATGACAGACAGAAACTGCTTATCAGACTCTCTGCTCAGATGTTCATAGACTAAGGTCCCTATAAAGTCTGTACATATGTCCCAAGTATTACTCTTTTGGAGAAGTAATCCCTACTTTTTACCCACGTCTCTCTGTCCTCCTCTGCACTTCGATTTCACAATATATTACTGTACAAATTATGGGTAAAAATAATCCATGAAGGCATTACAAAATTATTAAAGGGGTCCTGGACAATTACATTGATGGCCTATCCTAAGGATAGATCATCAATATCTGATTGATTTGGGTGCAATACCCGGTACTACTGCCGATCAACTGTTCCTGGTTCTGGTGTCAACAATATGAATGAATGGGGGCGGATGTGCAGTACCCAGTGCCACCTGGGCCGGGAGCAGTTGATCGGTGGGAGTGTCGCACCCCCACCAATCAGATATTGATGACTTATCCTAAAGACAGGCTATTAATGTAGAACTCCTGGACAGTTATCTCACTGCAGGAATTATGAAGAGTGAAAATATGTGACTGTTCTGAAGATGACCTCCTATCATCAGGTGTGATGGCATGTTCAGCGTGTGGTTCCAGGATCACGTAGTGAAAGATTTGAGAAGGTATGCAGGATCCTGTTTTTTTCCCATTGACTTGTATTAGCGACGTATGGGCACACGTTATGTCCGTCGTGCACTAGATCTTGTGCATTTTGGTGGACCGTCGTCTGCTAAAAACGTTCAAGGGAACGTTTTTCTGTACGTTGGATCCTGTGTTTCCTACTGAGCATGCCCGGCAGGAAATCTCTCTCTCCTCCCCGGGATTTTACACGGACAGAGGACCCGTTGAAACACTGCATCCGCTGCACACGTTATCCACTATTTCACAAACGTCCGTCGGTAGGTCGCGCCGACGCTTTGTGACGGCTGACTACCGACGGAAATGTGAAAGAAACCTTACTGTTCGGATTCCGATGCCTAATAATGATTGTTGAAAGGCTGCAGCACAGCCAACCAACAAGCTTTTAGGCCATGTTCACACGCTGCGGTTTTTGCTGCGGATCCGCAGCGGAATTGCAGCTGCGGATCCGCATCCTTTTTCCATGCAGGTTACAGTACAATGTAACCCAATGGAAAACAAAACCCGCTGTGCCGACGATCCTTTTTTCCCCTGGAAAATCCGCACGGATTTTCTGCGGAAAAAAAGAAGTACCATGTCAATTCTTGCTGCGGATTCCGCTCCTGTTTTCAACATGCACCAATAGGAAAGTGCTGTTGAAAACCCGCAGAGGAATCCGCAGAAGAAACAGTCGGAAAATCAGCAGTGCAGTTTTGCACTGCGGATTTTCCAAAACAAGACCTGAAAAAAAAAGGATCCAAAAAAGGATCGTGTGAACATAGCCTTAGGATGTGGGCACTTCCAGAGCCATCACAGCCATGTCAAGTATTGTCATGGCTGTGGTTGGCTGGCGCATCACGTGACCTGGCCTCTATAAATGCCGCCGCCATTTTGCTCTGATTAGCGTAGAGATAAGACGCAGCTGGACTGAGGGACAGTGTTAGGGTCTGTGTGTGCACACTATGCAAAAAAAGCCTCTGTGTGTACTCTGCTCCTGTGTCTGTTTGAGTACTGTGCCAAAAAGCCTCTGTGTGTACTCTGCACTGTGTCTGTGCCATTAGTGTGCCTGACCATTTTTTTATACTCTGCCCCCTTGTCAGAGCGAGTAGTGTGCCTGACCAATTTTTTATATTCTGCACCACCATAGATTATAATGTGTACGTGTAGTATGTGTGAAAAAAAAAAAGAAAAAAGGATGCTACGTGTACCTGAAACACATACATGTGAAGGGGATCTTAGACTAAGTGCATGGAACTTAAATTAGAAGCAACACTCCAGCGCTGAAATAAAAAAATAAAAAAACGCTGCAGTGCTGCTTTGAGTGTCTCCATTCCTGATCCTCCTTCCCAGCTGCTCTCATTGTCCCATTCCTTTAGGTGTCCATACACATTAAACAAAAATCTCATCTCAGATGCATCAGACATGCTGGACGTTTTTTTCGGCTGATGATACAGTCAGTGTTTTATCTTTGGCCAAAAAAATCGTGGACGACTGGGTATTTGAAAGATAATGAGTGTTTGTTGGGTGATCATTGGCAACATAAACAATCATTAATCTGACCAAAACTTCTGATAATTCATTATGGTTGAAATCGGTTACATGCAGCCTGAACAGGTGTAGCGCCCTCACAGCACAAGTCAACACACCCAGCAAGGACCTCAACTTTCATGTAATGTGCCAGGGCGCAAGAGATGAGTACTAGTGATGAGCGAATATACTCGTTACTCGAGCATGCTCTGGGGTCCTCTGAGTATTTTTTAGAGTATGTTTCCACGTTCAGGAAACGCTGCTTGTTTGACGCTGCGCAGCGCTGCAGCGTCAAACAAGCAGCGTCCAGATGTTCCTGCATAGTGGAGGGGATTTTATGAAATCCCGTCTCCACTATGCGTGGAAACCCGCACGCGGCGGCCCTGCGACTACGGACATGCTGCGCGTCTTTTCAGATCGCAGCATGCCCGTACACCTTGCGGGGACGCAGCGTCCCCGCAAGGCATATCACAGGGCCCTATGGGAGAGAGCGATCATCCCGGATGTGAAGAGTTAACACATCCGGCATGATCGCGTCCCAGGAAGGGGGCGGGGCTTAGCGCCGAGCGGCTTCGCCGCTGCGGCGATACCGCCGCCCCTCCGGACCGTGGAGCCATACCCTAAGTGCTCAGAGATTTAGCTTTTATTGCTGCAGCTGAATGATTTACATCTGTTAGGCAGCTTAAAGGGAACCTGTCACCTGAATTTGGCGGGACCAGTTTTGGGTCATATGGGCGGGGTTTTCGGGTGTTTGATTCACCCTTTCCTTACAAGCTGGCTGCATGCTGGCCGCAATATTGGATTGAAGTTCATTCTCTGTCCTCCGGAGTACACGCCAGCACAAGGCAATATTCCCTTGCGCAGGCGTGTACTCCGGAGGACAGAGAATGAACTTCAATCCAATATTGCGGCCAGCATGCAGCCAGCTTGTAAGGAAAGGGTGAATCAAACACCCGAAAACCCCGCCCATATGACCCAAAACTGGTCCCGCCAAATTCAGGTGACAGGTTCCCTTTAAGTACATGTGGGGGTTGCCTGGTTGCTAGGGAATCCCCACATGTATATTCGCTCATCACTAATGAGTACCTCACCCACCACGGCTGACACCCCTGTACCATGTTACTTATGGGAGCATGTCCTATAAAAAGGACCCCAATATGTCTGCACTGTGCTGTGCTAAAAACAATTTACAAACATAACTTTTTTTTCCATACAATGCACCTTAAGCGTGCTGCGTCCTTCTGTGACCATGCGGTGTAATCCACAGGTGTAAAACCGCAGTTGAAATCCGCACAAAAAACGCAGGAAATCTGCGGTAAAACGCACTGCATTTTACCTGCGGGTTTTGCAAAAAATGGTGCGGAAAAATCCGCACACGAATCCGCAACGTGGGCACATAGCCTTAGGCTATGTGCACACAGCGTCTTTCACATACCGGCACAGCCACCCAGGCAATGAACATTTCAGGAAATGAAAAACTCCCCAAAACAGACTTTTCCTGAAGTGTTTTTTGCTTGAAAAACTTTAAAAAATCCCTGATAATTAAGATTTTTTTTAAAGACGCAAAAAAAGGTAGGTTAATAGAGGGAGAAAACACGAGTTCAGTTTTTGAAACTGAAACTGTCAAAAACTGAACTCCTCGTGTTCTCTCCCTCTATTAACCTACCTTTGCCTAACATTGCCATCTCCGTGTGCGGTTCCACCATTACTCCAAAGCAACATGCCCGCTGCCTTGGGGTCATACTTGATTCTGAGCTTTCATTCACCCCCCACATCCGATCACTGGCTCGCTCTTCTTATCTGCATCTCAAAAACATTTCTAGAATTCGCCCTTTTCTTACTTTCGACTCAGCAAAAACTCTTAGGCCGGCGTCACACTCAGGTATGAAAATACGGTCCGTTTTTTTACGGCCGTAATATGCAGAAAAGTTCCCAAAATAGTGATCCGTATGTCATCCGTTGGCAGGGTGTGGCAGCGTATTTTGACCATGGCATCCTCCGTATGTAATCCGTATGGCATCCGTACTGCGATATTTTCTTGCAGGCTTGCAAAACCGACATCTAATGGATTTATGTGCTCAAATGCCCGTTAAAACATATATACAGTATATATATATATATATATATATATATATATATATATGTCATTGAGACACACACATATATATATATATATATATATATATATATATACTGTATTTATATTTAATTCAGCGCGAGATATGTGAAAAGCCGGTAATTCAATTGCCGGCTTTTTCTTTCTCCTTCACAAACCCGACAGGATATGAGACATGGTTTACATACAGTAAACCATCTCATATCCCTTTTTTTTTGCATATTCCACACTACTAATGTTAGTAGTGTGTATGTGCAAAATTTGGGCGCTGTAGCTTGTAAAATAAAGGGTTAAATCGCGGAAAAAATTGGCGTGGGCTCCCGCGCAATTTTCTCCGCCAGAGTGGTAAAGCCAGTGACTGAGGGCAGATATTAATAGCCTAGAGAGGGTCCATGGCTATTGCCCCCCCCCCCCCCGGCTAAAAACATCTGCCCCCAGCCAGGGCAGTTTCTAGCCCAAAAATGACACAGGGCGAGAGTAGGAAATTTCTCCCCCCCCCCCCCCCCCCCCGGCACCGAAAATAATAAACATTATTTTTGTGGGCTTGAGTAATAAATAGAGAGCAGGCTTGTATCTTCCCTTTTTTTAATAAATTATAATTATTATTGGGGGCAGGTGAACAGCACGGTATATTGGGGGTATGTGAATGGCACCGTATATTGGGGGCAGGTGAACGGCATGGTATATTAGGGCAGGTGAATGGCACAGTGTATTGGGGGGCAGGTGAATGGCACGGTATATTGGGGCAGGTGAATGGCACGGTATACTGGGGGCAGGTGAATGGCACAGTATATTGGGGCACGTGAATGGCACAGTATATTAGGGCAGGTGAACGGCACGGTATATTGGGGGCATGTGAATGGCACAGTATATTGGGGCAGGTGAACGGCACAGTATATTGGGGGCAGGTGAACGTCACAGTATATTGGGGGTATGTGAATGGCACAGTATATTGGGGGCATGTGAATGGCACAGTATATTTGGGCAGGTGAACGGCACGGTATATTGGGGGCATGTGAATGGCACAGTATATTGGGGCAGGTGAACGGCACGGTATATTGGGGGCAGGTGAACGGCACGGTATATTGGGGCAGGTGAATGGCACGGTATATTGGGGCAGGTGAATGGCACAGTATATTAGGGCATGTGAATGGCACAGTATATTAGGGCAGGTGAACGGCACGGTATATTGGGGGCATGTGAATGGCACAGTATATTGGGGCAGGTGAACGGCACGGTATATTGGGGGCAGGTGAACGTCACAGTATATTGGGGGTATGTGAATGGCACAGTATATTGGGGGCATGTGAATGGCACAGTATATTAGGGCAGGTGAACGGCACGGTATATTGGGGGCATGTGAATGGCACAGTATATTGGGGCAGGTGAACGGCACGGTATATTGGGGGCAGGTGAACGGCACGGTATATTGGGGCAGGTGAATGGCACGGTATATTGGGGGCAAGTGAATGGCACAGTATATTGGGGCAGGTGAATGGCACAGTATATTAGGGCAGGTGAACGGCACGGTATATTGGGGGCATGTGAATGGCACAGTATATTGGGGCAGGTGAACGGCACGGTATATTGGGGGCAGGTGAACGGCACGGTATATTGGGGGCAGGTGAACGGCACGGTATATTGGGGCAGGTGAATGGCACAGTAATTTGGGGGGCAGGTGAACAGCAAGGTATATTGGGGGCAGGTGAACGGCACGGTATATTGGGGGCAAGTGAATGGTACAGTATATTGGGGGGCATGTGAATGGCATAGTATATCGGGGCAGTCACTTTTGAGAGAAGAGGCAGATAACTGGGGCATGTCGCTGTCACTGACACCTTTGCATTGTCGCCTGGTGCCAAGTAGAAATCAGCAGGAGCTAAATGTTTCCACATACCAGCGCGGAGCGGAGGTGAGTGGCGGCGCCGAGGTGGCCGCAACCATTATGTGCGGTGCGGGGGGGGGGGGCGCGGCGACGCGAGGCGATGATCTGACCGCTCAGCTGTCAGATTTGCAGCTGAGTTCGGGCAGGGCGCGCCCGCGCTCAGCACTGAGCGCGGCATCCGCGCCCCTGACAGCCCTTAAACAGCAGCAGCAGCGGGCAGGGGACCACCGGGGCCCGAGGCCTCTCCTGCGCCCCCCGGCCCCACGGCGCCCCGTGTGGCCGCCCTGCCCGCCCTGTTGAAGAAACGGCCCTGCCCCCAGCCACCCCAGAAAAGGCACATCTGGAAGATGCACCTATTCTGGCACTTGGCCACTCTCTTCCCACTCCCGTGTAGCGGTGGGATATGGGGTAATGAAGGATTAATGTCACCTTGCTATTGTAAGGTGACATTAAGCCAGATTAATAATGGAGAGGCGTCAATTATGACACCTATTCATTATTAATCCAATAGTACGAAATGGTTAATAAAACACACACATTATTTAAAAGTATTTTAATGAAATAAAGACACAGGGTGCTGTAATATTTTATTATACTGGTAATCCACCTGAAGACCCTCGTCTTGTAAAAAAGGTAAAATAAAAAATCAACACTATCCCATACCTTCCGTCGTTCTGCTAGCACCCCCCCGTCAAAAAATGAAATAAAGGGGGGGTCTCATGGCATTACAGATCTTGGGAATCTTATAGCCAAAACATGCCTGTCAGGTTTTAAACTAGGGTTCAATCTAAGGTCATCTTATTTGTCTGTGGTAATCTATTTTTAGAAACACTGGTTTCAACTGGTGCCTCTGGCGCCCTTTTAACGTTTTTTTATTGGTGGTAGTGGTTGTTGGGCAGAATTATATTCCTATATATATACCAGCTTTTACCTGGGAACCTCATTCCGCTGGAGTGGTGAAGAAAAGAAGATCCCTTTCCATGATGGAAGAATTGCTGCAGCAGCTGATCTCCAGAGCCAGCGCAGAGGGCGGGGTTGACTGGCTAAGGAGCTGCCTGGCTATAGAACCTTATGCGGTAGCTTCCGAAGCCGTCTCCCCCCCTCCCTTACCGGCATGCCAGGCTGAGTCCTCGCATCAAGACGCCCCAGAGCCATCGTCTGTCAGCAGAGCTTCAGGCCCTCCTGCACCGCCGACACCGCATGAAGCACTGCGCCCGGCACAGAGGACCAGACGCCGCTCTCAAGCCCCCTCCAGGAAGCCTCACGGTGCTGCATCCAGGAGATCTCGCAGCCCAGCGCGAGATCTCCCACAGCGTCCTCAGCCATCGCCAGCCGCGTCATCAGGGAGCGCTGGCAGCTCAGGGGTAAGATGCAGCCGTACAAGCGCTGCGGGAACCCCTCTGTCAGGCGCCCTGTCGGCGATGGCTGCGGCCTCCTCCAGCATCCCGGCTTCCGCACCGGACCGCGTGCCTCCGCAGCGTGAGGACTCCCTCGGGTCAGCTTCAGCTGGCTCGCACCGGCGCTCGCCCAACATGGAGGGCTGGAGTGCTGGCAGCTCTTCAGGACACAGCAGCGATGCCATCAGTAGGGGTGAGAACATTCATGTGCCCCTGTCTGTCTCGCACTCTGACTTTAAAAACATGATCAAGGATGTGGTTTCAGAGACACTGGGAGAAGTTTTTAAATCTCCTTCTCCCACAGTTGTCAGTTTTGACAACAGTCCTGGAATTTCCACATCCTCCACTTCAATTCCCCAGAATCATTTTAAAGAAGCTCTTACTTGTGAGCTTTCTCCCCTTGGTTTTCATCTAAGCTCCGCAACAAAGGAGTTGATATGGAGCAACCAATATATTGATTTATTTTCTCTGCTCCCTCGCAGGGATCAGCCGGGTAGGTTGGAGAGGCGTGATGATAGATCTGATTCAGATGACGCTAAGCGTGGTCACATCAGATCTTTCAACAATTGGATACAGGCCTTTTCAATTTATGCGGCGGTCCTGGGCGAGAAATCACCCAATTTATGTAGCAAATTGTTTCAACACATTGACATAATTTTGGAGGCATACCGCAACTTCGGCGGTTTTGCCTGGCTTAATTATGATGAATCCTTTAGGCAAAAGTTAGCGGTTCATCCTGACCTCTCCTGGGGTACGAAGGATGTGGGGCTTTGGATTAATTTAATGCTGCCTCAGAGGCAATCTTCAGCCGAGCAGGCATCATCTGCTGTTGTGTATCCGCTTTTTGGGCTCCCCTGGTGGTTGCTGGTGGTACTGGTGACTTGTTTGCACTTTGCTTCTTCTGTTCACCTGCTTCCATCAGTGTTTGGGAGTTTCCTATTTAGCCTTGCTCTCCAGTCATTTCCTTGCCGGTCATCATTGTAACCAGAGCCTTCGGTTGCATGTTCCTGCTACTAGTCTGCTGATCAGCTAAGTGGACTTTGTCCTTTTGTTTTGTACCTTCTGTCCAGTTTGCAGTTTTTGTAATTCTCTGTAGCTGGAAGCTCTTGCGGGCTGAAATTGCCACTCCTGTGTCATGAGTTGACACAGGAGTCTTAAAGTAATTTCAGGATGGTTTTTGAAAGGGTTTTCAGTTGACCGTGAAGTCCTCTTTTGTATCCTTCTGCTATCTAGTAAGTGGACCTCTCTTTGCTAAATCTACTTTCATACTGTGTATGTCTTTTCCTCTTAATTCACCATTATTACATGTGGGGGGCTGCTATCATCTTTTGGGGTATTTCCCTAGAGGTAAGCCAGGTCTGTTTCTTCCTCTACCAGGCGTAGTTAGTCCTCCGGCTGGCGCGTGGCATATAGGAAGCCGTAGGTATGCTCCCTGGCTACTGTTAGTTGTGTGGTAGATTTAGCTCACGGTCAACTCGAGTTTCCATCACCCGAGAGCTCGTTCGTTACTTATGTGTTTTTTAGTTCCCTTGCCATTGGGAACCATGACAATCTGCCCTCCCTAAGAGGGGCGTATGTTTTGCTTTTAACGATTCTGTCTGTAAGTGGAATACTAACTGCAGATTTCGACACGAGTGTTCATTTTGCGGAAATGCACACTCTATGTCAAGATGCTTTAAAAAGCAGTCCGCTCAGCAAACACTTTCCAGGGACAGTAATGCAAAAGGCCCCGACTCCAGTGAGGCTGGAAAGACTGGTGTACTGGTTAAACAAGTACCCAGATCTTCCGAGCAGTAAATTAATTTTTGACGGGTTTGCTAAAGGTTTTTTTGTGCCATCATTTAAAGGGATCGGTTGTAAGTTGATAAGGAACCTCCCCTCTCTGGCTTATAATCCTGAAATAGCTAGAGAAATTTTTTTTAGCGAACTAGAACTTGGAAGGGTCGCAGGTCCATTTACCTCCCCTCCTTTTCCGAATTTTTGTATTTCCCCGTTAGGTTTAGTACCCAAAAAAGATACGGGATCTTTCCGCCTGATTCACCACTTATCGTACCCCACCGGTTCATCTTTGAATGATGAGGTAGATAAAGATGTCTGTTCTGTTAGCTACTCATCTTTTGACTTGGCCATAGACATGCTTAGGACTATGGGTAAGAACGCTCTTATGTCCAAATCGGACATTAAGTCGGCGTTTCGGCTATTACCTATAGATCCTAACGGTTTTAATTCATTAGGCTTTTATTTTGAAAACCAATTTTTCTTTGACAAATGCCTTCCTATGGGATTTTCCCTTTCCTGTTTTTACTTCGAGAGCTTCTCTTCATTTTTACATTGGATACTGGAATCCAATTCGCCCAATGTTAATATTTTGCATTATCTGGACGATTTTTTGTTTGTAGGTCCCCCTGAATCCTCAATTTGTTTAGATACACTTATTAGTTTTATTAAAATGTGCGATTATTTTGGCGTTCCCATTGCCCATGAGAAAACAGTTTTTCCCTGTAATTCTATCGAATTTTTAGGCGTTACGTTAGACTCGGTTAAAATGGAATCCAGACTCCCGATGGAAAAAATTGTAAAATTATCCAGTGCACTAAATAATTGTCTGAGCAAAAAGAAGGTGACGCTAAAGGATCTTCAATCTTTACTGGGCCTTCTAAATTTTGCTCTGCGTGTTATTCCAATCGGTCGAGTTTTTTCTAGACGGCTTTATGATGCTACTAAAGGATTAACGTCTCCTACTTCTCATGTCAGAATTTCTTCTGAGCTGAGGGAGGATGTAAAAATTTGGTTAAAATTTCTTTCAGATTTTAACGGAAAGTCTTGCTGGCAAACTGCTTTTATTTCTGCTGACTCAATCCCCTTCTCTGTTTCAGTGAATTCCACTTCCGGCTGTGGCGTTTTCTTGTCACATCATTGGTGTTCTGTTCAGTGGCCATCTCATTGGTTTGATTCTAATATCACAAGTAATGAGATGGTTTTGGAACTCTTTGCAATTTTTTGGGGGCTCTATTTATGGGGCTCTTTGATTCAGAACTCCAGGACTGTCATTTTTTCATTGAATCAAGGAGTACTTCTCTCCATAAACACCCTGTCCTCAAAAAATAAATGGGCCTCTCTGATTATAAGACAATTGGTTTTAACATGCCTGAAATTTAATATTTTGATCAAAGCTAAACAAGGTGTAAGTGCATGGGCTTCTGTGGCTGGTTCAATCTGCAGACATGAGCGGTCGATATTTTGCTTACAGGTACCCAACGCAGATTTGGAACCAACTCCTTGCCCGCAGTCAATCTGGGAGCTGATCTCGATTTGATTCCTCAGTGTATTAGGAATTCCCTCTCTGTTAGATCATGGGCCGATTATTCGGCCGCATGGCATAGATGGGTGAATTTCTGCGTCCTTCATAATTTAAATTTTAATGTATCTAATGCTTTATCGGGCCTGCAGTTTGCAGTATCTCTATCTGAATCAGGCCTCTCCCACTCAGCTATAGCCAAATCCATCGCAGGGGTATCGTTTTTTCTAAAATTAAGGGGTAGCCCCCCGTTAACTAGTTTTTTCCCATTAAAGCAATTTTTGAAAGGCTTGAAGAGATCTAATTTTAAACCTGATTCAAGACGCCCGATCTCTTTTCAGCTTTTGAAAGAATTGTGCCTAGCGCTCCCTGATGTTTGCAGTTCTAGGGAGGAGAGCCTTTTATTTTGGTCAATATTCACACTTACATTTTTCGGTGCCTTGCGTGTTAGCGAGGTAGTCTCGGCTAAAAAATCTGAACCTTCTGGTCTGTTCATTTCTGACGCCAGCGTCCATCATTCTCAGGTAGTTTTATTTATTAGAAAATCAAAAACAGACCAGTTGGGGAGAGGATCTAGGTTAATTATTAACTCTTTTCCTGAGCCTTTAATCTGCCCAGTATCTAGTTTAATGCGTTGGCTTCTTATTAGGCCAGATATTACGGGCCCTTTATTTATTCATTTGGATGGTTTACCTGTGACTATATTTCAATTCAATGCAGTTCTAAAAAAATGTTTATGTTTTTTGAGTTACCAACACCTTAGGATTACTTCACATTCTTTTCGTATAGGAGCTGCTACCGAAGCATCCAGATCAGGCTTAGAGGATGCTTCGATACAGAAATTGGGTAGATGGGAATCTAATAGATTCAAATTGTACGTCCGCCACGAACTTTACGATTACTAATTATCTATTTATTTTTCAGGTCCATTCATAGCGTGGATTATTGGACACTCGTATATATTTTGGGCAGAGAAGAGGGCCAGGCAGAGAGTTTATACTGAGAATTTATCATTTAATTTATCTCAAGTTCAGATCTTCTGGCACAGTGTTCGGGGCATGAAGTGGTCGAATTTTTGTTTTGAATTTAGAAAATGTGCTAACATTTTTCCTTTTCCAGATTTAGTGATTTTTCATCTGTCCGGTAACGATCTAGGCAAAATGAGAACTTTAGATTTATTAGCTTTTATGAGATCTGATATTTGCAGCCTTAGACAGGCCTTTCCGTTGGTGGGTCTTGTTTTTTCGGAAATAGTCCCTAGATTTTTATGGTCAGATACTAAGTTTTTATTTTTGGATAAGATCCGTAAAAGAATTAATAGGAGTATGTGTAAATTTTTGCCATTGATTGGTGGTTTTTCTTTTCGTCATGAGGAGTTAGAAGGGTTTTTGCCAGGGCTATTTCGGAATGATTTGGTCCATTTATCAGATATCGGATTGGATATTTTTAACTTAAATTTACAAACGATGGTAGAAAAGTGGCTGTGTGGTTTTGGGGGGGCCTCGCCTCTTTGAGGCTTGGTTTTTGGGAAAATCGCCCATTGGTATGGGCGGATTGGATTTGGTGTTTTTCTGGAAATATGGAAGTTATATGATTACTAGTGTTGAGCATTCCGATACCGCAAGTATCGGGTATCGGCCGATACTTGCGGGTATCGGAATTCTGATACCGAGATCCGATACTTTTGTGGCATCGGGTATCGGTATCGAAACAACATTAATGTGTAAAACAAAGAATTAAAATAAAAAATATTGCTATACTCACCTCTCCGACGCAGCCTGGACCTTACCGAGGGAACCGGGAGCCTTCTTTGCTTAAAATGCGCGCTTTTACTTCCTTCCGCGACATCACGGCTTCTGATTGGTCGCGTGCCGCCCATGTGGCCGCGACGCGACCAATCACAGCAAGCCGTGACGTAATTTTCAGGTCCTCAATGCCTAATTCTAGGCATTCAGGATTTTAAAATTACGATCCGGCTTGTGATTGGTCGCGTCGCGGTCACATGGGCGACGCGACCAATCACAAGCCGTGACGTCACGGGAGGCAGGAAACGCGCGCATTTTTAAAATTACGTCACGGCTTGTGATTGGTTGCGTGCCGCCCATGTGACCGCGACGCGACCAATCACAGCAAACCGTGACGTAATTTCAGGTCCTGATGCCTATTTCTGCATTCAGGACCTGAAATTACGTCACGGCTTGTGATTGGTCGCGTCGCCCATGTGACCGCGACGCGACCAATCACAAGCCGGATCGTAATTTTAAAATCCTGAATGCCTAGAATTAGGCATTGAGGACCTGAAAATTACGTCACGGCTTGCTGTGATTGGTCGCGTCGCGGCCACATGGGCGGCACGCGACCAATCAGAAGCCGTGACGTCGCGGAAGGAAGTAAAAGCGCGCATTTTAAGCAAAGAAGGCTCCCGGTTCCCTCGGTAAGGTCCAGGCTGCGTCGGAGAGGTGAGTATAGCAATATTTTTTATTTTAATTCTTTATTTTACACATTAATATGGATCCCAGGGCCTGAAGGAGAGTTTCCTCTCCTTCAGACCCTGGGAACCATCAGGAATACCGTCCGATACTTGAGTCCCATTGACTTGTATTGGTATCGGGTATCGGTATCGGATTAGATCCGATACTTTGCCGGTATCGGCCGATACTTTCCGATACCGATACTTTCAAGTATCGGACGGTATCGCTCAACACTAATGATTACATTAATTATTCTGTGTATTAACTGGTTTAACCCTAAATAAACATCACGGCCATTTTTCTTCCACTCAATAAATTCTGTGTTGCGTTTTTCTTTATTATTAAGGAATAGATCTTGTTATGCCATGTCAATCCCACGATGTAAATCCATCTGAAGGGGTTAAATCATTTTACAGCCAGGAGCTGTGCTAATGCAGTCGCTCCTGTCTGTAAAATGTTGTGAATGAATGTAATGCAGGGGAATGTCCTGTAGTTACTTTGAGTCGCGGTGATGCGCCCTCTGCTGGATGTCCTCATATGAACTCGAGCCTGGGAAAAATAGAACACCGCTGCATATTTCTCGCAAGTCACACTGCTGGTCCGTGTGTAATCCGTATTTTTCTCGCCCCCATAGACTTACATTGGCGATTTTTTTGCGCAATACGGTGACAAACGCAGCATGCTGCGATTTTCTACGGCCGTACAAGACCGTATAATACGGATCAGTAAAATACGGCAGATAGGAGCTGGGACATAGAGAATCATTGTACCGTATGCAATCCGTATTTTCTGCACCTCTCATACGTCCGTAAAACTCGCTAGTGTGACGCCGGCCTTACTGTTTCACTTATTCATTCTCGTCTGGACTATTGTAACTCTCTACTAATCGACCTCCCTCTTAACAAACTCTCCCCGCTCCAATCTGTCCTGAATGCTGTAGCCAGGATCATATTCCTCAACAACCGTTACACCGATCTGTGGCGTATCCAGGGGGGGCAGCCGGGGCATGTGCCCCGGGCGCAGCCGACAGGGGGGCGCCAGCGGGCTGCTTGATGATGCGGCGGTCCAAGGAGGCTCCTCGTCGGCGGCATTCTGCTGCCCCCACACTGAGATACTCACCTACTCCTGGTGGCGTGGTCCCTGCAGGTCTCCGGTTCCCCGGAGCCCCGGCTTCTTCCTGTACTGAGCGGTCACATGGTACAGCTCATTACAGTAATGAATATGCGGCTCCACCTCCCATAGGAGTGGAGCCGCATATTCATTACTGTAATGAGCGGTAACGGTGACCGCTCAGTACAGGGACAAGCTGCAGCGCCGCCCCGGGGAAGTAGGGACTGCACCGCGCCAGTAGCAGTTTGAGTATAACGGGGAAGGGAGCGCTGCGCGATATTCACCTGCTCCTCGTTCTGGCGTCGCTCCGTCTTCAGCAGTGACGCTGAGGTCAGAGGGCGCGGTGACGTGGTTAGTGCACGCCCTCTGCCTGACCGTCAGTGCTGATGCTGAAGATGGAGCGGCGGCTGGAACGAGGAGCAGGTGAATATTGAAAGTGCCGGGGGCCTGAGCGACGGAGAAGTGAGTATGTGATTTTTTTTTTTTATCGCAGCAATAACAAATGGGGCAAACATATTTATGGAGCATCTTATCTGGCATAATCGTTTCTGCAGCACTATATGGGGCAAATATATTTATGGAGCATCTTATGGGGCATAATCAACGTTTCTGCAGCACTATATGGGGCAAATATATTTATGGAGCATCTTATGGGGCATAATCAACGTTTCTGCAGCACTATATGGGGCAAATATATTTATGGAGCATCTTATGGGGCATAATCAACGTTTCTGCAGCACTATATGGGGCAAATATATTTATGGAGCATCTTATGGGGCATAATCAACGTTTCTGCAGCACTATATGGGGCAAATATATTTATGGAGCATCTTATGGGGCATAATCAACGTTTCTGCAGCACTATATGGGGCAAATATATTTATGGAGCATCTTATGGGGCATAATCAACGTTTCTGCAGCACTATATGGGGCAAACATATTTATAGAGCATCTTATGGGTAGTGTTGAGCATTCCGATACCGCAAGTATCGGGTATCGGCCGATACTTGCGGGTATCGGAATTCCGATACCGAGATCCGATACTTTTGTGGTATCGGGTATCGGTATCGAAACAACATTAATGTAAAAATGTGTAAAAGAGAGAATTAAAATAAAAAATATTGCTATACTCACCTCTCCGACGCAGCCTGCACCTTACCGAGGGAAGCGGCAGCGTTCTTTGTTTAAAATTCGCGCTTTTCTTTCCTTACGTGAAGTTCCGGCTTGTGATTGGTCGCATGCCGCCCATGTGGCGGCGACGCAACCAATCACAGCAAGCCGTGACGTAATTTCAGGTCATTCAGTATTTTAAAATTACGCTCCGGCTTTGTGATTGGTTGCGTCGCAGTCACATGGGCGACGCAACCAATCACAGCAAGCCGTGACGTAATTTCAGGTCCTTAAGGATTTTAAAATTACGTCCCGGCTTTGTGATTGGTTGCGTCGCAGTCACATGGGCGCCGCAACCAATCACAAGCCGTGACGTCACGGGAGGCTGGACACGCGCGCATTTTAAAATGGGCGCGTGTCCAGCCTCCCGTGACGTCCCGGCTTGTGATTGGTTGCGGCGCGGTCAACCAATCACAAGCCGGGAGGCTGGACACGCGCGCATTTTAAAACGCATTTTAAAATGCGCGCGTGTCCAGCCTCCCGGCTTGTGATTGGTTGACCGCGCCGCAACCAATCACAAGCCGGGACGTCACGGGAGGCTGGACACGCGCCCATTTTAAAATGCGCGCGTGTCCAGCCTCCCGGCTTGTGATTGGTTGACCGCGCCGCAACCAATCAAAAGCCGGGACGTCACGGGAGGCTGGACACGCGCCCATTTTAAAATGCGCGCGTGTCCAGCCTCCCGTGACGTCACGGCTTGTGATTGGTTGCGGCGCCCATGTGACTGCGACGCAACCAATCACAAAGCCGGGACGTAATTTTAAAATCCTTAAGGACCTGAAATTACGTCACGGCTTGCTGTGATTGGTTGCGTCGCCCATGTGACTGCGACGCAACCAATCACAAAGCCGGAGCGTAATTTTAAAATACTGAATGACCTGAAATTACGTCACGGCTTGCTGTGATTGGTTGCGTCGCCGCCACATGGGTGGCATGCGACCAATCACAAGCCGGGACTTCACGTAAGGAAAGAAAAGCGCGAATTTTAAACAAAGAACGCTGCCGCTTCCCTCGGTAAGGTGCAGGCTGCGTCGGAGAGGTGAGTATAGCAATATTTTTTATTTTAATTCTTTATTTTACACATTAATATGGATCCCAGGGCCTGAAGGAGAGTTTCCTCTCCTTCAGACCCTGAGAACCATCAGGAATACCGTCCGATACTTGAGTCCCATTGACTTGTATTGGTATCGGGTATTGGTATCGGATTGGATCCGATACTTTGCCGGTATCGGCCGATACTTTCCGATACCGATACTTTCAAGTATCGGACGGTATCGCTCAACACTACTTATGGGGCCATAATTAACGTTTGTGCAGCATTATATGGCGCAAATATATTTATGGAGCATCTTACGGGGCCATAATTAACGTTTGTTCAGCATTATATGGCGCAACTATATTTATGGAGCATCTTATGGGGCCATAACGTTTGTGCAGCACTATATAGCGCAAATATATTTATGGAGCATCTTATGGGGCCATAATTAACGTTTGTGCAGCACTATATGGCGCAAATATCTTTATGGAGCATCTTATGGGGCCATAATCAACGTTTGTGCAGCATTATATGGCGCAAATATCTTTATGGAGCATCTTATGGGGCCGTTCTCCTATAAAGCACTCCCAAGACACTGTCACATCCAGCTTCAAACACCTCCTCTTAAATCATCTCAAAACCCCTAAGACCAGTATACAGGTCCTTCTCAAAAAATTAGCATATAGTGTTAAATTTCATTATTTACCATAATGTAATGATTACAATTAAACTTTCATATATTATAGATTCATTATCCACCAACTGAAATTTGTCAGGTCTTTTATTGTTTTAATACTGATGATTTTGGCATACAACTCCTGATAACCCAAAAAACCTGTCTCAATAAATTAGCATATCAAGAAAAGGTTCTCTAAATGACCTATTACCCTAATCTTCTGAATCAACTAATTAACTCTAAACACATGCAAAAGATACCCGAGGCTTTTAAAAACTCCCTGCCTGGTTCATTACTCAAAACCCCCATCATGGGTAAGACTAGCGACCTGACAGATGTCAAGAAGGCCATCATTGACACCCTCAAGCAAGAGGGTAAGACCCAGAAAGAAATTTCTCAACAAATAGGCTGTTCCCAGAGTGCTGTATCAAGGCACCTCAATGGTAAGTCTGTTGGAAGGAAACAATGTGGCAGAAAACGCTGTACAATGAGAAGAGGTGACCGGACCCTGAGGAAGATTGTGGAGAAGGACCGATTCCAGACCTTGGGGAACCTGAGGAAGCAGTGGACTGAGTCTGGCGTGTGCAGGAAATGGGCTACAGGTGCCGCATTCCCCAGGTAAAGCCACTTTTGAACCATAAACAGTGGCAGAAGCGCCTGACCTGGGCTACAGAGAAGCAGCACTGGACTGTTGCTAAGTGGTCCCAAGTACTTTTTTCTGATGAAAGCAAATTTTGCATGTCATTCGGAAATCAAGGTGCCAGAGTCTGGAGGAAGACTGGGGAGAAGGAAATGCCAAAATGCCTGAAGTCCAGTGTCAAGTACCCACAGTCAGTGATGGTGTGGGGTGCCATGTCAGCTGCTGGTGTTGGTCCACTGTGTTTCATCAAGGGCAGGGTCAATGCAGCTAGCTATCAGGAGATTTTGGAGCACTTCATGCTTCCATCGGCTGAAATGCTTTATGGAGATGAAGATTTCATTTTTCAGCACGACCTGGCACCTGCTCACAGTGCCAAAACCACTGGTAAATGGTTTACTGACCATGGTATTACTGTGCTCAATTGGCCTGCCAACTCTCCTGACCTGAACCCCATAGAGAATCTGTGGGATATTGTGAAGAGAAAGTTGAGAGACGCAAGACCCAACACTCTGGATGAGCTTAAGGCCGCTATTGAAGCATCCTGGGCCTCCATAACATCTCAGCAGTGTCACAGGCTGATTGCCTCCATGCCACGCCGCATTGAAGCAGTCATTTCTGCCAAAGGATTCCCGACCAAGTATTGAGTGCATAACTGAACATTATTATTTGATGGTTTTTTTGTTTGGTATTAAAAAACACTTTTATTTGATTGGTCGGGTGAAATATGCTAATTTATTGAGACAGGTTTTTTGGGTTATCAGGAGTTGTATGCCAAAATCATCAGTATTAAAACAATAAAAGACCTGACAAATTTCAGTTGGTGGATAATGAATCTATAATATATGAAAGTTTAATTGTAATCATTACATTATGGTAAATAATGAAATTTAACACTATATGCTAATTTTTTGAGAAGGACCTGTATGTGCATCCAGATCTGCTCTTCTGTGCAGGGCTGCTCACAAAATTCACCATTTTCAGATGTGCTCTTCATAACTGTTTGCTACAACTGGAGCTAAAGCACCAAGCTGACAGACAGCCGCGAGCCACAATTCATGGGACCGCCAGCCGCATGTGGCTCCCGAGCTACAGGTTGGGGACCCCTGAACTAAAGCTACTGTTACCATCCACCTCTCGTGTCTCCCCTTTTCCTCATAGATTGTAAGCTTGCGAGCAGGGCCCTCATTCCTCCTGGTATCTGTTTTGAACTGTGATTTCTGTTATGCTGTAATGTCTATTGTCTGTACAAGTCCCCTCTATAAGTTGTAAAGCGCTGCGGAATATGTTGGCGCTATATAAATAAAAATTATTATTATTATTATGATAAATAAGTTCGTAATTCGTGCATTAATCCTGACAGGCAGTCCTGGGATGTATCAGCAGAGCAGACACTGTGTGCATTGTGTGGAAATCACCGCAGACCGGCAGTACACGGCGGCTCTGCCGGGATTCCCGGGCTGCCCGTGTCCCAAACCTCCAGGGACTGTCTGACTGGGAGTCTGGAGGGGGCGGAGCCGTGACGTCACGGGGCGGGGACAACCTGGAGACTGAGGCTGCTGCCGCCGACGCCGCTTCCCCGGGAGCGCTCGCTCCTCAGTGCACGTTTAATGAGAGTGGGGGAGGGAGCACCGAGCAGGAGCCGAATAACGGGGGCAGCAGTGGACTATTTCTCCGGCGCTGAGAACCGGGCGCTGCCTTTTCTTGGGTGAGTACAGTCCCTTGAAGTGTGTCTGGTGACTGGAACTTTCCGGTGCTGATGAATGGATGCCCGGCTCCTGCCCTCACGGCTGCATTTCTCCACAGAGGCTGGGGCTTGCTGCAGAGTACCCGCGGAGGGCTTCTCATTAACCCCTGCAGCCCCACTGGCTGCATGCATGAAGGGTTAATCCGGCTGGCACCGTGTGTGGGCAGCTCATGTGAGGGGCTCTCCTGCTGCCCCTATCCTCAGGGTCCTGGATGTGCCCCCTCTTCCTTCATTTTCCTGATCTGATGGATTCCCCCTCTAGGTGGGCAATAAGCTTCAATCATGTCCTCTGTTTAGGCTGGTCACCCCCTGAGCTCTTCTATTAACCCTTCATGCCAGGCTTGGTGAATGCATGGCCCATCATCATTTGGGACAGTGGTAGGGTGTACTTTATATCTAGCTTTAGTCTTTCTGCAGATCTGTGTTTTTTTTTTAATTCTAAATAAGTAAAAATGTAAGACTTTCTATCTCATCTGGTAAGTCTAGAGCTGGCCAAGTGTGTGCATGGAGGGCAGTGATTAGGGCTCCTTGTGGAGTGTCCGCACTTGGCTGCTCTACTTTCCTCTGTATCTTCTAGGAAAAAGGCAGTAAGAGTGCAATCTAGGGAGGGATTGCCTTTCTCTTCCAGCTGCAGTTTTCTATACATCCATGAGGGGCGGTAGAGCGCCCTCCTATGGTCCTTTACTGACAGCAGAGGCATCAGTGAAGAAGTAATGATGCCACAGCTCAGGGTCTATATACTGGGACATCTCCCCATGTGGGGGGCAGTACGGGCTTGCCGTGGTCCCCTTCCAACATAGCTTTCAGACGAGCACATATTATTTTTAGTGCACTGTTGCTTTAATAGTGCTATAGATGAGAAGGGGGTTACATGCAGAATACAACATAGATTACAGAGCACAAACTAATAATGACAGCCAGGTACAGAAATCACAGGGCCCTGCCAGCTGACTGTATAGGGGTGTGACTGAGGCCAGCAGATCTGATCCGCTGGGAGTTATCCCCCCATTGTTCCCTGATTGTTGTGGAAATTGGGAATAAATGCTTAAATTTATAGTCTGGGTAATGAATACTATTTTTTTTTTTTTTTAAGTATAAAAACTTGTTAAAACATCTGTAGTTGTGTAAATGTCATCTTGGTTGTAGAGAAGATAAACACACTGAAGCCAATTCATCAAAACTTTTATTCCACAAAACCAATGTAAAAGCTTTGAATAGTTGCACTTTTTTATTTTTTGTAAAAGTTACTGAAAAACTGTGAGTTTTGGTATCTTTAAGCCAGTTTGGATGAGCTCTGCCTTTTTTGGGACACCTGTCCATCCAATTCTTGAAAAATAACTGTGTTTTAGGCCAGAAATGCTACTCTAGTCTCTGACTGGAGTAGCATTTCTGGCTAGACTCATGGCACTCAGAAAAAGCCCCAAATGAATTCGGTGTCTCTTCTACTCCATAAAGACCGGTGTAGTGTGAGTGTGCGCTTTACTCAGTTCCCAAAAAAGATGTGTAATTGGCCCTATTCACTGTTATAGGTATGAGCGCTATTCATGAAAAACACGGCTAGCACTCAGACGCAAAAGAAGTGCGTCTTAAAATCCGAAAAATACAGTTGCTATAGTATGTGCCAGCGCTCTTCCAGCGGTGTCCTGGGGCTCAGGTGAAGTTGTTGCCCTCTCTATGTTATGTAGACCCCTTTGTGTGCCACCAGGACCGCTCTGACCTTTTTGAAGCATGGACTCCACAAGACCTTTCACAGTGCCTTGTGGTATTTTGCACCAAGATGTTAGGCCGGCCTCACACTTGGCGTAAGACAATACGCCACGTATTATACGTCCATACTACGGCCGTAATACAGAGAAATGTTCCCAAAATATTGATCCGTAGTCAGGGTGTGTCAGCGTATTTTGCGCATGGCATCCTCCGTATGTAATCCGTATGGCATCAGTACTGCGATATTTTCTCGCAGGCTTGCAAAACCGACATCTAATGGATTTATGTGCTCAAATGTTCGGGAAAACATATATACAGTATATATATATATATATGTCATTGAGACACATATATATATATTCTGTATTTAGATTTCATTCAGCGCGATATCTGTGAACAGCCGGTAATTCAATTGCCGGCTTTTCATTTCTCCTGCACAAACCCGACATGATATGAGACATGGTTTACATACAGTAAACCATCTCATATCCCCTTTTTTTTTGCATATTCCACACTACTAATGTTAGTAGTGTGTATGTGCAAAATTTCAGCGCTGTAGCTGCTGAAATAAAGGGTTAAATTGCGGAAAAAATTGGCGTGGGCTCCCGCGCAATTTTCTCCGCCAGAATGGTAAAGCCAGTGACTGAGGGCAGATATTAATAGCCAGGAGAGGGTCCATGGTTATTGGCCCCCCCGTGGCTAAAAACATCTGCCCCCAGCCACCCCAGAAAAGGCACATCTGGAAGATGCGCCTATTCTGGCACTTGGCCACTCTCTTCCCACTCCCGTGTAGCGGTGGGATATGGGGTAATGAAGGGTTAATGCCACCTTGCTATTGGAAGGTGACATTAAGCCAGATTAATAATGGAGAGGCGCCAATTATGACACCTATCCATTATTAATCCAATTGTTGGAAAGGGTTAAAAAACACACACACACATGATTAAAAAGTAGTTTAATGAAATAAACACAGCGGTTGTTGTAATAATTTATTGTTCTCTCAATCCATCAGGAACACCCTCGCTTGGAAAAATAATAAACGCACAAGATACATACCTTCTGGTGAACCACCTCGTCCCACGAAGTAATCCATCTGAAGGGGTTAATTATTTTACAGGCAGGAGCCCTGCAAATGCAGCTGTGCTCCGTGCCTGTAATCCCCGGAGAATGAATGAAATGTAGGTCATTGACCTACATTTCCTTCAGTCGCGGTGATGCGCCCCCTGGTGGATGTCCTCATATGACCTGGAGCGTGGGAAAAAGTTCCCAGGCTGCAGTTCATGAGAACATCCACCAGAGGGCGCCTCACCGCGACTCAATGTAAGTACAGATCCAGCTTTCCTTTCAGCACCCGGGGATTACAGGCACGAGCGAGTGGTTTATCGCAGCTCGTGCCTGTAATATTAGTTAGCCCCTTCAGATGGATTTCCTCGTTGGATGTGATAGGACATCAGAAGGTATGTATCTTGTGCGTTTATTATTTTTCCAAGCGAGGGTGTTCCTGATGGATTGAGAGAACAATAAATTATTACAACAACCGCTGTGTTTATTTCATTAAACTACTTTTAAATCGTGTGTGTGTGTGTGTGTGTGTGTGTGTGTGTGTGTGTGTGTGTGTGTGTGTGTGTGTGTGTGTTTTAAAGGCCCCGTCTCACTAAGCGATTTACCAACGATCACGACCAGCGATACGACCTGGCCGTGATCGTTGGTAAGTCGCTGTGTGGTCGCTGGGGAGCTGTCACACAGACAGCTCTCTCCAGCGACCAACGATCAGGGGAACGACTTCGGCATCGTTGAAACTGTCTTCAACGATGCCGAAGTCCCCCTGCAGCACCCGGGTAACCAGGGTAAACATCGGGTTACTAAGCGCAGGGCCGCGCTTAGTAACCCGATGTTTACCCTGGTTACCAAAAAAAACAAACAGTACATACTCGCCTTTCGGTGTCCAGGTCCCTTGCCGTCTGCTTCCTGCTCTGACTGAGATCCGGCCGTACAGTGAGAAGTGAGAGCAGCGGTGACGTCACTGCTGTGCTCTCACTTCTCACTGTACGGCCGGGAGTCAGTGAGAGCAGGAAGCAGACGGCAAGGGACCTGGACACCGAAAGGCGAGTATGTACTGTTTGTTTTTTTTGGTAACCAGGGTAAACATCGGGTTACTAAGCGCGGCCCTGCGCTTAGTAACCCGATGTTTACCCTGGTTACCAGTGAAGACATCGCTGGATCGGTGTCACACACACCGATTCAGCGATGTCAGCGGGGCCTCAACGACCAAAAAAAGGTCCAGGCCATTCCGACACGACCAGCGATCTCGCAGCAGGGGCCTGATCGCTGGTACGTGTCACACATAGCGAGATCGCTATGGAGGTCGCTGTTGCGTCACAAAACTTGTGACTCAGCAGCGATCTCGCTAGCGATCTCGCTATGTGAGACGGGGCCTTAACCCTTTCAAACAATTGGATTAATAATGGATAGGTGTCATAATTGACGCCTCTCCATTATTAATCTGGCTTAATGTCACCTTCCAATAGCAAGGTGGCATTAACCCTTCATTACCCCATATCCCACCGCTACAGGGAGTGGGAAGAGAGTGGCCAAGTGCCAGAATAGGCGCATCTTCCAGATGTGCCTTTTCTGGGGTGGCTGGGGGCAGATGTTTTTAGCCACGGGGGGGCCAATAACCATGGACCCTCTCCTGGCTATTAATATCTGCCCTCAGTCACTGGCTTTACCATTCTGGCGGAGAAAATTGCGCGGGAGCCCACGCCATTTTTTTCCGCCATTTAACCCTTTATTTCAGCAGCTACAGCGTTGAAATTTTGCACATACACACTACTAACATTAGTAGTGTGGAATATGCAAAAAAAAAGGGGATATGAGATGGTTTACTGTATGTAAACCAGGTCTCATATCCTGTCGGGTTTGTGCAGGAGAAATGAAAAGCCGGCAATTGAATTACCGACTTTTCACTAACAGCGCTGCGTATTTCTCGCAAGTCACACTGCTGGTCCGTGTGGAATCCGTATTTTTCTCGCCACCATAGACTTTCATTGGCGTATTATTTGTGCAATACGCTGACAAACGCAGCATGCTGCGATTTTGTACGGCCGTAGAAAGCCGTATAATACTGAACCGTAATATACGGCTAATAGGAGCAGCCCCATTGAGAATAATTGTGCCGTTTATTTTGCGAGTTTTACGGACGTAATTTCTGCGCTCTTACGTCCGTAAAACTCGCTAGTGTGAGGCCGGCCTTAGCAGCAGACAGTTGTGTGGTAGGGCCCACATTGGTCAGCCTTGTTTTCCCAGCATTTTCCACTGATGATATATTAATTTGAGATCTGGGAATTTGACATGTTCCTTCACCCATTCCTAAAGAATGTTTGCACTATGGCATTATTTTCCTGAAACAGGCACTGCCGTTAGGAAGTACTTACCTTGAAGGAGTACAATCCTGGTGCCACCTTTTCCCCAGATAAGCCCCCTACACATAGCCAGGCATCCCCATTATTCATCTTGCCAGACCACCTTCTTCCATTGATGCCTGGTCCAGTTCTGATGATCGCATGCCCATAGTACTCTCTTTAGTCAATGTGCAGCACAACCAGTATGACCAGTCGGTGGCTACACAAAAAGGGCACTGTGTGTTCTGATGGCTTCTGATCATAGTCAGAATTAGCTTTTTTTAAATGAGTAACTAAACTTTTGCAAAGCGATCTATATTTTTTTGGCCCTTTAATTCTCTACAGTTTGGTGGGGAAGACTGCCACTGATTGCTCGAAAGACGGGTGAGAAGTGCATGGCTCAGAAGGCAGGAACGTTCACACCGAGAGGAGGACAGATTGACTAGCTCAGAAGACAACTCGCCTATCTTCTGCAAAATTGCACTGGATCTCAACCAGTCTGCAGGGAATTAAAGGGCCAAAGAAATTAAACTATTTGCAAAAAGTTTATTATTCAAGGCCATGTTCACACTGTATTTTTGCATTCTTTGGAAATTTTACCCAAACAAGATTCAGATGAACTCCGAAGGTGCCAAAGACTGTAATGATACGAAAGATCTGAAAATGATCTGAAAGTGTCTGTTTTCAGACGGGCGCAGTAACGTAGCAGACAACATTTCTTTGCCCGTCTGACATACACCGACCAAACGAAACACAATTTGAGTTCATTTGGACTCTTCGTGTCCTCGCAGTTTACTGCCTGTTGAATGACATTTTTAGGGGGATTCACAACTTTTTTCCCAACTGGTTTCTGCTGGATTGGTTCTAGCGGATCATTACTGGACCTGTCAACGTAGCCTTAGAAAGTTTTGGAAGTAAACTACAGATGACGAACACTTTTCAGATGAGGTTTCATCATTCAGTGTGGGGCAGGGACAGCGCAGCTGAGTTTAGCTGTATCACATTACAATCCCTTCTTCCATCTCTCCTCTTTTCATAGCACTGTCACCTCTGCTGTACTACCCTTCTTCTGCACTGCCTGTTTGGAGATGTCAAAAATTGTTTATTGGGTAAAATTATCTTTTGCGCAGCACAAAAAAATTAATCGTTCTCGACAAAACTTAGTCCTGTGTAAACAGAACTCTCTTTGCCAAGAACTATAGTAGTCTATGTGCTCTGAACAATTTGGATAGTGTCCATTGCTCCTATGTAGATGGGCATTTAAACAACCACTGATTGGTAAAAGTTTACTGATTGGCTGTATTGTGCTGCTGGTAGGTCCATGTAAATGGCACCTTAATGTCACATCACCCACTGGCAATAGCGATGCCGATTTCCCTGGAATGACACCACTGAAGGAGGTGCGCATCCACTGTTTTCATTTTCTATGAGGCACTGAATTGATTAAAGGGGTTGTCCACTACTAGCACCACCCCTTCTTGATCTAAATGTTTTGGGCCGATAAAATAAAAAAGCCTATACTCTTCTCCTGTGTTGGCGCCGTTCCACCGTTGACGTTGTTCGTGGTCCCGGGACTCTCGTGCTGGAGTTGTGACACATGACCCCTGGTGCCCCATCAGCGCTGCCGTCACTGTCCCCACCTTTAGAGGTTCTCAACATGAAGAGGAAGTCCGGGCTTAAACTGATCTCTGAACGGCGCCAGCACGGGAGGGGAGTATAGGATTTTTTTTTTTTTATTGGGGCCAAACATTTAGCTGAAGAAGTGGACAACCACTTTAAACATTAACCAGCTCTCATTTAGGTCATTGGTTGCTCTCTGCATGCAGGCGGCTGGAGGTAGGGTCCTAACGGAGGACCCCACTTTTCACATGCAAATGCCTTCGCTTATTTTAAGCGTTTTCTTGGTGGAAGTTTGTGAGGACTCTGGAAATGTGTATGTCATCAGGAATAATTTATGGAAATAACTGCTGAAATGATGAAAGGGTTTTGTAATTTTAGCTGCTTTGAGAGACATTGATGCTGAAGTTGTGTGGGCATTGATTATTATTTGGCCTATTAACCCTTCTCCTTACCGTCTGCTCTCTTGGTGATCTGCTAGGACTTCTGATGATGATGGTGTGCGGCTTTTATATACTTTGTTCCAGTAAAATTGTTGTATTAGCAATTTATGGACCATGATGAAGTGATTGTCCTAAAAAGATACTGATGAGCCCCCCAGTAGAGTGAACTGCTAACAGTGCAGCAGCTGGGAAATGTCTGATAGATTGTGTCAGCAGATCCCGGAGATAGAGATGAGCTGGTGGGATTGACTGAAGGATAAATATCATATGGCAAAAACTTAAGCTGCTCATACACTTGAGACAGCTGTCGGCCGACCTCCCACGTTGTGCTTGTTTATTTCATTGGGAGGAAAGCAAATAGCCAGATACCCCTTGTGATGGCATAACAAAGAATCAGGCCTGTTGTCATTAAGAGGCACCATATGTGCCTGTGGCTCCAGTCTCTGTGTGCCATTGTATCTGCTCTGTGCACACAGAATCAGAGAAAATTGTATTCTTAGAGTGTAGCAAGTCTACTTAAGACAATATCTAATTTTAGTGCATTAGCATTCTGCCAGAACTATAGGTGCCGGAGCTTCCATTCCCTTTCCATTATGATTTGCCCCTGCTATTGTTAAAAGACCTGTCATTCTAGCTCTAAAGCCTAACTGTTAGCTCTGTGTGCATTTTACTGGACAGAGCAGGAGCAGAGATTACACCTACTTCAAGAGTAACTAAACTTTTATTTACTTTTTATTATTATTTTGTCCAGCATGGAAAGCTATGAAACTTTGCAAATCACTATTAGGGAATTTGTTTTCATTCCTGTAAAAACAAAATAAATGTAATTGGCTTCTGAACATGTGCTTTTCCTCACTCTAGTTATCTGCCTTCACCTGCGTTGATATCAGAACGTACTCATTTGGAGTACAGATGATGGCAGTGATGGGTCAGCTTGGCACTTGTCTCCCTATCCCTGGGGATATGCTGCTGCAGGAGATTGTTCTTCTAGACAACACTCAGAGGCTGATCCATCACGACCATCATCTGTACTGCAAATGAGTATCTTCTTACATCAGTGCATCTGAATGCAGGTCAATAGATGGGGGGGGGGGGGAGCATGCATAACATGCAATTTTTAACAAAATTAAGACAAATCCCCTACTAAAGTAATTTACAAAGTTTCATAACTTTTCATGTTGGACAAAATTATATATAAGAAAAATTTAGTTACTCTTTAACCCCTTCCCGACCTGTGACGCCACGTAGGCGTCATGAAAGTCGGTGCCAATCTGACCTGTGATGCCTATGTGGCGTCATGGAATGTTCTCGTCCCTGCAGATCGGGTGAAAGGGTTAACTCCAGTTTCACCCGATCTGCAGGGACAGGGGGAGTGGTACTTCAGCCCAGGGGGGAGTGGCTTCACCCCCTCGTGGCTACGATCGCTCTGATTGGCTGTTTCACTTTCAACAACCAATCAATCAGCGATTTGTAATATTTCACCTATGAAAACTGGTGAAATATTACAATCCAGCCATGGCCGATGCTGCAATATCATCGGCCATGGCTGGAAACTCTGATCTGGCCCCCCCACCGCCACCGATCTCCTCCCCAGTCCTCCGTCCAGGTACATTTTGATCACTGTGATAAAACCTATCACAGTGATCAAAAAAAAAAAAAAAAGTAGTAAATGAACCCCCCCCCCCCCCTTTATCACCCCCATAGGTAGGGACAATAATGAAATAAAGAAAATATATTTTCTTTTTTTTCCACTAGGGTTAGAGCTACGGTTAGAATTAGGCTATGTGTACACGGTGCGGATTTGGCTGCGGATCCACAGCAACCAATCCGTAGCAGTGTTCCATCAGGTTTACAGTACCATGTAAACCTATGGAAAACCAAATCCGCTGTGCCCATGGTGCGGAAAATACCGCGCAGAAACGCTGCGTTGTATTTTCCGCAGCATATCAATTCTTTGTGTGGATTCCGCAGCGTTTTACACCTGTTCCAAAATAAGAATCTGCAGGTGAAATCCGCACAAAAAAACACTGGAAATCCGCGGTTTACCTGCGGATTTTTCAAAAATGGTGCGGAAAAATCTCACGAATCCGCAACGTGGGCACATAGCCTTAGGGTTAGGGTTTGAATTAGAGTTAGGGTTGGAAATAGGGTTAAGATTAGGCTTGTGGTTAGGGTTAGGGGTGTGTTGGGGTTAAAGTTGTGGTTAGGGTTGGGATTAGGGTTAGGATTAGGGATAGGGTTGGGATTAGGGTTAGGGGTGTGTTGGGGTTAGTGTTGTGGTTAGGGGTGTGTTGGGATTAGGGTTAGGGGTGTGTTGGGGTTAGAATTGAGGGGTTTCCACTGTTTAGGCACATCAGGGGTCTCCAAACGCAACATTGCGCCACCATTGATTCCAGCCAATCTTGCGTTCAAAAAGTCAAATGGTGCTCCCTCCCTTCCGAGCCCTGACGTGCGCCCAAACAGTGGTTTACACCCACATATGCGGTACCAGCATACTCAGGAGAAATTGGACCCCAATAGTTGTTGCCCAGTTTGTCCTGTTACCCTTGTGAAAATAAAAAATTGCTTGCTAAAACATCATTTTTGAGGAAAGAAAAATTATTTTTTATTTTCACGGCTCTGCGTTGTAAACTTCTGTGAAGCACTTGGGGGTTCAAAGTGCTCACCACACATCTAGATAAGTTCCTTGGGGGGTCTAGTTTCCAAAATGGGGTCACTTATGGGGGGTTTCTACTATTTAGGCACATCAGGGGCACCGCAAACGCAATGTGACGCCGGCAGACCATTCCATCAAAGTCTGCATTTCAAAAGTCACTACTTCTCTTCCGAGCTCCGACGTGTGCCCAAACAGTGGTTTACCCCCGCATACGGGGTATCCGTGTACTCAGGACAAACTGGGCAACAACTATCGGGGTCCAATTTCTCCTGTTACCCTTGTGAAAATAAAAAATTGCGGGCTAAAAACTAATTTTTGAGGAAAGAAAAATGATTTTTTATTTTCACGGCTCTGCGTTATAAACTTCTGTGAAGCACTTGGGGGTTTAAAGTGGTCACCGCACATCTACATTAGATCCATGGGAGGTCTAGTTTCCAAAATGGGGTCACATGTGGGAGAGCTCCAATGTTTAGGCACATAGGGGCTCTCCAAACGCGACATGGTGTCTGCTAACGATTGGAGCTAATTTTTCATTCAAAAAGTCAAATGGCGCTCCTTCCCTTCCGAGCCCTGCCGTGTGCCCAAACAGTGGTTTACCTCCACATGTGAGGTATCAGTGTACTCAGGAGAAATTGCCCAATAAATTTTATGATCCATTTTATCCTGTTGCCCATGTGGAAATGAACAAATTGAGGCTAAAAAATTTTTTGTGGAGAAAAAAAAAAAAAAAAAGTACTTTTTCATTTTTACGGATCAATTTGTGAAGCACCTGGGGGTTCAAAGTGCTCACTATGCATCTAGATAAGTTCCTTGGGGGGTCTTGTTTCCAAAATGGGGTCACATGTGGGGGAGCTCCAATGTTTAGGCACACAGGGGCTCTCCAAACGCGACATGGTGTCCGCTAACGATTGGAGCTAATTTTTCATTCAAAAGTCAAATGGCGCTCCTTCCCTTCTGAGCCTTCTCGTGTGCACAAACAGTGGTTTGTGACCACATGTGAGGTATCGGTGTACTGAGGAGAAATTGCCCAACACATTTTAGGATCCATTTTATCCTGTTGCCCATGTGAAAATGAAAAAATTGAGGCTAAAAGAATTTTTTTGTGAAAAAAAAGTACTTTTTCATTTTTACAGATCAATTTGTGAAGCACCTGGGGGTTCAAAGTGCTCACTATGAATCTAGAGAAGTTCCTTGGGGGGTCTAGTTTCCAAAATGGGGTCACTTGTGGGGGAGCTCCAATGTTTAGGCACACAGGGGCTTTCCAAATGCGACATGGTGTCCGCTAAAGATTGGAACCAATTTTTCATTGAAAAAGTCAAATGGCGCTCCTTCCCTTCTGAGCCCTGTCGTGCACCCAAACAGTGGTTCCCCCCCACATATCGGGTATCGGCATACTCAGGACAAATTGTACAATAATATTTGGGGTCCAGTTTCTCTTTTTACCTTTGGGAAAATAAAAAAATTGTTGCTAAAAGATCATTTTTGTGACTAAAAAGTTAAATGTTCATTTTTTCCTTCCATGTTGCTTCTGCTGCTGTGAAGCACCTGAAGGGTTAATAAACTTCTTGAATGTGGTTTTGAGCACCTTGAGGGGTGCAGTTTTTAGAATGGTGTCACTTTTGGGTATTTTCGCCATATAGACCCCTCAAATTGACTTCAAATGTGAGGTGGTCCCTAAAAAAAAAAATGGTTTTGTAAATTTCGTTGTAAAAATGAGAAATCGCTGGTCAAATTTTAAACCTTATAACTTCCTAGCAAAAAAAAATGTTTCCAAAATTGTGCTGATGTAAAGTAGACATGTGGTTAATGTTATTTATTAACTATTTTGTCACATAACTTTCTCGTTTATCAGAATAAAAATTCAAAATTTCAAAATTGCGAAATTTTCAAAATTTTCGTAAAATTTCCATTTTTTTCACAAATAAACGCAACAATTATCTACCTAAAGTCTCAGAATCGCTAGGATCCGTTGAAGCGTTCCTGAGCTATTACCTCATGAAGGGACACTGGTCAAAATTGCAAAAAACGGCCAGGTTATTAAAGGGAACCTGTCACCACGTTTTTGGAAGATGGGATAAAAATAGCGTTAAATAGGGGCAGAGGTGGGCGTTACATTAGTGTGTTTGTTATGCGTTTATTACCCACCTAAGTTGCCGAAATACCTTTGCAAAGTCTCCGTTTTCGCCTGTCAATCAGGCTGGTCTGGTCAAAAGGGCGTTGTCTTCCCCCAGATTTTGCGTAGTTTTCCGTTGGTGGCGTAGTGGTGTGCGCATGCCCAAGGTCCCGAATCCTCTGCCAGGGGATTTAAAAGAGCGCGCTGTTCGTTATTTCATTGGTGATCGGTGGGCGCGGCCATCTTCCTTTGGCCGCGCGTGCGCAGAAGCGGCGCTCTGCTGGCCGCGGCTTCAGGAAAATGGCCGCCGCGATATCCATCTGCGCACGCGTGGCATCCCGCGGCCATTTTCCTGAAGCCGCGGCCAGCAGAGCGCCGCTTCTGCGCACGCGCGGCCAAAGGAAGATGGCCGCGCCCACCGATCACCAATGAAATAACGAACAGCGCGCTCTTTTAAATCCCCTGGCAGAGGATTCGGGACCTTGGGCATGCGCACACCACTACGCCAGCAACGGAAAACTACGCAAAATCTGGGGGAAGACAAGACGCCCTTTTGACCAGACCAGCCTGATTGACAGGCGAAAACGGAGACTTTGCAAAGGTATTTCGGCAACTTAGGTGGGTAATAAACACATAACAAACACACTAATGTAATGCCCACCTCTGCCCCTATTTAACGCTATTTTTATCCCATCTTCCAAAAACGTGGTGACAGGTTCCCTTTAAGGTCAAAATAGGCTGGGTCATGAAGGAGTTAATGTAATCCGTCTACATGTCTCTGCTGCTAGAGGCGGATTACATCGACAGCAGGCAGGACAACTAGACAGAAGGGAGACACCTAGGCTAGATACCATACCAACGTTTTAATAAAATGATTTGCAGTCTATCTCTCACGTTATCTATTAGATGGGATTTTGCCTGAAAGTACAGAGAATTTATAAGTGGTGGAGGAGCCGTCAATGCAAATGTGTTCACCTGTTTTATACATTGGCATTATATAGAATAAATCTCAGCTTTGTAGTCTCCCATAGATACATCTGTGATTTGTCATTAGTGTGGTTAGTATCCTGACAAACCTTCTCTAAATAAAGTGTAGCTCCTTTGTGTATTTTTTTTTTCTTGCCTGTTACCCTTAAAATGCCTTAGCTTCACAAAATAACCTCTGACCTTTTCCTTCTTAAGGTTAATTCATGCACGAAATAAACAAAGTGCTTTTAAGTAGGGGGTCTGAGGTTTTAAGGGTCACATTTTTGTTTAAATGTCCCACTTGTCATCTACCAACAGAAGGCTATAGTCACAGCGGATTAACCCGTGATGATCTGCAAACTGATCAACAGAAAACTGGAAAATTGTTGTTGACTTATGTAAATGTGTGAGACTTGTAACGCCGCGAGGCCATTACTGAAATCTAGAGATGTCCATATCGCGCTACAAAGTCCCTGCATTTCTTTTATGGTTTCCATGGGTTCAAAATTCTTCGCTCATTTAAGGAGTTTTCAGAGACAAAAAATATATTTTTTAAATGTCTGACTGCTTAAAATTAAATAAGGTCTAAGGGGTAACGTTTCTCCTTATTGAGAGTGACATACCAGCTGGCTTGTCAAGGTAAGGAGGCTTATTCGCCGTGCAATGCTCCTCTGGGAAATTAAATATGCAAATTGCCTCTTCTGAGAAAAAGAGGACTTAACTCTATAGCGCCACCTGTTGGAAGTAACGATCCTACAAGTCACAATCAACCCTTTAACGAGTCATGCAATATGACTTTAAGTAATGCTTTCACCCATCGATCATTTACCACTGCCGTTTTTTATGCTTAGGAACCTCACAAAATAGCTGTTATTAAGGTTGGCAGATCAATCAACTGGCAGCTATCTACCCCGGCTCTCCCATACACAGTAGCGCTTGCTCAAAAGAGAGCACTTATGTCTTCCATGAGAAAGCTGCTGCAAGACTCCTCTGGCGGTGGCATATCCCTCTGAGCACAAATGAGCCACCTATCCAAAATCGGACATGCTGGATCATTATAGCATCATTTGTCGGGGGGCCATATACAGCTACCACTGACCACTTATGTGACTGATGAACGAGAACGGGCAATTCGATTCTCACCAACTCTAATGACCACCACTCCATTCACGTGGATGACATGGGAACCCCCTTTCCTCATGATTGGTTGGGGATTCTCTGGCCGCCTTACATGCTGGCTACCTGTAGATTTGAGTGTTATGAAGATATGTTAAGAATTACATTAACACGGAATTGCAGAGTTAGAACTAAGGTGAATCGCTTGATTTTTTTTTTTTTTAAATTTGATTGTCCACTAAGAAGTTTGGGCAGAAAGTACACAAGTGGACAACCTTTAAGGACCTCAGACCAAACTTGTGGTCACTTGTACTCATTCCTCTCTTAATCTGACCTCTTTGTCACGTCCCCACATCTGACAATGCCGTTTTGTTGCTCTGTGGTTGTCGCGTGCTGCTTATGAATGCCCACACTCCTTGCACTATTGACCTTCTTGAATAAATCCCACCACGGCCTCTCTCCTCCAATATTTTGCAGTAGGTTTCAGATGTGTCCCATATTATTTTTTTCATTATTAGTACTTTTTCCCCACACTGCCCTGGATTAGAGAACCCCATATGTCTGAAACTATTTACGGTATTTATTTGTAAGGGATCGGCCATTGTCCCCCCTGGCATGTTCTTCTCTTCCAGAGAGGGAGATTTGGATCAACGTGTATAAATAAATACGGCCGCTGATGCAGCTCTTTAATGAGTTTGCTGTGATGTGTGGAGTGATCTTCAGCTTTTCACATTATGTCACGATTTTTGTGTTGTGTCTGAGTTTGCTTTAGTTTTTTTTTTCTTTACTGACAGTCATTTCCTTTCTTAAAAACAGGTTTCCACCATTTTTTATCTAAGCACAGATTAAACCACATGTGTTTCATTTGTGGTATGGCACATGATGGGGTCTAGGTAAGACGTCACAGGCTAAGGCCACATTCACATGTTCAGTATTTGGTCAATATTTTACCTCCGTATTTGTAAGCCAAAACCAGGAGTGGAACAATCAGGAAAAGTGTATCAGTACAAATTTTGGCTTATAAATACTGAGGTAAACTACTGACCAAATGCTGAACGTGGCCTAAGGTTGTCTTTATAGGTAGAATAATTATTGAACCCCGTCCATTTATTACCAAGCGGATTGGGATTGAATTTTCATATTAATATCCAGGACTGTGGTATTGGTAAACCAAAACTCCAACTCCTCAATTTCCTGACAACCCTGCCTCACTACTGAGCATGCGCGTAAAGTGCCGCCCTGCCTCACTACTGAGCATGCGAGTAAAGTGCCGCCCTGCCTCACTACTGAGCATGCGCGTAAAGTGCAGCACAGATTCATCTCAACTGAAAGCCGAGATCCTTAGATCAGGAACAGAGCAGACATTTATAGGACATTTCATAACCTTCGCAAATTCTTATGCAAAATATTCAGCACATCCTGCATTGTACTACTGATCCCAATTCATATTATATTTTTTTGAGTCGGTCGATTTTATTCCGACTCCACAGAAATGGACTCCGACTCCAGAGCACTGTTAATATCTATGGAGGCAGGACCCATGTTTGACAGTCTGACATCTCTGGCACCACTGATTTTTAAGTTTAAAAGTACTGCTGGCACAAAATGATTGTTCAAACCAAGCACAGGCGCTGAGTGCACTTTTAGCATGGTTAAACAGTTCAGTGCACCTTCCACCGACTTTTTTTGTCATCTATTTCTTCCTCCTGTAAAATCAAAGCTGTCAATCAAGGAAGAAGGGGGTAGGGATAGATACAAAGCTAGTAGGTGGGAAGTCGCACAGACCACCTATGCTTGGTTTGAACCGTTTTTTTGGAGTTTTTAAGAAATACTAGAGAGAAGAGGTCACACTAATCTTTTTTGCACCTGTCCCAGTAATGTCTTTAGGGTGCTACTTTATTGAAGTTTAGGACCCTTAGGGTATGTTTCCACGTTCAGGAAACACTGCGTGTTTGACGCTGCGTAGAGCCGCAGCGTCAAACACGCAGCGTCCAGATGTTACAGCATAGTGGAGGGGATTTCATGAAATCCCGTCTCCACTATGCATTAAAAGACGCATGCGGCAGACCCGCGGAAACGGACATGCGGCTCGTCTTTTAAGGACGCAGCATGTCCTTACAATGCAGAAACAACGCAAGGACAACGCAAGTGACCTGCCAGTGACCTCAGCTGCAGATTTGGTTAGGATTTTACCTGCATAAAATCCTGACCAAATCCTGAACGTGAACACATACCCTTATGCTTAGGGTGTCTATCAACACAGAATGACTGTTCAAACCAAGCACAAAGCATTTGGTGCACTATTTTCTCTCTGCCCTTCTTTGGCTTCTGTAAAGCCAGAGCTGGCAATCATAGAAGAGGGAGTGGAAATGGATGGAAAACAAGTACCGTAGGTGGGAAGGAGCATTGAACTGTTCAGTCACACCAAGGTTACACAGTCAGTCTGTCCTTGGTTTAAACAGTTAGTTGGTCCTCATAGAATCCTTTTAAAGGATACTGGTCTTTTTAAACATGATTCTTGTTATAAACTATGCAAAACATGATTTAAATGGGTTTTTCACTTTATTTTTATTTTAACAAATGGCTTGGGCCATTATTTAGTTGAAATTACGAATGCATAATTTAGTATTCTCAGTATGCCCGCTGATGGAGGAGCATGTGATGTGACTCCTTAATATGAAAAACGCTGCATATGAGCAAGCAGAATGTGCATTGTCACATGTTCCTCCATCAGTGGCCTTATTGTGCACAGGAGAGCTGTGCGGACTGTGAGGAAGGTTGTGCCAAGAAGACCAGGAGGAGAACCTGTACATGAGACCATGATCTGCTAGGAACATGGTGTCACCTGGTGATGGGAACACTTTCCTTGTTTGACAAGGAGAGAATTGCATATCTATATATATTTACTGCAGTCTTCTCTTTCTCTTAGCAGCAGCTGTGATGGAGCCGCCTTTCATGTGCAGTCGCAGGCAGAATCCTCCGCTGACAGCACATGAGTGATCACTGTTTGCCATTTTTTTCTGACAGTCTGTAGCAGATAGTAATGGAATATTCCTGGATGACTGCTCCTTGTAAACTGCACAAACAATTATTGGGAATTGATTTCAGATATTGCATGTGTTCCTGACCTCACAAGGATGAATCACAAAACACATTGCAGGTGGTAATAAAATAACTAGGCAGCTGTTGTTACCCTTCGTTGTTCCTCACTCTGTTACTTTTGGTGTAGAGCACAGGTTTTGGATTTGTTCTGTAGAAATTGGGGCCGGTTCACATTAGGCTTCTTTGCACACGTTCTTGACTCCATCTGGGGTTACTTCTGAACCACCCATAAAATGGGATTTGGACGTTCCCCTGACAGAGCAGTTCACTTTAATGAATGTATTAGTAAGAAGAAATATGCATTTCACTTGGGCACTGGCATAAACCAGAATAAACAAGATCCGATGTTATAAAAGAGCAAAGGTTACTTCATGTTGCTTGTACCTAACAAGTTAGATCAGCTCCAAAGCGCGTTGTCAAAAATAAAATCTATTTACACCCAGGACTGTGGAGTCGGAGTCGTGGAGTCGGAGTTAGTTTTGGTTGGAGTCGGTAGAAATGTACCGACTCCAGCTTTAAAAAAAAATGTATTAATATTTCATAATTGAACTTTCATATGAATTTTATAAATGTTACTCATATATATATGTTCTATCAAACTATGAACAACAGTGATAAGCAGTTCTGCTGGAGATAGAGACATTTCTTCTTGTGTGTCACTGTTCTCCACTGCCCTTATCTAATCTTATACTTGGTTAACCTCATGCTGCCCCAACCCCCCTACTTATAATGTATGAAACTGAAAGTGAAAATGTGTTGCAAATTCTTAGTAGTAAAGCTCCTCCTCTAGACTAGATGTTTACTAGGTGTGCGTCTTCCAAGCATCTCACAGCTGCTACTCAGAAGAGGAAGACTGTAAGAAGTATTATCCTTTCAACAAACTTTGCATCAGTTAACTGTGAGTACATGAGGAATAACAGTATTACTGACCACTATATCAGTTGTACGACCTGGCAATAATTTTGTAAAATTGCTTTTAGGAAAAACAATTGTCATTTGGATTGTGAATGCAGAATTAAAAACCTGAGAATGTCAAAGAAGCGTCACATTAAATCAGCTGTATTTGAACATTTCACCATCACTCAAGATAGAAAACATTGTCTGTCAGTGTATGACAAATGATCCAGACGAAAACAAATGCTCTGAAGCCAAGATCAGTGCATATTCAGGTAAAGATAAAAATGCTCCTACCAGAGCTTCTAATCTAAAGAGACATTTACAGGGCTTTCATCCAGAAGTACTGAAAGCAGTGGATGAGAGAGACTGCATCCAAACCAATGAACCAGTGCCCAGCTCTTCCAGCCAAACAAAGGAGCAGAGAACCTTGCAGCCATCAGTTTCAAGATATTTTGTCAGTGACAAAGTTACTGTGACAATGACAGTAGATATGTTACTGTAAAAGTCAGAAGGACGGTAAAGCCTAGGATTTACCGGTCAATCTGGACATTCACCGAGGCCGTCAGTAAAAGCTCAAAATGAAAAGTAAAATTGGACTTTTACCGGTGAAGTCTTGGTAAATGTTAACATTTCTCAACAGCGTTGGTAAAAGTCAGATGTATTCCATATAAACGAACGATTTTGGACTTCTACGTGGGCGATTTGGTAAATCTTTACATTTACCAGCATGTGTTGGTAAAAGTAACTTTGAGTCAGAGAATTCTGACTCTGACCAGCAGATGATGGTGGTAAAAGTTAAATAAACGCAATTTCCGACTCTGATGAAGGCCTTAATCGTTAGAAATATTTTTATTCTTCAAAATGCAAATGCAAATGAACAGACTCTTTTTATTACACCCTTCTCAGCTACATTTACCAAGAAGCCGTGGTAAATGTGCACATTTACCAACTGCGCTTGGTTAAAGTCAGATGTTCCATCTTCACACCATATATTTCTGACTTTTACCAACGCTGTTGAGAAATGTTAACATTTACCAAGACTTCACCGGTAAAAGTCCAATTTTACTTTTCATTTTGAGCTTTTACCGACGGCCTCGGTGAATGTCCAGATTGACCGGTAAATCCTAGGTTTTACCGTCCTTCTGACTTTTACAGTAACAGATACATTTAAAAAACAGATCATAGAGCTTGTTGTAAAGGATAGTGTGCCTATGTCATTATTTTCACGACCAGCTTTTATGTGTCTGAATGGGGAAATGGCCCGCAAGCTCGGTGTTTCTCTGGAGAGAGAGAGTATTAGAAAATTAGTAATCGAAGAAGCTTTTAAACAAAAGGAAGAACTTAAAAAAAACTCTCAAGGGACGCTTTCTGTTTCTTAAAATGGATGCCTGCACACGTCACAGAGTGAACTATTTTGCCATCAATGTCCGATTTGTTTGTGACAAAAATGAAATAGTTACCAAGACATTGGCAGTAAAAGACACCAAAGCTCATCACAACAGTGAGTTTCTCCAGGTCTTGGTGGAAAAGGTTCTGCAAGACTATGAACTTAAAAAAGAGCAAGTTCTTTCTGTCGTAACTGACAATGCTTCAAATATGATAAGTACTATTAAGATAATGAATGAGAGTAATGATGGTGACCAGCAGCTAGAAGAACATTCTGGGTCCACAGACACAGAAATGTTTGAAATAGAGGAACACAGTATTGTAACTGAGGAGCAAACTGAAGTTGCTTCAGATGAACAGCAACATGATAGTTTAGATGATCTTGTTGAAACTGTGTCAATACGTTCTTTCATTCATCACATGCGCTGTGTTGTGCATATGCTACAGCTGGCTATAAGAGACAGTCTGCAAGAAGGACATGCTGCTGCACTGATTGGCAAGGTGAGAAAATTGGCTACTGTTGCCAGAACCCCTAAAGTTGACTCAATTTTGAAGAGACGTGCTGGAAAAGGGGCAATTATTGATCAAGCCACACGATGGGGCAGTACTTAATGATTCAGCGCTTGGTTGAACTGAAAACCTTTCTTGTAGACATGGCTAACCCTCAACTGACGCTAAATGAGTCAGTGGAATCAGGTGACTGAGCTGGAAAAATTGCTAGAGCACCCATTGACAGTGACTAAAAAATTACAAGCAGAGGACTTAACTCCAGGTATTTTCTTAAAGGAGTGGAAGAACCTGATGTTTCGCCTGTCCCAAAGAGGAGGGTTAATTGCAAGTGGCATTGCTACATCAATGAAACGGAGAGAGGAGCTACTATTACAAAATAACATTCTTTTGGCAGCTGTTTATGTAGACCCAATGCATCGGATTCTTCTAGATGATCAACAGCTAACTAAAGGAAAAGAAGCCCTGTTTGAAATAGCAGTAAGGATGAAAGGGTTGCAGAACAGTCAGGAGGAACAAGAAGAATTTGGTCGTCCTGCCACATCTTCACCCTCATCAACTGATGAAGAATTTAATTTCGAAAAATATTTGGATCACAAGGACGGTGCAAAGCGTTCCCGCATAGAAGAAGAGTTATCCCCATCAAAGAACACAGCCAGTACATTTCAGCAGAATTTTTCATGTGCACTAAAAGAAATTGAGAAATTTGACCGTTCATCAAAAATAACAGTGCAACAAGCGATTCCTCTGTATCCTGACATTGTCAGAGATGTTGCCCGAGTGGTTACTGCTTTGCCACCAACCCAAGTTAGTGTAGAGAGGTTGTTCTCTGCTCTCAAAATGATTAGATCAGATTTGAGGGCATCCATGAAGGAGGATCTGATAGAGGCAATACTTTTTCTGAGGACAAATTTATAGATTTCTTCTTAACTACATAATAGTGTTTATTGCATATTTACTTACAAGAGTTTATAAAAGTTATTTGCTATACTCTAATTGTATTCTAATAAATATAGTTTTTGCTCTAAATGGTCTGATTACTTATATGATGGTGAGAAACTGTAAATTTATTGTTACGAATTGGCCATTTATGAAGGAGCCGGAGTCTGAATCGGAACCTGATAAAATCCAGGAGTCGGAGTCGCAACTGTGGCTTACCGACTCCACAGCCCTGTTTACACCAGCGGATCCTGCTCATTCTGGACTATGGCCGCTCCCAAGTGAAACTGCATGTTTGTTCCTCCTCATACTACATTTCTCTGGAGTTGTTTGGGCTCTGCAGCCATATCAATGTAATCACCAGGTCTGCTCCCACATTTTTGTCTCATTGATCTGTAAGGAGGTGGCAGGGACCCTTACGTGCTTCCTCTCTCCTTGATACTGTTCGCATGTTCACACTGGCAGCACAGGGGTTAATCTGATGGGAGGGGCAGCCCAGAGCAGAGTACTTTTTAGTCAGGATACTTCCTGGCTCTGTCCGAAGCCCGGTGAGTTTTGACTGTTGCTTAGTGGACTTGCCCACAACTAGCACCCCGTGCCACCTTGTTACATTTGGCATAGTTGGCAGAATCGAATCCAGGAGCCCTGCAACTACAGAGCTGGTGAATAAGATTCCTGGGAATGTGGACTGATGACTGAGTTGTGATCCAAGATGGTGCCGAACACTGTCAAGAAGGAGACAGACAGTGGCGCGAAAATGGAGGGCGGTGCCGCCTGTCATGGGTGTCCTAGAAAAAATGGCGCCAAAAGGAAGGAGGCCATAGCATGAGCCGAGGCCACATCCCACTTTGATTAATGCTTGCCTGAAATGGGTGCAGGCGAAGAAGCTTCAGCCTTTCCAACAGAGCGTGAGGAAACGGGTGGAGTAGCCGGAAGTGACTCCACCAATGAACGGGTGGAGCCCAGAAGAGCTAGACGGCGTGTCCGGAAGAGAGACGCCATTGCCAAGGGAGATAACTGTGCAGATGAAGAGCGCCGAGAGCGAGGACACCGTGGACGCAGAGAAGTAGTAATAAAGAAACCGGAAGCCGTGGAGAGACGGACTGTCGCAGCCGTGATCCCGAGTTCGCTCGGCCGCAGAGGAGAATCATCGCAACCGGCTGCAGTCGCGGTGAGTGCGTCATCTACCCTCACCTCAGCTCCCGTCACCTTCCCTGGCCTCTGCATCTCCCTCCGGCGTTTGCCTGGATGAACCCCGTGCTCCCACGGCAGAAGAGGTCCGAACAGATTGAACAGAAGAAATGGCGTGAGTGCCGAATTTTAAAGGAGCTGCTGGACCCCGGCGGGCGAACCATGTCCGGCCTGATGACGCATGGCCCCTACAGAAAACTGGAGGCACCCTTAAAGGAAACTGTGGTCACAGTCGGGCCACAGGAGCAGGAGGCTCCAAGTATCAGAAGTCGGAGGAACAGTGGTGAGTCATCCTCCAGTTGATTACCCGCATGGTCATGAGTAAAGAACTGTTGTTTTTGTTTTCCCCCTTCCTAATCCGAGTTTTATTTGCACCCGTTGCGCATCCCCTGCTGGATTATGGGACTGAAACCCAAAAAGATTGTTATGGACTGTGTGTGCTTCTTTAAGAACTGTTTTAACTTTGAACTGTACCTGCTTTTAACCCTGAACTGTCCCCTGATAAAAGCAGTCCACTCATGTTTGAATGGGCCTGTGATTCACTAAAAGGAGGGAGGGGGAAGAGCTTGTACAGGAGGACCAGAGGAGCGAACCGGGTCAGGACTGAATGAACTAAATGGACTGTTGTCTCGTTGGTTGTTGGGCCAGTGTGTTTATTTTATCGGTCCCTGGAGTGGGAAGGGACCAGCCCATGAACCTGAACTATTGTTCTTACGGGTCCCAGGAGCCACAGGACCAGGGTCAGATGGATCCACATCAAAAGAACTTGAACTTTTTGTTCCAGGGCTCCAACCAAGTGACCCACCAAAAGCATTGAAACTTAACTTTGTTGATGTTTTTATATGTGCTGTTTTAAAGTTTGCAGGTGCCGCTATGGTCGGGGACGACCATATTCTAGTAGGGAGGGAGTGTAAGGAGATGGCGGGGACCCTCACGTACCTTCCTCTCTCCTTGATACTGTTCGCACATTCACATGCAGCACCCTGCTGTTTATTAATGTTCATACACTGTGATGTAATGTTTATTTAATGTCTGTCATATGCTGTGTGTAAGATTAGGGTTAGTATAGTGTAGAATAGAGAGAGACACTGGCAGCAGAGAGGTTAACTTGATGGGAGGGGCAGCCCAGAGCAGAGTACTTTAGTCAGGATACTTCCTGGTTCTGTCAGAAGCCCGTAGTTTTGCCCAGGGCAGGATGTGTGCATCAGTGAGCAGAGTTCCTCGGTTGTGGGGAATACAGCTGTTGCCGGCTGGAGATCAGTGGGGACAGGCATCAGCTCAACGGCATCGTCCCCAGGCAGTATATGTGGTCTGAGACCAGGATGGGAGCTGATGAACAGATGGGACCCAATGGTCAGTAGAGATGGCAGTGAAAGCATAGCACTGTTGACCTCTGTGAACTGTACCCCTGGATGTGATGAATACCTTGCCGTTTAGTAAAGTTTAATCGTTGGAACAAAGATTGCAACTCTGTGGTGGTCTTCATGGGATTAGGATTCCAGCTGACACAATGAGTACTCATCTCTTCATGTGCAAGGGGCCGGGGTGCTCACTGACTGTTGCTTAGTGGACTACCAAACCGTGCCACCTTGTTACAGATCCACACTATGAAGTGCCTTTCCTGTTGTACTATGATTAGCCTCCATTGTAGCGGTGTCCCTTTTTTTTTTTTTTTGGCAGATACAACAGCATAGTTTCATGGTCTTGTGTCCTCCTAAAAAAGCCATACACAGCCTGAATGCGGCTAAACAAAGTAGAAAGTGACTTTCTGTGCCTCATGGTAGCATAATGCCCAATACTAAAGATATATATATATATATATATATCTCTCTTTCTCCCTCCAAACTGAAATAAAGACAATGCATCGATGTTTGGATAAAAATAGGCATGATTATTAGTAATGGGTCACCTGAATCTAAATGGTAAAACTACATACGGTACAGTTGTGCTCAAAAGTTTACATACCCTGGCAGAATTTTTCTTGGCTTTTTTTCAGAGAATATGAATGAGAACACCAAAACTTTTTCTCTACTCATGGTTAGTGGTTGGGTAAAGCTATTTATTATCAAACTACTGTGTTTTCTCTTTTTCAATCCTAATGACAACCCAAAACATCCAAATGACCCTGATCAAAAGTTTACACACCCCGTTTCTTAATACCGTCTATTGCCCCCTCTAACATCAATGACACCTTGAAGTCTTTTGTGGCAGTTTTGGAAGAGGTTCTTTATTTTCTCAGATGGTAAAGCTGCCCACTCATCTTGGCAAAAAGCCTCCAATTCCTGTAAATTTCTGGGCTGTCTAGCATGAACTGCGCGCTTGAGATCTCCCCAGGGTGGCTTAATGATATTGAGTTCAGGAGACTGAGATGGCCACTCCAGGACCTTCATTTTGTTCTGCTGTAGCCAATGATAGGTCGACTTGGCCTTGTGTTTTGGATCGTTGTCATGTTGGAATGTCCAAGTACGTCCCATTCGCAGCTTTGGGGCTGATGATTGCAAATTTGCCTCTAATATTTGCTGATAACGTACTGCATTCATCTTTACTTCAACTTTGACCAAGCTTCCTGTGCCTTTGTAGCTCACGCATCTCCCAAACATCAGCGATCCACCACCGTGCTTTACAGTAGGAATGGTGTTCCTTTCATCACAGGCATTGTTGACCCCTCTCCAAAATGTAACATTTATGGTTGTGGACAAAAAGTTCAATTTTGATCTCATCACTCCAAATTACCTTGTTCCAGTAGTTTTGAGGCTTGTCTCTGTGCTGTTTTGCGTATTGTAGGCAAGATACTTTGTGGCATTTGCGCAGTAATGGCTTTCTTCTGGCAACTCAACCATGCAGCCCTTTTTTCTTCAAGTACCTCCTCATTGTGCCTCTTGAAACAGCCACACCGCTAGTTTTCAGAGTCCAGTATTTCAGCTGATGTTATTTGTAGGTTTTTCTTTGCATCCCAGACAATTTTCCAGGAAGTTGTGGATGACATTTTTGTTGGTCTACCTGACTGTGGTTTTGCTTTTTACAGAGCCTCTGATTTTCCATTTGTTAATCACAGTTTGAACGCTGCTAACTGGCATTATCAATTCCATGGATATCTTGTATCCCTTTCCTGTTTTATACAGTTCAACTACCTTTTCCTGCAGATCCATTGACAATTCTTTTGCTTTCCTTATGACTCACAATCCAGACATGTCAGTGGCTGGATGAAAGATGCAAGAGTCTGTCTGGATCCCAGAAACTCACTCAGCTTTAATGCACACACACACACTGATTACAAGCAAACAGGGCACAGGTGAGGATGTAACCTTTAGTAGCCATTCAAACCCATTTGTGTTAACTTCTGTGCATGTTATCAGGCCAAAATCACCAGAGTATGTTAACTTTTGATCAGGGTCATTTGGATGTTGTGGGTTGTCATTTTGATTTAAAAAGCGAAAACACTGTGGTTTGACAAGAAATGGCTTCACCCAACCAATTACCATGAGTGGAGAAAAAGTTTTGGTGTTCTCATTCATATTCTCTGAAAAAAGGCCAAGAAAGCAAAAATTCTGCTGGGGTATGTAAACTTTTGAGCACAACTGTATATCTTTTATAAATTCAAAAATAATTAAGAATCACCACAAGCTTTTTAAATAACTATCAAATAGACCAAGTCCGGCCAGCATTAGCTGGGCGACTATGCCCTGCCTAATAAACACCGCAATAGCTTTATTCAATAACCTTAAAGGGTTTGTCTGGTCACAACCGATTGAGCGACGCTGCTCCTTGTCTAGTGATGTGGACAGCTAGTGGCCTCGTCCGACTAGCGGGCCTTATCCTAGTAAATGGAGTAAAATGTGGCAGACCTTAATCCCATAGAAAACTTATGGAGGGAGTTGATGCTCTGAGATGCCAAGCGACCGCCTCAAAATCTTAATGATTTAGGGATGATCTGCAAAGAAGAGTGGACCAAAATTCATCTTGACGTTGTGTGCAAACCTCATCAACTGCAAAAATTGACTGCTGTGCTTGCCAACAAGGGTTTTGCCACCAAGTATTAAAGTAATCTGTGACCCCCAAAATGACGATGAGCTAAGCCCACTAGCATCAGGGGCTTATCTAAAGCATTCTGTAATGCTGTAGATAAGCCCCCGATGTATCCTGAAAGATGAGAAAAAGAGGTTATATTATACTCACCCAGGGGCGTTCTCGCTGCGGTCCGGTCCGATGGGCGTCGCGGTCCGGTCCGGGGCCCTCCCGTCTTCTTACGATGATGTCTTCTTGTCTTTACGCTCCGGCGCAGGCGTACTTTGTCTGCCCTGTTGCGGGCAGAGCAAAGTACTGCAGTGCGCAGGCGCCGGGAAAGGTCAGAGAATCTGAGCTGCTGTTAACCTGCAATTACTGAGGCTGGTGAAGCGGATAAACTTTTCCTCAGAAGCAGAGGTGACTCTTGGTCTTCCTTTCCTGTGGCGGTCCTCATGTGAGCCAGTTTCTTTGTAGCGCTTGATGGTTTTTGCAACTGCACTTGGGGACACTTTCAAAGTTTTCCCAATTTTTCGGACTGACTGACCTTCATTTCTTAAAGTAATGATGGCCACTTGCTTTTCTTTACTTAGCTGCTTTTTTCTTGCCATAATACAAATTCTAACAGTCTATTCAGTAGGACTATCAGCTGTGTATCCACCAGACTTCTGAACAACACAACTGATGGTCCCAACCCCATTTATAAGGCAAAAAATCCCACTTATTAAACCTGACAGGGCACACCTGTGAAGTGAAAACCATTCCTGGTGACTGCCTCTTGAAGCTCATCAAGAGAATGCCAAGAGTGTGCAAATATATATATATTTCAATGTTTTTTAAAATTGCAATTGGAAACACGTTGCCTATATGTGAAAGTGACTGTGATTGTATGGCACTTTTTGTATTCTTGCATGTATGGAATAAAGAACTACCGTATATTTTTTTTCACCAAACAGATCTGGACAATGTAATTTCATATATATCGAAAACAGCAGCGCTTAGTATGGACAACAATTGAAGTGCCATGCCAGCCGCCATTATCCAATGATCCCATACGCAGATGAAATGCAGGAATTGGATGCAATTCCAGGCTAATTGAATACGTGACTCTGAGCCAGACACTAATTCCACAGGAGACAATTTTTTTCCATAACACATGCCCATTGTAAAGTGCTCTCAGAAACCAGCCCAGCAAGGATCAATAACCTCATGCTGACAATAAAAGTAATCACTAACACTTTGTACATTTGCTTTTGATGACTAGTTTACATTATTGGCTTTTTTTCTGCTGTTATTTTTTGGCTTGGTTTCTGGGGCTGAGATCTTCTACTTAACGTACAGAAGTGATGATACAAGTGTACGTAAGGAGAATTAGTAAGTATGTAGTTGATACATTGAAAAATACATAACATCCATATATATGTATACAATCATGTCCATATAGAGGAATGATATAGGAAAGCTATACCGTATATCTTGGTACCGTGTTAGCCAGTAGAGAGAAACATTTTTAGAATTGAGAGTCCTCAGTGGTCCTTTTTAATGGCTAACTGAAAAGATGGTAACAAATTGCAAGCTTTCGAGACTACTCAGGCCTGTTCATCAGGCATAGACTAATACAAATTCTGAAGAATCACATATTTATGCACAATACAGCCCAGAAATAATGTCATAAATAAGACAGGTGACGTGAAGCAGAACTACCATTATGGGAGAGTGATAAACAGTTATGTCCATAAATATTGAAACAGTTCATAGATAAGGAGTGTGAATGTTTTTTTTGTCCTCTGATTGGGGTCTGGTTCTGTGTTGTGATGCCCCCACAAGGTCTGAGAGACAAATTCCTTAATTGATGTAAAAAGACATAAATCTGTGTGACACATTCATTCCTGCACTGAGTGGTAAAGTTAATCATCAGCTTATATTCCCAGATTCTTCTGTCTGAGATTTGAAGTTACCTTTTTAATACAAGTAATCTCATGTCCATGGTGCTGTGATCTGGGATACAAAAATGTTTTGCCACAGGTAGATCCATTCTTTTTTCTTATTGTGTGGCGGTGAGAATTCATCCTTGTTCTCAGTTTCTGCCCTGTCTCACCCACATACAGACCCCCAGTTGGACATTTAGTACAAATAATTAAGTACACCACATTAGATGTGATGCAGCTGAAAGTACCTGGGATCTTGCAGTCCTGATGTGAATTGGGGATCTTTATCTTGTCCGTGGTCTTTATAAATGGACAGGTTTTGCATTTTTTCTGGTTGCAAGGAAAGGTTCCTGCAGCTGTTGGAGAGGACAGGGAGCTTCTGACAATGATGCTTCTTAGATTAGGGGGCTGCGGCTACTTTCACACTTGCGTTTTTCAGCTTCCGTCACGATCCGTCGATTTTTGAGAATGCAGGTTCCTGCAAAAAAATTTGCAGAATCCTACATTTTCCAACAGACTTGTATTAGCGACGGATTGTGACGGCTGACCATCCGTTTCATCCGTCGTGCACTGCATCCGTCGGAAAATAGCGGTCCGTCTTGCGGACGCATCCTGCGCTGCCCGTCGTCGGCTATATATATTCTCTATCTCTCTCTCTATCCCCTGCCTGCGCTACGCAAATCATAAAGGGACTTGTGGGTGTTGTACACCATACAGATAAGACTTGTATGAGAATGAAAGGCTGTAGAACAAGAATAATAAGGGTCTCGGGTTTGACTCACTAATGCATCACTTTTTAGAAGTGTTTTTTTGAGTACTGATGGCTCGTGGTCATATCACAGGAATGCTGAATAATCCTAAGAACAAGACTGAGCTGTGTCTTGAATGGAGAGGTTGTGCTCGTGCTTCATCTCTGCTCCTTTAACTATCTATAAGATAGAGAAGAGAAAGCAGAGGTGGGGTCTAGTGATGAGTGTTGTACGCTCGGGTGACCTCCGAGAATTTTTGACTGCTCTGAGATTGTTTTCATCGCATGGCAGCTGAATGATTTACAGCTGGTAGGGAGCTTGATTACATATGGGGATTCCCTAGCATCCAGGCAACCCCCACATGTACTCAGCCTGGCTACTGGCTGCAAATCATTCAGCTTAGGTGATGAAAACTAAATCTCCGAGCAGTCATAAATACCCGGAGGTCACCCGAGCGTGCTCAGGAAAACCCGAGCAATGAGTACACTCGCTCATCACTAGTGGGGTCCCATCAGTTGAATAACCCAGCAATCAGCCAGTTATCCCTTTCATATGGATGGGGAATAACTTACGGTTTTTAGGGAAAAGCTCTTTAATTGCTTCTGAAAAAGGGGGAAAAAAAAAACATCCAAAGTACAGTCCTACTCTGCAAAAATTCTATTAATTGGATGTCCTTCCACATCCAGTCGGAAAGGAGAGAGCATCTATTACCAGAGGAGAGGAGAGAACATCTATTACCAGGCCATTTAAATGTAATCTGTCACCTAATTTTGGGCCTATAAACTGCGGTCACCGCCATCAGGGGCTTATCTACAGCATTCTGTAATGCTGTAGATAAGCCAACCCCCCAACCCGATGTAACCTGAAAGATAAGAAAAACAAGTTAGATTATACTCACCCAGGGGTGGTCAGGTGCGGTCTGGTCCGATGGGCGTCGCAGGTCCGGCGCCTCCCATCGTCATACGATGTTGTCCTCTTCTTTGCTTCCTGTCGCGGCTCCTGCGCAGGCGTACTTTATCTGAGGGCAGAGCAAAGTACTGCAGTGCGCAGGCGCTGGGCCTCTCTGACCTTTCCCGGCTTGTTTTTCTTATCTTTCAGGTTACAACCTGGGGCTTATCTAAAGCACTACAGAATGCTGTAGATAAGCCTCTGATGGCGGTGGCCACAGTTTATAGGCCCAAAATTAGGTGACAGATTCCCTTTAATTGGACGGCATTCCACTTCCAGACTGAGGCTGTGTGCCCACGTTGCGTTTTTTTTTTATGCGTTTCTGCCTCGTTTTTTGCCTCAGCGGAAACACTTAAAAACCGCATTCCCATGCAATCCTATGGGATTTCGCAGTTGCTGTGCCCATGCTGTGGATTTTCCCGCTGCGGAATCGCATAGCGTTAAAATCCGCAGCATGCTCATTATTTCTACGGAATCGTGGCGATTCTGCCTCCATAGGATTGCATTGAAACGCTCACTTTACGCATGTGGCTATGGCCACCATGCGTAAAGTGAGCGCTTCATTTGTGGATGGTACCCAGGATCTAGAGGAGAGGAGACTCTCCTTCAGGCCCTAGAATCCATATTCATGTAAAAAAAAAAAAAAATAGGGATATACTTACCTTCTGATGGCCCCTGGAGTACTCCCGCCTCTCAGCAGTGCACACTTCCGTTCCCAGGGATGCATTGCATGAATCACCTGGGATGACGTCGCGGTCACGCGACCGTGACGTCACAAAGGTCCTTTGCGCGAAGCATCCCTGAGAGCGGAACGTACCGGGAGCGCCGCTGAGGAGATCGGGGGGCCGTCGGAAGATGAGAATAACCATATTTTTTGTTTTTTATTATTTTTAACATTCTATCTTTTACTATTGCTGCATAGGCAGCATCAATAGTAAAAAGATGGTCACATTTGTCAAACACTATGTTTGACAAGTGTGACCAACCTGTCAATCACTTTTCCAAGTGATGCTTGGAAAACACAAGCATTCTGCAAGCTAAAAACGATTGCAAAGCGCTCCTGTTTTGCGGGAGAACGCATGTGAATTCCGCATGCGTTTTACCCGCGGCAGGAAGTTGTGGAAATGCAGCGGAGATTTCTGCAACGTGGGCACATAGTCTCAGGAGAGAGCATCTATTACCGGGCCATTTTCATCCCAAGCACAGATGGCCTCTTCACTAATGTAGGGTACATAGGTTCACCAGAATTTATTGGGACTCTCTGGTTGAAACATTTTCTTTGATCGTTTCGCACTGTAGGTTGTACCAGGGTCTACATTACATATGCAGCTTTTTTGTACAGCACGTTGGAATGTGGCAGAGCTATAGGAAAACAATACGTTTTTGCTTTTCTCTTTCATGCTTATTTAGCCTATTCTACCTCAGCCAGAAATATTATAATGGTGTCCTAGAGAGGCTGTGAACTTGGAGCTAGGAATGTCGTTTGTACACTTAAAACAGGAAACTGCTGGAATTCCCATTCCTATTGTGCCGTCTAGGTGGGAGGCGGGGGTCACCTCTCTTCTATGTACCAACATGCTGGGGGATTTTATTGAGCGCGAGTAGCCCAGATACATTGTACATTTAATCATCCGTCAACATACAGACACCATCGCTGGCTCTTTTATATCCTCCTATAAAAGTCCTTTATCCAGTTTATACATTTTAGAATTACATTTATAACGTGTTGTATCGGTGACCAGAGTTATCTGTCCGCAAGTCTCATTCTATATAGTAATTAATCCTCAAAACGGCTATATATTTCCCTGCATTGCACAGTACTTTAGTTCTTAAATTTCTCATTAAAGTAAATGTTTTTTTTGTTTTTTTTAAATGTAAATTTATCAATTGTAACATTCTATCCGCTTTCTTTTATCTCCTGTAACATAACCAATCTTTTACACAAGCTGATAATCTGCGAACAAGTGTTCACAGGATTGTGTGCTCCCTATTATCGGCTGGTGTAAAACTGGCCATACATAATAGATACCGTAACTGTTATTAGCCTGACCATCTCTCCTGGCTCCCCCATTCTCAGGGGCGCTGTGGTTTCTATGAGGGCCCCAGAAATATATTATCTTGCAGGGGCTTATCTCCGTCCCAAATAAAAAGGATCGGGTGACTAAAATGCAGATGCCCCAGGAACAAATAAAACACTCGTTCTTTGTGTAAATAGATCTTGGAGATGGGAATACCCCTTTAAAAATCCAATCCCAATAAGTAGTAGGTGTAGTAGTAATGATAAATAATATTAGCAATACCTCCAATTAGAAATGTAGTATAGTTCTTCTGACTCAGTGTTGCTTACCTAATGTGCAGGGCATTGCAGTAGCTTAGTTGTTTGTGGTTGTAATCATGGATACCCAAGCTACTGCAATGCTGTGCTCATGGGGTAAGCGACACAGCGAATCAGAAGAACTATACTGCATTTCTAATTGGCAGGTATTCACTAATTATTACTCCCACTACATATTTAAATCGGATCTTGGCGATTAAAAAAAGAAGTCATTGTTACTTGCATATGACCTCATTCATCTGTCATTTACGTACGTGGTTTGTGTTTCTCATGTTTTTATGGTCTTGAGATTGTTCAAATGTCCATTTTTTGTTTTTTTGTTGTTGATCAATCGTCAACAACCCCCCACCCTCAAAAATCACCCCCCCCAAAAAAAAACAAAAAACAGGAACCATAAACGTGCCTCAAAAGCACCAATGCAAGTCAATGGGATTGTGAGAAACTTGGACAGCATCGGTGTGCTCTGCAGACGTTTCACTCACCCATTGATTTGCATTGGTGAATTTCATTCATGATTCAGTCATGTTCCTGTTTAACGTTTTTCACCCACTGCTTGACGCTTGGAAAGAACGCAATTTTTTTTGCATTCCAGTAAAATATTGTTAGTTAAATCAGACTGACCAAACATTGATACTGCACACCGATGGAAATCTGTCTGTTTTTGAACATGGGGGAAAAAACAAACATAAAATTGATGCCTTAGATGCCAGTTATGATCTTTGCAGAATAAAGCTGGTCCAAAATGGAAGTCTGCACCCTATAGCTAGAAGTGGCCTTATCTATAGCCCACATGAATATGTTGGCACTAAATAAATATTATTGTTATTGTCTGTTGTTTTGCATTAGTAGATTTGCTTCTTTATGAATAAAGAGCTGTAAATAATATATAATACTAAACATCTCATTGTAAACCATTACAAGATGTGCCATCTGCTGCTAATAACACATTGTCTCAGACAGATTCGGCTTTATAATGATATTTTATCCCAATTGTTGCTTTCTGTATTTGGCACGTTCTTGATTAAGGTATTTCTGTTTTGTTTCCAAGCTTTTTGCTGGTTTCCCTGTTGATGTAGCTGCTGCTGGTCCATCATGGCCCTGTGTGTTCTCCCAGGGTGGTATGTGTGTTCTTGTGACTATATATTTGGGGAAGGTTTGCACCTCCTGCTGAAGTGAAGGGTGAGACCTATCCTTGATTACAGGATGTAGCTTTTGGGGTATGGTGATGATTTGTGTAAATTTGGATCCTAGACTTTACTTAATTTCCTGTCAACTCTTCCTGAGCTGAAAAGCAGTGACCCTTAGAGGAAAGCAATCATTAGAAAATGACTTATTGTTTTAAATCAGGTTTTTGTATTTGTATTTTTTTATTGGATTTTTTTGTATCATCGTTTTGTTTTGTTGTCAGATTACATAGTTAAAACCTGTTGACAGATTCCCTTTAAAGGAGCATCAAAACAAAAATAACCACAAGTATATAAGTGCAGATTATAAGAATTATTATTATTTCACACATTTTTAATGCAAATTTCTCGGGAATTGAACATGTAAAATAATGAACATGGGGTAGATATGTCTCCACTTCTTATCAGTAATCCCATTGGATAACGCAGCAGTGAGCCTGTCTCTTAAGGTACCGTCACACTCAGCAACTTTGCAACGAGAACGACAACGATCCGTGACGTTGCAGCGTCCTGGATAGCGATCTCGTTGTGTTTGACACGCAGCAGCGATCTGGATCCCGCTGTGCCATCGCTGGTCGGAGCTAGAAGTCCAGAACTTTATTTCGTCATCAGGTCGGCGTGTATCGTCATGTTTGACATCAAAAGCAACGACGCCAACAATGTTTGACATGGAGCTAACAACCAGCGAGAACGAGAAGTGAGTCGCCGTTACGTCACTGGATCGCTCCTGCATCGTTCTGGAGTTGCTGTGTTTGACGTCTCTACAGCGACCTAAACAGCGACGCTCCAGCGATCTAGTTTAGGTCGGCTCGTTGTCTATATCGCCGCAGCGTCGCTGAGTGTGACGGTACCTTTATTCAACCCTGTAAAGGCGTCTTGCAAGGAGCAGTAGATTTCAGAGGTGGTCGTCTAGTTTATAAAGCTCATTTCTTTTTACCTTTCGTCTAGTTTATAAAGCTCATTTCTTTTTACCTTTTTGGGTAATTTTTAGTTAGTAGAAGACCTCTTAAGATTTTCATCTTTAGAACAGTACCTTTCTTATTTTGCCTTACACAAATTGCTCAATCCTTGCAATGAGCACCATGCAATGCCTCATTTTCCCTGTGGTGGCGCTGCTGAAACATTGTTTTTCAGCAGGAAGTGTTTAAAGGGAATCTGTCACCCCCAAAATCGAAGGTGAGCTAAGCCCACCAGCATCTGGGGCTTATCTACAGCATTCTGTAATGCATTATAATAATAATAATAATTTTTATTTATATAGCGCCAACATATTCCGCAGCGCTTTACAACTTATAGAGGGGACTTGTACAGACAATAGACATTACAGCATAACAGAAATCACAGTTCAAAATAGATACCAGGAGGAATGAGGGCCCTGCTCGCAAGCTTACAAACTATGAGGAAAAGGGGAGACACGAGAGGTGGATGGTAACAATTGCTTTAGTTATTTGGACCAGCCATAGTGTAAGGCTCGGGTGTTCATGTAAAGCTGCATAAACCAGTTAACAGCCTAAGTATGTAGCAGTACAGACACAGAGGGCTATTAACTGCATAAAGTGTATGAGAACAAGATGCAAGGAACCTGATTATGTGTGTTGTTTTTTTTCTATTTTTAATAGGCCACACAGGGATAGTTAGGTTAATGCGTTGAGGCGGTAGGCCTGTCTGAACAAATGAGTTTTTAGGGCACGCTTAAAACTGTGGGGATTGGGGATTAATCGTATTAACCTAGGTAGTGCATTCCAAAGAATCGGCGCAGCACGTGTAAAGTCTTGGAGACGGGAGTGGGAGGTTCTGATTATTGAGGATGCTAACCTGAGGTCATTAGCGGAGCGGAGGGCACGGGTAGGGTGGTAGACTGAGACCAGAGAGGAGATGTAGGGTGGTGCTGAGCCATGGAGTGCTTTGTGGATGAGGGTAGTAGTTTTGTACTGGATTCTGGAGCGGATGGGTAGCCAGTGTAATGACTGGCACAAGGTAGAGGCATCGGTGTAACGGTTGGTGAGGAATATGATCCTGGCAGCAGCATTCAGGACAGATTGGAGCGGGGAGAGTTTGGTAAGAGGGAGGCCGATTAGTAGAGAGTTACAATAGTCCAGACGGGAATGAATAAGAGAAACAGTAAGAGTTTTTGCAGAGTCGAAAGTAAGAAAAGGGCGAATTCTAGAAATGTTTTTGAGATGCAGATAAGAAGAGCGAGCCAGTGATCGGATGTGGGGGGTGAATGAAAGCTCGGAATCAAGGATGACCCCAAGGCAGCGGGCATGTTGCTTTGGAGTAATGATTGAACCGCACACGGAGATGGCAATGTCAGGCAAAGGTAGGTTAGTAGAGGGAGAGAACACGAAGAGGAACACGATGCATTCTGTAATGCTGTAGATAAGCCCTCCCGATGCATCCTGAAAGATAAGAAAAAGAGGTTAGATTATACTCACCCAGGGGCGGTCCCGATCCGGTTCTGGTCCGATGCCGTACAACAAACAGGAGTGATGTTTAATGGTGTTCTGGATTGCCTTTTGAGGAAGCCCACCTTGAGCTCTGGATCTTTCTATCCTGTGCAGCAATCCTTTCCTACTCTCCTGATGAAATGTATTATGCCCAAAACGTTGCACCAATTATTCCTTCACCTCATGCATTGTGATTAATGGTTATGAGAAACTCCTGATAAGGTGTTCGCCCTCAACGCCTATTGGTGTGCAGCTCCTTCCTCCTATCTCTAGCTTTCTTGAAGGTGTTGTCCACTACTAGGACAGCCCCTTCTTGCTCTAAATGTTTGGGCCCGATAAAATTCTCATGGGAGGTGAGTATAAGCTTTTTTATTTTTTTTTTTATTTTGTTGGGGCCAAACATTTAGATCAACAAGGTGTTTTCTTAGTAGTGGACAACGTCTTTAAAGGGAACCTGTCACCTGAATTTGGCGGGTCCTTTTTTGGGTCATTTCCCAAAATACACTTCCCTTTAAGTGTACGACCAGCTTCAGTCCTGTCCTATAACTATAAGCAGGGAGCTAGAATACATCCATGCCTGGATGAAACAGTGAGTTTCACTGCACAGCCAATGACTGGCAGGGTGGCTGTGCAGCAGAATTGAAGATGGGGCCTTCCACTTTTCATTTTAGGGATATTAGGAGGTCCTAGAAGTGGATCCCTCACTGACCATACATACTGCTGCAGCACATTCTAGTGATATTACACAATGTTCTGTAATGAGAATTCCCTTTTAAGAGAATAACTAAATAGTTAAATTTCTTTGGATTGAGGGATTATTCTAGGCTATGGTGGTGGAGCAGTATCCAAAATATCTGTCCGCTTCTACGGTATGTGAATATTGGATCTTTTTTTTCAAGGAAGTTGGCAGGTTTGAGACTTTTTACATTATCTGATGATGCTCAAGTGGAAAGTTTATGAATATACGGCTCGGTACCAGACGGGTGAATCTTCATGTTTCCTCTTTCATAGACATAAAGTGGATCCACACATTAATATCTCTCCTTGATTTTTAAGTGGTGAAGACAAAAGAGGGTGTAATACCTGCCGATATACTCTAAAATATGCTTGTAATGCCCACTGCATGATTATATGTACTTGGCTGTCAATCACTAAATAGGACCGCCCACTGGACTCCTAATCTTAGTAAGAGCAAGGATCTTATTCATTAAAATACCAATTATGCTGAATCTTTTCCTATTAAACTATAGATCAATCTTCTCCGCTATAATGTTCTGTCAGTGGATAGGACTCACTGCACAACAGGACGGGTTCACTTTTTAAAGCAATTTAGCCGAACCACAATAGTCGGTCGTCATACGGAAATGTATTACAGCTAAGTGATGATGGTCATGATGGTCAGTTACATCACTACTATACAGTCTGTTTTCTCAGCCTGCTTGGTTGAGCAGGGAGCGTTTTCCACCTCCTGCAGCCTAATTGAGCTGAGTGCTGGTAATGGCTTATCCTGCAGCCGGCACGCTTCCTGCTATTACACCAAAGCCTTCATTGGGACGGAACTAGCGGCGTCGTGTGATACGGAATATGTAATAATATGTCATATCAGCGACGTCACAACATTATGGACGGATTGTTTTAGCTTTGAACTAGTTTATGTTCTAGATAATTAATTTGTCATGTCAACTTTTGCTTTAAAGGGCTACTGACATCTTGATATATCTGCCATATATGCCAGAAATATATGGTAATACTAATAAAGTTCACCCCACCCAGTCCTGTTAAAAAACGTTCAGCATTTTTTATAACCTTCAGAGAAATAACCTATTTCACTTAATGGGCAACACGTTTCGAAGTAGGGTATGTTTTTTTATTCATTGCCATACATAATTTGTAATGCATAATTTGGCCTGTAAGTGCAATTGGTATTTGTCCTATATTTCTTAAAGCGAACCTGTCGCCAGGTTTGGCCGATACGAGATACGGCCACCGCCTTTCAGGGCTGGTATACAGCATTCTATAATGGTGTATATCTGCCCCCAATCAGACCTGTAAGAGAAGAAAAATAACTTTTATTATACTCACCTGCAGGGTGGTCCGGTCCGATGGGTGTCGCTCTTCTTGGTCCGTCGCCTCCTGTCTTCTTACAGTCCCCGTACTCCTGCTTGCTTCTTTTGGATGACGCGTCCCTGCATCATCCACACGGGTTCCCGGCAAATCGCTCCTGCACAGGCGTACTTATCTGCCCTGTTGAGGGCAGAGCAAAGTCCTGCAGTGCACAGGTGCTGGGAAAGGTCAGAGAGGCCCAGCACCTGCGCACTGCAGTACTTTGCTCTGCCCTCAACAGGGCAGATACAGTAAGTATGCCAGGGAGCCTGTGAAGCAAGCAGGAGGGCGGGATCGCATGAAGATGGGAGGTGCTGGACCGTTCTGCCCCCAGGTGAATATAATAAAAGTTATTTTCTTTTGCAGGTTGGATCGTATTATTAGTATTGGTCTACTCAGCAGCCCAAAAAAAGCAGGAACATGGCGAGTTTGGTGAGCGGGACTGGATGCCGATCTGTAAAGATATGGTAGATGCGGATCCCGTATCTCTCTCGAGAGCGCGTCCCAATGGAGAGGTGGCTGGGATTCCCATACAGATGATTGGAGTGGGCTGTATGGCAATTCCCACCATCTCTCCACAGTGAAGTGAGACGGTGCCCTGTTCTTGAGATAGTTGTGGGTTTTACTGTTTGTTTTTTTCCATTTTGTGAGACAGTTTGAAAAGTCAGCATTCAGAGACGATTTTGAGTGCACTGGCTACCGGAGTCTGAAAGTTCCCATTTGGGGCTCGTGCGCACATTGCAGATTTGGTGTGTTTTTGCCATGCAGATTTGCAAGCAAAACCGGACGTTATCCCGATGCCAGCAAAATAAATGAGAAACCTGACGTGTCATGCACACATTGCTTATTTTGTTGACGTGCAGATTTGGTGCAGAACATAATCTGCAGCATGTCAATTCTCTGAGATTTTGCCCTGCGGTTTTCACCACTGACATCACTCAAATCAGTCAATATTTGCAGGACAAAAACCGCTCCGTTTTTCCTTCCAAGAGATGCATACATTTCTGCATCCATTTACTCATCGTGTGCACATAGCCTTAAAGGATCAGTATGCGTCCACATAGCGGTGGTCTCTTCTATGATTTATTGGCTTGAGTATCATCTGGTCTTTGGTTTCCCTCCTTTTAGGACTAAGTGATGTTTTAGTAAGAAAAACCAATGACCTCCTCCTGTATTCTGGTGATCTATGGGAGGTAGAGTATAAAGCAGGGTCTGTTATACCTCGTGGTCGCTGAAGTCCATCGAGCTATTAGCTGATGTCATACATCCACATCATTACTAATCAGTCCATCTCTCTTCAACAATAAAGGAAATCATCTGATGACTTCCATTTCCTTTCTCATTTGAAAAACAAAAATTTAATTGCAAAGGTGAAAAAACGCAAAACTTTCAATGCTTGAAATGCTAAAAGCAGGAGGGAAAGCCATAGGGTGTGATGTGCTGATACTGCTACAGATGCTTGTGATTACATCCTCCGTAAACTAGTGTCAGAAAGCTTCATCCCGCTTCTAATAGCGGTGGGGCAGCAGATGTGGAATTAGGTTTCAGACAATGTGTGGATGTAATAGTTTGCATGTGAGTGGATGTGTATATGTATGTAACTTCAGGCTGGTTGTAGGAGATAACGAACGACACGGCCACTTGCCTCCTATTTACATAAGTTGCCAAATCTTGCTGCAGGTCTGACATTAAAATCCTACTGAAATCAGCCCACCGCTCCTGTGTATGGAGGAATCAGAGAGGTGGCGGCGGGCCGAACGATCAGCCAAACCATCATTCAGAGGACAGCTACCTATTGTGTATGGTGTGGGGGGTATAGGATTAGATTTTGCGGAATTGTTTGTTTTTTTTCCATAGAAAACACAGGTGTTTAAAGTCATTAATTACAGTCACATTTTTTTCAGAGCAAGCTGTGAATCAAAAGTGCTGGGGCAAAAAGATGAGGTGGAAAGGTGCGCTTAAATATTGGCCCCACCAAGTGTGCACCGAGCGCCAGTACTTGGTTTGATCAGTCATTCTGTACTGATTAGACTCCCTTAATAGGCGCATTCAGAAGTTCCTACTAATCGATCCAAGATCGACGCGCAATGCAATGACTGGCCGTGGGTCTCCCGACCCGAGCATGACTGCTTCATATATTTTTATGTAGCTGTTACACTGGAGACAGGAGACCCGCGGCCAGTCCATGCATTGTTGACCGATCTTTGGCCAATTCATATGGACGTCTGAATGTATCCTGAGGCCCCTATAATAATAATAATAATAATAATCTTTATTTTTATATAGCGCTAACATATTACGCAGCGCTTTACAGTTTGTACACATTATCATCGCTGTCCCCGATGGGGCTCACAATCTAAATTCCCTATCAGTATGTCTTTGGAATGTGGGAGGAAACCGGAGTGCCCGGAGGAAACCCACGCAAACACAGAGAGAACATACAAACTCTTTGCAGATGTTGTCCAAGGTGGAATAGAACCCAGGACTCCAGCGCTGCAAGGCTGCTGTGCTAACCACTGCGCCACCGTGCTGCCCTATACACTTCAGATGAAAATGGGATGAAGAACAATCGATTATCATCAGGTCAAAATGCTGTATTTTGCCGACTGGAAGAATCACTTTTTTCCCCAAAATTTTTTGAGGAAAGTGGCGAGTTCATCTTATGGTCTTGATGTAACTCATAGCACGGCTGTGGGGCGCGCCGGCGGCTGAGTAGTAGGACACAGGAAGCAGGAGCCGATGGCTAGCACGTTTGCCCGCTATAAAAGAAAATGAATCTTCGCAGCTCCCCACCTCCATAGTCCCTCCCATCTCTATGCACTGAAGCTGCCGCTGAGAGGTTAGAGGGACTGTAGGAGTGGAGTGCAGTGTATATTCATTCTCTTTAATAGCAGGCACATGTTAGCTGCCGGCTTCCCTCAGCGAGTGGGCGATCACCTGTGTCCGCTATTAAGGAACATGGATATTCACTGCTCCCCACACCCATAGTCTTGGGCGTGGGGAGCAGTGAACATTCCAGTAGCTGACCTCAGGGTGTGGGGGCACATGGCAGCGATGTCATGCGCTGCTTACACACTGGCCAGTTATATTTAGGAAAAACTCTAAAATTACCCTATTTTATCATGAGGTTTAAAGTGATCTATTTTTGAGGATATAAACTTGTCATTGTCTATTTATGCATGTTCTTTATTGCTTGGTTTGGTAAATACTAATAGTGCTTTTGGTTGATCATTTCAATCTGTTGTCTGTTCTGTAATGTTTAGTGTTCGATTGTGTGGATGAGCTGCCTGGTATTGTGAGTTGACCATGCTGTGCACCATTAGGCGGAATGTTTTCGCTGCATTGTTTTCATTGGGTCTTTGTAAACATGGAAGGAATGTTATGTGGAAGTGTTTATAGCTGGTTTATGCTGATGTTAGAAGATAGAGCATCCCATATGTGCGCCTTAAAAGCATTGAACAATAAAGCAAAGTTGCTGCTCACAGTTTTAATGGAGTTCTTATGAGATCTGTCAATGTTTGTCTTTGTTTCTAGTGTTGTATTAGAGCAGTTAAATCTCCATAATGGGCCATTTTTTTTTAATTGCGGTTGTAATTTACAACCTGTTTTTTAAAGATTTACAAAAGTCCAACCATAAAATAACTGGAAATATAAGTCCCATGTATGAGGTCTAATAAACAAAGTGTCTGAGTCACTCTGTTGTCGCTAATCCTTCTATATTTCAAAACTCTTTTTCGGTGATTACTTTGTATCTCCGTTCATACTGCACCCAAACACACAAATGATACACCATTTGAAAGGTAAACTTGCCCCCTTCAGAAAGAAAATAGCCAAACAAACCACACATCCACAATGTGATCACAAAATACACTTTAAACATTAATATTCATAAAACTGCAGTAAGGAAAAATGACCTGCAGGTGGCATCACACTACCCCAAAGCACAATACCAAAAAGCTTAAATAAATCCTAACATTTGCCTTGGGGGCTTTCCAGCTTGCCGAACTCCTTGCACAGCCGATTTCAGGCAGGTACATATAAAATATTTGCTACATATGTGGAAGTAGAATAAAAGTAAAACTTTACCTGTTTAAGACTTCAGCTTTAAAACTGAAGATATAAATGAATGCCGCCTAAAAGGGACCGGACAGGTTTTGAACCATCAGATTTTCTGTATTATTGGACAGTCATTGAAAAGTCTATATTCTAAGGTTACAGCTTATTGGTGACCTGGAGTCACCTCTGGTTCCAAGTAAAAAACTGCAGCGTTGACAAAACTCAGACTGTACATTGTTTCCCGATGGGAGAGATTGGTGGAAACAACCTTGCAAGAATTGAATGAAAAAAATCTGACCGTAGGGAAAAAAGGGTAAAATAATCTGCAGATACTTTTTTTTTTTTTTTTTTTAAAGGGATATTCCCAATTATTATACAACGGTGTAAATACGCTCAGTTATGGGGTCAATTCTCCTTCATCATTTTTACTGCCAAAGTGGCACTGCTGTACAGGAAGCTGCTCCATTCACATACATAGGGCTGTGTTGCACTTCCCTACTCTGCAGATAGATGGCAGTGCTGCTGTGGAGGGGAAAAAAAATGCTGCTGCCACTGTTCTTTTGCAAGGTCCTGACAATCAGACCCCTTCTGATCAGTAAGTAAAATACCATTATGTTTAATGTTGGGGGGATCTCGTTTACGCTGGAGTCACACACAACGTATAATAAAATCGGTGTGTTTTACACAGATGAGAATCACAGAAATGTTCCCTGAACAATGATCCGCATGTCATCTTGTGCAGTGTGAGGATGTGATTTTCTCACATATAAGCATCCGTGTGACATCCATATGGGCTCAAATATTCCGGAAAAAAAAATAAAATAAAAAAATATATGTGTATATATAGAGATATAGATATAGATATAGATATATAGATATATATATATATATAGATATCTATCTATCAGTGAGACACATACTTCTCTGTGTTCATCATCTCATTAAGTACATTTACATTTGACCAGCTTGAATTTCCTGAAATTGCCTGCGCCCCCGACAGCCAGTGTGCGAATATTTAGAACGGGCCAACTAGTGTGAAGAATAGGGAGTAGGAGTATAATACTATGCCCAGTGGCCAGTGAGAAAATTCCAATTATTTTTTATGTAGTCATATGAAAAAAAACAAAGATTATCAAAAGAAATTAAAATAAAAATTGATTTAAACATTAGGTAATTTTGTTGTTGACAGAGCTGTATTTCATCCATACTAATCAGTATGCCATTCATGGTCTATAGAAAGCTGTGTGGGGAATAATTAATGCATACTGTGTTCCCAATAGCTTTTTTTTTATATATATAATTTCAAATATTTTCTTTAAAAAGGAATAATACTTTTTTTTATTATTATTATTCCTGTCTTTTTGGAGCCTCCAGTCGGCTTCCCAGTGGTTTTGTCATTTGATCCTTGTCAGATCTCCTGACTTGTTCTTTCTAAACACTCACTACCCGCCATGCTTAATTGGATTTTAACACTACTTCCGCTACAGTCATCTGGAAGCAGTTGAGAAATAAACTTTTTTTTTTGGTTTGTTTTGCATAATTACTAATTGTGGTTTATCCAGTCAGTAAGGTTGTTAAATCCTTGGTACTAAAGAAATCTCATTCCATATTTTGTTTTCGCACTGTCGATTGTGTGCGGCTTGTTCTTTTTAATGACTGGGACGACTCTTCAGAACCTGGCTCGTATAAGGCTGCAGAGACCATGCATCTTCCCACAAGTGACTGTAAAGTCCCATATGCAAACAGTGTCTCCATATAGGGAAAAAGTCAAATGTCAAAGTGGGGCGTGGGATTCCCGTAGCAAACTGTAGGTAAATATCTGTTACCACTTAAAACAGTGTTTTCTAGTTTGTAAGTTATCAATGCCCCAGGCTGGTCTTCACAACTCTTATAAGAATAAAAGGAGTGTCTGTTCACATGGTTCTTGGTATCAGTGAGGGTCCTAATGGTTGGGTTGGACCCTCAATGATTGGTAAGTTATCCCCTATCCCATGGATTGATGATAACTTCCAAACTTGCGAAAACCCCTTTAAAGTGGATATCCTGGATATGTTCGCACATGGCTTTTTTTTTTCTTACATGGCTTTTGAAGTGGATCCCCTACAAAATTCATACAATTTTAGTCTAGTCTTATTTACATATTACATGTTTTCTCGCTTTTCCAATGTGTGGGACCAATTGTTAATCTGGAGGAAAGCTGCTCATTGTGTTATGGGTACAAATGAGAAGTGTTTTTCAGAGATACATTAATCAAGTCATTACCCAATAGTTATATATTATGTCTGTAAAGCGCTGTGGAATATGATGGCACTAATAATAATAATAATTAATAGTAATTGACTTATATAGCGCCAACACTAGATAAGTATGGTAAATAAAATAAGGAAACAAAACAGTATACTTCACTGCTGTAGAAATATTGTCTTTTCTCTAATTTTCCTATGTCGGGCTTATCTAAGTCCTCACTCGGACGTCTATTTGTTTTTTCACATATGGCACTCATAACTGATACTTTTTGGGGCCATTCACGTCTTCGCCATTTTCCACAGACCACTCCATCCCCAAAAAATCATAGACGTGTCCAATTTTAATCCTAGGGTTTGATCAAAATTGAAAATGCAAATCGATGTGTTTGTGAAAATACTGGACTGCACTTGGATGACATCAGAGTGTGGTCCGATTTTTACGGATTGCCTGAAAGGATAAGGTAGGGAAACATATTTTTTTTCCCTAGTACAGCACACCAGTAGGTAGTCCTTCTCATGCTCTATAGGGACGGGAAAACACACACACACACACACCACACACACACACACCACACACACACACACCACACACACACACACACACACACACACACACACACACACACACACACGGTAAATTATAGTGTTCCTGTTCTTCTTTGTTGTAGGAAAAAGGAAGCCATATAGGGTCTGGTACGTCTGCAAAATAGAAGAGCCAAAAGATGTGCTGCATCTAATCGCAAATTACCAGTAGCATTGCGGCAGCAATTATGTGCCGACTGCATTGCCAAAATTGTCAGGGATGAACAATCCACTTTCATGGCAGACATGTGGTCAATCATAAGGGAAGAGGTGCAGAGCACAGTTTCCAATCTGGTTTGTCCTCAGCCAGTGTATGTTATGCGTCATCATAAAAGACCTAGATGGGAGATGGAAATAACCTCTAATGAGGATGAAGACTCACTATTCTGACCAGTGCTTGGAACAGGGAGTGGAAGGAACTCCAGTTCTTCCAGAGGAGAAGAAAAAGTACTACTTTTGTGTTAAAAAAAAATTTGGACGAGCTCCTACAGTAAGTTAGAAATGCCATTAAAATTGAAGTGGCCCACTCTATTCAGGATGAAATGTTTGGCAGTTTAAGGACCCAAATAAATAAGTGTTTCCTGTAAATAAGCATATCAAGGCTATGATAAGAGGAATGGGAAGATGCAGAGAAAAGGCTAGCTAGACCAATTGATTTTTAAATCTGGCTTCCCTTAAGGTACCGTCACATTTAGCGACGCTGCAGCGATCTAGACAACGATGCCGATCGCTGCAGCGTCGCTGTGTGGTCGCTGGAGAGCTGTCACACAGACAGCTCTCCAGCGACCAACGATGCCGAAGTCCCCGGGTAACCAGGGTAAACATCGGGTTACTAAGCGCAGGGCCGCGCTTAGTAACCCGATGTTTACCCTGGTTACCAGTGTAAATGTTAAAAAAAAAAAAAAAAAAAACACTACATACTTACATTCCGGTGTCTGTCATGTCCCCCGGCGTTCTGCTTCCCTGCACTGTAAGTGCCGGCCGTAAAGCAGAGCGGTGACGTCACCGCTGTGCCCTGCTTTATGGCCGGCCGGCGCTGACACAGTGCAGGGAAGCAGAACGCCGGGGGACCCGACAGACACCGGAATGTAAGTATGTAGTGGTTTTTTTTTGTGTTTTTTTTACATTTACACTGGTAACCAGGGTAAATATCGGGTTACTAAGCGCGGCCCTGCGCTTAGTAACCCGATGTTTACCCTGGTTACCAGTGAAGACATCGCTGAATCTGCGTCACACACGCCGACTCAGCGATGTCAGCGGGTGATCCAACGACGAAATAAGGTGCTGTCCTTCTAGCTCCGACCAACGATGTCACAGCAGGATCCTGATCGCTGCTGCGTGTCAAACACAACGATATCGCTATCCAGGACGCTGCAACGTCACGGATCGCTAGCGATATCGTTGTTAAGTTGTTCAGTGTGAAGGTACCTTTACTCTGAATCCGTGGGTACTTCAGACTATTGCAGAGGGTTGCAAAATAGGATTTATTCAGTTTCCACCAGAGAAATTTCAGCTAACAACTACTTAGTCTCCCGAAACCCTTCAAGGGCTCATGAAACGCAGAATGGTTCCAGGGCCACTACTCAAGTCGCTTCTCCATAAGAAAACCTTCAGGTGACTTTCATACCATAATAAATCTAAAACCCCTTAAAGGAGTGGGTCATTTACAAAAGATGCAGTATGGAGTCAATAAGATCCGACAGTTCCCTTTATAGGAAGAGATTCCGTAATATGTACTCTTGACTTAAGACACCCATCTTGTCAAAAGTTTCTCAGGTTTGCAATAGAATCTTCACAAAATTATTAGCGGGAATAGTTGCCTTTCTGAGGAAAAGGGGAACAATAATCATTCCATATTTGGATGATCTCCTTTTGGTAGGAGACTCCACACAGGAGCTAGAAAGCCTTTTCTCGGTGACTATCTCAACCTTAAAAAGATTAGGCTGAACTGGGAGAAGACCGATCGAAGTCCAGGGAAGCAAAAAGTTTTTCAGGGGGTCCACTTGGACTTTCAAAGCATGTCTTTCCTTCCACCGATTAAAGTAGAAATCAGAAGCCGTTTGAAATTTTCAATGTATTAGACAGATTTTATTCAGGTCCACGCTGTAAGATTTTTTTTTCCCGGGCATGCGCAGTTGCACTGCCCTTCGTACTTACAGCGCAGGCGCCGGGACGATAATGCAGCAAGAGGAGGCCGCGCCTGGCGCGCACAGGCCAGGAGTGACGGCTGTGCTGCGTCTAATTAGGAAGGAAAGTCCCACCCTGGGACGATTTCGGGGTATGTGGGGGCACATTTTATATAAGTGTTTATTTTAGCGTGTACAGGCGTTTGTATCTAAAAAGCCACCTTGTCAGAATGCAGCATTAGTGCTGCACAAGGTGGCTCTTTTAGTTACAAACGCCTGAGGGGGGGGTGACAGGTTCCCTTTAAGTTAAAGGGGCAGAATAATATTGCACGCCCCACTTTTCAGTTTTTTAATTTCCACAAAAAATTAAAATAACCAATAAATTTCGTTCAACTTAACAATTGTGTTCCACTTGTTGTTGATTTTTCACCAAAAATTTACATTTGGTATCTATGTTTGAAGCATGATATGTGGGAAAAAGTTGAAACGTTCCAGGGGGCCGAATACTTTCGCAAGACACTGTATCTTGGCAGTGCACCTAAAAGAATCACAGAACCAGGTAGTAGATTACCTCAGCAGAGAAAGAGTGTGTCCTCGGAATGAGCATTTAACATGGCAGTGTTCCAACAACTGCCTCTGTATTAGGGAGTAGATGTATTCCAGGAAGAATACAAATGTAGAAAATGTCTTCCTAGATCTAGAAGACAATCCAGATAGGGTCTATGCCTTATCCCAAATCTGAGGCAGGGATCTTTCATATGCCTTCCTGCCGTTTCTTATGATCCCAATAGTGCTAAGGAAGATTCAAGAAGACCAGGCCAGAGTAATCCTGGAAGATCCTTTCTGACCAAAGAGGAGCATGTTTTCACATCTGAATCAGATGGCTCTGGAAGACCCTATCCTGCTTCATTTGAGACATGACCTCCTGTCCGAGAGCCCTCTCTGGCATCACAATGTAAAATTATTGAACCTGTCATCTTGGATTCTCAGAGGCAGATTCTGAAGACTCGGTGTCTTTCAGATTAGGTAAAGTAATTTCTGCAATCCAGGAAAGCAGGAAATCGGTATCCTTGGCTATAAAAACAAAAAAATTTGAAGAAGTTCTGCTCTCAATATGGGGAGACTGTCGTAAACGCCTCCAGGCCAAATATCTTAGACTTGCTACAGTCAGGATTCTATAAGGGTCTGAAGTAGAGTACGCTAAGGGTCCAAATTTCAGCATTGAGCATCTTTTTTCAATTACCCTCTGGCTAGTCATCCCTGGGTCACCAGATTATTTAAGGCAGTCCACATACTAAGACCCACAATAAGGAAGTCTGTACCCCTTTGGGACTTAAAGAGAGCGTTGAACACTAAATTTAACTCCCCTTATGAGCTTTGGGAGTAAATAAGCCTTAAGATGCTTTCCCTGAAGATTCCCTTCTTATTAGCCATCATTTCAGTGGGAAGAATAGGGGAGATTATGGCCTTGTCTGTCAGTGATCCTTACCTCCAAGTGATAGAGGACTGTGTAATACTCAGGTTAGACCCAACATTTCTCCTAAAAGTGGTGTCCAATTTCAAATTGAAATAGATTATCTTGATCTCCTTTTGCCATATATGGAGGCTACCAAGGAGTGGAGACTGGATTTCAATCTCTTCATCCAATTTGGGGGAAGAAACACAGGCAAGAAGGCTTCAAAAAATGACTGTGGCTAGATGGATTAAATCTAAAAACTGTCTGGAGTATTCCTCTGAAGGATTTCATGGGCTGAACGAGTAGGAGTTTCGGTGGACCAGATCTGTAGAGCCTCAACGTGGTCCAGCCTAAATACCTTCTGCAGTCATTACAAGTTGGACGTTTTGTCTAATCAGCAGACTGCCTTTGGGTGAAAGGTCCTTCATGCACTAATCCCACCCTAGTTCTTTCACTTGGTATTCTCCTGCTGCGCTGTCAGGTGGGACGTCCTGGAAAGGATGAGTTAGTCCTACCAGTGATTTTATTTCCAGGAGTCCATCATGACAGCACCCTTAGGCTAGGTTCACATTGCGTTAAGTACATACCGTTTAACGGATCCGTTAAACACATGTACAGAAATGAGCCAAATTTGTTGAAAATTTGGCTTCAAGTTAATGCTTGCGTTAATGCACGTGACTGCGTTTTATGTCATTCTGATGTCCGTTCGTGAAGCATCTGTTTGTCTACCTTCAGGCACTGAATAAAGTTTTTTTTTTTTTTCTCCTTTTGTCAGCGTCAGGTGTGGATGCATACACATTCTCCATTTTGAAAGCATTGAGTGAACTTCTGCTAGCAAGATCTTTGTGTCTGAGCTTGTTAGATTTCGCTTGATGCAGTTGCGACTTCGGCAGAGAAAGCGTATTTCCCAAAGGAGATATTGGATCCATGAAGTGACTTTATTACGGAATACATATGGTGCCTTTCACACCCTGTATGTTCAGCTTCGGGATCATATTTCCTGTCACATGACCACATGGACCACCCTCATTAACGCAATTCAAACGTATGGTTTATTTGGAAATTTTGCATGATTTGCGTCTGGCTGCGTTTGCAATAGACTTCAATGGCAGAATTGACGCTTCCGTTACTCTTGCGTTCGCTTGACCGGACCCGAAAACGCTGCAAGCCGCGTTCGAAGGTCCGTCATAAAAAAACGGAATGTGGCAAACGCATGCCAATTTTGACATGCCTCATGATGCGTCATACAATGCAAGTCTATGGGTGCGTTACAATGTCCGTTACACTGCGTTTTCACTACTTAAAAACGTGTCTGTTAGACGGACTCCCCTAGCGCAATGTGAACCTAGCCTTACATTCCCTCCCTTGAATTCCTTGTACTTATATGAAAGCTAATATTTGTAGACGAGAATTCATTAAAATTGAGTTTTGTTCATCCTGGTGTAATATTTGGTAAAGACACTGGTGGGTGAGGGTGGGAGGGGATATTTAACCTCTCCTGTGTTTTCCTGTCCCTATAGAAGATGTGAAGGACTATGGCTGGGGTCACACATGCGTGTTTTACGTATGTAAGAGCGCAAAAACTACGTACGTAAAACTCGCATTACATACGGCACAATGCTTCTCAATGGGGCTGCTCCTATTAGCCGTATATTACGGTTCAGTATTATACGGCTTTCTACGGCCGTACAAAATCGCAGCATGCTGCGTTTGTCAGCGTATTGCGCAAATAATACGCCAATGAAAGTCTATGGGGGCGAGAAAAATACGGATTCCACACGGACCTGCAGTGTGACTTGCGAGAAATACGCAGCGGTGTTAGTGAAAAGTCGGTAATTCAATTGCCGGCTTTTTCCTTCTCCTGCACAAACCCGACAGGATATGAGACATGGTTTACATACAGTAAACCATCTCATATCCCCATTTTTTTTGCATATTCCACACTACTAATGTTAGTAGTGTGTATGTGCAAAATTTGTGCACTGTAGCTGCTAAAATAAAGGGTTAAATGGCGGAAAAAATTGGCGTGGGCTCCCGCGCAATTTTCTCCGCCAGAGTAGTAAAGCCAGTGACTGAGGGCAGATATTAATAGCCAGGAGAGGGTCCATGGTTATTGGCCCCCCCGTGGCTAAAAACATCTGCCCCCAGCCACCCCAGAAAAGGCACATCTGGAAGATGCGCCTATTCTGGCACTTGGCCACTCTCTTCCCACTCCCTGTAGCGGTGGGATATGGGGTAATGAAGGGTTAATGCCACCTTGCTATTGGAAGGTGACATTAAGCCAGATTAATAATGGAGAGGCGTCAATTATGACACCTATCCATTATTAATCCAATTGTTGGAAAGGGTTAAAAAACACACACACATGATTTAAAAGGATTTTAATGAAATAAACCGCGGTTGTTGTAATAATTTATTGTTCTCGCAATCCATTTGCAAACCCTCGCTTGGCAAAATAATAAACGCACAATATACATACCTTCTGATGTCAGATCACGTCCCACGATGTAATCCATCTGAAGGGGTTAACTAATATTACAGGCAGGAGCCCTGCTAATGCAGCTGTGTGCTCGTGCTTGTAATCCCCGGCGAATGAATGAAATGTAGGTCATTGACCTACATTTCCTTCAGTCGCGGTGATGCGCCCCCTGGTGGATGTCCTCATATGACCTGGAGCGTGGGAAAAAGTTCCCAGGCTGCAGTTCATGAGAACATCCACCAGAGGGCGCCTCACCGCGACTCAATGTAAGTACAGATCCAGCTTTCCTTTCAGCACCCGGGGATTACAGACACGAGCGAGTGGTTTATCGCAGCTCGTGCCTGTAATATTAGTTAACCCCTTCAGATGGATTACTTCGTGGGACGAGACGGTTCACCAGAAGGTATGTATCTTGTGCGTTTATTATTTTTCCAAGCGAGGGTGTTCCTGATGGATTGCGAGAACAATAAATTATTACAACAACCGCTGTGTTTATTTCATTAAAATCCTTTTAAATCATGTGTGTGTGTGTGTGTGTGTGTGTGTGTTTTTTAACCCTTTCATACAATTGGATTAATAATGGATAGGTGACATAATTGACGCCTCTCCATTATTAATCTGGCTTAATGTCACCTTACAATAGCAAGGTGGCATTAACCCTTCATTACCCCATATCCCACCGCTACACGGGAGTGGGAAGAGAGTGGCCAAGTGCCAGAATAGGCGCATCTTCCAGATGTGCCTTTTCTGGGGTGGCTGGGGGCAGATGTTTTTAGCCACGGGGGGGCCAATAACCATGGACCCTCTCCTGGCTATTAATATCTGCCCTCAGTCACTGGCTTTACCACTCTGGCGGAGAAAATTGCGCGGGAGCCCACGCCAATTTTTTCCGCCATTTAACCCTTTATTTTAGCAGCTACAGTGCACAAATTTTGCACATACACACTACTAACATTAGTAGTGTGGAATATGCAAAAAAAATGGGGATATGAGATGGTTTACTGTATGTAAACCATGTCTCATATCCTGTCGGGTTTAGGCAGGAGAAATGAAAAGCCGGCAATTGAATTACCGACTTTTCACAGATATCGCGCTGAATGAAATCTAAATACAGAATATATATATATATGTGTCTCAATGACATATATATATATATATATATATATATATATATATATATATATATATATATATATATATATATATATATATATATATATATATATATATATATATATATATATATATACTGTATATATGTTTTCCCTAACATTTGAGCACATAAATCCATTAGATGTCGGTTTTGCAAGCCTGCGCGAAAATCTCGCAGTACGGATGCCATACGGATTACATACGGAGGATGCCATGCGCAAAATACGCTGACACACCCTGACTACGGATCACTATTTTGGGAACATTTCTCCGTATTACGGCCGTAGTACGGACGTATAATACGTGGCGTATTGTCTTACGCCATGTGTGACTCCAGCCTATCTCCTAGTGTGCTGTCATTCATGGACTCCTAAAAATACAATTACTGGTAGGACTAATTCCGCCTTCTTTTTTTTTTTTCTTTTTTTTTCTCTCCACGTACAAAAAAAATTTGACACTCTGCTCAAAGTAATTGTTTGATTTTTTTTTTTTTTTTTTTTTTCCCGTACATGTATAAAAAGGACTTCTGAATGAGGCCTAAGGTGGTTACAAAGCCAATTAAACATCTGTATGTGTGGAAAGAAACCCGAGTGCCCAAGGGAACATTCACACAAATATAGGGAGAACCTACGAACTCCATACTGATTGGATTTGAACCCAAGACACTAGAGGATGTCATGGGGGGGAAAAAAAATGGGCCGTTGATTTCAGAGTCTAGTCTTTTTCTTTCCAGTAAGGAGGACACCTGTGTCAATGGCTTTCTCCTCTCTTGAATGAACACTTACCCAAGCCAAGCGCTTATATGTATTTAATGAATGTTTTGCTCTGCTCTCATGTGTATAGCTAGCTTTGGCCGCTATGCCACTCAAACTGCTAGAGTTTTTTCTGTATCGGAGTACAACTGGGAATAGTGGTTTCTGTATTCTAGAGATGGGCAAATGGACATAAAGAGCTATGATTCCATCGTTATGCAGTGCCAATTCTAGTAAAATAAGACTAGAGTGGAGTGGAAAAGATAAGTGTTGTTAATGGACCGAGCGGCCTCATTAGTCTTACAACATAAAATGTTATGTGTCAGCGAGTCATAAATTGTCTGTGTTATCAAAAGAGCATGACTTAACATTTTATGGCTTTTCAATACATTGTGTACATTTCCTCAGAAGACAAGCATGGGTTATTGAGTTCAGTTATACCGGTTTTAGTATCTGGGAAGATGAGAAAAGAAATGTCTGCAGGAAAAACCGAGTTGCAGAAGGCACACTCCTGTATAAATTCCATGAAAAATTATTCTTCAGAACTTTTATGCTGGAGGAGCTGTTGACTGCTCAACAGAAGCTATGGATATAAAGGCAAAGGATAAAGCAAAACGGAAAACCCACAATGAAATGAACCTTGTGTCTCGGCTTCACTGATCATTGGGAATGGCTATGAGCACAGACCCTGACGCCCACAGCCCTGGTCACTACTGAGCATGTACATAGAGTGCGGCACAGATTCATCTCAACTAAAACCCAGATCCTTAGATCAGGAACAGAACAGACGTTTATAGGATATTTCTTACCTTTCCCAAATCGTTATGAAAACATTTACAGAATATCCTGCACTGAACTACTGTACCCAATTTATTCTATATTGTCAGTCAGTCCATTTTATACAGACTCCACCAAAAGGGACACCGATTCCAACGCTCTGATAGCAAGTATTTTTTCATTCTAAATAGCAAGAGCACAAAAAGAGGATTCGGAGATCCTCCAAAAAATGAGAAAAAACAGCAAAACAAGGCAGAGATGCTTACCTGCCTAGGCCTCCAAACAAATGCACTATCAGGATGCAGTGGACCCATGTGGTTAGGATAGAAAAAACACAGGTGCAGCATAAGGCTACGTTCACATTTGCGGTCAGCGCCGCAGCGTCGGGCGCCGCAGCGTCGCCGCATGCGTCATGCGCCCCTATATTTAACATGGGGACGCATGGACATGCGTTGTGCTGCGTTTTGCGCCGCATGGCCGCAAGCGTTGGACGCAAGAAACGCTTCAAGTTGCATTTTTTTTGCGTCCAACTTTCGGCCAAAAAGGACGCATGCGGCGCAAAACGCAGCGTTTTAGCGTGCGTTTTGCCGCGTTTTTGTTTGCGTTGTGCGCTGCGGCGCCGACGCTGCGGCGCACAACGCAAATGTGAACGTAGCCTAACCGATGAGGCAGCCAGTCACAGCCTGCCAAACTAATGGAGGGGGTGGCTGCTTGTCACATTGCTGCACATAAAAGACTTGTATGTGGCGCTGTTCACACAATGGAGATGCACAGCATCCAGGCAAGCCTAGTAGTGACACCCTTCTATTAGATCAGGCGGGCCTGCCCAGCGCTAACCAAATGCACCCCATGTGAACAGACACCACAGTTTACAAGCAGAAAATGGGCCCAACTGCACCCCGGAAAAAAGTGCAAAAAACCACATTAAAAAAAAAAAAAAAAAAAATTTATGTGAGGTATTAGTTGATATTTTGGCCAAAATACGGAAGCTCATGACCCACGTCAAGGGTCAAGTTTCAAGTATTTTTTCAGCCTATGGGAATGTTACAGCAGGACTTAACATTTTTTGATTGGGACAACCAGAAAATAATAGAGCGCAGTGTCTCCTGGACCTCGCCAATTGTCATACTGTAGTTCAGGCCAAAAGTTAAGTAGAATTGAAATAATATCTTAAATTTGTCACCTACACCCAGTAAAAGATTAAAATAAAAAAACATGTCAGTCATTTATGTTGGGGAATGCTGTAGCCATAAAAAGGCTTATATAGCCTAAAATCAGTTCTGTGCCTCACCAACAAGCTGGGCTATACTTTTTCCTAGTCACTGTGCTACGCTTGTCACTTGCCATAATTATACTTTTTAACCTGGTGGAAACGCTGCTGTTCACCTAATTTTGGTGTTTTTTTTTAATTTACAACCACCCTCACTTGGATAAATATAGTACATTTATATATACAAGAAACAGCTGATCATGCATGAACTTTCACAAATACCCAATTTTTTTTTTTTTGCCTTATTGTGTTTTTCACTTCACAGGATACTAAATGTATAGTGATTTAAAGGTCAAATTGATCTTGAAACAATCTAAAATGTCAATTCGATGTACAGAATTGCAGATTCTTTGCTACTGTTATCTCCATGATCCGCCACTTATTTCCTATATCCAGTGTTGTAGTAAAGCGAATACGTGGCAGCAGTTAAGAATAGTATCATCTGTACAGAAACCTTGTCTGCAAAAATATTATTTTCTGCGGATTGTGCAGCCGCTGTATTGAATAAGTTGTGATATTATTAGACCATATGGTTGTTTGATAACTCCTAGCACGTATTACCGTATTGTACTGAGGGTTGTTAACAATCATGACAGTGTGCCATGTGCACACTCAACGATTTACCTGTATTTCCCATGTAAGTGTGTGCGTCCCTCCATGGTGGGAGGAGAAGTTACTGCTCAATACATATATTGACTGATCTAGAAATTGTTGTAGCTATGATTGTCACTTATCTGTCGCATTTATTTGTGTTGGAGAGAACTTGCCGTAACATTCATTGCCATTACACAATGTACAGATCTTTTCCATTATACTGCGGCCCTTTAACCAGCTTATCATGAGGTCTACTAAGATAGGTCCTCAATACTACAGGCTAAGGAAATTTCACCAGCAAAATTGTATCTCTTGCCTTGCCCTGATGAAGGGCAAAACACCCCGAAACACGTGTCTGAAAATACTGTCTTGTTTTGTTTCTTATCCCTAGTCATGTGGCAAGACTAGTTAAAGGGTTGATATTGACTTTAGGATTGCTATGTACTATAGATGGCGCTAGAGTTCCAGATCGCCTCTTCTCTGAGGAGGCAATTGGCATAAGAAAATTTTGTTTAATTAAAAAATAAAAATAAAAAAATAAAAAAAATGTTGGATTCAGTAATTTGTGTCATGAATGCAATGATTATAGTCACTATTGCTTTTCAGTCATGTTTACATTTCACTTTATTGTAAAGTGCATCCCTAGGATCTAACAAGTAGCCACATAAATATCCTGATTGCTATAATGTGTTGTAATGCAGCAAAAAAGGTAAAACGTTTAATTACCAAGCCATTTTGAAAACTTCACTTCTGTGAAAAGTCATAAACAGAGGTGTTTCCTTACACACTGCTTTTGACGTGCTGTCAAAAAGGAAATCTCTTTTCCATGCTCGCTATAGCGGAGTTCTGTAATACAACCTTTTTAATGAGATGTTTGCAAATGCCATAGCATTTTCCGTAATCCCGGGATTATCTAGGTAGGGTTCCAGAGTGATACGTGGCAGATCTGCCTCTGGTTAACAGGTCATATGGTAGTCAGTTGGACCAAATAATTGTGACTTCTGCTCAGGGTATTTACATACAGATATATCATGTGTTTGTATAATATAAATTATATATTTCTGTGTGTTTTATGGAGATTTGCTAAACACTAGATCTGCTACTCCCAATAGCTTTAAACATTTGTTCTATAGAATGGCTTCTTAAAACAACACCACTTTAGTCTGTGGGCTGCAACTTCAGTGACTGTCCAGCCTCTTGTGTGGATTGGTTTGGGCTGCAGTACCAGACACAGCCCATGGACAAGAGTGGCGCTGTTTTTTGGGAAAAAAAGTGATCTTGTGGAGGTGCAAACTGATTCATGTGCAGGATGGTAACTGTATGTCCTGTCTTCATAGTCCGATAGTTATATTTGTCATTTTACATTTTTAGGAATGTCTTATGCAGTTCTCCTCTGGCTGGAGCCGTGATTGTGTTTTGCTGAGTAATGTGAAAAGTAAGTGAGACGTTGTAAATGATTTATTATTTTCCCGTAGGAACTCTTCTTCTGTCATTCTGATGTATAAGATGTATCACTGCTGATCACACTCTTCCTAGCCCCAGCACTGACAAGTAGAGCAAATCAACTGACCATCGTGGCTGATGATTCATGGTCTTTACGTATCGTGACACATCATCCTAAGGGTAAGTCTCCACGTTCAGGATTGCATCAGGATTTGGTCAGGATTTTCCATCAGTTTTTGTAAGCCAAAACCAGGAGTGGGTGATGAATACAGAAGTGGTGCATATGTTTCTATTATACTTTTCCTCTGATTGTTCCACTCCTGGTTTTGGCTTACAAAAACTGATGGAAAATCCTGACCAAATCCTGATGCAATCCTGAACGTGGAGACTTACCCTAAGATGTCTGCTTTTTCTGAGCATTAAAGAGTTTATCTCATCCCAGACAGTCCTTGTAATATATCATCTGCCATATACAGTTGTGTGAAAGTGTTTGCCCCCTTCCTGATTTCCTATTCTTTTGCGTGTTTGTAACACTTAAATGTTTCAGATCACCAAACAAATGTAAATATTAGACAAAGATAACACAAGTAACCAAAAAATGCAGTTTTTAAATAAAGATCTTTATTAAGTGAAAAAGAAATCCAGACCTACAGGGCCCTGTGTGAAAAATTAATTGCCCCCGAAACCTAATAACTGGCTGGGCCAACCTTAGCAGCAACAACTGCAATCAAGCATTTGTGATAACTGGCAATGAGTATTTCACAACGCTCTGGAGGAATTTTGGCCCACCCATCTTTGCAGAATTGTTGTAGTTCAGCCACATTGGAGAGTTTTCGAGCATGAGCCGCCTTTTTAAGGTCATGCCACAGTATCTCCTGCGGATTAAGGTCAGGGCTTTGGCTATTATTGCTCCGCAGTGGTTTTCGTAATGGACCGCTGCCATTTTTGCCCAGTTTTCTTATGGTGGAGTCATGAACACTGACTTTAACTGAGGCAAGTGAGGCCTGCAGTTCTTTTGATGTTGATGTGGAGTCTTTTGTGACCTCTTGAATGAATCGTTGCTGTGCACTTGGGGTAATTTTGGTCAGCTGGCCTCTCCTGGGAAGGTTCACCGCTGTTCCGTGTTTTCGCCATTTGTGGATAATGGGTCTCGCTGTGGTTCGCTGAAGTCCCAAAGCTTGAGAAATGGCTTTATAACTTCTTCCAGACTGATAGATCTCAAATACTTTCTCGTTTGTACCAGAATTTCTTTTGAATCGCAGCATGATGTCTAGCTTTTGAGAAACTTTTTTTTTTCTACTTCACTTTGTCAGGCAGGTCCTATTTAAGTGATTTCTTGATTGAGAACTGGCGTGGCAATAATCTGGCCTGGGTGTGGCTAGGGAAATTGAACTCCGCTTCCCAAAGAATGTGATAAACCACAGTTAATTAATGTTTTTAGGGGGAAAGAGGCAATCACTTTTTCACTCAGGTCTCTGTAGGTTTGGATTTCCTTTAACAACCTCTATTTACAAACTGCATTTTGTGTTTGCTTGTATTATCTTTGTCTAATTATTTAAATTTGTTTGGTGATCTGCAACACTTAAGTGTGATAAACATGCAAAAGAATTGGAAATCAGGAAGGGGGCAAACACTTTTTCACACAACTGTAATAATACTTTAAGTGGCGGGAGACCTGAGCAGCCGACAACCAATCCACCACCAACTATATGTCCCAAAATCAGTTCTTTGTCAGGGGTTTCAGGAGCCCAGCCCCACCTTTTGATAAGTGAGAATAGTTAGATAGGTTTGGGCCCCACCATTGGACCCCATGTGTCTTGCTGTTCCTTTCAAAGTCTCCTTAGATAGACTCATACTCGTTTAATAGGTATCACCCATCGAGTGGACAGATGATTTATGATGACCGGAATACCTCCTTAATGGCTCAATGTGATCCATGTAAGGCTTGAGTCCACCAGCAATATTACTGGTTGGTGGCTCTCTAAGGCTACTTTCACACTAGCGTCGGGCCGAGGTTCCCGACGCTAGCGTTGTCTCCGCCGCACAACGGGGGCAGCGGATGCATTTTTCCAGCGCATCCGCTGCCCCATTGTGAGGTGCGGGGAAGTGCGGGGAGGTGGGGGCGGAGTTCCGGCCGCGCATGCGCGGTCGGAAAAAGCAGACCGTCGTAAGCAAAAAACGTTACATGTAGAGTTTTTTGGTCCCGACGGTCCGCCACAACACGGCGCAACCGTCGCACGACGGTTGCGACGTGTGTCAATCCGTCGCAATACGTCGCTTAAAGTAAGTCTATGGGGAAAAAACGCATCCTGCAAGCACTTTTGCAGGATGCGTTTTTTCGGCAAAACGACGCATTGTGGCGGATTGCAGTTTACGCTAGTGTGAAAGTAGCCTAATCTGGCTCAAAGAGGGAAGTCCCAACTCTAACCTGTCTCATAAAGGAAAGTCCCAAGCTGGAGACCCTCTCTAATGTCTGTTTCACCTAGATAACCACATATTGTACTGATGGTTCAACTTTTATCTTTTCAGATGGGCTTTCTAAGTCCTCATTAATATTGTTTTCGTGGTTCTCTTCGGTAGATTTGGATTTACAGGGACTGAGATCTTCCTGTCGTATTGCCCATTTGTCTATCAAATTAAAGCTCTGAATAGATATTTGGGATCATACCTACACCCAACATTTTTAGGCAATATAAGGGGAATTTTTTTTTTTTTTTTTTTAAAGAATTCTACCAGCTCTATCTGCCAGTATAAACTAAGCACATAGCCTTGTAAAGGATATAAATCCTTTAGTCTATTAATCGCTGCCTTTGTTCTACAGAAATGGACCTTTAAGCAAATACTTTAATTAGGGTGTGACCAATAGACTCCAGCACTGGATTGATTGGGCTTTTTCTGCAGACAATGCTCATGCTAGGCAATCCATGTGCTGTCAATCACCAGTGAGGGAGGTGGGGCATGCAAAACAAGTGGGCGGAACCATCTGCCTACATTATGCAGACACTGGAGTTTTGAGATTAAAATACTTAAGGTTTATGAAAACTCTCTGGACAATCAATTAATGGTTATTGAGTAAATCCGACTCGTGTAAGGCGGTTACGCTTTACCTGATTGTCTTGCCGTTTTACTTGACTGTTTTACTATTTTTTTTGCTTTGCCTTGTCCTTTCATGGATACTTTTTATTTTTTATATGTTATATATGAAAATATTCAATAAAAACCGTTTAAGAAAGAAATACTAAAAGGTGCAATTTTTATAGTGGGCATATCCTTTACAAGGCTATGTGCTTAGTTTATACTGTCCGATTTGGCTGACCAGGCTCCCTTTAAAGGGAATCTGAGTAGGATCAACTCTGTTAAGCCCTCTATATGGGCATGCTGATCATAGGAAGCTGAATAAAGCTCTGGAGGGAGATTATCCAGGAGATGTATGTCCGACCGATAGTTCTGAACAGCTCATTTACATATAAGAAAAGGGTGCATTTCTGTTAAATAAGACATCAGATCGCAGACATCAAGCTATCTTTTTTTTTTTTTTTGTTCAGCTTCCTATGATCTACTTGCTCATATAAACCGGTTGATCCTGCTGACAGATCCCCTTTAACCCCTTAACAACCTCCGATACGCCTTTTAACAGCGGCAGTTAAGGGTACTTAAACCACAGCGCCGTTAATTAACGACGATGTGGAAAAAGTAAATAGCGCCCCCCAGAGTCGGATTTTCTCTGGGGTCTCGGTTGCCGGGGGTAGCTGAGACCCCAGCTGATTCGGGGTTTTTTTTACTGACCCCCGGGTTGCGATCGCCGGTAATTAACAGTTCACCGGCGGTCGCAAAAAAATCCCCCCAAAAAAGCGATTTCCCATTTAATTTCTCTGTCCTCCGATGTGATCACACATCAGAGGACAGAGAAATGGGGTCCCCGATGGCCCCCCGATACTCACCTGTCTCCCGCCGGCCGGCACCAGGAAAATCTTTGGGGTCTCGGCTGCCGGGGGTAGCCGAGACCCCAAAGAACATGATCGGGGTCGGTTTTTACCGACCCCTGTTTTGCGATCGCCGGTAATTAACTGTTTACCGGCGGCCGCAAAAAAAACCAAAACAAAACAAAGCGATGTGTCATTCTCTGTCCTCTGATGTGATCGCACATCAGAGGACAGAGAAATAGGGGGATTCGGGGACCCTGCTATACTTACCGGTGTCCCTGGGTCCTCCTGGGTCCTCCTGCGTCCCCCCCCCCCGGCCGCCGGCTTCTTCTTCCGGTAAGAAAATGGCGGGCGCATGCGCAGTGCGCCTGCCATGATCTGCTAGAGGAGTTGGGCTAAAGTTAGGGTTAGGGTTGGGGCTAAAGTTAGGGCTAGGGTTAGGGCTAAAGTTAGGGTTAAAGTTGGGATTAGGTTTAGGGTTTGGATTAGGGTTGGTATTAGGGTTAGGGTTGGCATTAGGGTTACGTTTGGGATTAGGGTTAAGGTTAGGGTTGGAATTAGGGTTAGGGGTGTATTGGGATTAGGATTAGGTTTGAGGTTAGGGTTGAGATTAGGATTAGGGGTGTGTTGGATTTAGGGTTTTGATTAGGGTTATGGTTGGGATTAGGTTTGTTTTGGGGTTAGGGTTGTGATTATGGTTAGGGTTGTGATTAGGATTATGGATCGGGTTGGGATTAGGGTTAGGGGTGTGTTGGGGTTAGGGTTGGAGTTAGAATTGGGGGGTTTCCACTGTTTAGGTACATCAGGGGGTCTCCAAACGCAACAGCCAATTTTGCGCTCAAAAAGTCAAATGGTGCTCCCTCCATTCTGAGCTGTGCCGTGCGCCCAAACAGTGGCTTACCCCCACATATGGGGCATCAGCGTACTCGAGATAAATTGTATAACAACTTTTGGGGTCCAATTTCTCCTGTTAACCTTGTGAAGATAAAAACTTGGGGGCTAAAAAATCTTTTTGGTGGAAAAAAAAATATTTTTTATTTTCATGACTCTATATTATAAACTTCTGTTTAGCACTTGGGCATTCAAAGTTCTCACCACATCTAGATAAGTTCCTTGGGGGGTCTAGTTTCCAAAATGGGGTCACTTGTGGGGGGTTTCTACTGTTTAGGTACATCAGGGGCTCTGCAAACGCTACATAACGCCCGCAGACCATTCTATCAGTCTGCATTCCAAAATGGCGCTCCTTCCCTTCCGAGCTCTGCCGTGCCCCCAAACAGTGGTCCCCCCCCCCCCCACAAATGGGGTATCAGTGTACTCGGGACAAATTGGACAATACATTTTGGGGTCCAATTTCTCCTGTTACCCTTGTGAAAGTAAAAATTTGAGGGTGAAAAGATCATTTTTGTGGAAAAAATATGATTTGTTTTATTTTCATGGCTCTACATTATAAACTTTACTGAAGCAGTTGGGGGTTCATAGTGCTCACCACACATCTAGATAAGTTCCTTGGGGGGGTCTAGTTTCCAAAATAGGGTCACTTGTGGGGGGTTTCTACTGTTTAGGTACATCAGGAGCTCTGCAAATGCAATATGACGCCCACAGACCATCCCATCAAAGTCTGCATTCCAAGCGGCGCTCCTTCCCTTCCGAGCCCCGATGTGTGCCCAAACAGTGGGCCCCCCCCCCACATATGGGGTATCAGCGTACTCAGGACAAACTGGTCAACAAATTTTGGGGTCCAATGTCTCCTGTTACCCTTGAGAAAATAAAAAATTGCAGGTTAAAAAATCATTTTTGAGGGAAAAAAATGATTTTTTTTATTTTCACGGCTCTAGTTTATTAATTTCTGTGAAGCACTTGAGGATTCAAAGTGCTCACCACACATCTAGATAAGTTCCTTAAGGGGTCTAGTTTCCAAAATGGTGTCACTTGTGGGGGGTTTCCACTGTTTAGGCACATCAGGGGCTCTCCAAACTCGACATGGCGTCCCATCTCAATTCCAGACAATTCTGCATTGAAAAAGTCAAACGGCAGTCCTTCTCTTCCAAGCTCTGCTGTGCGCCCAAACAGTGGTTTACCCCCACATATGGGGTATCGACGTACTCAGGACAAATTGCACAACAATTTTTGTATTCTAATTTCTCCTGTTACCCTTGTGAAAATAAGAATTTGTGGGTGAAAAGATCATTTTTGTGTAAAAAAATGTGATTTTTTTTTATTTTCACGGCTCTACGTTATAAACTTCTGTGAAGCACTTGGGGGTTCAAAGTGCTCACCACACATCTAGATAAGTTCCTTAAGGGGTCTAGTTGCCAAAATGGTGTGACTTGTGGAGCGTTTCCACTGTTTAGGCACATCAGGGACTCTCCAAACGTGTCATGGCATCCGATCTCAATTCCAGCCAATTCTGCATTGAAAAAGTCAAACGGCGCTCCTTCTCTTCCAAGCTCTGCCGTGCGCCCAAACAGTGGTTTACCCCCACATATGGGGTATCGGCATATTCAGGAGAAATTGCACAACATAATTTGTTGTTAATTTTCTGTTTTTACACTTGTGAAAATCAGAACCAATTTTTTTTAAGTAAAATGTTTGCAAAAAAAAGTTAAATCTTCATTTTTTTCCCACATTGTTTCAGTTCCTGTGAAGCACGTAAAGGGTTAATAAACTTCTTGAATGTGGTTTTGAGCACCTTGAGGGGTGCAGTTTTTAGAGTGGTGTCATACTTGGTTATTTTCTATCATATAGACCCCCTCAAAATGACTTCAAATGTGATGTGGTCCCTAAAAAAAAAAATGTTGTTGTAAAAATGAGAAATTGCTGGTCAACTTTTAACCCTTATAACTCCCTAACAAAAAAAATGTTGTTTCCAAAATTGTGCTGATGTAAAGTAGACATGTGGTAAATGTTATTTATTAACTATTTTTTGTGACACATCTCTCTGATTTAACGGCATACAAGTACAAAGTTTGAAAATTGCAAAATTTTAAAAAAATTTCACCATATTTCCGTTTTTGTCATAAATAATCGCAAGTAATATCGAAGAAATGTTACCACTAACATGAAGTACAATATGGCACGAAAAAACAGTCCCCGAATCGGCGGGATCTGTTAAAGCGTTCCAGAGTTATAACCTCATAAAGTGACAGTGGTCAGAATTGTAAAAATTGGCTCGGTCATTAAGTACCAAATTGGCTCTGTCACTAAGGGGTTAAACAGTCCAGCTGAACAGCATAAATGTCATATATCCCTAGTTGTTTTGCAAGGCTCCTTATGGTACAGTGGGGCAAAAAAGTATTTAGTCAGGTGCCTTTACTACAGGTAATGAGTGGAGGAAAGAGGAGACTCTTAAAGAAGAAGTTACAGGTCTGTGAGAGCCAGAAATCTTGATTGTTTGTTTCTGACCAAATACTTATTTTCCACCATAATATGCAAATAAAATGATAAAAAATCAGACAATGTGATTTTCTGGATTTTTTTTTCTCAGTTTGTCTCCCATAGTTGAGGTCTACCTATGATGTAAATTACAGACGCCTCTCATCTTTTTAAGTGGTGGAACTTGCACTATTGCTGACTGACTAAATACTTTTTTGTCCCACTGTATGTGTCCACGTTCAGGTTTGCTTCAGGCTTTGGTCAGGATTTTATGCAGGTAAAATCCTGACCAAAAATGCACCTGATGTCACTGGCAGGTCACCTGCGGTGTTCCTGCGTGTTTTACTCATTGTAGCAACATGCTGCATTCTGAAAAAACGCACCGCATGTGCGTTTTTGCGGGAAAACAGCATGCGTTTTTTAATGCACAGTGGAGACGGGATTTCATTAAATCCCCTCCACTATGCTGTAACATCAGGACGCTGTGTTTTTGACGCTGCGGCTCAACGCTGCGTCAAAAACGCAGCGTTTCCTGAACGTGGACACATACCCTTAACCCCTTCGCGACATGCGCCGTACTAGTACTGCGCTGCCGGCACTGCGTTTGTGCCAGCAGCAGTACTAGTACGGCGCACCGATCACCGCGGTCTGGCGCTGAGCGCCGCGGTGATCGGGTGCGGGTGTCAGCTGTATATGACAGCTGACACCCCGCAGCAATGCCCACGATCGGCGCTAGCGCCGATCGCGGGCATTTAACCCCTCTGATGCCGCTGTCAGTAGTGACAGCGGCATAGAGGGGGATCGTGCAGGGACGGGGGCTCCCTGCACTCTCCCACCGGAGCAACGCGATGAGATCGCGTTGCTCCGGTGATCCGGAAGGAGTCCCCGGATCCAAGATGGCCGCGGGACTCCTTCCGGGTCATGAAATGACCTGGCTAGCCGGCGCCTGCTGAGAGCAGGCGCCGGAAAGCCACCTAAACTTGCCTGTTAGATCGTTGATCTGACAGAGTGCTATGCACACTGTCAGATCTACGATCTGATCTAATACAGTGATAGTAAAAAGTAAAAAAAAAAAATATATAGAATGTATAAAAAAAAAATAAAAATCCCCAAATAAAGGAAAAAAAAAACATTTCCCAGTAAATCCATTTATTTATGTAAATTAAAAAAAAAAATAAAAGTACACATATTTGGTATCGCCGCGTCCGTAACGACCCGCTCTATAAAACTATCCCACTAGTTAACCCCTTCAGTGAATACCGCAAAAAAAAAAAAAAAACAATGCAAAAAACGCTTTATTATCATACAGGCGAACAAAAAGTGGAATAACACGCGATCAAAAAGACGGATATAAATAACCGTGGTACCGCTGAAAACGTTATCTTGTCCCGCAAAAAAAAGCCGCCATACAGCATCATCAGCAGAAAAATAAAAAAGTTATAGCTCTCAGAATAAAGCAATGCAAAAACAATTATTTTTTTATATAAAATAGTTTTTATTGTGTAAAAGCGTCAAAACATAAAAAAATGATATAAATGAGGTATCACTGTAATCGTACTGACCTGAAGAATAAAGCTGCTTTATCAATTTTACCACACGTGGAACGCTATAAACGCCCCCCCCCTAAAAGAATTTCAGGAATTGCTGGTTTTTGTTCATTCCGCCTCCCAAAAATCGGAATAAAAAGCGATCAAAAAATGTCATGTGCCCGAAAATGGTAGCAATAAAAACGTCAACTCGTCCTGCAAAAAAACAAGATCTCGCATGACTCTGTGGGCAAAAATATGGATAATTTATATCTCTCAAAATGTGGTGATGTAAAAACTATTTTTTCCAATAAAAAGCATCTTTTAGTGTGTGACGGCTGCCAATCATAAAAATCAGCCAAAAAAACGCTATAAATGTAAATCAAACCCCCCTTCATCACCCCCTTAGTTAGGGAAAAATAATAAAATTTAAAAAAATGTATTTATTTCCATTTTCCCATTAGGGTTAGGGCTAGGGTTGGGGTTAGGGCTAGGGTTGGGGTTAGGGCTAGGGTTAGGGTTTCAGTTAGAATTGGGGGGGGTTTCCACTGTTTAGGCACATCAGGGGCTCTCCAAACGCGACATGGCGTCCGATCTCAATTCCAGCCAATTCTGCTTTGAACAAGTAAAACAGTGCTCCTTCCCTTCCGAGCTCTGCCGTGCACCCTAACAGTGGTTCCCCCCCATATAAGGGGTATCAGCGTACTCAGCACAAATTGGACAACAACTTTTGTGGTCCAATTTCTCCTGTTACCCTTGGGAAAATAAAAATGTGGGGGCTAAAATATCATTTTCGTGGAAAAAAAAATATTTTTTATTTTCACGGCTCTGCGTTATAAACTGTAGTGAAACACTTGTTGGTTCAAAGTTCTCACAACACATCTAGATAAGTTCCTTGGGGGGGTCTAGTTTCCAATATGGGGTCACTTGTGGGGGGTTTCTACTGTTTAGGTACATCAGGGACTCTGCAAATGCAACATGACGCCTGCAGACCTATCCATCTAAGTCTGCATTTCAAATGGCGCTCCTTCCCTTCCGAGCTCTGCCGTGCACCCAAACAGTGGTTCCCTCCCATATATGGGGTATCAGCGTACTCGGCACAAACTGGACAATAACTTTTGTGGTCCAATTTTTCCTGTTACCCTTGGGAAAAAAAAATTGCGGGCTAAAACATCATTTTGTGTAAAGAGAAAATTATTTTTTAATTTTTACGGCGCTACATTCTAAACTTTAGTGAAACAATTGGGGGTTAAAAGTGCTCACCACACATCTAGATAAGTTCCTTAGGGGGTCTTCTTTCCAAAATGGGGTCACTTCTGGGGGGGTTCTACTGTTTAGGCACGTCAGGGGCTCTCCAAACGCGACATGGGTTCCGATCTCAATTCCAGCCAATTTTGCATTGAAAAGTCAAACGGCGCTCCTTCCCTTCCGAGCTCTGCCATGTGCCCAAACAGTGGTTTATCCCCATATATGAAGTATCAGCGTACTCAGGACAAATTGCACAACAACTTTTGGGGTCCAATTTATCCTGTTACCCTTGGGAAAATAAAAAATTTGAGCGAAAAAATCATTTGTGTGAAAATTAATATGATTTTTTTTTTTACGGCTCTACATTATAAACTTCTGTGAAGCACTTGGAGGTTCAAAGTGCTCACCACACATCTAGATAAGTTCCTTAGGGGGTCTACTTTCCAAAATGGTGTCACTTGTGGGGGTTTCCACTGTTTAGGCACGTCAGGGGCTCTCCAATCGTGACATGGGTTCCGATCTCAATTCCAGCAAATCTTGCATTGAAAAGTCAAATGGCGCTACTTCCCTTCCGAGCTCTGCCATGTGCCCAAACATTGGTTTACCCCAACATGTGGGGTATCGGCGTACTCAGGACAAATTGTACAGCGACTTTTGTGGTCCAATTTCTCCTGTTACACTTGGTAAGATAAAACAAATTGGATCTGAATTAAAAATTTTGTGAAAAAAAAGTTAAATGTTCAATTTTTTTTTAAACGTTCCAAAAATTCCTGTGAAGCACCTGAAGGGTTAATAAATTTTTTGAATGTGGTTTTGAGTACCTTGAGGGGTGCAGTTTTTAGAATGGTGTCACTTTTGGGTATTTTCTGTCATATAGACCCCTCAAAGTCACGTCAAGTGTGAGGTGGTCCGTAAAAAAAATGGTTTTGCAAATTTTGTTGCAAAAATGAGAAATCGCTTGTCAACTTTTAACCCTTATAACTCCCTAACAAAAAAAATTATGTTTCCAAAATTGTGCTGATGTAAAGCAGACATGTGGGAAATGTTGTTTATTAACTATATTATGTGATATAACTCTCAAATTTAAGGGCATAAAAACGAAAAATTTGAAAATTGCTAAATTTTCATAATTTTCGACAAATTTCTGTATTTTTCACAAATAAATGCAAGTCATATCGAAGAAGTTTTACCACTATCATAAAGTACAATATGTCACCAGAAAACAGTGTCAGAATCACCAGGATCCGTTGAAGCGTTTCAGAGTTATGACCTCATAAAGTGACAGTGGTCAGAATTGTAAAAATTGGCCCTGTCACTTAGGTGAAAACAGGCTTCGGGGTGAAGGGGTTAAAGGGTCATACAATGACTTGGGCCTCATTGAGACGTTTGTTTTTCATATATATACGTGTTCTGTTTGTGGTTTTCTCAGATAGAACACGTTCCCATTATAGTAAGTGGTGTTGTTCACATGTCAGTATTTTTTTTGTGGACTGTGTTTTGGTTCAAAACTCAGATACATATCCATTTTTCTTTACCGGCATCATGGTGAAATGTACCAATACAAGTGTATGGGTCTGCGAAAATCATGGGCAGCACGTGGATGGAGTCAGTATACAGTCCATGTGGGACAATTGCACCATTAAGATCATTATTTCCGGAACAATGCCCGGACTATGAAAACATCTTTACAATTTCTAGCAAAATTTGTCTCTGAGACACAGATCTGTACAGATAGAAATAAAATCCTGCGTCCTGCTGTTTATATAAACTGTCCATTTAGGTCAGAGATGGCCTCCTAACAGATCAGTCTGTCTGCAGCTCCCCACAGATATCTGTGTAATCCCGGCTAATAAATCCTTGTGTTATGTCCATGGCCCCAGTATGTGGAGGCCAAGAATGAGGATAAGGGCAGCCCTGTGCGATAGACAGTACAAATCATGCGTGCTCCGCACATCAAAGGCTGCGGACTGCTGATGTGGGGTAAAGCTTGCTAGGTGGGGATTATTGTGTGAGCACATTTTTCCTGACCTAATAACCAGCACAAAGCAATACGATAGCCTTGTTTGTCCAGTCTCGGATCTGGAGCCGCTAGTCATTCTTTGGCCGCTGTTGTTGAAGGGGATTTTCATGGGGCGTCCTCTTGTCTTTTTAATAATACGATTTGCTTAGCGGTTTTTTTTTTTGTTTGTTTTCTGTTGCTGTGATTTATTACTGAGATGGGTTGTCGGATTATAGCAGCCGGCATGGGATTATTATGTTAAGATCGCCAATCTTACTTGATGACATTTTCTTGAAGATATTAAAATCGTAACCATGGCCGATCTTTAAGGATTTGCATATGGGAAAACAGCAGATAAATCGGCTTCATACATCTGACAGACGTGCCCACAAATCTACATGGCATTTGTGAAGACTTCACCAAAGATTTTGCAAGAGTAAAAATCGCCAGCAAAATTGTATGAACCATAACACAAACTATTATATATATATTTTTCCCTCTTAAACTGCCTTCTTACCTTACCGGTTGCCATTCCTGTTCCGAAGCTCCCTGATCCCAACCCTTCCCCATTGATCTCCCTACTACTTGCTCTACGAGTGACCTCCTGACACCGATACAGTATATGACCTCTGCAACTGGATGTCAGGGGTCACCTCGGCTTGTGTTCATCTAGAGTTTTTTCACCACATGTGGTTTTGGAAAACCCCATTTGTTTGCATTAAACTTTGATGACTATTTTGTGGTAGGAGATGAAGTCTGTATGGGGCACTGTTCGGGACCTACACTGGCCACACGCAGTGGAGCAAAGTCCGTCAAACCAGCCATTTGTCAACTTAGGCTACTTTCACACTAGCGTCGGGAACAACCCGTCGCTGTGCGTCGGGCCGACGTTCCCGACGCTAGCGTGGTCTCCGCCGCACAACGGGGGCAGCGGATGCATTTTTCCCACGCATCCGCTGCCCCATTGTGAGGTGCGGGGAGGTGGGGGCGGAGTTCCGGCCGCGCATGCGCGGTCGGAAAAAGCGGACCGTCGGGAGCAAAAAACGTTACATGTAACGTTTTTTTCTCCCGACGGTCCGCTACCACACGCCCAAGCGTCGCAAAACGGACGCAACGTTTGGCAATGCGTCGCAAATGCGTCGCTAATGTTAGTCTATGACGAAAAAACGTATCCAGCAAGAACTTTTGCTGGATGCGTATTTTCGGCAAAACGACGCATTTGCGACGTATTGCAGTTAACGCTAGTGTGAAAGTAGCCTTAGCTGTCAGCCTAATGTGTATGGTAGCAGGTTTACCAGATCTCAACAGCAGAAGTCAGGGAAAAGAAGGGTAGGGAATCTTATTTCGTGGTGCCTCAGTGGGTGACATGCCCCTACCATATAAGAGCTGTCTCCAAGCAGCTTATCTCCAGTTAACAACTGGCATAAAGTGTAGAACCAAGTCAACGATTTCTTTCCAGTCAGGCCTTTTTAATGTAAAATGCGGCTCTGTGTGTACCGCGGACCACTGAGAATAGAGTTGCTCCAAAGATGATGAAGCACGGGTAGATGGCACTTTGCAATTCTTAAAAAGCTTGTCATCTCCCCCCTTCCCCCCCAAAAAAATAAATAAATAAAAAAATGCACCAAGTATGTAGTGTGTAAATTACTCCAATGTAAAACATAAAGAAATCACTTCAGAACTATAACAATAAAGGAGTTTCTGGGATTGTAAAAAAAAAAATGGCTGTTTTCTGAAACAACCTGTTTGTTCGTATTTTCCAATTCACGTCCTCATGACCCCCAACCGATTATGTTATAAAGTGTGACACTATTTTAGCAAGAAAATATAATTTATTATTTAAAAAAAAAAGACAACCCCTTTTACTTACAGTGGGTCGGATTCATCAAGACCAGTGCTTGCTGGAGTCAGACGCTCCTGATTCATGGATAGGTGCACACCTCTAAATAATTCTGGAGCGTCTGACGAGTGGCTGGCGCCTCTTGTGTACCACACCATAAATCTCACACCGGTCAGGTACTGGCTTGAAATATCTGGCGTACAGATCAGCATAGCTCGTCATGAATTAGACGAGCCGTGGCATCACACCCTGTCACGCCCCAGCTCTGCCTTTTTTGGTGGAACTGGGGATAATTGACATGAAAACTCTAATAGCCGCAAAATGTAGGTTCAACTCAGAGTTGCACCCAAGTTTTGAGACTTTTCAAAGCTTTTATGCCAGAATTCTGTCGAGCAAGCACTGATTATTTAGGCCATATGTTACTGCTAAGGTTTTTATGCTAAAAAACAATGCACGCACAGATTCCGATGTCTGAATGTACTCTGTATGAGACATGCTATGTTTACGGTAATTTAAAAAAAATAAAATAAAATAAAATTCTTCATACTTTTGCATCTCCCTAAAATTCAGAATTATTAGTTGTTTTTTTTTCTTCCTTTTTGGCGTCGCACGGCACAACTGTTGTGAGTTAAAGTTTCCATTCAGCATTTTTTTTCCCCTCTGCTAAACTTAAATACTCGTGATGTCTGCGTGCATAGCCAGGTCTGAAAAAAGTGCTGAAATTGCACAGCGTAAAAACCATATGTGGAAAAACCTGAAGTTGCTTTGTGGCATGAGATGATATAATTTTTTTTGATTCTCTGCTTTATATAATATCTAATAAAGAATGTGCATGTCCTGTAGCCCATACATCAACTTGGTCTGCATTGTGACACTATACAGGGTTGAGTAATTTAATTTTGTGTGATTAAAGTTTCCCAAACGAAGCTGATCTCTTTTAGACAGCCCTGGCTGCTCTGTAATTTATAGAGGAACCTTTCAGCAAATATTTGATATTCCACAGGGATTCCATCCAGTTCAGGAGAATTAACTCTTGCCCTCGGATAGATACCGACTTATGGTGCTTGGTAGGAGAACAATCTTCGTTCATAAGGTGATTTGGATGGTTTGTCAGCTTGAAAATCTTCTTTATCGGCAGCACATCGCCCTGTGTAAACCGCTTCTAGAGTTCTTGATATAGCAGGGAGGCATTAATTCAGAAGAGAATCATAACTTCAAGGGGTGCACACTATATGACAGTGTTACGGAGCGAGCATGGCTCTGATGTATGGAGCCAGATCATATATTTACTGGAGACTCCAGTGCATGTTGTACCGCTAATATCCTTCTGGATCTAAGATTATTATTATTATTATTATTATTATTATTTATTTATATAGCACCATTAATTCCATGGTGCTGTACATGAGAAAGGGGTTACATACAGGGTTATAAATAACATTTACAGTAATCAAGTTTACAGTGACAGACTGGTACAGAGGGGAGAGGACCCTGTCCTTGCGGACTTACATTCTATGGGATAGTGGGGAAGAGACAGAAGGTCGGAGGTGCAGCAGCTCTGGCGGTGATGAGGCGGCTGCTCTGGCGATGGTGAGGCGGCAGAATGGTTATTGCAGGCTGTAGGCTTTCCTGAAGAGATGGGTTTTCAGGTTCCATCTGAAGGATCTGAGGGTGGTGGATAGTCGGACGTGTTGAGGCATGGAATTCCAGAGGATGGGGGATATTCGGGAGAAATCTTGGAGGCGGTTGTGTGAGGACCAAATAAGTGTGGTGGAGAGTAGGAGGTCTTGGGAGGATCGGAGATTACGTGAGGGAAGGTATTGGGAGATTAGTTCAGAGATATAGGGAGGGGACAGGTTGTGGATGGCTTTGTAGATCAGTGTTAGTAGTTTGAACTGGATTCGTTGGGGAATTGGGAGCCAGTGGAGGGATTTGCAAAGGGGAGAAGCAGGGGAGTAGCGAGGAGAGAGGTGGATTAGCCGGGCAGCAGAGTTGAGGACAGACTGGAGAGTGGTGCAAGAGAGTTAGCAGGGAGGCCACAGAGGAGGGTGTTGCAGTAGTCGAGGCGGGAGATAAGGGCATGCACAAGAGCCTTAAGGCCCCGTCTCACATAGCGAGATCGCTAGCGAGATCGCTGCTGAGTCACAAGTTTTGTGACGCAACAGCGACCTCAGTAGCGATCTCGCTATGTGTGACACGTACCAGCGATCAGGCCCCTGCTGCGAGATCGCTGGTCGTGTCGGAATGGCCTGGACCTTTTTTTGGTCGTTGAGGTCCCGCTGACATCGCTGAATCGGTGTGTGTGACACCGATCCAGCGATGTCTTCACTGGTAACCAGGGTAAACATCGGGTTACTAAGCTCAGGGCCGCGCTTAGTAACCCGATGTTTACCCTGGTTACCAGCGTAAATGTAAAAAAAAACAAACAGTACATACTCACCATCTGTTGCCCGTCAGGTCCCTTGGCGTCTGCTTCCTGCTCTGACTGCCGCCGTAAAGTGAGAGCACAGCAGTGACGTCACCGCTGCGCTCTGCTCTCACTGTACGGCGGCACACAGTCAGAGCGGGAAGCAGACGGCAAGGGACCTGACGGGCAACAGATGGTGAGTATGTACTGTTTGTTATTTTTGGTAACCAGGGTAAACATCGGGTTACTAAGCGCGGCCCTGCGCTTAGTAACCCGATGTTTACCCTGGTTACCCGGGTGCTGCAGGGGGACTTCGGCATCGTTGAAGACAGTTTCAACGATGCCGAAGTCGTTCCCCTGATCGTTGGTCGCTGGAGAGAGCTGTTTGTGTGACAGCTCCCCAGCGACCACACAGCGACAAAACAGCGACGCTGCAGCGATCAGCATCGTTGTCTGTATCGCTGCAGCGTCGCTGTGTGAGACGGGGCCTTTAGTATATTGTGGGGTGAGGAAGGGACAGATTCTGGCAATATTTTTGAGTTGGAGGCGACAGGAGGTGGCAAGAGTTTGAACGTGCGGTTTGAAGGACAAGGCAGAGTCGAGAGTTACCCCGAGGCAGCGGATTTCAGGTGCGGGAGAGAACGTGATACCGTTTACCATAATAGATAGATCAGGTAGGGGGATACGTGAGGTGGGGGAAAGATGATGAATTCGGTTTTGTCTACGTTGAGTTTTAGGAAGCGAGAGGTGAAGGAGGATATGGCTGACAGAAACTCCGGGATTCTGGACAGAAGAGAGGTGACATCTGGGCCAGAGAGGTAGATCTGAGTGTCGTCCGCATACAGGTGGTACTGGAAGCCATGGAACTTTATGAGTTGCCCTAGGCCAAGGGTATAGATGGAAAAAAGTAGGGGCCCTAGGACAGAGCCTTCAGGGACTCCAACAGAGAGAGGGCGGGATGAGGAGGTAGTGTGGGAGTGGGAAACGCTAAATGTGCGGTCGGAAAGGTATGAGGCAATCCAGGACAGGGCAAGGTCTGTGATGCCAAGGGAAGAAAGAATCTGTAGCAGTAGGCAGTGATCGACTGTGTCAAAAGCAGAGGACAGGTCAAGAAGGAGGAGGATGAGAAGATGAGAGATAATTATCTAATTTTCCTTTTCTTTAAGGCTGTGTGCACACGTTGCTGATTTTTCATGGTTTTTCGTGATAAAAACGCTATAAAACCGCAAAAAAAAAGCATACAATATGCATCCCATCATTTAGAATGAATTCTGCAATTTTTGTGCACATGATGCGTTTTTTTCCGCGAAAAAAACGCAGCATGTTCATTAATTTTGCGGATTTCCCACTATAAAATGCATTGGAAAATGTCCGGAAAAAAAGCAACAAAAACACGGTAAAAACGCGCAAAAAACGCATGCAGATTTCTTGCAGAAAATTTCAGGTTTTTCTCAGGAATTTTCTGCAAGAAATCCTGAACGTGTGCACATAGCCTACAAAGTGGACTGTCATACCATAAGCAGATCTCTGGCCATGCGATTCTTGTGTCCTTCGATAAAGGCCGCCACCATGTTGTCCTATTTTGCCTGGGGATATTCCTTTACTTGCTTCCATCTCTCCAACTACAATAAAAATGTTTTTAGATTTTTTTTTATTTTTTTTTATTAATCTACTTTTATTCCAAATGATGGCTAAAAGAAATGTATTAATTGAAACACCTTTACTCTATGTATCTGCACTCTGATTTAGAAAAGTGATGAACATTGTAATAAATGCACTTCCCAGTCATTTCTATTTGTCTTCAGTTTTCCTTTATGGATTAATGCCTAATTAGTCACTGAATTGAGTTGAGAAAAATTACCATAACCAGACGTGGAAGCTTTTCAACCTGCGCCAGCCGACATGATCCATGTAGGTGCCCATTCTAGTGACTTCACATCCTGCCCTTGAGAGGAGCCGATCTTTGGCTTCTGGCTAAATAATGAAACACAGAAACTGTCATCTCTTCTGAACGGAAGAGAAAACCTTTACAGATTAATTCTTCAAATGGATTTCAGATCTAATGAGGGAGGAAAATGTTTTAACTGTCTCCAGAACATCTGTTGAATTGAGCAGGGCTGTTATATTGGTGTTAGTAAATGTTTCCATCTCCCCATTCTGAGAAATGGGAATAGGAGGAGAAATGGTTCACATTTCCTTTGCCCAAATCCATAGCAGAAATTGTGCTGCCCACAGTATATAGAAATAAAAAATAGATTTTACACTGTTATTGAATGGCAGTGAAGGCTTTGTGCTAGGCTTGCTTCCTTGAGACCAATCCAAGCAGTAGTACTGCATTACCATGTCTGCAAATTGGCCATGGTATAGGCCGCTAACTGCAAGTTTTACACATTCTTTTTTCATAAATGGTCGGATCTGTCACCACATTTCACAATATAAACTGCAACCAAAATTTATATAAATCACTTGGACCTGAAAAGCTGGTGTACTTGTTTTGAAAATCCATGTCAGACTCGCTGTACAATCCTTTGTAAAGGTGTAAGCTCTTTGTATGCTCACAAATTGACAGGTCCTCCGTGCCCCTTCTCCCTGCTGCTGAGATCTCACACTGTTCAGTACAGGTTGCCCACCCACTCAGCATGACTGACCGCAGCATAGTCTGGATACACTTGGGTGCATGATCTGTCACTCTGTGGCTGGACACTGAAAAAATCAGACTGTATAATCCTGATATTAAACAGAGCATTTTATTAGTAAGTACACCAGTCTTGCCAGGAGATATATTGACAGCTACTTGGGACAAGTTAAGAAAAAAAAAATTGGGGCATATTCCAATACTGGCTGCAGAGGAGGCAATTAGTCTGGCTCTATTTTAACTAATTGTGGACAAAGAACCATATATTGTTCTTGCATCTGGAATCTGTGTTCAGTTTGGCAAACCATACTTTGGATGATATGTTTACTTTAAAGGGGTTCTCTGGGCACAAAATATTGATGACCTATCCAGAGGTCATCAATATCAGATCGGTGGGGACCTACATCTGTCAAACACAAACCATCAGCTATCACCAGATGTAAACACTTAAAACAGAGCAACAAAGTGCAGCATTATACAATGTGTAAAAACAAAAAAAAACAACTCGTCACTGCTGTATCTTAAATAGTTTTCTCCAAAAATTAGAAATTTTACTGTGTACTAGAATAGGGGTCTTACAACGTAACTTTTAATTAATATGAGATTGTGTAGCTAAAATGAAATAAAAAGATGAAAACTGCTAAGCAAATAGCCAATCAATGTGTAGTTGCTGCTAACAAGTGCTGCAGAACAGCTCCTATTCAAAAGAGTAAGAATTGTTCTGCAGTACACAGCAGCCTCTGCACGCTAAATAGAGCTGCACTGTGCAAAGTGTTCACATGATGACCATGGCCGGAATAGCAGTCTACCAGCAGTTAGGTGAGATATGGATTGGGTTTTGGATTTCAGCTGGCTGATTCATTCATTCTTTGGAAAATAAGCTGTCACCAGGTGAATCTAGCAGTGCCTTTAAAGGGGTATTCTTAAGTCATAAATTTACTTTAACTAGCTAAACAGAATGAAAATAAGCACATTTGCATTTGTCTTGCTTTTTCGCTCTGCTGTCATTCTTCTGCAATGACTGCTTTTATCTCTCATGCTGTACAACTAGTTTCCATGGAGCATGACCAGTAGTGCCTGAGCAGACCCATGCCAAATATACACAGTACTCGCATTCCATAAAGAAGTTGACTCCTGATATCAGCCACCCCTCTCCCGCTCACAGATTTCTATATAGCAGTTCGCTGCTCACCTCCTCCCCCTCAGCTCCTTACTGAGCTGCTGTTATCAATCCTGTAGAATGGCAATGCTCAGCATCACAATCTCAGCTCTCACTGTCCAGAGCAGTGCACTTGTTCACAGGCACTGTTATCTCTACCTGTAAATAGTGATGGGTATTAGTGGTTTGTCCTGAGTCTACACTGCGGAATGTGTTACAGCAGAACTTGTGCTGAGCTTTATAGTTCTTCTAATACTACAGCTCTTCTGTTAACCAGAACTGTTGCTCAAGGAGGAGCGCCTGTCCTGCCAAAGACCAGGAAGAAAGAGACTGGAAAGTTGTGTGACAACTTGAGAACAGCACCTTAACGTCTGTTCACATGAAAAAAACACCTGCATTAAATGACTGCCGATCGGTAAATATTTTACTGATTTTTGGTAGTTTAATAGCATGTTTACACAGGCAGACTGTGATTAACAATGCTCAGTGAATGAACCGGCAGTCTGCTGCATCACTGGCGCCCATGCAGACTAGTCAAGAAACTACATGGACTTTGGATGTGGTGAGTGAGCCTCCACATCAAATCCTCTGAGTGAACTGTACTAGGTTGCTCTGACAATATAGACTTCCAGTGTTCTCAGCAGTGATCCTTTGTGCAGTACAAAAGATCATTTCACCTGACGAACATGCTTTTTGCTCGTTTGTCGTGTTATTAACAGGCTGTGTAGCCTGCAAGATTATCATGACACGTGCATTCTTAGGAACACTTATTCACAATCATCTTTCAATATACATGGACATTTTTTTTGTCCTCGTACTACTGCGAACACATGCATGAGCCTAGCAGACGTAGCAGCGTCAGGACAGACCCCTTTCTAATGTTTATGGCCGCCCTTTCTCCTCATTATTTGATGACTAAGCTTATAAACACTAGAGTAATAAAGAAACCCTGATCTTCAGGCTACATCCAATCCAAATAGATAAAACTTGTTGCTGTCTCCTTTTTTCTACAAGACTTTTCTTATCGAAAGCATAAATATTTGACTTGGCCTTGGGATTGTGTTACGGGTAAATGGTTATTGTTGCAAGATGGAAATCTCCTAATCCAAAACAATTAAATGTAAGTAACGAATCTGTGTCTGCATTCCCGAGGTGAGGCTATCCCTATTAAGGAGTGAGTTTATTATTACATTGTTAGGTCATGTTTCTGTTGCATCTGGCGCAGACCTTCATTGCTCATCAGTGTATGAATGGAGCTTCTGGCTGTAGAATTAATGAGGCATATTGGCGCTACAGTACTGATGAGCTCTGATTTATTTCCTATTTGTTTTTGGTGTGGGGGCCTTCTGGCTAAGACGATGGGCCTAGTCTCCATTTGTGAGCACCCTGGGAAGATGGAAGTTGCCTGTGCAGTGGCTCCAGACTTCCCTCTGCTGTTGACACTGCTGAGTTTTTGTATGATCCCTCGTTGATATTCAGTCCCAGTAAACTGTGGTCCCCCAGTTATCCCAGTGTCTCCCGGCCCAATACCTTATGTATTTACATTACCCATGGCTCTGTACCAGGGGTAGATCCACAGAAAGAAGCAGAATATTGAGAGAGACTTTATTACTGATCCCTTTTTTTGGACTACTGGTTATATATAATGGCAGTAAGATTGTGGCAGGCGTAATCCTACAAATATAAATGGATTACAGCAAATAAAGATGCAATTAAGGGAAAACAGTCACTTGCCAAAAAATGTGATAGTTTAACCTAATCTAAATGTCTGAATCTGTCATATATGGGATTTGCATGCTTGCAGTCACAGGCCAACTAGACTTTCTTTCACTTCTCTCGGTTCACTTCTATTGATAGAAGCACTTGAGTCTTAATTAGAGCATTAATATCTGATTGTGGAGCTCTCAGTACACCTATGGTTTACCAGGCACCACACCATACATTTGGTTGTGCCAGGTACTGCAACGCAATCCCCATCACAGATGTCACACATCCACCGATCTGACATTGATGGCCCACCCCACTTCCATTGGCTTTTCTACAATAATGTTTGATAGGATGAGTTATAAAACACTGATGTTTAGAGTCCTTATTAATGCACATAATGGGCTCATTTTACTGCTGTTTGTAATGGTAGAGCAGACCATGCATTCATGACTTTCCTAATATGTGATCGGCATCTCAAAGTCTACCAAGTAGCGTCACACCCACTGATCAATGTTTTATGGCTCATCAACAGATCGTAAAACATTGTGATGGTAAAACCGGTATCAGTCAATAAAAAAGTTATGAAACCATAGCTTTTATGCTAGGTATTATATTTGCTGACTATATATACAATAGTGGTAAAAATTTGTGGAGCTTCAGCTGCTGGTGACCAACACTTCATCGTTGACATGTTGAACGTGGGATACGGAACACAGAATATTCTTTCTGGAGCTCATAACTAATGCACAAAGGCAATAACAACCTAACTGATGCAGTAATGATGGTGTGCAGTCAGTATGAGTGTCTGTCTGATAAAAGATTACTTCCTCTATGGTGTGTTGGATGAGAGCATTGATGAGGAACTTGGAGACGAGTCAACATGCTGACTCATGGATATTGTTTGCAGTTATTGTGTCTGCTGCTCGGGAAGCCAGATCATTATCTATCTGGATGAAATCCCTTTGCTGGAAAGGTTATGCCCTCAGTATTTTTGTATGGTTATGCTGCATTCTAACTGTGAATGTTTAATGGTGCATTACATTTTAACGTGTTTTCCAGACATGATATAAGATCATTACACCTCTTGTATGTAAAAATGGACCTTCTCCAAGATTAAATAAGCCACAGATGAAGAGAGGTTTAACATCCCAGTGTTACTAGAATAGATAAATTGGGGCACAAATTTGTTAGCCCCCTCCACACACACTTTCTGTGATGCTTTTGACCATTACACTATCTTTATTTATTTATTTTTTTGCTGATCTTGCAATTCCTCTGTGGAAAAATGTGCTGCACAGGTTCATGTCAATAAAGAATGTATGTGGCCAACCAGTATTAGGTTCCCGCTCCATGGACCCACTAACAACCATGAGGGCTGCCTCTATGGCCTGTACATCTAACGTTGCCTCACGATACACTAATGGTGGTCTATCTGTAATGATATGGTACACCTGGCTAAAGCGAAGGTTACGTGTAGTATAAACCCACAAGAGGAGCAACAACAAAGATGTTAATGGATAGCTGTCAGCTATGTTTGCCTGTGTTCTCAATGGGGGTGAGAAGAATAAACATCTGCCTGAAACATTTGGTGGCTGCTTGTTCCATAGGTACAAAGGATTGGGTCAGTGAAAATTGGTACACCACCCATACATATTAGATGCTCACAAGGACAAATGATGTCGGCGTAGAGAGGGATCAGGCTGATTAAATTGTATTGCCCTGTCCTTTTGAATCTGTCCATCACATACATTGTAGATTTCGATAACCATCTATGGTTTGTAGAATTGGGCTCAGGAGGGCCATTCTACCCAGCAGCTGTCCTCTAACTTCTCACCACCATTTGCTCGGCTTGCTGAAGGGACAATGTAGACAGCTATGCCGCGTATGTCCTATACTACAAATGTTGTTACTTGATACATTGGTGTGAAGTGTGTTGCCTTGTTTACATAACTTTGGAGATGCCTGTCCTATCATGCCCTGGGACATTTGAGGACTTCACATTTAGATTTGAAAGGGTGAACGCTTTGTTTTACATTGGGGCAATTCGTGAAGCTCATGGAATAACTGCACTCTTTCCACACCTGCTAACCAGCGCTGAGTGTATGCTGGTGTAGAGATATTGGGGTGGTCTGCAGAGAACAGTAAAAGAATGGATGTCTGAACCCATGCATGATATTGTAGAAAATGTATAACCCCTTCCTGACCTTGGACGTACCCAGTACATAATGGTTGCGAAGTACTTACCGACCTTGGACGTACTGGGTACGTCGTGGCTAAAATTCGGTACCACAGCCACGATGATCGCATTAAGGTGCCTGCTGTTTCTAACAGCAGGGAACCTGGGCTTGTCGGGGGGTTTAGACTACGGTCGCTTGGATTGACTGTTCATTTCTGAACAGCCAATCACAGCGTTTTCAGTGTTTCAGGAAATGAAATTGCCTGACACACTGATGTCCGGCCTACGATCGGTGTTGTAAGAGCACCAATCATAGGCTGGAGCTTGGCAACGCCAGCGTCACCAGTGTAAGCTCTGATTTGGTGCGATCAAATGACGACGCCGAACTCGCCAATCAGAGTGCACAGAGGCGATCTGACCTCAGTATGACTGGACGTGTGCAGGGTAGTCATAGATGTTCTGTCGCGCTGTGCCGGGCCCTGTGGTGCCATAGACTTTTTGAAGCCTGTACAATCACGGTTGCTTGTGTTCCTGCGATACCTGAAAGAATCCATGATCCCTAGCTTTTTCCTAATCCACCCCAATCTCCCTTTTCCCACCTCTCTCTACCCCCCCCCCCCCCCCCCCCTTCTGTCACCGAGTGCTGATCAGTATTTGATCACTCAATTTTTGGCAGGTTAATTTTTTGCTCCTACGTCCTGCAGCCACTGAGCGCTGACCAGTGATGCAAATCGCTGATCAACATCTGCGCTCGCTGTTTTCCAAGTCTTTTTTTCATCCCTGTATAGTCCCCCTCCTTTACCCTACCTCCAGGTGTGCGCCCTGCATATGCCAAGCGCTGATCACAAGTCGCACCACATTAAAATCACTATTCTGCACTCTTGCTCGCTGTTTTCTAGGACTTTTTATTCCTTTTTTATAAATAAAAAAGTAACACTAAGCCCTCACACACACACCTGAATAAAATTTGGTACACAAACACTGCATATGTGAAAAAATGTTTTGCTCATCCCAATCACGGTATTCAGTGGAGGAGGCATACGCTTTCCTTGCCTTCAACACTGACAGTGAGGGAGAGGATCCCACCTTCCTTTATCTTCATCCTCTTAGGCTATGTGCACACGTCAGGATTCTTTGCGGAAATTTCCTGAACAAAACTGGACTTTTTCCGTAGGAAATCCGCATGCGTTTTTTGGGCTTTTTTTGCGGATGTCTCGCGTTTTTATTTTTTTCCGGAGCTTTCCCAATTCAATAATATAGGGGCAAAAAACGCGAAAAATATGCTAAATAATGAGCATGCTGCGTTTTTTACACGATGTTGCTTTTTTTCCGCAAAAAAAACGCATGTGCACAATTTGCAGATTGCATTCTAATAATAGGATGCGTAATGTAAGCTTTTTTTAGCGTTTTTATAGCGGAAAATCCGGAACGTGTGCACACAGCCTTAAGGCCACTTTCACACATCAGTTTTTTGCTGTCAGGAAGGATCCGTTGAATTTTGCAAAAAAAAAAGGATCCGTCGAAAAAAGCGATAAACTGATGCAACGGATCTGGTTTTTTTTGTTTGTTTTTTTTTGCTGGATCCGTTTTTTGTTTTTTTTAACCAGGTTTGGATTTCCTGTTGAGAGAGAGAGCGAGAGAGAGAGAGAACAAAAAACAGATGAAACGTTAGGCTATCAGGCACAGTCCGGCGCTAATACAACTCTATGAGAAAAAAAGATCCGGCGGGAAAAAAAACGGATCCGTTTTTAAAAATTTCTCCAGATTGTGCCTGACGGCAAAAACCTGAAGTGTGAAAGTAGCCTAAATGATAATGAACCGCCACGTTGATGCCTCAGGATAGAAAATCAATCCATGCCCAACGTTGCTGACCCCGTATGGACCTCGCGCCAGAAAAATTAAGCCACTGATTCCTGATTTTGTGGTGCACTTCTTGGTTTCTAGCCTGTCTTTGACTGGTTGTTACTCTGCACTGAGCTCCAGCACACGGACCCCCTCTGATCTAAACTTCTGACATGTCTCTAAGACACATTAACTACAATAGGAAATCACTCTTTTGATGGAGCATAGAACAGCGATGTTGTTCAGCACCACACACTGTATCTTTAATTATTTCTCTTTGGCCGTGCACCGCCTAGCTTTTAGCTATTATTTGTCTTTTGAAGAAGTTTGTTTATTCAGGCATATTTCTGAAAAATAAGTAAAGGGTATTGTGACTTCTTAATTATAGAGTTCCTGTTGAAGTAGCTCCATAGGAGAGGACACAGGGAATGTACCAGTAAGTTGGTTCCAGCAGTGTTTATTTTGGCCTTTCGTTAAAGACCATCTAAAATGAAAGCCACAGATAATACCGCTGTGCATGTTTGTGCTCTTAATGGTATTGTTTTATTTGACCCTATGATCAAACCATAGCCTTGAAGCAATCCGTCCAAGGTCTACTTTCCTGTTGTGTCATGTTGCATTTCCTACCTAAGTAGAAACCTAAAATATAGTTCTATATTATTAAAGGGAACCTGTCAGCAGGATTGTCCCCTTTAATCCATCACAAGCAATATCTGCATCCTACAAAGCCTTTTTAGCATGTCCTTATGATGGTAAACAGTCCTAGCAAATAATAATTGTTTAATAGTGTTGCATGGCAATGTAATTCACCTCCATAAGTCAGGGGAGCTCTGTCTCATCCTAGAACGTAGAATGTGCCATGATGATGCCCACAGAGGTGTGATTGACATGCCAACAACTCTCTGACCTTCTCCTTTTAGTTTAGAAATCCTCTGTTAAAAGAGGCTTCATAGGGGACCTCCCTGTTAATAGGGGAATTCCCTATTAACCAGAGTGCAGTGTAAAGAACTTTGGGGAACTACACAAACCAAAAAACTGACCAGCAACTATGAACAGAGTAAAAGCAAGTGTGAACAGGTGCAAGCTGCTCTGACTGTATAATATGCAAACAAAATAATACAGCAGCACTCTGTAAGCGCTAAGATATATGCAGACATGACTTTGTAATGCTCATAGAATACATCAACAACTCTGTAAGCGCTAAGATATATGCAGACATTACTGTATAATATACAAAGAATACAGCAGCACTCTGTAAGCACAAAGATGTATGCAGACATATGATTGTATAATACACAAAGAAAACAGCAGCACTCTGTAAATGCTGAGATGTATGCAGACATTGAAAATGTATGAAATTTGGGCTGTATTACTGCTATATGGAATTTACTTAAAAATGAAGGTACTTGGCACATTGGACAACCTTGCACTTGCATGCATTACATGGAAAATCCATTTTTTCAGTGTTAACCTTGTAATATTTCATTACGTTTTGAAGTAGCGCTGTAGGGAAAATGAATGTTTGCTGGTATCCTTACAGATTTACAGCAATTTATCAAGGGTCTTAGAAGCAGAAAGCCTTGTGATCAGATTGTTGGAGGACCCTTAAAGCAAACAACAGAGCAGACAACCCTTTTAAATGTCAAATGTATAAGGAAAGTTATTTTTTTTTTAAAACTAAACAGCAACTTCAGTTTTATGCTATGCTCATTACTAAGATCCGGACAAAGAAATTTCAAAATATAACTTAAAGTGGAATTCCCAGCATCCTTAAGTAACCTCCGGGGCCAGACTGGCCGTCTGGTAACTCTGGCAAATGCCAGAAGGGCCTGTCTGGTCATGGGCTGCCTTGTCTGCTACATTGTTAACAGAATTGGTGTTCTCAAGACTCCCATACTGTTTAGAGTTGTGATGGAGCACAAAGTCGGTGACTCCGTCACTTACCCCATCAGTCCACCGTTATCATTAGAAATATTGGTCTTGTAGAAAATTTTCCTTTTCTCCATCCAGGGTAATATATCCCATCTGGTTCATTGGGATGAGGACAACATGGGCCTGAGTGATTCCAAATGCCAGGGCTGAATTTCAGCACCGGTCCGTACCTGGAAACCTCTATCCTAGTATAGGGCATAACTCACCGATTGCAGGGACCCCCAGCAATCCCAAGAATGAGGGAAGGGCAAATACATTGCTCGCACAATTCCCACAGTCTCATAGGTAATGAATGGAGTGGACGTCCAGCATATGCATCTCTGCATTATTGAATATGGGGCTCAACAAAGCCGAGTTCTTGGTATTGCCGGGGGTCCCAGCAATCAGTAAGTATCTTCTATACCGTGGATAGGGGATAGCATTGAGAATACCCATTCGAGTTTCATGCCATTGCAAATTTAAGATATATATATATATTTTTTTAAATACTGCAAATTATATAATTAAGCACAAAGGTGACAAGTGCTTGGCAAATTCCTTTTTTTTTTTTTTGCAGCACATATAGAAGAACATAAGTCACAAAACAGTTTGTGTAGATAAATTGGGGAAACGGAGCCGGTATAATTAGCAGCAGCTGTTTCTTTCTTGGTTTTGGAAGTTTTGAGAAAGGGGAAGAATTCTTCATATTAATGAGCCCATGGAAGGATTTATATTTGCAGAACCAGGAAACTTGTCTCAAGGTTTGTAATATATCCCTCTATTGAACCAAGTATGAAATTGTAAAAAAAACAACAAAAAAACGACAAGCTAGAATAGCGAGACTTGTAGGCCGTGCATTTTTCCCCTGGGAATTGAAGCAGAGGCTATTGTCGTCATATTTAATTTCCCAAGGGAGCATTTCATGCCCTAAAAGTCTCCCTACTCCAGCTTTGTGCTCTTCCCAACTTTACCCCTTGCACCCTAAATTAGTAAGTCATTCAAGATACTAACCTAGATCGTGTCTTCATGACCATCTCTGCCCTCACCTACTGTATCCTCACCCATCCCTTGTCGACTGAGACCTCGTGGGCAGGGTCCTCTCTCCTCCTGTACCAGGCGGTCACTCGTTTTTGTTCAAGATTATTGTACTTGTTTTTTGTTATATGTACCCCTATTTACGTGTAAAGCAGCATGGAATAAATGGCGCTATAATAATAATAATAATAATAAATGTCTTCAGCCACAAGCTTTAGATCCCAGATTCTACCAGGTTCTCTTCTGGTTTGTGTCTGACGCAGGATAGCATTGACAATGTATAAATGTGATTAGAGTTGTGTGTGTGCGTGAAGGGGGCTGGCTGAATGCTTATTTTGGTAGCGGAGTTTGTCTATCTCTGTCTACAGATTGGCTGTGCCAGAGAATGGGGCTTTATCTGTTGCAACGCTCAGTTAGCCAGCCGTTGGAGCTGCAGAACGAATATCCATAGAATTACATTGTAATAGCGATTTCGGGCGTGCACATAGTGATCCGGAGAGTCTGAATTTGGCATCACGTGACTGAGAACATGATACTGGAGAAGACCAATCAGTGAGTATATTAACCCTCTGAACTACACTAGCATCCAGGTTTAGATTAAAAAAAAGTTACAGGTTATCCACTTCTTTAACATTGATGTCTTTTCCTTAGGATAGGTCATCAATGTCTGATCGTGGTGATGCAACACCCGTCATCCCCGCCGATCAGCTGTTCTTTGCTGCAAGTGCTCAGTTACGGAGCTGCTCCATCTACTGATAGTGGCCGCGGCTGGGTACTGCACATCCGTCCCCCTTTTTAAATCAATATCCTAAGGATAAGTCATCAGTGTTAAAGTAGTGGACATCCTCACTAGTGGGAGGGCTTCTTTACCTTACTGGAAAATAAATGTGCACATATCTATCTATTTAATCGTCTAAGGGGTACTTCCGTCTGTCTGTAACGGAAATCCCGCGTCGCTGGGAAGTCCGGCCGCGAATTCGCCCCTTCCTACTCTGTCAGAGCCCCCTCCAAACTCCCCTCCAGTCAGCTCTCACACAGGGTTAATGGCTGCGTTACACCGCGTTATGCCGCGGTGTAACGCAGTCCGTTAACGCTGCTATTAACCCTGTGTAACCAACTTTTTACTATTGATGCTGCCTATGCAGCATCAATAGTAAAAAGATCTAATGTTAAAATTTTTTTTAAAAAGACCACTACGTCATCATGTCACGAGGCCACAATGCATTCTTGGGACCGGAACGTCACGAGGAGCATCGCTAAACACCTGGCCTGGATCCGGGGGCCGCCAGAAGGTGAGTATATAACTATTTTTTATTTTAATTCTTTTTTTTAACAGGGATATGGTGCCCACATTGCTATATACTGCGTGGGCTGTGTTATATACTGCATGGGCTGTGTTATACACTGCGTGAGCTGTGTTATACACTGCGTGAGCTGTGTTATACACTGCGTGAGCTGTGTTATACACTGCGTGAGCTGTGTTATACACTGCGTGAGCTGTGTTATACACTGCGTGAGCTGTGTTATACACTGCGTGAGCTGTGTTATACACTGCGTGAGCTGTGTTATACACTGCGTGAGCTGTGTTATACACTGCGTGAGCTGTGTTGTACACTGCGTGAGCTGTGCAATATACTACGTGGGCTGTGCTGTATACTACGTGGGCTGTGCTGTATACTACGTGGGCTGTGCTGTATACTACGTGGGCTGTGCTGTATACTACGTGGGCTGTGCTGTATACTACGTGGGCTGTGCTGTATACTACGTGGGCTGTGCTGTATACTACGTGGGCTGTGCTGTATACTACGTGGGCTGTGCTGTATACTACGTGGCCTGTGCTATACGCTACGTGGCCTGTGCTATACGCTACGTGGCCTGTGCTATACGCTACGTGGCCTGTGCTATACGCTACGTGGCCTGTGCTATACGCTACGTGGCCTGTGCTATACGCTACGTGGCCTGTGCTATACGCTACGTGGCCTGTGCTATATGCTACGTGGCCTGTGCTATACGCTACGTGGCCTGTGCTATATGCTACGTGGCTGTGTTATATGCTACGTGGGCTGTGCTGTATTTCTCTGCTGTATCTGTGCATCATGAATCGTGGTATGTGTTAAAGAGGGGGGCCCACTGAGACTTTAGCCCGGGGCCCTCAAAAACCTGGAGCAGGCCCTGGCTTCACTAATTGGTCACGGCCAGCCGCGAACAGGTGACAGGCGCAGGCGCAGTCTGGCTGCGAATTGGCGCGGAATTTGAACCATGCTTTGCTAATTGGTCGCGCCCGGCCGGCCGAATCCTATGTATAAATTGCATTATTCTGAAAACTTCATAAATAAACTACATACATATTCTAGAATACCCGATGCGTTAGAATCGGGCCATCATCTAGTAGGCAATAAAACTTCAAAAAATTGTGTGAACCTGGCCCAAAACCGTAAATGTATAAATGCCTGAAGCAGTGGCTCATCTTTATGCTCTATCTACATGACGACAAACTTGTCTCCAGTAGATATAGAACAACAAAGCTTTGTACAGAACAGCAGATGTTCTCACAAGTCCTAGTGACTCATCCATGGAGGCAGGGCACCAAGGACCTGGTGATTTACCTCCAGTGAAGCTTTATTATCTGCTTGTGATTTATTGGGTCGTCTGGAGTACAATAATGTCCAATAAAGCAATGTGTTATTTCCAAGTCTTGGAGATATGGTGTGATTTGCCTTTGTGTTTTGCCTAGATAAACAGTATATGTATTTACTTGTACTGTCAACTGTCTACATGTGCAATTATGAAGCCAGGGAAGGTATATATACCTTCAGTCAGATAATACTATATAATCCTGACTGAGCCACTGCACGGTTGCCTAAATTCAGTGTGAAAGCCCCCTATCTATCGCCTCCTGAGCAGTCAGAGCTGTCAATGAAGTAAAAAGGGACAGAAATACATGGAAAACAAGCAGGTGTAAATGTGCCATGCAAAGGGATGTACTGAGTGCCTGTGCTTTGTTTGAACAGTCATTTTGTGCTGCAAACTCGCTTTAACAAATGTCCCTGCTTTTCATCCTATCTTATACAGTTAAAGGGAATCTGTCACCAGTTTTATGGCATAGCAGCTAAAAATATCGCCTTATAAGCGTCTGCTATGCATTCCCTACATCCTTATAGAACCCCCTGACTCCCCTTGTATACTCACAAACTTTTTTTTAATGCGTACTTATGTTTTTCTGCTTTGCCCCGCAGTTGGGCGAAGCATACTGCGCAGGCGCAAAAGGCTATATTTCTGAGCAGGCGCGAGTTGTCGCACGGGATTAGAGGCGTTATATATTAAGTAGGACGGCGACCAACAGCCGATGGGCGTGATGTAGAGACCCGAAACCACGCCCATCGGACCGGACTGAGAAATTATCATACAGTGCGGGACACATTAAAAAAACGTTTTTGTGAGTATACAAGGGGAGTCAGGGGGTTCTATAAGGATGCAGGGAATGCATAGCTGACGCTTAATAAGGCGATATTTTTAGCTGCTATGCCATAAAACTGGTGACAGATTCCCTTTAATACATCTTCTGAGCACTCTATGATGGAAATTCACCATTGTGAAGGACACTGTAGCCCTTATACTGTGTGTACTGCAGGGATGACTGATAACCAAGGGTCGCACACCGCATCTAAGCTAGTGGTCCATCAGTTGTTTTTTAGTAACTCATAAAGACATCAACGGAGATTACTGCTCAGTGCGTTTTTCCCTTTCGGATACTGTCTGTATATTGAATTTCCATGTTCTGCCAAAGTAATCATATTACATCACTAAAGAAGACCTCATTGTATTAGGCCGTATGAGCTGCAGTCATCGGTCTGCTCCTTCTTATCGGAGAGATTGAGAGATGTCTGCAGTTTGTGTTAGCGGCGCACTGAGTCATGATTGCCCCCTTAGGATTTCGTGGAGTAAATCTTCCAGCTTGTGTGACTGATGATTTCCCCACAGGCGTGCTGCTCGGCCATTGTTAGCCTTCAGTAATAGACTGTGATTCAGCAAGGCAGAAAAATATCAGTTTCCAGCGAAAAGTTCTCCAGCTCCATTCACATTGTCGTCTTCTGCAGCAGCCATTAACCTGTCACCATGTCCTACATACGAGAAGGTGGATCCCAGTGATTCATTAACGGGGTAAATGGAAATGGTGACCATGTTTTGCATCTCAAGATTACTGCGCTTAATGTCTTAAAAGTTTCTACCTTTCTCCTATTCACTTTTTAACCATCCGAGATGAGCAAGGAGCAATGGGTCCCTCCTGTGGAAGCAATCTGTGTGGTAAAATATTATAAACTCCTTTAATCACAAGTTAGTTTGGGCAAATAGAAGTCAGTAGAAGCTGTGACTACCCCCTCATCCAATGCCGCCGTCCTGAGGAGAAGACGTTGCACACCTATGGCAACACATTAGCTCTTTAATAAGTATACTGAATAAGGCTACTTTCACACTAGCGTCGTGCACTGCACGTCGCTATGCGTCGTTTTGTAGAAAAAACGCATCTGGCAAAAGTGCTTGCAGGATGCGTTTTTTCTCCATAGACTTGTATTAGCGACGCAGTGCGACACGCCGCAACCGTCGTGCGTCTGTTGTGTTGGACCGTCGCCACCAAAAAACGTTACATGTAATGTTTTTTGGTGCGTCATGACTGTCTTTTCCGACCGCACATGCGCGGCCGGAACTCCGCCCCCGCCTCCCCGCACATCACAATGGGGCAGCGGATGCGTTGTTAAACTGCATCCGCTGCCACCATTGTGCGGCGCTATCAGAGTTTGCATCGGTTCGCCGCAATGTCGCATTGCGACGTGCGTCGTACGACGCTAGTGTGAAAGTAGCCTTAATGGAAATAAAACCAGTAGCAAATATGCTGTGAAATGGTGATTAACCTGATCTTTAAGCACTGTATGAATTATACAAGGCATCTTGCTTAATAAGAAGGGAAGTGGAGCTCAAATCACTTAAAGGGAATCTGTCTCCAGCATTTTGTCACCACATACGAGCGCAGCATGATGTTAGGGGCTGAGATGCTAAATCTAACAATGTGTCTAGTATTGGGTTTCTTGCTGTAGTTTTGATAAAATCGCTTCTTTTTCTGCTGCAGAATTTGCAGTTCTCTGAATGCTGAGCTCTGTATAACCCCGCCCACACCACTGATTGTCTGCCTATGCACATTGTACACAGAAAGCAGCCAATCAGGGATGGCGCGGGGTTATACAGAGCTCATTAACATGGAAGATGCATGGGGACAGGTCTACTAGTCCTCAAGTGATTTGCTTATAAAAGTGATTTTATCAAAACTACAGCAGTCAGCCCAGTGACAATGCTGGAATCAAGTCTTTGTCTACACGGTCGTGGCCAAAGGTTGTAAAGCTGGAGTCACACTAAACGACTTACCAACGATCACGACCAGCGATACGACCTGGCCGTGATCGTTGGTAAGTCGTTGTGTGGTCGCTGGGCAGCTGTCACACAGACAGCTCTCTCCAGCAACCAACGATCAGGGGAACGACTTCGGCATCGTTGAAACACTCTTCAACTATGCCGAAGTCCCCCGGCAGCACCCGGGTAACCAGGGTAAACATCGGGTTACTAAGCGCAGGGCCGCGCTTAGTAACCCGATATTTACCCTGGTTACCATTGTAAAAGTAAAAAAAAAAAAAACAGTACATACTCACATTCTGATGTCACGTCCCCTGCCGGCATCCACAGGGTTAAAACTGCTTTCAGCAAGAGCGCTGGTAATGCACTCGCTGCTGCCGAGAGCTTCCCTGCACTGAATGTGTCAGCACCAGCAGTAACAGCGGTGACGTCACCGCTGTGCTCTGCTTTACGGCCGGCGCTGACAGTCAGTGCAGGGAAGCTCTCGGCAGCAGCGCGTGCATTACCAGCGCTCTTGCCGAAAGCAGTTTTAACCCTGTGGACGCCGGGGGACGTGACTGACATCAGAATGTGAGTATGTACTGTTTTTTTGTTTTGTTTTTTTTTTGTTTGTTTTTTTACTTTTACAATGGTAACCAGGGTAAATATCGGGTTACTAAGCGCGGCCCTGCGCTTAGTAACCCGATATTTACCCTGGTTACAAGTGAACACATCACTGGATCGGCGTCATACACGCCGATCTAGCGATGACAGCGGGTGATCAGCGACCAAAAAATGGTCCTGATCATTCCCCAACGACCAACGATATCCCAGCAGGGGCCTGATCGTTGGTCGCTGTCACACATAACGAGATCGTTAGCGGGATCGTTGCTACGTCACCAAAAGCGTGACGTTGCAACGATATCGTTAACGATATCGTTATGTGTGACTCAGCCTTTAGACTGACACAAATTTTGGTTTTCACAAAGTTTGTTGCTTCAGTGTTTTCAGATCTTTTAGTCAGGTGCTTCTTTGGTTGCTAAGGTACAAAAGGTACAATTATAAGTATTTCTTACATTTTTATACTTTTAATAACAAATATATCAAGTTTATACAAAGGCACACTATTTACAGCGTTGTCTATTATTTTTGAAATCTTCTGCAATTCCCCCTGACATGGTGGATATAGTCTTCTGGGCCAAATCCTGACGGATGAATGCCAATTCTTGCCTAATGAGTGCTAGGAGTTTATCACAATTTTTGTGTTTTTGTTTGTCCACCCTCTTCTTGAGGATTGATCACAGGTTCTCAATGAGATTGAGACCTTTGGTTTTTCATGGTAATGGACACCAGCTTTCAATGTTTTGCTCACCAAGCCACTTAGTTATCACTTTACCCTGGTGATACTGTGCTGTCACAATGCAAAAGTGATAACCCCACACATGAATAGTCTTGGGATGATGTACTGCTGGGACAACACAGGACTCAACTTTTTCTTCTCCAAGCAGTAATTCTTCCTGATGGCCCAAACACCTTGAAGGAGGCTTCATCAGAGAAAATAACTTTGCAGAAAGTACAGGGATTGGGGTCAAGTTATGGCTATACAAAGAAAAATTTAGAAAGTTCTTTGCCCAACAGCTGTCAAAGCTGATGCATAGGCAGAGAATGTGTCTGGCTGATGTACATCAATAATGTGTAGCCACTGGATGTCTCTTGGCCGATGGCATTCACAGGTCTTCTTATCCAGCCTGGTGCGACGTCACGACTAATCAAATGAAGAGCCGCTGATGCCGGGAGGCGGTTTTCAGGGCACCTGTCCAATGGCCATAAATAACCGAATTACGATTTAATTTGGGACCTGAGTGGAGCAGGGGTGTCTGAAGATGTGGGCACCTTGAAAAAATTGTGTTAAAGCTAGTAAGTTATATCTCTTATAAATACACTTTTAGAGCTAGGAAACCTCTGTATAAAATGTAACTTCAACATTTGTATTCCTGTATTAATTTTACCTGGGGTTCTGTTTTTTATTAACTTTTATTCCACTTTAGTGACTAATCAAGTGAAAAAACTAAATTCTTCAATTTGTGTTTTATGTATACGTAGTAAAAAAAAAGACTTCAGGGCTCAATCGAAGACTAAATTAGCACAACCCAAATTTTGTCCAATCATTACTAGATCATCTCAATTTTTACCAATTTTTAACCAAGGCCACGTCAACTGTAACACCTTTTCAGCCGCTGCACGTTTTTAATGAGACATGAGTAATGAGGAATCTTAAATTTGGGGTGCTAGTCACCATAACATATTAGAAGGTGGCAGGGGGGTACAGAAGAAAAAAAAACACTTCATGATAAGACCTAGAAAATTACATTCCAGGTCAAATTCTTGTAGGGCCAAAAGTTGTAGACCCAACTTAAAAGTGGATGTGTGTTCAAAGAACCTCTATTAAACTGAGAAGATCTTGACTTTGAAATGTACCCATGACAATAAGTTTGAGGATTAGGGAGGTTAAAGAGTAACTATTAATGAGTCCTGGTTTATGAAGGGTAGACAGAAAAAAAGGCTCTATTCATGCCAGGTCCTGACCTCCCGAAAGTTCTCAGGTTAGTTTGCAGGGTTTTCCAAGCCTGTGAATTCCTGAACTATTACACCATGCCAGCCGCAACTCTCATGAAGCCAAAACGTTTTACAGCTACTTGCAAGGCTTGAGACTGACATAAATTGAATTCTATTCGTTTCCTAAATATAATTCACTTATGTAATGAAAATGAGCTAAATTCTTGTGGTTGAAGGTAATTTCTTCTATGTAGAGAATATATGCTGAAATTTTCAGAAACAAAATAAGAAATCTAAAAGCATTAATCTTTGAACTGCTCCATAAATTTACCTGATGCCATTTCATTAACCAATTGATAAAATACTCTAGATTTTTTTTTCTTATTACATTCATATTAATAGTAATTATAAATGCAATATAATATAGCAACTTTTAGCCACATCTATATTGGGCACAATTATGTTTATTTCTACTCACCCTTAAAGGCCATCTTCCATACACTGATGTCATATACAGTCATGGCCAAAAATTTTGAGAATGAGACAAATATTAATTTTTCCAAAGTCTACTGCTTCAGTTTTTCTAATGGCAATTTGCATATACTCCTGAATGTCAGAGTGATCAGCTTAACAGCAATTACTGTACTTGCAAAGTCAATATTTGCCCAGAAAATGAACTTTAACCCCCAAAACACATTTCAACATCATTGCAGTCCTGCCTTAAAAGGAGCAGCTAACATTGTTTTATTGATTGATCCATTAACACAGGTGTGGGTGTTGATGAGGACAGGGCTGGCGATCAATCAGTCATGATTAAGTAAGAATGACATCACTGGACACTTTAAAAGGAGGCTGGTGCTTGGTATCATTGTTTCTCTTCAGTTAACCATGGTTATCTCTAAAGAAACACGTGCAGCCGTCATTGCACTGCACAAAAATGGCCTAACAGGGAAGAGTATCGCAGCTACAAAGATTGCACCTCAGTCAACAATCTACCGCATCATCAAGAACTTCAAGGAGAGAGCTTCCATTGTTGTCAAAAAGGCTCCAGGGCGCCCAAGAAAGACCAGCAAGCGCCAGGACCGTATCTTAAAACTGTTTCAGCTGCGGGATCGGACTACCAGCAGTGCCGAGCTTGCTCAGGAATGGCAGCAGGCTGGTGTGAGTGCTTCTGCACGCACTGTGAGGCAGAGACTCTTTGAGCAAGGCCTGGTTTCAAGGAGGGCAGCAAAGAAGCCACTTCTCTCCAGAAAAAACATCAGGGACCGACTGATATTCTGCAAAAGGTACAGGGAGTGAACTGCTGAGGACTGGGGCAAAGCCATTTTCTCTGATGAATCCCCTTTTCAATTGTTTGGGACATCTGGAAAACAGCTTATTCGGAGAAGAAGAGGTGAGCGCTACCACTAGTCTTGTCTCATGCCAACTGTAAAGCATCCTGAAACCATTCATGTGTGGGGTTGCTTCTCAGCCAAGGGAATCGGCTCACTCACAGTCTTGCCTAAAAACACAGCCATGAATAAAAAATGGTACCAGAATGTCCTCCAAGAGCAACTTCTCCCAAACGTCCAAGAGCAGTTTGGTGCCCAATGCCTTTTCCAGCATGATGGAGCACCTTGCCATAAAGCAAAGGTGATAACTAAATGGCTCATGGAACAAAACATAGAGATTTTGGGTCCATGGCCTGGAAACTCCCCAGATCTTAATCCCATTGAGAACTTGTGGTCAATCATCAAGAGACGGGTGGACAAACAAAAACCAACAAATTCTGGCAAAATGAAAGCATTGATTATGCAAGAATGGACTGCTATCAGTCAGGATTTGGTCCAGAAGTTGAGAGCATGCCAGGGAGAATTGCAGAGGTCTTGAAGAAGAAGGGTCAACACTGCAAATATTGACTTGCTGCATTAACTCATTCTAACTGTCAATATAACCTATTGGTACTCATAATATGATTGCCATTATATTTCTGTATGTGATATAAACATCAGACAAACACTAATAAAAACCAGAGGGCAGCAGATCATGTGAAAATATAATTTTGGTGTCATTCTCAAAACTTTTGGCCATGACTGTAGTCAGTGAAAAAGCCCAGGAAGCCTTATTGATTTATTAAGTCCACCATTGTGGTGGTCAGTTGTGGACACAGTGATGGGGCCCACATTTATCTAAAAGCCTCCAATAAACATTAGATAGCAGTCGCCTGAACAATTGTTCAAGTGACGTCTATCTCTTCTGACTCCCCTATACCCATGGACTCGACTACAGTGTTCTCTGTCGGACTCCTCTGGCAATGGCTTATTTCCATGCCATACAAAAGTTTCCTCTGTTGAAATTCCAGCTGTCGGATCCTTCTCTCCGTCCCCCGACATCATCTGTTAGAGGAGAGTTGGTGGTCTTCATGCACATTATATGATTGACCAATTCCGCCTAAATCACCTGTGAAATGGGGAGGTGATCATTTTTGGTGACTGAAATACCCCTTTTATATTCTTCTGGTTCCCCATCTTCGAAACCTTGGCCTATCACTCTATAAATCCCAGGATGATCCACTGGTAATAGACAATCACAGCTCAATTATATGTTTAGCATTTGAGCTCAGGTTAGTACATTTCTTCTGTGGCTCCACCCTGGGCTGTATGCTGGCAATGTGGGAAATGCCGCTGATTTATGGCTTTGCTTGTACTTCAGGTGGCAGAACATTGTTCATCATTTTCTGGTTAGAAGGTTGTGATATAAAGCAGCTTTTGTTATTAGTTGTTACATTATTATTCAGTAGTTCTTTCACCTTGAAAAGCTGCGATGATAAATCTTGATTTATGTATTAAAAGCGCTGTAGTATGTGTGCGACCGATAGATTGTGGGTTTTTTTTATACATTTTATTTATAAGTTCATTTAGTGACTTAGTTCATTTTGACCTCATTTTCATGGGAGTCATGTTGGAATAATAGTTAACTTTAGCTTTTGAGCAGCGTTAATAAAAACGATTTTTTATTAGCTGAAGCACCACTCTAGAGGTGTGTTTGTTTTTTTTTTTTTTTTCTGGAGTGGCCCTTCTAAACTAAGGTACCTGACGATAGTCTTACTATATACCAGCCCACTTCATCTGTTATCGGCACTGCTCCCTCGGTCTTCGTCAGATTGTGACCTGACGGGAACGGAACGATGCTGTGAAAAGGTGAAGACAGTGGCAGGTAAGTATAAGGCCTCTTTCACACTTCCGTCTTTTACCTCCCGTCATAATCCATCGAGTTTTGAAAAAGCAGGATCCTGCAAATTTTTCTGCAGGATCCTGTTTTTTCCCTTAGACTTGTATTAGCGACGGATTGTGACGGATGGCCATCCATTTCGTCTGTCGTGCATTGGATCCTTCGGAAAATAACTGTTCGTCGGGTGGAGAAAATGTTCAGAGGAACGTTTTTTCTGCACGTCGGAAAATCGCTCAGGGACATGTCCTGCACTGCCTGTCGGCAGCTATAATGGAAGCCTATGGGCGCAGGATCCGTCGCTGACCGTCAAACACTGGAATCCAGCGACGTATGGCGTTTTTCCATTCTGAGCATGCGTGGAAAGATTTTTAGTCCGGGAACAAAATAAAAATCTCTCTCTCTCTCCGCTACTGTCACAACATCCGTCGATACGTCGCTTCACTGCATTGCGACGCACCCGCAGCGACGGAAGTGTGAAAAATGCCTAAGACTCTAGGGTCAGGGACCTTACATTAGAAGCACCACTCCAGTGCTGAAAAAGAAAAACTGGAGTGGTGCTTTAACCACATGGTCATAATATCTGCAGGATATTTTGGTTCTGCAGCTCCTATGAGAACATATATGTCTTGATAGTGACAGCCGACAAAGCTGCTCTACTTATAGTCTGAACCTGCAATCATAATTCCTTCATCCGATTGACAACTTGTCTGTCTTAAGTAGAGAGTAGCAGAATTGTGAGACTATAAAATACTCTTATCACAAGAAGTCATATAGCAGGGCTCATTAAAGGGGTGATATTGACTTTCAGGATTGCTACATCCAATAGGTGGTGCTAGAGTTATAGTTCTCTTCCTCTCGGCAAAGGATATTTGCATATAAAATACTCAGGATCCATGCGAAAATGTAATGATGATGTGTGTGTGTATGTATATGTATTATATATATATATATATATATATATATATATATATATATACACTCACTGGCCACTTTATTAGGTACACCTGTCCAACTTCTTGTTAACACTTAATTTCTAATCAGCCAATCACATGGCGGCAACTCAGTGCATTTAGGCATGTAGACATGGTCAAGACAATCTCCTGCAGTTCAAACCGAGCATCAGTATGGGGAAGAAAGGTGATTTGAGTGCCTTTGAACGTGGCATGGTTGTTGGTGCCAGAAGGGCTGGTCTGAGTATTTCAGAAACTGCTGATCTACTGGGATTTTCACGCACAACCATCTCTAGGGTTTACAGAGAATGGCCCGAAAAAGAAAAAAAATCCAGTGAGCGGCAGTTCTGTGGGCGGAAATGCCTTGTTGATGCCAGAGGTCAGAGGAGAATGGGCAGACTGGTTCGAGCTGATAGAAAGGCAACAGTGACTCAAATCGCCACCCGTTACAACCAAGGTAGGCCTAAGAGCATCTCTGAACGCACAGTGCGTCGAACTTTGAGGCAGATGGGCTACAGCAGCAGAAGACCACACCGGGTACCACTCCTTTCAGCTAAGAACAGGAAACTGAGGCTACAATTTGCACAAGCTCATCGAAATTGGACAGTAGAAGATTGGAAAAACGTTGCTTGGTCTGATGAGTCTCGATTTCTGCTGCGACATTCGGATGGTAGGGTCAGAATTTGGCGTAAACAACATGAAAGCATGGATCCATCCTGCCTTGTATGGAGCATCTTTGGGATGTGCAGCCGACAAATCTGCGGCAACTGTGTGATGCCATCATGTCAATATGGACCAAAATCTCTGAGGAATGCTTCCAGCACCTTGTTGAATCTATGCCACGAAGAATTGAGGCAGTTCTGAAGGCAAAAGGGGTCCAACCCGTTACTAGCATGGTGTACCTAATAAAGTGGCCAGTGAGTGTGTGTATATATATATATATATATATATATATATACACACACACACACACATCACAGTACAGACCAAAAGTTTGGACACACCTTCTCATTTTAAGATTTTTCTGTATTTTCATGACTATGAAAATTGTACATTCACACTGAAGGCATCAAAACTATGAATTAACACATGTGGAATTATATACTTAATTTCAGTTGTTTCACACTTTTTTTTATGTCTTATATTCTAGGTTCTTCAAAGTAAGCCACCTTTTGCTTTGATGACTGCTTTGCACACTCTTGGCATTCTCTTGATGAGCTTCAAGAGGTAGTCACTGGGAATGGTCTTCCAACAATCTTGAAGGACTTCCCAGAGATGCTTAGCACTTGTTGGCCCTTTTGCCTTCACTCTGCGGTCCAGCTCACCCCAAACCATCTCGATTGGATTCAGGTCTGGTGACTGTGGAGGCCAGGTCATCTGGCGTAGCACCCAATCACTCTCCTTCTTGGTCAAATAACCCTTACACAGCCTGGAGGTATGTTTGGGGTCATTGTCCTGTTGAAAAATAAATGATGGCCCAACTAAACGCAAACCGGATGGAATAGCATGCCGCTGCAAGATGCTGTGGTAGCCATGCTGGTTCAGTATGCCTTCTATTTTAAATAAATCCCCAACAGTGTCACCAGCAAAGCACCCCCACACCATCACACCTCCTCCTCCATGCTTCACGGTGGGAACCAGGCATGTAGAGTCCATCCGTTCACCTTTTCTGCATCGCACAAAGACACGGTGGTTGGAACCAAAGACCTCAAATTTGGACTCATCAGACCAAAGCACAGATTTCCACTGGTCTAATGTTCATTCCTTGTGTTCTTTAGCCCAAACAAGTCTCTTCTGCTTGTTGCCTGTCCTTAGCAGTGGTTTCCTAGCAGCTATTTTACCATGAAGGCCTGCTGCACAAAGTCTCCTCTTAACAGTTGTTGTAGAGATGTCTGCTGCTAGAACTCTGTGTGGCATTGACCTGGTCTCTAATCTGAGCCGCTGTTAACCTGCGATTTCTGAGGCTGGTGACTCGGATAAACTTATCCTCAGAAGCAGAGGTGACTCTTGGTCTTCCTTTCCTGGGGCGGTCCTCATGTGAGCCAGTTTCTTTGTAGCGCTTGATGGTTTTTGCCACTGCACTTGGGGACACTTTCAAAGTTTTCCCAATTTTCAGACTGACTGACCTTCATTTCTTAAAGTAACGATGGTCACTCGTTTTTCTTTACTTAGCTGCTTTTTTCTTGCCATAATACAAATTCTAACAGTCTATTCAGTAGGACTATCAGCTGTGTATCCACCAAACTTCTGCACAACACAACTGATGGTCCCAACACCATTTATAAGGCAAGAAATCCCACTTATTAAACCTGACAGGGCACACCTGTGAAGTGAAAACCATTTCCGGTGACTACCTCTTGAAGCTCATCAAGAGAACGCCAAGAGTGTGCAAAGCAGTCTTCAAAGGAAAAGGTGACTACTTTGAAGAACCTAGAATATAAGACATAATTTCAGTTGTTTCACACTTTTTTGTTAAGTATATAATTCCACATGTGTTAATTCAAAGTTTTGATGCCTTCAGTGTGAATGTACAATTTTCATGGTCATGAAAATACAGAAAAATCATTAAATGAGAAGGTGTGTCCAAACTTTTGGCCTGCACTGTGTGTGTGTGTGTGTGTGTGTGTGTGTGTGTATATCTACTATATAATTGTCTAAGGGTCACTTCCGTCTGTCTGTCCTTCTGTCTGTCTGTCGCGGTTATTCGTTCGCTGATTGGTCTGTCCAGCTGTCTGTCATGGCTGCCGCGACCAATCAGCGACGCGCACAGTCCGGAAGAAAATGGCCGCTCCTTACTCCCCGCACTCACTGCCCGGTGCCCGCATACACCCCTCCGCTCATCGCTCACACAGGGTTAATGCCGGTGGTAACGGACCGCGTTATGCCACGGGTAACGCACTCCGTTACGCTGCTATTAACCCTGTGTGACCAAGATTTTTTTACTATTGACGCTGCCTATGCAGCGCCAATAGTAAAAACATCTAATGTTAAAAATAATAAAGAAAATAAAAAATGATTATATACTCACCTACGCCGCCTTTCCCACTCCTCGCGATGCAACCGGCACGTTCCGTTGGCACGGATGGTCTGGCAGAAGGACCTGCCATGACGTCACGGTCATGTGACCGCAACGTCATCACAGGCTCTGCGCGCCTGGGCGAGCAGGACCTGCCATGACGTCACGGTCACGTGACCGCGACGTCATCACAGGCCCTGCACGCCTGCGCGAGCAGGCTGGGACCGGAAGCTGCCGCCTGTACCTCGCACAGGCGACAGAACTACAAGTATGGTGAGTATGTTAGAACTACAAGGGGCCCTCGGATCGGAAGGTGAGTCTGTTTATTTTTTATTTTTTAACCTGTGACATACGTGGCTGGGCAATATACTTTGTGGTTGGGCAATATACTACGTGGCTCTGTGCTGTATACTACATCGCTGTGCAATATACTGCGTGGCTCTGTGCAATATACTACATCACTGGGCAATATACTACGTGCCTCTGTGCTGTATACTACGTCACTAGGCAATATACTACGTCACTGGGCAATATACTACATAGCTGGGCAATATACTACATGGCTGGGCAATATACTACATGGCTCTGTGCTGAATACTGCGTCACTGGCCAATATACTGCGTCACTGGGCAATATACTACGTCACTGGGCAATATACTACATAGCTGGGCAATATACTACATGGCTGGGCAATATACTACGTGGCTCTGTGCTGAATACTACGTCACTGGGCAATATACTACGTCACTGGGCAATATGCTAGCAATATACTACGTCGCTGTGCAATATACTACGTGGCTGGGCAATATAGTACGTCACTGGGCAATATAGTACGTCACTGGGCAATATACTACGTCACTGGGCAATATACTACGTGGCTGACCAATATACTACGTGGACTGTGCTATACACTACGTGGACATGCATATTCTAGAATACCCGATGCGTTAGAATCGGGCAACCATCTAGTGTATATATGTATATATATATATATATATATATATATATATATATATATATATATATATATATATATATATATATATATATATATATATATATCTATCTCTCTATCAGAACGGAGGGCATGGGCAGGGTGGTAGTCTGAGATGAGGGAGGAGATGTAGGGTGGTGCTGAGCCATGGAGTGCTTTTAGAGGGAGGGTATTAAGTTTGTACTGGCTTCTGGAGTGGATGAGTAGCCAGTGTAATGACTGGTACAAGGTAGGGGCATCGGTATAACGATTGGTGAGGAATATGATCCTGGCTTCAGCATTCAGGACAGATTGGAGAGCGGAGAGTTTGGTAAGAGGGAGACCGATTAGTAGAAAGTTGCAATAGTCAAGACAAGAATGAATAAGTGAAACAGTAAGAGTTTTTGCAGAGTCGAAGAGTAAGAAAAGGTCGAATTCTAGAAATTTTTTGAGGTGCAGATAATAAGAGCGAGCCAGTGATCGGATGTGGGGGGGTGAATGAAAGCTCGGAATCAAATATGGATTGGATTATTTCCCTTAATAAAAAATAACAAACGTCAATATTTTTTACGTGTTTGTGTGGTTTGGTTCTTTGTTTAGAATTTGTGTGAAAATCTCATGTAGTTTTAGGTCAAAAGTGTGCAGAAATAAGTGCAGTTCTGAAGGGTACATAAACTTTCAAGCAACCCTGTATATTGTACCTAAACTATGGAGTATCTTGTGATTTTTTTTTTTTTTAATTTATTTTTTTTTATTTTTTTAATGCCTTGTATTTTATTTTATGCCCATGACTGAGTTGAAATTGTCACGCTCACAAGGACTATTGTTTTGGTAATCCAGCTTGCTTTTATTTGTCTTTATTGGTGTTGGATGAGTCGTGAATGAAAAGGTAATTACAGAAACTCTTTTCTGTCTAGGAACACATCCATTATAGTCCGTCCTTTGTCATAAAGACGAGAGCGGCCTCTTATGCTCATTGTATACAACACTAATTCTCTATGGGGTTGAGTCAAGCGTATACACGATTCAGGGTAACAGTGAAGCTAGACTAAATCAAGAAGTATGAAGTTTTTACTGTCTTTTTCTTCTCGTATTTGTGAACGCTGAGCTGCTGCGTCACTGACAATTGCCAATATTCTAAGCCAGTGATGAGTCAGTTTGATAGTCAATAAATACTTTCCTTACATGGCAGTTTGGAGACTTACAAAGCAAGTATTTGGAGGGTCACCATTTGGACAAGCTTTGGTCTTCTAAAATTTATCCATATCGTAAAGCATAAATGTAGTGGTTTTTCAAAGCATTCAATATATTATTATTATTTATTTATATATATATATATAGCACCATTAACTCCTTAACGACAGAGCCAATTTGGTACGTAATGACCGAGCCAATTTTTACAATTCTGACCACTGTCACTTTATGAGGTTATAACTCTGGAACGCTTTAACGGATCTCGCTGATTCTGTTGTTTTTTCGTGACATATTGTACTTCATATTAGTGGTAACATTTCTTCGATATTACTTGCGATTATTTATGAAAAAAATGGAAATATGGCGAAAATGTTTAAAATTTTGCAATTTTCAAACTTTGTATTTTTATGCCCTTAAATCAGAGAGATATGTCACACAAAATAGTTAATAAATAACATTTCCCACATGTCTACTTTACATCAGCACAATTTTGGAAACAAAATTTTTTTTTGTTAGGGAGTTGTAAGGGTTAAAAGTTGACCAGCAATTTCTCATTTTTACAACACCATTTTTTTTTAGGGACCACATCACATTTGAAGTCATTTTGAGGGGTCTATATGATTGAAAATAACCAAGTGTGACACCATTCTAAAAACTGCACCCCTCAAGGTGCTCAAAACCACATTCAAGAAGTTTATTAACCCTTTACGTGCTTCACAGGAACTGAAACAATGTGGAAGGAAAAAATGAACATTTAACTTTTTTTTTGCAAACATTTTAATTCAGAACCATATTTTTTTATTTTCACATGTGTAAAAACAGAAATTTAACCATACATTTTGTTGTGCAATTTCTCCTGAGTATGCCGATACCCCATATGTGGGGATAAACCACTGTTTGGGCGCACCGCAGAGCTTGGAAGAGAAGGAGCGTCATTTGACTTTTTCAATGCAGAATTGGCTGGAATTGAGATCGGATGCCATGTCATGTTTGGAGAGTCCCTGATGTGCCTAAACAGTGGAAACGCTCCACAAGTGACACCATTTTGGAAACTAGACCCCTTAAGGAACTTAACTAGATGTGTGGTGAGAACTTTAAACCCCCAAGTGCTTCACAGAAGTTTATAAAGTAGAGCCGTGAAAATAAAAAATCGCATTTGTTTACACAAAAATGATCTTTTAGCCCACAAATTCTTATTTTCACAAGGGTAACGAGAAATTAGACCACAAAAGTTGTTGTGCAATTTCTCCTGAGTACGTTGATAACCCATATGTGGGGATAAACCACTGTTTGGGCGCACCGCAAAGCTTGGAAGAGAAGGAGTGCCGTTTTACTTTTTCAATGCAGAATTGGCTGGAATTGAGATCGGACGCCATGTCGCGTTTAGAGAGCCCCTGATGTGCCTAAACAGTAGAATCTCCCCACAAGTGACCCCATTTTGGAAACTAGACCCCTTAAGGAACTTATCTAGATGTGTGGTGAGCACTTTAAACCCCCAAGTGCTTCACAGAAATTTATAACGTAGAGCCGTGAAAATAAAAAATCCTTTTTTTCCCTCAAAAATGATTTTTTAGCCTGCAATTTTTTATTTTCTCAAGAGTAACAGGAGACATTGGACCCCAAAATCTGTTGACCAGTTTGTCCTGAGTACGCTGATACCCCATATGTTGGGGAGGGGGGGCACTGTTTGGGTACCCATCAGGGCTCGGAAGGGAAGGAGCGCCGCTTGGAATGCAGACTTTGATGGGATGGTCTGCGGGTGTCATGTTGCATTTGCAGAGCTCCTGATGTACCTAAACAGTAGAAACCCCCCACAAGTGACCCCATTTTGGAAACTAGACCCCCCAAAGAGCTTATCTAGATATGTGGTGAGCACTATGAACCCCCAACTGCTTCACAAAAGTTTATAATGTAGAGCCATGAAAATAAAAAAAATCATATTTTTTCCACAAAAATGATCTTTTCACCACCAAATTTTTACTTTCACAAGGGTAACAGGAGAAATTGGACCCCAAAATTTATTGTGCAATTTATGCTGAGTAGGCTGATACCTCATATGTGGGGGATAAACCACTGTTTGGGCGCATGGCAGAGCTCGGAAGGGAAGGAGCACCGTTTTGGAATGCAGACTTTGATAGAATGGTCTGCGGGCGTTATGTTGCGTTTGCAGAGCCCCCGATGTACCTAAACAGTAGAAACCCCCCACAAGTGACCAAATTTTGGAATCTAGACCCCCCAAGGAACTTATCTAGATGTGTTGTGAGAACTTTGAATGCCCAAGTGCAGTTCACAGAAGTTTATAATGCAGAGTCGTGAAAATAAAAAATATTTTTTTTTCCACAAAAAAGATTTTTTAGCCCCCAAGTTTTTATTTTCACAAGGGTAACAGGAGAAATTGGACCCCAAAAGTTGTTGTCCAATTTATCCCGAGCACGCTGATGTCCCATATGTGGGGGTAAACCACTGTTTGGGTGCACGGCAGAGCTCAGAAGGGAGGGAGCACCATTTGACTTTTTGAGCGCAAAATTGGCTGTGGCGTTTAGAGACCCCCTGATGTACCTAAACAGTGGAAACCCCCCAATTCTAACTCCAACCCTAACCCCAACACACCCCTATCCCTAATCCCAAAGCTAACCATAACCCTAATCAAAACCCTAAACCCAACACACCCCTAATCCTAATCTCAACCCTAACCTCAAAACCTAACCCTAATCCCAATACACCCCTATCCCTTATCCCAACCCTAGCCTTAACCCTAATCCCAAACCTAATCCCAAATGTAAAGCTAATGCCAACCCTAACTTTAGCCCCAACCCTAACTTTAGCCCAAACCCTAACCCTAGCTCTAACCCTAATCCTAGCTCTAACCCTAATCCTAGCTCTAACCCTAAGGCTATGTGCACACGTTGCGGATTTTGCTGCGGATCCGCAGCGTTTCCGCAGCTGCGGGTCCGCAGCAGTTTCCCATGAGTTTACAGTACAATGTAAACCTATGGGAAACATAAAACGCTGTGCCTATGCTGCGGAAAAAACCACGCGGAAACGCAGCGGTTTACATTCCGCAGCATGTCAATTCTTTCTGCGGATTCCGCAGCGGTTTTACACCTGCTCCATAATAGAAAACTGCAGGTGCAAAACCGCAGGGGAATCCGCACAAAAACTGCGGTACATCCGCGATAAATCCGCAGGAAAAACGCAGCGTTTTGGCCCTGCGGATTTATCATATTCGCTGCCGAAAAATCCGCAGAGAACCATTCTGCGTGTGCACATATCCTAACCCTACCCCTAACCCTACCCCTAATTGGAAAATACATTTTTTTAATTTTATTATTTTTTCCTTACTAAGGGGGTGATAAAGGGGGGGGTTATTTTACTATTTTTATTTTATTTTGATCACTGTGATAGGATCTCACAGTGACCAAAATAAAACAAGTGGAAGAATCTTCCTCTGCCGGCCGGCAGATCATGGCGGGCGCACTGCGCAAGCGCCCGCCATTTTCTTACCGGAGCAAGAAGCCGGCGGCCAGCAGAAGAAGCAGGAGGACCCAGGGACAACGGTAAGTATAACAGGGTCCCCGAATCCCCCTATTTCTCTATCCTCTGATGTGCGATCACATCAGAGGACAGAGAATGTCATCGTTTTGATTTTTTTTTGCGGTCGCCGGTAAACAGTTAATTACCGGCGATCGCAAAACAATCATGTTCTTTGGGGTCTCGGCTACCCCCGGCAGCCGAGACCCCAAAGATCTTCCGGGTGGCGGGCGCACTGCGCATGCGCCCGCCATTTTTTCCCCGGAAAAAGATGGCGGCGCCCATCGGGAGCCACGAGGAGCATCGGGGGAGATAGGTGAGTATTGGGGGCGATCGGGGACCCCATTTCTCTGTCCTCCGATGAGCGATCACATCGGAGGACAGAGAAATTAAATGGCAAATCGCGTTGTATTTTTTTTTGTTGCGACCGCCGGTAAACGGTTAATTACCGGTGATCGCAACTCGGGGGTCGGTAAAAACCCCCCGAATCATGTTCTCTGGGGTCTCGGCTACCGTCTGCAACCGAGACCCCAGAGAAAATCCGACTTCCGGGGGGCGCTATTCACTTTTTCTATATTTTTTTTTTTTCTAATTTTAATTTTTTAATTAACGGCGCTGTGGTTTAAGTACCCTTAGCGGCCGCCGTTAAAAGGCGTATCGGCGGTCGTTAAAGGGTTAATTCCATGGTGCTGTACATGAGCACGGGTTACATCAAAATATAAATATCACTTACAGTAAACAAAACTAACAATGACAGACTGGTACAGAGAGAAGAGGACCCTGCCCTTGCGGTCTTACATTCTACAGGATTATGGGGAAGGAGACAGTAGGTCAAGGGTTGCGGTAGCTCCAATGGTGTTGAGGTAGCTCCAATGGTGTTGAGGTGGCCGTGTGGTCTTTACAGGCTGTAAGCTTCTTTGAAGAGGTGGGTTTTCAGGTTTCTTTTGAAGGATCCAAAAGTAGTGGATAACCGGATGTGTTGGGGCACTGAATTCCAGAGGATGGGTGATATTCGGGAGAAGTCTTGGAGGCGATTGGGTGAAGAGCGAATAAGCGTGGAGGCGAGGAGGAGGTCTTGGGAGGACCGGAGATTACGTGAGGGAAGATATTGAGAGATTAGTGTGGAAATATACGGAGGAGAAAGATTATGGATGGCTTTGTAGGTCAGTGTTAGAAGTTTAAACTGGATACTCTGGAAAATTGGGAGCCAGTGAAGGGATTTGCAAAGAGGGGAAGCAGGAGTGTAGCGAGGAGATTAATTAGTCGGGCAGCAGAGTTAAAGATGGACTGGAGGGGTGCGAGAGTGTTAGAAGGTAGGCCACAGAGGAGTATGTTGCAGTAGTCGAGGCGGGAAATGATTAGGGCATGCACGAGCATTTTGGTAGAGTGTGGGTTGAGGAAAGGACGGATTCTGGAAATATTTTTGAGCTGGAGGCGACAGGAGGTGGCGAGAGCTTGGATGTGCGGTTTGAAGGACAGGGCAGAGTCAAGGGTTACTCCGAGGCAGCGGATTTTGGGGACAGGGGAAAGTGTGATTTCATTTATTTTGATAGATAGATCAGGTAGGAAAGATATGCGTGATGGAGGAAAGATAATTAGTTCAGATTTGTCCACATTGAGCTTGAGGAAGCGAGAGGAGAAGAAGGAGGATATGGCTGATAAACACTATGGGATTCTGGAGAGCAGAGAGGTGACATCTGGGCCAGAGAGGTAGATCTGAGTGTCATCGGCATATAGATGGTACTGGAAGCCATAGGACCTTATGAGTTGTCCCAGGACGAGTGTATAGATTAAGAAGAGTAAGGGACCTAGGACAGAGCCTTGGGGGACTCCAACAGAGAGGGGACGAGATAAAGAGGTAGTATTGGGAGTAGGAAACGCTAAATGTGCGGTTGGCAAGGTATGAGGAGATCCAAGATAGGGCAAGGTCTTTGACCGCAAAGGAAGAGAGGATCCTGTAGTAGGAGGCAGTGGTCAACTGTGTCGAAGGCAGAGGACAGGTCTAGGAGGAGGAGTATAGAGAATTGTCTGTTAGCTTTGGCTTTAAGTAAGTCATTAGTAATTTTGGTCAGGGCAGTCTCAGTGGAATGGTGGGGACGGAAGCCAGATTGTAGGTTGTCGAAGAGAGAGTTAGATGCAAAGTGAGAGGAAAGTTCAGCATGGAGGTCCTGCTCAAGGAGTTTGGAAGCAAATGGGAGCAAAGATATGGGGCGATAGCTGGACATACCGCTTGGGTCAAGGGATGACTTTTTGAGGATAGGTGTGATTGTGGCATGTTTGAAGGCAGAGGGGAAGGTACCAGAAGCTAGTGAAAGCTTGAAGAGATAGGTTAGGGATGAGATTAGTGTGGTGGTGAGGTTGGGGAGGAGGTGGGATGGGATGGGGTCAAGTGCACAAGTGGTGAGTTGCGATTGGAGAGAAGATGAGCAAGCTCCCCTTCAGAGATTTTGGAGAGTGAAGTTATGGGGTTTGGGCTTTGGTCTCTCATACAAAGGGGTTGTGGTGGTTGGACAACAAAGACTTGCCTTGTTTGGTCTATCTTATTTTTGAAGTGCGTGGCAAAGTCCTCGGCAACGATTAGGGAACTCGGAGGAGGCAGTGGTGGGCGGAGGTGGAAGTTAAAAGTGTTGAACAACTGTTTGGGGTTGTGGGATAAGGAAGATACGAGGGTTGTGAAGTAGGCCTGTTTACGAAGGCTATGTTAACATGTCCAATAGTAAATCAGTTAGAACGGATCCAGCAGCAATCCATTGGCAAAAAAGTTGTGAAGGACAACTTTTTAATCTGATTTTAAATAACAGATCTCTGCTGGATTTTTTTTTTTAATCGAAGTCTATCGAAAATTGATCCGTTAGGCTGGTTTCACATTTGCGTTCAGGAGGACTGCGGATGGCTGCGCTCTTCCTCCCCCCCCTTTCCTCCCTGAAGCTCTGCCTATGCTCCGACTACTTCTGTATGCGTCTTGCAGAGCGTAGGCGGAGCTTCAGGGAGGAAGTACTTCAGTTCAAAACCCTAACTATGACATACAAAGCCATCCACAACCTGTCTCCTCCATACATCTGTGACATGGTCGCCCAGTACTTACTTACATGCAACCTTCGATCCTCTCAAGATCTCCTTCTCTACTTTCCTTTTATCTCTTCTTCCTACAACTGCATACAAGACTTCTCCCTTGCTTCACCGATACTCTGGAACTCTCTACCACAACACATCAGACTCTCGCCTACCACGGAAACTTTCAAAAGGAACCTGAAGACTCACCTCTTCCGACAAGCCTACAGCCTGCAGTGATCCTCAACCTACTGAACCGCCGCACAACCAGCTCTACCCTCTTCTAGTGTATCCTCACCCATCCCCTGCAGACTGTGAGCCCTCACGGGCAGGGTCCTCTCTCCTTCTGTATTTGAGTGTGCATTGTATTGCTCATGTTGATTATACTTGTCTATGTATGCCCCTTTTTTCACATGTAAAGCGCCATGGAGTAAATGCGGTCATTGTGCGGTTTTCTGCCGGACAGAAAAAACATTGCTCTGGACGTTTTCTCCGTCCGCCAGAAAACTAATTTTTGACGGCTCCGGCAAAAAACAGATGAAACGTTGGGACATCAGGTGCCTGATGCAAAAAACCTGAGGTGTGAAAGTAGCCTAAATAGAACCATTTCCATAGACTTCAATGTTAACTAATAAGCTGGATCAGTTTTTTTTTTTTTAATTTAAAAATGGACTAAAAAATTTTCCGCACAACTTTGTTTTGCCAATGGATTGCTGCTTGACCTGTTTTAACTGACCACTCCTGGACATGTGAGCACAGCCTAAGAGAAAATGAGATATCTATATAGATGATGATTTTCAGAGGCCATTTTGGTGGTGTTTTCAGGAATAATGACCTTAGGGTATGTGCACACGTCAGGATTTCTTGCAGAAATTTCCTGAAGAAAACCGGAAATTTTCTGCAAGGAATCCGCATTTTTTTTTTTTGCATTTTTTTTCCCGTTTTTTTCGCGTTTTTTTTTAGCATTTTGCAAGCGTAATTAGCTTGCAGAATGCTAAAGTTTTCCAAGCGATCTGTAGCATCGCTTGGAAAACTGACAGGTTGGTCACATTTGTCAAACATACTGTTTGACAAGTGTGACCAACTTTTTACTATAGATGCTGCTTATGCAGCATCAATAGTAAAAAGATATCATGTTAAAAATAATAAAAAAAATTTTTTAAAAATGGTTATACTCACCCTCTGCAGACAGCCGACCTCCTCAGCGGCGTCCGTTCCTATAGATGGTGTGGTTCAGGACCTTCGATGACGTCACGGTCACATGAGCGGTCACGCGACCAATCACAAGACAGCGACGTCATCGCAGGTCCTGAACCACACCATCTATAGGAACGGAAGAGAGAGCATGCACCGCTGAGAGGCGGGAACACTCCGGGGCCATCAGAGGGTGAGTATATGACTATTTTTTATTTTAATTCTTTTTTTTTGACCAATTATATGGAGCCCAGTCCGTGGAGGAGAGTCTCCTCTCCTCCACCCTGGGTACCAACCGCACATGATCTGCTTACTTCCCGCATGGTGTGCACAGCCACATGCGGAAAGTAAGCAGATCAATGCATTCCTAGGTGTGCGGAACCCCCGCAATTCCGCAAAATTAATGAACATGTTGCTTTTTTTTCCGCGATGCGATTTTTTTCGCGGAAAAAAATGCAGCATGTGCACAAAAAATGCGAAATACACTGAAAATAATGGGAGGCATATGTAAGCGTTTTTTTCTCGTTTTTATAGTGAAAAAACGCGAAAAATACTGAACGTGTGCACATGGCCTTAAGGGTTTTTTATGCATATCACATAAAGCAAAATCAATACAACAGCGGAGCAATACAGCAATAATAAAAAAAAAATCATAAAAATAGCCAGGTAGCAACAGAAATGTAAACATCTACATCACCAAAAGAGTAGTTGGTTGTCCCCAAGGAGGGTTACAAGCTCTGTCATTACAAGGATAATTTTGACAGTCTCGAGTTTAGAGTTATGTTTTAAAGTTGGTCATGAGTGGTCTGTAGTGAAGTCTCGTGGACACTGGAGTGCTTGGCCATGGAGAAGTCTCATGGTGGACACAGGAAAGCTTGGCCACAGAGGTCTCATGGTGGACACAGGAGCGCTTGGCCAAGGAGAAGTCACATGGTGGACACAGGAGCGCTTGGCCAAGGAGAAGTCTCATGGTGGACACAGGAGCACTTGGCTATGGAGAAGTCTCATGGTGGACACAAGCACTTGGCCAAGGAGAAATCACATTACGGACACTGGAGCGCTTGGCCAGCTGAGTGCTCCTGTGTATGGGAGAGCTGGCAGAGAGAGCTGTCAGATGAAAAATGTTGTTAATTGTTCGACCAACAGCTACGTAAAGTGTATGGGGGGACTTTAGAATAGCTTTCCTCGATCCCTTGATGCAGCAGGGTCCTCAATCAGATTACTTGGATAATGCCAGAGCATGCTTGGATAGCATGATATCTGAGCACACTTGCTCATCACTAATGAGATATGTAAGAAATACAACCTTTTACCATTTTTCCTGAAAGACTAGTCTTTTACCATTGTTCCTGAAAGATTACTAAGACCTATTCAGGACTATTAGGAAAGTAGTTTCAACGCTGTGTGTGAGGTATTTGGAATCAATATAACAAGTTGTATTGACATCTTTGTAGTGCATGATGTTAGAGGATTCTGTGTTAAGGCATCACATTGCGTTCCTGGAAACGAGCGCGACTTTCACATATGCGTAATATAACATTGCCCCCATACTAAGCTGAAGCAGATTGCTCATCAGTCCTCTAGTCCCAATAGTGAGTCCTGCTCTCCGTCAGTGGAATTGTGTGGTTTCTCCAAGTGTCAGTGATTGGTTTCCTCTTCAGCACATACTGAGGTCACAGCACATATTTTTCATTCGGATCCTACTTCTCTGGTATGAAATCAATCGAGAAATATTGTTTTATGCTGAAGACCATTTCTGTCGTTGGAAAACAGTAAGAACAGTTCATATTGTTTGTGGAAGAATTTTGCAGTGTGGAGCATTGGGGCTGGAAACTATAAAAAATGAGTATTACTGATGGCGTAGAAGATCAGATGGGGGCTGTGTCTTCTCCCTTATCGGCCAAAGGTACATTCTGTTGGTTGATCTGATGTGCATGGCCATCTTATGTGATCTTGATAGCTTTTCATAAAAATTTTACACTTCGTGCCATCATGTAATTCTTTTGTTTATATAACACCAATATATTCTGCAGCATTTTCATGAGGGAGGAAACCGAACTACCAAGAGAAGACCCAAGCACTTTTGAAGAAAACATCCAAGCTTGTAGGACTACATTATGAACAGGGTGGGCCTTATGCATGAAAACTGTTGGTGCCCTGAGTAACTAATCAGATCGTTACTAAACTAAAAGCTATAATCTGTTTTCTATTTAAAAAAACAAAAACCTGTCTCGGGTCAACTCTGTGAATATACACTCACTGGCCACTTTATTAGGTACACCTGTCCAACTTCTTGTTAACACTTAATTTCTAATCAGCCAATCACATGGCGGCAACTCAGTGCATTTAGGCATGTAGACATGGTCAAGACAATCTCCTGCAGTTCAAACCGAGCATCAGTATGGGGAAGAAAGGTGATTTGAGTGCCTTTGAACGTGGCATGGTTGTTGGTGCCAGAAGGGCTGGTCTGAGTATTTCAGAAACTGCTGATCTACTGGGATTTTCACGCACAACCATCTCTAGGGTTTACAGAGAATGGTCCGAAAAAGAAAAAAAATCCAGTGAGCGGCAGTTCTGTGGGCGGAAATGCCTTGTTGATGCCAGAGGTCAGAGGAGAATGGGCAGACTGGTTCGAGCTGATAGAAAGGCAACAGTGACTCAAATCGCCACCCGTTACAACCAAGGTAGGCCTAAGAGCATCTCTGAACGCACAGTGCGTCGAACTTTGAGGCAGATGGGCTACAGCAGCAGAAGACCACACTAGGTACCACTCCTTTCAGCTAAGAACAGGAAACTGAGGCTACAATTTGTACAAGCTCATCGAAATTGGACAGTAGAAGATTGGAAAAACGTTGCTTGGTCTGATGAGTCTCGATTTCTGCTGCGACATTCGGATGGTAGGGTCAGAATTTGGCGTAAACAACATGAAAGCATGGATCCATCCTGCCTTGTATGGAGCATCTTTGGGATGTGCAGCCGACAAATCTGCGGCAACTGTGTGATGCCATCATGTCAATATGGACCAAAATCTCTGAGGAATGCTTCCAGCACCTTGTTGAATCTATGCAACGAAGAATTGAGGCAGTTCTGAAGGCAAAAGGGGGTCCAACCCGTTACTAGCATGGTGTACCTAATAAAGTGGCCGGTGAGTGTAGATCTCGAGTTTGTGCATTACGTTTTTCTAAAGGTGAAGTTTCAGGAGATCAGAGTTATTGTTTGTAGATTTCTCCTAGGCACTTGATTCTGTGAAGACTCAAACTTCATCTGACCCATATTTTTTATATGGATAAGTTGGACATCATTGTGGAGCCAAGGAGCCTTTAAATAGTTATTCTTGAGATACTAAGATATCCTTTATTAAAGTGATAGGAGACAATGTACTGATTGATGGGAAACTGACTAATCAGAACCCCGAAGGTTCTAGGAACTGAGCCGAGGTGGACTTTAGGTGGTTGGCTGATCTGTGCAAAATCTGAAGGTTTTGTCAACTTTTATCTAATATGCATAGAGGCCTTTACTATCTTCTAAATAACCATTTTACGTTTGGCCTCACTCTATAAAGTGTGATGTTCTTTCAGTTTGTTTTCTGGATAATATTATTTATTATTATTTATTAATATAAACATTTGCCAAATGAGCTAATGTACTGCATCAGTTTGTTAAAACCAGCTTCTTTTGTTTGCTTCCCATTTAATTATTGTGACCGTCAGGGTCTTGTAGATATTACAACTCATCACACTGTTTATTTATGCTGTACTTGTAATATAAACCTTGGGCATTGTAGCCCCATCCTGACATGTGTTCATCCTTTTCATGTGCACGGGTGTCAGGGGCAATGGGCATGGATTTACCATGTTGTGTTTACGTCATTTACAGTGTGAACAGATCTGTTTGGCATTGCACTCTTATCATAACATTCCCACCCGGAAAAGTAAACTCAAACTTTGTTCCTGTGCTCTGTCAAAGCAATCTGTCCCTGTGTTACTGTAACTTATCTGCTTTTATCTCTCCTTGGCTTAACAAGACTGATATGTACCTAGCACTGTTAGCTGTCAACATTTTCCAACAAAGAGTTTTTGTTTAAGTTTGTCCCTTAACTATAGAGAAACATTTTCTTTGTGGAGCACAAATGCAAAGTTCTGCTCCTTGGCCTGTAATGGGGCTGGTGTTTTTGAAAGGTCTTCTGTTTTAGCCTTATATTTAACATATATATATATATATATATATATATATATATATATATATATATATATATATATATATATATATATATATATATATATATATATATATAATTTTTTTTTTTTCCTTCTCGCCTCCTGATGGGGGTGGTCCTTTTTTTGTCCTTTCTCATTCTCTATATTTCTCTATTCTCTATATTATTCACAGATTTTAGTTAGCACTGTCTTTAGTATCTTATGGCACTGGGGTACTGATTTCGAGTCCAACCAAGGCCAACATGTGCATGGAGTTTGCATGTTCTCTCCTTGATAATGCATGATTCTGTACATCGAAACATATTTGTATGTTATTGGAATTAAAATTAAGAGCCCAAATTGAGACATGGAGCAATGTAAGTAATGGTAATCTCTGTGCAGAACGTTAGTGCTATATAAAGGATATAATGTAATTGATCAAATCTCACCTTTTGTGAAAGAGAGATTCTCTCTCGGGCAGGCAGCCAACAACACAAATGCTAATTAAAGACTCTTAGGGTACTGTCACACCGTGCAATTTTCGTCGCTACGACGGCACGATCCGTGACGTCGCAGCGTCGTATGAGTATCGCTCCAGCGTTGTAGACTGCGGTCACACTTTGCAATCACGGCGCTGGAGCGATGCCGAGGTTCGCTGGTAACCAGGGTAAACATCGGGTTACTAAGCGCAGGGCCGCGCTTAGTAACCCGATGTTTACCGTGGTTACCAGCGTAAAAGTAAAAAAAAACAAACCGTACATACTCACCATCTGATGTCTGTCAGGTCCCTTGCAGTCTGCTTCCCGCTCTGACTGAGTGCCGCCGTACAGTGAGAGCAGAGCGCAGCAGTGACGTCACCGCTGTGATCTGCTCTCACTTTCCGGCCGGCGCTCACAGTCAGAGCGGGAAGCAGACTGCAAGGGACCTGACAGACATCAGATGGTGAGTATGTACGGTGTGTTTTTTTTTACTTTTACCACGGTAAACATCGGGTTACTAAGCGCGGCCCTGCGCTTAGTAACCCGATGTTTACCGTGGTTACCAGCGTACGCATCGCTGGATCGCTGTCACACACAACGATCCAGCGATGACAGCGGGAGATCCAGCGACGAAAGAAAGTTTCAAACGATCTGCTACGACGTACGATTCTCAGCAGGGTCCCTGATCGCTGCTGCGTGTCAGACACTGCGATATCGTAACGATATCGCTAGAACGTCACGAATCGTACCGTCGTAGCGATCAAAATTGCACTGTGTGACAGTACCCTTAAGGTACCGTCACACTCAGCGACACTGCGGCGATATAGACAACGAGCCGACCTAAACTAGATCGCTGGAGCGTCGCAGTTTAGGTCGCTGTAGAGACGTCAAACACAGCAACTCCAGAACGATGCAGGAGCGATCCAGTGACGTAACGGCGCCTCACTTCTCTTTCTCGCTGGTTGTTAGCTCCATGTCAAACAGCCGGAGTGTACCAACTGGCTAGAAGGAGACGCTGCGACGCCCCATATGCTCGTTGCTGGTGTCGTTGCTTTTGATGTCAAACATGACGATACACGCCGACCTGGCGAGGAAATAAAGTTCTGGACTTCTAGCTCCGACCAGCGATGGCACAGCGGGATCCAGATCGCTGCTGCGTGTCCAACACAACGAGATCGCTATCCAGGACGCTGCAACGTCACTGATTGTTGTTTTTGTCTTTGCAAAGTTGCTGAGTGTGACGGTACCTTTACAGATAAAACTCAGACTTTCATACAAGTGTCTGGTGAGCACACTATCCCCCATATATACTTCTTCTGAAGTCCCTCAGGGGAAGTGCCCGGAGTCGTCATGCTGGTCTTGAACCGACATATTAATCACCTATACGTAGGATAGGTCATCAATATGAGATCGATGGTGATTTGGCGATCCCACTGTTTAGCTGAAATCCACTCCATATATGCGATGGATGGTACAGAACACAGGCCGTACATTGATTAGAGGCCATTGCTGAGGACAGCACTTTATCTCCCATTAATTTCAATAGAAGGTGAGGAGCAGTATATTTGCATCCAGCCCCTGACAGCAGATATCGGACCGATCTGATACTGATGATCTACCGTATGTATAGGACATCAATAGGTTGATAGGAAAGACCAATTTAATCAGCTACTAAATATGTCTCATTCTGGAGCATCCGCCATGGCCTTGCATTTCCATAGATAACCTATTGATTTCATTGACTCCATATAATGCTTAATTTCCCCAATAATGGCACTGTAGGTAAATAACATACTAGTGGCCATTCTCCTTATAAGAGGTGAACAACCTGTGATTTTAACTTTTAAGGAACTTAATCAAGAAAAAAAGTGATTATTGTCAAGTGTGCAACCTCTTTATACACAAAGTTTTGGGGCTGAAGGACTTGATAAGCAAAACTGCACTAAGATTCTTTAAAAAACATTACGTATGATTGTTGAGTGATATTTTTAGTTTTAAAGTTGAAGGTAGACCTAAGTCCATCGAGTGCATCCTATAACCTAACCTATTGATCCAGAGGAAAGCAAAAACCCCAGGAAGCAGATATTACCGTAACTGCCTTGTATTAGTGGAAAATGTATATGCTGCGGCTTCACCCCATCACCAGCACAGAATGATCACGGGGGGTGTGTTGGTCATTTGCCTTTCATGTGTGTTCTCTTGGCAGTAAACAATGAAGGGATAGTTTACATTCTCCTTGTAAATGGTAGTATTTGCACCCTGGTGACTATTATAGCACCTTTCCCCTTTACTGTGCAGTTGGTCTATGGAGCTGTCAAGGAAAAGGCTTAGTAATATGTTCTTGGCCAGGTACACTGTATTATTCACACTCAGGGATGAAGTGTGATCTAAGTGTGTGTCATCCCACTGATTCCATAGCCAAGAAAATAGGAATCCACATAAGTTGGGGCACGCTCACATTACCATTTGCTGATGGTAGTCTGTCTTTTGCCGTAGCATAAGTCTTTAGCTTGTTGGCCAAAGTGATATAATATAGTACAATATTTAATTTAATGTGCTAGGTTTTGTTCATGCCAGTGTTGTGTTTCTGGAAGTGGGTACATGCTGCCCACTCTAAGGCTATATGCACGCGTTGCATTTTTTCCGTGTAAAAATGCTTAAAAAACACTTACAAAATGCTTCCCATTATTTCTAATGGAATTCCACATTGTTGTGCACATGATGCGTTTTTTTCCACGAAAAAAAAAAACCACATCGCGGTAAACGCAGCATGTTCATTAAATTTGTGGATTTCCTGCAATAGGAGTCAGGTTTTGCTCAGGAAAACAGATATTCTGCAACGTGTGCACATAGCCTAAAAGTCTTCGGGGACAGCCACACGGAAGGGTGGTCAGGCAGGTGGGACTCTGGCAGCTTGTCCCCCTCCCACTACCAATGACTGAGGTCTCTCACTATACCCACACGCAGGGAGAGACCTGTCACTCGAAGGGAGAGGGCGGGTAGAAGCAGCCTAGGATCTGCCTGTCTGACTAGTCTCCCTCATAGCTCGGTCCCTGATGGTATTTAAAGTATGTTCTCTTTGAAATGTTGCTGTGTTTGAGAGTCAGACATACATGTCTGAAATCATACACCCAGGGGCTTATGTATGCTGCCTGTGGTTCAGGCTGCATGTATCAGCTGACAGGTTCGATTTAAGTTCAGTCCTGACCACAAGAATAGCTTGGCAAATGCTGGAAAACCTAAAATCTTGAATGTTCAGAACCTTGTTGAAAATGCCAGAGAGATATTTTCTTGTGTATCATGTCTTTCAGAAAGGCCACCATACTCGTTAGGTAGCAGTTGGCTGAACGATTGATCGTCTGACCGTTATCTCTCCAGACTTCTCCATATATAGGAACTAATGCTGAGTGTTTTCTATGAAAGTGCTGCTGCCATACACCCTTTCCAGTGGTTTATCACCAGTGGGGACAAAAGATATGGCTATTTATATTCAACAGCTTGAATCCTACCCTCCCTGCGTTGAGAGTTAGGAGGCCACCATAAATATTAAAAACTATTGTCTGTTTTGGCTGACTTAATGGGAAACTGCCATGTCCCCAAAGTTTGTTAATCTTTAGATATTAACAAAAACTAACATAACGGAAATCCTTATAACATCTGAGAAATGCATTACGCGCTACGAGTCGCTCCCATTGGGAACATCATACCTATAAGAAAAAGGAGCTCAAGACTCAAAAAGCTATCAAAGGCCAACTCCTAGACTGGTTGCATGAAAAAAATTTTTATTGAAAAACCAAAATACAACAAAGAGAAACATACAGGCCCAATATGTATACAACTGTATAGATTCTATGGACAAGTGTCTAAAGGGATAAAAGAGCAATGAATAGTATGCACAATAGCTGCGGTCACATACCACTACGGGATGGGTCAGTACCAAAATATATCAACGGCATATTCGCCTTTAGACCCAAACCAGTAAGCCATTAATTTGCAGTGAAACCTCGGTCCCTCACAAAAACAGAGGGTACCACTCCTGTCGTCCTATGAAAAGTGCTCGTGCTAAAGTGCAATAGTGAAGGACGATAACATCTTTAAAGGCAAGGCTTACCCATATCAGAAGGTAGTGGAGCAGTCACTGTGCATACGATACGCCCCGACGCGCGTTTCGCGTTGCGGGCTTCTTCAAGGGGCAGTGTCAATACACAGTAAATCTTCAGGTTATATAATACTGTCTGTTCGCTTTCCTGAAAGTGTGGCTACTGGGAGAAAAATAACTTTATTCCTCCCTGGAGCTGCTTGCTTTCAGTCACAAGAGAAGTCACAGTGTGGCTATAGTCTACGCTCGCTATGCTGTGAACAGCGGCTGTGAGCAAACCCCAGCACAGATGCTCTGCAGAGCCTGCTGATAAAGTGATGTACTGGGGAGTGTTTACAGCTGCCGCTGCGCACTCACTGAGCAGTGCAGCTGCGCCAGCCGCGACTCTATGACTGAAAGCCGGAGGCTGCAGTGTCTCGTGGTAGCTGCACATTAGAAACAAGTAGCGGGATAATATACCCTATACATTGGACAATATCGCTATCACAAGGACACTCCGAAACTACCTATCCTACAACAAACAATGGAGTAAATAGTCCCATTCAAAAATATAAAAAATTGTAACAATAGTTTTATTAACAATCATAAAGTAGATACAGACTAACAAAACAAGGTCCAGAAATGATGCAAGTACAGAGGACACAAACTACTGAAATCGCAATATGGGATAAACAAACGGATCACTAAGTCCTACAAAAAAGTGCTTAGTGCAAGATAAAGTGCCAGAGTATATGCAGCTAAATCCCTATCAGTGTAAACAGCCCCCCGAGGAAGCCCAATGCGAAACGCGCGTCGGGGCTGCTGGAGACACACTACTGGCATATATTCATGGGTAAGATGAGCGGCACACTTCTCCTCTCTATTTCCCTTTTGATTAGCTGTATGGTATGATTTTTACATAGAGACTTCAGCACTGATAGGGATAGTCTGTATCTACTTTATGATTGTTAATAAAACTATTGTTACAATTTTTTATATTTTTGTATGGGACTATATACATTCAGTAAGATAGCCTGGCAGCCTTGTAATTCTAATAACACGGAGATTAACCCTATATCTACAGATAATCATGTTTGGGGATATGACTGATTACCTTTTAAGCCTAATATGTATAGGAACCTTTAAGAGTTACTTCTGAGATATCAAAATATCAATAGGTGAAGCACACTCAGTAATGTAAGCCAAATGGCATGTGTTATAGCAGACACTCAACCACCGCTCATGAATAACAGCTTGTGCAGGTGACTATTTTAATCAGATGAGTGCTATCCGTAGTTTTCACGGATATCACTCATACCCATGTTATTCTATGGGGCCATGCACATGTGGTCCGAGGAAAATAATCACAGCTTTCTTTATTTCTAGAATGTTCGTGCTCTTTTAAAGGAGAACGCCTAATGTTAAAATGTCTTTTTGAGAAATGTAAAACCTGTAATATACTCATATAGCCTCTTCACGTATCAATGAACCTGTCAATCTCTTATGTCGGCAAACAGAGTTTGGTCTCTCGAGGAGAGAGCACAGTCAAAGGTGTTTGGCAGCAAACTATTCCCCTCTTCCCTTTGAGAAAATAAATCAAAGACCATGCCAAGTGGTGTTTAGTAGAAAGACTAAAATATGAGAAATAACCTCCATGACATGCAATGTGTGGCCAACTAGGGGACATCATGACTATTTATGGCTAGCATGTACAAAAATGAAGTGTATGTGTACCTGATTGTTGGAAGGAAAGAACGCGCTCTTTCGGCATGAAGTCTTTGTAGTGTATGGGCAATAAGCTTATCAGAATGATATGGTTTCTCTAAAGTCATTGACTCCGTTTCCTGCAATCTGACTGGAGGACCTTGTTCCCAACATTTCCACTAAGGGATCAAAGTTTCTAAAAGTGAAATAGTTTATATTCTCAGTGTGGAAAAATCTAATAAAGAATTATTCCACTATGATGCTATGTTCCTTATCGGATCACTTTTGTAAACTTTGACGTATTCCTGATAGCCCTTACATAGATGGTGCAGGCTTCGTGGAGGCTGTAATGTCTCCAATGTTGACTTTGACAGATTATAGAATTGTTTAGGTATGTGAAACTGTCCTCAATCTTTACTGTATCTCTTCTGTCTCTGCCTTTCTCCGCAGATCTGTGATGTCATACCGGAGGGCCGAGCCTGGGAGCTCCCTTGGAACATTGAAGCATCATGTTTCACTATGACTGTTAGAGCAGAGGAATTGTGAAGCCGAGGACAGATGAGGAGTGAGCTCCTTCATTGATTACAAAACCACTGGATTATAAAGCCTCGAAAAGGATTTTTTTTTTCCCCCTTTCTCCAGGATTCTCAAATTTTATTCTGTGCCTAAAATCTGATTTAGCACTGGTTGTGGACAGTCAATGGTCTACACCATGTGTCATGTCATAGTAACATGCCGCTCTATGCTGTGGACCATCCTGAGTATTGTCGTTGCCTTTGGAGAACTCATAGCTTTTATGAGTGAGGACTGGCTGATCGGCAAAGCAAAGAGCACAAATATCGATAACAGGACCGGCGGTCACCATGAGCCTTATCGGCCAACATTGGGCATCTATGGACGTTGTATTAAAGTGCCTAAAGTACAGTACTTCAGAAGAGATGCGCTTTGTGGGCCGTATGCGGAGCATTTCAGTGAGATAGCGAGTGGCTTCTGGCAGGCTACAGCTATCTTCCTTGCCGTGGGCATATCCATCCTCTGTATCGTAGCTTTTGTTTCTGTTTTTACAATGTGCGTGCAAAGTGTAATGAAAAAAAGTATATTCAATGTGTGCGGGCTGCTACAAGGAATTGCAGGTACGTAATCAATGAGAATATTGTGTGTTTTATGTGCAATAACTCTCACTTAGGCTACGTTCACATTAGCGTTAAGCTAATGTGCGTCGGGTTTGCGTCGGCGACGCAGCGGCGACGCATGCGTCATGCGCCCCTATACTTAACATGGGGGACGCATGCGTTTTTTTTGTTGCGTTGTGCGACACATGCGTCTTTTTTGCCGCAAGTGTCAGACCAAGAAAACGCAACAAGTTGCATTTTTCTTGCGTCCGATTTTCGGCAAAAACCGACGCATGCGTCGCAAAACGCAGCGTTTTTGCGTGCGTTTTGATGCGTTTTTGCGTGCGTTGTGCGTTGCGTCGCCGACGCAACGGCGCACAACGCTAGTGTGAACGTAGCCTTATCTCTTTTCTGTCTCTCCATATCGCTGGTCTCCAACCTGTGGTTTCTAAAACGTCTCCGCAACAGATGGGAATCCACAGGTTGGACGGACACTTCTAATATGGATGCAGCAGAGCTCTGTGTCTTTCACATCGCATCTCTTTGGGGCCTTGGTGTTTAGCAGAAAGGTAAAGTATGTAGTGTTGACCCCTGGAAGATGCATTGTGTGGCCCACTAAGGGCTGGTTATGTGAGAAGAGACATTAGATTTACAGATCTGCACAATGGACGAAGTAACTGAAGGCAATGAAGGAGCTTGATGATTTTATGAACTTCACATGGTCATCCACCTCATGCCGATCTATAAGTGAATGTCTGAGTGTTGTAACTAGAATTGCACTGTATCACTGCATACAGATGGATAGTATCTTTCTACCAGGGCCATGGGGTTGGTAAGCGAAACTTCTGACTCCTCAATTTCCCAGACTCAGAGACCGACTCCACAGCACTGCTCACTACTGAGCATGTACATAAAGTGCAGCACAGATTCATCTCATCTATGACTCCACAGCACTGGTCACTACTGAGAATGTACATGTAGTGCAGCACAGATTCATCTATATGACTCCACAGCACTGGTCACTACTGAGCATGTACATAGTGTAGCACAGATTCATCTCTGACTCCACAGCATTGGTCACTACTGAGCATGTACATAGTGCAGCACAGATTCATCTCCTCTATGACTCCACAGCACTGGTCACTACTGAGCATGTGCATAAAGTGCAGCACGGATTCATTTAAATAAAAGCCGAGATCCTTAGATCAGGAACAGAACAGACATTTATAAGACATTTCATAACTTTCCCAAATTATTATGCGAATTGTCTCTTCAGAGAGGAAGAGGACTAGAACTCTAGTGCCACCTATTGGAAGTAGCAATCCTAACAGTTAATGTCAACCTTTTAACGAGCCTTGTCACATGACTTAGGATAAAAGCCAAACCAGAAACTCAATTTCCAGACACTGTGTTCGGGGTACTGCCCCTCGTCAGTGCAAAGTGGAGATCTGGTTTGGCTGGTATACAGGCATGTAATCAATTGTGTATTTTATGTGCCATAATTCTCACTTATCTCTTTTCTATCTCTCTATATCTTTGGTCTCCAACCTGTGGTTTCTAAAACGTCTCCTCAACAGATGGGACTCCACAGGTTGGACAGACACTTCTAATATGTCTAATATCCCGGCCAGACGCCTCTCATTCAGCCAAACCAGATCTCCACTTTGCACTGATGAGGGGCAGTACCCGGAAACGGTGTCTGCAAATTGAGATTCTGGTTTCACTTTTATCCTAAGTCATGTGACAAGGCTCGTTAAAGGGTCGACATTGACCTTTAGGACTGCTACTTCCAATAGGTGGCACTAGAGTTGTAGTCCTCTTCCTCTCTGAAGAGACAATCTGCATATTTCCCAGAGGAGCATTGCTTCTTTAAGTCTCCTCACCTCAACATGCTTAACATGTCACTCTCCGCACGGAGAAACGATACTTTTTGGGTCAAAATTATGAAAACTTTTACAGCGCATCCTGCATTGTACTACTGTACCCAATTTTTTTTATATATTTTCGGAGTCAGTCCATTTTATACCGACACTGACTCAACGACTCCAACTCCACAGCCCTGCATTCTACCAGATGGATTATTACCTTCGCTACCTCAAAGGTCACATTGGTTATTTCATAGCAACGGTCAGGACCTTGTCAATATTTGTACATGGTAATCTCCAGTGTTCTTGTCAGATTTCTTCCATAGTCACTGGAACTGGCTGTAGTACAGCAGGTTCACACCATTGTATATGGATGTATATTGGCGTGAGTAAAATCTGGGTAACTTTGCTTCTTTTATACAAAATGTCACTTTTTTGGCTATGTCTGTTTGTCCATCTCTTGCCTATCTGTTGTGTATCTATACATTTTGTATCTGTCTATGTATTCCTCTCCTGTCTGTCCTGATTTTAATCAGCCCATGTGATCTTTCGGCTCAAAATAGAGACTTTCTCCAGCCAATGGTTCTGCTGTTTTAAGCTGAAATGTTGCATGAACTCATTAAACTCCCTTTTCTCACCATCTGATTCCAATATTTGGAGTACTTTCCCCCACTCATGCTCGGATAACACCTTATCGCTCGTTCATCACTATTAATGATCCGAAACGTTGCCACTATGCACATGGGTGAACAAACTAAAGTGTTGCCAACATCTTTCGGGTTGTTTGGGTCACAACTGATGGGCTTGTACCACTTGCTATATCGTTGTATCTCTTTTCAGGTATTTTATTAGGAATAAGTCTGTATTGGGCTGTGTGCACACGTTCAGGATTTTTCTCTGTAAAAACGCGATAAAACCGCGAAGAAAAAAAGCATACCGTAAGCATCCTATTATTAGAATGCAATCCGCAATTTTTGTGCACATGTGTTTTTTTTCCACGGCGGAATCGCATTCCGGAAAAAAGCACAGCATGTTCATTCTTTGTGCGGAATCACGGGGATTCCGCACACATAGGAATGCATTGATCCGCTTACTTTCCGCATGTGGCTATGCCCACCATGCGGGAAGAAAGCGGATCATGTGCGGTTGGTACCCAGGGTGGAGGAGAGGAGACTCTCCTCCAGGCCCTGGGAACCATATAATTATTAAAAAAAATAAGTAAAAAGAATTAAAATACAAACTTGTGATATTCTCACCTTCCGGCGTTCCTGGCAGTCTTCCTGCTCCTCGCGATGTTCCCGTTCCCAATAATGCCTTGCGGCAATAACCTGTGATGACGTAGCGGTCATCACAGGTCATTTTCGCAATGCATTACTGGGATACGCGAGCATCGGGAACGCTGCAGGGGACGCCGGAAGGTGAGAATATCACAATGTTTTTTTTTTTTAAATAATTTTTAACATATCTTTTTACTGCATAGGCAGCAGCAATAGTAAAAAGTTGGTCACACTTGTCAAACACTGTTTGACAAGTGTGACCACCAACCTGTCAATCAGTATTCCAAGCGATGCTACAGATCACTTGGAAAACGCTAGCATTCTGCAAGCTAATTACGCTTGTAAAACGCTAGTGTTTAGTGGGAAAACGCATGCCAATTCAGCATGCGTTTTTCCTGTGGCAGGGAGTTCCGGAATTGCTGCGAAAATTTCCACGGCAATTCCGGACGTGTGCACATAGCCTAGAGTATTTTAATATTGCTGTGATTCTCTAAAGTGTGAAGACAAACATGCCCGCTGCACTAGACAGTTCGACCTGCAGACAGGTGCCATTGGGGCAGAAGGAAGCCAGAGGACCAGGAGGAAATGAGATTTGGTGCGGGCTCGAGCTGTTGACAGACATGTTTAAATGATAACAGTTTAGTTCTATTTTTGCTGCCGCCTATGGAAATTCATATAGCGGGCAGGAGCTCTGCACAGCTCTTACCACATGGCACAGACTAATGAGATTAAGTCCACAAAGGAGCCGGATCTGACATTATCTAGCTGTGAAGAGACATACAACAGGCAGCCACTTTGTTTCCTGAGTCATTTTCTCCTTCTAGTAACATAATTGGACAGACCTCGATGGTTTCTGCTGCTCACGTGTCCTGCAAACTCCAGAAATTAGATGAAGAATTTACTTTGGCATTGGGTAGATGCTATTTAAGGTTTGACAAAAATATATATAAAATCTTATTCAAGTCATGTGGTGAAGGGGTTGTAAAGGACTTATTACAATGCTCAAACAACCCGAGGGTCTCCTTATAACCTCATATATGCCTATGAGGCTGTAAGTTCAGGGCAGGAGACACTTGGTCAATTTAGGCATTGTGGTCAGTTTAACATGGCTAGTGGTAACACACAGGTATACATTTCCAGAGAATAACAGAGCAACTACATAACGATGATGATTCTTTTCTTTTTTTTGTGAAGAATGCAACAATTTACTCATGCGAGCATGTCAGAAGGGCTGATAAAGTTCTCCTCTATAAATCCAAAGTTGTTAATTGTCTTCTAATTATCGATTTTCAAGTAATCTGGTCTTCACGTAGATTGCTGCCCATGTAATACATTTGTTCTGGCTGATGGAGTATGATCCTGAGCAAAGGACTAACCCTCTGTGATGGCCATATGCTACGGTACAGAACTTGGATTGTGGTTGTATACCCTATAAGAGTTTCCACTACTAAAGTTGTTTTTTCATTAACAAAATGGAAACCTTGATCATCTAGATCTGCTAGAGTGTCCATTTGATGTTAGTTTTAAAGAGGACCTGTCATTTGCTCTAGTTAATTATGTACGGTATTTGTTCTACCTGATGTTCTCAATCTGGCATGTTTTTTCTTTTGTTCCTGCTCCTCTCCATTCCCAAGATATGGCCTCCTCTTCCCGGTATAGAAATCTAATCTTGTCATTTGAGGGCTTGGTCTTCCAGAAGTATTAATGATGACACCCATTTGACTAAAAAGATAACATTTCTGCGCAGGGAAGAGGAAGCCATATCTTGGGAATGATCAGGCACAAAAGAAAGACGTTAGATTCAGGAGAACAGCTGCATTTACACCAAGTGAAAAAAAATACATATTTATGGCAAGTGACAGGTGATATTTAAAGGGGTTGTGCAGGACTTTTACATTGATGGCTTATCCTTAGAATATGTCATCAATAACTGATCGGTGGGGGTGCGGCACCCTTGCTGATCCAGGGGTGCCGAGTTGCGGAGCCTCGTCACCTGCATAGTGGCCATGGCCAGGTACTTCACATCCGCCTTCTATTCATATAAGAGGAGCATGTGAGGTACCCGGCAGCTGCCACTTACTGTTGATGGAACTGTGCTCTTCAGCTTCACAACTCTTCACATCCGGATGATCAGCTGAGTGCCCGGTATTGCACCTGCACTAATCATATATATGTCTGACCTATCCTCAATGTAAAGGTCCCTGACCACCCCTTTAAATTTTCATCTATGTTGTAAATGTATGTTATATGTTAGGATCCTGACATCCTATTTATCTAGGTTTTCCCTCGTGGGTAAACACAGCTGAGCGGTACGATCTTCCATGTGCGATCTTCCGTGCACAGAAGTATTTTCTTCCACACCATTGTCAGACTTTGTAGCATTCTCACTTCACATTCAACACTCTTTTCTTACTTATCAACATTTCACTTTATAGAAACAGTTTGTTCTTTGAGAGTCTGGAAAGTTTTACTGATTTATGTAATTACTTTACCAAATCAAAGATTCCTGTAAATACCAGTAGATGATGAAACATTTGCCTGTCTAGGAAGTTTCCAGCATAACTTTTTATATTGCTCATAATTAACTAATCACTTCATGGGAACTTATTCATTATGCTTTAGGATCTCGATATACATTGCATAAAAATCTAATTAATTGGCCGTTTTTTAGCAAACAATCGATCAGCCGGGTTGGATTTCTTTAGCTGATGATCAGCATTAGTTGTATAATTGGCTGAAAAAGCTTCAATATTGGCTGACAGTCTGTGAAATGTTAGGGGCCATCGACAAACGATCAATCGTCATTGCATTTTTATCTAATGTGTATGAGGGGCTTTAGTGTTGACTTACCAGTTGGCCACCTATTTAATTAACTGCTGGTCCATTGCCTCCCCTTCTTTGTCACCGCCATCACTGGCAGCTGCTGTAAATAAGATTTTGCATGGAGTGAGGGGTCCTGTCATCGCGATAATCCCTTTATATAACCTATTAGGGCATGAAGATGTCAGATGGGGTCCCTGGCTGGATCGGTATTAGCCAGTCTGCAATGAACAGCTGGCAATAACTATGAATTTGGTTGTTTTGTATGTTAAGTCAAGAATCAAACCAATGATCCCGAGCTCATTTCCCCACCTTCTCTAATAATGTTAAAGAGCCCATCTAATACTTGGTGCCTTATAGCAGTATTAGCTAGCTTCTTGTAGTCCATGAGAACATTTTATAATCAGACCATGCAATTATAGCCACATAAATAATGATCATAGCAGTAAGAATTGTTGGATTTTACAAAAGCTGCAGGCTTATGTACACAGGGCTGTGGAGCTGGTAAGCCAGACCTCCGACTCCAACTCTTCAATTTCCATGACTCCGACTCCCAACTCCACTGCCCTGGCTGTGCCTGGCTATTATTGAGTGGAGAGCAGATGGTTTTGTGTCCATCATTAAACTTTGTTGATATATTTAGTAATTCCTCTATGTACTATATTATTTATCAGCAGTTTATTTGTTTTGTTCCTTACTGTAATCCTCCATGTTGTGATGATGAAGATGATGGTTGCTGTGTGTCCCAAGTAAAATAGTTAATTCTCCTCCAATGTCTGAATGCTAATGATTCTGCTGAAGGCTGAAATCTGCCACGGGATCATGGGGAAAAAGCTCATGCATTCATAAACGTTACACCTGCGCCCCTGTACACAGTAGAATAGTAGATGATCTGTTGAACCTGTCTATTTAGCAGGAGCCGCTAACCATAGGAGGAGGTCTCCTGAGTTTAACCCAATTGATGATAATGCGGGAAAGAAGGAATTAACTATTCAAATTCTGTTCCTTTAGTTCTAAAGAGTGATAGACATCTCTGTTGGTTGCTTAACAGCGGCCTATCTATCCTCTCTTCCTTGAACACACACTTATGGGGTAGTCTTGAAGGATCTCTATTATGGTACTTATCCTTCTGTGCACATCATAAGCGCGGCAGGCTTGTCTAATCAGGCTATTAAATGAGACGTTTGCCAATCAGCAAACGTTTTCCGTCGCAAGCCATCTAATGTAAACAAGCCCTTCAAATTTTCATTTTTTTTTCTAACATCTTGGGTTGGTACTATAGTGATGTTTATGTACCTCTTCCCAGGAACGACCAAAACAATGCCCGAAAACAATCATGGCTGTCTTCTTTAGGTTGTGATTTTTTTACACCAACCTTGTCCCTTTTTGGACTGCGACATTCCCAGAGTTGCCATGATTGTTTCAAAAAATACACAGATTCTGGCAAATTTTGGACGGTCAGTTATAGATCTTGCACAACCAATTTTTCAAGGATATATCGGGTTTGTTGTTGGACAATCTGGACCCAATCAATGATCAATTTAGAATAAATGTACTGAAATCAGTAGGTTCAGCTGCCATCCATTTGTAGACTCGATGAGGCTGTTTTTTGGTTAGCTACTATTGATAGCCTCTTCTCCTGCCAATTGTGGACACCGCGTCCTTTATCTCTTATGTTGGTGCCGGATACGGCCTTACCAAAGACTGACTTCTTACTACGAGTGTGGTTATTTTACCCTTTGTGACCCATAAAACCCATAAGCTCTAAGAGAGGTACATTGATGAAGGTCCAATTTTGACCGAAACGTCTGCTGTATGTACTCTTCTCGATTAAATTTTCACTGCATCTCACGACGTGTGTGCCAAGTTTATCTTTAATATTGTACGGCTTGGGCACCTACTTGAGCACCACGATTATAGTAGTGCCTACGGTCCTATTTCTGATGGAGAAAGCTAACCTGTGACTCCTTGCTCTACCACGCGATTGAACTGTATAAACCTCATATTGACACTGAAATTTCATTGTCAAGGTCGATGGAAATTCGGAGTTCCATTCGAGAAGTTCGGGACTGGAGCCTTGGATTTTTTTTATCCTGTCTGTTTTGCTGAAGGCCAAAAAGATAATTATTTCTTGGGATTACGTTGCACGACGGTGCTTGCCATTCCCATAATTTTATCTTACCAACATTGTATCAAAGTCCAAATTGAATTAACATGCAATTATTGCCAATTTTGCACATGGTACTACCCATATTTTGCCTGTTAACCCTTGACTTGCATCATAGGCTGAGCACTACCGCTGCGAACTTGTAATTTTTATTGCAGTATGTAAAGCCACTTTTGGCTCTTGCAGCGTACAGCCAGTTTGCTGTGGTTTTGAATTAGTACAGTATTTTAGACCTTACAGTATTTTCCGCAACTTGAACCGTACCAACGTATTCATAGTTCTGCCTTTCTGGACAGATTCTTTTTTTTTCTCCTGATATAAGAAAATGTTAAACATACAATAATGTACAATGTGAAAGTTAAGAGTACTTTAGCGGGCAGATACCTAGTTAGCAGACATTTTGCCCTAACCACAATCACTATGCTTTCTGTGTAGCTCGTAATCAATCAGGTATGACGTGAGTTAGTTTCCTAATGCTGGGAACCGTTGCTTGCCTTCCCAGATTTTGAAGTACTTCTGTGAAATATCTAACCTCTGGGCATAGAAAAAAAATCATGAATTTGTCAGTTGCAGGATCTAACTTGCACCCTGACACATTTTCATAAAAGCCTTCACAGATGTATCAATGACGTATGTAGAAAATAAACTAAATAATTGCGAAAGAGTCAACATTCTTGTAGGTCTACGTTGATGTGGTTAAGAATAAGAATTCAGGTTGCCAGCAACATAATCGGGTTGATATTTTCTGTGAAGTTCTTCTGCAAAGTCAAATGTATGTAATAAATGCTGCAGCCTCGATAAGAGTAGAAGTACTACCTACCAACCTATTCATGGCAATTAGTGATGAGCGAATATACTCGTTACTCGAGATTTCCCGAGCACGCTCGGGTGTCCTCTGAGTATTTTTTAGTGTTCGGAGATTTTCATTGTGGCAGCTATATGATTTACAGCTATTAGCCAGCTTGATTACATGTGGGGATTCCCAAGCAACCAGGCAACCCCCACATGTACTCAGCCTGGCTAACAGATGTAAATCAATCAGCTGAGGAGATGAAAACTAAATCTCTGAGCACTAAAAAAATACTCGGAGGACTCCCGAGCATGCTCTGGAAATCTCGAGTAACGAGTATATTCGCTCATCACTAATGGCAATGTCTTAATTAAAAAGAAAATGAAGTATCACAAAACCTCTACAACTTTTATTATTAAAAATTGCCAATGTATTCAAAATATAATCTGAAATCAGTTGTAGGAGTGTTTTGGCAACAGTATTTTGGTGTAAAAGTTTTGAAAATCAGAGGTGCGCCTAAATTTTGCGACGTCTGTTGTCTTGACGCCAGTTTCTGCCAGCTCTGCCGACTTAGGGGGAGTTAGGGCAGGATGGCGGTGTAGCGAACACCGCTACAAATCTTGCCCCAGCAGGCACATACAGAGGTGAACACCACTCGTCTGACACTCATGATTCATGAAGAGGCATTCACCTTTTCATTAATAAGGAGCATCTGACTCCCGCAGACCTGCTTGGTGCATCGGGCCCAATGTCTGTTAGAGATTTTCTGTATCTAAACCTCTGTTCTTTCTTCTCCCATACCCAGATGGGAAAAGTTTCTAAAAGTCCGTTTTACACAGATTGACCTGCATCAGTAAACGACCACCGATTGGCAAACCTTTACAAATCCGTGGTCATTTAATAGCCCGTTTACACAGGCAGGTCAAAATATATTATTCGCACTGAGCGATTTGCAATAGTAAAAGATCCCTAAGTTGAGCATTTATTCAGCATCGTTCTTACACACGATGCACTGCTGGGAACTTTAATTTTTTTTAATTTATTTGCGCTGTGCAAGAAATCATTTCAACCAACAAACGAGTGTTTTGCTCATTTATCAGGTGATCAGCAATTTGTTAATGCCGAGATATTATCGTTGAGTGAGTGTTCTTAAAGGGAATCTGTCAGTAGGATCAACCCGCCTAAGCCGTGTATATTGGCTTGTAGGTTATAGGAAGCTGAATAGAGTGATACCTGGGATCTTATACCCTATTCCCTAGAAATCCATGTTTTTCTTAAATTTAAATTAGCTGATAAGATCTATGGGCTGGACATTGATCTGCATTTTAAATGAAAGGAGGAGTTACAAGTGTGAGACAGGTAGAACTACAAAGCCCAACACTAGTTCTGCTATAAAACATTCCGCTATCAGTGGTTTGTTCTGAGTCACACTGTTAGGCCATGTTCACACTTTGCGGGTGACCTCTGCGGGTTGTCCCGTAGCGGATTTGATAAATCTGCAGGGGAAAACCGCTGCTGTTATCCCTGCAGATTTATCGCGGTTTGTTCCGCGGTTTCCGCTGCGGGTTTCTGCCTATACTATTGATGCTGCATATGCAGCAATATGCAGCATCAATAGTAATGTTAAAATAAAAAAAAGTTTATATACTCACCCTCTGACGTTCCGATCTCCTCGGCGCTGCACGCGGCGGTCCGGTTCCAAAGTTGATGTGCGAGAAGGACCCTTCGTGACGTCACGGTCATGTGACCGCGACGTCACCGCAGGTCCTGTTCGCACAGCAACTCTGACCGGCCGGCCGCGTGCAGCGCTGAGAGGTGAGTATAACATGATTTTTAATTTTAATTCTTTTTTTTTTACACACAAATATGGTTCCCAGGGCCTGGAGGAGAGTCTCCTCTCCTCCACCCCGGGTACCACCCGCACATTATCCGCTTACTTCCCGCAACGTGGGCACAGCCCCATGCGGGAAGTAAGCGGTTCAATGCATTCCTATGGGTGCAGAATCGCAGTGATTCTGCACAAAGAAGTGACATGCTGCGGGTTGTAAACCGCTGCGTTTCTGCGCGGTTTTTCCTGCAGCATGTGCACAGCGGTTTGCGGTTTCCATAGGGTTTACATGTAAATGTAAACGCTATAGAAACTGCTGCGGACCCGCAGCATCAAAATCTCGGCGGTTCCGCGGTAAAAACCGCAAAGTGTGAACATGGCCTTAGACAGCAAGTCGGGAGCCGTGATTAGGGGACCTGTGTAAAAGTTGTTTGGCTGATGATTTCTAGCTGTATCTCTTCAGAAGATGAAAGGGAGCAAAGAGAGAAGAAGGGAGATGAGCAGATAACTGCTGAATAGCAAAAAATTATCTGGAGAGAGCTGACTAGCATGTCAAGAGTTAACTCCTATGGTACAAATTAACTAATGAAATAACTGGAGACAAAGCTCAATAGGGTCTTTTCCGGTAAAACAAAGGGAAGTAGAGCAATGTTCGCTCACCTGGTCAGGGTGTTGTGACAGTCACAATTCCTTTTAGAAAGTACATAGAGGCTGCTGCAGGACCACCAAAGAGAGGTGATGCGAAAGATGAGGAATGTGGTGGATGAAAATTTGCGCTGCCAAACATCCAAAACATGATCAGAAACCAAATGAAGTATGAATTCGGTTTATTTCGTCAACACATTCTGAGGTTGATAAAAACCGCATTCATACTTCATTTGGTCTGTGATCCTGTTTTGGACGTATGGTTGCTGAGATTTTAAACCTCCACGTTTCTCATCTTTTACATAATGTAACTACTGACACCCTTGGCCTGACACCATTGGCCAAGCTCCAAGGAAACTAGATAAGGCCGGGGTCGCACTTGCGAGTGCAATGGGAGAAACTCGCATGAGTCTCTCGCATCAATACCCAGTACTGCCGCCGGCTCTCGGGAACGGAGCGTTCAGCTGCATAGAAATACATGCAGCAGCAGGCTCCGGTCCTGAGTGCTGGCGGCAGTACTGGGTATTGAGGCGAGAGACTCGTGCGAGTTTCTTGCATTGCACTCGCAAGTGTGACCCCGGCCTAAAAGAGAAAATCTCTCATTGTGAGAGGATAACAGATAGAACTTGCTTATTTTCATGTTTAACTAAAGCAATTTTAAGAATTTGGAAGCATCCCATTAATGAAATGCAATCCAATAATTCATAACTCTTGCAAAGGCTAACTGAATAAAATAATGTTTATTTACTATAATCTGTTAGACTCACTGTACATTCTAAAATAATAATAGTAATAAAATGGAGTGCGCTTGTTGAGAACCACAAACCTATGCCAGAAAACCAAAAGCCATATTCACTTAAATGTACAATAGCAAAAATCTTTATTCAATTTCACAGCCAAATTGAAATAAACAGTTAGTAAAATCCTGAACAATGAAAATACTTATAGTAAAACTGTCAAATGTAACCAGCTAAATAAATGAGTTCTCTGCACCCATTTTTGCTTATGAAAAATCACCCTTAGGGTATGTTTCCACGTTCAGGAAACGCTGCGTGTTTGACGCTGCGTAGAGCTGCAGCGTCAAACACGCAGCGTCCAGATGTTACAGCATAGTGGAGGGGATTTCATGAAATCCCATCTCCACTATGCATTAAAAGACGCATGCGGCACACCCGCGGAAACGGACATGAGGCGTGTCTTTTAAGAACGCAGCATGTCCTTACATTGCTGAAACAACGCAGGTGACCTGCCAGTGACCTCAGGTGCAGATTTGGTCAGGATTTTACCTGCGCAAAATCCTGACCAAATCCTGATGCAATCCTGAACGTGGACACATACACTTATGTGAGCAAATTGCGATATCAAAAAATGGAATAAGGTGATGCGGATAAAAGTTCATCGAAGCAAGAGGAAAAACAACACTTACAATTTCCAAGATCTATAGTCCTTTATTGCAGTTAGTGAAACATGCTGGCAGCATGCAGGAGGTGCGGGGGAATTGGTGGATGACGGCCGTTTCGCATCTGGTCTGATGCCTCTTAGGGTCCCCCTGCATGCTGCCAGCATGTTTCGCAAACTGCAATAAAGGACCTTAAATCTTGGAAATGATGAGTGCTTTTTCATTTTGTCCCGCTTGGATGAGCTGAATAAATTTGTAGACAATATAGATAAAATCCATGTAAAGTTCTATTAGCACAAAATGTATAATCAATAAAAACTATAGATGAATAAGAACACATCAAATTTATCACAATAAGCTGGGTACATGCACCAGTTACCATAATTAATACCGTAATCAACATTAATCATCACATTTGCCATCTAGAAATGGAATGATCTAAGATGAAGTGGTAACATACTACGGAATGGATACCCCTCACCAAGACATGCATTTCGTCTCAGCTTTGTCAAGGATAACAGAATTGCTCGGCTTTTCTCACTTGTTCTTTTTACTTTTCAATCACCCATTAGAAAAGCGCATTGAAAATATGCTAATTAGGGGTTTTTCCACTGCTAGGACCCCTGTTCATCTACAAAGGAATGTTACAGGGTGCAGCACATGTGTAATTCTCCTGCAATTCCTTCACTTCACATGCGCAGCGATATTTCACTCCAAGACAGTATGGGTCTATTAACAGTGAGGACATCGTGACTCTTGGCCACTTAAGTGCCGCCCACGTGACTCTTGACCGCTCCAGTGCTGCCCACGTGACTCTTGACCTCTCCAGTGCCGCCTACGTGACTCTTGACCTCTCCAGTGCCGCCTACGTGACTCTGGCCACTCCAGTGCCGCCCACGTCACTCTTGGCCAGTGGCCACTCCAGTGCCGCCCGCGTGACTCTTGGTAAACAACAGATGCTGTTGTATTTTATTTTTCTCCCAATTTAAACATGTCTAATCGTTAGGAACTTATTATGAACTATAACCTCTTTCCTGTCAGTAAAACACTACTGATAGATTCCATTTATCTAGACTGCGTGTTCGCAACCATACATTTCTTTTAAGCCACAGTAACATGCAGATACTAACGTGCAGGGCTTTTTATAATTTCTCCAGTATGTGTGCCCTGCTTTATTTCGGACATCGCAATGGAGCGGAAAGGCAAGTGTTGCTCATGATGATGAGTCTGCTCTAACACTGGGGGTCTGCATATACTCATGCCAACTTTTTGTGCTACAAGACAAACCACATGAAGGCAGTCTTCTCGCATAGCTTGTGGTTTCCCAGCTATCGCTCCTTGAGTATTTTTACAAGTTCTTGTAGTGTAAATGTTCCTTTTATTTTGACAGTTCCGTTTTTAGAAGTTTTATTTCAGCTTGCGGCGCTTTTTTGCATGTAGAGAGCTTGCTTCATGTAAATGTAAGAATACGGCTGCACATGGGAGTCTCGCTTTTGTTGCTCAATGATTCTTTCATGTGCCCCGGGTTAGCTTTGCCATATAGAGATAAGCACCGGGTTTCAGGGAGTAAGACAGGGATCAAGGAATGTGAAGTATCACAAGGTCAGAAACTGCATTTTCCCGTGTACCTTCTGACCTTTTAGAATGTGTCATCAGAAAATTAGCTAAATTTTATGTCAGGTCTTTGTTAAATGTCTTTTAAAAATGTGTGACTTTTTAAATTTTTTTTTACATCTTGATTGAGTTTTGACGTTTTCACGCCAGTTCCTTTCCGCTATGCCAAAATGAGAGACGCTGGGGAGTGACGGGGACACGACTGACAGTGAGGACATGACTTGTCGAATTCATGGCTACCTTTGGTGTTACTTTCATCAGTGACTGGTATAAGATTTCTGGTGTGGTGCGCCTCTTCATGAATCAGGAGCTTCTGGCTCCACCGCACCTCCTCTTCAACAGCAATGAGAAAATCAACGGTTTTGGTCAATTGTGGCAATAGATATTTACAGCACTAGACTGACTCAGACCTTACCTTTTGTATAGAAGGTTTTTGAGTTTCTGCACTGACCATGCTCCAATAAGGGCCACAATCATTGTGATTTATAATGAGGCTACTGACTAGTCTTTTGAAAAAATCAGAAAGTGTGATTCTTCAGTATAAGACATTGAGTCCTCTATGAACATAAGAAGATTGTTGTTTTCTTTAATTTTGATAATTATATGAAAAAAATATAAAAATTGAGAAACATATATTTAAAGCACCACTTCGTCCTTTTTTATTTTACCACCAGAGCGGTATCACTGTCTGTTCCCTGCCACTGTCTTCTGCTCTTCTTGGTGCCACTCCATTCCCGCTCTGCTACCTTGTGACTGCAGCTCATGACTTGGTGGAAGTCAGAGGTAACGGTCCCAAGTTCTCAGTATAAGTCTATGAGAGCCTTGTTACATTGAGATGTGACTTTTCAGCTCACCCAGCAAACAATGGAGCAGTGCTGGGAACAGCAGATGATGGCAGGTGGTAAGGGTTTTACTACATTCAGGGAACAGACACTAGTGATACCACTCTGGGGTGAAATAAAAATAAAACATTGGAGTGCTGCTTTAATAACAAGCCATATATAAACAGTAAGTCATTTTCTGATGACACATTCTCTTTAAAGGGATTATATACCGGTTTTCCCTAACTGAGCGCACATTAGGTGAGTCATTGTTTTTCTCCCTCTTGCTGAACCACAGTGTGGACACAAAGAGGTCCTTATTTTTTATGCATTTATCATAAGCTGCAGGAGTGGATACGTGACTTTAGACACTAAAGGGGTTGTCTCCTCCAAATAACTCTTTCCATGTGCCCTATCAAGGTATGTGGACATTGCCCCTGGAAACAATAAGCGGTTCCCAGCTTGATATACCCAAATTTTCATGTGTTACATGGATGGGCCATTCTGAATAGGGGGATGCCTTGAGACAAATTATTACGTAAAAATTCAAAACGTTGGGGACCAGAAGCAAATATCTTGATCTGATACTGGAAGCGAAGTAAAGTAAATTTTAACACTTTCATATCCTTTGAAAGTCTACAATTTATGTATGAGGAAAAAAGCAAATAAGCATAAAATGCACTTTAATAACATACATCTGATATTAAAGAGAATCTGGCAGTAGAATCAACCCACCTAAGCCGTCTATATGAGCATGTAGTTCATAGGAAGGTGAATAAACTGATGCCTTGATATGTGCGATCCAATGTCGTCTTCCAGAGAAATCCATGTTCTTCTTACATGTAAATGAGCTGTTCTGGACAATGGGCCGGACACTGATGATCTCCCTGAGAATCTGTCTCCAGAGATTATTTTTAGTTAAAAAAGGAGGAATTAACAGTGTGAGAGAGAACGAACACAGAACTGTAGAACTGAACTTTTGTTTTCTTACAAACACATTTGCTGTAGCTCTCACAGCTCTGCTGTACTACAACTCTGCTTGTGAGATGGAACCTATAGATGTGTCAGGTATAATCACACACAGCTCTGCAGTGAGAGCAGAGAGTGGCCATTACATGTCTCACTGGCAACTCCCTTTTCATGTAAAATAATCTCTGGAGGCAGATTCTAATTCAGATTAGCGTCCAGCCCATAGTCCTGAACAGCTCATCTACATATAAGAAAAATGTGGATTTTTCTGGAATGAGACATCTAATTGCACATATCAAGGTATCATTTCCTTCAACTATCTATGACCTGCATGCCCACATTGAATGAGGCCTTTCCTAATTGGATGAAGGGCAAAAAACTTTCTGATGAAGGGACATAAAAAAAAAATACACTGTTCCAGAATCAGTTGAACAGTGGCAATCAGAGAAGGTACTAGTCTTAAATTTAAAAAAAAAAAGCAAAACAATGAAAGTTTGTCTTTACATAAACTAATACTGACAAGTTCTCTTTAAAGACATGGCTGTAATACTGATTACACTGATACCTTTTAGGGGCTGGGGAACCCCAGACAGGGAGGATAAGACCCAGTGCACAGTCCGGCCCTTGTGGACCGAAATCTCATTAGCAGAAAACGGCAAATGGTGAATTAAAAAGAACCACAAAGTGGATTTCTTCACCAAAGGTATCAATGTAATCGGTATTACAGTGACTTTACAGCCATGTCTTTACTTTACATTACAAAATGGTGCTGACAGGCTCTCTTTCAGCAGATTCTGAATGCCATTCTTGGGAAATTCCTCTCTGTGTGAGCTGTTTTAGTCTTGTCCGGGCTCTTTGCTGTTCTATCCGGATACTTGCCCGGTGTCTGCAGATAACGATGTTCTGTGTGTGGCCGGGCAGCCCTGGATTTACACCACTGTTACGTTGCCTGTTAAACCCATACAGCAAACTTTGTACGTTCCCTTTGTGTGTGATCAGCTTACACAGAGCTGTATGATTTCACCTCGCTTTATTAATGCCACATGAGTAATGCAATTATCTTCTGTTTGTCTAGGTGTATTTTTATGGTGTTAGTTGATTTAAACCAAGGCCACCCACCAATGCAATCAGGATTCCCAAGATATAAGGGTTAAGGCTTTATTGAGCTAATCTCTCTATTAGTTTTGCAGCATGTCCATGCTGAGCCATGGCATCAGGGACTAGGAAATGTTTAGATTTTTATATTTTTCTATGTTTGGGACATGTTATTTACGTAGATTTAGGAATCATCGCTATGATGATCAGAGAGTACGCCTTCTCCAGCTAAAATATGATTGCGCTAATTTGATATTCCATGACAGCCATATGTTCCTTCGTCCACTAAACGGTCTTTGGATTTTAGGGCACCCGCCCCCATACACACTAGATTGCTGTTGGCTGAACAATTGTTAATCCCCCATCTATCTCTAAATCCCCCATTCTCTGGAATGCTAGGCTTGGCCGATCACTCAATGAGAACTCGATACTAATTTTGAGATAATAAAGTATCGGCCTTTGTAAATCCATTCTGCCAAATCTTTATCATCTCCACTAACTTCAGCTGTCGGGGATAACGTGGAGGCCCTCATGCACATTAGACTGTCTGTTGATGTCGGCAGGTTGGGCTGATTTAATGATATAATGTGTATGTCCACACCTGACATATTTATTCTGCAGTGGATTTTACCTCCGCTTTCATGCTATGTGTTTATTGCAAAAGGACAAATTCATTTTAAGACTTTATAAGATCTCTGCAAATGAAATACAAAAGATCTTCATCAGCCTCAGATTTTTTCACAGATCATTTAGTCTAACCAGAAAATGGGTTTCAACTACATATCCACTGTGTAAATTCTGCCACAATGTTTTGTTCACTGGCTTTAATGCCCCAAGTGGTTGGGATGGAGCAAATTTGATAGCCTGACTATAGTAACCAGTATGACTAGAGGCGACTATTTGGCTTTTTTTTGTTATCTGTATTAAAAATCTTTGTACACCTCACTAGAACAGAACCCAAAATGGTAACCACCATAAACAAATCTGTAGGTTCAGTGATTACATGAAGCCCAACATTTTCCTGTCCTTTATAGCCCAACCCAGAGAGAGAACCAGTATTAAGGCATTTAGTGCTGCAGGTCCCAGCGATATAGATTCTAGGACCCCTATGACGGTACTTCTACACTGCATTCAGGCACCCGTTCAGTGGCCCCGTTGGGGCTTATGTCTGATTTCTCCCACAAAACTGGATTTGGGCATATGCGCCGATGGGGCTATAGACTATAATTGTGCCGATAGTGAATGTGTGCCATGTCGTACATACAGACACCCAGACGCAGTCTGCTACATCTGAGTGTCCGCCTCCAGTATGTGAACACGCCCGAAAATGATATACGGCCAAGCTCACGTTGGCTCTGGAGAAACATACGCCCGATTCCTGTTTCGCAGAGGGTCGGATGTAAGCCCGGAAAGGAGCCACTGAACAGTTGCCTGTACAGTGTGAAAGCACCCTGACACAGATGCATTAAGTCTTACTTGCACATGTTGATCTATGATGATCTTCTATATTATGACATCCCATTAGCACATCCTGAGGTTTAAGACCATTTGTTTAAGTGGTTTCAGAGAGATGCTGAAATCTTATCCTAATAAGACTTAGCGCCAGTGTCTCCATATTCACTGCATCTGCAGTAAAGATGCTATAAAGTAATGTGCTGACTAGATAAGTGCTACAGGGGTTACAGCAAAACCTTCCAGAGCAGATAATCAGGAGCATGCTGGACAATGGCTACACTCCAAAATTGCCATATGTTTACATGGAATTGTAGACCCCATTTTAGAACTTGACTCTAATCAGCCAAAATAAAGACTACAGGCAATGCTTTGGTGTGAGATGGCCACAAGGCTTTATTGAGGGTTACCTATATATCATTAAAATACTCTTTATTATATTAAACAACTCAGTCAGTTTAATCGCAGACTTGACTAAACAAAATACTTCCCAAAAACACCCAAAAACAATGGTTAATTTATCCCTCCAATAAAACCAGACGACATAAAAAGATGAACTGGCAATACACAAAGGCATGGATGGGTCACTGTATCTCTTCCAGATGCTAAACAGCTGCTGAGGTCCAAAACCCTGAGGGCGTATAACTAGTCCACTTACTGCCAGAATAGCGTCAAATCGGCACCAAGGTCCAGTCAGATGACTCAGCCAATCAAGGATCACGAGACACTGTTACTAAGGCTAAGGCTGAGTCCCCATGAGTGGCCAGTAGAATTACCTCACGACCATTACACCTAATGGGATAGAAAACTGTGACAATTATTGATTTACTAACTAGGGATCCTAAGGCTATGTGCACACGTTGCGGAATTGCCTTAGAAATTTCCGTGGCAATTCCGCAACTCCCTGCCGCGGGAAATACTCATGCAGAATTGGCATGTGTATTCCCGCTAAACACTAGCGTTTTGCAAGCGTAATTAGCTTGCAGAATGCTAGCGTTTTCCAAGCGATCTGTAGCATTGCTTGGAAAACTGATTGACAGGTTGGTCACACTTGTCAAACATAGTATTTGGCAAGTGAGACCAACTTTTTACTATTGATGCTGCCTATGCAGCATCAATAGTAAAAAGATATAATGTTAAAAACAATTTTTTAAAAAATCGTGATATTCTCACCTTCCGGCAGCCCCCGCAGCCTTCCCGATCCTCGCAATACTCCCGGCAACTCCCGTTCCCAGCGATGCCTTGCCACAATGACCCCAGATGACGTAGCATCACGCGAGACCGCTATATCATCACAGATCATTTTCGCAAAGCATCACTGGGAACGGGAGCTGCAGGGAGCATCGCTAAGGCCTGGGCTGGATCCATGGGCCGCCAGAAGATGAGTATATAACTGTTTTATTTTAATTCTTTTTTTAAGGGACTGGAGGAGAGTCTCCTCTCCACCCTGGGTACCATCCGCACATGATCCGCTTACTTTGCTCATGGTGGGCATAGCCCCATGCGGGAAGTAAGCGGATCAATGCATTGCTATGTGTGCAGAATCGCCGCGATTCCGCACAAAGAATGAGCATGCTTCAGAAAAATCCCATTGAATTCAATGGGTTGTGTTATGTATGAGTTTTTGCGGCAAAAACGCATACAATCCGCACATAGCCTAAACCATAAAACTCATACTCATTTAGGTTCCACAATCTCATGTGGCCCCTTCTATTATCCCCTCCAAGGACCTTCCATTCTCTTATTCTATACATTGGCTTTTCTTTTTTTTTTTTAAATAAAATATATGCACGTATACAGTATCCCAATATAACTAGCTGAGTTATTGCCTGAAGAGAACCAGCGGCTCCCCTGATATGTAATCCTGCATTCTTCATATAGTGGCAATCATTGATTATCTTCTCCAATCTCTGGCTTTGTGCTGTTCCTTTGCTATTCTTCTGGGAGATTTCTGAATAAGTTGACAACTAGGTGTTAGTTGTCAGTCGTGTCCCCATACAGTCCCCTGATGATTAGACAATGTCAGACTAGATAAGGACACCCACCTGTTTTCAAGTTATTCATAGATTTCGTAGAGGAATAACACAGGAACAGCATAATGCAAAGCATAGTGAGCAGGCGTGATTTCTGTGCGCAGGTGCAAGATTTCTCCCGGTAATGTGAATGACATGAGGCATCATCTGGGGAAAGGGGTGGAGAGGCCCAAAACCACTCCTATTGGACCAACCCGACTCACCATACAATGTACAATGAGAACTTAGAGCTTATTTTGGGGGCTATATGGGGGGGGGGGGGGGGCAATATAAGCATTTATGGAATGCAACACAGACGCTGAATAAGGTGATAGTTTTAGTTGTTGTATGACAAAACTGGTGACAGGTTGCCTTTAAGCACTGCAAACCAAACCTCTGACTCTGATTACTCAATATCCCTGACTCCACAGCCCTGGTCACTACTGAGCATGTACATAAAGTGCAGCACAGATTCATCTCCTCTATGACTCCACAGCACTGGTCACTACTGAGCATGTACATAAAGTGCAGCACAGATTCATCTCCTCTATGACTCCACAGCACTGGTCACTACTGAGCATGTACATAAAGTGCAGCACAGATTCATCTCCTCTATGACTCCACAGCACTGGTCACTACTGAGCATGTACATAAAGTGCAGCACAGATTCATCTCCTCTATGACTCCACAGCACTGGTCACTACTGAGCATGTACATAAAGTGCAGCACAGATTCATCTCCTCTATGACTCCACAGCACTGGTCACTACTGAGCATGTACATAAAGTGCAGCACAGATTCATCTCCTCTATGACTCCACAGCACTGGTCACTACTGAGCATGTACATAAAGTGCAGCACAGATTCATCTCCTCTATGACTCCACAGCACTGGTCACTACTGAGCATGTACATAAAGTGCAGCACAGATTCATCTCCTCTATGACTCCACAGCACTGGTCACTACTGAGCATGTACATAAAGTGCAGCACAGATTCATCTCAACTAAAAGCCCAGACCCTTAGGTCAGGAACAGAAGACATTTATAGGACGTTTTATAACTTTCCCAAATTATGCTGAAAACATTTACAGCAAATCCTACATTGTACTTCTGTGCCCAATTAATTGTATATTTTCAGAGCCAGTCCTATTTATACCGACTCACAGTTCACCAAAATGAACTTCGACTTCACAACCCGGGCGCACACGTCGTTTTTTAACTGTCTTTTTTTCCCACTTGTCTTTGTCATGAATAACGCTGCATTTTACTGTCCCAGCAATGTGAATTACTGAAATCTCATGCACACGTTGCTTTTTTTTCCTTTTCATATTTAAAGCCATTTCAAATCTGCTAATTGCCAATTTTGTCAGTGTTTTTGCAGCAATTTTTCACCCATTTTAATGAATTGGAAAAATCACCTAAAATTAAAACAGCACGCAATAATGCACATATCATGCAGTGGTTTTCCTGCCAAGAGACTTTTTTGATACAAAAATGTCTTCCGCAAACACTTAATATGTGCACAATAATGTGTATTCACATTCTTCATGCTACCTTTAGTATAAGGCCACATTCACACAATCTGGATTTGGTCAGTATTTTACATCAGTATTTGTAAGCCAAAACCAGGAGTGGGTGATAAATGCAGAAGTGGTGCATATGTTTCTATTATACTTTTCCTCTGATTGTTCCTATCCTGGTTTTGGCTTACAAATACTGATGTGAAATACTGACCAAATACTGAATGTGACCTAAAAGGTACAATATATGACCATAGAAAATGGATGTCACATTACAGATTCATAATAGGACGTGGTCTACACTGCCATCATAACTTCCATTTTTACTGAAGCCATGGCTCACTAATTTTCCAGCAGATTGTGATGAATCCTGTTGACTTGTTTCCAGACCATCAGGTTTCATTATTTTTACGGGGTAGAGTACTGTATTGTGCTGTGCTATTCTTCCTGCCGTAAAGCTTCTTTTTCCCAAATCGTTAAATATTGTAGTCGAGAAATTATGGCTGTCTTAGTCTTATTCTTTGTATTATCTGATATTGTGCCCACAAAGTGGCACATAGAGAGGGGTAACTGGAGCCTCCCAATTGTTCAGTGTTTATTAAAGGTCACATTTCAGAAGCGATTATTCATTACTGGAAGTCCTCCCATTGACATCTGGTCTTGTGGAGAGAATTACATGGGGATCTGTGACTAATAAACCTCACCGAAAGTGTAACAAAAGATGATTTCCACAGTTTCATTTCCATTTTGCAGCCCTGGAAAATGACCAGACTAATGCTCACAGAGAGCAAAGTTTACCCAGATTCTTGTACAACTTACCGTAGTTGAGTTCTTTTGAGAGATTTTTTTTTTTGCTTTTTTTTTTTTAAAGCCTTTTTTTGTGTGAACCATATGTTCTAATATAAACCATTTGTAAAGAAAAAAATACGACAAAAGTGCTGAAGGGCAAGATTATGGGGCAGGAAGGGTTTTAATTGGCCATGTGTCACTTGGGATTGGCTATGGTAAAGCTTGTTACCCACATTGGATAAGTCTATATCAAGGTGGCCGACTATTCCCTCACAGTAAATCTCATGGGAAAGAAAGATTGGACATGCATTTTAACATACCTAGTCCTTTAGTCCTAATAGAAATAAGCCACTGCTGGAGGATTCTGGCAGCAGCTTTTCCCCCCAGCTTTGGTGAAGTCAAGAGAAGTAGCTGTCATCAATTGGCATTCAACCATCAGTTTTATGATCGGCATAAAGAGGCCTGGCTTATTCCTTTATGGGCCTTCTATGAGGTCTGCCTTGATCTTAAGATTGGGGTCCGTGCCACCAGTTTTTAACCTGACTTGTGTAATGTATAGCTGAAGCTTTAGAACAATGGCTGATATCTGGAGAACAGGGGCGTAATTAACAATGGGGTCTCTGGTGGCCCAAAAGGTCCCTTTTGCCCATCTGAGAACATCATCAATACTATTAGGATAGTTGGGTGCCCTGTTGGAAAAGTTTGCATTGGTCCCACCAATTTTCAAGTTACACCCATTTGCAGGTAATGTAGCACTACAATATAATACGTTATCATCTGCATTTAGGCACATTAGACTTTTAATCTGCGGAGCCATGTCTGTGCATATTTCTTTCCACCACATGTGTACACTGCTGTTAGGCTGACATTACAATACCACTGGAGACAATGTAATCGCTGTGTACATTGAATTGGAAGAAATCCAACTTTGTGCCATTAGGACAGTTGAGTGTTTGTCTCTGTTCCTCCCCCGGCCGAGTACGCCAACCAACCGAGAGGTCAGGGACTGCAGCAATGGTCTTGGCTCTATTCGGGCGGAAAAACAATAATACATTGAGAAGTTGTCTGTCCCCTTATGTGATGAAACTAAACTAATATCGATTTCAAAACTTGTCAAAATGAAATCTTATTATATTTTAGACATGGGAGGCAAAAAATATAATATTATTAATACTATTACAATTTGCTCCGCAACACATTTACTCTGCAGAATTTACTGTTAAAGTCAATTTATTTATTATTTTAACCATGCATAAATGCTGCTGTTCTCCAGAATCTGGTGCTGTTTTTCTTCTGTTCCTGCGCCTCTCCTTTCCTGAGAGATGGCCTCGTTTTTCCTGTATGTAAATCTAGTTGTGTTTTTTTTTTTTTTTTTTTTTTTTAGCAAAGTGGGTGTGGTTCTTAACTGTCTCTGCGGGAGTTTTGTTGAGGACCTCACCCAGTTTGTCAAAGTGACTAGATTTATATACAAGAAAGAAGGGGCTATATCTCTGGAACAGAGAGATGCACAGACACAAAAGGTGATCAACTCCGGATTCAGGAGGACAGCAGCATTTGTACCACGTGTTTTATAAAAATAACAAAAAAGTTGTTTATTTTTCTTGGGTTTTTTTTAAGTTTGTTTTTGGATCCTTTAAATTCTACGCAGTTCAGTGAGAGTGCTGAGACCTCTTAGACCTGAGAAAAAGACCTCTTAGATGTGTGCAGCTCAGGAGACATGGGTGTACAGCTTTTGCCTAAACGTAAACCCACAGCAACGCGCTTCTAAGGCTCTGTTCACATGCACAGTAGTGATCCGTTAGAATGGATTCAGCAGCAATCAGTTGCAAAAAGGTTGTTCAGACACATTTTTTTTTTTTTTGCCCATTTAAAAAAAACAAAACTGATTTCAGCTCAATTCATATTTATTTTTATAATTGAAGTCTATGGAAACATATCTGTTATTTAGCCATCCGCTGTTCTCCTATTTGACACTGATCAGAGGTATTTTGAGCAGTTGATGGGGGTCTCTGACCCCCGACGCCCATCAATCTTCTAAGAATTAAAGGGGCCATACAACACCTGTTAAAAAAAAAAAAACTAACAATGATGCGTACGTTTACTTGCTCTTTAAGTAGATGTTATCCTACCTTTGTTGGACATTTCCATGTTTGATGGTCACTAGTGATGAGCGAGTGTGCTCGTTGCTCGGGTTTTCCTGAGCACGCTCGGGTGACCTCCAAATATTTATGACTGCGGAGATTTAGTTTTCATCGTGGCAGCTGAATGATTTACAGCTACTAGCCAGGCTGAGTACATGTGGGGGTCACCTGGTTGCTAGGGAATCCCCACATGTAATCAAGCAGGCTAGTAGCTGTAAATCATTCAGCTGCCGTGATGAAAACTACCGTAAATCTCCGAGTAGTCATAAATACTCGGAGGTCACCCGAGAGTACAACAATGAGTACACTCAGTCATCACTAATGGGTCACGTATTAAGAATTCGTCACTTATGCATTACTTCAAATAACTTTATAATTTAGTTTTACCTTCATAATAATTGTTTTTTTGCTTTTTGTTTTCTAGGTCTTTTTCTTATACTTGGCCTTATCTTATACCCTGCTGGATGGGGATCTCAGAAAGTGACTGATTACTGTGGACATTATGCCTCCGCATACAAACTTGGGGAGTGTTCTTTGGGGTGGGCTTTCTACACGGCCATCGGAGGCACCGTCCTTACCTTTATCTGCGCAGTCTTCTCAGCACAGGCTGAAATTGCCACCTCTAGTGACAAGGTTCAAGAAGAAATAGAAGAGGGGAAGAACCTCATATGCTTGCTTTAATGAGCAGAGACTGAATGGCCCTCAAACACTTTAGAGACTTCATAAAGGGATCATCATGTTTACACGGCCTCCTTTCTGCATGATTGGACGATACCCGTTCGCGTATTATCATGCTCCAGCATCTTCCTCTTCTTCCATCCTGTGGACGACCAGGGTCCTAAACCAGGAGATGAGACCGGAGATGTGATTGTAGTGCTCAGCACGTGGAAATGAAGTGCAAAGATTTGTGTATATTGCAAATGTTCTGATCCTTCAGTTATCTGAAAGTCACTTTAAAACTGTGTCTTCTCCTTTTACATATTAGAAAGCTAACCGTGTATTTTGTTTTTCCTAACATAGTAGGATTTATTTTTTTTCTAATTTCCAGTTTTTCTAATTTGAAGCCACTGCTTGTTGAATTGTATGTGCCACTAATCTTGGTGATTGTAAACTGGAACATTGTTCTTTTCTTGTGTGGTTCTTATGTGGTGCAAACGAATGTTTAGTTACATGTAGGATTAATATTTTTAGGTATGGAAAGAACCACTGCATTAATAATACTTTAATTACAGCCATTTCAAAATGACTTTTAAAGGGGTCTTGGGGTAATGACCATATCCTAAGGATATTATCCTTTGCTGCAATATCCTCTAGACCCAGCAGATCTGTCATTGTGGAGGCTGTGCCACTTCAGTCTATATTACTAAATCATTTGGTGCATTTTAAGCTATTGTTAGAACCTCATTTGGTTTTAGGAGGCTGAATTTTCTGTTCCTCTAGGTTGTCCTGGCCTTGATCTTTACAGCATGCCCTTGTTATCAAGTATTAGGCCCTATTCTTATCTACCTTCAAAGCTTCTATTGACGTTGCCTTAATTTTAACTGCAAAATGCCATTAGAATGCGTAGGACTTGGCTATAACGCAGACAGGCCCCAATAAAAATCAATAGGGTCAGCTCCGTCACAGTGCCATGGCCATAGCCTTTGTGAATTAGCCACAATGAGCTGCAGGGACCTCACACAGGTCTGGTCTGTAGCTTTGGCCATAAATAAAATCAAAGACTCCAATGAATGTACTAACATTATATATGTACACATCTTAAGCTAATCAGCACAACGTTGACCCAACCATGATTGTTTATAGTTATGTAGTTCATTCGCATGGGGTCCTAAAAGCACACTTCATATATGTCAGTTGTGTTATCAGGGACCAAATATGTGTGCTTTAGATCTCCTAGAACTGCCCGTAGTTTGTACCAGAGTTTGTGGAATAAGTGGGTCCTCGCCTTTAAGTATACATTTGGTGACTATAAGTGGTTGTGGTGCCAGTCTTAGTGTATCGGAGCTGGAAACCATTACACATCGGGATTTATTGTTTGGCATAAAAGTTCACTACATACATGCAAAAGAACCTAACCGTGTTAAGTTTTCCAGTATTTAGGGCAGTAATTTCCAACCATTTAAGCAGGACTGATCCCTCACACATTTTCTTACAAAGTTTCCTAGTCTTTGTTGCCCTCATCAAATTTTGTTGCATGTGGACAGCACTCTTCTCGCACTCCCTCCTACACAGTTGTCACCGTAAATATATATCTTGTGAGCTTTTTAATAGCTTTTCATGATGTATATGTTAAATATCCTGTGGGTAACTAATACAGTAATAATGGCATCTTTCTAGTGTCATAACAATTTCATGATATACACAAAAGTATTAGACCATTAGACCAGCAGTAGCTTTTATGGCCTCCCATAATCTATAGAACTTAATATGGAGTAGGCCCTCTTTGCTGCTTTAACAATTCCAACTTTTCTCTGAAGACTTATACACGATTTTAGAGGCGTATTGTGGGAATATTTCCCTATTCATCCAGAACAACATTTGTGAGGTCAGACACTGATGTTGGATGAGACAACCGGGCTCACAATATCTGTTCTAGTTTAGCCCAGAGGTGTTGGATGGGTTTGAGGTCTGGGCCATGGTCTTCCACACTGAGCTCCCAAAACCATGTCTTTATAATCTTGCTTTTGTTCCCACAAAGTTGGAAGCTTCTTCTAGCCACAGTGTCTTGTATGCCGAAACATTAAGATCTCCCTTCACTGGAACCACAAACATGCGACCTGGTAGGTATATCAGATGTGATGTCGCCAACCTCACTTATCTCTATGCAGATGGAAACCTTGTCATAGGTTTTATCTACTTTCTGGGGAAAAAATAAGTTAACAACAAACATAATAATACAATACATCCTATTCAAACTAACCTGTACATTATAGGGAAGGAAAATTATGGGTTACGAAATTTACATTCTAATGTTATGTGCCAAATCTAGTAAATGTTTAGTGGGATGTTTTGTGACCTTTAATTATTATTATGATATGGTATTGCTAAAAAGTAAAGCACAACTAAGACTTGATGTACATGTCTGCATCACACGTCATTCATTGGAACCTGCCTTCTCTGTTTTGTGTCCGATTCATACAAAGTCTGAGAGAAAAGCTCTGGGGGAGCTGTGGTACAGCCCAATAGAGTTGTAATATGGCAATGTACAAGTGTTTATAGGTCCATGTATGTCATGTTTATAGAGCCCCGATGTTCATCTTCCCTCACCTCAAATGTCTTCATTGCATCATAAAACACTACCATCGAGTCTTACCACCTTTGATGTATTTATCTTGTCAGTCATCTCCAGATCAAACTAATCCACCATTTAATAGAGAGTGATGCCATGAAACAGAACGAAGCCTTGTCCTTGTATTGTGGAACCGTTTATCAGGATGTCTGTGGTCTGGCGAATCTGTGTACACAAGCCATGTATTGTCTCGTGCCAGAAGATTTCTTGCTCTAACTAATCTGTAGCATATTTAAAGAGGAAAAAAAAAACAATTAAAAGGTTTAGGTCTGTGTGAGAGTGTGCAATACAATATGAAGTGGTCGTATTCTCATGAAGTGGTCAGCTTCAGTGTTCATCTGTGGCCTAGACACAGTAGAGGCCTCCATGTTTACCGTGAGGTAATGGTAATGCCTGGCTTATACTATATTCTTATGAAGGGAGTGCAGCCCACTCCTGTGCCACCTCTATTTCGCCTCTGCCACAGGTTCTCCAACATTCTTAAAGGGGTTCTCCATGATACTATTTAAACTGGCCTCCATCTTATTACTCTGACAGAAACCTGTTCAAGAACGTTAGTAGGGCCGGTGCCAATTACTATGTGCAGCAGGTAGCACCACTGCTGTGACCTGGAGACACGCTACATAACATACATGGTCATCTCCAGGATACAGCAGCAGATCCTCCTACTGCACATGCTCAGTCTCCTGTCCTGATGACCTTGTAGGACAGATTTATGTCAGTGTTACAACATGGTGGCCATTTAAAGGGGATATCCTGGACTTAGTGCCTAGGCACATATCTCTTTTTTCCCGAATAATTGCTACCTACCTACCTGTTGTGCCCGGCACAAAACGGTGATAGACCGCTCCTGCTGGCAATTCAGCTGCCACTGCCTCAACATAGAGAGGTGTCTTCTATTCCACCCTGCTACGTCGAAGGGGCGAGACTGCCATGTCATGCAGATTGACAGTCTGCTCCCCAAAATTAGCAGCAGGAACCCTGCTGTCAGAATCACGTTAGAAGTCCTGTCCTGTCAACAGAGAAGCTGGCAAAAAGTCACCGTTCTGTCGATGCGATGTCCGCAGAGGCAGCTGAATCGCCGGCAAGATCCAGTCTTTGACCACTATGTGCCAGGGAAGAACGACGGTGGGCACAACAGGTAGGTAGGTAGCAACTAACTCTGTTTGTGAAAAAAAAATGTGCCTAATCACTAAATCCCAGATATCCCCTTTAATGCACAATAGTATTTTTAGTGTTTCGTCTTTCTTTTTCTTTCATTCTTTTTTTCTTCTTTCTTTCCTTTTCTTTCCTGTTTTCTCTGTTTCATGACTTTCTCTTTCCTTCTCATTCTTTGGCTTTACTTTACTAGAAACCCATTTAAGAAGCTCAATACAAACTTGTTTTTTTTTTTTTATTACATAACCTGTAACATTTTATTAAATGCCACAACCAAAATGTTATGCTTTTGATACTGTGAGTTTGGGGTCCTTGGAAATAAGCAAAATGAGACTCTTACAATAGAAAATAATAAAAAATTGTCAAATAAAATCAGTCTTGATTGCATTTGTATGTGGTGGGCTTTGTTTACCTTCAGTTTTTAGATAAGATACTGTGAAAGTGTGCATATATTTTAAATAACTCTTGGTGGAGCGTTCATATGTCTTCAATAGAAAGTCTGCAGTCAGATTTTCTCACCAAAGAACAAGTGGGACACTTATTTGCTCATACATATTGTGTCGTGGAGAGTTTGGAGACCCTCACACACATTAGATGGTGGGTCGGTCTTTCAAAAATTAGCAGGCTCGATGGACTATAATCTAATGGTAGCTTTAAAATGGTTGCCCGGTCTTAAGTTGCAAGTTACTCTGTGACTGAAGACTTGTGAATCCTCACATCGGGAGCACTGCGCACTATGAGGATTCTCGGTGGCGGGAGCGGGCAGTCATGTGACTGCAAGTATGTGACATGCATCCTGCCGTCTGCATTCCGACTAGTCTGTTTCTGACCTCGCTCAGTACACTTGCATTGAGCGAGAACGGGCCCATCTAGTCAAAATGTGGCCGGGAGCTAAATTATGCCTAATTAGCCATTTTCCCCTCACTGTGTCATGTAACTTATTATTGTTACAAGGTTTCCAGTGTGAATGGGGAACAGGTGTGCACAATTTGGTGTTATCACTCTCATGCTCTCTCATATTGGTCACTGGAAGTTCCATGACTCCTCATGTCAACGATTTCTCTGAGGATCTGAAAAAAGAATTGTTGCTCTACATCAAGATGGTGTAGGCTATAAGACGATTGCCAACACCCTGAACCGGAGCTGCAGCGTTACAGTGGCCAAGACCATACAGCGGTTTAACAAGACAGGTTCCACTCAGTACAAGCTCGCCATGGTCAACCAAAGAAGCGGAGTGCGTGTGCTCAGCGTCCTATCCAGAGGCTGTCTAATCAAAATAGATGTATGAGTGCTGCCAGCATTGCTGCAGAGGGAAAAAGGGTAGGGGGTCAGCCTGTCATTGCTCTAACCATATGCCACACACTGCATCAAATTGCTCTGCATGGGTGTCGTCCCAGAAGGAAGCCCGCAAACATTTTGCTGAAGACAAGCAGACTAAGGACATGGCTTACTGGAACCAAGTCCTTTGGGTCTGATGAGATCAAGATAAACTTATTTGGTTGAGATGGTGTTAAGCATGTGTAGTGGCAACCAGGTGAGGAGCAGAAAGACAAGTGTTCCTTGCCTACAGTCAAGCATGGTGGTGGGAGTGTCATGGTTTGGGGCAGCATGAGTGTTGACTGCTGTGGGGATCTTCAGCTCATTGAGGGAACTATGAATGCCAACATGTACTGTGACATACTGATGCAGAGCATGATCTACTCCTTTTGGAACCTTGGCTGCAGGACAGTATTCCTGTATAACGACCCCAAACACCTCCAAGACCACCACTGCCTAGTTAAAGAAACTGAGGGTAAAGTTGCTGGACTGCCTAAGCATGTCTCCAGACCTAAACCCTATTGAGCATCTGTGGGGCATCGTCATATGGAAGGTGGAGGAATGCAAGGTCTCCAACATTACACCAGCTCCGTGATGTCATCATGGAAGAGTGGAAGTGGAAAAGGATTTCAGTGGCAACCTAAGATGCTCTAGTGAACTCTATGCCCAATAGAGATAAGGCAGTGCTTGAAAGTAATGGTGGCCACACAAATGTTGACACTTTGGGCACAATTTGTCCATTTTCTCTTAGGGTTGTACTCTCTTTTGAGGGAGGCAAGCAGTTTAAACAATGACTGTGTTGAGTTAATTAGATGACACACCAAATTTACACTGTTATACAAGCTGCACACGGAGTACATTTGTGATATACTGTATTTTTCACACCATAAGACGCACTTTTTCCCCAAAAAATTGGGGAGGAAAATGGGTGCGAATTATGGTGCGAACGCAGGCTTACCGGGGGATTGCGGCGGCAGAGGTGTGGCGATGCGGTGGTGGGCGGTGTGGAGTGCACCTGAGCAGGATCCCTTCCTCAGGATGCAGGTGGCAGAAATGTGTACACGCTGTGGCCCGGTGTCCACGCTGCTGTCTGGTGTCCACAGCGAGCGCATCACTGGTTTCCCTGTGGCCATCTTACTGAAGCCGTGGGCCACCGGAGGATTCAGGAAATTGGCCGCCAGAGTCCGCGCGTGCGCAGATTGAAATCTCGGCAGAACTCGGCTTCAGGAAAATGGTCACCGAGATCTCAATCTGCGCACGCACAGCCTCTGGCGGCCATTTTCCTGAAGCCTCCAGCGGCCCACGACTTCAGGAAGATGGCCGCAGGGAAACCGGTGATGCGCTCGCCGTGGACACTAGACAGCAGCATGGACACATTTCTGCCGCCGGCATCCTGAGAAAGGGACCCTGCTCTGGTGCTCTGCCTCACCGCCGACACCGGACCCGCAGCATCGCACCCTGAGACTGCAGCATTGCCCCACTTCTGCCACCGCTGGCATCCTGAGGAAGGGACCATGCCTCCTGTGACCCCACTGTACCATTGCCGGCCCTCAGGTAAGATACCTTAAATTCGGACAATAAGATGGACCCCCATCTCATAAAAATCTTTTTTCTGCTATTTTCCACCCCAAAATTTGTGGTGCGTTTTAAAGTCTGAAAAATACGGTACTGTATGTGAAAGTGCTCATAGAATGTACTGGGCAAATAGTTAAACGAACATACTTTTGGTAGCGATATGAAGACATCCTGAAGACCAAGCTATATTGAACAGAATAGTCATGTATACTTTTCAATACAACTAAATACTAGAAAAAAATGTAAATGATGGAAAAGGTTTATCTTAGTAATAATAATTAATTAAAGTAATATCAGTCTATGGCAGACAGTCAGCTATATGGACAAACAGTTCATTTCTGGCCATACATTTGGCAGGGCCATTTCAAGCTAATGTATACTTCGAATGCGGTGGATTGTCAAGGCAAATTTCAATTCCTTTCTAATTTAATTTGTTTAATTGAACATTAAATACGTTATATAATAATAACTGTTACATGTGTCAGATGTCACAATCCTAAAAATCTGACTTCCTACAGTCTCCAATCCTGATTATCACATTCACTCTAATGTAGAAGGAAAAACAAACTTTTCCCCTAATGTTCTGTGAGTTTGTGGTGAACTAGTCCGCCTCAAATTCTTTCCCGAGTCTCTCACCGCTATGGCTTTAAACTGAGAAATTCATTTTACAGCCCGAGCATTGAGAATGGAAAGTGTGATGATTTCGTTTCTAGACGAGGAGATCTTCTGCTAGTAACGTACCCGGACCATGCGCCTAAATGTCTGATAGCTGCTGTCTGCGTTTCATTTTATGGCAAATATTTGATTCTAGAAGTAAATAATAGAAATGTAATAACTGAGGTGCTCATCCATCGCTCAAGTCCAGTTTTCATAGAATTGAAGAGTAACCAGATAGAGTTTCCCTTTGGGGTAAAGGTCTGTGAGAAGTGCCTGTCATCCATATACAATGTGGCAGTGATTTATAACAGACCGTGCAGATATTAATACTTTCCTCCAGTTTCCAAGTGGTAAAGTAGAAAAATATAAATCTTAGATTTCTGTTTCCTGTGGGGCTCCGCTGCCTCGTAGTAGTGGAGGTCTTTGTGCATCTTGTTGAAGGTGGTGGGACAAGAATAGTGCAGCAGAGCAATGGGCTGTAAAGAAAGTTCCCCGCTGGAATGTGGAAATTGGGAGGTCAAATGTATCTTTTTAGTCCTCCAGGAAACTAATCAATGTGCCATGTTATAGCATTTGTCATGTTGTTCATACATGCAACAGGAACAGTGCGGCCTGTCAGATAGTCAATGTGATATGTGGTTTAGTAGAAATCCATATCATGTTATAGGGATCGCATGGCTCGGTGGTTAAGATGTTATGTCTGCTGAATTATCGGCACAGCTGATGCAAATAGCAAATGACATTGGATTTCAGCAACACTTGAGTGCATGTCTCGTGTGCAAAAGTGGTTGTCACTAGTGATGAGCGAATATACTCGTTACTCGAGATTTCCAGAGCACGCTCGGGGGTCCTCCCGAGTATTTTTTAGTGCTCAGAGATTTAGTTTTCTTCGCCGCAGCTGGATGATTTACAGCTATTAGCCAGCTTAATTACATGTGGGGATTCCCTAGCAACCAGGCAACCCCCACATGTACTCAGCCTGCCTAACAGATGTAAATCATTCAGCTGCGGCAAGAAAAACTAAATCTCCGAGCACTAAAAAATACTCGGAGGACCCCCGAGCGTGCTCGGGAAATCTCGAGTAACGAGTATATTCGCTCAGCACTAGTTGTCACTCGTCAAGTCCATACAGCCTTTGACCTTACAAAACAAGACTAGGGATGAGCAGACCCGTGGAAGTTCGGGTTCTGGGTTCGGTTCGGGTTCCAGAACTGCACCCAAACAAGAACCAGAACGCGAATCCCAATCAAAATAATGAAGTTCGTGTTTGGCGTTTAGCGCTGGACACTAACTGCCCATTACGCCCCCTCTGAATGGATATGGCTTCTGCATTTCCCCCTTTTATAAGGACAATAGACATATATCCAGCTACGTCTTACAGATGTGCAGGCACGTGTACGGCGCTCCAACCCTTCGTAATAAATATTAGTCAAATCTGCACAATCACTTCTTCCACATATTAAAGCATCTATACTGTTTTATGTATATGTTAACCCCTTTCTAACCCAGACATTTTTCTTCTTTCCTATGCAAATTATCTCTTCAGAGAGGAAGAGGAGTTGAAATCTAGCACCACATATTGGAAGCAGCAATCTTAAAAAGTTAACATTGACCCTTCAATGAGCCTTGCCATATGATTTAGGATAAAAGCCAAACCAGAATTTCTGTTTGCAGACACTGTATTTCAGAGTGCTGTCCCTCATCAGTGCAAAGTGTGAGATATCATTTGGCAAGGTGACAGGCTCCGGACGGGGGGCTAAAGGGTAACGTTTCTCCAAGCCTGGCATGTCACAGTGAGGAGACTTAAGGCTATGTGCACACGTTGCAGATTTCCTGCAGATCCGCAGTGTTTTTTTCTGCTCAGAAACGCTGCAAATCCGCAAGTGATTTACAGTACAATGTAAATCAATGGGACGCACCTGTGTCTTCTGCCAAGAGATGCAGAATCCGCACAAAAAATTCCAGAGGCAAATCCGCAACGTGTGCACATAGCCTTTAAAGCCATGCATGCTCCAAAATATGCAACTTGTCTCTTCAAGAGGAAGAGGACTGGAACTCTAGCAAGGCTCATTGAAGGGTCAATGTTGACCTTTAGGATCGCTGCTTCCAATAGGTGGCGCTAGAGTTCAAGTCCTCTTCCTCTCTTAAGAGAACATTTGCATAGTTGAAGAGTACTGAGGCTGGCAGTGAAAGTGTCAGCACATGCACCTTCCTCTGTGCTAGTCCTGTGTATACATATTACATAGACATTACTAGAATTAGGGTCACAACCGCTGACACATGTCCTGACCCTGTCACTGCCATCATCTGTCCTCTGAGGACTTTCTGATATCCGTGCAGCTCAAGACAGTCAAATATACTGGAGAACAGGAGGTGTTTGAAAGACATTTACATGCAATTTTCTTTACAGGAATGAAGACAAATCTAATAAAGTGGTTTTCAAAGTCTTTCTTTATTTCCATGCCAAACAAAATTACAAAAACAATTCTAAGTTTAATTACTCTTTGAGCTTTTAGGGTGCTTTCACATTGTGTTCTGTCACACACTCGGTGGCCTCGAAGGGGGCTTACTTCCAAACCCCCTCGCAAAATGGGATTTGAGCGTTTACACCGACTGGGCCCTAGACTGTAATGGTGTCGACATAGTGAACGTGTGCTCTGCCATGCATCATTTTCGAGCGTATATGACCATTAAATGTGAGTGGTTGTGTCTACAGATGGGCGAATTTGTCAGGGCTTACTCGGCAAGCTCTAGCGCTTACAGTGGGAACCCGGATACATGGATCGCTCCGGCCGATCAGCTGTTCGGCTCCGCAGCTACATGTGACACGGCTGTGTCAGTCACATTACTTGCATGGAGAGACTGTCGAATAAGCAGGGACCTGATCAAATTCGTCCATCTCTAGTTGTGTCCACATAGGCTCTGACTGTCCAATCAGTGCCAGACTGATTACCGAAAAAAAGTGGTTAGGTACCGTGTTAGCCAGTAAAAAAAATATAGAGAGTGCTCTCAGTGGGAGAGACAAAATAGGAATCTTGTGGGTGTGATACCTTTTAATGGCTAACATGACTGTGTTTTGACATGCCAAAGGGAAAGGTAACACCCATTTGTAAATGTAAACATTTACAAGATGAATAACAGAGGGGCAGCACAATGCCGAAGTGAAGAATTGGTATTTCATTGGGAATACAAGTTTGTACAAAAGTAGGCATATGAGGAGTACAAGTGTGAGGCTGTCTGATCTCGTGTCTGTAAGGTTGGGGATCGTTGGGTTATGTGTTAAAATGATTATCTAAAACTACAGCATCCACATGCTCTATCAAATGCATGAAATCCAACAGAGATGCCGTAACAGTCCCTGAGATGACACTTCATTGCAACTTCCAGAGTAAAGCGTGTCATTTAGGACCCAATCAGGACCTACATTCAGCACAGAGAGTCCCATAGAACTGAATCCCAGTACCGCACACTCATGCATTAAGTGTCCCTCCAGGCATAATGTACCCATCACCTAATCTGACATGGGGACAGGACTGTACGCTGAGCAGCAAACATGTCCCGACTACTGTGCATGGGTGCTCCTATTAATGGAAATTGCGTGGAAGAGCACGCATGAGGCAATGCAACATTTTCAATTGTTACTACACAACCTAAGATGACAACTAAAGGGCAGAAGGTTAAAGCACCCATAAATATTAATTACACATAAAGTCTGTAAACCCTTTTACCAGGACAGAAAGAGAATGTCAAAATAAAACTTCAAAAGTTTATTGAAAAATTTCTATAAAATACATACATAAAAAAATTAGTCGTAAAGCAAGGAATATCTCAAGGGTCCCCAGGAAGGCAGAAATGTAGCAAAACGCGCGTCGGGGTTTGTGGGACACACCATACCTGATCTTCCATCCCCTCCACAGAGCTATTCACTTTTACACATCTAAGGTAATACTATTTATCGCTCGGACACTATTTTCATTCGATGACATACATCTGACTGGCTTTTATATTTTACAATAGGAGTATTATATAGGAGTTTAACATTTATGCACAAGTCTAGCACTGAACTTTACAAATATATATGACTGAAAATGTATAGTCCTGTACATCTCACATCTGTCTTTTCAATGTGATGGCTAATCACAATACCAGTCTGTCATTGTAAATTTGTTTACTGTTAACGATATCTATAACTTTGTATGTAACCCCTTTTCACATGTACAGCACCATGGAAATAATGGTGCTATATAAATAAATAATAATAATAAGGCATCTATTACTGTAGTGAAATGGGTAGACACATACAATTTTTTACATACTTACGGCACTAATTCCCATATCTACAGAAAACTAAACATGTGTAACCTTATCGAGCTGGTCTTACAGATATTCAGGCCTGATATGTCCCCCGAGGTTATACCTTGTTCTATATTTTATATGCTGATCCCCCCAAGATCCTGGAAGTTGAATTCACACCAATCAAACATGGATCACTGATGCTAAATTGTAGGAAAATCTTTTAAAGGGAAGCTGTCAGTAGGTTTTTGCTCTGTAATCTAATGGTAGCACGATGTAGAAGCTGAGACACTGAAGTCAGTGATGTGTCACTTATTATGCTGTGTGCTCTTGATCAGCAGGAGGTTATCACTGCCGGATTAAAGCTCACGTGCCTTCTGGTCCATCATGCCCCACAGCACTAATAAGCAGCTCACTGTCAGTATTCAACGTACACAGAAAGTAGTGGTGTGGGCGAGGTTAACGTTCTCAGCTCTGCTACATCTAAGACCTCTGATTGTATCACAACAGCTGCACCCAGTAAACTAAGTAACACATCCTTGGAATCAGGGTCTCATTATGCTGCTTTCAAATGAGGTAGCAAAAACCTGGTTACAGATTCCCTTTAAGTGACCTTTTTCACTTGGAAGCTATGGTTATAGAAAGATCTTGCTCCTTTCCGCATTACTAAGTCTGCTACAAATAAAAATGTCTCATTACTAATTATTGGCATCTATTGGTGGAATTATATTTTCATCTTCTCATTACATCATCGGTCCTTTATGTGGGGCTTTCCAACAAAGACTTATTTGTATCACAATGTTTGGCTTTCTTGTAAGTCCTCGTAAGGCTTCTTTGTATGGAATATAATTAGATCTTTCTTGTAATCCGCTTCTGTTCTTTTATATTGTACAATGGACTAAGATTTTCCTTTCTTGGCCATAGTGGAAGCCAAAATTATACTGTCAAAAGTTCACAATGATTCCGGCATGTCGAGGCTTCCAGTAGTAATTAGTGAATGCACCTTTGTTGTCCTGCACAGAATGTTCTCCATTGTCAGCACGGAAGGTAAATGGGACAAGGACCGATGGTATCCTTCACATTTCCCTCCATAATTGTACTGGTGACCTGCAGTCTGCTCCAAATCACTGGGAGTGGATCACACTGATAGACAACACTTTGCACTTTATGGGTGTGTGTGGTTGTGCACGTTTGTGTGTCACTATGGCAGGTCCAGCCCATTGGGCTCCTCTTTGCTTTTGACTTTTCCTTAGAGTATATAGTGAACAGCGCTCCATCCAGGTGTAAAAGTCTTCAAAACAAACTTTATTTAAGCCATGGTAAAATAGCGACGTTTCGACCACATCATGGTCTTTATCAAGCATACAATAAGATATACAGGGCTGTCTTAAGTAGTGTGGGTGCCACACAGTGCACCAATCACCACTCAGTACCGCCCATTCTATACAATTAGCAAATATCATGTAAAAAACAAACATCAGTGGTATATATACATAATCAATCACAAAAATTATCCATATAGTGTATAGAGCTTACCAAACCTTATCACAGTTGTGCGTTGATCTTCACATATTCCCTCATGATCGGTCAGCTGTCATATTCTATTTACACCATCACCATGGGGACAGACCGTCCCCCGGCAATCCTAAGGTGTATCACGCCATCCAATGTAAATTCATGGCGCCAAAGAAGACAGCAACCAATCCATGTATCCGATATCACAAGCACCCCAATCTGTACCAATCACCGGGGATCTAACATAAATGCAGGTCACCATATCGGGATTATACTGCCGGGTCTCCTGGGACACCATACAACGTCAACACGCTGCGCCGTCGCAGGAGGAAGGCGGCGAGCCAACATCACGTGACCGCGACTGCCGCTCGAACCCCGTCAAAGAGCGCACGCGTCAACTCCCGGACATCCCCTAACAGGGCGCCGGAAGAGAGCGCATGCGCACAACGCACGGCCGAAGCCGCATCGCATGACCACAGTGCTAGCCCGCCCTCTCCATCCGCGCAGGCGCCCGCGCCAAAAGACTATGGGACGTCTCTATCACCAATGTGAAGGGAACTGGAGCGCCTGCGCGTTAAGCCCTAAAAAGGGAACCAAACCACGCAAGCGCATAACCGCATAAACTTAACATATCGGAGGGTACACCCCTCTATCATAGACATTGCTCCCCATCACATAAACCAGAAAAAGGAGTAAAAAACAGACCAAACGAAAACACTATAAGGCATTGGAAGAATACCCATCATCATAAAACATATATGCATTTTCACAGTACCGTGCGACAGTCGGCCAGCAAAAAAGGAGCTCAAATATATAAATAAATATCCATTTATTGTCAAACCATGATCCAAATTTGACCAATCCATCCAGCCACCGACTGTCACTGGGTAACCTGAAAAATACAAAATAAAACCAAGTATTATCAAAAATTGTGAAAAACCCACAAATATAAAAACACACACACATCGATAAAAACCGCCACACCATAAAATCTAAGGCACATCAGGCACAGGAGAGTAGATTAAAGTCTAAATTTAGACCCTTAGGCTGAAGGGACCCCAATGTGTAGATCCACCTCATCTCTTTTGTTTTTAGCATTTGTACCCTATCTCCACCTCTCCTTAGCACAGGAACACTATCAATGACCCTAAATCTCAGTTGATTCACAGAGTGTCTTTTCTCTATAAAGTGCCTAGGAACTGGTAGATCTGTCAGGCTCGTCCTTATGGTGCTCTTATGCTTACTAATACGATTCTTCACCTCCATCGTGGTCTCACCCACGTATGTCAAGCCACATGGGCACACAAGCATATACACCACATAGCTCGACAAACAGGTATATCTCTCTTTCAAAAAAATCTTCTTACCCGTATGGGGGTGATAAAAGAACTCACCCTTCAGCATATTGTTGCAACAAGCGCAGCTCAAACATGGAAAATTCCCATGTCTGGCTGCGCTCAATAGACGTTGAGTGGTGGTCTTTTCAGTGCCGATGTCGGAATTCACCAGCCTGTCTCTTAAGTTCCGACCTCTCCTAAACGACATCATTGGGAGGGCTTTAAAACCCATAACCGAAGGAAGCCCCCGTTGTAGAAGTGCCCAATGTTTTTTCAAAACTGAACCAATCTGTTTACTAGCAGAATTGTATGTGGACACAAAAGGAATACGTTCACAAGATTGTCTATTGGCTGACCTGCTTCGAATGCTCGTACGTGAGAGATCGCGAGCCCTAGCTTTGTACCTATTGACCTCCACACTTGGGTATCCTCTCCTCAGAAATTTGGAGCACATCTCCTCTAATCGCAAATCCACCCTTTCCTCGTCTGACACAATCCGCCTCACCCGCAACAATTGACTCCAAGGCAAGGAACTGACCATCCTCCTAGGATGATCACTGTTAAATAGCAGAAGGCTATTTCTGTCTGTCTCCTTGACATAAATGTCCGTCCTCAATGTAGACCCTTCCTTATATACCAATGTATCTAAAAATTGTACCTGGGAGGTTGAATGGGTAAGGGTAAATTTCAATTCCGGGTATATCCCATTGATTTCACCCCAGAACTCTTCCAGTCCCCGTAAATCACCATCCCATATAACAAAGATATCATCAATATACCGCCACCAGGCTCTGACATGGCGCCAGAGGTTGGAATTGTACACGAACCTGTCCTCAAGTACCGCCATGTAGATGTTAGCATACGTAGGGGCCACATTGGACCCCATGGCGGTACCCCTCAACTGCAGGAAGTAATCATCCCCAAAGAGGAAATAATTCCTCCTGAGGATGAATTCCAGCAGCGAGAGGACAAGCCGTGCACACTCTGGGGCCATGTCAGAGCCCGATAGCATAGAGGCAGGGCCGGACTGGCCATAGGGCAGTTCTGGCAAATGCCAGAAGGGCCGATGGCAGTAGTGGGCCGCTTGAGTGTGCCGCTGTCGGCACTCTTCCCCCCGCTGTCGCGGCACACTCCCGGCCCCGCATTCAACTATACCGGCGTGTTGAATGCAATGATGGAGGAGAGTGCGTCTGTTGACGCCCCCTCTCCCATCATTCCCCGCTCTGCCTGCCGCTGACACTGCGGGTGCGCGATGACGTCATATCATCGCGCACCTGCAGTGTGACCGGGCGCCGGGCAGACTGCAACTGCTGAGACCGGAGCCAGAGGAGAGCAGCGCGGGGCACGAGGAGAGAGGTGAGTAGAGTGTTTTTTTTTTTTTTAACAAAGAGTGATGAGTGGATTGTGGAGCTATTGGGGGGGGGGGACTGCCTGCCTGCCTGCATTCCATTCTATGGGGGCTGCCTGCCTGCATTCCATTCTATGGGGGCTGCCTGCCTGCATTCCATTCTATGGGGGCTGCCTGCCTGCATTCCATTCTATGGGGGCTGCCTGCCTGCATTCCATTCTATGGGGTCTGCCTGCCTGCATTCCATTCTATGGGGGCTGCCTGCCTGCATTCCATTCTATGGGGGCTGCCTGCCTGCATTCCATTCTATGGGGGCTGCCTGCCTGCAGTACATTCTATGGGGGCTGCCTGCCTGCAGTACATTCTATGGGGGCTGCCTGCCTGCATTCCATTCTATGGGGGCTGCCTGCCTGCATTCCATTCTATGGGGGCTGCCTGCCTGCATTCCATTCTATGGGGGCTGCCTGCCTGCATTCCATTCTATGGGGGCTGCCTGCCTGCAGTACATTCTATGGGGGCTGCCTGCCTGCATTCCATTCTATGGGGGCTGCCTGCCTGCATTACATTCTATGGGGGCTGCCTGCCTGCATTCCATTCTATGGGGGCTGCCTGCCTGCATTCCATTCTATGGGGGCTGCCTGCCTGCATTCCATTCTATGGGGGCTGCCTGCCTGCATTCCATTCTATGGGGGCTGCCTGCCTGCATTCCATTTTATGGGGGCTGCCTGCCTGCATTCCATTCTATGGGGGCTGCCTGCCTGCAGTCCATTCTATGGGGGCTGCCTGCCTGCAGTCCATTCTATGGGGGCTGCCTGCCTGCAGTACATTCTATGGGGGCTGCCTGCCTGCAGTACATTCTGTGGGGGCTGCCTGCATTACATTCTATGGGGGCTGTGCTGCATTATATTGTATGGTGGCTGCCTGCATTACATTCTATGGGGCTGGCTGCATTATATTCTATGGGGCTGGCTGCATTCCATTCCATGGGCATGTGCTGCATTATATTCTATGGGGCTGGCTGCATTCCATTCCATGGGCCTGTGCTGCATTATATTCTATGGGGCTGGCTGCATTCCATGGGCCTGTGCTGCATTACATTCTATGGGGCTGGCTGCATTCCATTCTATGGGTCTGTGCTGCATTATATTCTATGGGGCTGGCTGCATTCCATTCTATGGGAGCTGTGCTGCATTATATTCTATGGGGTTGTGCTGCATTATATTCTATGGGGGCTGTGCTGCATTAAATTCTATGGGGGCTGTGCTGCATTAAATTCTATGGGGCTGGCTGCATTACATTCTATGGGGGCTGTGCTGTATTACATTCTATGGGGGCTGTGCTGCATTACATTCTATGGGGGCTGTGCTGTATTACATTCTATGGGGGCTGTGCTGTATTATAGTCTATGGGGGCTGTGCTGCATTACATTCTATGGGGGCTGTGCTGCATTAAATTCTATGGGGCTGTGCTGTATTACATTCTATGGGGGCTGTGCTGTATTACATTCTATGGGGGCTGTGCTGCATTACATTCTATGGGGGCTGTGCTGTATTACATTCTATGGGACTGGGCTGCATTGCATTCTATGGGTGCTGTGCTGTATTACATTCTATGGGGCTGTGCTGTATTATAGTCTATGGGCGCTGAGCTGTATTACATTCTATGGGGCTGTGCTGTATTATAGTCTATGGGGGCTGAGCTGTATTACATTCTATGGGGCTGTGCTGTATTACATTCTATGGGGGTTGTGCTGTATTACATTCTATAGGGACTGTGCTGCATTACATTCTATGGGGACTGTGCTGCATTACATTCTATGGGGGCTGTGCTGCATTACATTCTATGGGGGGCTGTGCTGCATTACATTCTATGGGGGCTGTGCTGCATTACATTCTATGGGGGCTGTGCAGCATTACATTCTATGGGGGCTGGGCTGCATTACATTCTATGGGGACTGTGCTGTATTATAGTCTATGGGGGCTGTGCTGCATTACATTCTATGGGGGCTGAGCTGTATTATAGTCTATGGGGGCTGAGCTGTAATGTTGGATACAGCTGTAATTATATGTTATATAGTTGTGTTACACTCCCCTCACTTCTTGTAGCCTACAAGTGTACAAAGATATTATACAGTCACCATGCGACAAGTGGGCCTGTGTGACTTCAAATGCCAGGGCTGAATTTTAGTCCCAGTCTGGCCCTGCGTAGAGGATACCGCTTCCAGGCCCTTCTCGTGTTCAATTGAGGTATATAGCGATACCACATCAAATGAGGCCAAAATGGTAGACTCAGAGACCACCAGTTCACTGATCTTATCCAGAAAGTCATCAGTATCCTTAATGTATGACCTCGCATTAATTGCAAAGGGGCGAAGCACCTTGTCTAAGAAAATCGCAGTCTTGTTAAACAGTGAACCTCTACCGGACACAATCGGCCTGCCCGGCGGGTTAAACAAGTCTTTGTGGATCTTAGGTAGTGTATATATCACAGGCACCACCGGAAAGTCCACTATCAAATATTCTGACACCTTAAGGTCAATGAGTCCCATGGAGAGGGAGTCACTGACCATAAGTTGTAGTTCCCTCTGGAACCGAATGGTAGGGTTACAAGACAGCTTCTCATACACCAAATGATCCCCTAGCTGACGTTGTACTTCACTCTTGTACTTGAGGGTGTCCATCACAACCACCGCACCACCTTTATCCGCCGGCTTGATAGTCAAGGCAGCATTCTTAGCTAGTGTGTCCATAGTTGATATCTCCAATACAGACATATTATATCTAGACCTAGGTCTAAAGGTAGTCCTTATTTTATCAACGTCCCTCTGGACAAGCTCAATATAGGACTCCACAAAGTGGTTCCTATTCGGTGGCTGAAATTTGCTTTTATTATAGAGTCCTACCTTCTGTAAAGAAAAAGCACCAATAGACTCCTCGGTCCCCACATTACTCTCAGTCCCTTTATCGGAGAAAAATGATGAAAGTCTCAATCTCCTAAAAAATGCCTGCAAATCCACTTCAATACCAAACCAGTCTGGATTATTGGTGGGGCAGAAGGACAAACCCCTAGATAACACTTTAATTTCAATTTCTGATAGTGTAACAGATGAAATATTTACCACCAGCTGGTCGTCCATCACTGGTTGTCCCTCATGTTCCTCGTTTTCATTGTGGTGTTCCGCATCGGGCGCTGTTCTTTCGACGATCCCTTGTTTCCTGTGCTTCCAACCCCCTCGGCGGCCTCGCCTCCTGGAGTGGTCTTTTCCACCCTCTCCTTTCCTAAAAAATGGGACGCTCTATTACTGCTCCCTGCCGCAGATTCATCCGTAGAGTCAGATTCGGCTGTTGTGAAACCAAAGTTGGACTGCTTCCTTCCTTGCTGTCTTTTATGTCTTCTAGAGGTCACAAATCTACCCCGTCCACCCCCGGATTGTTGATTGGATCTCATCTGCCACGAGAAGACACGGCCCACACGGTAGTCCTCAGCATCCCGAAACCACTTATTCCTCTTAGTGGTCTCGATGTCAGCTCTAAATTTCACAAGATTTTCCTCGATCTTAATTTTCAAAGGACCCCAGACCAGTGCTGTCAGTTGTCTCCTGATTTGTTCCTCCAGATCAAGTACGTTCTTTTTAATCAACTCCATTTCCCTTTTCAGGAATTCGATGTTTAACAGCATTATATCAAACGCATATTTGTTGGAGATTGATTCAAACTTCATACAAAATTGCACATTGTCCGGTAACAGAGTCAGTCTCAAATGTGGCCGTAATCCCCTCGGGATCCTCCTAGCTCTGAAATATTCAGTCAAAGTCATAACATGGAGTTCCAGAGAGATAAGTCTCCTCCTCTCATTCTCCCATTTTTTCCGGAGCATGTCCGAGGTTGGTGTGCTCAAGAAGGTCGAGTCCATATTTGTGCCAGATAAAATGCGTGAGGCGTCATCATCGGTGTATGAAAAAATCATGGCATTTTCTAGATCACCCACATCTAGATTAGCAATAGCCTCCATATTTATATTCAGGGTGCAGGTCAGTCTAGGTTCCAACAATCCATAAAAAGCAAAACAGGCTGACAGCACTCACTGTTTACTGGGGCGCTCGTTCCACATCCAGGGAACCGTCTTGGATATCATCAGACCAAAGAGTATATAGTGAACAGCGCTCCATCCAGGTGTAAAAGTCTTCAAAACAAACTTTATTTAAGCCATGGTAAAATAGCGATGTTTCGACCACATCATGGTCTTTATCAAGCATACAATAAGATATACAGGGCTGTCTTAAGTAGTGTGGGTGCCACACAGTGCACCAATCACCACTCAGTACCGCCCATTCTATACAATTAGCAAATATCATGTAAAAAACAAACATCAGTGGTATATATACATAATCAATCACAAAAATTATCCATATAGTGTATAGAGCTTACCAAACCTTATCACAGTTGTGCGTTGATCTTCACATATTCCCTCATGATCGGTCAGCTGTCATATTCTATTTACACCATCACCATGGGGACAGACCGTCCCCCGGCAATCCTAAGGTGTATCACGCCATCCAATGTAAATTCATGGCGCCAAAGAAGACAGCAACCAATCCATGTATCCGATATCACAAGCGCCCCAATCTGTACCAATCACCGGGGATCTAACATAAATGCAGGTCACCATATCGGGATTATACTGCCGGGTCTCCTGGGACACCATACAACGTCAACACGCTGCGCCGTCGCAGGAGGAAGGCGGCGAGCCAACATCACGTGACCGCGACTGCCGCTCGAACCCCGTCAAAGAGCGCACGCGTCAACTCCCGGACATCCCCTAACAGGGCGCCGGAAGAGAGCGCATGCGCACAACGCACGGCCGAAGCCGCATCGCATGACCACAGTGCTAGCCCGCCCTCTCCATCCGCGCAGGCGCCCGCGCCAAAAGACTATGGGACGTCTCTATCACCAATGTGAAGGGAACTGGAGCGCCTGCGCGTTAAGCCCTAAAAAGGGAACCAAACCACGCAAGCGCATAACCGCATAAACTTAACATATCGGAGGGTACACCCCTCTATCATAGACATTGCTCCCCATCACATAAACCAGAAAAAGGAGTAAAAAACAGACCAAACGAAAACACTATAAGGCATTGGAAGAATACCCATCATAACTTTTCCTTGTCAAAGTCCTCTCCTTTCAAGAGTCATGATACCTTCTTTTTTTGTGAAATCAAACTGTCCACTTAGGAAGCAACACTGTTTGACAATCAATTTCACATGCTGTTGTGCAAATGGAATAGACAACAGATGGAAATTATTGGCAATTATCAAGACACACTCAATAAGGGAGTACTAGTGATGAGCGAGTGTACTCGTTGCTTGGGTTTTCCAGAGCACGCTTGGGTGATCTCCGAGTAATTATGACTGCTCGGAGATTTAGTTTTCCTTGCCTCAGCTGGATGATTTGCGGCTACTAGACAGCTTGATTACATGTGGGGATTCCCTAGCAACCAGGCAACTCCCACATGTACTCAGGCTGGCTATCAGCCGTAAATCATCCAGCTGAGGCAAGGAAAACTAAATCTCCGAGCAGTCATAAATACTCGGAGGTCACCCGAGCGTGCTCGGGAAAACCTGAGCAAAGAGTATATTCGCTCATCACTACTCAGTACCAATGCTTTCTGGCTGATGTTTTGGTCACTTTTGAATGTTGGTTGTGCTTTCACACTCGTGGTTGCATGAGACGGACTCTACAACCCACACAAGTGGCTCAAGTAGTGCAGCTCATCCAGCATGGCACATCAATGCGAGCTGTGACAAGAAGATTTGCTGTGTCTGTCAGCGTAGTGTCCAGAGGCTGGGGCCCTACCAGGAGACATGCCAGTACACCAGGAGATGTGGAGGGGGCCGTAGGAGGGCAACAACCCAGCAGCAGGACCGCTACCTCAACCTTTGTGTAAGGAGGAACAGGAGGAGCACTGCCAGAGCCCTGCAAAATGACCTCCAGCAGGCCACAAATGTGCATGTGTCTGCACAAATGGTTAGAACCTGACTCCATGAGGATGGTCCGAGTGCCCAACGTCCACAGATGTGGATTGTGCTCACAGCCCAACAGTGGTGCGGTGTAACGCAGTCCGTAGTAGTGCGGTGTAACGCAGTCCGTTAACCCTGCCATTAACCCTCTAAGTGTGACCAACTTTTTACTATTGATGCTTCCTATGCTTCTTGATCTTGATCTTGATCTCACCATTCTTCTTCTCTGCCTTTCTGATGTTTTTCTTGGCCTGCCACTTCTGGCCTTAACAAGAACTGTACCTGTGTTCTTCCATTTCCTTACTATGTTCCTCACAGTGGAAATTGACAGGTTAAATCTCTGAGACAGCTTTTTGTATCATTCCCCTGAACAACTATGTTGAATAATCTTTGTTTTCAGATCATTTGACAGTTGTTTTGAGAAGCCCATGATGCCACTCTTCAGAGGAGATTCAAACAGGAGAACAACTTGCAAGTGTCCACTTTAAGTAGCTTTTCTCATGATTGCATACACCTAGCTATGAAGTTCAAAACTCATTGAAGTTACAAAACCAAAAAAAGTGCTTTAGTAAGTCAGTAAAAAGTAGGTAGGATTATTTAAAACAAGAAAATGATAAGGGTGCCCATACTTATGAACCCGTCAAATTTTGTTTGAATGCACATTGCACATTTTCTGTTAGTACAATAAACCTCATTTCAAGGCAGAAACATTACTGTGTCCAACAGTTATTAGATATATGAAACTGAAATAGCTGTTGCAAAATAAACCATTTTTATAAAACATTAAGCTTAAGATTAATAGGGGTGCCCAAACTTTTTCATATGACTGTATATATATATATATATATATATATATATATATATATATATATATATATATATATATGTGTGTGTATATATAAAAGCAAAAAAAGGAAAACAGCACAAAAAAATGAAAAAAGTGGGCTTTAATGCATGAACGGCGTGGCAACGTATCGGATATGGTATCCTTTTTCAAGCCATATACATATACATATATACATATACAGCTCTGGCAAAAATTAAGAGACCACTGCACAGTTTTATAAAACTCAGCTTCTCTACATGTCTGACAGACATTCCTTTCCAGTGTCAGTTGAATTCCAACCAGCATACACCTCATTCTACTCAATGTGCTTCTGATTAGGTGATCACCTGAACCAAATCTTATTTAATGAAGGAAAGTATAAAAAACACTGCTGTGGTGTTCACAATCCTCTTGCAGTAGGACAAGCTGGATAGCAAAACAAGTGCTAGTAATATCTCAAAAGTAATAGGAATGGAATGAAAAAATAACTTTTAACCATGCCAAAGGAGTTGAAAAGAAAAGTCTTGAGCGAGGAAAAGAAGGGCTCAATTCTGGCTTTACTAGCAGAGGTGATACAGTGAGCGTCATGTTGCCTCCATTCTTAAAATTTTTAAGATGGCAGTCCATTACAACAAGGTCAAGCAGCAGACATTGGGGACAACAAAGCTACAGACCGGCAGAGGGCAAAAACGACTCTCCACTGACCGGGATGACCGTCATCTTATTCGAATGTCACTCAGCAACCGCAGGATGACATCAAGTGACCTACAAAAGGAATGGCAAATGGCAGCTGGGGTGAAGTGCATGGCAACAACAGTTCATAACAGACTCCTAGAGGCAGGATTCAAGTCATGTAAAGCTATGAAAAAAGCCTTTCATCAATGAGAAGCAAAGGAGAGCCAGGCTGAAGTTTGCCAAATACCGTAAGGATTGGACCACAGAGGACTGGAGTAAGGTAATTTTCTCTGATGTGTCTACGGGTATGTGCACACATAGGTGGGATGTCTGCGGATTTTTCCACACCTGTTTTTGTAAATCCGCAGGTAAACCGCACTGCGGATTACCTACGGATTCATTGTGGAATTACCGCGGATTTTCCGCGTTTTTTGTGCTAATTCCACCTGCAGTTTTACACCTGCGGATTCCTATTATGGAGCAGGTGTAAACCGCAGCGGAATCCGCACAAAGAATTGACATGCTGCGGAATGTAAACCACGGCGTTTCCTGGGTTTCATGTGCACTGCGGATTTTGTTTTCCATAGGCTACATGGTAGTGGAAACTCATGGAAAACTGCTGCAGATCCACAGCGTCAAAACCGCTGCGGATCCGCAGCAAATTCCGCACCGTGTGCACATACCCTAATTTTCAGCTTTGCCCAACACCTAGTCATCTAATGGTTTGACGGAAACCTTGAGAGGCGTACAAGCCACAGTGTCTTGCACCCTCTGTGAAATTTGGTGGAGGATCGGTGATGATCTGGGGATGCTTCAGCAAGGCTGGAATTGGGCAGGTTGTTCTTTGCGAAGGACGTATGAATCAAGCCGCATACAAGGTTATCCTGGAAAAACAGTTGATTCCTTCTGCTCAGGCAATGTTCCCCAATACTGAGGTCTGGTTTTTCCAGCAGGACAATGCGCCATGCCACACAGGTCAATCAAGGTGTGGATGAAGGACCACCACATCAAATCACTGACATGGCCAGCCCAATCTCCAGACCTGGACCCCATTGAAAACCTCTGGAATGTAATCAAGAGGAAGATGGAAAGTCACAAGCCATCAAACAAAGAAGAACTGTTAAGTTTTTGATTTAGAAGTAGTGTGAAAGACTGGTGGAAAGCATGCCAAGACACATGAAAGCTGTGATTAAAAATCATGGTTATTCCACAAAATATTGATTTCTTAACTCTTCCTGAGTTAAAACATTAGTATTGTTGTTTCTAAATGATTATGAACTTGTTTTCTCTGCATTATTGGAGGTCTGCAATTATTTGAGGCTCTGCATTGTTTTTGTTATTTTGACCATTTCTGATTTTCAGAAAATAAATTCAAAATTTAGCGCTTTGAAATTCGGAGACATGTTGTCAGAAGTTTATAGACTAAAAGAACAATTTACATTTTACTAAAAAATATACCTATAAAGGGAAAAATCAGACAAACTGAAAATTTTGCAGTGGTCTCTTAAGTTTTGCCAGAGCTGTATATGTAGTATTCAGGGCCGTATTTAGAGTTTATGCTGCCCTAGGCACTTTTAATGCTGCCTTCCCCATTGTTGAGTATGACACTATCGGCAGTGACTGTGCCATAAATCGCTGATGTGAAAGTCGCCTTTTGCAGCAGATCGGGCAGTTTTTCTGCATCTGCCGCGTAACGGATCACTTACGGCAACACTGCCTTCGGCCTCATTCATTCCCTATGGGACTTGCGGACATGTGCGGCACTTGCAGTTTTGCCACGATCCGGCAAATGCGGTACTTGCAGCAATGGAAAAAAACACTTCAAGCACTGTTTTTGTCTCACCGCAAGTGCCGCACATGTCCGCAAGTAGCCATCACTACCTGTCCCTGCACCTTGCTAGCTCATCCCTAACCATCCCTCCCTAACCTAAAACTGCACTATAAAGCTTTAGAAAAACAATTTATTAAATGGAGTCTGTCACCCCAAAAATCATATGAAATAAGGCCGCCGGCATCAGGGGTTTATCTACAGCATTTTGTAATGTATTCTGTAATGCTGTAGATAAGCCCATAAGTCCTCTTCTTGTCTTCCTGCCGTGGCCCCGGCGCAGGCATATTTTGTCTGCCCTGTTGAGGGCAGAGCAAAGTACTGCAGTGCGCAGGTGCCGGGAAAGGTCAGAGAGGCCCAGCGCCTGCGCACTGCAGTACTTTGCTCTGCCCTCAACAGCGCAGACAAAGTACCCCTGCCCCGGAGTCACAGCAGGAAGACAAGAGGAAATCATCGTATGAAGATGGGAAGCGCTGGACCTGCACCACGACGCCCATCGGACCGGACCGCCCCTGGGTGAGTATAATCTAACCTGTTTTTCTTACCTTTCAGGATACATCGGGAGGCTTATCTACAGCATTCCAGAATGCATTACAGAATGCTGTAGATAAGCCCCTGATGCCGGTGGCCTTATCTCATATACGATTTTTGGGAGACAGACTCCCTTTAAGTGACATATTCCTATGATAATGAGGGCTCCAGTGTATGGCGTAGACTGGGACGGGCAGTCTCTGGGTCTCCATTCGCTCTCTGTGCACACCCTCAGTCCCTGCCTCATTGCCTGTGCACAGACATCCCTTCACCGGACCCAGTAACCACCGCTCACAGCATACCGGCAGAAGTGTATCTAGGGTTTCTGGCACCAGGGGCAAGAATTCAGTTTGGCGCCCCCCCAGGACATATGCGATTTGCACTTAGTCATGTATCCACGAGCTCCTGTCCCTAATGCTCTCAATGTTCAGTGAAAAACAGAGAAGCAGAACAGAAGCTCGTTGTCACAGGACCACAAGTATGAAAGTCGCATATGAGTGAAGTGTCCATGTGACGACTACTGCAAGCTGCAGAGCTGAATCCTGACATCGCAGGCTTCTGAATTCTCACAACTAATGCACTGCACACTTTTAGGATTCTCCCTTGCCGGTGGACAGTCATGTCAGCACAAGCATGCGATTTGTATACTTCTGATCACATTCCGACTAGACGTGCCCGTCCTCACTCAGTTGATTTTCATTGAGTGAGGCCACTTGTCTAGTCAGCACATGACTGCATGTATGTAAATCACCAGCATGAGAGAATCCTGACAGTGGGCAGTGCGCATTATGAGAATTCAGAAGTCTGTAGTCACAAAGAATGACTGCAGACTCATTACAAACCTGGACATTCCCTTTAATGCTCCTAACATAAATAAAAACATGAGAGTTAGTCAGTATCACAAATAACATTTACATCCAGGTACCTTATAGATGACGTGGTCTCTGGAGTTGTTCTCCTTCATTTCTTCATCTTGTCCAGACCCCATGATGAGTTTTGCCATCCACAGCCGTCTCTGCAGACTTCCATCTTCTCTGCTCTTTTGCAGAAAATCTCCACATGATGCCCTTAACCCCTTAACGACCGCCGATACGCCTTTTAACGGCGGCAGTTAAGGGTACTTAAACCACAGCGCCGTTAATTAAAAAATTGGAAAAAGTGAATAACGCCCCCCAGAGTCGGATTTTCTTTGGGGTCTCGGTTGCCGGGGGTAGCCGAGACCCCAGAGAACATGATTTGGGTATTTTTTACCGACCCCGAGTTGCGATCGCTGGTAATTAACCATTTACCGGCGGTTGCAACAAAAAAAAAACAACGCGATTTGCCATTTAATTTCTCTGTCCTCCGATGTGATCGCACATCGGAGGACAGAGAAATGGGGTTCCCGATCGCCGCCCGGCATCCGGAAGATCTTTGGGGTTTCGGCTGCTGGGGGTAGCCGAGACACCAAAGAACATGATCGGGGTCGGTTTTTACTGACCCCTGTTTTGCGACCACCGGTAAACGGTTAATTAAAAAATTTTTTTTATGTCATTCTCTGTCCTCTGATGTGGTCGCACATCAGAGGACAGAGAAATAGGGGGATCGGGAACCCTATTATACTTACCGGTGTCCCTGGGTCTTCCTGCTTCGGTAAGAAAATGGGGGCGCATGCGCAGTGCGCCCGCCATGATCTGCCGGCCAGCAGCGGAAGATTCTTCCTCTTGTTTTATTTTGGTCACTGTGAGATCCTATCACAGTGATCAAAATAAAAAAAATAGTAAATAACCCCCCCCTTTATCACCCCCTTAAGGTAAGAAAAAAATAATAAAATAAAAAAAATGCATGTATTTATATTTTCCAATTAGGGTTAGGGTTACGGGTAGGGTTAGGGGTAGGGTTAGGGCTAGGGTTAGGATATGTGCACACGTAGAATGGTCTTCTGCAGATTTTTCCGCAGCGGATTGGATAAATCCGCAGGGCCAAAACGCTGCGTTTTTCCTGCTAATTTATCGCTGATGTACTGCGGTTTTTGTGCGGATTCCCCTGCGGTTTTACACCTGCGGTTTTCTATTATGGAGCAGGTGTAAAACCGCTGCGGAATCCACAGAAAGAATTGACATGCTGCAGAATGTAAACCGCTGCGATTCAGCGTGTTTTTTTCCGCAGCATGGGCACAGCGTTTTATGTTTCCCATAGGTTTACATTGTACTGTAAACTCATGGGAAACTGCTGCGGACCCGCAGCTGCAAAAACGCTGCGGATCCGCAGCAAATCCGCAACGTGTGCACATAGTCTTAGGGTTAGGGCTTGGGTTAGAGCTAGGATTAGGGTTAGAACTAGGGTTAGGGCTAGGGTTAGGGTTGGGGCTAAAGTTAGGGTTAGGGTTGGGGCTAAAGTTAGGGTTACGGCTAGGGTTGCGGCTAAAGTTAGGGTTATAGTTGGGATTAGGGTTTGGATTGGGATTAGGGTTAAGGTTAGGGTTGGGATTAGGGTTAGGGGTGTATTGGGATTAGGATTAGGTTTTGAGTTTAGGGTTGAGATTAGGATTAGGGGTGTGTTGGGTTTAGGGTTTTGATTAGGGTTATGGTCAGCTTTGGGATTAGGGTTAGGGGTGTTTTGGGGGTTAGGGTTGTGATTAGGATTATGGATCGGGTTGGGATTAGAGTTAGGGGTGTATTGGGGTTAGGGTTGGAGTTAGAATTGGGGGGTTTCAACTGTTTAGGTACATCAGGGGGTCTCCAAACGAGACAGCCAATTTTGCGCTCAAAAAGACAAATTATGCTCCCTCCCTTCTGAGCTCTGCCATGCGCCCAAACAGTAGTTTACCCCCACATGTGGGGCATCACCATGCTAAGTACTAGTTGGACAACAACTTTTGGGGTCCAGTTTCTCCTGTTACCCTTGCAAAAATAAAAAAAATTGGGGGCTAAAAAATCATTTTTGTGGAAAAAATGATTTTTTATTTTCACGGCTCTGCATTATAAACTGCAGTGAAACACTTGGGGGTTCAAAGTTCTCACAACACATCTAGATAAGTTCCTTGGGGGGTCTAGTTTCCAATATGGGGTCACTTGTGAGGGGTTTCTACTGTTTAGGTACAACAGGAGCTCTACAAATGCAACGTGACGCCTGCAGACCAGTCAATCTAAGTCTGCATTCCAAACGGCGCTCCTTCCCTTCCGAGCCCCGATGTGTGTCCAACCAGTGGTCCCCCCCACACATGGGGTATCAGCGTACTCAAGACAAATTGGACAACAACTTTTGGGGTCCAATTTCTCCTGTTACCCTTGGGAAAATAAAAAATTGGGGGCTAAAAAAAATCATTTTTGTGGAAAAAAATATTTTTTATTTTCACGACTCTGCATTATAAACTTCTGTGAAGCACTTGGGGGTTCAAAGTTCTCACCACTAGTGTTGAGCATTCCGATACCGCAAGTATCGGGTATCGGCCGATATTTGCGGTATCGGAATTCCGATACCGAGTTCCGATATTTTTGTGATATCGGAAATCGGAATCGGAAGTTCCCAGTGTATGGTTCCCAGGGTCTGGAGGAGAGGAGACTCTCCTTCAGGCCCTGGGATCCATATTCATGTAAAAAATAAAGAATAAAAATAAAAAATATGGTTATACTCACCCCTCCGATGGAGCCTGGACCTCAGACCTGCAACCGGCAGCCTCCGTTCCTAAGAATGAGCGAGTGAAGGACCTGCGATGACGTTGCGGCTTGTGATTGGTCACGTGAGCGGTCACATGAGCGGTCACGCGACCAATCACAAGCCGCGACGTCATCGCAGGTCTTTCACTCGCTCATTCTTAGGAACGGAGGCTGCCGGTTACAGCGGTTACTACCAGGGCGCGTCAGAGGGTGAGTATATCCCTATTTTTTATTTTTATTCTTTATTTTACACATGAATATGGATCCCAGGGCCTGAAGGAGAGTTTCCTCTCCTTCAGACCCTGGGAACCATCCAGGATACCTTCCGATACTTGTGTCCCATTGACTTGTATTGTTATCGGGTATCGGTATCGGCGATATCCGATATTTTTCGGATATCGTCCGATACCATCCGATACCGATACTTTCAAATATCGGAAGGTATCGCTCAACACTACTCACCACACATCTAGATAAGTTCCTTGGGGGGTCTAGTTTTCAAAATGGGGTCAATTGTGGAGGGTTTCTACTGTTTAGGTACATCAGGGGCTCTGCAAATGCAACGTGACGCCTGCAGACCAGTCAATCTAAGTCTGCATTCCAAACGGCGCTCCTTCCCTTCCGAGCCCCGATGTGTGTCCAACCAGTGGTCCCCCCCACACATGGGGTATCAGCGTACTCAGGACAAATTGGACAACAACTTTTGGGGTCCAATTTCTCCTGTTACCTTTGGGAAAATAAAAAATTGGGGGCTAAAAAAAAATCATTTTTGTGGAAAAAAATATTTTTTGTTTTCACGACTCTGCATTATAAACTTCTGTGAAGCACTTGGGGGTTCAAAGTTCTCACCACACATCTAGATAAGTTCCTTGGGGGGTCTAGTTTCCAAAATGGGGTCACTTGTGGAGGGTTTCTACTGTTTAGGTACATCAGGGGCTCTGCAAATGCAACATAACGCCTGCAGACTATTCTATCAAAGTCTGCATTCCAAAACGGCGCTCCTTCCCTTCCGAGCTCTGCCATGCGCCCAAACAGTGGTCCCCCCCACACATGGGGTATCAGTGTACTCAGTATAAATTGCACAATATATCTTGGGGTCCAGTTTCTACTGTTACCCTTGTGAAAGTAAAAATTTGGAGGTGAAAAAATCATTTTTGTGGAAAAAATATGATTTTTTATTTTCATGGCTCTACATTATAAACTTCTGTGAAGCAGTTGGGGGTTCATAGTGCTCACCACACATCTAGATAAGCTCTTTGGGGGGTATAGCTTCCAAAATGGGGTCACTTGTGGGGGGTTTCTACTGTTTAGGTACATCAGGAGCTCTGCAAATGCAACATGACGCCCGCAGACCATTCCATCAAAGTCTGCATTTTAAAACATCACTACTTCCCTTCTGAGCCCCGATGTGTGCCCAAACAGTGGACCCCCCACATATGGGGTATCAGCGTACTCAGGACAAACTGGACAACAAATTTTGGGGTCCAATTTCTCATGTTACCCTTGAAAAAGTAAAACGGTGCTCTTTCTCTTCCAAGCCCTGCCGTGCGCCCAAACAGTGGTTTACCCCCACATATGGGGTATCAGCGTATTCAGGAGAAATTGCACAACACATTTTGTGGTTCATTTTCTCTTTTTACACTTGTGAAAATAAAAAAAATTGGTTCTGAAGTAAAATGTTTGCAAAAAAAAGTTAAATGTTAATTTTTTCCTTCCACATTGTTTCAGTTCCTGTGAAGCTCTTAAAGGGTTAATAAACTTCTTGAATGTGGTTTTGAGCACCTTGAGGGGTGCAGTTTTTAGAATCGTGTCAAGTTTGGGTATTTTCTGTCATGCACACCCCTCAAAGTGACTTTAAATGTGAGATGGTCCCTAAAAAAAAGGTTTTGTAAATTTTATTGTAAAAATGAGAAATCACTGGTCAAATTTTAACCCTTATAACTTCCTAACAAAAAAAAAATTTGTTTCCAAAATTGTGCTGATGTAAAGTAGACATGTGGGAAATGTTATTTATTAACTATTTTGTGTTAGATAGCTCTCCGATTTAAGGGCATAAAAATTCAAAGATTGAAAATTGCTAAATTTTTATTTTTTTTGCCATAATTCTGTTTTTTTCATAAATAATCGCAAGTAATATCAAAGAAATGTTACCACTAACGTGAAGTACAATATGTGCTCTTCACACTGACCTCTCCTTTCCATACCGACCCCCTCTTCACACTGTCCTCTCACACTGTGTCCCCCCTATAGGGCCCAGTATTTATACTGGAGTCTCTCACCACACTTCCTTCTCCTTGGTATACTATCCCTTCTTGGCTGTGCCCTTACACTGTCCCCCCATGCCACCAACCCACTGTTTCTATTCTGTGCCCCCTCACTTTTCTCCCCCATACTGTCTCCTCACACTATTCCCCTCCCTCCTCATACTGTCTCCTCTCACATCCCTCCTGTTCACCATACTGTCTCCTCATATATTTACCCCCTCACTTTCTATACTGCCTGCTCACCTGACTCACCATACTGTCTGCACACATCCCATCACCCTCACTCCCCGTACTCTGTCCACATACATTTTTCACATCGCTACACATAATGTGTCCACATACATTCCCCGTTCACTCCCCATATTGTCTGCACCCATCCCCCATACTTTTTCCTCATACATGCCCCTCATTCCCCAGTACTGTTTCCCCATCTACCCCTTTGCGCTTCATTTTGTGTCCTTAAATCTCCCCCACACATTAAATCCCCCTATCTCCACTCTAAATCTCCCCCACACATTAAGCACCCCCGTCCCCACTCCAATTCTCCCCACACATAATAAATCCCCCTATCCTCACTCAAATTGTCCCCCCCTCCCGTGCACTTAATCTTCGGTGTCTTGTGCTCCACTGGAGCACTTATCACCAATGTTCGCCTCTGCACTGTGAGTGAGCGACATCATCAGCGTGATCACATGATCTGATCATGCTGCTCATATCGCTCTGACCGGCAGTCAAAGCCTCGATTGTACTCACTTGTGTAAGATGCGAGTACAATTGTTACCTGGGCAGAGGCGGACATTGACAGCTTGGGGCCCCTGTGCAAGAAATGTGTCTGGGCTCCCTCCTTTTATGGCGACAAAGCTATATAGATACTAGATGGCAGCCCGATTCTAAAGAATCGGGAGTCTAGAATCCATATATACTTTATTTATTCAAATGTAAGAATAATACAATTAATAAATAATAGTAAGAAAGAACAAAAAATGGCTGCACTCACCAGCTCTTGACAATTCTTGTTATTTAAGGTACAGTTACACAGGATCCATGAACATGCTTATGAGGAGAGGGATGAAAGACATCAGACGACAACTTTGCGTGTTGTGGCAAATGCCACAACAACGGTTCTTTGCTTAAGAACAATAATGTAAATAATAAATAATATGTATCAATAACTATGTATATTGGTATGTTCTATGACATTTTAAAATATTTCATTATTATGTGGAAGGGCTCTTAGTACCCATACTGGCGCATACTTGTGTGCCCATGAGGTATTTTCACAGTAATTTTACATCTGATGGGTTGGTATGAAACGTTTTTAATCATCTCTTGGGCTTAGCTAAGCCTTCATTTTAAATAATTCTAATAGGTACAACAGAAATAAAAGCCTTTTTGTGTACCCAAATTTTTTGTGTTTATTTTTACAGAAGTGTAAAATTTAAGAAATCAACGTTCATAGTACACCGATGGGCTAATATAAACATGCCCATCAACCACGTCACGGTAGCCTTTGAACTGATGGGTCCTAACTAACTGATTCCTATTTCTTAATACTCAGACCTCTTTCACATCTGCATGTTTCTGATATTTGCAGAAGTAATGTTAAAAACAATACAACTTCCACACTTAGCACCAAAGAACTGACCTACAACACACTTTCAGCAAGTGCCATGCAATGTAGATGAAGCTTGGAGTTAACTTGCAGTAAATGCGGCAAACGCGGCTTCGGCAATTGCATTAAATGCAGCCACAACAAAAACACTGGTAAGTGGAGATTTTGTGGCGAAAACTGCAGAAACCACATGTGCCGCACCTGCCGCAAGTGAAGTACAAATTCCGTATACATTGCATGCAACTTACAGCAAGAGTGGCGTGGGTCAGCCCTTAGGCAGGAAGTGCAGAAATAGCCTTTTTTCCACCATAAATTCTCCAAATAGCAGAAAAATGTTGATGTGAAAGCAAAATCTCTATTCTTTCCCTATCTATCTAAATATGTACCTATCTATATATCTATTTCTATGTACAGAACACACCTGGAGATAGAGATGTGTGTGAACAGCCATCCCACCCATCTCTTACCTGTTCACAAAAACCTCACCCTTTTTAAAAACAAAATGAAATCTCTCAGCAGCTATACTGCTGGAGCTTCAAATACAGGTTCCTATCACCAAATACAGGCATTTGGATGATACACATCTTACATCTTGTACTTAATGTGTGTTCTACTTACCTATAAAAATATGTATTGATATATCATATTTCTAAATTTATGTAGATATGATATAGAGTTATTAACCCTATATGCTAATGAGTACGTATGTTATATACGTATTTCCTACATAAGTACTTAAAATCTATATGTCTATGGCTACACTAATTTTTTTTTGTTTTTGTTTTTTTTCCTTATCTCTATACATAGAATTTGCCTATTGCTGTCTATGTTATTAGAAAAACTGAATAATGAAAAAAAAGAAAAGTAACTTTAAACGAAAATATTTTTGTAGATAATATTACGTGTGAAGACTTTAGTACTATCAGCCAATAATTGTCCTTGAAGTGGTGTATTAACCACTTTAACCCTCACATTGCAACATTGCTTCACCCTGGAAAAAGCAACATACAATTGACCATGGGCAAAAGCAGGTTCTGGTAGATAAATGCCAACTCGATGGAGGGTCTGGCCTTGAGATTTATTTATGGTCATTGCAAATGCGGGCTTGATGGGAAATTGTCTCCGTCTTAATTTAAAAGGTAATCCAGTCTCTGATGGACACAAATCAATTCGTGGAATGAATACCACATTTCCTGCTGCTGACCCACTAATTACTTTAGCCAGTATGATATTGGCATGTAAGGCAGTGACAATGAGCCGCGTACCATTGCAGAGACCTTTGTTCGTGTTCAGATTACGTAATAACATGACAATGGTGCCAATTTTAAGTTTCAGCCGATGTGAAGGCATTCCAGTTGGTGTTAGTGAATTCAAAAACTCAAGTGGGTATTGATCGAGGTCATCAGCTTCATCAGGATCGATGGAATCATCACTGATATATTCAGTATAGTCACCTATCAATAAATCCATGACTTGGGAATTGACTTTCTCAACGTCCTCATTTTTTGGACATAAAATTGCATGAGATGCAGCTGTATTTATGCTTTCGGTGTCATTCACATCAATACAAAGATTATCTCCAAAAATTTCAATTATTAAACAGCCAGTGCATACCATGTCTGGAGGAATTTCAATTACATCATCTCCAAGATTATGTTCATTAGATAGTTCACCATTTCCCAGTTGAAGCAACCAACTGCTGTAGTGAGGATCAATGGAGCGCATGTTGTTAATAAGTGGCAGGCGAGTAAAATGTTGCCAGTGTTGTGAATATTTTATACAGCTCTCTACAACATCAGTTCTTGTCCCATGAGGGATGACAGGAAGACATTGTCTAAAGTCGCCTCCAAAAACAATCACTTTACCTCCAAACGGTGTTTTTTCTTTGTGAGCTACATTTGTTGTCATGACATCACGTAAAACTCTATCAATGACATGCAATGCATATTTGGATAGCATTGTGCACTCATCAATAATAAAAAGTTTAGTGCTGTGCAAATCTTTTGCTGCATCGGTATCATTCTTAATCCTGGAAACAGATGTTTCATTCACAGGAATTGGAATCCCATAAAGAGAATGAATGGTTCGTCCACCTTGTAGCAAGTTGGCGGCAATTCCAGTAGTGGCAGCAGGTGACACAATGTCTCCTTGTCCTCTTAGCTGATGTAGGAGTAGATGATATAGGTACGTTTTTCCGCTGCCACCAGGACCATCAAGGAAAAAACACTTTGCTGTAGAATTAGTGTCTTCTAAAGCTTGAGTGATAGCATCAAAAGCAAAAAGTTGGTCCTCATTTAGAGTAGCTTTCATTTCAGCAGCTGCTGATAACTCATAATCTTTATCATACTGTGGGAGGAGGTGTTGTTTCTTGACTGGACGTGGCAAATTAAAATCAGTATAAGTTTTGCCATGAGCTTTAAGAACATGTTGGACATCTGTCATAGCATAGCCTTCACAATTGACACACTCCAGAGTGTCGGAGTGGTATGCATGGCAGTAGTCTTCTACAAAGTGTTCCTTAAATTCATCCCATAAGTCCCGAGGTTTAGCTGGAGGACCAAAAATACAAATGTAGGCAAACATGTCACGTAGCTGTGCTGGCATGTTGAGAATACTGGCATCAAGTAATGTATTTCTCCACAGCCTATCATCAAATAGTAAGCCAAGAGCTAATGCCGCATCTTTAAAGGTTTCATGTGTGACTCCGTGTACAGTTTTTATGCTGTCAAAACTGGTTGCACCTTTCACATGTAACAATAACAATCTTAAATAGTAGCGTTCTTGGTCTTTCACACTGACAGTATACATTCGTCCAATCACAGAACCACCTGCTCGCTTTCTAACTTCCCAAGAACCTTCTTTCCAAACATAGTTTTCGGGAATTTCACGGTATAAATAAATATGAGCATGATGGTCGTTCTGATTAAGCTTGAAGTAGGCCATAAGTGTAGAATTTTGATGGAGCTTTTGTTTGATGTTTCCAATAGAGTCATCCTCATGAAAATAGAGTGGCTGAGAATGCGGTAGATGTACAGCAAGGCGAATGATGCTATGAGATTGTTTATGCATTGGATATGAGAATATTCGCCAAGCTGCCTCTGGTGCACTGACATATCTTGAATCCATGAATTGGTGTGTTTCATCATGTTGGATGTTAGTCTGGCAGATTTCAAGATTGGCTTTATCATGTCCTTTGTAGACGTATTTAAATAAATATTTCACAGCCTGAATGGAACCACAAACTTCGACATTTATATGACACTTGTATTTTAATAGCAGGAACGGATTATATGGAACCACCCACGAATTGTCAATCATGTTAGAATGGTGTTGAAAAGATGGGCCAAAGTGTCTGCGATAAGTAGGATAGGGGTCCTTAGCTATGATGGTTCTTGGTTGCAAATCTTTAGGGAAACCTTTTGTACACTTCCCCAGATCCATACAGGGAGAATTTGGGTTGTGTTCGCCACACGGACCATGAATCATATGTTGGAGAACAATTTTATGGAGGTGAGGGTAGTGGGTAGGATTGGGAATTTCAGCCCACACTGTATTGTCTATGTCCTCCTCAGTCCTTAATTTGGAGTTGCTGTCCATAATAATCAAAATGTGAGCGTGTGGAAGGCCACGTTTTTGAAATTCAATTACATGAACCATAGCGCAAACTTTCCCAAATAATCCGTTGTTAATGTCTTTTAAGAGTGCTTCCAGTTTTATTTTGAAAACACGTGCCACCAAATCAGGTCTATGTTCCACACGCTGCCAAGGTTCCAAATTCTCAGTAATCTCATTCCATTTCGGATTACAGGTCATGGTGATGAATAGATCAGGACGACCATATTTAGTCACAATAGCCATGGCATCCTGGTACCGCTGCTGCATATTCCTGGGACTGCCTTCAAACGAAGATGGTAAAATGACCGTTTTTCCAATGGGGATGCCCTTCTCAATGGATTTTTTCTGGAGATGTTCCTGGAGTACACAATAATCCTCTACTTTCAAATCCTTTTGGTGTTGACGGATATAATTTAGGCGATTTGCCTCGATTTTCACATAAGCATCCACTAAGTACTGCTGAGTGAGTTTGCCACCATTCAGGAGTGGATTAAACTGATTACGGACAGACAGCACATAGCAGTAATATTGCAGTTGTGTAACTCTGCGTGGACTTTGCCCTTGTTGCTTGAGGCCATCATGCCAGCCTTAGTCTCCGTAAGGGAAAAATAAAGGATAGAGTAAAGCATCTAAATTACTGTGTAGAATGCTGACCTGTTGTGTTCTTGGCGCCAAAGGATTTTTGGGGTCCGGTTGTAAATGTATTAAAATATCACGATTAAATGGTGGCTCTCCATTGTCATTTTCAAATACGACAGCAACTTCATTGACAGTTGGATTATTATATCGGCGAGGGTCTTGATTCCGATCTTGTTTAAGGGCCATGATGATATTTGGCATAAGAGTGCCATTAGCTTCAGCTTTAAGATGTTCTTCATGTTCCACATCTCGTAACATTTTATAGGCAGCAACAAAGGGATTCACATTGTCTAACTGAAGAGCAATTATACTCATCAAAGTGGGATGACATTTTTGATTTTGTTCACAGTTTAAACGTTGTTCATTCGCGGTAGCGGTATCCAAAATATACAGTTGGGCATAAGCTGGAACTTGATCATCACTGGGATGTAGGGTTCCAGTACGATGATATATTTGTCCATGTATACGGAAACAGTAAGGGCCATGTCCAGGTGGAGGGGATATATTGGCACCCATGGAGGCGAAAGCAAATGAGCTGTTAATACTACGAATATTTTCCATGAGATTCTTACTGAACTCACTCTCCCCTGTCAGCAATCGTTTAAAGACCTCGGGATATTGGGGTATAGGTATATGCACTTTACTCTTGTGACAACACAGAGTAAAATTTTTATCTGCTGGTATCTCAGCATTAAAATGTAATGCTTGACAATGTTCACATAAATAGTTCATAGGACCACAGGAGTGTTCTACTATGGTACTGTCATCATTAGTAAAACCTGTAGGATGTTGAGGTACAGGTTGTGGTAACGGAGCATTGGAATGTTTCTGTAAGCCAACATATATAAAACGTGGACCTGGTAGAGGATCTTCACTGTCCACAGATTCAATCACTGAGGAGTTGGAAGGTGTATCGTGGTCAGGGTTTATTAATATGGAGGTGCAAGCGGTTTTTTTGCGCCGTTCACGGCGTGCACCAGCTGCATTTGGTAATGGTTTGTTTGTTGCCTTAGAAGAGTCAGGTGTGAAGCATGTCTTATAAGCAGACTTAACGGTGTGCAGGCGACGGCGTTTATCATTTGGAGTGTAAGTAGGACAGTGTTTACGCTTACGTGCAGATTTACCAACGGTTAAAGGAGCTTCAGGCTGCACACATTCTATGAATGGAGACAAAGAAGCTGTATTGTGGGCAGAATCTATAACTGAGGACGTGGAAATATTATGTTTGCAACGTTGAGAGCGTGCAGCAGCAGCTTTATTACTTAATCGATTAGTTTTGTCCTCAAAAGACTCATTAGTAATGCGTTTATTGCAAGCAGCATTAACAGTGTCCAGGCGCTTGTGTCTGTCCTCTGTAGTCTCGTTAGCACGCTGTTTGCGCTTACGTGCGGCATCGGCGGCTTTTCGCTCTGCGTCATTGGTATACTTATTATCAGACCTGATGTTACGTGCGCCATCAGCAGCTTTGGGCTCTGTGTCATTAGTATACTTAACAGTGTCCAGGCGCTTGCATCTATCCTCTGTACTCTTGTTAGCACGCTGTTTGCGCTTACGTGCGGCATCGGTGTCTTTTCGCTGTGCGTCATTGGTATACTTATTATCAGACCTGATGTTACGTGCGCCATCAGCAGCTTTGGGCTCTGTGTCATTAGTATACTTAACAGTGTCCAGGCGCTTGCATCTATCCTCTGTACTCTTGTTAGCACGCTGTTTACGCTTACGTGCAACATCAGCGGCTTTTCGCTCTGCGTCATTGGTATACTTATTATCAGACCTGATGTTACGTGCGCCATCAGCAGCTTTGGGCTCTGTGTCATTAGTATACTTAACAGTGTCCAGGCGCTTGCATCTCTCCTCTGTACTCTTGTTAGCACGCTGTTTGCGCTTACGTGCGGCATCGGCGGCTTTTCGCTCTGCATCATTACCATACTTTATATCAGACCTGATCTTACGTGCGCCATCAGCAGCTTTGGACTCTGTGTCATTAGTATACTTAACAGTATCCAGGCGCTTGCATCTATCCTCTTTACTCTTGTTAACACGCTGTTTGCGCTTACGTGCGGCATCGGCGGCTTTTCGCTCTGCATCATTACCATACTTTATATCAGACCTGATCTTACGTGCGCCATCAGCAGCTTTGGGCTCTGTGTCATTAGTATACTTAACAGTATCCAGGCACTTGCATCTATCCTCTGTACTCTTGTTAACACGCTGTTTGCGCTTGCGTGCGGCATCGGCGGCTTTTCGCTCTGCATCATTACCATACTTTATATCAGACCTGATCTTACGTGCGCCATCAGCAGCTTTGGACTCTGTGTCATTAGTATACTTAACAGTGTCCAGGCGCTTGCATCTATCCTCTGTACTCTTGTTAGCACGCTGTTTGCGCTTACGTGCGGCATCGGCGTCTTTTTGCTCTGCATTATTAGTATACTTTATATCAGACCTAATCTTACGTGCGCCATCAGCAGCTTTGGGCTGTGTGTCATTAGTATCCTTACTATTAGAGCTCATGTTGGCTAAGCTAAACAGCTTTAAACGTGGTGGTGGCAAACAACAGGTTAATAAGAGGCAGTGTCAGGTAGTAGGAAAATAGCCAGTTAATGATAGGCAATAGTTCTTTGCAGGAATGCAGATATTAATAAATAGGCAGTTTATATTGCAGAGAAATTGCTGGGCAATAATGGACAATGTCCTTATGTGGCAAATAATAGAACAATATACCCAGTGTGGCAAAGAAGAGGTTAATAAACGGCAGTCTCTCAGTATAACAGTCAGTGAATAATAGGCAGTATATGGAGAAAACACCAAACAAAAGTTCAAAATTGGTGTGAAAATGTCACTGAACCACTTCACAACTAAATATATATAGTTTTGGTAAATGGTATTATCATTTTTTTGACGAAATTCGGCAGGAGCTTTAAGAGCGACGTCACTGGGACCACCTCCACGCAGTACAAACTTGCTGTGAGGTAAAAATTCAAAAATCACACCAAAATGGCGGGCGGAGTGTGTCACAGTACGGCACGTTTCTGATTGGTCGCTCGCGGCAGGCGGCAACCAATCAGAAAAGTGCCGCGCACCACGAAGGCATATATCTTTGTCCACCCTGAGCGGGTGTAGGACGCTGGTGACGTCACTTATCTCCGGACATTATCTCCGGACAAAGCCACGGAAGTTGGCACAAATTGCCGGAAGTAGTATTCTAGGCAATTATATATTAGATTTTAATGTTATCAGTGTTTACCTTTGAACGTTTATATTGTATTGTCCTGTCACCAGCCATGTGTACAATTATCGGCCGAAAGCCTCTCTGGAACCAATAATCACCCCATGTAAAGGTATCTTTATAAGTTAAAGATTCAGAATACTATGACTTTTATCATATCCTGAACAGTCAAGTTTTTTATGAACCGTTAAGGTTTTCTGGTTGAAGTAAAAAAAACTCTGAGTATTTACAGTTTGAAACCATAAAATGTTGAAAAATTATGTCATTCTTGAGTATATCACTCAATGGTGCTCATAAACGTGTCAAATTTGATCTATAATATACTTTAATATACGTTACTTTAATCTTTAATATACTTAAGAACGGGGCCCCAGACATCACACAGGGGGTCTGAAACACCGCACAGTGGTCCAAAATATCGCTGTGCTCTGCCTGGGGCCCCATATGCTGCCTGGGGCCCCTGTGCTCTGCCTGGGGCCCCATATGCTGCCTGGGGCCCCTGTGCTCTGCCTGGGGCCACTGTGCTCTGCCTGGGGCCCCATATGCTGCCTGGGGCCCCTGTGCTCTGCCTGGGGCCCCATATGCTGCCTGGGGCCCCTGTGCTCTGCCTGGGGCCCCATGTTCTGCCTGGGGCCACTGTGCTCTGCCTGGGGCCCCATATGCTGCCTGGGGCCCCTGTGCTCTGCCTGGGACCACTGTGCTCTGCCTGGGGCCCCATATGCTGCCTGGGGCCCCTGTGCTCTGCCTGGGGCCACTGTGCTCTGCCTGGGGCCCCATATGCTGCCTGGGGCCCCTGTGCTCTGCCTGGGGCCCCATATGCTGTCTGGGGCCCCTGTGCTATGCCTGGGGCCCCTGTGCTCTGCCTGGGGCCACTGTGCTCTGCCTGGGGCCCCATATGCTGCCTGGGGCCCCTGTGCTCTGCCTGGGGCCCCATATGCTGCCTGGGGCCCCTGTGCTCTGCCTGGGGCCCCATATGCTGCCTGGGGCCCCTGTGCTATGCCTGGGGCCCCTGTGCTCTGCCTGGGGCCACTGTGCTCTGCCTGGGGCCCCATATGCTGCCTGGGGCCCCTGTGCTCTGCCTGGGGCCCCATATGCTGCCTGGAGCCCCTGTGCTCTGCCTGGGGCCCCGTGTGTTGCCTGGGGCCCCATGTTCTGCCTGGGCCACTGTGCTCTAACTGGGGCCCCATATGCTGCCTGGGGCCACTGTGCTCTGCCTAGGGCCCCATATGCTGCCTGGGGCCCCTGTGCTCTGCCTGGGGCCCCATATGCTGCCTGGGGCCCCTGTGCTCTGCCTGGGGCCCCTGTGCTCTGCCTGGGGCCCCATGTTCTGCCTGAGGCACACGGAGCCCCTGTGCTCTGCCTGGGGCCCCATGTTCTGCCTGGGGCCACTGTGCTCTGCCTGGGGCCCCATATGCTGCCTGGGGCCCCTGTGCTCTGCCTGGGGCCCCATATGCTGCCTGGGGCCCCTGTGCTCTGCCTGGGGCCCCATATGCTGCCTGGGGCCCCTGTGCTCTGCCTGGGGCCCCATGTTCTGCCTGGGGCACACGGAGCCCCCGTGCTCTGCCTGGGGCCCCATGTTCTGCCTGGGGCCACTGTGCTCTGCCTGGGGCCCCATATGCTGCCTGGGGCCCCTGTGCTCTGCCTGGGACCACTGTGCTCTGCCTGGGGCCCCATATGCTGCCTGGGGCCCCTGTGCTCTGCCTGGGGCCACTGTGCTCTGCCTGGGGCCCCATATGCTGCCTGGGGCCCCTGTGCTATGCCTGGGGCCCCTGTGCTCTGCCTGGGGCCACTGTGCTCTGCCTGGGGCCCCATATGCTGCCTGGGGCCCCTGTGCTCTGCCTGGGGCCCCGTGTGCTCTGCCTGGGGCCCCATGTTCTGCCTGGGCCACTGTGCTCTAACTGGGGCCCCATATTCTGCCTGGGGCCCCTGTGCTCTGCCTGGGGCCACTGTGCTCTAACTGGGGCCCCATATGCTGCCTGGGGCCCCTGTGCTCTGCCTGGGGCCACTGTGCTCTGCCTGGGGCCCCATATGCTGCCTGGGGCCCCTGTGCTATGCCTGGGGCCACTGTGCTCTGCCTGGGGCCCCATATGCTGCCTGGGGCCCCTGTGCTCTGCCTGGGGACACATATGCTGCCTGGGGCCCCTGTGCTCTGCCTGGGGCCCCGTGTGCTGCCTGGGCCCCCTGTGCTCTGCCTGGGGCCCCATGTTCTGCCTGGGCCACTGTGCTCTAACTGGGGCCCCATATGCTGCCTGGGGCCCCTGTGCTCTGCCTGGGGCCACTGTGCTCTAACTGGGGCCCCATATGCTGCCTGGGGCCCCTGTGCTCTGACTGGGGCCACTGTGCTCTGCCTAGGGCCCCATATGCTGCCTGGGGCCCCTGTGCTCTGCCTGGGGCCCCATATGCTGCCTGGGGCCCCTGTGCTCTGCCTGGGGCCCCATATGCTGCCTGGGAACCCCTGTGCTATGCCTGGAGCCCCTGTGCTCTACCTGGGGCCCCATGTTCTGCCTGGGGCCACTGTGCTCTGCCTGGGGCCCCATATGCTGCCTGGGGCCCCTGTGCTCTGCCTGGTACCACTGTGCTCTGCCTGGGGCCCCATATGCTGCCTGGGGCCCCTGTGCTCTGCCTGGGGCCACTGTGCTCTGCCTGGGGCCCCATATGCTGCCTGGGGCCCCTGTGCTCTGCCTTGGGCCCCATATGCTGCCTGGGGCCACTGTGCTCTGCCTGGGTGTAGGACACTGGTGACGTCACTTATCTCCGGACATTAGCTCCGGACATTATCTCCAGACATTAGCTCCGGACAAAGCCACGGAAGTTGGCACAAATTGCAGGAAGTAGTATTCTAGGCAATTAATCTCCGGACATTAGCTCCGGACATTAGCTCCGGACATTAGCTCCGAACATTATCTCCGGACATTAGCTCCGGACAAAGCCACGGAAGTTGGCACAAATTGCAGGAAGTAGTATTCTAGGCAATTATATATTAGATAGCCACACACATACATGTGTATATATTACATACTGTATATACCCGAGTATAAGCCGACCCAAGTATAAGCCGAGGCACCTAATTTTGCCACAAAAAACTGGGTAAGCTTATTTACTCGATTATAAGCCGGGTATGTATTGTCCCCTCATCACTGTCCATCATGTGTGCCCCCCCTCTTGTCCTGCTCTGTGTGGCACCCCGTTATATGCATGGCTCCCCAGTCCCATCTTGTATGTATGGCTCTGCTCCCCCCTCCCATCTTGTATGCGTGACTCTGCTCCCACCTCCCATCCTTATATGCGTGGCTCTGCTCCCCCCTACCATCTTGTATGCATGGCTCTGCTCCTCCCTCCCATCCTTATTTGCGTGGCTCTCCTCCCCTCTCCCATCTTGTATGCATGGCTCTGCTCCCCCTCCCATCCTTGTATGCATGACTCTGCTCCCCCCTCCCATCTTGTATGTGTCGCTCTGCTCCCCCCTCCCATCCTTGTATGCGTGGCTCTGCTCCCCCTCCCATATTGTATGCGTGGCTCTGCTCCCCCCTCCCATCCTGATATGAGTGGCTCTGCTCCCCCCTCACATCCTTATATGCGTGGCTCTGCTCCCCCCTCCTCCCATCCTTGTATGCGTGGCTCTGCTCCCCCCTCACATCCTTATATGCGTGGCTCTGCTCCCCCTCAGATCCTTATATGCGTGGCTCTGCTCCCCCTCCCATCCTTATATGCGTGGCTCTGCTCCCCCCTCACATCCTTATATGCATGGCTCTGCTCCGCCCTCACATCCTTATATGTGTGGCTCTGCTCCCCCCTCACATCCTTATATGCGTGGCTCTGCTCCCCCCTCCTCGTATGCGTGGCTCTGCTCCCCCCTCACATCCTTATATGCATTGCTCTGCTTCCCCCTCACATCCTTATATGCGTGGCTCTGCTCCCCCCTCCTCATATGTGTGGCTCTGCTCCCCCTCACATCCTTATATGCGTGGCTCTGCTCCCCCCTCACATCCTTATATGTGTGGCTCTGCTCCCCCCCTCACATCCTTATATGCGTGGCTCTGCTCTCCCCTCACATCCTTATATGCGTGGCTCCCCCATCCTCTTTCATCCTCCCCAATCCTCCCCAATCCTCCTCCTCCCCGTCCTCCTTCACCCTCCCCAGTTCTCCTTCTCCTCCCCCGTCCTCCTTCTCCTCCCCGGTCCTTCTTCATCCTTCCCCCGTCCTCCTTCTCCTTCCCACTCCTCCTTCTCCTCCCCCGTCCTCCTTCATCCTCCCCAGTCCTCCTTCTCGTCCCCCCATCCTCCTTCATCCTCCCCAGTCCTCCTTCTCTTCCCCCCCATCCTCCTTCATCCTCCCCAGTCCTCCTTCTCCTCCCCCGGTCCTCCTTCATCCTCCCCAGTCCTCCTTCTCCTCCCCCCATCCTCCTTCACCTCCCCCATCCTCCTTCATCCTCCCCTGGGCCGTCATACTCACCCTCCTCACAGCGCGCTGAACGGACTCCCTGCATCGCTGTCCCGACTCCCGGCGCTGCACTGCTTCTTCCTGTGTGAGCGGTGACATGGTACCGCTCATTAAGGTCATGAAAATGGATGCATATTCATGACCTTAATGAGCAATACCATGTGACCGCTGAGAACAGGACGAGCTGCCAGCGTTGAGACCATTGGAGCTGCAGGCACCGCTGGAGGGTGAGTATGTCGTCTTCAAGGAGGTGGGGAGGGGGGTTGGACACTTGACCCCAGACTTTAAAAAAAAAAAAAAAAAAAAAAACAGCCTTGCTCAGGTGCCGCCCCCCAAATCCTGGCGCCCTAGGCACGTGCCCTCATGTGCCTAGTGGCAAATACGGCCCTGATTACATTTTTTTTTCTTCTTGGTGTCCTTTGAGGAATCACTGGTACAATACACTGCAGTACTATAATATTTCAGTGTATTGTAAGATTACCAAACAAGGCTTATATGGCAACATGTAGTAGCCCCTCTGCTGCCATGATATTGTCCACAATCATGTTGGAGGGCTGCTTGCTGTAATTTTGATAAAATCACTGTTTATCAGCAGATTATCATTAAAGGACTAGTAAAGCTGCCATGTAGTCCTCCATATTCAAGATCTCTGTATATCCCCTACCAGTGATTGGCATCTTTCTGCATATGCACAGTGTACACAGAAAGCTGCCAATCAGTGGTGTGGGCGGAGTTATACAGATCTCAGCATTCAGAGATGAAACAGGGATTGTATAAAAACTACAGCTAGCAGCCCAGTAAGTGACACATCGCTGGAATCATGGGAGTCTCTGTCCTTACAGCATGCTGCTCTCAGATGCAAAATCATGATTACAGATTTAAAGGCCGTTGTCATGATTGACAGGGTTACTTAAAGGGAACCTGTCACCACGTTTTTGGAAGATGGGATAAAAATAGCGTTAAATAGGGGCAGAGGTGGGCATTACATTAGTGTGTTTGTTATGCGTTTATTACCCACCTAAGTTGCCGAAATACCTTTGCAAAGTCTCCGTTTTCGCCTGTCAATCAGGCTGGTCTGGTCAAAAGGGCGTTGTCTTCCCCCAGATTTTGCGTAGTTTTCCGTTGGTGGCGTAGTGGTGTGCGCATGCCCAAGGTCCCGAATCGTCTGCCAGGGGATTTAAAAGAGCGCGCTGTTCGTGATTTCATTGGTGATCGGTGGGCGCGGCCATCTTCCTTTGGCCGCGCGTGCGCAGAAGCGGCGCTCTGCTGGCCGCGGCTTCAGGAAAATGGCCGCCGCGATATCCATCTGCGCACGCGCGGCATCCCGCGGCCATTTTCCTGAAGCCGCGGCCAGCAGAGCGCCGCTTCTGCGCACGCGCGGCCAAAGGAAGATGGCCGCGCCCACCGATCACCAATGAAAACGAACAGCGCGCTCTTTTAAATCCCCTGGCAGAGGATTCAGGACTTTGGGCATGCGCACACCACTACGCCACCAACGGAAAACTACGCCAAATCTGGGGGAAGACAACGCCCTTTTGACCAGACCAGCCTGATTGACAGGCGAAAACGGAGACTTTGCAAAGGTATTTCGGCAACTTAGGTGGGTAATAAACGCATAACAAACACACTAATGTAATGCCCACCTCTGCCCCTATTTAACGCTATTTTTATCCCATCTTCCAAAAACGTGGTGACAGGTTCCCTTTAAGGGCTAAAAGAAACCCTATAAGAAACTTTAACTCCCACCCCCCAAACCATTAATGTGCCTGCGTTACCCTTTAAGAGATAAACGAATCAACCCCTTTATGACTTCAAAATGCTGCAACGAAAAATAGTGTTTTGCAGTTCAGTCTGTAAGTGCATCAGGGCGTGGCGGTGCACTTACAGCTCCTCAGCTCTGCTGCATTCCCAAACCAGCAGTGCCTTCCCCTGACTGACAGCCAGCTCCTCGTCCATACTCTCAGTGTGCCATCTTCTTACAGATTTGGGGGAATGTACCACGGGTCTTCCCTGGGTTCTGGCGCTGGTCCTGACTATGTCTCTCCTAACCATCGCTAATGTACGGTCAAAGACACAAAAACGTGATTGCTATATTTCATTTACTATTAGCAATGGTTGGTCTGTGATGGACGGGCACATCTGCGACTGCCACCTGAAGGAGTACCATCGGTACCTGGCACTTCAGTCTCATGGGACATGATATTTGTAGGCTTTTGCAGGATTCACCGTCAGGCAAGATTACAAATGAGTAGCCAATAAAGGCATAATGGCATCACTCCTGAGTACTTTTGTCGGCAAAAAAAGTATTTACAGTACATTAAAATTGCTTATCTCTGAAAATCTGGAGCATGAGAATGAGGCTATGCACTGTGACAGCCTCACTAGCAGTCCCTGGCTAAGCAGAATTGGGCAGCATGAAGCATAAGGAGTGACACTAATGCAGGGCACGACACTGCCGCCTACAGGCCATTTAAGGATATAAATACTCTTCTAAGTTGGAATTTTTACAACTCATAGCAGCACCAGCTGATAAAGCATTAATATTAACAAGCTGCAGCACCATATGACATACTAACCACCTGACAATAGGATAATGGGAGTTCATTACAGTTTTGCTATCTGATTTGGGTAGGTGGAGGCAGTGGCATAGTGTGAGTCGCTAGCGCCCAGGGCATACTCGCTTAATCCAAGCAACCAAGTCCAAGTCTTCTCCTGCACACAGAGCGGCTTTGGAACGCTGACAGCTTGTAGACCTACGGCAGCCTGTGGCCCACTGGATGGAGAGTGGCGGTGCAGGGAGTCTATGATTTTCTGCTTTACCACAGGATCCAACTGTATTGGCATGTTGATGATTATTATGATTATTATTAATATTTTTTATATAGCACCATTGATCACTTGGTGCTCTACATGGGAAGAGGTTACATACAAATTAGATATCACTTACAAGTAAGCAAACTAACAATTACACACTGATACAGAGGGGCAAGGACCCTGCCCTTGCGGGCTTACATTCTACAGGATGGTGGGGAAGGATACAGTAGGTCGAGGGTTGCAGCAGCTCCGGTGTTGGTGAGGCGGTAGCTCCGGTAGTGGTGAGGAGGCAGTGGGGTCAGTGCAGGCTGTAGGATTTCCTGAAGAGATGGGTTTTCAGGTTCCGTTTGAAGGATCCGAATGTGGTTGATAGTCGGACGCTTGGGGCAAAGAATTCCAGGGATTGGGAATATTCGGGAGAAGTCTTGGAGGCCGTTAGGAGAGGAGCGAATAAGTGTGGAGGAGAGAAGGAGGTTTTGGGAGGACCGGAGATTACGTGAGGTAAGATATCAGGAGATTAGGTCAGAGATATATGGAGGAGACAGGTTATGGATGGCTTTGTAGGTCAGTATTAGTCATTTGAACTGGATACGCTGAGGGAATGGGAGCCAGTGAAGAGATTTGCAGAGGGAGGAAGCGGAGGAGTAGCGAGGAGAGAGATGACTTAGGGTACCGTCACACTAAGCAACGTCGCAGCGATATAGCCAGCGATCTGTGACGTTGCAGCGTCCTAGGTAGCGATATCGCTGTATTTGACACGCAGCAGCGATCTGGATCCCGCTATGAAATTGCTGGTCGCTGCTAGAAGGTCTGAACTTTATTTGGTCGCTAGGTCGCCGTGTATCGCCGTGTTTGACATAAAAGGAGCGACGCCAGCAGCGACAGCGACGAGGATAGAGAGGCGTGTTTTATTAAAAAAGGAGACGCCCTCATCCACGACGACCTGAGAGGGAACAGCAAAATCTATTGATGATGGCTCGGCGTTAATATGTGTCAGTGACGTCGTGTCACTGTGAACGCTGAAAGGCGCAACGGGACGATAACGCTTGCAAATATACAAGTTCTGCATCGCTGCAGAGTCGCGGTTTATATTACAGGACGCCGACGCGTCACATCCTGGGGGTCTCAGCCTATCTGGCTACACTACAACGCCCCTTTGGGTGTGTCAAGTCAATACACTCTGGCTGTTTGACATGGAGCGAGCAACCAGCGACATCGATAAATTGGTTGCCACTACGTCACTGGATCGCTCCTGCATCGCTCTGGCGTTGGTGTGTTTGACGTCTCTACAGCGACCTAAACAGCGACGCTCCAGCAATCTCGTTTCGGTCGCATCGCTGGCTAGATCGCTGCGACGTTGCTTAGTGTGACAATACCTTTAGTCGGGCAGCAGAGTTAAGGATGGACTGGAGAGGTGCAAGAGAGTCCACAGAAAAGGATGTTGCAGTAGTCGAGGCGGGAGATGATGAAGGCATGCACAAGCAATTTAGTAGATTGAGGGTTGAGGAAAGGACGGATTCTGGAGACATTTTTGAGCTGGAGGTGACAGGAGGTGGTAAGAGCTTGGATGTGAGGTTTGAAGGAAAGGGCAGATTCAAGGTTTACTCAGACTTCCAGTACATGGGAAAGTGTGATGTCATTAAGTGCTATAAATAGGTCAGGTAAGTAAGATCTATGAGATGGAGGAAAGATGATATGCTCAGATTTGTCCACATTGAGTTTGAGGAAGCGAGAGGAGAAGGAGGAGGATATGGCTGATAGACACTCCGGGATTCTGGACAGCAGAGCGGTGACGTCTGAGCCAGAGAGGTAGATCTGGGTGTCATCAGCATAAAGGTGGTACTGGAATCCATGGGACTTTATGAGCTGTCCCAGGCCAAGTATATAGATTGAGAAGAGTAAAGGTCCTAGAACAGAGCCTTGGAGGACTCCAACAGAGAGAGGGTGGAATGAGGAGGTAGCGTGGGAGTGGGAGACGCTGAATGTGCGGTTGGAAAGGTATGAGGAGCTCCAGGATAGGGCAAGGTCTTTGATGCTAAAGGAGGAGGAGAGGATCTGTAGTAGGAGGCAGTGGTCAACTGTGTGGAAAGCAGAGGACAGGTCTAGGAGGAGGAGCATAGAGTATTGTCCGTTAGCTTTGGCTGTAAGTAGGTCGTTAGTAATTTTGATGCCGACAAAGTTCAAAGAATGCATTGCCCGGGTCTTTAGCACTAGTGATGCCACCACTGTTTTGCGCTAAGGCTGGAGTCACACTAAACGTATGAAAAAATCAATCCGAGTCTCCCTGCCTAGAGTCGCACAAATGTCATGCGGGTGTCATGCGAGTACAATCCGATTTTTCTCACCTAGCATCCGATTTACATCCGATTGCAGTGCGATTTTAGCATGAGTTTTTACATAGAGAATTGCTCGATGTCATTTACACATCGTTTTCAAAGGAAATATTCCTCAAAACACACAGATATAATGAGAGAGAGAAAGACAGAGAAGCCGGTAATTCAGCACACACGGTAGTGTAAAATCACTGCAGGAGCCGACAGGATAGAAGAGATGGATTACATACACAAAATACAAATAGAATAGGTAGATATATAGATGTCTGTGACAAAAACAATTAGTGCAGTGTGTGCAGCTTACTGTACATGTATTTAATAAAAGATTATTTTTCTGAAAAAAATGGCGTGGGTGCCCCCTATAATTAATAACCAGCAAAGTCTAAGCATACCGCTGCGGGCTGATACTAATAGCCTAGGAAGGATTCCCCCCAGGCTAAAAACATCAGCTCTCGGGCACATCTTTAACATGTTTCAATTCTGGCTTTAAGTCTGGGGTCACACTTGCGAGAAACTCGCACAAGTCTCGCACCTCAATACCCGGCACTGTCGCCGGCACTCGGGACCGGAGTGTGCGGCTGCATGTATTTCTATGAAGCTGAATGCTCCGGTCCGATTGTCGGCGGCAGTATTGAGATGTGAGACTCGTGCGAGTTTCTCACAAGTGTGACCCCAGCCTAAGCCTCGCTCTTCCCACTTGCTCTGTAGCGGTGGCAAGTGGGATGATAGTTGGGGGGTTGATGTCACCTTTGTATTGTCAGGTGACATCAAACCCCAAGGTTAGTAATATAGAGGCATCAATATAACTTCCCCATTACTAACCCCATAGTCACATTGTATGAAAACACCCAGAATAAAGTCCTTTTATTGAAAGAATGACAGACTCCTTTAATAAATCTTAATTAAACCATACTTATGAACTCGCCTATTCCACCGTCTCCCTTGTCATTTGCGAAATAGTTAAAAAAGTTTATAAAAAACAACAATATTCCTCACCTTTCCACAGAGAATACATTTGTCCCACGAAGCGACTAGCTCTGCTACATCTACAGCCTGTCATCCAGCAGACACTGAGCAGCATATGCTCAATGTCTCCCTGTGAACTCCTATTCCCTGTCTGAGTGCACCACGAACATGTGAAAGTTCTCCTGCTCGTGGTGCCATCAGACAGGTCCTGCGAGTTCACAGCCAATGTGTCATGATAGGACTGGCGAGTAAACTGGGACCAGGGGCACCTTTCCTGGCCCTAGCACTAGGGGGTGCCCTAGCTCACCCTGTTCCCCGGGATACCTCAGATGGTGAGGATGCCGGGGCCTCCGCCCTTGCCCTGCCTCTTAGCTGCAGCCCTGCGTCTGTCCCCTTCCCCCACCCGGGGAAGAGAGGTGCTACCATGTACCGCAGTACACCAACCCGACAGACAGGGGAACAAAGACAAGGGTAAAAGAAAATTCACACTAATTATACGCTCACAAATAACAGAGGTTTTCACCAGTGTGTGAAGGACAGGGGAAGAAAATAAGGCAGGTAAGGATGAGGAATTTCCAAGCATACAAACCAAGCAACAGTCGCACAATAAACTCCTCCAGCTCTCCTTTTCTACACCAGCTCCTCTCACTCCAGGTCTATGTAGCAAGTGCTAACTCAGACAAGGACCTGCCCAGAAGGCCTAGCTTTTATAGGAGAGGAGTGGCTAACTGAGCACAGCTGAATGCAGGGTTTTCCACATGGCCGATTAACCCCTGTCCTGCTGAAAGAAAACAAACACATTTAATACACCAGAGAAGTGCTTCTTCTCAGCGGTGAAGCAGGAGCCATCAGACGTTGCGTGATGTCAGCGTGAGCGCCTTGGGAAAATTTTTATTTAGGCCTCTTTTACACCTCTGCTGTTCTCATCAAGTGCTTTTCTTGGCTTATACGCTTACCCATAGTTTATGGGACTGTTCATATGAAATGTCAGCGTTCATCCCTGTCATGGTTAAGATGCAAGTCTTTTGGTCGGTGAATATATCAGACAGCGCAGTGTGCTCTCCCATTTCTCACAGATAGGCATTTGAGAAACCGCCATCAGTTGTTTTGTTTTTTTTTTGCATACAAGCAAAATTGATAAAACTCTGATGATAAACACGGACAGATGGACCAAACACTGATGAAAATCTGACCCAGAAAACTGATGAAAGCTGTTAAGTTTTTCAAGTACACAAACTCCCCCCCCAAAAAACGAAGTCTAAAACTGGCCTTATTGAGAGAGTTCAGAACTAGTAATTCTGTGCACTGAAACATTGATGGTGACATCTGCAGAAGCTGGAAATCCAGATGACAGGTATGTTATCTTTGTCAGGTAGGAGGAAAAGGAACAGATTAATTCACTATAGATAAAATCGTGTTAAAGCCCAAAACGCAAACAATGTCCCTGAGTGTTGAGGGATGTGAAAATTCCATATAATCTCTTTATGGGTGTGAAATGTTATCAAGCTGACTATACAAGCCCAGTAGTGTGATCCTCCTAGAAGGGTTAACACTCTTCCTCTGCCATTGGGTTGCCTTATAGTTTACTAAAGGCTGTGTGCACATTGAGTATTTCCATCAAAAATCAAAACTGTCAGCCCACATTCAGTATTTGGTGAGTGTTTTACCTCAGTGTTTGTAAGCCCAAACCAGGAGTGGAACAATCAGAGGAAAAGTAGGATAGAAACGTCACCACTTCTGTATTTATCACCCACTCCTGGTTTTCATTTAGAGTATGTGTCCACATTCAGGAAACGCTGAGTTTTTGACGCAGCGTCCAGATGTTACAGCATAGTGGAGGGGATTTCATGAAATCCTGTCTCCACTATGCAGTAAAAGACGCATGCGGCAGACCCGAGAAAACTCACATGCGGCGCGTCTTTTAAGAACGCAGCATGTCCTTACATTGCAGAAAAAACTCAAGGACAACGCAGATGACCTGCCAGTGACCTCAGGTGCAGATTTGGTCAGGATTTTACCTGCATAAAATCCTGACCAAATCCTGAACGTGGACACTCCACGTTCAGGATTGCTTCAGTATTTGGTCAGGATTTTACATCAGTATTTGTAGCCAAAACCAGGAGTGGAACAAATAGAGGAAAAGTATAACAGAAACATATGCTCCACTTCTGCATTTATCACCCACTCCTGGTTTTGGCTTACAAATACTGATGTAAAATCCTGACCAAATCCTGAAGCAATCCTGAACGTGGACACATACCCTTAGGGTATGTGTCCACGGTCAGGATGGCCAGCGGTATCGTTGGAGCGGCAAAGCCGCTCGGCGCTAAGCCCCGCCCCCTTCTGGGACGCGATGATGCCGGATGTGTTAACTGTACACATCCGGGATCATCGCACTCCTCGCATAGGGCCCTGTGATATTCCTTGCGGCGACGCAGCGTTGCCGCAAAAAACACGGACATGCTGCGATCTGAAAAGACGCGCAGCATGTCCGGAGTCGCAGGGCCGCCGCGTGCGTGTTTCCACGCATAGTGGACACGGGATTTCAAAAAATCCCCTCCACTATGCTGGAACATCTGGACGCTGCGTGTTTGACGCTGCGGCCCCACGCAGCGTCAAACACGCAGCGTTAACTGACCGTGGACACATACCCTTAGGGTCCCAGATGTGTGCAATGAACACATCCGGCATCATCGCGTCCCAGAAGGGGGCGGGGCTTAGCGCCGAGCGGGTTTGTCGCTCCGACGATACCGCCGGCCATCCTGATCGTGGACACATACCCATACCCTTACAAATACTGAGGTAAAATACTGACCAAATACTGACCGTGATCGTGGCCTCAGCAGAAAAAAGTATTTACTTGCGTTTTATTATTATTCTGGGTGAAAAAAGCTGCCAAAATGGCCATACTAAAGATGTGAAAATCAATGATGGTTCAAGTCTACAAGGAAAAACTAAGCAGCCTGTACATGAGATTGCAGAAACCTCATTCACTTTGCTGGTGATGTAAAACGCTGCTTTTTTCCTCTTTAAATTGTGAAAAAAACACAGCGTGTGAATGAGCACCAAAGGGGATAAGAAATTTGTTTTAATTACTTGGGCCTGCAATATTCAACAACCCTTAGGCTATGTGTCCACGTTCAGGAAACGCTGCGTTTTTGACGCAGCGCTGAGCCGCAGCATCAAAAACGCAGCGTCCAGATGTTACAGCATAGTGGAGGGGATTTAATGAAATCCCGTCTCCACTGTGCAGTAAAAAACGCATGCGTTTTTCTCGCAAAAACGCACATGCATTGCGTTTTTTCAGAACGCAGCATGTTGCTACAATGAGCAAAACACGCAGGAACACCGCAGGTGACCTGCCAGTGACCTCAGGTGCATTTTTGGTCAGGATTTTACCTGCATAAAATCCTGACCAAAGCCTGAAGCAAACCTAAACGTGGACACATACCCTAAGGGTATGTTTCCACTGTCAGGATGGCCGGCGGTATCGCCGCAGCGGCAAAGCCGCTCGGCGCTAAGCCCCGCCCCCTTTCTGGGACGCGATCATGCCGGATGTGTTAACTCTTCACATCCGGGATGATCGCTCTCTCCCATAGCGCCCTGTGATATGCCTTGCGGGGACGCTGCGTCCCTGCAAGGTGTACGGACATGCTGCGATCTGAAAAGACGCGCAGCATGTCCGGAGTCGCAGGGCCGCCGCGTGCGGGTTTCCACGCATAGTGGACACGGGATTTCATAAAATCCCCTCCACTATGCTGGAACATCTGGACGTTGCTTGTTTGACGCTGCAGCTCTGCGCAGCGTCAAACAAGCAGCGTTTCCTGACCGTGGAAACATACCCTAACTCTCCACCACATCTCCTGGTATGTTTCTGGTGTTTGACAGACTGCAGCGGTGACATCACAACTATTATTATTTATTTATATAGCACCATTGATTCCATGGTGCTGTACATGAGAAGGGGTTACACACAAATTACAGATATCACTTACAGTAAGCAATCTAACAATCACAGATGGGTGTACATTCTACAGGATGGTGTGGAAGGAGACAGTAGGTTGGGGGGCTGCAGCAGGTCCGGTATTGGTGAGGAGGCAGCGGGGTCAACTATAGCGCATGGAAACGCTGATGCCGATGCAACAATGCGAGTTGCTGAGCCCAGTGATTGGCTGCAGTGCGCTGTAATCGTGACCTCACAGCTGCAGCCTGTCAATCCTGCTCTGAAGCAGGGGTTTGTGAGTATTGCTGATTTTAGCTATTGGACCTCATAATAGGCTGACAAATACTGTGCGGATGCATTTAGAAGGCGGTGACATTGGGGCTGACCCAGCACCACCACAGTCTTTGCACTGTTTCCCTGCGCAATTGTATAGCCTGCTTTTATCTCACCTTCTTGCAAGAGTCGGAGCTTTTTTATTTTTCTGTTGACACAGCCATCCGAGGGCTTTTTGCTTGGATTTTGAAATGACGCTGTTTCGATTCATAATTCATGCCCGGATTCATCCTAGTATTTGTGCCTGTTTTTTTGACTAGTTTTCCGTATTCATCATTCTAATTGCGCCATTTTAAGTCTATTTTATGTGTGCTCGTCTGTGTATTTTTTTTTTTTTGTTTACCGCTTTGTGGGTAGAGTTTAGTGATTCCAGATGGTTTCAGCTGATTCTTTATATGTGACTTTTTAAAAAAGTTAGTTAAAAAGCAAGTTCAAAATTTGGCTAAGCTTCACTCTAGTCACCCCCTGGACTGATTTTCTGCACGTCAAGGAAAAAGTCCCACCGGTTTTGAATAAGATTCGACTTACTGTATTCGTAAAAGTAGTTAATGAAGGGAAAAAAAGGCCTTTTTTTTTTTTTTTACTTTGCACAAAATTCATGAACTGCATGCACTATTCTAATGAATTTGGTGCAATAAACATCAGAGGATACTTTAACACCCTCCACATACACACACGATGAATCTGAAAATGGAAAAAAAAAGCCATGTGAAATGAAATTGTGAAAAAAAAAATTCAATTCCGCCATAGGTTTTTGGGGTTTATTTTTAAGTCATTCATTCTGTGACAAAAACGACTTTGAATCATGACTCTCCGGATCAGTACAATTACAGCAATATTAAACTTGTACACATTTTTTTCCATTTAAATCGGAGAAAAAAAAAAATCAGGAGTTTGTTAAAATAATTAAAGAAAAATTTGATTTGTGCCGCCATTTTACAAGACCTATAATATTGAGCTGTGTGAAGGTTTGTATTTTTGTGTGGCAAGTTAACAATTTTACATATACCAATTTAGGGTACATATGGTGGTTTGATCAATTTTTATTGTGTTTTTTAGGGAGCAGTGATGATTGATTACTGATGGTTTTTTTCCTCATTATGGCTTTTTTTGATAGGGTTAATTCATTTTGTAATTGATAGATTGGACTTTTATGGATGTGGCGATAGAAGATAGGTTCTTGTTTTTATTATTTCTAAATTTTTAATGGTGGGGAAAAGGTGGAGATTCCATTTTTTTTTCTCCTTTATTTGAACCTGCAAATGTCTGCGGCTTATGCTATATGCTACAGCAGCACATTATTGCTGTATATAGTGTAGATCTAGGCCTCCTATGGAGCTCAGCCTGGGAATGAGCTTCACATGAGTACCAATATGAGTATGGCGGAGGCCATCAACAGCAGATCCCTGACTGCCATGGTTCCCCTCTGTATCCTGCAATCACGATGTGAAGCCACAGATGCATTTTTTTGCATGTGGAAAGATCTCAGCTCCTGAGCTCCCTCCATACTCTTGTACCCCTGAAATAACGTACATGTATGAGATTTTGTGTTAAGGGGTTAATAACACAGCGCTCTCACACACTTTTTAAAATAAGTGGTTTATATGGCTGCAGTAAATTAAAAGCAGCTCTGGTAAGACGATCATACCTCTATTTGCTATTCCAGGCTCGCTTGGGTTGTTCTCACTTTTTGGGTGCAGTAGAAACAATTAATATAAAGAAGATTGGGACATGTGCTCTGTAGCGGTCCCTAGTGGAGGGAAACTTATACAAAAGGCATTCATGTCAAAGATAAAGGCCTCTCATTCCAACACTAATCAATCCATAATATACCCAATAACACTGGCGGTAATCAGGGGCCTCTCGTATGAACAATCGACCTTCTGCAGAGCAGAGGATAGAGAACACATTGCAGCACCTGAACCTCCTTTATAATTCTATAGAGATGTCCGATACGCGTTCAAGTGGCAAATTCATAAGACATTCTGCATCAGGTGTAATTAACTGACTAAGACATGGGGTATATGCATTTCTATAATACTGTACTGACAGCTGCTGCAGCACATCTTCCGATAGAGGAAAATTCCAGTGGATTGGAAATGATGGATTTATTTGTAGTAAGAGATAGTGATAGAACTATGGGTGAAAGTGTGAGAATGGCATAAGATTTGTAGGATTGGTGGGAAGCCACAGATATACGGTACCCTGTATTCGGCCGGTCAATCGTACTCGTTGGCCACATCTAGAATTGTATCATACAATAACTGGCACTGATTGTATTATCACACTGGGAGTAAGAAGAGAGCAAAGACCAATTAAGTTCACAGAAAAGCGAGTGTAGTATTGATGCCCTAAAGACACCCACCATCCTGACACTGAGAAGTGCCCATACATTCATGTATAGTCACCCCACCTGGTGCCCTTCTTGCCTCCTGCATGGGGGGCACTGAGAAGTCTGAATGAACTGTGAAAGAAAAAAAAAAAAAAAAAAAGAGCATGAACCGCACATCCCAAAATCATACGTTGATCTAAAGCCGCTAGGCAAAAATTTATATACTGAACATGAGGTTTTCAGTTTAACATTCTGATCAGACTGTATGAAGCCCACTGCCACTTCACGGCAAACCTCGTAGTGGGTCCTAACACCCTAACGGAGCGGAGCCGTGCGGCGACCACCGCCGCAGCGGCCATGCATCAGCAGGGCGGACGGCCTGTTGCCCAACAGCACCCATGCTGCGAGACTGAGCCCCCAAGACTCCAGACCACGCCGCCCCACCAGCACAAAGCCACAGCAACAATGGCCGCCACACAGCACCAGCATCAAAATGAAGTGTTAGGACCCACTACGAGGTTTGCCGTGAAGTGGCAGTGGGCTTCATACAGTCTGATCTTTCTTTTTGCACTGAGAAGTCTGAGCTGAGCCTCCCCTGACTTTCCTGCTTGGTGTTGGATCTTGGATCAGACTTAGATGAAGGTTAGGAACACTGGCCTCGATGGTGGAGGCACATGGGGGACACCATGTGCTGACTATGACAGATGATATTGTCAGTGCCAGGGTGGAGGGTCACTTTAAAAAAAAAAAAAAAATCAGGATTAATCTATCAGTTTAATATGGTGCACTCTTAGGGTATGTGTCCACGGTCAGTAAACGCTGCTTGTTTGACGCTGCGCAGAGCTGCAGCGTCAAACACGCAGCGTCCAGATGTTCCAGCATAGTGGAGGGGATTTTATGAAATCCCGTGTCCACTATGCGTGGAAACACGCATCCGACTTCCCTGCGACTCCGGACATGCTGCGCATCTTTTCAGATCGCAGCATGTCCGTGCTACCTGCGGCGACGCTGCGTCGGCGCAAGTAATATCACAGGGCGCTATGCGATGGTGCGATGATCCCGGATGTGTACAGTTAACACATCCGGCATCATCGCGTCCCAGAAAGGGGGCGGGGCTTCGCCGCTCCGGCGATACCGCCGGCCATCCTGACCGTGGACACGTACCCTTACTGGTCCATACTTGTTGTGTTTTGATGTTCCTCTGTTAATCGCCAGCGAAATCTACGTGTAAAAGTTTTGGAGAATTGTTAGTATTTATTTAGATATGCTAGCCGAACTGATGTGTGAGCATGAAGATCATAAGGGGTTGTAAAGTGTAATGATCCGCTCAGTATGCGGTCCTGTGTAAGGACACGCCTTGTCACAAAATATGCGACAACCACACAGGGGGTCAGTCAGTGGACGGCACGACACACACACACACTCAACAGGATGGTATAAGCAACAGAAACGCCCTAACGATAGGGAATGAGGTATGGCCACCACCTGAACTCAAACCTTAGTCTGTCCCTGCACTCCCCTAATGTCCTAGGTGGGTCCTTTGCCCCCCACCGCCATCAGGAACCTCGTCCCTCGCGGTCACCTCACACTGCCCTGGCTGGTGCACTAGCCGGCAAGGACACTAGCCTCACCACTGCGAATGGCTCAACAAGGGGGCAAAGACAAACACGGGAAAGACAAGGTGAAAAACACAACACTTAGCTTCCAGACTCCGCATACAAGCTCCACACCGCAGATAACACAGAAACTCCAAAACTCCAGAAGTAGCTGACACCAGAGAGCTGCAACTGCACAGCTGGTTTCCAGAGAGAACTATCACCAACAGTCAGCTGATGCATCAGGTAACCCTTTAGCCTCTTTCTGACCTCGGACGGGATAGTACATCCGAGGTCAGATACCGCGCTTTGATGCAGGGCTCCGCGGTGAGCCTGCATCAAATCCGGGACATGTCAGCTGTTTTGAACAGCTGACATGTGCCCGCAATAGCTGCGGGTGAAATCGCGATTCACCCGCCGCTATTAACTAGTTAAATACCGCTGTCAAACGCTGACAGCGGCATTTAACCGGCGCTTCCGGACGGAAATGAACGCATCTCTGACCCCGTCACATGATCGGGGGTCAGCGATGCGTCAGAACGGTAATCATAGAGGTCCTCGAGACCTCTATGGTTACTGATGCAGGCCTGCTGTGAGCGCCCCCCTGTGGTCGGCGCTCATAGCACACCTGCATTTCTGCTGCATAGCAGCGATCTGATGATCCGATCGCGTTGTGCCAGCTTCTAGCCTCCTATGGAGGCTATTGAAGCATGGCAAAAGTAAAAAAAAAAAAAAAAAAAAAAGTAAAAAAAAAGTGTGAAAAAAAAATAAACGTTTAGATCCCCCCTTTCGCCCCATTCAAAATAAATCAATTAAAAAAAAAAAAAATCAAACCTACACATATTTGGTATCGCCGCGTTCAGACTTGCCCGTTCTGTCAATAAAAGAAAAGCATTAACCTGATCGCTAAACTGCGTAGAGAGAAAAAAATTTGAAACGCCAGGATTACGTTTTTTGGTTGCCGCGACATTGCATTAAAATGCAATAACAGGCGATCAAAAGAACGTATCTGAACCAAAATGCAATCATTAAAAACGCCAGCTCAGCACACACAAAATAAGATCCGACCCCAGATCATGAAAAATGGAGACGCCACGGGTATCGAAAAATGGCGCCATTTTTTTTTAATTTATTTATTTTTTAGGAAAGTTTGGAATTTGTTTTCACCGCTTAGATAAAAGAGAACCTAGACATGTTAGGTGTCTATGAACTCGTACTCGTAGGTCAGTTTTAGCATTTTGTGAACCTAGTAAAAAAGCCAATCAAAAAACAAGTGTGGCATTGCACTTTTTTTGCAATTTCACCGCACTTGGATTTTTTTTCCCGTTTTCTAGTACCCGACATGCTAAAACCAATGATGTCGTTCAAAAGTACACCTTGTTTTGCAAAAAAAAAGCCCTCACATGGCCATATTGATGGAAAAATAAAAAAGTTAAGGCTCTGGGAAGAAGGGGAGCAAAAAACGAACACGGAAAAATGGAAAATCCCAAGGTGATGAAGGGGTTAAAGGATGATGGGAGTGCTCACCACCCACATCAGCTGACCCAGCAACTCTGCAGTTGCAGCAGATTGCCAACAAGGGAAAACTGACATTAACCTCCGCTGGTCCTGAATGGAAAAAAGCTAAATTTAAAACAGAGTGGAACCAGAGCTGCCACGAATCCAAAAACGGATTGTGACACATCTGTACTCCTAGTAGGAGGTCTATTAGAAGCACTGACAGCATACATTGGACACTTAGTTTAGGAGTCTGGCATATTCATAAATAGACACACTTAGGTAGGAGAAAAAAGGATCATCCCCGCGCTGCCGCAAGAATAATTCCAAAAATTGTAGAGGTTTCAACGTGGTTTATTCTACGTGTTCAGGTGACCCCTTCATCAGGACATACCACAAATATTGTACCAATATTTGTGGTATGTCCTGATAAAGGAGTCACCTGAACCTTGAAACGTTCTTCTTGCGGCAGCGCGGGGATGATCCTTTTTTCTCCTACCCAAGTGTGTGTTTCAATCAGGTCCTGCACTGACCTGTGGATCTGCAGCAGCCGCCATTAATACAGGTCCTTCTCAAAAAATTAGCATATAGTGTTAAATTTCATTATTTACCATAATGTAATGATTACAATTAAACTTTCATATATTATAGATTCATTATCCACCAACTGAAATTTGTCAGGTCTTTTATTGTTTTAATACTGATGATTTTGGCCTACAGCTCCTGATAACCCAAAAAACCTGTCTCAATAAATTAGCATATTTCAACCGTCCAATCAAATAAAAGTGTTTTTTAATAACAAACAAAAAAACCATCAAATAATAATGTTCATTTATGCACTCAATACTTGGTCGGGAATCCTTTGGCAGAAATGACTGCTTCAATGCGGCGTGGCATGGAGGCAATCAGCCTGTGACACTGCTGAGATGTTATGGAGGCCCAGGATGCTTCAATAGCAGCCTTAAGCTCATCCAGAGTGTTGGGTCTTGCGTCTCTCAACTTTCTCTTCACAATATCCCCCAGATTCTCTATGGGGTTCAGGTCAGGAGAGTTGGCAGGCCAATTGAGCACAGTAATACCATGGTCAGTAAACCATTTACCAGTGGTTTTGGCACTGTGAGCAGGTGCCAGGAAGCATGAAGTGCTCCAAAATCTCCTGATAGCTAGCTGCATTGACCCTGCCCTTGATGAAACACAGTGGACCAACACCAGCAGCTGACATGGCACCCCACACCATCACTGACTGGGTACTTGACACTGGACTTCAGGCATTTTGGCATTTCCTTCTCCCCAGTCTTCCTCCAGACTCTGGCACCTTGATTTCCGAATGACATGCAAAATTTGCTTTCATCAGAAAAAAGTACTTGGGACCACTTAGCAACAGTCCAGTGCTGCTTCTCTGTAGCCCAGGTCAGGCGCTTCTGCCGCTGTTTATGGTTCAAAAGTGGCTTTACCTGGGGAATGCGGCACCTGTAGCCCATTTCCTGCACACGCCTGTGCACGGTGGCTCTGGATGTTTCCACACCAGACTCAGTCCACTGCTTCCTCAGGTTCCCCAAGGTCTGGAATCGGTCCTTCTCCACAATCTTCCTCAGGGTCCGGTCACCTCTTCTCGTTGTACAGCGTTTTCTGCCACATTGTTTCCTTCCAACAGACTTACCATTGAGGTGCCTTGATACAGCACTCTGGGAACAGCCTATTTGTTGAGAAATTTCTTTCTGGGTCTTACCCTCTTGCTTGAGGGTGTCAATGATGGCCTTCTTGACATCTGTCAGGTCGCTAGTCTTACCCATGATGGGGGTTTTGAGTAATGAACCAGGCAGGGAGTTTTTAAAAGCCTCAGGTATCTTTTGCATGTGTTTAGAGTTAATTAGTTGATTCAGAAGATTAGGGTAATAGGTCGTTTAGAGAACCTTTTCTTGATATGCTAATTTATTGAGACAGGTTTTTTGGGTTATCAGGAGTTGTAGGCCAAAATCATCAGTATTAAAACAATAAAAGACCTGACAAATTTCAGTTGGTGGATAATGAATCTATAATATATGAAAGTTTAATTGTAATCATTACATTATGGTAAATAATGAAATTTAACACTATATGCTAATTTTTTGAGAAGGACCTGTATATGTCCTTCCTTCAATCTCACCAGGTGAGTAGTTCTCTTGGTGGGCAACTTTGTGTAATGTTTGATAAGACCCTATTTGCGCTTTTGTGTCTCCCTCTTTTCTCTGATATTCATAAATAGAGCTGTCCCTCTGCCCTCCTCACAGTGACTGATGGCCTGTTACACATGCAGATCCACAGCAGCCATTCAGTGCCTGGTGGCGGCTCTCCTCATACACACACCGGACATCTATACGGTGTGTTCAGTGTATTCCTTAGGCTACGTTCACATTTGCGTTGTGCGCCGCTGCGTCGGCGACGCAACGCACAACGCAAACAAAACCGCAACAAAACGCACGCTAAAACGCTGCGTTTTGCGACGCATTCGTCTTTTCGCCGAAAGTTGGACGCAAAAAAAATGCAACTTGCTGCGTTCTCTGCGCCCAACGCTTGCGGCCAAAAAAACGCATGCGTCGCAAAACGCAGCACAACGCATGTCCATGCGCCCCCATGTTAAATATAGGGGCGCATAACGCATGCGGCGACGCTGCGGCGCCCGACGCTGCGGCGCCGAACGCTAATGTGAACGTAGACTTAAGGGTATGTGCCCACGTTGCGGATTACTCTGCAGATTTTTCCGGACTGATTTTGGTAAATCTGCACTGCGAATTTCCTGTGGAATTACCGCTTTTTTTGCGCTTTTTGTGCGGATTTCGCCTGCGATTTTACACCTGCGGATTCCTATTATGGAGCAGGTGTAAACCGCTACGGAATCCGCACAAAGAATTGACATGCTGCGGAATAAACAACGCTACATTTCCGCGCGGTTTATTTTCCGCAGCATGTGCACTGCGGATTTTGTCTTCCATAGGATTACATGGAACTGTAAACGCATGGAAAAATGCTGCGGATCCGCAGCAAAATCCACAGCGTGTGCACATACCCTTAGCATTCCTGGTACTCAGAAGGCGAGCACTCCATTCCTAAGATATACAGTGACTTGAAAAAGTATTCACACCTCGTGAACTTTTCCACATTTTTCATGTTACACCGACAAAAATGTATTTCACTAGGATTTTATGCGATATAATGCGACAACGTAGCAAATATTTATGAAGTGTAAAGGAAAAGATACATGGTTTAATTATTTTAAAAGTATAAATCTGAAAATTGCGATGTGTATTAGTATTCAGCCCCTGGAGTCTGATACCCCTAAATAAAACCCTGAGTGATGAATTGCCTCTAGTAGTCACATAGAATCCATTTATTCTGAGTTTAACTACAGCTGTTCTGTGAAGGTCTCAGAGGTTTCTTTGAGAACATTAGGGATCACACAGCAGCATGAAAACCAAGGAACACACCAGACACGTTAGGAATAAAGTTGTGGAGAAGAGTAAAGCAGGGTTAGGTTATAAAAAAAAAAAAAAAAATAGGCCAAGCTCTGAACATCTCTCAAAGCACAGTTCAATCCATAATCCAAAAATGGAAGGAGTATGGTGCAACTGGAAACCTACAGAGACCTGTCCGTCCACCTACACTGACATCCCAACATGGAGAGCACCAATTTAGAGAAAAGCCGCTCTGGAGGAGCTGCAGAGATTCATGGCTTAAGGTACCTTCACACGAAACGACATCGCTAGCGATCCGTGACGTTGCAGCGTCCTGGCTAGCGATATCGTTTCGTTTGACACGCAGCAGCGATCAGGATCCTGCTGTGATGTCGCTGGTCGCTGAATAAAGTCCAGAACTTTATTTGGTCGTCCGATCGCTGTGTATCGTTGTGTTTGAAAGCAAAAGCAACGATACCAGCGATGTTTTACACTGGTAACCAGGGTAAACATCGGGTTACCAAGCGCAGGGCCGCGCTTAGTAACCCGATGTTTACCCTGGTTACCAGCGTAAAAGTAAAAAAAACAAACAGCACATACTTACATGCGTCCCCCAGCGTCCGCTTCCTGACACTTACTGAGCGCCGGCCCTAAAAGTGAAAGCACAGCGGTGACGTCACCGCTGTGCTGTTAGGGCCGGAGCTCAGTCAGTGTCAGGAAGCGGACGCTGGGGGACGCATGTAAGTATGTGCTGTTTGTTTTTTTTAGTTTTACGCTGGTAACCAGGATAAACATCGGGTTACTAAGTGCGGCCCTGCGCTTAGTAACCCGATGTTTACCCTGGTTACCCGGGGGCCTCGGCATCGTTGGTCGCTGGAGAGCGGTCTGTGTGACAGCTCTCCAGCGATCAAACAGCGACGCTGCAGCGATCGGCATCGTTGTCGCTATCGCTGCAGCGTCGCTTCGTGTGAAGGTACCTTTAGTTGTGACTCTGTCCACAGGACATTATTAGGCCATGTTCAAATGATTAGTAGTTGGTCACTATTTTAAGAGTGTTTGTAAGCCAAAATCCAGAGTGAAACAATCAGAGGAAAAGTATCATAGAAACAAGTCACAATTTCTGTAATTTTTCATCCACTACTGGTTTTGGCTTACAAATACTGAGGTAAACTACTGACCAAATATAGATTATGTGAACGTCGCCTTAGTCATATACTTCACAACCACAAATCTGGCCTTTATGGAAGAATGGTAAGAAGAAAGCAATATCTGAAAGCAAGTCAGACATAGAAAGTCCTGTTCTACATGGCTTTTTGCAAACTGTAGACACACAGCTAACATATAGAAGAATGTGTGAGGCCAAAGTAGAACTTTTTGGGCTAACTGCAAAGCACTATTGTGTGGCGGAAAACTAACACTGCACATCCCCCTGAAAACACCATCCCCAACGTCAAACATGGTGGTGGCGGCATCATGCTGTGGGGATGATCTTAAGCAGTGACAGGGAAGCTAGTCAGAGTTATTGGGAAGACGGATGAAGCTAAATACAGGGCAATCCTGGAGGAAAACCTGTAAAAGGACGCAAAAGACTTGACACTGGGGTGTAGGTTCACCTTCCAGCAGGACAATGACCCTGAACATCCTGCCAGAACTACAATGGATGGTTTAGATAGAAGCATTTTCATGTGTGTGAACGGCACAGTCACAGTCCAGATCTAAATTTCATTGAGAATCTGTGGCAAGACTTGAAAATTGCTGTTCACAGACGCCTCCATCCAATCTCACTGAACTAGAGGCAGTTTGCATATCTAGAAGCTGAATTTCTTGTCCATTCTCTTTTGCAAAGATGGTAGATATACTGCTGCAAGCCCTTTGGGGTAATTGCACAAAAGGAGTTTCTACAAGTATTGCCTCCAGGGATGAATACAAATGCACATCACAATTCTCAGATATAGATTTTTAAAAAATATTTAGAAAACCCATGTATCATTTCCTTTACACTTCACAAATACTTGTTGCTTTGTGTTGGTATACCACATAAAATTCCAATAAAATACATTTACGTTTGTGGTTGTAACATGAAAAATGTGGAAAAGTTCATGGGGTATAAATACATTTTTTTTTTAAGTCGGTGCTTTAGTGGACTAATGTTACAAGACTTGTGTGTGGAGTTTTGTCTACTAGGAGTACAGACGTGTCCTTACATACTGAGCTGACTATTCCAATTTACAGCACCTTTCGATGTGAACGTTCACATATCAGCACGTGTTTTAGTAAATATTAACAATTTCCCAGAACTTTTTGTCATTAATTTCCCAGTGGAGTATCAGAGGAATATCACACACAAAAGTTCTAGGAAGGCATGCCCCAAGCATAATATCCAAGAGATAGACAGACATGTCAGGAGGGCGGTCAGGTCCTCCTTAAAGGGATGAATTTTCCATTTTCCACACCCTTCGATACCCCAAGGAGGATGGTGCGGCTCTCCTGTAGACACGCCAGGACACAGGTTGGTAAATATTACTTTTATTCTAGGACACTCTGTGTTAATACAATAAATATACAAAACATCTGAACTACTCAGACATGCAACACAGAGTGGGAGCGCGGAGGTTTGTACAGGGCAATGGTTTATTTAACTGTGATGGGAGCGAAATATTAGTCATTTACAAAATATACAAACATCTTTCAGATAAATAAAATCCAAGCTTTACAATACAGAAATATTGGAGGGCGCCGACATTCCAGTGTTTAGATTGGATTGCGTTGATTACAGGCAACCCACCATTTGCCCCACAGCAGCCGTCCTGCCTACATAACCAGTGTTACTGGTTCCCAGGGTAGTGATTGTTAATGGCTCAAACACTGGCTTTATTTCCTACCTGGTGAGCGCCGCTGTGTGCAACCAGGGGGGCTGCTGTAATACATGTGGAGAATGAAAACATTCAGTGCAGAGAACAAAATCCTCCAATGCAAATGATGCGTCATTGATTCAACCAGTCAGTCGTGGATCGCAGAATGTAGGATTGGGTGGAAAGGTCCAAGATGTCATCTCAAGAAGGGAACCTCAGATATAGCTAGATGATCATGCGTTAATGGAAGGAGCACAGCAGATGACATAATATTGAACAATCAGTCATAATCCTTTTAGCCACAAAGCCAAAGTATAACATCATAAGTCACATTCAATCTAGACGTGAGCAAAAATAAAGATTCCAGTTATCCAGGTCCGACATCCAGTTTGGTTCCCCATGGCAGTCAGATGAAGGCAGTGCAAACTCCGGCTCCAGCAACATCCTGGGCATGATGTGGTGACATGGTGGCTGAGGCACCCAGGACGGCAGGCCGAGCATTGCCGGACCACATGTTCACTGCGCTGAACTGGCTGCCACATGGGACCAAACTGGACCCCGGACCAGGTACTTCAAGTCATTTCTTCATCTCTAATCTGTTCTCGTACCAGCCCATGACATTGTGCACAGGCCGCATTACAGGGGGGAGTCTCATAATTAACTTTGATGACACAACATAGCTGAAGCATTACCTTCAATACATGGGCCCCCTAGCCTCTTATTACCAAGTAGAACCATTTATTACCATGTAGAACCATTCAAGATCCATTAAAATAGGGGAATTTTAGGACATTGTCTAATGTGTCGCAAGAGTTAACTATGGGATAATCCCATACAAGAGGTCATTAAAGGGAAATTATACATTTTTAATTATTTTAATTAATTAAATTAATTAATATTAATTTATTTTTTCAACATTTGTCTGTCTACAGTGAGCCATTATAATGACTGGGAATTCCAATGCAAAACACATACAGAAGAATAAAATAAGGTTTGTGAGGGTGTTTGGCTGCAGAGTGGATTAACGCCCTATGGCGGGACAATACAACCGGCCACAGAAAGAAAGAAAAGGCTAATGCCGGCCACACGCCCCAAGAGGGCCGCCGGCCACACGCCCCAAGAGGGCCGCCGGCCACACGCCCCAAGAGGGCCTCCGGCCACACGCCCCAAGAGGGCCGCCGGCCACACGCCCCAAGAGGGCATACGCCCCTAGAGAGCCACAGGCCACACGCCCCAAAGACCTGTTGGCCATACACCTCAGATTGCTGCTGGTCCGGCAGCTGTCCACCAGGCAGCTATCTCACCTGACTTCCCCCATACAGTGCATGATTAGATGTACTTGTTTTCGTGAGGAAATAAACCATTACCAGACACCTCTATAGCCGGCTTTCTCTGCTGAGAACAAAATTATAGTTATATCTGCCATCACAGAAGAGTGCAAACCCCACAAAACACTACATAATTATAGATTAGGACACAGACAACTTAAAAGGGGTTGTCCAATTTCATATAGATTTGCTTGGCAATTTTTGGGATTCTCACACAAATGAATAGAGACATGCATGCACAGCCATTTCTACAGTCCCCTGGGGGGATTCATAAGTTTGCAGTAACACAGAATGACTGCAGACTTATTGATTTGGACTGGACAACCCCTATAAAGTGCGGTCTGCCTGTGTGAACAGGGTAATGATATTTGAGAATTGCTCATCTCCCTTGAGAACAAAACATTGGGTACGTGGAAATATAACATTCCCAATTACTTTTTGCTCCTGACGGGAAGAGGGAACGTCCGCCAAACGTCTCATACATAATAACTGGTTGGTCGATCCCGACAGATCGTCAGGTTAGACTAACCCAAGTCTAAAGAATACGGGACAATCATCTAGTCTGTACAGTCGGCTGAAGCCAAGTGGTTACACAGCAGATCAGTCTAATAAGATCGGTATAATTCAGACTATTCAGCACAGCATATAAACTAAGTCACCGGGCACAGCCAGCGCAGTTTGGGGGCTTTGTAGTGACTGACCCATGGATCGATGCTACTCACATTCACAAGTTGAATTCAGCTAAAACTATTGAGCAATGTGAAATCCAAAGTCATGTGTTTTCCCTGGAGGTCTGGGACTTTCTTATAGCGCCCCTCAGATCTGTGAACAATTGGGTAAGTTGGAAGTGGAACTTAAAGGGATATTTCCATCTCCAAGATTCTAAATAAGTAGTAGGTGTAATAATTTTAGTACATTTCTCCAAAAAGAAATATAGTATAGTTCTTCTGATTCACTACATTGTTTTCCTCATGTGCAGGCATTGCAGAAGCTTAGCTAACAATAGTTATGACCACTAAGAACTGTGTAACTGTCACTATATCAGTGGTCGCAACCATGGATACCTAAGCTACTGCAATGCCCTGTACATAAAATTAATAACGTAGCGAATCTGAAGAACTATACTACACTTCTAATTGGAGATATTTGCTATTAATATTACACCCACTACATATTGGGATAGGATCTTGGAGATGAGAATACCCCTTTAATGAGGTGAATTTGCAGCTTTTGCCTGACTGTCACTTTATTTAGGTTCACATTTCCCTTTAAACAACGCTAATGATGATTTCGACAGTGCAATGCCCATTAAATGCTCCCAATATCACTCCTATAGGGGATAGTTTAAAGTTGGGTATAAACTTAATGAAATACTCATGGCAGAGTGCACAGTTAATCCTACGTTGTTGCACATACTTTGCATAGTTGGTTAATGGGTTTGCAATGACCTAGAAAAATCTTATTACTGTGGGTGATTACAAAACTGGAAAAAATAAATAAGCAAAATAAAATTGTAACTTCATAAGAGTTCATGCATTCGTCATCACAGGGTCTATCCTGAATACACAGTGTGTGAGCCCTACCTCTGCAACACGACGGCGTTATACTGATGACATGGGAAGGTGTAATGCATTCCTCCTGCAGTGTACAGCCCAGGGAACGTACGTGATAAGGGAGGGCAGTGCGACAGTAACACTGCCTAGTGTTTTGGCTAGACCTGTAATGGATTCAGTGATCCTGAGCCCATCAGGCATCGGCCCCTAAATGTGCACGGCAGCTATACACACAATGTATAGTGTATACACCAAGGTGCAGCCCTCGCCGCCAACAATACACTGCACACGTGTAATGACCAGCACCACCATCATCTAGTACTACAGCTGTACGTTCCCCCATGTTTCTTCCTGGTACTGCTCATATATAATACAAAATGCTGGAGCAAAGCGTTAACAGGATCTAACTCCAAACTAAAGGAGACCGATCATATCACATACTGGGGTTTCAGTTACAGCTATAGGACCTATACACATCACTGTAAATAATACAATTTAGGGTTGAGGAAAACCCTATCCCTGGGTTGTACCCATCTCCTTCTATAAATGAAGGAACTGCCTGAATCTAAAGCTCAACTTTACATTGTATGGGTCCCATTAATAATGTAGTGTCTTTCCCCGAGGGCTGCCACAGACGTTTAGATTCCTGCCGGATGACTAGGCTTCCCGGTATACATAGGTTGGCAGACGCCGCTGGCACTGCTCATCTCCCTTGTGCCATTACTCAGCCTCATGTATTGTAGCCTGGGAAATCCTCATCTTTACGTTCTCCTAACTATATGTCCAGCTTTAGGGACATTCAGCTCAGAAAGGAGTTTACTGACAGACGTAACGTTTGCGAGGGCGGCTGTACCTTGTACTCCCAGTTTTTTTGCCTGGAAATATCTGCACGTGTAAGGTGTCCTACCATAGCTGCTCTTTCAGCTGAAGACTAGCCCTGCACATATGTCAGATTAGTCATTTATTGGAATCCCCCTTCATCCAGGATACAAGTCTAAAACTGGCTATTCACATGTGACAGCTATCCTGCTCAACTCCCCCAGTACAAATGATTGTTTGGTTTGGAAAGGCATTAGTGTGTTTCCAATGGGGAAAGCGGATAATGTTGCTGACAGACCCCTCTGGCGGTGGCATGTCTCCTAGAGGACAACAGGACCAGGGTGTTTAGATGCAGACTGCCTGATCCTCACCTTACCCGACAACATCTGTAGGGGAAACGTCAGGAGACCTCCCCAACATTGATGCTGTAATGGTGGATTCACTAGTAAAAATTTAAGGAGGCCTAGATGCTTTCCCTGAAAAATATAAAATGACAGGTTATAGGCACTAGATACTGTGATGGGACGTTAATCCAGGGAACTAGTCTGATTGCCATTCGTGGAGTCAGGAAGGAATTGTTCCCCTTTATGGAGCTCTTAGTGTCTGCCCCATGGGGTTTTTGTCTTCCTTTGGATCAACATGTTAGGGTATAGGTTGAATTAGAAGGACTTAAGTCTATCTTCAACCTTAAGAACTCAAACTATACACATCGGATGGTCGGCCAATCCTGCTCTTATCAATGGTTAGAGTGACCTTTAAAGTCTAGGATATTCTCTGCATTAGGCCGCACACTCCGGTGCCGAGTGGGTATTGATGCAAGTGTGACCCTGGCCTTATAACGCAATGATTGAAAAAAAGGGGAAAAAAGCCTAATGCAATTATAACAGCCTTATCAAGCACAGCCTGCTGACACGGGAATCCAGAAAGTCTGACACCAGCATCAGGGTGCCCGGCGGGGTCTGCACTGCTAATATAGTAATTGTACAATCAGAAACAGTCTTGGCTGCCAGTATAGACAGTTTCAATATGTAAAAGCAGGAAAAATTTACTTTTTTACTTAAAAAAATCAAAGCAAAAGAACAATGCACTGCATTAAATAACAAAAACCACAAAATAGAGATGAGACGTCACAAACACACAAAAACACAAAGGCTATGAAGAAAGCCAGCACAAACACTGATACAGCGCCCTTTCTTCTCGTCAGCCCTAATGGCTAGCCTCAACCACAGACCATGCAAAAGTACACACCAATCCTGCGGAGGTACGCTGGGACTGAATACCAACCCTGCAATGCAGGGTTAAACACCATTTCCGCTTCACATCTATGGACTATATATCAGATGACGGTACCATTTGTGCTTTGTCAGTAAAAATTCACATTAAAAAGAAAACCCCAGGGCACTAACTACTTACTATGTGTAGGTTATGGATGGTCGTCCCCGGCTCGACTACTACCCGAGCGAGCACTTCTACAGATTGAGATTAAGAGGCTAAATACCAACAAAAAGTGTATCAGAAAATACCTACAAATGTGCGTTCAGAGTCAGCAAATACCTTCTGCACTTAGGACCTGAAGACGACTGCAATCTAGTTACGCCATAGTCACACTACAGATACCCACCACTTATCTAGACGGGTTTGGGTCGGAGAGTTCTGCGCTCGGGGCGGGGAGGAAACAGGAGTGTACAAGAGCTCCAGTAACAGCATCATTATTTTCACCATGCACAACCAATAGGTCCATAACCTGCCCGGAGAACCTTTGTGTTTTTTTTTTTTTATTCCTGGCATAGCATGGGCTAAAATGTAACAGATACACATGGCAAGTGCAATTTAAAGTCTTTAGTGGGTGTTGCAAACACAGCTGGAGGAAAAGAGCGTGAATGAAGAGAGATGACGGTGGTGATGGTTGCCTTCAGCAGGAGCTTTTACATCTGGTTACCCTTGAATGCATTCTGAGCAGCGCTGCTGGCAGCTGTGGAGGCCGCATTGGCTGCGGCAGTCTGCACCGTTTTGTTAGACATCACGCCTGTAGCAAACTCTTGCTGGGCCTTCTCAAAGCTGGCACCCGTAGTCCGGTACAGTCCATGCACCTGGAAGACACGACCGAGACACGAGGGACAAAATAAGGACATTACTCTGCATAAGTAGATCCAGAAAATCAGCAAATATGCTCATAATCAGCATGTGCAGGGCAAGTGTGTTCTTGGGTCCTTACTACGCAACGGTCAAAGGGAAACGCTGCCTCATATCTTAGTATTCATAGAGAAGAAATGAGAAAATCTGCTGAGCGGGAAAAGAGCAGAAAAAGCCGATCTAGGTAGGCTCTAGAAGTAATGGAGTTGTAATAAGAAATAATAATAATATATTATTATAACACTACCATTTCCACATCTTACCTTTTTAAACATCGCTAGTGATACTACTGCGGAACCTGTGAAAAGGGCGGCAATCAGAATCATCATGATCCCCACGGGAATATTATCATTGAGAGCAGTTAGTGCAGAAATCCAACCGCTGCAAAACACAAAGTCGATGATTAGGCCGATAGTCGCCACATTACGCCCACCAGAAAGGACACTGCTGTATTGGACATTATTGATCTGCTCGCTAACCACGGCAAATCTGATGAATAGAGAAGTAAATAAGCACATTAGGAATACAATGTGCTGCAATTCTCCCCAAGTACACTAATATTACACAGGTCAATACTAGCTATCTGAACGCTTTGCATCACATATAGAAGGAAAAGCTCCAAAAGTTAATAATAATAATAATAATAATAATAATAAAAGTTATCCGGCATTTGAGGTTTTCCATTAGTGAATTGTCTGTTCATTATGAGCTTGACGACGTTACAGTGAGTATGTGATCAGTATTGGGCTGGGGGTGGTCCGGCACTGGGCACCCTCACATCAGCTGCTTTCAGCACTGGTAGCAGCTGGTGGTAAACAGAGCCGGGACGTGGTGTAGTGTCCGTTCTCGACACTACATAGTCCATACGCTGTGCTGGATTGGCTGCATACACTTTTTACATCTTGTTGCTGCTCCAGCGTATACCAGTTGATCAATGAGAGGTCTCGAGTGTCAGACCCACTCCATCTGATACTGACAATTAGTGTGAACTACAAATAAAGTTACTTACCTATTTCCCCATCCTTTAAACCCTGCCGCCTGTAGAACGTGCACGGCGAACTGACAGATGTACACAAAGAAGAATACGAAGAACCTGAAGGAACTGTCGCTCCTGTAAAGACGAGCACCGATGTGAGGATCAGAGCAACAAGAAATCAAGAGAAAGAGAAAAAAACAACTCCAAATAAATAGTGCATAGAAGAGAACGTGATAATCCTGAGAAATTCCACCTCCTGTCTGCACGCTCTTCCAGAATGCCTTCTATTAGCACCCAGCCACAGTAAGAAACAGACTGTACTCATACCCCGGGTGCATTCACATGTACAGTGCAAACAGTGATTGTCAACCCACATTAACTCAACAGAGGTGATAAAAATGATGTCAACTTTGCTTTATATACAGAAACAAACAGTAGAATAACTGTGTACCACTTGGAATAGGCCTTTAAAGGGAACCTGTCACCCCCAAAATCAAAGATGAGCTAAGCCCACCGGCATCAGGGGCTTATCTACAGCATTCTGTAATGCTGTAGATAAGCCCCCGATGTATCCTGAAAGATGAGAAAAAGAGGTTAGATTATACTCACCTGGGGCGGCGGTCCAGTCCGATGGGCGTCACGGTCCGGGGCCTTCCATCTTCATAGGATGACGTTCTCCTCTTGTCTTCACGCTGCGGCTCCGGCACAGGCGTACTTTGTCTGCCCTGTTGTGGGCAAAGCAAAGTACTGCAGTGCGCAGGCGCCTGGGCCTCTCTGACCTTTCCCGGCGCCTGCGCACTGCAGTACTTTGCTCTGCCCTCAACAGTGCAGACAAAGTACGCCCGTCCCGGAGCATGAGGACAAGAAGAGGACATCATCGTAAGAAGATGGGAGGCCCCGGACCGCGACGCCCATCGGACCGGACAGCAGTGGGGACCGCCCCTGGGTGAGTATAATATAACCTTTATTTCTCATCTTTCATGATACATCGGGGGCTTATCTACAGCATTACAGAATGCTGTAGATAAGCCCCTGATGCTGGTGGGCTTAGCTCCTCTTCGATTTTGGGGGTGGCAGGTTTCCATTAAAAGCAGGACTGTGGAGTCCGAGTCAGAGTCGTGGAGTCGGAGTCATGGAAATTGAGGAGTCAGAGGTGTGGCTTACTGGCTCCACAGCCCTGTTTAAAAGGGTTGCCTCTGGTGCTGGGACCATTCCAGCGTCGGGTTTAGCGGGACATTATTATGCCACTTGATCCCTGTAGCCAATCAGCAGATCTCACTTCCTTCGGACAAACAGACATCTGGAAGAAGCGAGAGCTGCGGCTGGATTGTAAGGAAGTGGGAGTGGAGTGGTCCCCGACTAACTGCCGGGATCGTGTGGCACAATACCGTCACGCGAGATTCAGCATCGCCATTGCTGGAACTGGAGCAGAGTATAAGGCGTTTTTATCCTACGTGGGGGAACATAACAATTGAGAGAGAGGGATATCAGCGTAGCGGACCACCCTGTTACTATGGCGGCCTATTGGTGACGTAGAATGAGGCACCATTTCAGCGCCCAGGACACAACCTGCATATTCTGATCCAATAAGCTGCATTTACTAAACAGGACAAGTGCTTTACGCTTAGCAGAATTTACAGCCCATATTAACAAGCCGGAAACTGCTCAGTTATTGAATATATTCTGCTATATATGCAAAATCTAACGCTTTATATACATGGATTTGTGCCATGTGATAAAGGAAGAAAATGTATACAGTTCCCAAGCCAAGAAAAAAAAAAAAATGTGTTTTCGCTTTGAAGCCAGTCTGTCTGCGGTATGGGCAGAACTGGAAATCATCTACTAATGCTGAGCACAAGATTTACAACCGATTTATGGAAAGGAGTTCACAGGAGACTACAGACCTGTCTATAATGAAAGTTTAGACAAAAATTGCATTTTTTTCCCCAGACTTTTCAAATATAAATACCAAACCGTACAGAAGTACCGTACCTTGGGAAAAAAGTATTGACAAACGTGACTATATAAAGAACACTGAAACAGAATAGGGAATAAATGGAAAGTACGATAAGAGGGTTAAAAAAAAAAAAAAAAAAAAGCTGCACCCAGGCAATACATGTAGAATAAGTAAATACAGTGGCTTGTGAAAGTATTCAACCCCTTGGGTATTTACCTATTTTGTTACATTACGACCTTTGTTTACATAATATACAATTTGTTTGTGCTGCATCAGCACTAATTAGTCTAAGTTGGTGAAGTGAGAAACATATAGGCATTTATTACATTTATAGGATCAAATAATGAAAAATTGGCATGTGCATATGTATTCACCCCTTTAGCTAGGAAGCCCCTAAAAATTTCTGGTGCAAGCAATTACTTTCATAAGTCACATGCTTAGTGAGAGGAAGTCCACCTGAGTGCAATCTAAGTGTCACATGGTCTGTCAGTATATACACACTTTACCTTTTCTGAAAGGCCACAGAGGCTGCAACACCACCCTTAGTGACGGAGCCACATTTTTAAATCTGACCAGTGTCACTTTATTTGGTAATAACTCTGGAACGCTTCAACAAATCCCAGTGATTTTGAGATTGTTTTTTCGTGACACATTATACTTTATGATAATAGTAAGTTTAGGTCGATATATTTTGTGCTTATTTATAAAAAATATCCAAATTTGAGAAAAATGGTAAAAAATTAGCAATTTCTAAAAATTTTGAATGATCATCCCTTTAAGCTAGATAGTCATACCAGAGCGAAACATTAATAAATTACATTTCCCTCATGTCGGCTTTACATCGGCACCGTTTGTAAAATGTTCTTTTATTTTTGTTAGCATTTTATGAGGTTTAAAAATGTAGCAGTAATTTTTAATTTTTTCTAGGAAATATACAAATTTTTTTTGGACCTATCCAGGTATGAAGTGCCTTTAGGAGTCCCACATATTGGGGAAACCCCCAAAAGTTATACCATTTTAAAAAACAGCACTCCCTGAAATATTGAAAACTGCAGTCAGATAGTTAATTAACCCTTCAGGAGATTTTCAGGAATTAATGCAAAGTGGCATGACAGAAATGAAAAAGTGTATTTTTACCACCTAAATGTTGCTAACTTCTGAACAGGTTACAAAAGCTGGCAGATTGTAAGGCTGCTATTTGGTCATGAATTGCTATGGCAAACATCAGGACCACACAATCATGATCTGAGAGCACCATCTGGGATAAAGCGGAAGCCCCCACACTCTGTTAACCATTTACATGATATAGTCACTATTGACAGCAGCATCTAAGGGGTTAAACAGATTTGGACGGTGCAAACACTGATCGTGGCTGATGCAGCAAGTTGTCGGCTATAGTGAACAGCCGACAGCTGCTGGATTGTCACCTGTATGGGGAGGCTATTCTCTTATATCTCAGGTCAGTTAAAAGACGTATTGGAGGTCATTAAGGGGTTAAGCAAGAGGCGCCACGGACCAAACAACACCATGAAGAGCAAGGAGATCTCCAAACAAGTCAGAGGCAAAGTTGCTGAGAAATACAAGTCTGGGTTGGGTTATAAAATATTATATATATATATATATATATATATATATATATATATATATATATATAATCTCCCAATCTCTAATGATCCCCCGCAACCCCATCAAATGCATTATCATCAGATGGAAAGAACATGGTACCACAACAAACCTGCCAAGAGGGGACCACCCACCAAAACTCAGCCCAGGCAAGGAAGGCATTAATCAGAGAGGCAGCACAGTGACCAAAGGAAATCCTTAATGAGCTGCAAAGTTCCAAAGCAGAGACTGGAGTATCTGTCCATGCATATTAAACTGTACACATAGACGTGGCCTTTAAGAAAGAGTGGGCAGAAAGAAGCCTTTACTTACACATAAAAATTGTAAAGCTCATTTTGAGTTTGGCAAAAGACACGTGGGAGACTCCCTAAATGTATGGAGGAAGGTGCTGTGGTCAGATGAGACCAAAATTGAACCTTTTAACCACCAAGTAAATGTTATGCCAAGCCAAAACAGCTCATCACCCCAAGAAGACCATCCCTACAGTGAAACATGGTGGTAACAGCATCAAGCTGTGGGAATATTTTTCAACAGCAGGGACAGGGAAAATGGTCAGAGTCGAGGGGAAGATGGATGGGGTGAAATACAGGAATAATCTTGAGCCAAGCCTGTTTCAGTCTGTCAGTGATTTGATACTAGGACAACGGTTCACCTTCCAACAAGACAATGACCCAAAGCATACTACTAAAGCAACACTCGATTGGTTTAAGGGGTAAATGTTTTGAAGTGGCCTAGTCAAAGCTCAGACCCTTAATCCAATTGAGAATCTGTAGTCAGACTTTAAGATTGCTGTTCACCAGAGCAAACCATCTAACTTGAAGGAGCTGGAGAAGTTTTGCCTTGAGCAGGAGAAACAAATCCCAGTGGAAAGCTCAAAGCGACTTATCCAAAGTGACTTGCCGCTGTAATTGCTGCAAAAGGAGGCTCTACAAAGTACTGACTTCAGGGGGTGAATAGTTATGCACACTAAAGTTTTCAGCCATTTTGTCCCATTTGTTGTTTGCTTCACAAAAAACAACAACTGTTCACAGTTGTAGGCATGTTCTTTACATGAACTGATATAAACCTAGCCAGTGATTGTTATTGTGACATGAGGTCTGCAACTAAGGTAAAGCAAAGTCTAGCAGGCAACATCGAGAAAACAGATCATAGAATGGAAGCAAAAGGGTGAGCATTAAAGGAATTATCTTATCTTCTAATAAAGGCCTACAGTCACTATGTGCGTACCCCGATGCTGTCTCAATTCACAAGTATTGCCAGGGAAAGAGCGGGAAGTCATGTGGCTGCAAGTATGCGATTTGTATACTCCCGGTCACATTCCAACTAGTCGTACCTGGCTTGTCTTGATATAAGTGAATTGAGAGATGTAGAGCACGTCTGGTCGGCATGTGACTGCATGCCTGCAAATCTCATACTTGCAGTCACATGATCGCCCGCTGTCTCACTGGCAATACTGGTGAAGCCTACTGGGACAGAGAGTTTATGAAGAGTTACCAAAAGACTGGACAACTCCTTTAATTGTTGCCTTTATGCAGCATTTTTGTTATCTTGGATAAGCCCTTTAATAAGCAGCTGAAAATGCGACCTTACCTGAAAGCTCCATACAGTGGTCTGTACCAGCAAACAAAGGAGCATGGTGTGAATAGCAAAAACCACAGGATGGCCAATCCAAAGTCAACACCTCGACTTGTATCAATGCAGAACCACGCCAGACAGCCAAAGATATTTACAAAGAGGGTGACTGTATGGACTGCGGGGAAACAAGAAAGAGTCAACATTCAGGAAAGTAAAAACAGAAACTAACTACAGCTATGGGTGCCATCATGAAATTTTGCACCAAGGTGAAAGGTTAGTATAATCACAAAAAGAAAAAAAATAGCTAACGTTCCACTTGGGTCAAAACCGAGAGTCCTCAGTGGTTGATACCTTTTAATGGCTAACTGAAAAGATGGTAACAAATTGCAAGCTTTCAAGACTACTTAGGTCTCTTCATCAGGCATAGACTAATACAAATTCTGAAAAATCACATATTTATGCACAACATAGTATAGAAAAATGCCATAGATAAGACAGGTGACAGTTAAGCAGAACTACCATTATGTGAGTGATAAACAGTTGTGTCCATAAATATTGGAATAGTTCATAGATAAGGAGTATGAATGTTTTATTGTCCTCTGATTGGGGTCTGGTTCTGTTGTGATGCCCCCACACGGTCTGAGGAGCAAATTCCTTAGGCTACTTTCACACTAGCGTTAACTGCATTACGTCTCAAATCGTCTTTTTTCAGAAAAAACCCATCCTGCAAATTTTTTTGCAGGATGCGTTTTTTCCCCATAGACTTGTATTGGCGACGTATTGGCATACGTCGTGTCCGTCGTACGACGTATGCGTCGAAATTTGGCGACACGTCGGCGGCAAAAAACGTTGATTGTAACGTTTTTTGTCTCCGCCTAAAAAACGTGTCGCGACGCATCCTGCGGCATACGTCGTTGGCTACAATGGAAGCCTATGAGCGACGGATGCGTCAGGACACGTCGTACGACGCAATGCAGCGCTGCAATACGTTTTTTTTACACTGAGCATGCTCAGAAGAAGGATTTTGTTGCCAATTGGCCAGACACCCCCAAATCTATATAAATCTGGCCTGGGCCTTCAACCCCACATATGCCTGCAAGACCCAGAGAAGAGAAGAGGCCTGCAAACAAGACCCCAGCCAGCCACAAGACCCCAGCCAGCCACAAGACCCCAGCCACAAGACTCCAGCCACCATAGAGCCAGTGTGAGTATTGCAATTTTTGTGTGCATCTGTGTGCCTGTGCATTTCTGTGTGTATGAGGTACTGACTACAGCAAGAGCTTAAAACCTGAAGAGAACCAGAGGCCTGCCATCGTCCTGCACCAGCCAGTGCCATACTAGAGTCCAGATCCACCCTGATGCCAGCCACTGTGAAGACATGCAGCTCCAGCCAAAGGATTGTCAGCCTTTTTTACGTGTGTGTATGTGTGTGCGTATGCGTCTTCTGATTGGGTTCACCTTTCTGCCTTTGTCGTACATATGTGTATTTGCATAAAGCTTATGTGCGTGCGTGCGTGCGTGCGTGTATTTTTGTATGGCTGTGTGCTTTTGTAAGTATGTCTTCATGTGCCTGCACCTTATTATGCCTTTGCCAATCTTATGCCTGTTCATGTGGGAGGGTATGTGTCCACGTTCAGGATTTCATCAGGATTTGGTCAGGATTTTTCATCAGTATTTGTAAGCCAAAACCAGGAGTGGGTGTAAAATGCCGAAGTGGTGCATGTTTTTTTTATTATACTTTTCCTAATTGTTACACTTCTGGTTTTGGATTACAAAAACTGCTGGAAAATCCTGACCAAATCCTGATGCAATCCTGAACGTGGACACATACCAAGCATGTTAGTGCGCATCTTGTTGATTGCATGTGCATTTGTCCATGCCTTAGGGTACCGTCACACAGTGCAATTTTGATCGCTACGACGGTACGATTCGTGACGTTCTAGCGATATCGTTACGATATCGCAGTGTCTGATACGCAGCAGCGATCAGGGATCCTGCTGAGAATCGTACGTCGTAGCAGATCGTTTGGAACTTTCTTTCGTCGCTTGATCACCCGCTGACATCGCTGGATCGTTGTGTGTGACAGCGATCCAGCGATGCGTTCGCTGGTAACCAGGGTAAACATCGGGTAACTAAGCGCAGGGCCGCGCTTAGTAACCCGATGTTTACCGTGGTTACCAGCGTAAAAGTAAAAAAAAACAAACCGTACATGCTCACCATCTGATGTCCGTCCGGTCCCTTGCCGTCCGCTTCCCGCTCTGACTGTCTGCCGGCCGGAAAGTGAGAGCAGATCACAGCGGTGACGTCACCGCTGCACTCTGCTCTCACTGTACGGCCGGATCTGTCAGAGCAGGAAGCGGACGGCAAGGGACCGGACGGACATCAGATGGTGAGCATGTACGGTTTGTTTTTTTTTACTTTTACGCTGGTAACCACGGTAAACATCGGGTTACTAAGCACGGCCCTGCGCTTAGTTACCCGATGTTTACCCTGGTTACCCGGGGACTTCGGCATCGCTCCAGCGCCGTGATTGCAACGTGTGACCGCAGTCTACGACGCTGGAGCGATAATCATACGATCGCTGCGACGTCACGGATCGTGCCGTCGTAGCGATCAAAATTGCACTGTGTGACGGTACCCTTAATTGGTTAATTGCCTTTTCCTGATTTATTTACTTTGCCTTTTCCTGATGTATTTACTAAGTATAGTGGTCTGTGCAGCATGTGGTTTAAATGTGTTTTTTTTTTTTTTTATCGGATGTATTTTTGCAAAGTCTAGAGGTACCTTCACACGAAACGACTTTGTAACGATATCGCTAGCGATCCGTGACGTTGCAGCGTCCTCGCTAGCGATATCGTTTAGTTTGACACGCAGCAGCGATCAGGATCCTGCTGTGATGTCGCTGGTCGCTGAATAAAGTCCAGAACTTTATTTGGTCGTCCGATCGCCGTGTATCGTTGTGTTTGAAAGCAAAAGCAACGATACCAGCGATGTTTTACACTGGTAACCAGGGTAAACATCGGGTTACCAAGCGCAGGGCCGCGCTTAGTAACCCGATGTTTACCCTGGTTACCAGCATAAAAGTAAAAAAAACAAACAGTACATACTCACCTGCGCGTCCCCCAGCGTCTGCTTCCTGACACTTACTGAGCGCCGGCCCTAAAGTGAAAGTGAAAGCACAGCGGTGACGTCACCGCTGTGCTGTTAGGGCCGGAGCTCAGTCAGTGTCAGGAAGCAGACGCTGGGGGACGCGCAGGTGAGTACGTACTGTTTGTTTTTTTTACTTTTACGCTGGTAACCAGGGTAAACATCGGGTTACTAAGCGCGGCCCTGCGCTTAGCAACCCGATGTTTACCCTGGTTACCCGGGGACCTCGGCATCGTTGGTCGCTGGAGAGCGGTCTGTGTGACAGCTCCCCAGCGATCAAACAGCGACGCTGCAGCGATCGGCATCGTTGTCGCTATCGCTGCAGCGTCGCTTCGTGTGAAGGTACCTTAGTGGTCTGCAGCTTGTGGTTTGAACGTGTGAGCGTGTTTTTTTTTTTTTTTCTATTTCAAAGTGTTGATTTTATTATTACTGTTGAAACCATTCGCAGTTGATGTACTTGTATTTAAAATAAAGAGCATTTCTGCTCCTAATTGTGATAAGAAAAAAAAAAAGAGAGAAAAAAAAAAAGAAAATAATAAAATGTTTGTTAAAAAAATGTCCGTAGTATCATTTCAGAAAGGAAAATTTAAAACTGGTGTATGTACCAATGGTTACACATGCAATACAGAGTTGGTTGAGGGCTCTTTTTTTAATAAAGGTTACACTTAAAGGTTTTTTGGGGGAGGTGATTTTTGAAAATAAAATGTGGTAAATATATGTTTACATGGTGGGTTCACATTTAAAAATATTTTTTTTGGAACATGGAAATGAATGGTATAACGTGCACCTGTTTTTGGGTTTTGGTGTTCACCTTTAATGAACTTTTCTCACATCATTTTAGCAGGGTGTTTATTAAAACATTACCTAGTTCAGGGGGTGGTCTAACTATAAATCCATTATACTTATTATAGATACACCAGGGACCAGGTCCATAGCAGCCGCCTGTGTTCCATACCAGGACCAGCCCACCAGGCCAGCCCACCAGGACCACAGCCACAAATCTTGAAAAGTAAGTTTTGAAGACCCCAAATCTGCTACTTCAATGTGTAGAGCAGATTGCAAGTGTCTTTTTAACTTACAGAGACCCCAGGACCAGCCCACCAGGCCAGCCCACCAGGACCACAGCCACAAATCTTGAAAAGTAAGTTTTGAAGACCCCAAATCTGCTACTTCAATGTGTAGAGCAGATTGCAAGTGTTTTTTAACTTACAGAGACACCAGGACCACAGCTGCCGGCTTGCAACATCAACAATGTCCTCTTCTGACAGCCCTCCTCCACAGCAACAGCGTGTATCGGTAAGTTAACACAAAAAAATGTTGTTTTTTTTTAGTTTTTTTTAATTTACATTATTGTTGATCACTACATGCATAAATTATGTTTCAGCAGGAAGCTGAATCAGATGAGGAGCTGTCAGAAGGGGGCGAGACAGGTGGAGAGATGCAAGTGGAGGAGGAACCAAGTGTAAGTAGTGGTGAAACAGTTGCTTCACACATCACACTGCACCATACACAAAACAGATTTTCATACCTAACACAGAAAATATATGCCTACATTACTGAGAATTTGTTTCCTTTATTTCAGTCTCCTGCTGCTGCTGCTCCTGCTGCTGAAGGTTCTCCCAGACGCTCCCAGAGTCGGCGTAATCGTCGCCGCGGTCGGCCATCAGTGAGTTTTTTTTGTTGGGAGGGGTATTCTATTGGTACTTTAGTGTTTCAGTGTACTAATTTGTTTGTTTTTCTTCTTCTTTTTTTGCACAGGCTTCACAGCGTGCTCCCGCAGAGGAGTTCGATGATGACGATATAGACATAGACAGTCTCATCGAGGAGGTTCGCGAGCGGGAGCCGCTGTGGAACATGGCTGACCGCAAACATGCCGATACTAGTGTCACCCGCCGGCTCTGGGACGAAGTGTGTCGGAACATCTTTCCAAGGTGGGAGGACCTTCATCCACAGCAGAAGAGCAAACTATGTAAGTAATCACTTTTCAGTGATGTTTTGAGCTGACTGTAATGTATTGCATTTACCAATTTTTTTTTTTCTTTTCATTCTTGTCTTCACAGGTGGAAAGGTTAGGAAGCGGTGGCGGTCACTGAGGGATCGCTTTAAGAGGGAATTTAACAAGGAGATGCAGGCCCCGAGTGGCTCAGCAGGAAGGAAGAGGAGCAGATACAAACACGGCCCGGCCCTCTCCTTCCTGAGGCGAACCATGCTGAGCAGAGTGTAAGTATTCTACAGCCCACTAATAACCATGTTAACCTGTCTAACGTAGTTTGGTTTCAGTCAGGGCTTTTTCATATCAATATATTAATTTCTTTTGTTTTTTCTTTCACAGCACCTTCTCCAGCCACCGGGCACCTGCATCTTCCTCTGCACCCTCTGGAGCGATCCCTCCTGAGTCCGCCACCTTGGGCCACGTCGGTAGGCCCCACTCCACTGACCCCTCCTCTGACCCCTCGGTCCCCTCCACCTCATCTGCCCCAAGCAGTGGAGCATTATTGCAGCCTTCATTGCTCGCATCTGATGCTGAACAGATAGCGTTTCCTTTACCCCACCCCTTCGATCCTGCCACCTCGAGACCACCATTAGGTTCGTGGCGGCAGCGACAGAGGGGTCAGGAAAAGAGCTATGCTCTTACATCTGAATGCATCCTTCCAAAGCTCTTTCAAAATTTTGGGAGAGCAAGTGACTGCTGGTTTCAACATGGTGCAATCACGCATCAGTGAAACAAGCCATGAAACCAGCAGTCGCTTGGATAGGCTGCATTCAGATGTAAGTCAGTCTCCGGCCAATATTTTTTTTCAATCCATGCTCAGGAGCATGGAGAAGCTTTCTCTTCAGCAACAGATGCGGGTAATGAATACCTGCCATAATGCTCTAATGAAGGCCCTTAATGAAACAGAATCTACCCACACATCCAGTACAATCCCACCCCAGGCCCCATTTCCACACCATGCCCCACCCCAGGCCCCATTTCCACACCATACCCCCCATTACCAAACCCAGCCCCATTACCAAACCCAGCCCCAATCCCCACACCAGCACCATTACCAAACCCAGCCACAAGCCCCACGCCAACCCCATTACCCAACCCAGTCCCACTACCCAACCCAGTCACAATACCCAACACAGTCCCAACACCCAACCCGGCCCCCAAACCAAATTCCTTCCCCACTGTTTTCTTCCTTGCCCAGCTTACCTTCCCCAGTAAGTATTCCCCCTACCCCAACACCACCCCCCTCTGGTCAGCCTACTGGTTTTACCCCCCCCTTCCACTGCACCCCAAACAAGTAGGGTTTCCCCACCTATCGACGTGGTCCAACCTTCCAGCCCCTCCTCCCCTCGTATCTCCACCCCAAACTTTCAAGATTTATAAATGTCTGTTTATGTTAAAAAGTTATTTTCTAACAAAAACTTTGAAAATTTTTTTTAAAAAAAAAGTTTGAACATAAAAAATATATGTTTTTTGGTAAACAAAAAAAATTTTGGAAAAAAAAAATTAAAATAAATTTCAGTCTGATTAAAATTCTACTCTGTGTGTGGATTTATTAAGGTCATATGGTAACTAATAACAAAGGTAAAATAAACACCAGACGTGTGAAAGGTATAACATATTGGTTTTACTAGCAAGAAAACCACGCTTTTGTAATTTTATTTATTTTTTTTTCCTGAAGAAACACATTTTTTACATAAACCAAACACAATCATGTCTTGCCATGGGATCCGCCCGACAGGTGACACAAAATAATCCGCAAACTGGTCCCTCATCCTTGTAACAGAACCTGTAGAGCGAACCGAGCTGCTGCGGTAGTCCCACAAGGTTGTCTCCAAATCTTCATCATCCAAGGAAACGGGCTCCTTTGAAAGGACAAAGTTGAGGAGAACCACACAGGCTTTAACTACCTCGTCTATAGTTGTGGTTTTCAGTTTGATAGCAGTCAGCAGAACTCGCCACTTCGCCGTCAATATGCCAAAAGAACACTCCACTACTCTTCGTGCTCTAGTAAGCCGGTAATTAAAGACCCGCTTGGTATGGGTTAAGTTCCGGCTACTATACGGTTTCAGTAGGTGCGGCGAGAGTTGAAAGGCTTCATCACCTACACAAACATATTCCATGGCTGGTTCACTTGTTCCTGGCAGTGGTCTAGCTGACGGGAAATCGTAGGTCTCTCCATAAAGGCAACGACCCATTGGAGAGTTTTTAAAAACTTGCGAATCGTTGGACCGTCCATACGCTCCTATGTCCACGGCAAGGAACTTGCAGTTGGCGTCTGCAATAGCCATAAGAACGATGGAGAAATACTTCTTGTAATTATAGTACTCCGATCCTGTTCCTGCCGGTTTCGCAATCCGTATGTGTTTCCCGTCAACTGCACCCACACAATTTGGGAAATTGCAAATTTCCTGAAACTGTTCTGCACTTCGCAACCAGATTTCCATGGATGGTTGGGGCATATACTCTGGCTGTAAAGTGGTCCAAACAGCCCGACATGTGTCCTTCACTATTTCTGAAATAGTTGAAATGCCCAGCCGGAATTGGTAATGGAGCGAAGTCATCGATTCACCCGTAGCTAGGAAACTTTAAAAAAAAAAATAAAAAAATGTTAGAAAAAATTGCACAGACCAACAAGTTTCAATAAATGGCACTGTGAAATTTTTTTTAAGGACGGGACACACAATAAAACCTGCATGAAACCGGTGTAAAAAAACAGTGGAATGTCCGCAAAGAAAACCAAAATTACATGCTGCAGAAAATAGTGCGCAGTATGTCAGCGCAGTATTGTCTGCAGCATGTAATATAACATTAAATATGAGCAATGACAGAAAAACAAGCAGTTGCATGTCAACAAACCACCCAAAAAAAAACAAAAAAAAAACTGCAGAAAATGCAACACAATATTTCAGCGCAGTATTTTCTGCAGTCTGTTATAGAGCATTCAATCTCAGCAATAACATTTAAAAAAAAGCAGTGGAATGTCCTCAAAGAAAACCAAAATTACATGCTGCAGAAAATAGTGCGCATTATGCCAGCGCAGTATTGTCTGCAGCATGTAATATAACATTAAATATGTGCAATGACATAAAAAAAAAAGAGGCTTACCGCAGGGTCACCATCAGCCGCTCCGCCGGTGTGATGGCAAGCCTCATCCTTGTGTCCTGCCTTCGGATGACAGCCTCCATTTTTGCAAGCAAAAAGTCAAAATTTTCCATCCTCATCCGCACGTAGTTATAGAATTTGTGTGGATTGTGCCGCAACTCCAGGTACAGAGTGGACTGGACACCCCGGGTCATCCGTAGTTGATTAATCGGATGAATCCACAGTCGTCTCCGTCTCCGTTGCTGCAGAAGCATCCTACGCCTTTCCGCTGCCGCCTCCTTCTCCCGCACTATGATATCCAGGCGATTGGTCTCAAAGATAACGTCGGTAACCAAACTAGCAATCCTCCCAAGAACACCTTCCATCGCTGCCACAAAACTAAAACCCTCAAAGATGGGCTGTAAAAACAGTAAACTATATAGTTTTCCATATTTTCCAGTAGCCAATCAAATTTGGGAGCCTCCCATTTTAAAAACGGATCCGTCGGAAAAACGGATGCAACGGATGGTAAAAACGGATGCAACGTATGCAACGCATCCAGTATTTTCGACGGAAACGTTTAGCGGATTTGCGACGGATCCGTCAAAATGCTGTATGCGTTACATACGTTTGTCACCGTTTTTCACTTTTTTGACGCATCCGTTTTTTTGGCAAAAAAGACGTTTTGAGACGGTTTGCAGTTAACGCTAGTGTGAAAGTAGCCTTAATTGATGTAAAAATACATACCGTATTTTCCGGCGTATAAGACGACTGGGCGTATAAGATGACCCCCCAACTTTACCAGTTAAAAAATAAAATCTTCTTAAAAGTTGGGGGTCTTCTTATACACCGTATGTCGTCTTATAGGACCGGTGAATATGTGCCTTTTGGGGGGGGGGAGTGATCCTGATGAGGACGAGGGGGCGTCTCACAGGAAAGTGAGTATCCCCCATTACCTTATCATAGCGCTGCAGCGTGGGGTCTCTGTGCTGGGAGCGGTGGCTGCTGTGCTGTGGCGGCTCCTCTTCTGCAGTGTGGGGCCTCTGGTGCTGTGGGGCGGTGGCGGCGGCGTATCTTCATGCAGTCGGGGCTCCTGCGGCATCTCAAAGACTGGAAGCCCCGCCGGCAACTCCATCGGTACAATGCGGTCAGGTGGCCTCCGGGAAAATGGCCGCTGCTCAGATTCAGATCTCGTCCCGAGATCTCGGGAGACGAGATCTGAATCTGAGCAGCGGCCATTTTCCCGGAGGCAGCTCAATAGGTGCGATGCGGTGGCCCGGCCGCTGGGGGCTGCGCATGCTCAGATTCAGATCTCGTCCCGAAATCTCGGGACACGAGATCTGAATCTAAGCAGCGGCCATTTTCCCGGAGGCCAGCGCATTGTACCGATGGAGTTGCCGGCGGGGCTTCCAGGCTGAGATGCCGGAGGAGCCCCGACTGCATGAAGATACGCCGCCGCCGCCACCGCCCCACAGCACCAGAGGCCCCACACTGCAGAAGAGGAGCCGCCGCACCACAGCACAGCAGCCGCCGCTCCCAGCACAGAGACCCCACGCTGCAGCGCTATGATAAGGTAATGGGGGATACTCACTTTCCTGTGAGTCGCCCCCTCGTCGTCATCAGGACCACTTCCCCCCCCCCCCCCATATACACCCGGCGTACAAGGCGATTCCCGGCGTACAAGACGACCCCCGACTTTTAAGAAGATTTTCAGGGGTTAAAAAGTCGTCTTGTACGCCGGAAAATACGGTAAATCCCTGCGACACATTCATTCCTGCACTGAGAGTGTCAAAGGTAGTCATCAGCTTATATTCACATAACCCTTTGAAGTTACCTTTTAATACAAGTAATTTCATGTCCATAATGCTATGATCAGGGAGACAAAAATGTACTGCCACAGGTAGATCCATTCTTTTTTCTCTTATTGTATGGCGATGAGAGTTCATCCTTGTTCTCAGTTTCTGCCCTGTCTCCCCTACATACAGACCCCAGTTGGGCATTTTTCTGTGCTGTAATGTGTATAAATAAGTGATTCTTCAGAATTTATTTTAGTCTATGCCTGATGAAGAGACCTGTGTAGTCTGGAAAGCTTGCAATTTGTTACCATCTTTTCAGTTAGCCATTAAAAGGTATCAACCACTGAGGACTCTCAATTCTAAATTTTTTTTTATCCACTGGCTAACACTGTACCAAGATATATATCTTTCCTGTACCACTTGGGTCAGACATTTATTTTTAATACATACTGTGCATTTGCTTTGACAAAAGTTCAAGATGTGCAAAATCCATGTATGCCAATGAGGCCTTTTTTTATATAGCCATCACTAAATCACAAGGAAAAGGTCCAAAAATAGAATGCTACGCAGTAAAGGCAGCACGGTTAGAATGAGTGTCTTATGCAAACCATCTGTTCCATCAAGATTCCTCCATAAAATGTTATAAATGGCTCACAGTGCCTCAAATACAAAAAGGGGAAAATCAGCTTACCCCTACACTGACAGTAATGTCCAACTTGGTCATGGGGTGAGTAGCAAGGATAGTAAGGTAAGGAAAATGGGGAAAATGTATCTAGTACAGAATGCCAAATATATATACACACATACACACTGTATATATTGTGAAGCTTCCTTTGTTAAAAAATAAATAAATAAAAAAGTAGATACATCTTTCTCCTTCCCCATTTTCCCTCCTTTCCTTGCACCATAATCTGGGTTCCGGAGGCAACAGCACCTCAACAGAAGAGCAAAATACATCGTCCGGCTTCTTCTTTCAGGACTCCAATTCAGGAACTGGAATGTTTTGTTTGATCTACCAAAGAAATGACGGCGATACACAAATTCTTATATACTGTACATACACAGCCGCTGCTAGACTCTCCTCTGTGTATGGCAGAGTTCACAAGAGCATGCGAAAATTCAGAAAAAAAAACAGACTTTTCATCTGTACGGTCATTGTTTGATACATCTGTGAGATATTCATTTTTATGCAATTATGTACCGGTATATATAATTAAACACAGTTTCCTATGTTAATAATGGCAGTGTATCCATAATAATCGGATGCAATACAGATGATCCGCACGGGATCCAATTTTGTGTGTACACCTAGAGTGGAATGGGCGAGACTCATTGAAAGTATGGAAGAGAATAGTGCGTGCTGCGAGTGTTCAGGACTTTAAGCTTACACACGGAATATGTAAAGGATTCAGAGAACATCAGGGGGTTTTCATCAATTTTTCACATAAAAAAGTATCAAAAATTTATAAGATTATCTAGTGGTTATCATTAAATAAGGTTTTTTTGGGGGAGGACGGGATCAATAGCAATTTACACAACCTGTCTTGGTTTCAGTGGTTGGACCTCTTCCGATAATATTATGTTAAAAATAATAAATATGTCATAAAATATGCCATAACATCATGAGATGGCTTGGGTGGAAATCCTCTTTCACAACTGTGACCTGAATCTGACTCTAAACACTCATTGTCCTCAACATAGTGACATAATATTCACAAAGGGCAAAAAAGGGAGAGAAAGCGAAGACACCAATTTTCCAGAGAATCTATAGCAGAAATTTGAGACAGAATCTAGAGGCCTAAAGTCAGCCAAACGCGCCAATATCAGCAGGAGTGGCCAACAGTCTATTGTGTATGGTGGCTTCTCAAGTCTCACCTGACTGATGGTCGTGGGAGGGATAAGGCTTAGTCTTAATGAATTTCCAAGGGCCGATAAGCCTGATGCTACAGCCGCTCATGGTTTGTTACTGTATCTTAGAATTTACAAAATGAAAAGGAACAGCGGGAAATGACAAAGTGTTTTCTTCCTAATCTGGAAGCCGATAGTATCTGATATTCCCCTCGGTGCGCTGCTCTATTTTCAGATCTGCTGCCACTAACAAGAATGATTCCGCTTATAACAATATATCAGGGGGCTCTCAGCCGGAGTTCTTACTTTAGAAAGACATTGTCTATTGTTTGCAGGAGACATGCTAGCGGGCGTCCGTATCTTGTGAACACAGCACTTACACATCCATAGATAGTACATAATCTTTACAGTTTTCTGAAATTCCACAGGAATATCCACCGAGAAATCTTGGTAAAAACATGGACCAACAGGAAAATTTGACGGTAGGGGAGGCCAATTGTTCCTTCTTCCTGAGATATAAAAAGATACGGGAACAAACAAGATGTTATTTGATAATAAATAAAGCTGCAAAGCGATTAATGTGATCATGAAAATGGCCAATGTCCGAACCATGGACTAAACTAGAAGCTTTGTGCAATTACACGGTGAACCTAGGAAATAAATAGAATATATCTCGATCCATCTATTTATCTGATTGCTGGGGAGATTAAAGCTTAAATCGGATCTATAGCAACTCAGTTTTTTGGGGAGAGACCCGGGAGGCCATTTTTGTTTACTGGCCGAGTGTGGTAGTGCAGAGTCATTGGATATTTCAGCGCCGCTCTCTTTCACATCGGGAGGAGAGCGTGTTAAGTCTCATTTCCACCCACCTTTCAAGGTGAGTCAATGATTGACAGGTATCAAGTACATCTCCTATTATAATAGAAAAGAAGATGAACGATACCAACTCTGGGTCTGTGCCATACTGGAATAGATGAGAATGGTGATAAGACAAGGTATCTCTGCAATGATCAGCCACTACATTATAAACACCTGCCTAATATCAGGCAAGTCAGCATCATGATGTCAAACAGCTGTGACCCATCGAGGAACGGACTCATAAGATCTATGAAGGTGTCTGGTTCTACCTGTCACCAAAACATTAGCAGCAGATCCTTTGTGTGTGAGATGCAGCCTTCCTGGGTAGGACTTCATACTCCAGCCAATCCCACAGATTATCAAGAGGACTGAGAATTCTGGAATTTGTTCATCTTGAACGCTTTATATTGAGGGAATGTATTTGGGTTTGCAACAATGTTTATGTAGGTGTCACAAGTCAAGTTAACATCCACATGAATGCCAAGATCAAATGTGTTTTCCAGCAGCACATTGCCCATGTGATCACATTGCTTTCTTCCCATAATACAGCCTCGTGATATCTCTTCCTCAGGTAAGAAAGTACACAGACCAGACCATTCATAGGATTTACAAGGAAACATAATTCGACAGACCCAGGGCGCAGCCTTCTTTTGCTCCATGATTCAGTTCAGATGTTCATGTGCCCATTAGTAGATGCTTTAGATGGCAGTCCGGGTCCAGCATGGGCCCTCTGACACTCTACAGGTAAAAGCAAAAAAAGATTTGCAGGACCCTGGTCTGACATCTACATCAGTACCGTGTGGCAGCTGGATCAGCACAGTGCGGGCATCCTCAGATGGCATTTGAATGCTGGCATCTTGGGCTTCTCTTGTGTTTACTAGGCTCTTGCAATGTCCTGACATCATGTGAGGTCTACTGAGTAAGCCAAACACAACATCTTGACATGCAGTGCGCCACAATGTCACCGAGGACTAGTAATCACAAGAGGCACCCAGGATGTTGGTGTTTGACCGATGGTTGAGGAATTCAGCATTTCTTGGTGAAGCTGTGAAGGAGTGCCTAGGTGGACACCAGACAAAGGTGAGGCAAAACTTTTTGCTCATCTGACAGCTTTCTGACATAAAACTAACAAATTGTCGAAGTCTTTATCTGGATTCCACGAGATGGGTCATCCTTCAATGCCCTCACACATCAGTAAGCCTTGGGCACCCATGACCAGGTCATTTTGATCACTTTCGGTAGGTACTAACACTGTGCCACAAATCTGATGTTTTGGAGATTTTCTGACCCAGTTCTCTACAGAATAACATAGTTAAAGTTGCTCAGATCATTCCACTTGACCATTTTATTCCTTCCAAGACAAACTATAAGGACTATGGCCCAGATTCATCAAAATGAATAAGCCAGAATTATGTTGTAAATTATATTGTGCAAAATTTTTTCTTCTTTTCATAGCTGCAGTTAGCAAAAAATATGCAACTTTTGGTGTTTTCACGTCAGTTTCGCTTAGCTCAGACAAAGTGGCTCAAGCTGGTTAGTGACACCATAGCTTATCTAATTAGTATTGAGCTGTGGCGTGTGTTATGCCAGAAACCTTAGGCTGCTTTCACACATCAGGCTTTTGGTTTCAGGCCAAATCCGGCAAATTTGCTAAAAAACGGATCCGGTGTGAAAAACTGATGAACCGGAGTGAAAAACTGATGAACCGGATCCGTTTTTTATGCGGATCCGGCATTCTTTACTGCGCATGTATGAGAGAGAGAGAGCGCGGATCCGGCATTCTTCACTGCGCATGTGTGAGAGTGAGAGTGAGAGATGATTTTCCCCATACCAGATTCAAAATCATAGCTTCTGGGCATGCCCAATGTGTAAAAACGGATTCGGTAGCCGGAATCGTTCATTCACACATCCGTTTGATGCGTTTATTGACGGAAAAGTCCCTTCAGGCTTTTTCGCTGGACAGAAAAAACGTTGCAGGTTTTTTGTGTCCGGCAAAAAAGCCTGAAGGGACGGATCCAGCACAAAACGGATGAAACGCATGTCCTTCAGGCACAATCCGGCGCTAATACAACTCTATGGGAAAAAACGGAGCAGTCGTGTAAAAAAAAAACGGATCCGTTTTTTTCCAGATTTGCCGGATTGTGCCTGAAACAAAAAACCTGATGTGTGAAAGCAGCCTTACTCTAGTCCCTGACTTGTATAAGATTTGTGGCTATTTGCATGACTCTTGAGAGATGCTTCCGACTTATTAAGAGGTGTGGGCCTGTTAATGAATCAACTAAACAAATAAAGTAGCATTCTGTAGCGCTATAGCATGCAAACATGAAATATGAATTGAATTACTGCACTAGAAAATATGAAAAATTGCAAATACTTAGCGCATAAATATGCCAATTCATGTGTACCCGGCAGCCACGATAAGGCGACTCTCGTTGCCAGGACCTGCCTAATGTGAATCCTCTCCGACTAAAGTCTACATCTCTGTGGGAAGGTAGGATCCTGCTGTAATTAAAAATGCCTGAGGTTGAGGGGCGGAGTGCTCTCTGGCCAATTTATGCCCTAAGTATTCTCAATTTTTCATATTTTCTAGTGCAGTAATGCGATTCAATTTTCAGACTTCATATTTTCATGCTATGGCGCTACAGTGTGCTGCTTTATTTGTTTGATTGTATATGAGTTGGTGACTTTAGTTAAGCACTAGTGATGAGCGAATAGACTCGTTACTAGAGATTTCTCGAGCATGCTCGGGGATCCTCCGAGTATTTTTTAGTGCTCGGAGTTTTAGTTTTTCTTGCCGCAGCTGAATGATTTACATCAGCATAAGTACATGTGGGGGTTGCCTGGTTGCTAGGGAATTCCCACCTGTACCTATGCTGGCTAACAGATGTAAATCATTCAGCTGCGGCAAGAAAAACTAAAACTACGAGCACTAAAAAATACTCAGAGGACCCCCCAAGCATGCTCGAGAAATCTCGAGCAACGAGTATATTCACTCATCACTAGTAAGCACCTGTTCACACCTAGTCTATACTTGGAGGTGACGGTCAGTCTTGATATATGTTAATGAATCGGGCGCCTCTGACTAAAACACACCAGTCTTGATGAATTGGGGCATACGAGTTCACTTTATGCTTAATGTCCACCCCCCTTGATTGGCACCACTATCACAAAATAATGCTGTTCACTTATTCTGTCAGTGGTTTTAATAAGCTAGTCTATAAGATTATTGAACTGACTGCACCTTTCTAGCTAAATTCTCATAACTCTCCTGGCAAAGTGAAATCATTACTTTTTCTTCAGAGACCGGTTATGTACAATCAGCAGTCATAAAAGATGTAAAAGGCTTGTTTGGGATTAGGGAAACATGGCTGCTCTCTGAGAGATTGTGCCTCACTAGTACAGGGGCTGGGTCCCGCAATGAAGTATTGCTTCAATGAATAGAAAGGAGGTTACATGCAATACCAGACACAACCCACAGATAAGTGTGGCACCATTTTTGCAAGAAAGCAGCTACATTTTTTTGATCCAGAACAAGCCCTTTAACTGGTGATGGGAATGGACAACTAATTGTTGTACTCGCCTCCTGGTTGGTTCAGGCTCTGAATCTCCCGCTCCCTGCGGTCTAGTTCTGCTGCTTTCCTTTCCAGTTCTTCCTGGCGCTTCAGAAGCTCGGCCTGGGTTATAGCATGTTCCTTAAGAGAAGAGAATTTAAGACATAAAATATTAAGTTGCTCTTAAAAGGATTTCCATAATCATTTACCAAAGAGCTCCTGAAATCACACTGTACTAATGAAACATGACAACCAGAGATTTTAATGCCACCATTCTGGCATCTACAGACTTCAGGGTATGGACCCGAATAGTGGGGGTCACGTGGCAGTAGAATTAGACCCAAAAGAGGCAATAGGAATTATGGAATAAAGTAGGATTTTACATTTAGCCATTATTTTAGGCAAACATGACAGAAGTTGTATTTTCCGTTACACAGCATGTAGAGATTTTAGAAAATGTGCACAGAACAGAGGACAAGCTCACAGACTACGGACCCCCTACAGCAGTCTGTGCACACAGGGAGGACAAGCTCACAGACTACGGACCCCATACAGCAGTCTGTGCACACAGGGTGGACAAGCCCACAGACTACGGACCCCATACAGCAGTCTGTGCACACAGGGTGGACAAGCCCACAGACTATGGACCCCATACAGCAAACTGTGCACAGAGCGAAGGACAAGCTCACAGAGTACGGACCCCCTACAGCAGTCTGTGCACACAGGGTGGACAAGCTCACAGACTACAGACCCCATACAGCAGTCTGTGCACACAGGGTGGACAAGCTCACAGACTACGGACCCCGTACAGCAAACTGTGCACAGAGCGAAGGACAAGCTCAGACTACGGACCCCATACAGCAAACTGTGCACAGGGTGGAGGACAAACTCACAGACTATGGACCCGATACAGCAGTCTGTGCACAGGGTGGAGGACAAGCTCACAGACTACGGACCCCATACAGCAAACTGTGCAAAGGGTGGAGGACAAGCTCACAGACTACGGACCCCGTACAGCAAACTGTGCACAGAGCGAAGGACAAGCTCAGACTACGGACCCCATACAGCAAACTGTGCACAGGGTGGAGGACAAACTCACAGACTATGGACCCGATACAGCAGTCTGTGCACAGGGTGGAGGACAAGCTCACAGACTACGGACCCCATACAGCAAACTGTGCAAAGGGTGGAGGACAAGCTCACAGACTACGGACCCCATACAGCAAACTGTGCACAGGGTGGAGGACAAGCTCACAGACTATGGACCCGATACAGCAGTCTGTGCACAGGGTGGAGGACAAGCTCACAGACAATGGACCCCATACAGCAGTCTGTGCACACAGGGAGGACAAGCTCACAGACTACGGACCCCATACAGCAGTCTGTGCACACAGGGAGGACAAGCTCACAGACTACTGACCCCATACAGCAGTCTGTGCACACAGGGTGGACAAGCCCACAGACTATGGACCCCATACAGCAAACTGTGCACAGAGCGAAGGACAAGCTCACAGAGTACGGACCCCCTACAGCAGTCTGTGTACACAGGGTGGACAAGCTCACAGACTACGGACCCCATTACAGCAGTCTGTGCACACAGGGTGGACAAGCTCACAGACTACGGACCCCATACAGCAAACTGTGCACAGAGCGAAGGACAAGCTCAGACTACGGACCCCATACAGCAAACTGTGCACAGGGTGGAGGACAAACTCACAGACTATGGACCCGATACAGCAGTCTGTACACAGGGTGGAGGACAAGCTCACAGACTACGGACCCCATACAGCAGTCTGTGCACAGGGTGGAGGACAAGCTCACAGACAATGTACCCCATACAGCAAACTGTGCACAGGGTGGAGGACAAGCTCACAGACAATGGACCCCATACAGCAGTCTGTCACAGGGTGGAGGACAAGCTCACAGACAATGGACGCCATACAGCAGTCTGTGCACAGGGTGGAGGACAAGCTCACACACTATGGACCCAGTACAGCAGTCTGTGCACAGGGTGGAGCACAAGCTCACACACTATGGACCCAGTACAGCAGTCTGTGCAACAGTGTCAGTGTTGGCTGGCGACTGGCAGCAACAAGTTTAGCAAGTGTAAAATTATTTGCTGTATTCAAAATATGGTGCCGCCCTGAAGTTGCCACAATGCCTCGGGCAGGTGTCGTTCATGGCTATTTAGTCAGCTGCATGGTTTCAAATTTGTCCCACAAGTACACTCTCATGCACAAAACTGAATTCCCATTTGGACAGGACAAAAGTAAAGCCCCCCATTCACATTTTAGGTGTCAGACAAACAATGGTTCTGCTGATGGCCATCTTCATCGACTTCACCATAGATAGGAGCACTTGGTTTATCTCTTAAAGGGAATCTGTCGCCCCCAAAATCGAGGGTGAGGTAAGCCCACCGGCATCAGGGGCTTATCTACAGCATTCTGTAATGCCCCCGATGTATCCTAAAAGATGAGAAAAAGAGGTTAGATTATACTCACCCAGGGGCGTTCCCTCGGCTGGTCCAGTCCGGCGCCTCCTATCTTCATCAGATGACGTCCTCTTCTTGTCTTCACGCTGCGGTTCTGGCACAGACGTACTTTGTCTGCCCTGTTGAGGGCAGAGCAAAGTACTGCAGTGTGCAGGCACCGGGCCTCTCTGACCGCAGCCTGAAGACCAGAAGAGGACGTCATCGTAAGAAGATGGGAGACCCCAGACCGCGACGCCCATAGGATCGGACGGCCCCCCAGGTGAGTATAATCTAACCTTTTTTCTCATCTTTTAGGATACATCGGGGGCTTATCTATAGCATTACAGAATGCTGTAGATAAGCCCCTGATGCTGGTGGGCTTACCTCACCCTCGATTTTGGGGGTGACAGATTCCCCTTAAAGAAAAGGGTCAGCTATTAGAAAGTTAATGTGCAAGATCCTTTTCTCCCTACATCATCTGCCAGTTATAGTGAGGACGCCCCCATACACAGTCAGCGGATCACACTGATCTCGGTAGGATCAACCAACCTTCGTCTAGCCCAATGTGCACGGTTTCCTTATCTCAGGTTCACTTATGGTTGTGGATGAACTCTCATTCTAGGCTGCCAGTGCAGGAATCCTCAGTGCCCATTGGCACACTGCACCAGGACCACGTGTGCTGTACTGACATCACTCAGTAATTTCGGGCTGCTGACTTATGATCTGACACTCAACTTATCTGTTCCATTTGGAGGAGACTATAAACTGATTAAATGTCCAATACGGCTATGATGCATAACCATAATGGATGCCAGCAAAAGCAGGGGGCCCCAATGATAGTGGCAGGGTCCGCCTGGGTTTTGTTATGTGCCAGTTTTGGGAATGGAAAAGAAAAGTTTTGTATCATGCCCTCTTTCTCTGTTCTAAAAGCAGAGCCATAAAGCCTAGAAGGCCCCCACAATAATCAATAGGGTCCCACTGCAGCAGTTATGTAATGGATCTGTTTATGACATTATCCCATTTGCTCCTCAAAAAAAAGACTGCAAAGATTCATGGACATCTGCTCTTTCAGCATTATTTACTAAGCAGGAGCAGACTCTGCAGGTAACACTCCTACGCTGACATTCCCTCCATCATTAGGCCACATACTACCTTTGCAATCTGTGTGTATGCAGGAGGCTCCTCTGTTGGCTTCATTATAGCCGGCTGTGTGCTCGGAGCTGTAGTCGGCATTTTCACTTTTGCTGGTTGCGGCTGAAGAAGAAAAAAAAAGACAAATTAGTAGAGTAAAAAAAACAAAAAAAAACAGAAAACTTACAATGACGAACTAAAATCTATATTCTGTCATAAGAGGATTGCTTTCCAGTCTTCTCTCCTAATCACCTGGGGGTTCCCACTGTGCAGGCTGGCATCAAGGGCTTCATTTCCCTGCGGAGCCACCATGCCTAGTCACATCAATGCGGCGCCTGCGTAATGCTGGACGGGAGCGCTCCTCCAGAGCCAGAAACTGTTTACAACTGCTCCCCACAAGGATTAGTATTATTCTGAAATTCCCTCTCTATTGCCATAACATTTATATACAGGACATCTACGAATATGGATTATAAGAATTTTTTTTTTTTTCTAAAGTCCAAATATAATATATTCTACAATTATTCAATAGCGAGGGAAATACTTACAGTTTTGGAATCTGAGAAGGGATTATATTCTTCTAACCCAGGGGGCGCATTTCTGGTTACCTGTGTGACTGATGGATCCTGTAGGAAATAAACATGTGATACTTTATTTACACTATGTCAAACTTGGCAAAACAAAACAAAGCATGTCACAACAAGAAGCCATAAACTTATTCTCCAGAATTTGCTCCGGCTACCGATCCGGGGATCAGACCCAGCCAAATCATCAGGAAAGAGAGGATTCAGGAATTTTGATTCTACTGAATAGCAGCTCCCAGTGCAAGTAAAAAGTGAAGCAAGGATCACCTTAAAAGTGATGGCCCATGTTCTGCTCCCCGCCTCCTCATTGCTAGAGATATGGAGAGCTCCTGACAGACAGTTCAGACGCTGATCATCGCTGCTGTGCACTCAGATTCAGGTATATATGAGGCAGCGTCTTCTCTGCAGTGTCGGAAGCGCAGGGACAGGGTCGCTGACCAGAAATAGGAGCCAACAGTGGGCTGCGTCTATCCGGCCAGCCTCAGTGCAGTGCTTACAGGCTCATCACCAAAGAGCTTGTAAACACTGCGTATGTTCGGCTACCACTCCAAGAACTTGGGAGTGGCCAGTCTGTCATGCAAAGAGCAATAAAGAATGAAATAAAAGACAGGTTTGGGGAAACAGGGCAAACTAACTGCAAAGTTGCTTGTTTTGGAATTTATTATAAGATGTGCCAATTATGGGCATCGTCACAGGAGAAAACAAATCACTTCCATGAAAGATCAGTGTACTGAGACAAAATAGCAAAACAAATAATCCAAAATGTATCTCCTGAAAGTGCACATAGCCCCACATAACAGAAATATGACACTACCCACAGACACCTATGGGTGAAGTCCTAAGGCCGGCGATCACCTTCACGGCCGAGCGCTCATACAGCCATCAGCCATCTCCCCCATACACATTCGGCTTGTCTGAAGGTTAGTGTGTTTTCAGATGGGAGACTGGAGAAAGTCGCTGCCAGACGGCACTCACTGCGGCTCATCGCCTGAGGAATAAAAATACTGCACAGAAAAGGCAATCCGCCTGACTCGGATCCTCCCGAATATAATCTGCCAGACCCCGTATACACTACACTGCGGAAAGCTCTTTAAAGGGAACCTGTCTGCAAGTTTTTAGATATGGAAGTCGTGGCATGGCTGTATCGGCGATTGTCACCCTATAATAAGGATACCTTTATTGTAGAAAGTCATGAGAAATCTAGTGTACAAGACACATGCAAATCAGAGTGTAAGTGCACGGAGGCGTGTCAGTGCATTCAGATTGACACGCCCCCACTGCACTTCCACGTAAATTTGCATATGGCTTCTACACAACCAATATTACTGTATGTATAGATGTGCTGATCGGATTCCTTTCAAGAGAACCTATGGCCAGACGGAATCCAGAAGACGCCCTCTTGGCCTTTGTCCAGCAGTTATGCGTCTGCATACTATAAGGCTATGTTTACATGATGCTTTTTTTGCTGCTTTTTAATGCAACTTTTAAGTTGCGTTTTACAGAACCAGCAAAGCCTATGAGATCTCAGAAGTCTCATGCACACAGATTTTTTTTTTCCTGACTGATTTGGAAAACAGCAGCATATCACCTCTTTCAGTGTGTTTTTTCACCTATAGAAAGCAATGAGTAAATGTAAAAATGCTGCAAAAAATACAGGTATCAGGTTTTGCTGCGTTTTGGGTGCAAAACCCTTAAGGAAGTTGCATCATGATTTTTTTTTTCTTTCTAAAAATGCAGCAAAAAAAAAAAGCAGAAAAAGATAAGCAGTAAACCCTGTTTTTTTGTAGCAGCTTCTCTGAACAGGTGTTGCCTGCAGAAATACAAAGCAGCAAAAACGCAACACGTAAACATAGCCTTAAAGGAAATCGGTCAGCTATGCAATTTGACCGTTGCACGATGTAGGGGCTGAGACCCGGATTCCAGCGATGTGTCACTTACTGGGCTGCTTGATGCAGCTTGAATAAAATCCGTTTTCTCTGCTGTAGATGTATCAGTGGTAACACTGCCGAGTTCTGTATAACCCCGCCCACTCCTCTGATTGGCTGCTTCCGGTGTACAATGTGCACTGTCAGCAAGTTGCCAATCAGTGGAGCATGACAGACCTGCACGGGACACCTAGTCCTGAAGTCAAACACTGATTGTACTAAAACTACAGCACACAGCCCAATACGTGGCACTGGATTCAGGGTCTCTGCCCCACATAATGCTGCTCTCTTACAGAACTAAAAATGTTCCCCAAAGTATACTTTACTGGAAGATCTATAAGTAATGAATACATTTTAAAAAGTGTTCTCTGGTTATATAATATCAATGACTTGTAGGTCATCAATATCAGATCTGTGGGATCCGACATCCCCTCTGATCAGCTGCTATCAGTGCCAGCAGTTGCTGGATGTAAACATTAAACCGAAATTAATTGAGTCAAAAAGAACTGGGGAGGAAGAAATAACACCACCAAGATTAGGAATGAAGGGATGGAGATGGCCACCTGATATTGGCTTGTTATAAAATGACAGGATTTCAGGTTTACAGAGCCGGGCCTTGTTGTGTAGCCCTACAGCAGGGCCAGCACGTCGCGCACTAAGGCTCCCTGGCCAGCTGCCATTTTCCACATACGTTCCTTGGCTGTCTCATGTCTCACCTGGACAAGCTCACATTTCCACGCAGGCTTCTATGAAGTGCTGTGCCTGGCACCTATAGGGGCAGCGGACCCCCTTACACCCAGCACATATTTTCAGGTGATGGAGTAACGCTACCTGCTGTCAATGTCAAAGAAGCCTGGCATAAGGCAAGACAGACTAAGTAAGCGGCCATCGGCTGGAACAGAAAAGCTAAACTAATCCTGATACCTGAGAGTTGTAGGAGCAATGTGATACACATGATTGGCGATGGTACACACAAAATAATATCCAGATTATAGCAGTCGTATAGTTACACCGGGCATCACTGGGCTTTCACTTACTTCAAGACCCCACTTTTCTCGAGTTTCCAGAGCTCCCAAAACTCTAACTTACCAAGGATTCCTGCACCAGAGCTCCAGGGGTCTCGTCACCTTCCAGGACATCCCCTCCTGAGGGCGGCTGAGACATTTGCACTCCCATGGTCCTGTATACTGGCCGTCCACAGGCACCATCAGACAGCCGCTGTACTCTGGCAGCACCCAGCCAGAGCCAGCACAGGGAGATGACTGGCACCCCGCGGCCGGGCGCAGAGCATCATGCCAGGTGACATCAGCACTGAAAATTTCAGGTGCAATGACACACACCATGTTTTTTGCTGCATTTTCCAGAGTTTTTTTTTGCAGCAGCAGCAGAATAACTGTGGCAAGACACCAACTTGTAGTAGAGAATAGAAAAATCAAGCAATAAAACTTTTTTGTAGCTTTTTTTGTTTTATTGCTTTTTCTTTCTTTTTTTTTACATTTTGCTCTAAATATGGTGGTTTTTACTCAGGTATTTCTCCATATATAAAACTTTTGCACAGGAAACATTAAAAAGAAAAAAAAAAACCCGTCCAAAGTGTGAGACAAAAAAAACTACATATAAATATCCATTTGTGATTCGAGAAATTAAAAAAAAGAAAAAAAAAAAAATCATGGAAATTCCAGTCAGACAAAAAAATAAAATAAAAATAAAGCATGACTGAAGGTAGCCATGAAAAAATATTGACATCCAATTGTATAACAAAAGGAAAAAAAGGCAAGTTATGGCTATTTAAGTATATTTAGTATGAGTTTTTGATATGATGTGCACGGTGTGAGACATGAACCCATTATTAACCCATGTGATGTTTCTGTTTAGGCGAGCTTTTCTCAATGCTTGAGAGCTGAATCATCACGAGGGTTAATAAAAGGTTCAGGTCACTGGATATGCTGATTGTTAATACCTGTTGGATCACCTCCATACAGGCGGCACCCAGTGCTGCTTCCCTTAAGTTACTTCTCTATGATGTCAGACGACCTGCAAATCAATGGAGGTCGGCTCCCGAAACCCCAATGAGTTGCTCCTAAGGGTTCGCACATCTTAGACCACGTGCACACGTTCAGTATTTGGCGAGTTTGTTACCTCAGTATTTGTAAGCCAAAACCAGGAGTGAATAATACAGAAATGCTGACGTGTTTCAATTATACTTTCCCTTTGATTTTTACCTCAGTATTCGTAAGCCAAAATCAGGAGTGGAACAATCAGGAAAAGTACAATAGAAACACGTCACCACTTCTGCATTTATCACCCACTCCTGGTTTTGACTTACAAATACGGAGGTAAAAAACTCCCCAAATACTGAATGTGTGAACATGGCCTTGTAGAAGTTGGTGTACCCGCATCATTTTTGAAACAGAAGACACATCAAGAATCCACTAGCAGTATTTTTTGCTAACCGCCTTCCTGACGTGACGTCTCTTTTGTGGCTTTCGCCACCTGAGTTTGTTTTTTTTTTTAAATCTTAAATATAAAATAGTTGCTGTTTCCAAGAGAAGAACCAATTTTTTTTTTTAACCACTTGACGGCTTTGGAAGCCTGAAGTGGATAAAAGTTGAAAATGACGGAACATGGAGTCAGCGCTTTTTCAGGTGGAATCCACCTGATACAGACGCCGTGTGCACACACGCTGACACCGCTCTGACACACCAGCAAGCAGAAGCACAGAGCTGGGTGAAGCATCTATGGTCCCTACACCCTCTGTCTGGCCGCTAGTGCAGGAGCGCCGAATCTCTCTTTGTTGAAGCATCGTTTTGAGCCATCGGTGGGTGTCTCAATGCTATTTGGGCCACCTGACAGCTTTAAATTGGAGTCTGGCGGGTAGCCCAGTTAGGCAGGATTACCATTGTATGTAACACCTCTATACACAGCTGATAACAAGATCCACCATTCAAAGTAAGTGAAGTCGCAGCTGGCCCTTCAAAATGACCTCTGTACACGCTCATTAGATGCTATAATACAAAAGATGGGTTTGAGTTAGTCCATTGCTGCTAATGTACATGTAGATTTCCAGAAAAAAAAAAAAAAAAAAAAAACCTTACAGGACATCAGTCATAAAAAGGCTCAGTGACTAGGGAGAAAATGGTAACATTTCTATTTTTTTTTTTTATACAGATTATGATATGAAAGGAAAACAAAATGTCAAAAATGTTTACGCAATATTTAAAACAAAAGCCAGATTTAAACAATAGGTCATTTTCTGATATATTTCTTTTAAATGCACTGTCCTGCATATATCACAGGCACAGAAAACCAGAGAAGCTGCTGCCCCTTTAAGAAGACACTTAGAGCGGCTCAGCATAACGAGCGTCTTAGTATTGGATTACTAATAACCGGTTACTGACGGTCCACACACAACAAGCCCACAATTCTCCATATTACAGGGTTGTCAGCTCAGGGTTTTTTAAGGTTTGGAATATATTTTAATAGAAAAAAAAAATCCCCATCAAACACTATTGTGGACTAATAACTAGTTCCTGCTTGGTCGGTCGAGTAGTCAGTAATTATCATTATGGGATAAGGCGTTAGTCACAATCCCACTGTATTTCTATTTCTTTCTCAATCACAGCAGATCCGCCCCTGCACATCTTACTTTACCTCATAGACAGTGCTTTGAAAAAGTATTGACAACCTGTGAAATTTTCCACACTACACCCACAAACTTAAATTTATTGTATTGAGATTGTGTGTGCTATAACAACACAAAGTAGAAAGTACTTGTGAAGTATAACGGAAACCACGGTTTTGTAATCGTTTTAAAAATATAAATCTGCACTTGTTTTCAGTCCCCTGTAGTCTGATACGCCGAAATAAAATGAACAATTGCCTCCAGAAGTCACATAATTATTAAATTGAGTCCATGTATTCTCAGCATAATTACAGCTGTTCTGTGAAGGCCTCAGAGGTTTGTGTGAGAATATGAGGGATCAGACAGAATCACGAAAACCAAGGAACACACCAGACAGGTCAAGGATAAAGTTGTAGAATAAAGTAAAGCAGTGTTCAGATTTATATTTTTTTAAATATTTAGAAAACCATTTATATTTTCCATCACACTTCATGAACACTTGCTACTTTGTGTTGGTAGATAACATGAAACCAAATAAAATACATTACGTTTGTTTAATGAGGTCACCATCATCACAACAAGGTAATCGAATGACATCACGAGAGACTGGGCAGGAAGACTGCAGCCTCAACAGTCTTCACGTGCTGCCCTAAGTATTATTACAGAGCAGAGCGGTATACAACATCAGTACAGATTACAGTCACAAGCATTTATAATCAGATACTGATTTTTTTTTTTATACTGAAGTTATCAAATACAAAAATTGTTCACTTATTCGAAAAGGCTATTTCCATTATCATCATTAAAGCGGTTGTCTGGGCCTAAGAGGTTTATGACCAGAACAACAAGCTCTGCGCAATGTTTACATCCGGCCACCACAAGAGCCATAGCTGACGGGTGGAAAGTGACGGACACCCATTGAACTTACATTATATGCCTGGACAATCCATTTAATATAGGATGTACCATACATATCTGATACATTTGTACAAACTCTACCTGATCTGGTCTTAAGAAAGGGATGCCTGACCCAAGTTTTCTTGGCTGCTATATGCCATGGGCATAGCCCTTTAAAGAGAGTCTGTTACCTCTCCTGTGCGGTTTATTTTTATTAAATCCTAGTTTTCTTCATGAAATGATGATGGATCTCCCATATGGGCTCAGTCAGACATCAGTTTTTCTCATACGACTGCTATCCATGTGTTTGACAGATATCACTTGTACCCGTGATCGTCTATGGGGCTGTTCACATACCTAATTTTTCCTTGGACCAAGTGGTCCGTGCAAAATCACAGACACATGTCCAATACTGATCCGATACAAAGGTAAAAATCATCAATGCAAGCCTATGGGTAGATGAAAAAAAAAAAAAAAAAAAAAATCAGGCAGCACTAGGATGCAAGGCTTAGCGCTACATTCAGGCCCTTGTGATAAGTGCACAGCGCGGAGAAGCATTCAGGGGCTAGGGCTCCAGAGACTTTTGGGTTAACGCAAATATCATGTGACTTCCAATGCATCCAGGCAACACTTACAGTTTAGGCTATGTTCACGTTCAGGTTTTTTCGGCCGTTTTCTGCTAAAAAAAAACAAAAACGCTTACATTAAGCATCCCATCATTTCAATGCATTCCGCAATTTTTGTGCACATGCCGCATTTTTTGCGAAAAAAACGCATCGCGGTAAAAAAAAGCAGCATGTTCATTAATTTTGCGGATTTTTCGCGTTTTTGCCGCTATATTATTGCATTGGGAAGCTCCGGAAAAAAACGTGAAAAATATGCAAAAAAAACACGTGCAAAAAACGCATGCGGATTTCCTGCAGAAAAAGTCCAGTTTTGTTCAGGAAAATTCTGCAGCCATTCCTGAACGTGTGCACATAGCCTTAAAGGGGTTTTCCATGATTATTTTTGTCCCATGGCTTGCCCAGTATATGATAAAATAAGTTATGCCCACCTTCCCCTCAGCTCCAGTGCTACGGCTCCACCACTGACTCTGGTTATTTGTTCACATGGCTGAAGCGGAGGCATCACGACTACACTGCACACATGCCCACTGCTGCCCATCTCTGAGCACAGCGGCGATGCTGAGGTAGTCAGCAAGAGACTATTGAGCCCAATGATTGGCTGCAGTGGTCACGTGCACTGTAGTCGTGATGTCACCACTGCAGCCTGTAAACAAAGACTGGAACAATGGCAGAGAGGCAGCTCTGGACCTGCTGTTGCAGAGTAGCGCTTACTTTACTATGATACCAAGTCAGGGAACAAAAATAATCCTGGAAAAACCCCGAGTAAGAACAAATTCCAACAAATTGATCCCGGTGTGAAAGTTTCACCAGATAATAAGTAACTGCGTAAATACATTATGTGACTTATTTCTGACTGATCTGAGGGACGACCTGCAACTGGCCAGAAATCACAATAATTACAGCGACCTCTATAGAGTGCAAATGAGGTTCAGACTGGTGAAAGCAGAGTTTCTGTAACTCCACGGCCATACGACTTCAGAGGAATTCGCTTTCTAAAACTTATAGCTGCAGAGATAAAATATTCCGGCACAAGAACGTTCTCATATGATAAGAAGCAGATAAGAGGCATCCATTCCTGGAGAATATCACCCGCTGCTGGTGATTCTGCCATCATGGACGATCAGTAGCGTCACTACAGCAGCCCTGCCATTAAAGTTACCTCAATGTGGACAGGAGTCTATTCCACCTAAAAACTGCCCCTGCATCATTCTGCTCGAATAAATAATCTTACAGGGGCTTCAGAGTTAGGGTATATGCAGGGAAAAAAAAAACAAGCTATGTGCATGAGATTTCTGAAATCTCATACACTTTGTGTATGTGTAAAGTGTGGGTTGTCCTGGATTAGGAAACATGGTTGTCTTCTGTAGAAAACCACACAGCCCCCGCACACTGCTGTCTGCACATTGCTGCTCATCACATCAGATGCGCTGCTGTTTGTAGAAATAAAGGCCGCAAATCCATCATCTATTGCTTTAAGCTACTTTTTTGATTTTGTGGTATTCTTTGACAATTTTTAAGGTAAATTCTTCAAAATGGCACAAGAAGATGATCATAAATATTGTGAAAAGTGAAATGTCACAGCGAGGTCACTGGGCACCATGGTGAGCGGATATACGGACACATCCAGCCAGTCGTGAAGAATACTTCCATCATATAGCCTGGTGACAGGGCCTCAAATCATTATGTCCATTATACATTGCAAGAAAAAGTGTCATCTGAGGGCGTTTTTTTTTTTTTACATTTTAGGCCATGTTCACACGGAGCAAGTGCTCTTAAATCTCGGTACAATTGCATCATATGGACCGGGCATTATTGCAACAAGAAGCTGGATTTATTTTTTGCATACGAGAAAAACACAACACTGAAGATAAAAACAAGCACCAAAAATGGATGAAAATTGGATCCTGCACACTGGTAACAGACTGTCCTTTAGCCCACATTCACACATTCAGTATTTGGTCAGTATTTTACCTCAGTATTTGTAAGCCAAAACCAGGAGTGAAACAATCAGAGGAAAAGTATAATAGAAACATAAGCACCACTTCTGTATTTATCACCCACTCCTGGTTTTGGCTCCAAATACTGAGGTAAAATAATGAGGTGAAATACTGACCAAATACTGAACGTGTGAACCTTAACAGGAATTTCCCCAAATACACACTGATGGCCTAGACTTAAAGGGGTTTTCCAACTTCACCAAATAGAAAATCTTGAGGAATCATGAATGGGATGAAAATGACAAAATGTTTATTTAGTTCGTCACCTGCTGTCATCCCCCCCGGATTCAGTGCAGACCACTATAGTGATCAGTGCCATGACGTCGCCATTCCCCAGTCACAGAAGTCCCGACGCCTGTGACTGGCTGCGACGTGTCAGAGAAACATCAAATGACGCATCGCTCTGACTGAAACCTTTTTAATACTGATTTAAATGCAACGTTGTTAAAAATATTCTGTAGACAGATGGTATAGACCTATTCTTAGGAATAGCTCATCAATATCAGATCAGTGGGGGTCCGACACCAGGCACCTCCACGATCAGCTTTTAGCAGCTCTGGCACATAGAATGGAAGGCACTGCACAGCCACATTCAGTGTAGCAGCCGCTGCCAGGTGCTGCAGAACAGCTGTTATCTGGCATCATATGCTGCACATTGAATGGGGCTGTGCAGAGTCATCCAATGATTACACCCAACCACCACCATAACAGTTTATGGACACAGGTGCTGGGATCTGTATGGATCTGATATTGATGAGTTTACCTAAGCATATGTCATAATACCATAAGCCCAGAGTACCCCTTTAAAAGGGAACCTGTCCTCAGGGTAGCATTAGATACTGGGTGCGCCATTACAGCCTTTCAGGGAAGATAAAGCTCGAGAGCCGGCCAGGGACTATAGGGAAAGACCTGCTAGGGCAATGCGATCCCCGGCGGCTGCCCAAAAGTTCTCTTCCTATGTGTGTACACAGAGAGCAAGCTGTCAGTCACAGTGATTGTGGCGGAGACAAGCTGCCAGTGACCACACTGGACTAGTCAGCGGACACACAAAGTGTCCAATTCATCAAAACTATTCAGACAGAATTCTGTCATAAATTGCTTTAAAAAGTCACTAAACTTTGACATCTGAGAGTTGTGCCAAAATGTTTTTACTTTTGTCAATTTCACGCCAGTTTCTCCCAGCTCCACGGTGAGGGCGTGACGCCACAGCTCGTTTAAGTCATGATGAGCTCTGGCCTCCCTTAAGCCAGAAATCTTACTCCAGTCAGGGACTGGAATAAGATTTTTTGTGAGGCGCTCGTGATTCATAAAGAGGTGTGCACTTTTTCTTGAATCAGGAGTGTCTTACGGTACGTTCACATTTGCGTTGTGCGCCGCAGCGTCGGCGCCGCAACGCACAACGCAAACCAAAACGCAGCAAAACGCATGCACAACGCTGCGTTTTGCGCCGCATGCGTCCTTTTTTTCATTGTTTTTTGACGGAGCAAAAATGCAACTTGCTGCGTCCTCTGCGCCCAGACGCGGGCGCCGCAGGGACGCATGCGGCGCAAAACGCAAGTGCGACGCATGTCCATGCGCCCCCATGTTAAATATAGGGGCGCATGACGCATGCGGCGACGCTGCGGCGCCCGACGCTGCGGCGCACACCGCAAATGTGAACGTAGCCTTACTCCACAATGCCCGCTCATCAAAACCAACAAGGAAATCACCGGTCTTGATGAATCGAGGCCTTTGTCCCCGGCTCTTCAATCTATATCTTCTCTGAAAAGCTGCAGCATTACACAGTACAACATACCTGGCTGTAATCTTACACCCGGTCTCTCATTCATGAGGCGTGGGGTTTAGGCAGTATGAATCTGATGTCAGGTTCCCTTTAAGGCTACTTTCACACTAGCGTCGTGCGCTGCACGTCGCTATGCGACGTTGCAGTGCACCGACGCTAGCTGTGGAAGCGCCGCACAACGGGGGCAGCGGATGCTGTTTTTCAACGCATCCGCTGCCCCATTGTGAGGTGCGGGGAGGCGGGGGCGGAGTTCCGGCCGCGCATGTGCGGTCGGAAAAGACGGGAACGACGCACCAAAAAACGTTACAAGCAACGTTTTTTGGTGGCGACGGTCCGACGCAACTGTCGCACGACGGTTGCGACGTGTGGCAATGCGTCGCACTGCGTCGTTAATAAAAGTCTATGGAGAAAAAACGCATCCTGCAAGCACTTTTGCAGGATGCGTTTTTTCTCCAAAACGACGCATAGCGACGTGCAGTGCACGACGCTAGTGTGAAAGTAGCCTAATTTGTATATCCAGTCAGTGCAGTAAAATATACCAACAGGATGGCATCAGATTCATGACACCCATTAGTCCCACAGACCCAGACTATTCTGTATCTCTCAGCAATGGAAGCACATGATAAAGCCTTTATACAAAAAGATAAGACAATGTCCGGCACCATTTTATCTTCTTTATCACATCAATGGCCTGTATGTGAGGGATGTCAAGACTGAAGGACTATGTAAAAAAGGTCAAGTCTCTGCGTATTAGCCCTCTGCCACAAGTATGTGCCGTTACTGTAACAAGTATGATAAAGCAGCCTGATGAGTGCCGCAGTATGTCCCGTTACTGTCGGACTGATGAGTGCTGCGGTCTGTCCTGTTATGTCAGATGGATGAGTGCTGCGGTATGTCCCGTTACTGTCAGATGGACGAGTGCTGCGGTATGTCCCGTTACTGTCAGATGGACGAGTGCTGCGGTATGTCCCGTTACTGTCAGACGGACGAGTGCCGCAGTATGTCCCGTTACTGTCAGATGGACGAATGCTGCGGTATGTCCCGTTACTGTCGGACTGATGAGTGCTGCGGTATGTCCCGTTACTGTCAGACGGACGAGTGCCGCAGTATGTCCCGTTACTGTCAGACTGATGAGTGCTGCGGTATGTCCCGTTACTGTCGGACTGATGGTGCTGCGGTATGTCCCGTTACTGTCGGACTGATGAGTGCTGCGGTATATCCCGTTACTGTCAGATGGATGAGTGCTGCGGAATGTCCCGTTACAGTCAGACTAATGAGTGCCGCGGTATGTCCCATTACTGTCAGACGGATGAGTGCAGCGGTATGTCCCGTTACTGTCGGACTGATGAGTGCTGCAGTATGTCCCGTTACAGTCAGACTAATGAGTGCCGCGGTATGTCCCATTACTGTCAGACTGATGAGTGCTGCGGTATGTCCCGTTACTGTCGGACTGATGAGTGCTGCGGTCTGTCCTAATTGTACATAGGATCCCATTATCTGAAATACCAGACAATGGTCGATAGAACAGCCAGGATGTGCAAACAGCAGGAAATGCAAAATCTGCATGTCATCATTATCACTAATGCAAGGTACCAAACATTAAAGGGAAAACAGAAATAATCCTACAAAGAGTGCGAGCTGAGCATCACACACGGTAGTCGGGACGTCAGGGATTACAGGAGGCCCAGAATACCAGAAGACTACAAGAGCGGCAGTCAGCAGATTACACCCACCAAACACAGGGCAAGCACAAGAAATGTATCCTGAGACCACGATGGATGAATGAAAGCTGAACACAACCTGCAGCGCCTCATTAATAATGTGACACCAGACCGGCATGTAACCCAATACTAGAGGCTCCGCACTAATGAAATGGCCCAACCAGCGCACTACGGCCGGCCACATATCAATATACAAACATAGTAATGGTGAGACGGATTATTATACAGCTGGATCACTGGCCCTATCCTTTACTACAAGTAATATCCTGACTAATGGCCCATCCACACGGCCGACCACAGCTGCGAGGTGTATGGAGTAGTGGTGCACCGGGCCTTACTGCGCCTCCGATCTCACACAGAGCCCATCATATGCGTCATCGTACTCAGAGTCTGTAATGGTGCGGAGCACAGTTCTAGGGGAGCAACCCGGCCCTATATAGGTCTGTACAATGGGTTTTTTTATAAGATAGTCTCTTTATCCCAGGTTATAACTGTTAGATCATGTGTTATCACCAGGACCCCCACCGATCTCGTAGCAGGGGTCTCACACTCCCTCAGGCACAAGATGGTGATGGAAAGGTGCTGTACGTAGCATCAGTAGAGGCACTGGTGACCAGTGGATAGCGGGACCCCCTCTTATCTAACAAGATCTGTCTAGAGCTGGCCATCCACGTGATCGCAGCTCTGGACAGGTCGCTCCTCTGACTCCACCATACACTTGAGCGCTGGCTCTGCTAAATGTTTATGTATTTTCACTGGGAAAAAGGAGAGAAAAAACCTTCTTCCAGACTGCTCCAACAGCGGCTCATCTCACCTGAAAACAAAAAGAGCTACCATTGAGGTCACAGACCCGATCCTTCTGCTCCCCAACGTCATCTGTCCGGGAGAGTTGGGAGGTGCCCCCACACATCAGATGTTCGGCTGACTACGGTGCGCCCACATGACATTCTCACCCTGCATTAAGAACAGCTCCCGGACTGTACAGCAAAACTACGTGCAGGTCTCCGATATTCCATCCAGCCGATCAGACCACGCCATTCCATACAGTCAGGTGACATCAGTAGTCTGTGGCCGCTGGATGGTGAGAACCACCTTCTGCCTGCTGGAATCTCCAGAGCCTGATTTATAGGCAGGACGCACGCATGACATACCATCGGCCCAGGGATTCCCACAGGTAGGCGGTGGTCTGCGGGGCTCACGGGCTACTGATGTGGCCACTGGCCCAGGGTCTTTTATGTGTGCGGCTCTACACCACTGCCGTTAGGGGCGCACCAGTCCTCGCCCGTTATGTAGAAATGGAAGAACAGCCCAAGTCCTGGTATAAAACCGGCACAAGATCTCACCTGCACTAACAATTAGGACCACAACTCTCACAGTTATATACAGCACAGCCTGAATGTCCGCAGGTCCTGATGGCCGGTTCTGGGTCTCTACAGCCGAGGAGCCGACATGATCCGGTCTTAGTACTAAGGATCAGGAATGGGCAGCAATCATTATATATATATTTATTATGGCCAGATCGCCCTCTGATGCTGCTGCAAACACAGCTTTGCCCCTGCAGCATCGGAGGAGAGCGGGGCACTGAGGCTAGGCACATCCAACAATCAGGACTGGTAGGCTCCATAGTAAAGAGCTTGTAAGCGCTGCGCTCCTCCTCTAGGAGAGAAGAACATCCCTGAATGATGGCAGAGTCAGTAACCTAGGTAACAAGCGGTAAACTATAAAATAATCCCTCTGTTCTAAGAACATGGAGGGATTTTTAAAAACAAGTACCGTAGCTTCTTTTTTTTTTTCAAGCATTTTGCAAATTCACCCAATCACGGAGCTGAGGGGAACTGGTCAGGGAGATTTTTGCTTCCAAATCGCTACATCCCTGTAATAAGTTATCTAAGGGGTAAGGCTTCTCCTTGTGGAGAGTGACACACCAGGTAAGGAGGCTTATTCGCCGTGCAATGCTCTTCTGGGAAATGTAATATGCAAATTGCCTCTGAAGAGTCAATTTGCATATGTAATAAGTTGACAACTATGTCTCTATGGTGGGATGCCCCCCGGGCCAGGAGAGGAGGCTAGCGTGACTCTTTAGGAGGGTAGCTCTGCCCCGTGACTCTTTAGGAGGGTAGCTCTGCCCCGTGACTCTTTAGGAGGGTAGCTCTGCCCCGTGACTCTTTAGGAGGGTAGCTCTGCCCCGTGACTCTTTAGGAGGGTAGCTCTGCCCCGTGACTCTTTAGGAGGGTAGCTCCGCCCCCTGACTCTTTAGGAGGGCAGCTCCGCCCCCGTGACGATTAGAATATGCCGCTTGCTATTTAGTCATACTGCATCTAGCAGACACCGGAAGGGAATCCCTGTCATCCCGGAGAAGGCCGGGGCAGTCGGGGATACAGGACCTAATGGTGCCCATCTGACAACAGTCCGAGGAGCCGGTTTCCTGGCACTGGCGGAGGACACATCCCGGGCTCCTGCAGCCGGCGGCCCTGACCATGTCCTCTGTGCTCCTAGTGCTGCCATCAGCCCTGTCGCCCCCTCACCATGTCCGAGGTGGAGCGTCCCTGTAGGACGGGGCCGTCCATGGAGTCAGCGATCACACACAGCCCCGCACATCTGCTGCCGCACCGGGAGATACCACTACACACGGGGCGAGGGGGGTGGCTGCAGGTGACGTCACACACATACAAACTGCCCGTCAACAGAGGGCTGTCAATGAATGGCAGCGCTCCATCACCGCCAGGATCACACGCTGCTCACCTTAAACGGATTGTTCAGGTCCGGATCTGCAAACGGGTTGCTGTCGAAGTCGGACATGGCTGCGGTGGGGGCTCACGGGCAGCTCCCGGAGCACGGACCCGCACGTACCGTTATCCTAAGCAGCAGAAATGGCCGCTTCGGAAATGACGTCACCGCATCATACACGTAACTCCTGGTCGTCTGACTCAGAGAGGGGTTCTACGGCTCCGCCCCTCGCGTCACGTGGTGCAGTCAGATGTAGGGGGATTACACGGGGGTAACGAGAGGACAGAGCGTTATGGGCGCCGCCACATAATACCCTCAGCCATGTAATCCCGGCTGGGCTGTGGGGCAGTATGTATAGATTGCTAGTTCCCCACTGGGGAGGTGCCTGAGCAACCTTCCTGTTTTACAGTCTATGTTGTGTAAGGGTATGTGTCCACGTTCAGGATTTGGTCAGGATTTTATGCAGGTAAAATCCTGACCAAATCTGCACCTGAGGTCACTGGCAGGTCACTTGCGTTGTACTTGCGTTGTTTCAGCATTGTAAGGACATGCTGCGTTCTTAAAAGACACACCGCATGTCCGTTTCCACGGGTCTGCCGCATGCATCTTTTAATGCATAGTGGAGACAGGATATCATGAAATCCCCTCCACTATGCTGTAACATCTGGACGCTGTGTGTTTGACGCTGCGGCTCTACCCAGCGTCAAACGCAGCATTTCCTGAACGTGGACACATACCCTAAGGTTGCATACCAGTCCCTGCTGCACTCTGATGCAGACCCTGCCTGCTGCACTCTGATACGAACTCTGCTGGTCTCTTATACAAGCTCTGCCCGTTGCTCCATCCAGTCGTCCTTCTGGGTCCAGCTGCTGCGCGACCATTAGTCTGTCCCGGAGTGGCCCCTGGCATTCATCGGGAGCCAAGCGTAACCTCACCATCAGAGACTCTAGTGAACAGTCTGGTGATCGCTTAGTCACCCCCCCCCAGGCTCTCCGGGATCCGTGGCACAGTGGTTCCACAAACCACGTCTGTGACATTCAGGCACTTCTTACTGTACAGTGAGTGGCGGATGTCAGCTGGCGATGCAGCACATCTGTGCAGAACGCGCGGACAACCAGTGTGAAGGGGAATTCTTACATCTGACACTTTGTACTGAGCAGTGGCTGAAGCTGCTCCATGCTGTTGAGGAAACTCGTTTCCTGGGAGGGCTAATTTGGGGGAAACACAAAGGGTCTCCAGGTCTGCCAGTGTTAATTAGGAGTGATGCATTGATTACAGAAAAGAATACACACCCAAAAATAAACCCTAGCAGGAATATTTGGCCTTTTTGAGTAAGCTGAAATATAAACCCTACTTCAAAAATAAGCCCTACTTGCAGTTCAATGAGGAAGTGTCCAGGCAGCTAAAAAGGTTAAAGAATACAACAAAACCCTCAATTGCAGACACCCCCCAAAAAAAAGACACCCCCCCCAAAAAAAAAAAAAAAAAAATAAATATATTGCGCTCACCAGACCCTATACAACTACAGCTGGCGAGTGCCGATGGGGATGGGCTCTCACCCAGAGATCTGCATTGCTATGAGCAGGTGAGTATAACACAGTGCACGACATTCACCTGCTCCCCGTTCCACCGTCTTTGCCGCTGCATCTTCCCCGTCCTCTGCAGTGACGCTCAGGTCAGAGTGCGCGATGACGCGATTAGTGTGCGCACTGCCCTCTGCCTGAACAGTCAGTGCAGAGGACGGGGAAGACACAGCGGCGCCCGTCGGTGGAACGGGAAAGGTAAGTATAGCAAGTGCCGGGGGCCTGAGAGGTGAGTATGTGATTTTTTTTTTTTGTAATTGCAGCAACAGCATATGGGGCAAATGTCTGTATGAAGCATCTTATGGGGCCATGTGCAGCATTATATGGGGCAAATATCTGTATGGGGCCATGTGCAGCATTATATGGGGCAAATATCTGTATGGAGCTTCTTATGGGGCCATGTGTAACATTATATGGGGCAAATATCTGTATGGGGCCATGTGCAGCATTATATGGTACAAATATCTGTATGGGGCCATGTGCAGCATTATATGGGGCAAATATCTGTATGGGGCCATGTGCAGCATTATATGGTACAAATATCTGTATGGGGCCATGTGCAGCATTATATGGGGCAAATATCTGTATGGGGCCATGTGCAGCATTATATGGGGCAAATATCTGTATGGAGCATCTTGTGGGGCCATAATCAGCATTTGTGGAGCATTATATGGGGCGTATTTTGTATGGAGCATCTTATGGGGCCCATCATGAACTGTATGCAGCATTATATGGGGCTCCTGATTCAATATGGATATTCACAAACACTTAACCTAATGATGTCTCAATTAATTTTACTTTTATTGGTATCTATTTTTATTTTTGACATTTACCGGTAGCTGCTGCATTTTCCACCCTAGGCTTATACTCGAGTCATTAAGTTTTCCCAGTTTTTTGTGGCAAAATTAGGGGTCTCAGCTTATACTCGGGTCAGATTATACTCGAGTATATACGGTACTAAAGTACAGTGGTATACTTATGCCTTACCATGTTACCTGATTTATTTGTAGCTGTGTTCACTCTGCCTTTACTGGAAAACTGTTGCACAGGCATTTTATCTTTTCTATACCTGCACACTATTATTTCTGCTGATTGCAGTTTTATCCACCACATATAGCTGTATATATGGCACTTGAATTATTACCCTAATCTAGTAGATTATACCCTATATTTTCTACTTGTGCTTTATAGTTATTTTACTGCTTGGTGTTTATCTTGCAATCTTTGTTGTCCCTTGTGTTGTAACCCTTTTTGGTATTTGTTTCCCTACCTTACCTTCTGTTGTATACTACAATAAATATTTTCATATATTAAAACTACTTGGACTATCTTTTGTTTTTTCATTGTTTCTCTGCTTAATTTTCCGATATGTCCAGAATAATGTCCACTGGTACACACATGGCGGTGATGGCATAATATTTCATGTGTTACTCTTTTATGGCCATATTTTTTATGTGTACTTTGCCTTTGAGTCACTTTAAATATCCTTTAAACAGCATATCAGGAAGGAGCATCCCAAAAAGACTAGTTGATCTAATTAAAGGGTTACATTCACGGTTACCCACACTATATTTTCAGCAATGTACCTTAATTCTAGTAATATTGACAAAAAATAGTGGCTCTGTTGCTACAGCTTCTTGAATTTGTGTTTACACACAACTTATTTGCTTTTGGACGGGGCACGTATCTGCAACTCCAGGGAACAGCCATGGGAGCTTGTTGCGCCCCATCTTACGCCAACTTATTCCTGGGAGCATGTAAAAGGGACATCTTTCTTTGCAACTTGGGCACTCTCTGCCATCTCATTCGGGGATGGATGAGATACATCGATGATATTTGGTTTATTTGGGAGGATAACATTGATGATCTACAGAAACTCATGGACAACCTAAACCAGAACTACATCCACATCAATTTAACTTTTATATATGGCATTATGGTAGATTTCCTGGACTTGCGGATACATTCCCTGCCCTAAGAAAGATCTTAGGAAAGAACAGCTTGATATGTGGCTCCTGGAGACCAATGATGACTTGGAAAAGTGGGAAAAAGACATCTGCCCAACTAAAACCAAGAAATATATGAGAGATTTGACAGACTATGAAAACAACAGAGCATACCGGTGGCAAGGTAAAAAGACGAGGGATACAGGAATTGGCTCCAGGAATGCCTTGTTTAGCTCCCTATCCTGAATCTCTAATACTTATGCTTCTAATTGTGAGCCCTGAAAGCACTCTATCTTGGAACCAACGCACACGACATGGTGGAAACCAGAGAGCTGTGGACGTCTTTAGAAAAACATCTAATCGTAGAAATGACGAGCTGAAGGTGATTAATCTGTCCTCACATGTGCTGTCTACCAATCAAGTTAAGATACTTGAGAAAGGATTTACCTTCTCCCCTTCATATTCCCCAGATGCTTTCACAAACATAAACGATTTACATCTATGTTTTCCCGCAAATTGATATTGAAAAGGATGCACCATAGGGAGCAAATGGGAGATACTTACAACAGCAGAGGAAATAGAAGCCTTAGCGAATCTTGAAGCTTTGGCTCAGGAAAGCAACCCAAGAGAGGTATGCACTTTTCCCAATCAAATCATGGGTAAGCCCCAAAAATTTCACCCACTAAACACTTGCCCTGCAGTAGACGTGTTTACAAAGTTGGTGTCCCATGATATTGAAATGGTATCCCAAAATTGGTTTGGCAGTTCCAGTTGTAACAAACAGGAAAGGCAAGCACTGGAAGAAATTAAGGGGTGGGAGGATGTGGTATTTAAACCTGCGGACTAGGGTGGCAACCTTGTGAAGCCTACAACCAGCAGTAACCACCAAATCGCTGCACAACCAGCTCTGCCCTCACCTACTGTATCCTTATTTACCCTTGTAGACTGTGAGCCCTCGTGGGCAGGGTCCTCTCTCCTTCTGTACCAGTCGTGACTTGTATTGTTTAAGATTACTGTACTTGTTTTTTATTATGTGTACCCCTATTCACAAGTAAAGCGCCATGGAATAAATGGCGCTATAATAATTAATAATAATATGGCCACATAACATGCATATAAATTACTAAACAAAACTTGCTACAAAAAAAAGGCAACTAACCCCTTGAGCTTTTTCCAGGATGAACTCTGCAATATCTTTGAATCTCAGTAATGGGAAAGTCTGTCTTCATTAAATACAGATTTTACCTCAGAATTGAGAATTTTGATATTTAACCCCTTTCTGCCATTGGATGTACTATTCCGTCCATGTGGGGTGGGCCCTACTTCCCAAGGACGGAATAGTACGTCCAGCGCAATCGGCCACACTCACGGGGGGGGGGGGGGAGCGCGGCCGATCGTGGCCGGGTGTCAGCTGACTATCGTAGCTGACATCCGGCACTATGTGCCAGGAGCGGTCACGGACCGCCCCCGGCACATTAACCCCCGGCACACTGCGATCAAACATGATCGCAGTGTTCCAGTGTTACAGGGAAGCATCGGGCAGGGAGGGGTCTCCCGGCGTGCTTCCCTGAGACGATCGGTACAAGGCGATGTGCTCACCTTGTACCGAGCGTCTCCTCCCTGCAAGCCCCGGATCCAAAATGGCCGCGGGGCTGCATCCGGGTCCTGCAGGGAGGTGGCTTCACAGCACCTGCTCAGAGCAGGCGCCGGGAAGCCTCCAGCAGTGCACGTCAGATCGCCGATCTGACACAGTGCACAGCAAAGTGTCAGATAGGACGATCTGTCACTTTACTGTAATGTCCCCCACTGGGGCAAAGTAAAAATGTAAAAAAAAAAAAATTCCTAAATAAATAATAATAAAAAAAATATTGTTCCAATAAACACATTCCTTTAGCTAAATAAAAAAACAATAACAGTACACATATTTAGTATCGCCGCGTCCATAACGACCCGACCTATAAAACTGTCCCACTAGTTAACCCCTTCAGTGAACACCGTAAAAAAAAAAAACCGAGGCAAAAAACGCTTTATTATCATACCGCCGAACAAAAAGTGGAATAACATGCGATCAAAAAGACGGAAATAAATGACCATGGTATCGCTGAAAACGTCATCTTGTCCCGCAAAAAAAAGAGCCACCATACAGCATCATCAGCGAAAAAATAAAAAAGTTATAGTCCTCAGAATAAAGCGATGCAAAAATTATTATTTTTACTATAAAATAGTTTTTATCGTATAAAAGCGCCAAAACATAAAAAATGATATACATGAGGTATTGCTGTAATCATACTGACCCGAAGAATAAAACTGCTTTATCCATTTTACCAAACGCGGAACGGTATAAACGCCCCCCCCAAAAGAAATTCATGAATAGCTGGTTTTTGGTCATTCTGCCTCACAAAAATCAGAATAAAAAGCGATCAAAAAATGTCACGTGCCCGAAAATGTTACCATTAAAAACGTCAACTCGTCCCGCAAAAAACAAGACCTCACATGACTCTGTGGACCAAAATATGGAAAAATTATAGCTCTCAAAATGTGGTAACGCAAAAAACATTTTTTGCAATAATAAAAAGCGTCTTTTAGTGTGTGACGGCTGCCAATCATAAAAATCCGCTAGAAAACCCGCTATAAATAGTAAATCAAACCCCCCCTTCATCACACCCTTAGTTACGAAAAATTAAAAAAATGTATTTATTTCCATTTTCCCATTAGGGTTAGGGCTAGGTCTAGGGTTAGGGTTGAGGCTAGTGTTAGAGCTACAGTTAGGGTTAGGGTTGGGGCTAAAGTTAGGGTTGGGGCTAAAGTTAGGGTTAGGGTTTGGATTACATTTACGGTTGGGAATAGGGTTGGGATTAGAGTTAGGGGTGTGTCAGGGTTAGGGGTGTGGTTAGGGTTACAGTTGAGATTAGGGTTAGGGGTGTGTTTGGATTAGGGTTTCAGTTATAATTGGGGGGTTTCCACTGTTTAGGCACATCAGGGGCTCTCCAAATGCGACATTGCGTCCGATCTCAATTCCAGCCAATTCTGCGTTGAAAAAGTAAAACAGTGCTCCTTCCCTTCCGAGCACAAACAGGGGTTTACCTCAACATATGGGGTATCAGTATACTCAGGACACATTGGACAACAACATTTGGGGTCCAATTTCTCCTGTTACCCTTTGGAAAATACAAAACTGGGGGCTAAAAAATAATTTGTGTGTAAAAAAAAAATATTTTTTATTTTCACGGCTCTGCGATATAAACTGTAGTGAAACACTTGGGGGTTCAAAGTTCTCACAACACATCTTTTTTTTGTGGAAAAAAAAAGGATTTTTTATTTTCACGGCTCTGCGTTATAAACTGTAGTGAAACACTTGGGGGTTCAAAGTTCTCACAACACATCTAGATAAGTTCCTTGGGGGGGTCTAGTTTCCAATATGGGGTCACTTATGGGGGGTTTCTACTGTTTGGGTACATCAGGGGCTCTGCAAATGCAACGTGACGCCTGTTGTTGTGAATTCCGCTCTTGGGCTCCCTCCGGTGGTTATAAGTAGCATTTTTGTGAGTTCTGCTCTTGGGCTCCCTCCTGTGGTTTTGAGTGGTATGGCTGCTTCTTGGATTTAGCATCAGCATCTTTTTTCACTGATCGTCTTTCTGGCTCTGCTATATTAGTCTGGACTTTTCCCTAATTCAATGCCAGTTGTCAATTGTCGAGCTTGGAGTCATGGCTCTCTGAGGATTTCCCTGTCACTCTGACCATTTCAGCAAAGCTAAGTCCTTGCTTGTCTTTTTGCAGTTCACTTGTTGTGGACTTTGTTGTTTAGCACTTTCTATGTTTTGCTCATTTGTCCAGCTTATCAGTATGTATCTAGTCAGCTAAGCTGGAAACTCTGGGCAGCAGAGTTTGCCCTCTACACCTTTAGTCAGGTGTGGAGATTTTTGCATTTCTCTGTGGTGGACTTTTTCTAGTTTTTATTACTGACCGCACAGTGTTCTGTCTTGTACTAATTCTTTCTAGCTAGTAGTGGCCTCCTTTGCTAAATCTTGTTTCATGCTACGTATGTCATTTCCTTCTTCTCTCACAGCCATTATTTGTGGGGGGCTGTCCTATCCTTTGGGGATTTTCTCTGAGGCAAGATAGCTTTCCTATTTCTACCTTTAGGGGTAGCTAGATCTCCAGCTGTGACGAGGTGTCCAGGGAGTGACAGGAACATCCCACGGCTACTGCTAGTGTCTGTGTTAAGATCAGGATCTGCGGTCTGTATAGTTACCACCTGCTCAGAGCTAGTCGCATGTCGCTCCTTAATCACCAGACCATAACAGTACAAATGGCCAAAAATGAGCTGAATGCATCTCAAAAGAAGGAAAAGAAAAAGAGTTCTGAGCCATTTTTTTTTCCTTTAGTCTGTTTTGTCTTTTTCCTTCCTCTTAATCTCTGGGTGATTCAGGATTTGGATGCGGGCATGGATGTTCAGGGGTTGTTTTCTCGTGTGGATCAGCTTGCTGCAAGAGTACAGAGTATTCAAGATTATGTTGTTCAGACTCCGGCCTTAGAGCCTAGAATTCCTACTCCAGATTTGATTTACGGGGATAGATCTAAGTTTTTGAACTTTAAAAATAACTGCAAATTGTTTTTTGCTCTGAAACCCCGTTCCTCTGGTGACCCCATTCAGCAAGTAAAAATAGTTATTTCTCTGCTGCGTGGTGACCCTCAGGACTGGGCATTCTCCCTTGAGTCAGGGGATCCGGCATTGCTTAATGTAGATGCATTTTTTCAATCGCTTGGATTATTGTATGACGAACCTAACTCTGTAGAGCATGCTGAGAAAACACTGTTGGCCCCGTGTCAGGGTCAGGAAGCGGCAGAATTATACTGCCAGAAATTTAGAAAATGGTCTGTGCTCACTAAATGGAATGAGGACGCTCTGGCAGCAATTTTCAGAAAGGGTCTTTCTGAAGCCCTTAAAGATGTTATGGTGGGGTTCACCACGCCTGTTGGTTTGAGCGAATCTATGTCTCTGGCCATTCAGATTGATCGGCGCCTGCGCGAACGCAAAGTGGTGCACCATATGGCAGCGTCCTCGGAGCAGAGTCCTGAGCCCATGCAATGTGATAGGATTTTGACTAGAGCGGAACAGAGGGGATACAGACGTCAGAATGGTCTGTGTTTTTACTGTGGGGATTCTGCTCATGCTATTTCTGATTGCCCTAAGCGTATTAAGAGGGTCGCTAGATCTGTTACCATTAGTACTGTGCAGCCTAAGTTTCTCCTGTCTGTGACCCTGATTTGCTCATTGTCATCTTTCTCTGTCATGGCATTTGTGGATTCAGGCGCTGCTCTGAGCTTAATGGACTTAGAATTCGCTAGGCGCTGTGGTTTTGCTTTGCAGCCTTTCCAGAGTCCCATACCCTTAAGGGGGATTGATGCTACACCGTTGGCCAAGAATAAACCTCAGTATTGGACTCAGCTGACTATGTGCATGGCTCCAGCACATCAGGAAGATTGCCGTTTTCTGGTGTTGCATAATTTACATGATGTTGTTGTACTGGGTTTTCCATGGTTACAAGTACACAATCCAGTGCTGGATTGGAAATCAATGTCTGTGACTAGTTGGGGTTGTCAAGGGGTACATAGTGACGTTCCTTTAATGTCAATTTCCTCTTCCCCCTCTTCTGATGTTCCTGAATTTTTGTCAGATTTTCAGGATGTATTTGATGAGCCCAAGTCCAGTTCCCTTCCTCCACATAGGGACTGTGATTGTGCTATTGACTTGATTCCTGGCTGTAAGTTCCCTAAGGGCCGACTCTTCAATCTGTCTGTGCCTGAACATACCGCCATGCGGAGCTATGTAAAGGAGTCTTTAGAGAAGGGGCATATTCGGCCGTCTTCGTCACCATTGGGAGCGGGATTCTTTTTTGCTGCCAAGAAGGATGGCTCCTTGAGACCCTGTATTGATTATCGCCTTCTTAATAAAAGATCACGGTCAAATTCCAATACCCTTTACCTTTGCTCTCTGATTTGTTTGCTCGGATTAAGGGGGCTAGTTGGTTTACCAAGATTGACCTTCGAGGTGCATATAATCTTGTTCTTATTAAACAGAGTGACGAATGGAAAACTGCATTTAATACGCCCGAAGGCCATTTTGAATACCTGGTGATGCCTTTCGGGCTTTCTAATGCTCCTTCTGTATTTCAGTCCTTTATGCATGATATTTTCCGCAATTATCTTGACAAATTCTTGATTGTGTATTTGGATGATATTTTGATTTTTTCCAATGATTGGGAGTCTCATGTGAAGCAGGTCAGGATGGTATTCCAGATCTTTCGTGATAATACTCTATTTGTGAAGGGGTCTAAGTGCCTATTTGGAGTTCAGAAGGTCTCTTTTTTGGGGTTTATTTTTTCTCCTTCGTCTATAGAAATGGATCCTGTTAAGGTCCAAGCCATTCATGACTGGATTCAACCCACATCTGTGAAGAGCCTTCAGAAATTTTTGGGCTTTGCTAATTTTTATCGCCGTTTCATTGCCAACTTCTCTAGTGTGGTTAAACCCCTGACCGATTTGACGAAGAAAGGCGCTGATGTGACTAATTGGTCCTCTGAAGCTGTTGAGGCCTTTCAGGAGCTTAAACGCCGATTTACTTCTGCCCCTGTCTTGCGTCAGCCGGATGTTTCTCTTCCTTTTCAGGTTGAGGTTGACACTTCTGAGATTGGGGCAGGGGCCGTTTTGTCACAGAGGAATTCTGATGGTTCCCTGATGAAGCCATGTGCCTTCTTTTCCCGAAAGTTTTCGCCTGCGGAACGCAATTATGATGTCGGCAATCGGGAGTTGTTGGCTATGAAGTGGGCATTTGAGGAGTGGCGACATTGGCTTGAGGGAGCCAAGCACCGCATTGTGGTCTTGACCGATCATAAGAATCTGATTTACCTCGAGTCGGCCAAGCGGCTGAACCCTAGACAGGCTCGGTGGTCCCTGTTTTTCTCCCGTTTTGATTTTGTGGTCTCATATCTTCCAGGATCTAAGAATGTTAAAGCGGATGCCCTCTCTAGGAGTTTTTTGCCTGATTCTCCTGGAGTCCTTGAGCCGGTTGGCATTCTTAGGGAAGGGGTGATTCTGTCTGCCATCTCCCCTGATTTGCGGCGGGCGCTTCAGGAATTTCAGGCTGATAAACCTGACCGCTGTCCTGTGGGGAAGCTGTTTGTTCCTGATAGATGGACAAGTAAGGTAATCTCTGAGGTCCATTGTTCTGTGTTGGCCGGTCATCCTGGGATTTTTGGTACCAGAGATTTGGCTGCTAGGTCCTTTTGGTGGCCTTCCTTGTCGCGGGATGTGCGTTCTTTTGTGCAGTCCTGTGGGACTTGTGCCCGGGCTAAGCCTTGCTGTTCCCACGCTAGTGGGTTGCTTTTGCATTTGCCTGTCCCGGAGAGGCCTTGGACGCATATTTCCATGGATTTTATTTCAGATCTACCTGTGTCCCAGAGGATGTCTGTTATCTGGGTGGTTTGTGACCGTTTCTCTAAAATGGTCCATTTGGTACCTTTGCCTAAATTGCCTTCCTCCTCTGATTTGGTTCCATTATTTTTTCAGCATGTGGTTCGTTTGCATGGCATTCCAGAGAATATTGTGTCTGACAGAGGTTCCCAGTTTGTTTCCAAGTTTTGGCGGGCCTTTTGTGCTAAGATGGGCATTAATTTGTCTTTTTCTTCGGCGTTCCATCCTCAGACAAATGGCCAAACTGAGCGAACTAACCAAACCTTGGAAACCTATTTGAGATGCTTTGTGTCTGCTGATCAGGATGATTGGGTGGCTTTCTTGCCGTTGGCCGAGTTTGCCCTTAATAATCGGGCCAGTTTGGCTACTTTGGTTTCGCCTTTCTTTTGTAATTTTGGTTTCCATCCTCGTTTTTCTTCAGGGCAGGTTGAGCCTTCTGATTGTCCTGGTGTGGATTCTGTGATGGACAGGTTGCAGCAGATTTGGACTCATGTGGTAGACAATTTGACGTTGTCTCAGGAAAAGGCTCAGCGTTTTGCTAACCGCCGTCGGTGTGTTGGTCCTCGGCTTCGTGTGGGGGATTTAGTCTGGTTATCCTCTCGTCATGTTCCTATGAAGGTTTCTTCCCCTAAGTTCAAGCCTCGGTTTATTGGTCCTTGTAAGATTTCTGAGATTATCAATCCAGTGTCTTTTCGTTTGGCCCTTCCAGCCTCTTTTGCCATCCACAATGTTTTCCATAGATCTTTGTTGCGGAGATATGTGGTACCCGTTGTACCATCTGTTGATCCTCCTGCCCCGGTGTTGGTTGAGGGGGAGTTGGAATATGTGGTTGAGAAAATTTTGGATTCTCGTTTTTCGAGGCGGAGGCTTCAGTATCTTGTCAAGTGGAAGGGTTATGGCCAGGAGGATAATTCTTGGGTTGTTGCCTCCGATGTCCATGCTGCCGATTTGGTTCGTGCTTTTCATTTGGCTCATCCTGATCGGCCTGGGGGCTCTGGTGAGGGTTCGGTGACCCCTCCTCAAGGGGGGGTACTGTTGTGAATTCCGCTCTTGGGCTCCCTCCGGTGGTTATAAGTAGCATTTTTGTGAGTTCTGCTCTTGGGCTCCCTCCTGTGGTTTTGAGTGGTATGGCTGCTTCTTGGATTTAGCATCAGCAGCTGTTTTCACTGATCGTCTTTCTGGCTCTGCTATATTAGTCTGGCCTTTTCCCTAATTCAATGCCAGTTGTCAATTGTTGAGCTTGGAGTCATGGCTCTCTGAGGATTTCCCTGTCACTCTGACCATTTCAGCAAAGCTAAGTCCTTGCTTGTCTTTTTGCAGTTCACTTGTTGTGGACTTTGTTGTTTAGCACTTTCTATGTTTTGCTCATTTGTCCAGCTTATCAGTATGTATCTAGTCAGCTAAGTTGGAAGCTCTGGGCAGCAGAGTTTGCCCTCCACACCTTTAGTCAGGTGTGGAGATTTTTGCATTTCTCTGCGGTGGACTTTTTCTAGTTTTTATTACTGACCGCACAGTGTTCTGTCCTGTACTAATTCTTTCTAGCTAGTAGTGGCCTCCTTTGCTAAATCTTGTTTCATACTACGTATGTCATTTCCTTCTCCTCTCACAGCCATTATTTGTGGGGGGCTGTCCTATTCTTTGGGGATTTTCTCTGAGGCAAGATAGCTTTCCTATTTCTACCTTTAGGGGTAGCTAGATCTCCGGCTGTGACGAGGTGTCCAGGGAGTGACAGGAACATCCCACGGCTACTGCTAGTGTCTGTGTTAAGATCAGGATCTGCGGTCTGTATAGTTACCACCTGCTCAGAGCTAGTCGCATGTCGCTCCTTAATCACCAGACCATAACAGCCTGCAGACCAATCCATCTAAGTCTGCATTCCAAATGGCGCTCCTTCCCTTCCGAGCTCTGCCATGCGCCCAAACGGTGGTTCCCCCCACATATTGGGTATCAGGGTTCTCAGGATAAATTGGACAACAACTTTGGGGTTCAATTTACACTGCTTCCCTTGGAAAAATACAAAACTGGGGGCTAAAAAATAATTTTTGTGGAAAAAAAAAGGATTTTTTATTTTCACGGCTCTGCGTTATAAACTGTAGTGAAACACTTGGGGGTTCAAAGTTCTCACAACACATCTAGATAAGTTCCTTGGGGGGGTCTAGTTTCCAATATGGGGTCACTTGTGGGGGGTTTCTACGGTTTAGGTACATTAGGGGCTCAGCAAATGCAACGTGATGCCTGCAGACCATTCCATCTAAGTCTGCATTCCAAATGGCGCTCCTTCCCTTCCGAGCTCTCCCATGCGCCCAAATGGAGGTTCCCCCCCACATATTGGGTATCAGCGTACTCAGGACAAATTGGACAACAACGTTTGGGGTCCAATTTCTCCTGTTACCCTTGGGAAAATACAAAACTGGGGGCTAAAAATAATTTTTGTGGGGAAAAAAATAATTTTTATTTTCACGGCTCTGCTTTATAAACTGTAGTGAAACACTTGGGGGTTCAAAGCTCTCACACATCTAGATGAGTTCCTTAGGGGGTCTACTTTCCAAAATGGTGTCACTTGTGGGGGGTTTCAATGTTTAGGCACATCAGTGGCTCTCCAAACGCAACATGGCGCCCCATCTCAATTCCAGTCAATTTTGCATTGAAAAGTCAAATGGCGCTCTGTTATGGTTTCCAATGGCAAGGAAACATCAGAAGCATAGAATAAACGGACAAGCTCTCGGGTGATGGAAACTAGAGCTGACCGCGATGCTAAACCTACACACCACACTAGAAGTAGCCAGGGGGCATTCCTGCGTTGTCTCTAGATGCCGCGCGCCAGCCGGAGAACTAACTACCCCTGGTAGAAGAAAACACAGTCCTGGCTTGCCTCCAGAGAATGTCCCCACAGGAGATAGCAGCCCCCCACATATAATAACGGTGAGAGCAGATGAAAAGACACACGTAGTATGAAAGCAGATTTAGCACAGAGAGGCCCGCTAACTAAATAGCAGAAAGATACAACAGAGGACTTCGCGGTCAGCTGCAAAACCCTTCAAAACACCATCCTGAAATTACCTTAACTCATGTGACAACTCATGCCACTGGAGTGGTAATTTCAGCCCAACAAGAGCTTCCAGCTGCAGAGATTCACATAAGTGCAAACTGGACAAAACATACAAAAATAGACTTAAGGACTAAAGTGTCCAACTTAGCTGAGCAGAAAACTGGGAGCAGGAACATGCAACAGAATCACTCTGGATACATTGATGGCCAGCATTAGAATGACTGAGGAGCAAGGTTAAATAGGATACTCCCACATCCTAATAGGAACAGGTGAACTGAGAAGGCAAAGCTTGCAGGACACCAGTACCACAAGAGACCACCGGGGGAGCCCACGAACCGAATCACAACAGTACCCCCCCCTTAAGGAGGGGGCACCGAACCCTCACAAGAACCACCAGGGCGATCTGGATGAGCCCTATGAAAGGCACGGACCAAATCAGAAGCATGAACATCAGAAGCTGTAACCCAAGAATTATCCTCTTGACCGTAGCCCTTCCATTTCACCAGATATTGAAGTCTCCGTCTGGAAACACGGGAGTCCAAGATTTTCTCCACCACGTACTCCAATTCACCCTCAACCAGCACAGGAGCAGGAGGCTCAACAGAAGGCACAAGTGGTACCTCATACCTCCGCAATAATGACCGATGGAAGACATTATGGATAGCAAAGGATGCTGGGAGGTCCAAACGAAAAGACACAGGGTTAAGAATTTCCAAAATCTTATAAGGACCGATGAACCGAGGCTTAAACTTAGGAGAAGAGACCCTCATAGGGACAAAACGGGAGGACAACCACACCAAGTCCCCAACACGAAGACGAGGACCAACACGACGATGGCGATTAGCAAAACGTTGAGTCTTCTCCTGGGACAACTCCAAATTGTCCACCACCTGCCCCCAAATACGATGCAACCTATCCACCATGGTATCCACTCCAGGACAATCCGAAGACTCCACCTGACCAGATGAAAAACGAGGATGGAACCCTGAATTGCAAAAGAAAGGGGAGACCAAAGTGGCAGAACTGGCCCGATTATTAAGGGCAAACTCAGCCAACGGCAAAAAGGAGACCCAGTCATCCTGATCAGCAGACACGAAACACCTCAAATAAGTCTCCAAGGTCTGATTAGTACGTTCCGTCTGGCCATTTGTCTGGGGATGAAATGCAGACGAAAAAGACAAATCAATGCCCATCCTGGCACAAAACGCCCGCCAAAATCTGGACACAAACTGGGATCCCCTGTCGGAAACGATATTCTCCGGAATACCATGCAGCCGAACCACATTCTGGAAAAACAGGGGCACCAACTCAGATGAGGAAGGCAGCTTGGGCAAGGGCATCAAATGAACCATCTTAGAAAAGCAGTCACACACCACCCAAATGACGGACATCTTCTGAGAAACAGGGAGATCAGAAATAAAATCCATAGAGATGTGTGTCCAAGGCCTCTTAGGAACAGGCAAGGGCAACAACAACCCACTAGCCCGAGAACAACAAGGCTTGGCCCGAGCACAAACATCGCAAGACTGCACAAAAGTACGCACGTCCCGAGACAGGGAAGGCCACCAGAAGGACCTAGCCACCAAATCTCTGGTACCAAAAATTCCCGGATGACCTGCCAACGCAGAAGAATGAACCTCCGAGATGACTCTATTGGTCCACTCATCCGGCACAAACAATCTACCAGGCGGACAACGATCTGGCCGATCCGCCTGAAACTCTTGTAAAGCACGTCGCAGGTCTGGGAAGACAGCAGACAATATCACCCCATCCTTAAGTATACCCGTAGCTTTAGAATCACCAGGGGAATCAGGTTCAAAACTCCTAGAAAGGGCATCCGCCTTCACATTCTTAGTACCTGGCAGATACGAAACCACAAAATTAAACCGGGAGAAAAACAACGACCAGCGCGCCTGTCTAGGATTCAGACGTCTGGCCGACTCAAGATAAATCAAATTTTTGTGATCAGTCAAGACCACCACCTGATGTTTAGCACCCTCAAGCCAATGACGCCACTCCTCGAATGCCCACTTCATCGCCAAAAGCTCCCGATTACCGACGTCATAATTTCGCTCGGCGGGCGAAAATTTTCGAGAAAAGAACGCACAAGGTCTCATCACTGAACAATCTGAACTTTTCTGCGACAAAACCGCCCCCGCTCCGATCTCGGAAGCATCAACTTCCACCTGAAAAGGAAGAGAAACATCAGGCTGGCACAACACCGGAGCAGAAGAAAAACGGCGCTTAAGCTCCCGAAAGGCCTCCACAGCAGCAGGAGACCAATCTGCAACATCAGCACCCTTTTTAGTCAAATCAGTCAAAGGCCTGACAACGCTAGAAAAACCAGTTATGAATCGACGATAAAAGTTAGCAAAGCCCAAAAATTTCTGAAGGCCCTTAAGAGAAGTCGGTTGCGTCCAGTCACAAATAGCCCGAACCTTCACAGGATCCATCTCAATAGAAGAGGGGGAAAAAATGTACCCCAAAAAAGAAATCTTCTGAACCCCAAAAACACACTTTGAACCTTTAACAAACAGAGAATTGGTCCGCAAAACCTGAAAAACCCTCCTAACTTGTTGAACATGAGATTCCCAGTCATCCGAAAAAATCAAGATATCGTCCAAATACACAATCATAAATTTATCCAGATATTCACGGAAAATATTGTGCATAAAAGACTGAAAGACCGAAGGGGCATTTGACAGACCAAAAGGCATCACCAAATACTCGAAATGGCCCTCGGGCGTATTAAATGCGGTTTTCCACTCATCCCCCTGCTTAATTCGCACCAAATTATACGCACCGCGAAGATCAATCTTAGAGAACCACTTCGCCCCCTCAATGCGAGCAAATAAATCTGTCAGCAATGGCAAAGGATATTGATACTTGACTGTGATCTTATTCAAGAGTCTATAATCAATACAAGGTCTCAAAGAACCATCACTTTTAGCTACGAAAAAGAACCCCGCTCCAAGAGGAGACGAAGAAGGACGAATATGTCCCTTTTCCAAGGACTCCCTAATATACTCTCGCATGGCAGCATGTTCAGGTACAGACAGATTGAATAGACGACCCTTAGGAAATTTACTGCCAGGGATCAAATCTATGGCGCAATCGCAATCTCTGTGAGGAGGAAGAGAATTAAGAGTAGATTCCTCAAAAACCTCACGATAATCAGACAAAAACTCAGGAATTTCAGAGGGAATAGATGAAGCAATGGAGACCAAAGGTGTGTCCCCATGATTTCCCTGACATCCCCAGCTTAGTACAGACATTGTTTTCCAGTCAAGGACTGGGTTATGAGTTTGCAACCATGGCAATCCCAGCACCAACACATCATGTAGATTATACAGTACAAGGAAGCGAATCACCTCTTGATGGTCTGGAGTCATACGCATAGTCACTTGTGTCCAGTATTGTGGTTTATTACTAGCCAATGGTGTAGAATCAATACCCTTTAAAGGTATAGGAACTTCCAGAGGCTCTAGATCAAACCCACAGCGCCTGGCAAAGGACCAATCCATAAGACTCAAAGCGGCGCCAGAATCCACATACGCATCCGCAACAATAGAAGATAACGAACAAATTAGAGTTACAGACAAAATAAACTTGGACTGCAAAGTGCCAATAGCAGAGGATTTATCAACTTTCTTTGTTCGTTTAGAGCATGCTGATATAACATGAGTAGAATTTCCACAATAGAAGCACAAATGATTTTTGCGCCTGTAAATCTGTCGTTCGCTTCTGGACAGAAAGCTATCACATTGCATACTCTGTGGTGCCTCTTCAGAAGACACCGCCAACTGGTGCACAGGTTTGCGTTCCCGTAAACGCCGATCAATCTGAATTGCCATTGTCATGGACTCATTCAGACCAGTAGGCGCAGGAAACCCCACCATGACGTCTTTTACAGCATCAGAGAGACCTTCTCTGAAAATTGCCGCCAGAGCGCACTCATTCCACTGAGTAAGCACAGACCATTTTCGAAATTTTTGGCAATATATTTCGGCTTCATCTTACCCCTGAGAGAGGGCTATTAGGGCTTTCTCAGCCTGAATCTCCAAATTTGGTTCCTCATAAAGCAACCCCAAAGCCAGAAAAAACGCATCCACATTGAGCAACGCAGGATCCCCTGGTGCCAATGAAAATGCCCAATTTTGGGGGTCACCCCGCAGTAAAGAAATAACAATTTTTACTTGCTGGGCAGGATCTCCAGCAGAATGAGATCTCAGCGAAAGAAACAATTTACAATTGTATTTAAAATTTAGAAAACAAGATCGATCTCCAGAAAAAAACTCCGGTATAGGAATTTTAGGTTCAGACCGAGGAGCATGTAACAAAAAATCTTGTATATTCTGAACTTTAGAGGCAAGATTATTCAAATTGGTAACCAGACTCTGGGGATCCATATTTCAACAGATAAAGTCTGAGCCATTCAGGGGTTAAGAGGAGAGGAAAACAGGAGACTGCAATTAGAGCTGGAGTGCAACTTCAGAGGAAGGAAAAAAAAAAAAAGGTTTCACACAGTTCCTTTTCTCTCCTGCTTCAGCCTATAGATTAAACATTTTGGGCTGGCCATACTGTTATGGTTTCCAATGGCAAGGAAACATCAGAAGCATAGAATAAACGGACAAGCTCTCGGGTGATGGAAACTAGAGCTGACCGCGATGCTAAACCTACACACCACACTAGAAGTAGCCAGGGGGAATTCCTGCGTTGTCTCTAGATGCCGCGCGCCAGCCGGAGAACTAACTACCCCTGGTAGAAGAAAACACAGTCCTGGCTTGCCTCCAGAGAATGTCCCCACAGGAGATAGCAGCCCCCCACATATAATAACGGTGAGAGCAGATGAAAAGACACACGTAGTATGAAAGCAGATTTAGCACAGAGAGGCCCGCTAACTAAATAGCAGAAAGATACAACAGAGGACTTCGCGGTCAGCTGCAAAACCCTTCAAAACACCATCCTGAAATTACCTTAACCCCTTCCCGACATGTGACGTAATAGTACGTCACATGTCGGGACCCCCGCTTTGATGTGCGCTCCGGCGGTGAGCGCACATCAAAGTCGCGACATGTCAGCTGTTTTTTACAGCTGACATGTGCGCGCAATAGCGGCGGGTGAAATCGCGATCACCCGCCGCTATTAACTAGTTAAATGCCGCTGTCAAACTCAGACAGCGGCATTTAACTACCGCATCCGGCCGTGCGGCCGGATATGAGCGCATCGCCGACCCCTGTCACATGATCGGGGGTCGGCGATGCTTGTGCATTGTAACCATAGAGGTCCTGGAGACCTCTATGGTTACTGATTGCCGGTGGCTGTGAGCGCCCCCCTGTGGTCGGCGCTCACAGCACACCTGCATTTTAGCTACATAACAGCGATCTGATGATCGCTGTTATGTAGCAGAGCCGATCGGGCTGTGCCTGCTTCTAGCCTCCCATGGAGGCTATAGAAGCATGGTAAAAGTTAAAAAAAAAAGTAAAAAAAAATGTGAAAAAAATAAAAAAAATATAAAAGTTTAAATCACCCCCCTTTCGCCCCAATCAAAATAAATCAATAAAAAAAAAGCCCAACCTACACATATTTGGTATCGCCGTGTTCAGAATCGCCCGATCTATCAATAAAAAAAAAGCATTAACCTAACGGCGTAATGAAAAAAAAAATCGAAACGCCAGATTTTAAGTTTTTTTGGTCGCCACGACATTGCATTAAAATGCAATAACGGGCGATCAAAAGAACGTATCTGCACCGAAATGCTATCATTAAAAATGCCAGCTCGGCACGCAAAAAATAAGCCCTCACCCGACCCCAGATCACGAAAAATGGAGACGCTACGGGTATCGGAAAATGGCGCAATTTTATTTATTTATTTTTTTGCAAAGTTTGGAATTTTTTTTCACCACTTAGGTAAAAAAGAACCTAGTCATGTTTGGTGTCTATGAACTCGTACTGACCTGGAGAATCATAATGGCAGGTCAGTTTTAGCATTTAGTGAACCTAGCAAAATAGGCAAGCAAAAAACAAGTGTGGGATTGCACTTTTTTTGCAATTTCACTGCACTTGGAATTTTTTTCCCGTTTTCTAGTACACGACATGGTAAAACCAATGATGTCGTTCAAAAGTACAACTCGTCCCGCAAAAAATGAGCCCTCACATGGCCAAATTGACAGAAAAATAAAAAAGTTATGGCTCTGGGAAGGAGGGGAGCGAAAAACGAAAACGGAAAAACGGAAAAAGCTCCGGGGGTGAAGGGGTTAACTCATGTGACAACTCATGCCACTGGAGTGGTAATTTCAGCCCAACAAGAGCTTCCAGCTGCAGAGATTCACATAAGTGCAAACTGGACAAAACATACAAAAATAGACTTAAGGACTAAAGTGTCCAACTTAGCTGAGCAGAAAACTGGGAGCAGGAACATGCAACAGAATCACTCTGGATACATTGATGGCCAGCATTAGAATGACTGAGGAGCAAGGTTAAATAGGATACTCCCACATCCTGATAGGAACAGGTGAACTGAAGGCAAAGCTTGCAGGACACCAGTACCACAAGAGACCACCGGGGGAGCCCACGAACCGAATCACAACAGCGCTCCTTCCCTTCCGAGCTCTGCCATGCGCCCAAACAGTGGTTTACCCCCACATATGAGGTATCAGCGTACTCAGGACAAATTGGACAACAACTTTTGGAGTCCAGTTTCTTCTCTTACCCTTGGGAAAATAAAAAATTGGGGGTGGAAATATTTTTGTGAAAAAATATGATTTTTTATTTTTACGGCTCTGCATTATAAACTTCTGGAAATCACTTAATGGGTCAAAGTGCTCACCACACATCTAGATAAGTTCCTTAGGGGGTCTACTTTCCAAAATGGTGTCACTTGTGGGGGGTTTCAATGTTTAGGCACATCAGGGGCTCTCCAAACGCAACATGGCATCCTATCTGAATTCCAGTCAATTTTGCATTGAAAAGTCAAATGGCGCTCCTTTGCTTCCGAGCTCTGCCATGCGCCCAAACAGTGGTTTACCCCCACATATGGGGTATCGGCGTACTCAGGACAAATTGTACAATAACTTTTGCTTTTGGTGTCCATTTCCTCCTGTTACCCTTGGTAACATGGAACAAATTGGAGCTGAAGTAAATTTTTTGTGTAAAAAAGTTAAATGTTCATTTTTATTTAAACATTCCAAAAATTCCTGTGAAACACCTGAAGGGTTAATAAACTTCTTGAATGTGGTTTTGAGCACCTTGAGGGGTGCAGTTTTTAGAATGGTGTCACACTTGGGTATTTTCCATCATATAGACCCCTCAAAATGACTTCAAATGAGATGTGGTCCCGAAAAAAAATGGTGTTGTAAAAATGAGAAATTGCTGGTCAATTTTTAACCCTTATAACTCCCTAACAAAAAAAAAATGTTGGTTCCAAAATTGTGCTGATGTAAAGTAGACATGTGGGAAATGTTACTTATTAAGTATTTTGTGTGACATATCTCTGTGATTTAATTGTATAAAAATTAAAAGTTGGAAAATAGCGAAATTTTCAAACTTTTCGCCAAATTTCCGCTTTTTTCACAAATAAACTCAGGTAATATCAAAGAAATATTCATACGAAGAAAGAAGATATGCGGCACTCACCCTTCTATTGCAGTGCATTCGTGTTCGTGTGGAGTCCACGCTCCATCTCCGCACCCTCTCGTTCACCTGATGTCCAAGCATGGATGTTTGTAACCTGTTTTAGTCTTATCCAATAAAGAACACGAACGCACTGCAATAGAAGGGTGAGTGCCGCATATCTTCTTTCTTCGTATGAATATTCAGCTATATGCTTACAAGTGCTGAGCACCGTATTCCCAGTCAGTTCGTGTCCACTGCAAATCAGCTGTAAATGAATCCAAGTCTCAAGGAGTCTGCATGTCTCTGGTGCCGTCTAGTTCACTTTTCTTGTGTTGGAATATCAAAGAAATGTTACCACTATAATGAAGTACAATATGTCTCGAGAAAACAATGTCAGGATCACCGGGATTCGTTGAAGCGTTCCAGAGTTATAACCTCATAAAGGGACAGTGGTCAGAATTGTAAAAATTGGCCTGGTCATTATCGTGCAAACAACCCTTGGGGATAAAGGGGTTAAAGATCAATTCTGGCAAATAAATAAGCAGATTTGTCAGATCAGATATATTACAGTGTTGCTTATTTTCACGTGTACTATTGATTCATGGAATAAAAATGAAAACAATGGTTACACTCTAACCCCTTCCTGATGTGCCGTATATATATATGGCGTCACGGGAGCTGCATTCCCGCAAACCGCCTACAGATACGGCACTGTGATCGCGCGGGCTCACTCTGAGCGCCGCTGCAATAGAGTGCAGGTGTCGGCACTATGCGAGAGCTGACACCATGCAGCGATGTCTACGATCAGTGCCAGCACCGATCGCAGGCATTTAACCCCTGTGATGCCACTGTCAATAGTGTTTTAACTTATCCAAAAATTATAGACCAAACAGTATATATGGTATACCTCCAAAATAACATATACCCAAAAGAGAAGGGAAGTAATAAACCAAAAATAAAATTTAAAATTTTTTATTAATGTCAATTTAAAAGACAAAAGATATACATAATATTAAATATATGCAAAACAAGGGAGATAAAGACAAGGCAGAGTGAACCCAAAGCAATCCATATACATTATAGAATAAGTATAGTCAACATCAAGTTCAAGTGCAACAGCAGGCCCTGGATCACATAAAGCAATTGCTATAAAGCTATTGCAGCCAATTATAATAGAATGTATTAGTATAAGGCAGAAAGAGTATACATGTAGAAAGGTCCAGAAATGACTACTGGATGTATAGCATATATAGTAGTAAACATCACGACCCCCAGGAAGAAGCTACGTTGCGAAACGCGCGACGGGGTTATCCTCCTCACGGCAATCCTCTCACCAGCAGGTATCCGCATGGCTTTATTATCTGATGTATAAATTCATATATGGCCTCTATATGAGTATACTGGGACTCCAAACCAATTCCCAAATGCACTAGCAACTTTATGACTTTATTATCTTATTGATGAGTTCTTATATGGTCTCTATATTAGTATACTGGGACTCCAAATTAATTCCTAAATGCACTAGCACCTTATTACTATTTACTTGGTAACTAATTAGCTATTTTAGGCTACGTTCACATTAGCGTTGTACGACGCAGCGTCGGGCGCCGCTGCGTCGCCGCATGCGTCATGCACCCCTATATTTAACATGGGGGCGCATGGACATGCGTTGCATTTGCGTTTTGTGACGCATGCGTCGCTGCGGCGCACGCGTCAGGGCGCACAGGACGCAGCAAGTTGCATTTTTTGTGCGTCCAAAATCAAGCAAAAAAAGGACGCATGCGTCACAAAACGCTGCGTTGTGCATGCGTTCCCATTTGCGTTGTGCGTTGCGTCGCCGACGCTGTAGCGCACAATGCAAATGTGAACGTAGCCATAGCCAGTACACCCTTTACTACTATATATGCTATACATCCAGTAGTCATTTCTGGACCTTTCCACATGTATACTCTTTTTGCCTTATACTAATACATTCTATTATAATTGGCTGCAATAGCTTTATAGCAATTGCTTTATGTGATTATGTATATCTTTTGTCTTTTAAATTGACATTAATAAAAAATTTTTAATTTTATTTTTGGTTTATTACTTCCCTTCTCTTTTGGACACTGTCAATAGTGACAGCAACATCGTGGGGCATCGCAGAGGGAGCTTCCTCTGTGTTCCCGTCGGCACAACGTGTCTATGGTCTCCATGATGACCCCCGACACCAAGATGGCCATGGGTCACCCAGGCATGGTGGCCTGTCAGCTCATTCTGAGAGCATGAGCTGACATGCCTCATCCCTGCCTGTCAGACGCTGGTCTGATGCCCTGCAGTTCAAAAGCATTGCAGCCTATTAGGTCAGAGATCTGTTACTATACAGTTGATGTGCCATCCTGGGATAATGTGAAAAAGGTATAAAAATGTATTTATTTTTTTTAATCTCAACATAAAGAAAAGAAAATATCAATCCAATAAATACATTTAACCTACAAGAGAAAAAATGAGTAATAACCCCTCTGTAAATAAGTAAAAAGTGCATCTAAATAACACAGAGTTTTTAGTAATACTGCTTTTGATCAAAAATAGCATAAAAGCCATCCCACCACGACACGGTGACTCTGATCGGGACGGTCCTACACTGTCTAATATTAAAAGCCTTACTATGTGTCAATGTTGACAGTGTAGGACTTACCCAATCAGGGTTACCGTGTTGTGGTGGGATGGCTTTTATGATTTTTTTTTAATCAAAAACAGTATTACTAAAAACTATTGTTATTTAGATGCACTTTTTGTTTTTACTTATTTACAACAGGGTTTTTATTCATTTTTTCTCTTGTAGGTTTTATGTGTTTTACGGCCAATGTGAACATGCGTTTATGTGCTGCATGTGTACCAACTTAAGTCAAGCTCAATGTTTGTGTTTTTTCAATTTTTTTCAACATTTATGTAAAAAAAAGCACACATATTTGGTCTCGCCACGTCTGGAACTAACCAACCAATAAAACTGTCCCACTAGTTAACCCCTTCAGTGAACACCGTTAAAAAAATATATAAAAAAAGAGGCAAAAAAACTATGCTTTATCATCATACTTCTGAACAAAAAGTGGAATAAAACATGATCAAAAAGACCAGTCTAAATAAAAATGGTATCTCTGAAAACGTCATCTTGTCCTGCAAAAAAGCAAGCCACCATAAAGCTCCATCAGCTGTAAAATAAAAAGGTATAGCCACTGGCGTAGCTAGAGCTTTTGCCGCCCGGGGCTGTTCCCGAGTTTGGTGCCCCCCCCCCATTGCCGTCACTCAACGCAGGGCGCCGCCCCCTCAGCGCTGTTTACCCATGAAATCCGGCGCCTGCACTGTGTATCGCTGTTTGGTGCAGGCGCAGAGAGCTCTGGCCGTCTGACGTCACAGCCAGGCTTGCAGACTGTGCCTGTGCGGCGAGTGCGGCCACCCACCTTGGTAATCCCAGCCCCGCAGTGTGTTATGCATTATGCCGAGTGCAGGGCTGGGATTCACAAGCAGGGCGACCGCACAGGCTCAGTGTCCAGCATTGCCCCAGTGTGTCCAGCATTGCCCCCAGTTTGTCCAGCATTGCCCCCAGTTTGTCCAGCATTGCCCCCAGTTTGTCCAGTAATCTGCCCCAGTGTCCAGCATTGCCCCCAGTGTGTCCAGCATTGCCTCCAGTGTGTCCAGCAATCTGCCCCAGTGTCCAGCATTGCCCCCAGTGTGTCCAGCAATCTGCCCCAGTGTCCAGCATTGCCCCCAGTGTGTCTAGCAATCTGCCCCAGTGTCCAGCATTGCCCCCAGTGTGTCTGAGTCAGACATAAAGAAAAAAAAAAAAAAGGAAAATCCTCACCTCTCCCGTTCCCAGCGCAGGTCCGGTGCACTCAGCGTCTCTCCGGCTCTGCAACGCTCAGGACAGAGAGGCTGAGCGCGCAGTGATGACATCATCGCACCATCTGCCCTGAGACGTCGCAGAGTCAAAGGGCGCCGAAGACGCTGCAGCTGCCGCAGGAACCAGGAGAGGTGAGTATTAGAAGGGGGGCCCAATGCCAGCGCTGGCATCGGGGGGGGGGGGGGGCCCTGGTCGTGGCGGCGGTCAGCGCCGCCCGAAAATTTAAAGGGCCCGCGTCTCTCTTTTTTTTTTTTTTTTCTTCCTCCTCCTCCTCTCTCGGACCGCCCCCCCCGCACCCCCCTTCCTACGCCACTGGGTATAGCTCTCAGATTAAAGCGATGCAAAAATAATAATTTTTCTATAAAATAGTTTTTATTATATAAAAGTGCCAAAACATACAAAAACTTATACAAATGGGGTATTGCTGTAATTGTTCGGACTTGAGGAATAAAGCTGCCTTATCAAAAATTGCCTTATTAATTTTACCACATGCTGCACGGCATAAAAAATACCCCCAAAAATAATTACTGAACTGTTGGTTTTTGTTCATTTGAACTCCCAAAAATCATTTTATAATGCTGTAGATAAGCCCCCGATCAAGTTATATTATACTCACCCGGGGAACAGTCCGATCCGATGGGTGTCGCAGGTACGGGTCCGGCACCTCCCATCTTCTTATGATCGCTGCCCTCATGCTTGCTTCATGGCTCCCCAGTATCACACTCTTGCTCAGGCGTACTTATCTGCACTGCAGTGCGCAGACGCCGGGCCTCTCTGACCTTTCCAGGCGCCTGCGCACTGCAGGACTTTCCTCTGCCCTCAACAGGGCAGATAAGTATGCCTGCGCTGTAGCGTGATGCTGGGGAGCCATGAAGCAAGCAGGAGGGCGGCGATCATAAGAAGATGGAAGGTGCCTCGCCAGCAATGGTGTCCAGCAATGCAGTCTCACTCGCATTAAATCGAAGTCCAGCTTTTTCAGACAGTTGCCAAATCTGTCCAACACCAGATGGTTCTCCTACCTACCACACACAGACAGACCTGAGACAGCTTTACAATAGAACCTGGAAAGCCTAGACTGGAGCTATGGGAGCCACCATTCCCACCCAAGCTCTTCTGGTCGCTCCTAAAACCCGGACCCTAAATCCAGTTCTATTAAAATCTTCTCAGTAACCTATTGTTGCTGGAACCTTTCATCTCCAGAACTTACATCACTGAGGCTAGCCACCTCGGTGACACATACCTCCCTTCCAGGACTTTACCTGCTGTTTTCTTACACACTGTTGTAGCACCAAAGGGTAGGATATGTTAGGCAGCAAATAATCAGTCAATTCAAATTCATGATAACTAGGCAACCAATTCAAAGTGTCTCTGTGTAGTGATTTGTAACTTCCAAATGTGATCCATGGAAGAATCCTTGGTGAACTAGAAACAGGATAAAGGGCACACATAGCATATTGATGTGAGGTTAGCCCCTGTAGTCTGATCCTGCAGAAGACATACTGTATGTAGGAATGTCAGAACACTGTGCATCATAGTTTTCTGTGTATGTGGCAGTGAAGCCACAGAACAGAATACTTTTCACACGCTCATAAGTGAAAGCTACTGCATTGGGAGCTTAAAGGGAACCTGTCACCCCCAAAATCGAAGGTGAGCTAAGTGGTTTGCCCTGCAGCCTTGCAGCACTGGAGTCCTGGGTTCTAATCCCACCCAGGACAACATCTGTAAAGTGTTTGTATGTTTGTATGTTCTCCCCGTGTTTGCGTGGGTTTCCTTCGGGTACTCCGGTTTCCTCCTACATTCCAAAGACATACTGATAGGGAATTTAGATTGTGAGCCCCATCGGTGACAGCGATGATAATTTGTGCAAACTGTAAAGCGCTGCGGAATATGTTAGGCTATATAAAAATAAAGATTATTATTATTATTACTCGGTACCGGGCCCTTCGGTTCTCAAGGGGGATGTCACGGTGGCTGACCCGGTCCGTGGCCCTAGGGACGTCCGTTGTAAAGGGGGGAAATGTTTTTAAAGGGATAATGTTCGTGACGCCACCTGTGGTATTCGGTCAGGGTGACCGACGCTGCTTTAAGGGGTCTGCTGGGGTGATGTTATGGCAGCTAGATGGTGTACCTTCCCACAGGTGAAGTGTATCCCCAGGGCTTCCCAGAGGTGTCGATGGTGGATGGTGTGAGGCGCAGTGAAGAACGAGGACACAAGGTTGCAGTCTCTTTACCTTTACTGAAGGCTTCAGCATCCACAGTCCAGAGCACCAGATCACAGGGCAGGTAGAGTCCGGCCAGTCTGAAGGCAAATCCAGAGTTCCCTTATCCAGGTGGAAATCAGTAGCCTTCCTCTAGTGCCTGGATGTTGTAGTACCTCCCTGCTGAGCTTCTCGGTAAGGTCCTCACAACTGATGTTGGTGTTCTAGATGTTATGTCTCTTTCTCTGTCCCCCTGATGGTGAGGTTAGGACAAACCCATATGACTGGTGGCCTGAGGCTTTTTACAGGGACTCTAGCACACTCCAGTCCCCACAAGTTGCCACCGTGCCTCCTGGGTGTGGGTCGGGCAGGTAACGTGGAATTACCTGTCCTGCCGGTCTCTGGAGCAAGGCTTGGAGACGATTACTCCCTCGGTGTTCCGGCTACCGGATCCTGCGCCTCAGAAAGGAGGCAGCCTTTTGCAGGGCAGAACTCCTTCTGGTTTCCTCTCCTTTCGCTATGACTTCGTTTCTCACCCTCTACAATATAATTCACTGTTCTTGTCTCTTTCTTAGGATGCTGCCGCACGTGGGGCAGGCGCAGCTCCGTGGCCTTCTGTCTAGGCCTCTGACAGGATCCCACCCCTGTCAGGGACCTCTCTGTCTGCAGCGCTTAGATGTTCCTCCTTCCCCTCTGGCTGCCTGACAGGTGCTGCCTGGGTGAAGCCCAGTCTGCTTCTGCCTAACTTCCTATCCAGACCACCAGTTTTACCTAATTGTGAAGAGTGCCCTAATAAATAGGAGCATAGCTCCCCCTGGTGGGCTGGAGTGTGAAGTGTGTTGTGTGGTTTGTGATACCTGGTAAGATCTCCTTTATTGCCTTCAGACGTAACATCACTCCCCCTGGTGGAAGAATGACGTTACTGCAACGACCAGGACCCTGGGGCGCTGCACTTATCTACAGCATTGCAGAATAAGCCCCTGATGCTGCTGGGCTTAGCTCACCTTCGATTTTGGGGATGACAGGTTCCCTTTAAGGGAGCAGACAGACGGCTATATGTATTGTGTGGGGATTGCATTGGATTCGTCAGACTGACAACCGGCTCTCCTTATCTGAGTATGAAAGCTTCAGAGAAATACATCACAATGTCAGGCTCAGGTCAGGAGAGGTGCCAGGCCAGTACGCGCATTGCATTGCGAACCTTGCACGAGAAGTACCGCTGTCTGTCTGAGCCCTTAGAGACATAACTGAACCATAGTTGTCACACAGTGACTATGGGATTATGGGCGCTAACCAGGTCCCTAGAACTAGGGGTGCGTTGGTCTATCTCTGTCCCCCGGATTACTCCGGAAGGTGGAGATGCCAAGTTCAGGTGCCTTGCTATGCTCCTTTATAAACCCTTATCTGTCCCCTCCCCCACCAAAGGTAGTGGAAAGCAGCAGTGTATAGGAACACACTAATCAGACAAACAAGGGAAGACAGACAGGGATAAATGAACATACCAACCATACAGATTACACACAGAATGGGACACAGGGGAGTTAAAGGAAAGAAAAACTAAATAGGAGAGGATGAGCATTCGCATGCAAACAAAATCCAAACAGCAATCTCTTGAACAACTCTCCAAAGAACATCTCAAACCCTGAACAACACCTCAACTCCAGAACCAGGCACCAAGAACTATCTCTGGCAATCCCTAAGTGCCAGGGGCAAGCATAAATAGCAGTGGGGAGCGGCCAACACTGTGAACAGCTTGATAATCCAAGTAGGAAAGCTCCAGGAGCTGAACTGAACAGATTTACCCTTGCACCAGTAGCAAGAAAAAAACCTGCACTGTTTAATAAGATGGTGAAGTACTTCTACCCAGTTGGAATCCCCATGACAAAAATACAGTGAAAAAGTGTCCTGGTCTGATGCATCACATTTTGTTTTAAATTATGTAGACGTCCTCTCACTTTTTCTTTTTGGAACAAATGTGTGGCATGGAAAGAAGGGTCAAAAATGTCTTGGTGGTACAATGCAAGATGCAAGATGAGACAGGTGCATTTAATATGATTGCTGGTCATTATATACCAGCTGCAGCTGCCCTCTAGTGGAATATATTTGACTATGCTGCAATGTAATGCCACATTTGCAGTTTTCATACTTATGAATGTTTACGCCGATGCTAAGGGGGCTTTTCTTCGTTTTACAATAATAGAAGAATTGCAAATAATAAACATTCTTTAGTATATGAAAAACAGAACATACTCCACCATTCTCACCACAGTGGACTCGGGGTCAGCTTCAGTCCATATTTACACCTCCATGTGACATCCTAGTGCTGTCAATATTTTTTCATGGACAGCACACGGACCAATAGATTTTTATTCACCCACACATGCATCCAATGTCGGACTGGGGTGTCTGGTGCCCCCAGGAGGAATTGACCCAAGGGGCCCACCCTACAGCTATATGCAAATACCTGTTAGCCGTCATCCCTGTTATAGTGGAGCACCGACTGTAAAACACAGGAGGCTCCTGAACATCTACTGTGCACATTCTATGAAGACACAAAAAAGCACAGTGAGGTCAAAAATACTCTGTTGTAAAAAAAATCACAGTAATAAGCAAGTGCTAGTCAAAAGATGTAAAGAAAACAGGGTATTTAGTTGATACGTTTTTTTGCAAAAAAATGTATACTAAGCTGCTCCACCAAATCGCCAAGGTATACCCTTATAGAGCAGTCCTAACTAATGTATGCAATCCCTATCTGATGTATTTAAAACCTGATTATCTGTATAGTACCTGTATAAGCAGGGTTCAGAGAGAAAAAAATATACATGTGGACATGCAGGATGGAACAGCTTAAATGCAAATGACCCACAGAGGAGTGGTGGACTCCCCAGTCTTGTAGAAACAAGAGAACAATTATAGAACCAGAAACACATGGGCCACTTGCACACTGAACAAGTCTGTAGGAACCTGTTCACACCACCAGAAAACTTGAAGACACAAAAAAGCACAGTGAGGTCAAAAATACTCTGTTGTAAAAAAACAAGTTCCTACAGACTTGTTCAGTGTGCAAGTAGCCCATGTGTTTCTGGTTCTATAATTGTTCTCTTGTTTCTACAAGACTGGGGAGTCCACCACTCCTCTGTGGGTCATTTGCATTTAAGCTGTTCCATCCTGCATGTCCACATGTATATTTTTTTCTCTCTGAACCCTGCTTACACAGGTACTATACAGATAATCAGGTTTTAAATACATCAGATAGGGATTGCATACATTAGTTAGGACTGCTCTATAAGGGTACACCTTGGCGATTTGGTGGAGCAGCTTAGTATACATTTTTTTGCAAAAAAACGTATCAACTAAATACCCTGTTTTCTTTACATCTTTTGACTAGCACTTGCTTATTACTGTGATTTTTTTTTACAACAGAGTATTTTTGACCTCACTGTGCTTTTTTGTGTCTTCAAGTTTTCTGGTGGTGTGAACAGGTTCCTACAGACTTGTTCAGTATGCAAGTAGCCCATGTGTTTCTGGTTCTATAATTGTTCTCTTGTTTCTACAAGACTGGGGAGTCCACCACTCCTCTGTGGGTCATTTGCATTTAAGCTGTTCCATCCTGCATGTCCACATGTATATTTTTTTCTCTCTGAACCCTGCTTATACAGGTACTATACAGATAATCAGGTTTTAAATACATCAGATAGGGATTGCATACATTAGTTAGGACTGCTCTATAAGGGTATACCTTGGCGATTTGGTGGAGCAGCTTAGTATACATTTTTTTGCAAAAAAAGTATCAACTAAATACCCTGTTTTCTTTACATCTTTTGACTAGCACTTGCTTATTACTGTGATTTTTTTTTTTACAACAGAGTATTTTTGACCTCACTGTGCTTTTTTGTGTCTTCAAGTTTTCTGGTGGTGTGAACAGGTTCCTACAGACTTGTTCAGTGTGCAAGTAGCCCATGTGTTTCTGGTTCCTGTGCACATTCTATAACTGGGGACGTACAATTACGGTAGTTTGCATTAAAGGGCTTCTTTGGTTCAAACACACCGATTCATGGGCTACACAGGATATACATGACAGTGCACTTTTATCCCCATTTTAAAATGAAACGGCAGGTGAGATGTCTGACCGCAGCTCCATTCATTCTCTTTGGGACTTCCAAAAAAATACAAGCGCAGTGCTCGCAGCCACTGAGGGAATGAATGTATCAGTGGTCAAGAGGCACATGCTGCTGCAGTCTAATGAGGATAAAAGCTCCACATTCTGCTTATCGGTGAGGGTCCCAGCATTCGTGCCAATCAATAAGTTATCACTTATCCTGTGGAGAGGTGATTACTTATTTTCACTAGAGAACCCCTGTAAGTGCATCTTGTTCCAAGTATTTAATCTCTAATGGAAATAAAGAATAATCTCCTAATTAATATCAAAGAGAACAAATGACCGCCATATACAACACAATCCATTATAGCAAGACGAATAATACCACATACAAGGGAGAAATTCCACCACTCCATGACTGGACTACATATTGCCACCACATGACTGAATAATTCCACATTCTGTACAAGGGGGAAATACCTCCACACTGTGACCAGACCACATAATGACTGAATAATACCACATAAAAGGGAGAAATACTACCACACCATGACCAGACCACATATTACCACCACTGTTATGATCCGGTGACCTTGGAGCCGCATGAAACTTTCTCTGGAGTCGGTGGAACCTGTACTGACTGCAAATCCTGAACTAACACCGCAACTAGAAGTAGCCGTGGGGTGTGCCTAACAAACCCTAGACACCTCGACACAGCCGGAGGACTAAATACCCCTATAGATGGAAATAGGAATACTACCTTGCCTCAGAGCAGAACCCCAAAGGATAGGCAGCCCCCCACGAATAATGACTGAGTAGGAGAAGAAAAGACACACGCAGGTAGAAAACAAGATTTAGCAAAAGAGGCCACTCTAGCTAAATAGGAAAGGATAGGACAGAATACTAGGCGGTCAGTAATAAAACCCTTCCAAAAATATCCACCGCAGATAATACAAAAAAATCCACAATCTAACTAAAGACGTGGAATGAATATCTGCAACCCCAGAGAATCCAACAAGACTGAGAAAATACTGACACAATCTAAGCTGGACAAGAAAACACAAAAGAATAGCACTGAATTATGAAGCACACAGCATGTGTGCCACAGAAAAAAAACCAGACACTTATCTTTGCTGATTTGGCAGAAAGGCAGGAGGAACCAAGCAGAGGTCCAACACCTCCCAACAACAATTGACAACTGGCAAGGACTAATGAATCCTGCACACCTAAATACCCCAGTCAGAACTGCAATCAGCAGACACACCTGACCAGGACTGCAACCCAGGGACAACTGCATTACCACCTACTACCACCGGAGGGAACCCAAAAGCATAATTCACAACACACCACATAGTGACCGAATAATACTGCATGCAATGAACAAACACTGCCACACTGTGATCATACCACATAGGGACCAAATAATACCACATACAGAGATAAATAACGCCACACTGTGACTGGACCACTTATTACAACATAGTGACTGAATATTACAATACTCATCATTAATAAAAACCACAATACGATCAACACTGTTATTACCACCAGTTACATTATACACAGGAGCTCTGTATATAGTGTCAGCGTACAGGTAATACAGTGATCACCAGTGACATTATACACAGGAGCTCTATATAGTGTCAGTGTACAGGTAATACAGTGAACACAGTGACATTATACACAGGAGCTCTGTATATAGTGTCAGTGTACAGGTCACACAGTGATCACCAGTGACATTATACACAGGAGCTCTATATAAAGTGTCAGTGTACAGGTAATACAGTGATCACCAGTGACATTATACACAGGAGCTCTGTATACAGTGTCAGTGTAGAGGTAATACAGTGATCACAAGTGACGTTATACACAGGAGCTCTGTATATAGTGTCAGTGTAGAGGTAATACAGTGACCACCAGTGACATTATGCACAGGAGCTCTGTATATAGTGTCAGTGTAGAGGTAATAGTGATCACCAGTGGCATTATACCCAGGAGCTCTGTATATAGTGTCAGTGTACAGATAATACAGTGATCACCAGTAGCGTAATACCCAGGAACTCTATATATAGTGTCAGTGTACAGGTAAAACAGTGACCACCAGTGACGCTATACACAGGAGCTCTATATAGTGTCAGTGTACAGATAATACAGTGATCACCAGTAGAGGTGGGCAGACCCCTGGATGTTCGAGTCCAGCGTTTTTGGCCAAACAGTTACAAAAAGTTTAGGTTTGGGTACCAGAACAGTACCTGAACCCAAATGTGCATGACAGCCTGGCAAACACTGCTCCTGATCAGCGGTAAAATTATCACCACAGGTCAAACAGCCGTGGTTTCCACGTTGTCAAAAAACAGTGTGAGCCAGCAGCTGTGATCAGAGGTATAAAGTTTACCTCCGGTCATTGGTGTTGGCTGATGGGATTACTGCTCCCATTAGCCGACGCCTGCTGACGCTTATAACAGTGAAAGCAGGAGCGGCTGATGGGAGTATTCATGAGCCGGTGTCCGCGCTGTAAATGAATAACTGAAATGAAAGGTGTGGGTTCCCCTATATTTTTGATAACCAGCCAGGCAAAACTCACAGCTAGGGGATGCAACCCTCAGTTGTCAGCATTAACAAGGTTGGTTATCAAGAATAGAGGGGTCACCACACTGTTTTTTTTTAATTATTATTTAACCCCTTCACCCAGAAGCCTGCTTTCACCTTCCAGACCGGGCCAATTTTTACAATTCTGACCAGTGTCACTTTATGAGGTCATAACTCTGGAACGATTCAATGGATCCGACTGATTCTGAGATTGTTTTCTCGTGACATATTGTACTTTATGATATGTAGGAGTCTGTGATCACTCGGTTGCGTTTGATGTAGGCACAGGTTACGGTATTGTGGAAATGTCCAAGCCAGTTTATTAAACTTGCATAAACCGCTCCGGATACTCAAAACAAATGAACAGCCTTTTCTGGCACAAGGTGAAAAGGAAACCGGAACAAATACACAGTCCATATAATAATGCGGGTCCGCCTGCTCTGGTCAATGTCTTTACCACACACTCATGGGAGGTCTCCACACCTTCAGCCATTGACACTGAATGAGGCAAATGGTCTCCATTTTATTATCCAAACCACGCCCCTGGGGTTGGGATATGTGAGCCGTCATTCTCACCCATCTCTTATGACCGCTCGTAAAACCCTGCTCTGGAGAGGCCCAAACAACTCTCTCAGCACTATATGTGCTGGAGCATACTTCCGAGCTCACATCACCGCAGCTAATAGCCGCAATGACACATATCTCCCCTCCAGGACTCTACCGGCGGCCATCTTACAGATAGTAGTAAAAATTATTTGATATGACTTGCATCTACAGTACAGACCAAAAGTTTGGACACACCTTCTCATTTAAAGATTTTTCTGTATTTTCATGACTATGAAAATTGTACATTCACACTGAAGGCATCAAAACTATGAATTAACACATGTGGAATTATATACTTAACAAAAAAGTGTGAAACACCTGAAATTATGTCTTATATTCTAGGTTCTTCAAAGTAGCCACCTTTTGCTTTGATGACTGCTTTGCACACTCTTGGCATTCTCTTGATGAGCTTCAAGAGGTAGAGAACCGGGATTGGTCTTCCAACAATCTTGAAGGAGTTCCCAGAGATGCTTCGCACTTGTTGGCCCTTTTGCCTTCACTCTGCGGTCCAGCTCACCCCAACCATCTCGATTGGGTTCAGGTCTGATGACTGTGGAGGCCAGGTCATCTGGGTAGCACCCACTTGGGGACCCTTTCAAAGTTTTCCCAATTTTTCGGACCGACTGACCTTCATTTCTTACAGTAATGATGGCCACTCGTTTTTCTTTACTTAGCTACTTTTTTCTTGCCATAATACAAATTCTAACAGTCTATTCAGTAGGACTATCAGCTGTGTATACACCAGACTTCTGCTCAACACAACTGATGGTCCCAACCCCATTTATAAGGCAAGAAATCCCACTTATTAAACCAGACAGGGCACACATGTGAAGTGGAAACCATTCCCGGTTACTACCTCTTGAAGCTCATCAAGAGAATGCCAAGAGTGTGCAAAGCAGTCATCAAAGCAAAAGGTGGCTACTTTGAAGAACCTAGAATATAAGACTTAATTTCAGTTGTTTCACACTTTTTTGTTAAGTATATAATTCCACATGTGTTAATTCATAGTTTTGATGCCTTCAGTGTGAATTTACAATTTTCATAGTCATGAAAATACAGAAAAATCTTTAAATGAGAAGGTGTGTCCATACTTTTGGTCTGTACTGTATTTGTGAAAAAAAATGGAAATTTGGCAATTTTCAAACTTCTAATTTTTATGCCTTTAAATCAGAGAGTCATATCGCACAAAATAGGTAATAAATAACATTTCCCTCATGTCTACTTTACATCCGCACAATTTTTGAAACATCATTTTTTTTGTTAGGAAGTTATAAAGGTTAAAATTTGACCAGCGATTTCTCATTTTTACAACAAAATTTGCAAAAAAACATTTTTTTTTACATCACCTCACATTTGAAGTGACTTTGAGAGGCCTATATGACAGAAAATACCCAAAAGTGAAACTATTCTAAAAAGTGCACCTCCATCATTTCCTCCTCCCCCACCATTGCCCTTTCCATCACCACCCCCACCATTGCCCATCACACCGCATCGATCATTTCCTCCTCCTCACCACCCCATTATTGCCCATTCATCACCTCCATGATTTCCTCCTCCCCCACCACCCCCATTATTACCCTTTCCACCACCCCATCATTGCTTTCTCCCCCCACCCCATCATTGCCCTCTCCATCAACCCAATCATTGCTTTCTGCCCCATCACCCTGTCAACCCAATCATTGCCTTCTGCTCCATCGCCACCATCATTGCTCTCTCTGTCAACCCAATCATTGCCTTCTGCCCCATCATTGCCCTCTCCTCCACCTACACACACAGCACCATTCACCTCTGCATACACACACACCTCACCTTTGCGCACGGTATCCTGAAGCCTCATCATCGCTGGCAGCTTCCTGTCTCACACAGCAGCGGCGCTGAATGATGATGTCATTCAGCCGCTGCTGTGTGAGACAGGAAGCACGGGCAGGAAGCAGGACGGATCCATTCCCTGCAGCTCTGCTGCCATTTTCTCTTGCAGGCAGCAGCACTGAAGGGATTGCTCCCTGCCGGCTGCACACGAGGGCAATCTGGCCAGGGGCCCCCAGAGCCTCGGGGTCGGAAAAACTGGCCAGATTGCCCTCATTATTAGCCGCCCAGCAGGGGCCCGCCGGATAAACTGGCCAGATTCCCCCCGGAGTAGTCTCAGGCCCCGCTGCAGCCGCATCGGTTGAACCGGTGGTATGTCCGCTCATGCCTTAGGCTACTCGCCCACGATCAGGAATAGCAGCGTTTTGGATGCAGCCCACCTATGGTGCGGGTTTATGAGCTGCAGCATGTGAATTGTCTGCAGAGAAGACTCTAGCCTCACCCATAGCCATTCATTAGATGCGGTAAATCTGCATGGTTCAATCAACACAGCATTTTGGACGCAGCGGAAATAAGCTACTCTTCCTCATGGGCACACAACCTTTCTGGTCAGTTTTCTGCTACAATAACTGCTGAAAAAAACCTGTGCGCACATAGCCCTAGAAATCGATCAATAAAATCCGCACCAAATACACAATGTGTGAACACTGTTCACTGAACAGAGTTGAAAAGGCCGTGCACTCGGTGACCAGCAGGGAGCGCTGTCGGGCACAGCGGCTCCGACGCTTCAGAAGTTTACAACTTGGCAAAAAGCACGTGATAGCGGCTTCACTTAAGCCACGCCCATCACAGAATGCGGCTTCCTGATTGGCTGGGCATCCGAATTCTTCGTAAACCCGGAATTTGTGCCTTCAGCAGCGCCGCCGTGTCACCCTCCAGTCACGTGACAGCGGCTGTCTCTTCCCCGGCTTCCGTAGTGCCAACAGACGTTCCCGTTTTTCCGCTGCTCCCGGACTTGTCTCATTCAACATGAGCGGAGCCGTGTCCAACTCCAGCACCAGCCTCACCTACAACAATGACTACAGCAGCGGAGGCGGCGGTGAGGGGGCAGAGCTGGCACAGGAGGCCACAGCGGGCGGCAGCTCCACACCGGCAGGCTTCGGGCTGTTCAGCACCGACAAAAAGTAAGAACTACCGGGATCCGTCCTGGAGGAGCGGGCGGGGGGAGAAGCGCAACAGCTGTGGGGGCGTCTGACTGCGCAGCCGCATGCTGACACTTGTAGTCCTACACCTGGTTGCCTGGCAGCAGGGCTCTATCACCAGTGCCCGGTCCAGTGTGGGCTGAGTGATCCCAACAAGTTCTGCACTGGATGTGATAGTGATGTGTTCCCAGCGGGTGGTCGGCAGTGGATTGTGCCGCCCCTGGGGTGGTCGGCAGTGGATTGTGCCGCCCCCGGTGTGGTCGGCAGTGGATTGGGCCGCCCCCGGGGTGGTCGGCAGTGGATTGGGCCGCCCCCGGGGTGGTCGGCAGTGGATTGGGCCGCCCCCGGGGTGGTCGGCAGTGGATTGGGCCGCCCCCGGGGTGGTCGGCAGTGGATTGGGCCGCCCCCGGGGTGGTCGGCAGTGGATTGGGCCGCCCCCGGGGTGGTCGGCAGTGGATTGGGCCGCCCCCGGGGTGGTCGGCAGTGGATTGGGCCGCCCCCGGGGTGGTCGGCAGTGGATTGGGCCGCCCCCGGGGTGGTCGGCAGTGGATTGCGCCGCCCCCGGTGTGGTCGGCAGTGGATTGGGCCGCCCCCGGGGTGGTCGGCAGTGGATTGGGCCGCCCCCGGGGTGGTCGGCAGTGGATTGGGCCGCCCCCGGGGTGGTCGGCAGTGGATTGGGCCGCCCCCGGGGTGGTCGGCAGTGGATTGGGCCGCCCCCGGGGTGGTCGGCAGTGGATTGGGCCGCCCCCGGGGTGGTCGGCAGTGGATTGGGCCGCCCCCGGGGTGGTCGGCAGTGGATTGGGCCGCCCCCGGGGTGGTCGGCAGTGGATTGGGCCGCCCCCGGGGTGGTCGGCAGTGGATTGGGCCGCCCCCGGGGTGGTCGGCAGTGGATTGGGCCGCCCCCGGGGTGGTCGGCAGTGGATTGGGCCGCCCCCGGGGTGGTCGGCTCCTCTGGATGTCAGTGACGTGTGTAACATGGCCTCCACTTAGCCAGTGGCTTCCTACTTTCCCCTCCTTGGCGACGGTCGGACTAGTTTTCTGCAGGCTGAATTTCGGGGTCAGCGGCACTCTGTCAGTGATGTCCTTAGTTGAAGTGGTCAGCGGTCATGTGATGGGGCCGAGACCCTGATATCTAATGGACATGTCCCAGCCGCCATTACCTGGAGACTGAACTCAGACGTCCGTATACCACAGAGCTGTGCGGACCGGTCACCTGAGCGGCTCTTAGTCTGTGGTCCGGCCTTGGACTGTGATATACAGACGTCTAAATCAAGGTTCTGTATACAAAGATTTTTTTTTTGCTTTTTGTAGAGTATCTGTTCTAAAATCTTAAAAATATGCTTTCCATTAACTTCTATGGGAAATCCACATTGCTGTTCATATGAGTTCACTTTTTTTTTTTTTCTTGGAAGAGATGTTTAAAAAATATCTGGTGGAAAAAAATGCATGTGGACCTTGCTGTAAACTTCTCCAAACTGGGCACTGCCAAATTAAAAGGCTGCAAAGAACACCAGGAAACGCTCCAGGAAAATCACAACTACTCCAAAACCTCCCCAGATATAGTTTCCTAAAGCAGTTTCTGCTTGAAAACCTTTTTTTTTGCTTTTGTGAGCACCTTACGAAACATTTCCCGGAACACAGTATTAGGCCTCATTCAGACTTGTTTTTTTCCATACATGTTTTTTTGGGGAAAAAACTGCCCAATTTTCATCAGTGTTTGATCCATGTGCCTGTTTTTACCATCAGTGGTTTTCCCACGTGACTTAAAAAGAATAAAATGCAAAGCTGCTCCTATTTATTACAATTTTAACCCCTTACTGACATATGACTTACTTGTACGCCATGTCCGCTTCCTGACTTTGATGCGGGCTCAGGAACTGAGGCTGCATTTTTGCTGGCAGATGATGGCTATGATTGATATTCAGCCATCACCTGCCTTTAACAGCCGCTGGTGCAGCATAGCTCTTCCCATGGTTAAATGCTGCTGTCAATCGCTGACCATCAGCACCAGTGGGTTGTCATAACAGCCGGAGATCCCCATGCCTGCCATGACGTTGCTTCTATGAAAGCTAGCCCATTTTCATGCAGTTTTTTTTGCCACGGAAGTGGATCCAGCTGGAGGAAATAGAAGTTTTTTCCTTTTTAAAGGGGTTGTCCAGGATTAATTTTTATTTCTTATCATAGCCTTACAAATGTAGAAAATAACAAGTACTGTCATACTCTCCACCCAAGTCCAGTGCGGCCTCTCCACCGTGGCTCCGCTGTGTGTTGACATGCTGCAGCTAATCACTGGATCCATCTGCGATGGCGATGTTGGCAGCACGAGCTACCGAGTCCAGTGATTGGATACAATGGTCCTTGTGATGTCACCAATGCAGCGCTGGACCTGAGGAGGGTGAGCATAGCGGGGTCTCCAAGCTTTAAGCTCGAATCACAATCCCAGACAAACTGGTGACGCTCTGAATACACTCTGATCAAAGTCTGAACAAAAGAATTGGTCTGTTTTTCTCGGGAGTGGAAAGTACTGACGTGTGAATGAGGCCGAAAAGGAAGGTTTCCAGTTCTGTAAAAGCTGTCCACAGCCACCAGCATGGATAGCCTTCCTGATATGTGTATGTGCCATTTGCTCTCCTTACTCAGTACTGAGTGGATTTTATCGCGTTCTGCCAGACAGAATGACGCCAGGACACTGGTACATGGCCGTCTTGTATCAGGGGCAACTAATAGGCCTATAATGCTCCCTATTAGGCCGGTTTCACACGTCAGTGATTCCGGTACGTGAGGTGACAGTTTCCTCACGTACCGGAGACACTGACACACGTAGACCCATAAAAATCAATGCATCTGTTCAGATGTCATTGATTTTTTGCGGACCGTGTCTCCGTGTGCCAAACACGGAGACATGTCAGTGTTCGTGGGAGCGCACGTTTTACACGGACCCAATAGAGTCAATGGGTCCACGTAAAACACGTACCTCACACGGACATTCTCCGTCTGGGGTCCGTGTGCGTGCAGGAGACAGCGCTACAGTAAGCGCTGTCCCCCCCACATGGTGCTGAAGCCGGTATTCATATCTTCCCTGTAGCAGCGTTTGCTATAGAGAAAATATGAAGAATAGTGTTAAAAATAAAGATCCATGTGTCCGCCGCCCCCCCGCTGGTCAGAAAATACTTACCCGCTCCCTCGCTCCTTCCTGGTCTGGCCGCGCCTCCTACTGTATGCGGTCACGTGAGGCCGATCATTTACAATCATGAATAGTCGGCTCCGCCCCTATGGGAGGTGGAGCCACATATTCATGACTGTAAATGATCGGCCCCACGTGACCGCATGCAGGAGAAGCCGCGGCCAGACCAGGAAGGAGCGAGGGAGCAGGTAAGTATTTTCTGACCAGCGGGGGGGCGCACAGGGGGTGGGGGGGGCGGCGGACACATGGATCTTTATTTTTAACACTTCTTCATATTTTCTCTATATCAAACGCTGCTACAGGGAAGATATGAATCGCAGCTTCAGCACCATGCAGAGTGGGTACCACACGCTCCGTGTGGTACCCACTCGCCATACGGGCGGCACACGTGTGCCGCACGTATGGCCTCCGTGAGTTCCCAGGCACACGGACACGGATAACTCCGGTACCGATTTATTCCGGTACCGGAATTATCTGGACGTGTGGGACAGCCCTTACACGCAGCAGGGGCATGCTCTTTTTTTCCCTGTCTTATCTATTGGGAAAAGAAAAAAAAAACACATTACATCAGGGCATCTGTTCCATCTACTTCCCTCTTGTTAGTAGCTGCATATCTGGGAACACATAAGGCTTTGTTCACACAGGTTTTTTGAGGCAGACAAATCCAATGAGATTTTCTAGCACAAAGAAACACACTTTTTTTTTGGGTGGGGGTTTATTTTTCTTTAGTGTTTTCTAAAGAATTTTGCAAGAAGGTTTTTTTTACTCTTCGCCACGACAGCACCCCACTGGAGAGAGGGATCCGCCCCGCAGGAACAGGAAACCTATTGAGAAATAAAAGGGGGCGGTCCGCCTCTCCTCCTCAGTTTAGGTTTCCTGTTCCTGCGGGAACGACAGGACTTCTTAATGAGAAGGCATACCTGGGCTTGCATGACGCCTGCACAGTATCCGAGAGAACGGCAGGGGCTGCGGCTCAGAAGCAGCGTCGGGGGAGTTCCGTTAGACGGCTCCCTCCTCGTCTGATGGAGCGGGCAGACGGCCGGGTCCAGGAAAGGCCGACCGGCGTCCTTCCCAGCGTGCGGTACGGCAACAGGAGCCGGGTAAGTTGACCTTCCATTGCGGCCCGGCGTTGAATCCCGGGCCGCACATGCGCCGACCGCCGCAAATACAGGCTACCCCGGAAGTGGATCTTGGACTTCCGGGGCGCCTAGGCCGGATCCAGGGCAGGGGAGCCGGCACTGGTCTGCGCATGCGCGAAAAAAAAACAACGTTTTGGCGCTCTATTTAAAGCGCTCACTAACACTGAAACGGCGATGCAGAGATGTCATCCCCAGGTGCCATGGACCCCACAACCGGAGTTCCAGTACCCCCCGCCAAAGATCACGCCAGAGGATCCTCGGACACCGCTCGTAAAAGCGACGGTTCCAAAACAGGATCTCGGCCTTCTGATCCGGTATTATTTGCTTCACTGGGTGAGTTGTGAACTCTGCCTATTAAGCTAACGCTGTCTCCCTATCTCTCTCTTTTCCCTTTCTCTCTCTACTTACACGCTTAGGGCAAAAAACGACAAAAAACGAAGCACAGGGAATGTGCCTTGTGTAACCAGCCCCTCCCTGACTCATACCCCAAAAAACTTTGTGAGGACTGTTTTAAAGAAACAACAAAGGGAGCAGCAGTGTCCATTACGGACCTACGGGCCATTATTAGAGAAGAACTAAAAAATATGACCCAGGAAAAACCGCGTAGTTCTAAATCTAAAACACCGACACTTGTGTCAGACTCCGACAGTGACCAACCGATACTGTCAGATGCCTCCCTATCATCATGTCCAGCGTCATCATCCTCATCAGAGATTGAGGGACGCTCATGTTTTCCCTTGGACAGTGTGGACAACTTGGTAAAATCCATTCGAAATACCATGGGGTGTGAGGAGTCTAAGGGTGCGCAAACCGCGCAAGAGATAATGTTCGCGGGTTTGGCAGACAGAAAGAGGAGATGTTTTCCGGTTATACCAGCAGTGAAAACATTAATTAAAAGAGAGTGGGAGAAGCAAGATCAGAGAGGCTTTCTACCCTCAGCGTCAAAACGTAAATATCCGTTTAGTGACGAGGAGCTTCTTACTTGGACCAAAGTCCCTAAGGTCGACGCAGCTGTAGCCTCTACCTCCAAACAATCCACTCTACCTGTGGAGGATGCGGGACTATTGGTCGATCCTTTGGATCGTAAGGCTGAATCATCCCTTAAACGTTCCTGGGAAGCGGCTACAGGAATATTCAAACCTGCAGTAGCCAGCACTTGCGCTGCCCGGTCAATGATCATCTGGATTGATCAGTTAGACCAGCAAATTGAAAAGAAAAGCTCGAGAGAAAAACTAAGAGCAGCCATCCCTTTAATACGAGGAGCAGCGGCCTTTCTGGCAGACGCCTCCGCCGACTCACTCCGTTTAGCAGCAAGATCTGCGGGCCTTGTAAATAACGCAAGAAGAGCCCTATGGATGAAGAGTTGGAAAGGGGACGCGCAATCTAAATCTAAAATATGCGCAATCCCATGTGAGGGTGAGTACCTCTTTGGTAAAACCTTAGATGAGATACTCAAAAAGGCAAAGGACAGGAAGAAAGCTTTTCCTGAATCCTCTATTCCCTTTTACAGGAGAGCCTTTAAGAGGAGGCCGTTTGGCAAAAGGAGGCAAACAGATAGGTCTACAACATGGACCACTAAGGACGACAAGCAGAGAGGTACCATGTTTAGAAGACCCAACCCCCCAAAAGACAAATACTGAGGACATACCAGTTGGGGGCAGACTTAAATTTTTCACCACCCAATGGGAGAAGATAACATCTAGCTCGTGGGTTTTAAATATCGTCCGAGATGGAATTAAATTAAAATTCTCTCGTGTGCCCCACGAGTCTTATATTATAACAACTCTCAGCTCGCCTATACAGCAACAGGCTTTAGAGCTTGAATTTCAAACCCTAATATCAAAACGGGTCCTAGTCCAAGTGCCGGTGGGACAGGAGGGTAGGGGATTCTATTCTCCCCTATTCCTAATCTCTAAGCCCGACGGTTCTTTCAGAACCATCATAAACCTTAAAAAACTCAATTCATTCATTGAAAATTATACATTTAAAATGGAGTCCATTAGGTCCACCATAAAACTCCTCTTCCCAAACTGTATGATGGGGGGCATTGATCTAAAGGATGCTTACTATCATCTCCCCATTCATAACAGATACCAAAAATTCCTCAGAGTGGCGGTAAAAATCAACAACGAGGTTCGTCACTTCCAGTATGCGGCCTTACCCTTCGGCCTCTCAACAGCGCCGAGGATCTTCACCAAGATAATGCTAGAGGTGATGGCATACCTACGCCAGAAGGAAACTTTGATTGTGCCCTATCTGGATGACTTTTTGGTAATAGGAAATTCAGTTACTCAATGTGCTGATCGTTTAGCTCACGCAATTTCCTCTCTACAGGACCTGCGCTGGATAATCAATACCGACAAATCCAGACTCACTCCGCTTTCCCGTCAGGCGTTCTTGGGGTTCCAGTTAGACTCCATATCTCAAAAGTGTCTCCTGCCGCAGGTAAAAATCCTACTGATCAGACACAAAGTCCTAGCCGCAATAAATAATCCTCGTATATCCCTAAGACAAGCTATGTCGTTATTAGGGTCTCTTATCTCTTGTATACCAGCAGTGAGATGGGCTCAACACCATACTCGGGTACTACAACATCAAATTTTGCAAGAGGATAGACGGTTATTTGGTCACCTAAATACAAAAATAACCTTATCTCAGGAGGTTTTAACTTCCTTAGAGTGGTGGCTAGACTCAAACCATTTGTTGAGTGGGGTTCCATGGGTAATAACGCCATCTCACACCATAACCACTGACGCCAGTCCTCATGGATGGGGCGCTCATATGGGGAACGATTATTGCCAGGGATCATGGAGCATGGAAGAAAATTGCAGCTCCTCTAATTTTAAAGAACTGAATGCTGTAAAATACGCCTTATACCATTTCCTCCCACAGATTCGGGGGAAAGACGTCAGAGTCCTGTCCGACAACACCACCACGGTGGCGTATCTAAACCGGCAAGGAGGTACGCGATCAGAGACTCTGATGTCTTCTGCTACAGAAATCTTGGATCTAGCAGAAAGTCACCTAACATCCCTTACTGCGCTGCACATAAGAGGAACAAACAATCAGCAGGCGGACTTTTTAAGCCGACACACCCTGAGACAAGGAGAGTGGTGCCTGAACCAACAAATATTTCTGGACATAATATCTCTTTGGGGCCGTCCTCAGATAGATCTCTTCGCCACAAGGAAAAACAGAAAAGTCCGGAAATTTGCTTCCCTATCTCCAGCGGATCATCCGGACATTCTGGATGCTCTCCAAGCCCCCTGGCAGTTCAGTCTGGCGTACGCTTTTCCTCCGATCATATTGCTACCTCAAGTTATACGCAAGATCAGAGAAGAAGGGGCAAGAGTTGTACTGATAGCTCCATTTTGGCCCAAGAGACCATGGTTCTCATGGCTACAGACCATGTTGGTCTCAGATCCTTGGGTCCTCCCCTCAACACCCAGTCTTCTCTTCCAGGGTCCGTTTTTCCACCCTCAGGTGGACAATCTCCACCTGACGGCCTGGAACTTGAGAGGCAGATGCTAAGATCAAGAGGATTCTCGGGGGGTTTAATTGATACGCTTCTCCATAGTAGAAAACCCTCCACTACAAAAATCTATACGAGAATATGGAAGAAATTTCTTCAATTCCATACATCTACCGACACATCAGAAATTCCGATACATTCTATCCTGGAGTTTCTTCAAAAAGGGAGAGAGCTAGGTCTAACTGTAAATACCTTAAAAGTTCATGTCTCAGCACTAGGAGCCCTCTATGGCCATAACATTGCGGGGGATAGATGGGTATCCAGATTTATTACGGCCTGCGAAAGAATGAATCCAGTTACCATACCTAGGATTCCACCCTGGGATCTAAATTTAGTCTTACAAGCCCTAACAGACTCTCCGTTCGAGCCAATAGACTCAATACCAATTAAATGTCTATCACTAAAAACGGCCCTCTTGGTAGCACTGACTTCAGCTAGGAGAATCGGTGACATCCAAGCACTCTCTATAGATCCACCTTTTTTGTTAACCTTTCAGGATAAATTAATTCTCAAACCAGACCCTTCCTACCTTCCCAAAGTAGCGAAAAAATTCCACAGGTCACAAGAAATAATCTTGCCCACCTTCTTCAGTAATCCATCCACTCCTGAAGAACAAAAATATCACACTCTAGACGTTAAAAGAGTAGTGTTAAAATACATTGAAAAGACCAGCAGCTGGCGACAGGATAGGGCTCTGTTTATTTCCTTCCAGGGTCCCAAGAAGGGTCATGGAGTAACAAAAAGCACCTTATCCCGGTGGATCAGAGAGTCTATCAGACTGGCTTACTCCGCGAGGAAAGAAAACCCTCCGGAAGGCATAACGGCACACTCCACCAGAGCGATGGCATCCTCCTGGGCAGAGAGGGGAGACGTCCCGATTGAAACTATATGTAAGGCGGCAACTTGGTCAAATCCTTCTACATTCTATAACCACTATAGGCTAGACCTATCGTCAACTTCTGACCTAGACTTTGGCATGACTGTCCTCAGCACGGTGGTCCCCTCCCTAGGTGATGGTCTCTGAAAGATCTCCAGTGGGTGCTGTCGTGGCGAAGAGTAAAAAGCCGGATTACTCACCGGTAATGCTCTTTTAGTGAGTCCACGACAGCACCCTCTTACATCCCTCCCTATATTAATATAATGCATATTATTTGAGTAAAATCCTTTTAATCATAAGCAAATAAGTTTAAAGAATGAAATAAATGATATTTGCCTAATATTGGCGGTCCTCCGGGTACTCTGAAATCAAAACTGAGGAGGAGAGGCGGACCGCCCCCTTTTATTTCTCAATAGGTTTCCTGTTCCTGCGGGGCGGATCCCTCTCTCCAGTGGGGTGCTGTCGTGGACTCACTAAAAGAGCATTACCGGTGAGTAATCCGGCTTTTTTTTTTTTTTTTTCATCCCTGAAACTTTTTTGCAGCCTTCTGATTGGACAGAGCCTAGTGTAGAGCAGATTCCATCTGGAACAAGTGACTTGTAGGTGTTTTTTTTTTTCCATCAGACATTTTTTAAGACTTCTTCAGGAAAAGTGATTAATGTCACAAGCAAAATTGGATTTCCCATAATAAATTAGAAATTTTTTTTAAAGGAGTGCAGTTATGCTAAAAAACCCTCTAAAAGATGTGTGGTAATCAAGTCTAAATAGCGCCCAATGTGAGGTACACAACAGTATGTGAAACCGTTAAAGGGCCGACACAGGTGGGACAAAGGTGAATAGATAATAGCCCTTATGTACAGTGGGGAAAATTTAAGTACACTGCTGATTTTGCAAGTTTTCCCACCTGGCCTAGCCATTCTCCAGGCCTGAGCCCAATAGAAGATCTTTGGAGGAGCTGGAACTCGATGTTGCCCCGAAACCTGAAAGCTCTGGAGAAGATCTGTATGGAAGAGGGGGCCAAAATCCCTGCTGCAGTGTGTGCAAACCTGGTTCAGAACTACAGGAAACATCTGAGCTCTGTAAAAAAAATCTTTCTGTACCAAATATTAAGTTTTGTTTTTCTATTGGATCAAATTCTTATTTCATGCAATAAAATGCAAATTATGTAAAAATCCTACAAGGTGATTTTCTGGTTTTTATTTTTAGATTCTGTCTCTCACAGGTGAAGGGTACCTATGATAAACATTACAGACCTCTCCATTCTTTGTAGGGGGTAAAACTATCAAAATTGGCAGTGTATCAAATACTTATTTTCCTCACTGTATATGTATGCTAGCATGTAGGTTTTTTTTTTTTTTCTTTTTTCTTAACACCGTGAGGAATTATCACAATGAGTCTAAAGCAGAAGTTGCCAGTAGATTCCTTAGGGTACCGTCACACATTGAAATTTTCATCGCTGCGACGGCACGATTCGTGACGTCGCAGCGTCGTATAATCATCGCTCCAGCGTCGTAGACTGCGGTCACACGTTGCAATCACGGCGCTGGAGCGATGCCGAAGTCCCCGGGTAACCAGGGTAAACATCGGGTAACTAAGCGCAGGGCCGCGCTTAGTAACCCGATGTTTACCCTGGTTACAAGCGTAAACGTAAAAAAACAAACCGTACATACTCACCCGTCGGTGTCCTTCAGGTCCCTTGCCGTCTGCTTCCTGCTCTGAGTGCCGGCCGGAAAGTGAGAGCAGAGCGCAGCGGTGCTGCGCTCTGCTCTCACTGTACGGCTGCACTCAGAGCAGGAAGCAGACTGCAAGGGACCTGAAGGACACCGACGGGTGAGTATGTACTGTTTGTTTTTTTACGTTTACGCTTGTAACCAGGGTAAACATCGGGTTACTAAGCGCGGCCCTGCGCTTAGTAACCCGATGTTTACCCTGGTTACAAGCGAAGACATCGCTGGATCGCTGTCACACACAACGATCCAGCGATGTCAGCGGGTGATCAAGCGACGAAAGAAAGATCCAAACGATCTGCTACGACGTACGATTCTCAGCAGGGTGTCTGATCGCTGCTGCGTGTCAGACACAGCGATATCGTAACGATATCGCTAGAACGTCACGAATCGTAACGTCGTAGCGATGGAAATTTCAATGTGTGACGGTACCCTTAGTTTTTTCTCTCCCTGTAGATGAGATGGGATCTGATTGTTTGCCTTGGGCGTCTGCTCCAGTTTTCCTTTGCACTACACACTACTGATACAGCTCTGTGTCCCCATATAGTAGATTTTTGGACATATGTGTATGTGTTTTTTTTTTTTTTTTTTTTGTTATTAATGGCCGAATATATCCTTGTGATCTAGTCAGTAAAGGAAACCTTACCCTGTTTAGAGATAATGATTGCAGAGAGAGCTGTGCTGGCTCCGGGCTTAGTCACCAGACTGGCACTGCTCTCACGTGGATCTATAGAGGCCTTGTATATGCCGTCAGAGGCCGAGGGAACACGAGCGTACATTCTCTCATGTGAAAGAAGGGGGCCAATTATGCTAACAGCACTCCGCTCAAACTTTGTCAGAGTTTGATCCGAATGTGATCTGATGTTTCTGCTTGAGAGAATTGCAGCACAGGTGTGTGGAGAATATGGAAAACTCAATTTCTTCATTGTCTGTGAATGTCTGACTGTACTCAGATGACATCCGAGTGCAGTCCAGTGTTTCACAAGCACCCATAGACTTGTATGGATGCGTGCGATCTGACTCGGGCCTCTTTCACACTTCCGTTTTTTACAGTCAAAATGTTGAAAAGACGAATCCTGTGCAGATTGTAAAAAAAACGGATGCACTGGGTCCGTTTTTTTTTTTTGATGGATCTATCGAGGCTATGTGCACATGTTGTGTATGCGTCTTCGCCACGTTTTTTCCGCTTTTAGTCACTTTTTAGTAAAAACAGGGTGGCACATGTTAAGGAGCTGAAACTCCTAAACCCTTCATCCAATTTTAATGTGGATACCCTCAAATGAAAGCTGAAAGTCTGAACTTCAACTGCATCTGAATTGTTTTGTTTAAACGTCATTGTGGTAATGTCTATAACCAAAATTAGAAAAATGTTGTCTCTGTCCAAATATATATGGATGTAACTGTAGGCTTCCATTATAGCCAGCCAACGATGGTTAGCGCAGGATCCGTTGCTGAGCGATTTTCTGACGTACAGAAAAAATGTTCCTCTGTGCATTCTCCCCGCCCGACGGACAGCAATTTTACGATGAATCCAGCGCACAACAGATGAAACGGAAGGCCATCCATCACAATCCGTCGCTAATACAAGTCTATGGGAAAAAAACGGATCCAGCAGAAACATTTGCTGGATCCATTTTTTTCACAAAACAGATTTTGATGGAAACAAAGACGGACGTATGAAAGAGGCCTCAGCTGTACTCGCAGCATGCCGAATCAGCATACGAAAATATGCAAATTGCCTCTTCAGAGAAAAAGAAGACTTAAACTCTATAGCGCCACCTGTTGGAAGTAGCGATCCTACACGTCACAATCAACCCTTTAACGAGTCGTGCAATATGACTTAGGATAAAAGCCAAATCAGTATCTCAATTCGCAGACACGGTGTTTCGGGCTGTTGGCCCTCGTCAGTGCGAAGCATGAGAACTGATTTGGCTAGGTGAGAGGCTCTGGACTGAAGAGGCAATTTGCATATTAAAATTCCAGAGGAGCATTGCACGGTGAATAAGCCTCCTTACCTTGACAAGCCGTAAGAAAATAATCGCGGATCTGACTGCCCCACAGTATAACACTGGGCCAAGTGATATCTGAAGAAACATTGTATAACACTCGGCCATGTTATACCCCAGTGTGAGCGAGGAGGAGAGTTTCCGCTTCTCCCGGTCATTAGTGTTAGGCCAGTCTAACACGTCCAGATAATTCCGGTACCGGAAAAATCGGTACCGGAGTTATCCGTGTCCGTGTGCTCACGTGGCACATCAGTGTGGCACACGTGCGTCAGCCGTGTGCCGACTGGGTACCACACGGACCATGCAGGAGACAGCGCTACAGTAAGCGCTGTCCCCTGCTTTGGGTGCTGAACCCGCCATTCATTTCTTCTCTCCAGCAGCATTCGCTGGAGAGAAGGAATGAAAAATCATTGTTTTTTTTGCGGTTGAAATAAAGTTCCCGGTAACCAACCCCCTCCCAACCCCTGTGCGCCCGCCCGCCCGCTGGAAATAAAATACTCACCCAGCTCCCTCGATGCTTCCTCTCAGCGTCGCAGCTTGTCCTGTATGAGTGGTCACCTGGTGCCGCTCATTACAGTGATGAATATGCGGCTCCACCACTGCGAACGCTGCTGGGGAGAAGAAATGAATGGCGGCTTCAGCACAACACGCTGGGGGGACAGCGCTTACTGTAGCACTGTCTCCTGCACGGCACACGGACTGCATCCGTGTGCGGTGCGTGTTTACACGGACCCATTGACTTTAATGGGTCCGTGTGATCTGTGCGCTCCCACGAACACTGTCATGTCTCCGTGTTTTTCAAACGGACACACGGTCCGTGAAAACACGCTGACATGTGCAGAGACACATTGATTTTAATGTGTCTACATGAGTCAGTGTCTCCGGTACGTGAGAAAACTGTCACCACATGTACCGGAGCCACTGACGTGTGAAACCGGCCTTAGGCTGTTTACACATCTACATGTCTGACGTGTCCCCCAACATTAATCTCTGATGCCACGATCTGGAAAATAGTTTTCCGTAAGGTGTATATATTTTTCTTTTTGCCGTGCCCTATATATATATATATATACACACACGTACTACACTGACAAAGGCTCGTAGGACACTTTCCGTTGCGACTTTCCTTATCGTGCATAGTGAGCGCTTTTCCTGCACATACTGATTTTTTTTTTTTCCCCCCTTATAGCCGGTCAGCCAATCTGCTGCTACACAATTCTACCAGATAGCATAAAGGGCCTCTCCTCTTCTGTCAATTTCTGACAATTAGCCAACCACTAAGTGCCCCCTCCCTGCCTGCAGCCTCAGGGATAAGTTGTGGTCTGTAATGGCCCATTCGGACATCCATGTGTCACGGCCGAGCACCGACCATGGCTCACAGGCCAGCCATGGGTGTCTTCACCTAACCTTGAGGCTGTCACATTCAGGTTGGGAAATCCATGGCCGCTCCGTGCATCGTGGTCCACATGCAGACGTCTGAATACTGCATCAGGGAAACTTAGCGATAAGTGTTCAGTTTTTCGCAGACACAGGAAATAATGTATTACTCAGTGCCCATTCACACCAGTGGGCTGCTACAGATGTTTTTGGGGAAAAAAAAACTACCAGCAATCATTCAAATCCTAACACAAAAAGTTCCTTTCTAATATTATAAAGACGTTGTTAATGGGCATCAAGTAATGTAATTGCTCAGACAAGTTGTCTGAAAATCTGCACCGTGTCCCAGACCACTATTATCTGCGGCAACTTTTCTTGAGTTCAAATGTTGAAATGGTGAGAATTCATCACATACTTGGCACCGATATTGGTCACTGCGGGGCTGGGGATGTATACGGGTATATTATTTTAAGCTAATGTGATCTCGATGAATACGAGCCTTTGTGACGTCTACCAGCAAAAATGACGAGGTTCAGCCGACGGTACGCCTTGCATCATTACCATGTAGTGTTATTTCACTGTGAATATCCATGTGGTACTACAACCTCCAGCATGTCCCTACAGGCACAGCATGGTTACTACTGCTGTACAAAAGGCACAATAATATCAATATGGTCCCATGTAAGCATATCATAGGGACGCTAACATGAGAAGCGTGACTAACGCCATGTAGAAATGCAAAAGGGAACACATATATTGAAAAATAGATAAAAATACAGTTCAAGGAATCCATATAAGTTTAAGAACCAGATAAAAGGAGAAATGGGCAGGATAGTTAGAGACCCCAAAGGTCGGCACAATGTTGGTGGGCATGCGTGAAGCAATGGTCAGTAAGTAAATAAATTATATATGCAAAAAAAGGAGGTGCGATAGTCAAAGGCGAATGATACCAGTAATAATAATAAGGTACAAGATAATCAATAAGCATGAATGAAGATGGTAATGCTCAACATGCAGCCTGTATAAAGTAGGAATCACACACAGCAGAGAAAAGCACTCTAAATTTAATTTAAACAAGCCAGGGCTGTGGAGTCGGTAAGCCAAACCTCCGACTCTTCAATTTCCATGATACCGACTCCACCAAAATGGGCTCTGACTCCACGACTCAGACTCCAACTTCACAGCTCTGGTTACAGCATGGTCTAATGCATGGTACCAACCAAAGTATAGGGGGACTCCAAGTGTCCTGCCATCCCGACGCGCGTTCCACACAGTGTGCTTCATTTACAATGCAGTAGTTAAATGGGGTAAGTGACGGGATATATGAGGCTCCATCACTTACTGGTCTGCCGGGATCCACTCTCTGGAGCGCCCACTGTAGTTTACAGTACCAGCAAAAGCAATGAGGTTTCTGAAATCTCATGCACACACAGCTGCTTTTTTCCTGACAATATTTAAGTCCTGCAGCGTTTTAAAAACCTGCAACACCTCAATTATTTTAGCATTTTTACCCAGCAAAAGTATTGAGAAACTGCAGACACTGTAAAAACACAGCAAAACATTTATTGCATTTTTGATGAATAAAAATAAACTTTTCTAACCTGTAGTGTAGAGAAATCACATATAATCCATCTTAAAAACGCAAAAAAACCTGCCTTTTTTTTACTCAGCGTTTTTATTGACTGCCGGATCTGGTTGCAGAAAAAAACGCTGCAAAAAAACCACCAACTGTGAACCTCTAAGGATATGTGCACACGTTGCTGATTTCCTGCAGATCTGCGTTTTTTTTTTTCTGCGCAGAAACGCTGCAGATCTACAAGTGATTTACAGTACAATGTAAATCAATGGGGAAAAAAAATGCTGTGCTAATGGTGCGGAAAAATCTGCACAGAAAATGCATCAGATTCAAAAAAGGACCATGTCAATTCTTTTTGCAGATCGGCTGCGTTTCTGCACCCATTCCATAATAGAAATCTGCAGGGGTAAAAAAAAAAGGAAGAAATCCGCACAAAAATCTGCAACGTGTGCACATACCAAAAAAAGGCGCAGATTCTGACCTGCGTTTTCTGCCAAGAAATGCAGAATCTGCACAGAAAATTCCACAGTCAAATCTGCAACGTGTGCACATAGCTCACACACAGTATTTTTGATGAGGATTTTTCTGCACCAAGAACCATAGTGTTGGCAGGGAAAACACTGCATTTTACTTGAATTTCTTTTACTTCAGTCATTTGGATTGGTGAACATTGCTGAAAGAACTGACATGCTGTAGATTAGATTAAAAAAAAAACAAAAACAAAACAAAAAAAACAAGAAAAGATGAGATTTTGGAAATCTCATTAATTTGGTGGTGGTGCAAGAATGCCACTTGTGAACATATACTATGCATTATAGGGGTGGAGCCGCATATTCATCACTGTAATGAGCGGCACCATGTGACCGCTCATACAGGACAAGCTGAGAGGAAGCATTGAGGGAGCTGGGTGAGTATTTTAATGCCAGTGGGCGGGCGCACAGGGGGTGGGAGGCGGCAGGTGACAAGGATCTTTATTTTAAACACAAAAATAATAAAAAACACAGATTTTTCATTCCTTCTCTCCAGCGAACGCTGCTGGGGAGAAGAAATGAATGGCGGCTTCAGCACCACACGCTGGGGGGACAGCGCTTACTGTAGCGCTGTCTCCTGCACAGTCTGTGTGGTACTCAGTCGGCACACGGGCGTCACACGGACAGCATCCGTGTGCGGTACGTGTTTTACACGGACCCATTGACTTTAGTGGGTCCGTGTGATCCGTGCGCTCCCACGAACACTGACATGTCTCCATGTTTTTCAAACGGACACACGGTCCGTGAAAACCCGCTGACATGTGCAGAGACACATTGATTTTAATGTGTCTATGTGAGTCAGTGTCTCCGGTACCTGAGAAAACTGTCACCACACGTACCATAGCCACTGACGTGTGAAACAGGCCTGACATGTCTTTCACATTTGTGGCTGTGTCCGCAGCATTTCTAAGGCATACATCCGCATACGTCTTCATTTCCTATCTTTAACATTGTAGACGTAGGTGCATGCATATTTTCATGGTGTGCGGCTGGGCGCTGCTGACGCACCATGTTAGAATTTTTGTGGTGGAAAATTTCCACCACCAGAGTCATGTGGACTCTTGCGGAAGGAGTGTGTCAAATGAACGCATCACAGTCTATGGGAACGCAAGGACATGTGTTTGCACAAAGGTCCATATACAGAAATCCCATGAGCCACACCCACTGGGCGTGGCTTGTGTCAAGGAAATTGTCCATGAAATTTTTTTTCCTATCAAACGCATGCGCATAAACTCAAACGTTGCTGTTTTTTTTTTAATCCGTCATGCGTAAGTTGATGCGGATAAAAATCAGCGTTATCATGCGTTTGCATGTGTTTTGCCATGCGTTTGCGGTTGTGTACAAAACTCTGCGGACTCAACCGCAAATGTGAACCTAGCCCTACATATTATAATGCTCTATGTAATTTAACCCCTTAGTGACCCAGTCACATTTTTGAAATCTGACCCTTGTTACTTTATGTAGCAATATCTCTGGAACACTTCAACATATCCCATTGCGTTGGAGATGTGTTTTCTCGTGAAACATTATACTTTATTATAATGGTAAACTTAGGTTGATATTTTTATAAATAAACACAACTTATCAGAAATTTGTCAAATTTTCAAAAATTAGCAATTTTTAAACTTTGACTGATTATCCCGTTAAGGGCTCATACTCATTTATTTTGAATGGGGGGGGGGGGGGGGGGAATGGGTGATTTGAACTTTTATAAATTTTTTGCATTTTTTTAAAATAATTTTTTTAAAAATTTTTTTTTACTTTTCACTTGCTTTAATAATCAAGGGAGACTAGAAGCTGCGATCTTCTGATCACCTCTGTTAGGCCGGAGTCACGGTGCAGCGAGATACGGCCGAGTCTCGCAGGTTAAAAAGAAGCTCTGGCGCCGGCACTCCGGAGCGGAGCGTGCGGCTCCATGTATTGCTGTGCGGCCGCACGCTCCGCTCTGGAGTGCCGGGGCCAGAGCTTCTTTTTAACCTGCGAGACTCTGCCGTATCTCGCTGTGTGTGATCCCGGCCTATCACACAGGCACTGATCAGATCTCCTGTGTGTAGCAGAAATGCTCACTTACTATGCGGCGCTCATAGCAATCTGGCAGTGACAACCACAGGGGTCTCCTGCAGACCTCGGGTTGTCATACCAACCCATTGGTGACCCGCGGTCATGTGACATGGGCACCGATAGGCATGATCAGTCATGCGTTTCTGGTGCCATTATATTAAATGTGGTATTTAATGGGTTCCACCCGCGGCTGTTCAAAACAGCTGACATGTGTCGGGAAAGATGTGTGCTCAGCGCTGGAGCCCGCATCAAAGGGAGGGACACGACATGCGTCGTACATGTACGGCGCATGTCGTGAAGGGGTTAAAAATGTAGCTGTAATTTTTTCATTTTTTTTCAAGGAAATTTACAAAACTTATTTTTTTAGGGACCAATTCAGTTTTGAATTAACTTTTGGAATCCCTCAAAAGTGATACCATTTTAAAAACCGCACCCCTCAACTATTCAAAATTGCTTTCAGATAGTTTATTAACCTTTCAGGTGCTTTTTAGGAATTGATGCAAAGTGACATGACGGGAATGAAAGAATTAATTTTTACCACCTAAATGTTTCTAACTTCTGAACTGGCCGTTATAGCTGGAGGACTTTTAAGGCCGTTACTTGGCATGAATTGTCATTGCGAACATTAGGACCACACAATCAAGATCTCAGGGTGGCGATTGGGTTAAAGATGGACCCCCACAGCAGCATTGAGGGGGTTAAATGGCTATAGTCGGTACCAACACTGATCGTGGCTGATGCAGCAAGTTGTCAGTTATAGGGTGCAGCCGACAGCTGCTGGGCTGTCACCTGTATGGGGAGGCTATTCTCTTATCTCAGGTCCGTTTTAAGTTGTATTGGTGGTCATTATGGGGTAAAGGCTAGTTTACGAAAGTAATAAAGCAATCTTATATAAAGAGATGGGGAGATGATAGAAATATACTGTGTATATAATAGATACAGACATAGATATTCTGCACATATCCAATGTCACAAGCCCCTTTCATGTAATACACTTGCACCCTTGAGTGCCTTTCATGTGGCACTAAAAGGTGTTTTAGCCTTGTTTAACCTAATAAGTAAATAATGAAAAAAAACATTAGTTTTGATAACCAGCAAAGGTAAAGCAGACAGATGAGAGCTCATATTATGAGGCTGGGAATGTCTATAGTTATTGAGACCTTCCCAGCCTAAAAATACCAGGCCGCAGCCGTTCCAGAAGTGGCACATCTCATGAGATATGCCTAATCTGGAGGTTTGCCAGGCTCTTCCCGATTTATCCTGGTGTGGTCATAGTAAGAGAGAGATGTGTATCAGACACTCTCATCCCTAACCTAGTAATCAAAAATAAAAACATGCAAAAAAATACTTTATTTGAAAAGACACTCCTCCACCCGTTCCCTGGTTTACCAACTTATTTAAAAAAACAAACAAACAAAAACATGCTTGTCCACTGTAGTCAAGGGAATCCGACATAGTTCAGTGAATTTGATGTAGACTACAAATGGATACCAGACAAAAAAAAAAAGACATGCCCCTCGTTCACCAATAAATTACAAAAAATGTTCCCACGCAGGTCCGATGTAGCTCGGCATTCTCCAAATCCAGCCCTGGTGATTATGAATAGCAGTAACTTGTTCTGTTTTTTTATTTTTATTATTTTTAACTCCTTTCTGCAATATGACGTACTATACCGTTGAGGTGACCGGTAACTTAATTCCCAGGGACGGGATAGTACTTCATGGGCGATCAGCCGCGCTCACGGGGGGAGCGCGGCCGATCGCCGCCGGATGTCAGCTGATTATTAGAGCTGTTATCTGGCACTATGTGCCAGGAGTGGGCACGGACCGCTCCCGGCACATTAATCCCCGGAACACTGCGATCAAACATGATCGCAGCGTTCCGGCGGCATAGGAAAGCATCGCGCAGGGAGGGGGCTCCCTGCGTGCTTCCCTGAGACGATCGGTACAACGCGATGTGATCGCATTGTTCCGAGCATCTCCTCCCTGCAGGCCCCGGATTTAAAATGGCCGCAGGGATCCTTCCTGGTCCTGCAGGGAGGTGGCTTGCAGGTTCCGGCAAGCCTGCAGCACTGCCTGTCAGATAGCTGATCTGACACAGTGCTTTGCAAAGTGTCAGATCAGCGATCTGACACTACAGAACCATGTCCCACCCTGGGACAAAGTAAAAAAGTAAAAAAAAAAAAAAAAAAAAAAAAAAAAAAATCCTGAGGACTCTCAATTCTAAATAAAGAAAAAAAAATATTGTTCCAATAAATACATTTCTGTATCTAAATTAAAAAAAACAAAACAATAAAAGTACACATATTTAGTATCGACGCGTCCGTAACGACCCCACCTATAAAACTGTCCCACTAGTTAATCCCTTAAGTGAATACCGTAAAAAAAATGAGGCAAAAAACAATGCTTTATTATCATACCGCCGAACAAAAAGTGGAATAACACGCGATCAAAAAGACGGATATAAATAAACATGGTACAGCTGAAATAGATTTTTATATTTCCATTATTTCCATTTCCATCATCTTGTCCCGCAAAAAATGAGCCGCCATACAGTTTCATCAGCGAAAAAATAAGTTATAGTCCTCAGAATAAAGCGATGCAAAAATATATTTTAATATATAAAAGTTTTTATCATTTAATAGCGCCAAAACATAAAAAAATTATATAAATGAGGTATCGTTGTAATCGTACTGACCCGAAGAATAAAACTGCCTTATCAATTTTACCAAACATGGAACGGTATAAACGCCCCCACAAAGAAATTTATGAATAGCTGGTTTTTAGTAATTCTGCCTCACAAAAATCGGAATAAAAAGTGATAAAAAAATGTCACGTGCCCAAAAATGGTTCCAATAAAAACGTCAATTTGTCCAGCAAAAAACAAGACCTCACATGACTCTGTGGGCCAAAATATGGAAAAATGATAGCTCTCAAAATTTTAGAGACGCAAAAACTATTTTTTGCAATAAAAAGCGTCTTTTAGTATGTGACAGCTGCCAAACCTAAAAAAACGCTATAAATAGTAAATCAAACCCCCCTTCATCACCCCCTTAAATACTTTATTTTTTATTTTTTCAGTAACTATTTCCATTTTCCCGTTATGGTTAGGGCTACAGTTAGGGTTGGGGCTAAAGTTAGGGTTAGAGTTTGGATTACATTTACAGTTGGGATTAGGGTTAGGGGTGTGTCAGAGTTAGGGGTGTGGTTGGGGTTTGGGTTGGGATTAGGGTTAGGGGCATGTTTGGGTTAGGGGTGTGGTTAGGGGTGGGGTTAGGGTTAGGGTTGGGATTAGGGTTAGGGGTGTGTTGGGGTTAGGGGTGTGTTTGGGTTAGGGGTGTGGTTATGGTTAGGGTTGGGATTAGGGTTAGGGGTGTGTTTACGTTAGGGTTTCAGTTAGAATTGGGAGGTTTCCACTGTTTAGGCACATCAGGGGCTCTCCAAACGCGACATGGCGTCCGATCTCAATTCCAGCCAATTCTGCGTTGAAAAAGTAAAACAGTGCTCCTTCCCTTCCGAGCTCTCCCGTACATATGTGGTATCAGCGTACTCGGGATAAATTGGACAACAACTTTTGGGGTCCAATTTCTCCTGTTACCCTTGGGGAAAATAAAACAAATTGGAGCTGAAGTAAATTTTTTGTGGAAAAAAAAAAAAAAAAAAAAAAGTTAAATGTTCATATATATATATATATATATATATATATATATATATATATATATATATTTTTTTTAAACATTCCAAAAATTCCTGTGAAACACCTGAAGGGTTAATAAACTTCTTGAATGTGGTTTTGAGCACCTTGAGGGGTGCAGTTTTTAGAATGGTGTCCCCTCAAAGTGACTTCAAATGTGATGTGGTCCCTTAAAAAAAAAAAAAAAAAAGTGTTTAATCTAATGTGATGCTCCACTTCAGGGTCCTCTGTGGGCTGGTATTTTTTGGTTGGGAACGGCCCAATAACCTGGGACCTTCCCAGCCTGATAATATAATCCCCCAGCTTTCTGCTTTACCTTTTGGTTGCAAAAAATAAGGGGGACCCCATGTTGTTGTTTTAAAAAAATGTATTCTCTTTAACAAGTCTAAACACCCTGTGGTGCCACATGAAAAGCACTCAAGGGTGCAAGTGTATTATATGTAGGGGGCTTGTGACTTTATCTACAGGATATCCATTTCTGGCGGTGAATGTACTGTACGGGGCGATCAAATGTCTGGTTTCCTTTTGAGATGTGTGCATAAAAATCGGACGGCACGCGCATAGTCCGTGTTGCATTTAATTTTTTTTCTCTCTCATCGATAGACTTGGAGAGTCTTGTCCGATATGCGCAGTCAATTTCCCCCATGCTGCAATTTATTAATTTTTTTTCCTGACGCAGGTGATCATTTTTTTTTTTACATGCAAATTAAAGCTGTGTTTTACAGCACCAGCAGAAGCCTTGACATTTCAGAAATCTCCTGCATACTCTTGGTTTTGTTTTTGCTTTTCTGACTGAATTTGCGCATTACAGCATTTTAAATCTGCAGCATGTCCATTCAAGTGTTTTTTTTTTCACCCATAGAGAGCAGTGAAATAAATGGTGCAAAAAGTTACTTTTGGTGAGTAAAACCAACTTTTTAAAACGTGTACTGTAGACCAAGCACACACGTAATCCGGAGCCCCCAAAAAAGTAGAAAAAACGCAGCAAAATGTGTGTGTTTGAGCAGAGTTTTTACTTCCAAGAGAGCAGGTTTTGGGTGCTGAAAAAAACCTACGAGGAGCGGACGTGTCCTATCGCCTCCTTATATCGCCCCATGGCGGACGTTATTTACTCATCTGCTTCCTATTTTCTGTTGTCTAGATCTGGGGTGAGTCTCCTAGTAAGGTGTGACCTATAGTCCGAGAAATACAGAACTTTTAGGGTATGTGCACACGCTGAGGATTTTGCTGCGGAACCGCAGCGTTTCCGCAGCTGCGGATCCGCAGTGGTTTCCCATGAGTTTACAGTACAATGTAAACCTATCGGGGGTCATTCCATAGCAAGTGATCCAAATATGAATATTTTTTTTACCTTACGTCTTTAGAATTTTTTTATTTTTTGTTTTTATGAAGTACAACTTTAGTTAATTACAAATTAAAAGTTTAGAATTTTTTTCTTCATCAGTTAATTTTTTACAGATTTTTAAAGTTTTGAAAAAGCGCAGATTTTGGCCTGGTATGGCTTTACATTTTTTCTCATATCTCGGGCTAGAATTAAGATATAGATGTGGGAGAGGCATCATTTTTCTCAGAACGGTAGCGGCTTTCATTTGATATGTCACAAGACTATGTTTCTTTATATTTTGTTTTGGAGAAATCAAATTAAAAATTTTGATGCGCAATTCTGAAAAAAACGTATGTTTTAAAATTGTGAAAACATGCACGTGTGATACTTGTGTTCTTGTTTATATTTGTACAGGGATTCAACTTGGGATCTATCAAATTTGTATTTTTTTTTTAAGCCTTGAATCATCTGATTTTATGTCTGTGAGTTTCTTGCTTTTTTTCTTTTCAAATTACAACTTATTGCATTCAACATTTATATGTAACAATAAAGAAACACAAAAAAACAAATACTGAAGTGCCAGAATAAATACATCTTATCATCATAACAACTTGCTAAGCATTTTCAACCTGAATTCATTGAACAAGCCAAAAGAAAAAAGGTGATCACATCCTCAAGTGTGATTTTCTAAATACAGTCTGATCCTAATTATATGTTAAAAACCAGATTAAAAGAACCAATATTTCTACCACCTATTTATACATGGAACAATTTTTTTTTTCTACTATATCACTAAACATGTCATTTATGAAGTGTTTAAGAAGAATAGTCCAGTAGTTAAATCCTCGTACTATAAAATATGAACTAATCAAACAATTAATAGTAGGTTGTTACACTGGGCTTCTATCATCAGTGTGTCCCTTCTAGTGGGTGAAATGTCATCTTGCCCATAAGCGCTCACTAGCAATGGCCGTTTCCTTCTGTGTCAGAGTATGTGCGGCTGTCATGGTGTTCGGCTCCACCCGAGTTATATCTGATTTTTGTTCACTTTTATAATGTCTGATTTTCTTGGGTACACAAAGGACGGCGCTGGACCAGACGGTGCAGAAAAGTCACTTCTACGTCTTCATTTTCACAATCTTTGGAGAGTCCAGTAGCCGTCAGCGCCGATCATATTCACAGGTCACATAGCCAGTTGTGTCATCCATTGCCGATCTTGTGCCGCCTTCTACCACGTCATGGACGTCACTGTCTTTATTTCCACTACATGGGATGACAGTCCGGTATTGCTGAGTCCCTGTGATGGGTTCTGCTTCCTGTAACCGATGTTTTCACAAACTCTCCTCCTCTTCGTAGTCCTGGTTCGTACAATACATGGACTGGATGGTAAGAGTATTTTTCTCCCTCCATTTGAGGAGTTGCCTGGGTGATAAGATTTGGTGTGAATACGGCCCGAGCTGCCGGCCGGTCATCTGCTCTGCATTCACTGTCTACCCCTGGTCATCCTCAGCCCTAACAAAGCTTCTCCTCTGTCCTCTCCTGCTTCTAAGTGGTAACATAATAAAATAATACAGTAATATCTAGCAATCATGGATTATTTGGTAAATCTAGACCCCACACTGTTAGACCACAGCCTGAACAGATCTGAAATCAAGATTTTTGAACTGACACTGTAATAGTTTTATTTTTTAAAATATGATCCCATCACGATCCCAGCTTGTATTTTGGTACAGATGTGGCTAGGAGCATAGCAGGCACATGTGCAGTTTTTGAAATTTTTAAATTAAACTTTTTTTTCGGAAATGCGCTTTAAAGTTTTGCGCTTGCGTTCGCATGGGTAAAATATTATCAAAGATACTCTTGTGACATATCTGGTGAAAGCCTGTACTGTTCTGAGAAGAATGGTGTTTATTTTGTTTCTCTATCTCTTTTCTAGCCTGAGCTATGGGGAGAAATGTAAAGGCAGGCAACACCGAAATTCGCACTTTTTCCGAACTTTGAAAATCAATAAAAAATAAAAAAAAAAATCTAGAATTTTTTCTTCTTCACATTTTGCATTCTCTGACACACTATTACCAAATAACAAAATCTCAAAAGAATTAAAAATATAGTGGTAAAAATCATTGGTTCACTTGACATGGAATGACCCATCATGGGAAACGAAATCCGCAGTGCACATGCTGCGGAAAAAAAGCGCGGAAACGCAGCGGTTTATATTCCGCAGCATGTCAATTCTTTGTGCGGATTCCGCTGCGGGTTTACACCTGCTCCAATAGAAATCTGCAGGTGAAAACACGCAGAAGAAACCGCAATAGAAACCGCGATAAATCCGCAGGAAAAACCTTAGCGGTTTTGCACTGCAGATTTATGAAATCCGCTGCGGAAAATTCCACAATGGAATCCGCAGCGTGTGCACAAGCCCTAAAGGTACCGTCACACTCAGCGACGCTGCGGCGATATACAGTGGGGCAAAAAAGTATTTAGTCAGTCAGCAATAGTGCAAGTTCCACCACTTAAAAAGATGAGAGGCGTCTGTAATTTACATCATAGGTAGACCTCAACTATGGGAGACAAACTGAGACAAAAAAATCCAGAAAATCACATTGTCTGTTTTTTTTATCATTTTATTTGCATATTATGGTGGAAAATAAGTATTTGGTCAGAAACAAACAATCAAGATTTCTGGCTCTCACAGACCTGTAACTTCTTCTTTAAGAGTCTCCTCTTTCCTCCACTCATTACCTGTAGTAATGGCTCCTGTTTAAACTTGTTATCAGTATAAAAAGACACCTGTGCACACCCTCAAACAGTCTGACTCCAAACTCCACTATGGTGAAGACCAAAGAGCTGTCAAAGGACACCAGAAACAAAATTGTAGCCCTGCACCAGGCTGGGGAGACTGAATCTGCAATAGCCAACCAGCTTGGAGTGAAGAAATCAACAGTGGGAGCAATAATTAGAAAATGGAAGACATTCAAGACCACTGATAATCTCCCTCGATCTGGGGCTCCACGCAAAATCCCACCCTGTGGGGTCAGAATGATCACAAGAACGGTGAGCAAAAATCCCAGAACCACGCGGGGGGACCTAGTGAATGAACTGCAGAGAGCTGGGACCAATGTAACAAGGCCTACCATAAGTAACACACTACACCACCATGGACTCAGATCCTGCAGTGCCAGACGTGTCCCACTGCTTAAGCCAGTACATGTCCGGGCCCGTCTGAAGTTTGCTAGAGAGCATTTGGATGATCCAGAGGAGTTTTGGGAGAATGTCCTATGGTCTGATGAAACCAAACTGGAACTGTTTGGTAGAAACAGAACTTGTCGTGTTTGGAGGAAAAAGAATACTGAGTTGCATCCATCAAACACCATACCTACTGTAAAGCATGGTGGTGGAAACATCATGCTTTGGGGCTGTTTCTCTGCAAAGGGGCCAGGATGACTGATCCGGGTACATGAAAGAATGAATGGGGCCATGTATCGTGAGATTTTGAGTGCAAACCTCCTTCCATCAGCAAGGGCATTGAAGATGAAACGTGGCTGGGTCTTTCAACATGACAATGATCCAAAGCACACCGCCAGGGCAACGAAGGAGTGGCTTCGTAAGAAGCATTTCAAGGTCCTGGAGTGGCCTAGCCAGTCTCCAGATCTCAACCCTATAGAAAACCTTTGGAGGGAGTTGAAAGTCCGTGTTGCCAAGCGAAAAGCCAAAAACATCACTGCTCTAGAGGAGATCTGCATGGAGGAATGGGCCAACATACCAACAACAGTGTGTGGCAACCTTGTGAAGACTTACAGAAAACGTTTGACCTCTGTCATTGCCAACAAAGGATATTTTACAAAGTATTGAGATTAAATTTTGTTTCTGACCAAATACTTATTTTCCACCATAATATGCAAATAAAATGATAAAAAAACAGACAATGTGATTTTCTGGATTTTTTTGTCTCAGTTTGTCTCCCATAGTTGAGGTCTACCTATGATGTAAATTACAGACGCCTCTCATCTTTTTAAGTGGTGGAACTTGCACTATTGCTGACTGACTAAATACTTTTTTGCCCCACTGTAGACAACGAGCCGACCTAAACTAGATCGCTGGAGCGTCGCTGTTTAGGTCGCTGTAGAGACATCAAACACATCAGCTCCAGAACGATGCAGGAGCGATCCAGTGACGTAACGGTGACTCACTTATCGTTCTCGCTGGTTGTTAGCTCCATTACATCCATTGTTAGCGTCGTTGCTTTTGATGTCAAACATGACGATACACGCCGACCTGGCGACGAAATAAAAGTTCTGGACTTCTAGCTCCGACCAGCGATGGCACAGCGGGATCCAGATCGCTGCTGCGTGTCAAACACAACGAGATCGCTATCCAGGACTCTGCAAAGAGAACGACAACGATCCGTGACGTTGCAAAGTTGCTGTGTGACGGTACCTTTATTCTGTTATCTCCGCCGTTGTTCCTGCCCCTTTGTTTGTGGTGGTGCTGGCTCCTGTACCAGTATTATTGCCAGTCACCCCTGTGAAGGGCGGTGAAACTTTTTCCAGTACTGTATGTGCTATCAACTGAATAAGGACATATCATTAATCTAACAAAGGAAAGACAACATTTTATGAATGCCACTAAGGAACAGGTTCACATGAGCGATGTCCTCAAATCCGAGAAGAACCCTCTGAGTATTCTCATCAGATTTTGATCAGAGTGGCATTGGTATTTCTTGGACCTGGAGAGAACAAAAAAAGGTTTCTCCACCTTCTGTCAGTCTGTGAAAATCATCATGATGGCATCAGAGTGCAGTCTCATTTTTATTTATTTTTGTTTCATGGACCCTTAGACTTGCATTGCCGATTTTGATCCAACGCTCAGATCAAAATGGGACATGTCTCCATTTTTTTTTCCCTGTATACTTCTTGGTTTAACCCCTTAACGACCGCCGATACGCCTTTTAACGGCGGCAGTTAAGGGTACTTAAACCACAGCGCCGTTAATTAACGGTGCTGTGGAAAAAGTGAATAGCGCCCCCAGAGTCGGATTTTCTCTGGGGTCTCGGTTGCCGGGGGTAGCCGAGACCCCAGAGAACATGATTCGGGGTTTTTTTTTACCGACCCCGAGTTGCGATCGCCGGTAATTAACCGTTTACCAGCGGTCGCAAAAAAAACCCAACGCGATTTCCCATTTAATTGCTCTGTCCTCCGATGTGATCGCACATCAGAGGACCGAGAAATGGGGTCCCCGATAGTCCCCCGATACTCACCTGTCTCCCCCGGTGCTCCTCGTGGCTCCCGATGGGCGCCGCCATCTTCTTCCGGCCAAAAAATGGTGGACACATGAGCAGTGTGCCCGCCGGCCGGCACCCGGAAGATCTTTGGGGTCTCGGCTGCCGGGGGTAGCCGAGACCCCAAAGAACATGATCGGGGTCGGTTTTTACCGACCCCTGTTTTGCGATCGCCGGTAATTAACTGTTTACCGGCGACCGCAAAAAAATAAAAAATCAATGTGTAATTCTCTGTCCTCTGATGTGATCGCACATCAGAGGACAGAGAAATAGGGGGATTCGGGGACCCTGTTATACTTACCGGTGTCCCTGGGTCCTCCTGTATCACCTCCTGGCCGCCGGCTTCTTCCTCCAGTAAGAAAATGGCATGCGCAGTGCGCCCACCATGATCTGCCGGCCGGCAGCTAGAGGAGTTGGGGCTAAGATTAGGGTTGGGGCTAAATTTAGGGTTAGGGTTGGGGCTAATTTTAGGGTTGGGGCTAAATTTAGGGTTAGGGTTGGGGCTAAATTTATAGTTAGGGTTGGGGCTAAAGTTAGGGTTAGGGTTTGGGCTAAATTTAGGGTTAGGGTTGGGGCTAATGTTAGGACTAGGGTTGCGGCTAAAGTTAGGGTTAGAGTTGGGGTTAGGGTTTGGATTAGGGTTGGCAATAGGGTTACGTTTGGGATTAGGGTTGGGATTGAGATTAGGATGAGGGGTGTGTTGGATTTAGGGTTCTGATTAGGGCTATGGTTGTTTTGGGGTTAGGGTTGTGATTATCGTTAGGGTTGTGGTTAGGATTATGGATCGGGTTGGGATTAGGGTTAGGGGTGTGTTGGCGTTAAGGTTGGAGTTAGAATTGGGGGCTTTCCACTGTTTAGGTACATCAGGGGGTCTCTAAACGCCACAGTCAATTTTGTGCTCAAAAAGTCAAATGGTGCTACCTCCCTTTTGAGCTCTGCTGTGCACCCAAACAGTGGTCCCCCCCCACACATGGGGTATCAGTGTACTCAGGACAAATTGGACAACAACTTTTGGGGTCCAGTTTCTCTTGTTACCCTTGTGAAAATAAAAACTTGGGGGCTAAAAAATCTTTTTTGTGGAAAAAAAAATATTTTTTATTTTCACGACTCTGCATTATAAACTACTGTGAAGCACTTGGGCATTCAAAGTTCTCACCACACATCTAGATAAGTTCCTTGGGGGGTCTAGTTTCCAAAATGGGGTCACTTGTAAATGGGGTCTACTGTTTAGGTACATCAGGGGCTCTGCAAACGCAACATAACGCCCGCAGACCATTCTATCAGTCTGCATTCCAAAACGGTGCTCCTTCCCTTCTGAGCTCTGCCATGCGCCCAAACAGTGGTTTACCCCCACATATGGGGTATCAGCCTACTCAGCATAAATTGCACAATACATTTTGGGGTCCAATTTCTCCTGTTACCCTTGTGAAAGTAAACATTTGGGGGTGAAAAGATCATTTTTGTGGAAAAAATATGATTTTTTTTTTTATTTTCATGGCTCTACATTATAAACTTCTGTGAAGCAGTTGGGGGTTCATAGTGCTCACCACTCATCTAGATAAGCTCTTTGGGGGGTCTAGTTTCCAAAATGGTGTCACTTGTGGGGGGTTTCTACTGTTTAGGTACATCAGGAGCTCTGCAAATGCAACATGACGCCCGCAGACCATCCCATCAAAGTCTGCATTCCAAGCGGCGCTCCTTCCCTGCTGAGCCCCGATGGGTGCCTAAACAGTGCCCCCCCCCAAACATATGGGGTATCAGCGTACTCAGGACAAACTGGCCAACCGATTTTGGGGTCCAATGTCTCCTGTTACCCTTGAGAAAATAAAAAATTGCAGGCTAAAAAAATCATTTTTGAGGGGAAAAAAAGGATTTTTTATTTTCACGGCTCTACGTTATAAATTTCTGTGAAGCACTTGGGGGTTTAAAGTGCTCACCACACATCTAGATAAGTTCCTTAAGGGGTCTAGTTTCTAAAATGGGGTCACTTCTGGGGGGTTTATACTGTTCAGGCACATCAGGGGCTCTCCAAACGCGACATGGCGTCAGATCTCATTTCCAACCAATTCTACATTGAAAAAGTAAAACGGCACTCCTTCTCTTCCAAGCTCTGCGGTGCGCCCAAACAGTGGTTTACCCCCACATATGGGGTATCGACGTACTCAGGAGAAATTGCACAACAACTTTTGTGGTCTAATTTCTCCTGTTACCCTTGTGAAAATAAAAATTTGGGGCAAAAAGATAATTTTTGTAGAAAAAATGCGATTTTTTATTTTTTATTTTTTTTTATTTTCACGGCTCTACTTTATAAACTTCTGTGAAGCACTTGGGGGTTTAAAGTGCTCACCACACATCTATATAAGTTCCTTAAGGGGGGGGTCTAGTTTCCAAAATGGTGTCACTTGTGGGGGGTTTCCACTGTTTAGGCACATCAGGGGCTCTCCAAACGCAACATGGCATCCGATCTCAATTCCAGCCAATTCTGCATTGAAAAAGTCAAACAGCGCTCCTTCTCTTCCAAGCTCTGCGGTGCGCCCAAACAGTGGTTTACCCCGCACATATGGGGTATCGGCGTATTCGTGAGAAATTGCCCAACAAAATTTATGGTTAAATTTCTGTTTTTACAGTTGTGAAAATGAAAAAAAAATGGTTCTGAAGTAAAATGTTTGCAAAAAAAAAATTAAATGTTCATTTTTTCTTCCACATTGTTTCAGCTCCTGTGAAGCACGTAAAGGGTTAATAAACTTCTTGAATGTGGTTTTGAGCACCTTGAGTGGTGCAGTTTTTAGAATGGTGTCACACTTGGTTATTTTCTAACATATATAGACCCCTCAAAATGACTTCAAATGTGATGTGGTCCCTAAAAAAAAGGTGTTGTAAAAATGAGAAATTGCTGGTCAACTTTTAACCCTTATAACTCCCTAACAAAAAAAAAAATTGTTTCCAAAATTGTGCTGATGTAAAGTAGGCATGTGGGAAATGTTATTTATTAACTATTTTTTGTGACATATATCTCTGATTTAAAGGAATAAAAATACAAAGTTTAAAAATTGCAAAATTTTAAAAATTTTCGCCATATTTTCGTTTTTTTCATTAATAATCGCAAGTAATATCGAAGAAATGTTACCACTAATATGAAGTACAATATGTCACGAAAAAACAATCTCAGAATCAGCAGGATCCGTTAAAGCATTCCAGAGTTATAACCTCATAATGTGACAGTGGTCAGAATTGTAAAAATTGGCTCTGTCACTAAGGGGTTAAGGAAAAAAAATCGAACATGTGCACGGCCTCATAAGGATATCATACCGTAGGTGTGGAAGAATACGGATAGCACTCGTACGAGCCCCAAGGAAAACTTGGCTCATACAGTGGTATTAGGATTTTCAAGTCCTCAACAGCCCGTACCATCGTGGATATTGTCGCTTTTTACCCCTTAGTGACCGGGCCCAATTTTCCAAATCTGACGTATCACTATATTTAGTGATAACATATTCCAGTGATTCTGAGTTTCTTTTTTCTGACACATTGTACTTTGTTAGTGATAAATTTAGATTGATACACTTTGCATTTTTTAAATAAAAATATTAGAAATTTGACAAATTAAAAAAAAATAAAAAATTGCAATTTGCAAATTTTGAATGTTTTTATCCTTAAACCAGATAGTTATTAGCTGTTTAGTGTAGGCGTACTAACATTTCCCATGTGTCTACATCTGCATAGTTTAGCAGGCTTCCAAAATTTTTTTTAGGCTCTGCGAAAGATTAAGGCTATGTTCAAACGCTGCGGATTTTGCTGCGGGTGCGCAGCGGTTTCCCATGCGTTTACAGTACAATGTAAACTTATGGGAAACGCAATCCGCAGTGCACATGCTGTGGAAAAAAACGCGCGGAAGCGCAGCGGTTTACATTCCGCAGCATGTCACTTCTTTGTGCGGAATCCGCAGCGGTTTTACACCTGCTCCATAATAGAAATCCGCAGGTGTAAAACCGCAGTGGAATCCACACAAAATTTGCAATAAATCCGCGGTAATTCCGCAGGTAAAACGCAGTACCTTTTACTTGCGGTTTTCACAAATCCACTGGGGAAAAATCCGCAGACCTCAAGAATACGCGTGCACATACCTTAAAGGTTTAGCAGCATTTTTTAAAAAATTTTCAAGTAAATTTACAAAGCTTGGTTGTTTATGTTTTTTTTTTTTTTTTTAACTGTCCTATTCAGCTTTGAAGACACAGAGGGTCATGTATATATGAAATCCCCAAAATTGACACCATTTTAGAAACTGCACCCAAAGTGTCAGGAAGATTAACCCTTCAGGTGCTTCACAGTAATTAACGCAAAGTGAAGTGATTAGGTTAAAAAATTCCATTGTTTTCCCACTAAAATGTTGCTAATAATCAGATCACTGCAGCTGGCAGACCCTGAGGCCATTACTTTGACTCTGGACATGATTGCTATTGCAAAGTTTTATTTTGTTTCATAAACGCTTTTTCATTATTTTTTTTTTCTCCATAGATTTTTGGTATATATATATTGTATGCATTTAATAAAAAAAAAAAAAAAGTAATAAACTAAGCAATGAAAAAGATGCTGACCTAACGCTCAAAAAGTTGCTCAAGAGTCTTTTGAGCCTTCCCGTTGACTTGTATTGTATTCCTGGCATCTTTGAAAGCCTGGACATGTGAACAGCAAGTCATTATCACAATCTTTTGATCGTTATTGTTTTTTTTCTGCCATTTTTTTTTCTTTTGTTTTAGCTGACTTGCTCATATCATGATTGAAAAAAAACAAACAAAACGTTTTTCTTCAGATGAGATTCGACCAACCTATTGACAAACTGTTGTAAGAAATAGTGGACGAAACAATTGCAGTAACAACTTGTGTCCACTAGATGGCACCAGAGCATTTCCAATGTTGAGTCCTCAGGCCGCTACTTTGCAGAATTGCTTTATTTGGCGCAGTATAGAACATAGACATTAGATTTAGGACTTGTTCAGACGAGATGTGAGCACCACGGACCGCATCATAGCCAAAATTTCAGTGCACATGGCTGATTTTTACTCAAGGACCAACTGTTTTCATGTTAAAAAAAAAAATTGCGTTATTCACTACCTTGGTCCGATTTTACTAACCAGGGTAGTGCATGTAAATAGCAGACAGCTCCTGTACGTGTCCGCTATGTGCAGCGGCACTCAGAGCCATTTGCAGCTGCTATTTGTGGATTTGATTGGCCCAAGATTCAGTGCGGCAGTCTGAACACGGCCCTGGGCCTCATTCAGACATTTGTGTTTGTTCATGTATGTTAGTGTCTCATTGTGACATTGCATCTAATGATTTCCTATGGTGTCACATTGCGACTGCGACAGACACATGTTTCCAGATGAGTTGATTTTCCTGTTGCAAGTTGTAAGCGACTCACTTGGCATAGACTTAAATGAACTGACAATTAAAAATTGCAGCAGCTCCAAATCTGCCAGATTGTCCTCTGTGTACAGCGCCCACTTCAGGTCAACTAAAGCCCCAGTTCCAGCTGATGAAAAAAGCCTGAAAGCATAATGCTGCCTCCCCCATGCTTTATTGCGGGTATAATGTTCTTTTGGTGATGCGCAGTGTTGGTTTTGCGTCAAACATACCTTTTGAAATTATGGCCAAAAAGTTCAACCTTGGTTTCATCAGACCAGGACATGCTTTCACCCATGTTTTTGGCAGACTTGAATTTTTACTTAAGATCAGACTTCCATCATGCCACCCTACCCCATAGGCCAGACATATGAAGAATTCGGAAGAATGTTGTTACATGCAGCACACAATCATTACTTGCTACAATATCCTGCAGCTCCTTTAATGTTGCTGTAGGCAACTTGTCAACCTCGCAGACCAATTTTCTTTTTTTTTTTTTTTATCAGCAATTTTTGAAGAACTTCCAGTTCTACTATTGTGCCAAATTTAAGCCACTTCTTGATGACCCTCTTAGTGTTCCATGGTATAGCTAATGCCTTGAGAACATTTTTGTACCTTTCTGCTCAATGATAACTTTCAATAATGAGATACCTTTGCTGTGTTGTAAGAAGTTTATAGGCAAGGATTTGCTGAAAAATGCAGCAAAGAAAATGTCAGAAAACTCCTACTAGAGCAGCTAACAGTATATGTAATTAATCAGAATGTCTGTAAATGATGGCAGCTGTGCATTGACTACTATGTAACATGAGTGTAAACGTGATTGGCTAATTCTGAACACAACCCTCCCCCATTATATGTGCTCACACTTGTGCAACCACATTATTTCAGTTTTATTATTTTTGTTCTCCTCTTCAGGCCGTGTTCACACTCTTACAAATACTGATGTAAAATACTGAACGTGGGCTTAAAAGGATTTGTTTGTTTTACAATGGATTTGTGCAGATTATGGATGACATTACAGGTGGAAAAAGTTCTGAAATGATTCTTCTTGGTATAATTTTTGTAAAATTTTATCAGGGGCGTGTAGACTTTTTTTTATATCCACTTTAAATTGTTTGAAACCATAAGATAAGAAGACCTACACATCTCTGCGCAGAAAACGCTAATAGGGGGGAAAGCTATTCCTAATACGGTAACGTTTCTACCTAGTTGTTTTCTGGTGGCCCTAGTACTTGGATGTGATGAGCTTACTCGCCCGGTCTGTAGCGGGGCCCAAGCCACATGTCACAGGAGACCACGCGCTCATTTGTCAGCACGCTTTGTCACAATGCTGTGACTCATCCAGCAGACGTCCGGACAGCTTCTTGTCTTTTCTCTATTCGTTATTGTGTCCCTCATACAGAACAGTGTAATGATACAAGACCCACTGCTGTCTGACACACAGAATATTGCAGCATGGAGTGTGATTGAGGCCTTAGAGAGGACCTCAACCTGTCATTTACAGTTGAACATCATGGCCATTGTTAGATATATTAACTTTTATTAACTATATTAAGTTGTTTTTTTTTGCAGTGCTTCTTATTAATTTTTTTTAATTTTTTTAGCGGATCCACTGCACAATCCTTCTTAAACCAATTTGGAAAACTCCTACCATTCATTTCTCTAGTTGCCTTCCACGACAGCCCTGGAGGTTGTCTCCATACCCTAATGGGGGACAGGAAGCACAAGAGGTTAAAAACCCCTCCCACCTCCCATTAACCAGTGTCTTTCCTGTTCCCCATGGGGCATGGAGAGGTTCCTGGTACGCTGCGTGGCCGGCTCTGGCAGTGCTACCATTCTTGTGCCGGGCACTGGTGGTCGGGCCCCGGGCTTCCTCCTCCTTTTTATGCTCCCGTATCCTCCGGATTCTGGGACCGCTATCCTGGTCCTCCTGCGTCCCCTTGCGGGGGTAAAGCGGACCAGTGATCCCCTGCCGGAGGCCTCCCTGAGCTCTCCGGTGTCTCCCCCTCCTGTGCGCGCTGTTCGGCGACCCGGACGTCACGTGGCGCTTCACTTCCGGGTCGGGCACTCCTGTACATGAGCGCTGTTACTTCCGGGATTCCGGACCTCTGAACGGCGTGTGAGGCACGCTGCATCCTCGCACGCCTGCCTGGGACTGTGGAGGGGGAGGGGACGGCTAATTGCCAGGCGCTGGAGCAGCATTTATTTTCTATCTAAAACTGCAGAAGACGTCTCAGGTAAGCCTGCTCAGCATGGATACGTCTTGCCCTGCAGCTGCAGAGCCCAGGGCTCCCCAAGCCCCAGTAAGTGTGGCAGGGATGGGTCCAATTTTAGGGTGGTTGTTAAAGTATACCTTCTCATACTGCTCCCTCTCTCGTTTCAGGGAGATAAGCCGGTCCATAAATCCACCGCTAAGTGCAAATGTGCTGTATGTAATGAAAAACTGCCCTGAAAATGGGAGAAAAAATTATGCCAACCCTGTACGGACAAAATAATCTGGGCCGAACATCCTTCACTAATAGAAGAGATACGTTCCTTAGTCAGGCAGGAGGTTCAAACCTCTTTAGCCACGTTTGCCCCTCCCCCGCCACCACCACCACCCTCACCTGGTCCTTCGCTTTCCAAGAAAAGGAAGATCCAGGAATATTCTGACTCAGATTCTGATGGCTCTTATGCATCATCCTCAGTAAAATGGGAGGATGTTCTACCTCATAAAACTTCCGAAATCAGGAAATACCTTTTTTCATCTGAACATATTGAAGAATTGGTGTCTGCGGTGCGGAATACTATGGGGCTTAAAGAGGAACCCGTTCCTCAGACAATACAGGATGAGTTATTTGGCATAAATACTGATAAACAACGTGGCTTCCCCCGTACATAAGAGTATCATTGATATGATCAATAATGAGTGGGAACTTCCAGAGAAACGGCTTACCACCCCGTCAGACTTTAAACACAGATTTCCTCTGGATGAGGATTCAATTAAATGGAACATCCCAAAAATAGATGTTCAGGTGGCTAAGGTGGCAAAAAAGACCGCCCTGCCTTTCGAGGACTCCTCCCAATTAAAGGACCCCTTAGATGGGAAGATTGAAAGCCTACTCAAAAAATCCTGGGAAACTTCCACCTCGGCTCTCAGGTTCAATATTGCATCCACCTGTGTAGCCAGGTCTCTCTTCCGCTGGATGGAAGAATTAGAAAACCACATCTCTCAGGGTACTCCGAGAGATGAGGTGTTGGACTCCTTGCCTATTTTACATAGAGGAACTGGATTTCTTGCAGACGCCTCCTTGGAATCCATCCGTGTAGCCGCCAGATCTTTAGTCCAGACAAATTCGGCCAGAAGAGCTCTCTGGCTAAAGATGTGGAGTGGAGATGTAACTTCAAAAATAAAGTTGTGTTCCATTCCCTTTAAAGGTGACTATGTGTTCGGGCCTTCATTAGATGACATCCTGGAAAAAGACACGGACAGGAAAAAGACTCTTCCTGAACAGAGGTCCTCCCAGGAAGCGTTTTTTTCGGGCCTCCCAGTCTCAGCCCTCCCAGGTTAAGGGTAAAGGGAAATCTGGTAGATGGAGCTATGCCAAGGGGAAACCCAAAAATATCCTTGTTCCACAGCAAGAAAAACAATGACTCCGATCCGGTGGGTGGAGGCTTTCGAACTTTGTTCACAGTTGGCGGAATATCTCCAACAGCCCTTGGGTCGTAAATGTTATCCAGCAAGGTCGTCTTATAGAGTTCGAGGCGCCTCCTCCCAGGATCGTAAGAGTCACCTCCCCGTCATCTCGGGAGACTCAAAAATTGATGATGTCAGGATTACAGGATCTGATGACCTCGTGAGCAATTTCTATGGTCCCAGTAAACGAACAGGGAAAGGGGCATTATTCCCGTATATTCATGGTAAAAAAGCCTTCCGGACAAGCCTGGATCATAATAAATTTAAAATCTCTCAATCAGTACATCACTTACCGCAAATTCAAAATGGAGTCAGTAAAATCAGCCATCCCTCTGATAGCTCATCATTCATATATGGCAACAATAGATCTCAAGGATGCCTATTTTCATATCCCGATACATCATTGTCACAGGAAGTATCTGAGATTTGCAGTTCAGTTGAATCACAAGATTCTACATTTCCAGTGCAATGTTCTTCCCTTCGGGATCTCCTCGGCCCCAAGGGTTTTCTCCAGAGTCATGGCGGAAGCTGTATCTCATATCAGAAACCAAGGCGTCGCCATAGTACCTTACCTGGACGACCTTCTAATCATTGGTCCTTCCGCCGAAATTCTCAATCATAGGGTCACAGCTGCTATCTTGCAAAGCTGCCTTCTTAGTTGCCATATCTACTGCAAGACGAGTAGGGGAAATGCAAGCCCTTTCAATCAGGGAACCCTATCTCAGCATAAGGGACAATTCCATTGTGTTCCGACCTGATCCATCTTTTCTTCCAAAGGTGGTGTCAGAGTTTCACCGATCACAGGATATAGTCCTTCCATCGTTCTGTCACGATCCTACAAATCCGGAAGAACATAGATTCCATACTTTGTATGTACGTCGTATAGTTTTACACTATTTAGAACAAATTAAATGTTTCAGAATTGACCAAAATCTCTTTGTTCATTTATCTGGGTGAAACAAAGGCAAGAAGGTGGCGAAGAGTACCATTGCCACTTGGATAAAAAAAGGCCATAACTGAAGCATATCTAGCTCAGAATGTCGCGGTACCTACAGGCCTAAAGGCTCATTCCACCAGATCTACTTCCGTCTCCTGGGCTGAAAGGGCTGGTGCATCCACGGAGCAGATTTGCAGGGCTGCAACATAGTCTTCTCTACACACATTCACTAAACATTATAGATTGGACTTCTGGTCCAACCGGGATCTAGTCTTTGGCCGGAAAGTTCTTCAGGCTGTGGTCCCTCCCTAAATACAGAATTGGTTGGCATTCCTCCTGGGCTGTCGTGGAAGGCAACTAGAGAAAGTAGAATTATTCTTACCGTTAATTCGGTTTCTGGGAGCCTTCCACGACAGCGTTAATTCCCTCCCGACATTCTTGGATATTTTTCTGAGAACCTAAAAGGTAACCGGTGCTATGGGTTCAGTTGTAAGTCACTGGTTAATGGGAGGTGGGAGGGGTTTTTAACCTCTTGTGCTTCCTGTCCCCCATTAGGGTATGGAGACAACCTCCTGGGCTGTCGTGGAAGGCTCCTAGAAACCGAATAAACGGTAAGAATAATTCTACTTTCTATGGCAAATCCATTTTCCTGTTTATTTATATTTATTTTACTTTATCTTGTTTCCCTGAAGAAGTTTTGAAAACAGCCCAGAGGGGAAAAAAGAGAATGCCTGTCATCACTTGGAAGTGGATCCTGATGGAATCTACTCCAAACTACGCACTGTCCAATCAAAAGGCTGCAATAAGCAATTGAAGAAAAGTGAAACTCCCTCCCAAAACGTTTTGTGAAGCATCTTCTGCTTGAAGAGTTTGTGGTTTTGGAATGCCTCAAAAAAATTTGGTTTGAATATATCCTAGCGGTCCAGGGTATTTTTGGCTGTGTATACACAGTGATTTATTGTAGTATTTTCATAGAAGGTTAGATTTGGTAGGGCCCTCCGGGGTCATCGTGTCCAACCCTCCTGCTCTCTGCCTCTGTTTGACGACTTCCATTGAAGAAGAACTCACAACCTCTCGTGGCAGCCTGTTCCACTCATTGATCGCCCTCACTGTCAAAAAGTTTTTTCTAATATCTAATCTGTATCTTCTCCCTTTCAGTTTCATCCCATTGCTTCTCGTGTCTCCATGTGCCAATGAGAATAATGATGATCCCGCTACACTGTGACATCTCTTCAGATATTTGTAGATAGCTATTAAGTCTCCACTCAGCCTTCTTTTTTGCAAGCTAAACATTCCCAGATCCTTTAATGTCATCTGAATGTGGCCTGTTTTTTTTTTTTTTTTTTTACACAGATCCTTTGACTATTTTCATTTGACCCTAGAATCAGAATCAAACATGTCTCTGGATCTTTCGGTCCATGAAATATCTCATACACGTGAATGGCCCCATAAATTCACAGGTACGGGTACTGTTCGTGAAAACCGCAGATGGTGCTCATGTGTGAATGAGGCCTTACTGTTAGACAGTAAACTGTCCTAGTACTGAGCTAGAAGCAGGTAAAGCCATAGTGTACCATTTAGCTCAGTATTTTATTTTTTACAATTTTCTACATTTGAGGCCTGAACATTTTAGCTCTTTTCTATCAGGTTGATCATTCTGTTCAGCCGTTCACTTGTAGGTTTTTCTTAGAGAGTTGAGTGGCATCCTTTATCTACCCCAGCTTTCCCAAGGCTCCTGATCATCAAATCTGCATGTAGCAGCAATGTAAGAGGGATAAGTTGGTGCATAATGCATGGCAGACGTGTGTCATGGTGACAGCTGACCGAACGATCGTTGCAGATCCCATTTCAAGCTCCCAAGTGATTTGTTTTCTATAGGAAAACTGAAGTGATACATGCGCCATTCATCTATAACCAACGGACTGACAGAGCTCTTCAGGAGCAGTTGATATTTCTCATCAGGTCCTGGCAGAAGGGGTTCCTGATCGGAAAGCATCTACAGCGGGGAGAATAAGTATTTGATACACTGCTGGTTTCGGAAGTTTTCCCACCTATATAGAATAGAGAGGTCTGTAATTTTTATCGTAGGTACACTTCAACTGTGAGAGACAGAATCTAAAAAAAAATATCCAGAAAATCACATTGTAGGATTTGTACATATTTCATGCAATAAAATGCAATTTAATTAAGTATTTGATCACCTACCAACAATCAAGAATTCTGGTTCTCAGACCTGTTAGTTTTTCTTTAAGAAGCCTCCTACTCTGCAGTTGTGGAGACATAGTGGTCAGTTGGTACTCCCGTCAGCTGGCCCGAGACCGCATGGACCAGGGCTCATCCCACTGAGCGCCCGCCCTCCTTTCCCGTGGGTATAATACTAATCAGACAACACAGTGTGAGGGTAAAACAGTGGCAGTATTTTATTGAACCACTAAACAGACAACATGTAGAACAGTCCCAGCAAAACACCCAAGATGGTGCAGAATTACAGAGTTTCACCCTTCCGCTAGGTTGATGGGATTAGAGCTGCTGCGACTTCGAGGCTTCCATGGCTGACTACCACACCTGTAACACCCCACTTTTGACAGACACCCACAGAGAGGAGGTAGTGACGAACTTAAGAAGTGGACAGTCCATTGAGGCACGTGGAGATGAGACCGGATGGTCCCAACCTGGCTTCTCTGAACTTCTCCATGGAGCTAGGTGACAGAAGGGGGCAGATCTGTATTCTTTCCAGCTAGGGCCGTGGTCCTTAACACATTGGCCGCTGCCCTCTTATATATCAGTAGCTAAGTTTATTCTTTCAGCGCTGCCTACTGATATATACGTACCCCAATGAATCAAAATTATACGGTATAATATGAACAATATGAGCATCCTAGGGACTGTCCCTTAGAGTCTCAGTTATGTCTTCAGCAGATAGTTGCTGTCTGGCTGCATGCGGACTGCCCTGGATAATGGCATCAGCAGTCAATGTGTTAAGCTGGCATCCTGTAGAATGTCAAATCTGTGTCCCTCTTCATGGGGCCATGGTGTCCTGACTGTTATCCTGTAGAGAGTTCCTGGCTGTGATTTTGTAAAGTCTCGCTGATTCAGAGCGGTAGAAATCCCTTTTTATAGCCACATCTGTGGTTCAGGTCATCATCCGCATGTCAAGTGGAGGTGGGAGGAGTTTATTTCTCATTGTCAGATTATTTAATCAGTCTGCATAGTTCGACCTTCTCTGTTTTGCAGGTCAACAAAGTAGCTGGCCTGGTTCAATGTGAAGTCAACATATTAACAAACATCAATTGCTAATTACCCTATGTCCCTGTTCTTTAAAGATAGCAGGCGATGAGCTGCAGCAAATGGCAACTCAAAAGTCAACATCCAGGCTCATACCATACGAACCTTTGTTTCTAGACCAACCAAAGAAACACATATCAATTCAATAATCAACATAAAGATAACAGCCTATGTCAATTAGCCTACTGAAAACAGACTTCTGGATAATTAAGATTAAATGCTGTGTCGTCACAGCACTCATTAGTTGTATTAATTGCACCTCTTTGAGTGTGTGGACAGGTGTCTTTTATACAGGTAACGAGTTCAATCACACTCTCCAACCTCTCCACCATGGCTAAGACCAAAGAGCTGTCTAATGACACCAGGGACAAAATTGTAGACCTGCACAAGGCTGGGTTGTGCTACAGGATAATAGGCAAGCAGCTTGGTGAGAAGGCAACAACTGTTGGCACAATTATTAGAAAATGGAAGAAACACAAGATGACTGTAAATCTACCTCTGTCTGCGCCTCCATGCAAGATCTCCCTTCATGGGGTAAGGATTCTGAGAAAGGTCAGGAAACGGCCCACAACTACACGGGACGACCTGCTCAGTGAACTGAAGAGAGCTGGGACCACAACCTCAAACATTACCACTAGTAACACACTACAACGTCATGGATTAAAATCCTGCAGGTCACGCAAGGTCCCCCTGCTCACGCCAGCACATGTCCAGTCACTTTTGAAGTTCACCAGTGACCATCTGGATGATCCAGTGGAGGCATGGGAGAAGGTCATGTGGTCAGATGAGACCAAAATAGAACTTTATTGTATCAACTTGCCTTGTTTGGAGGACTAAGGATGAGTATTATCCCAAGAACAACATCCCACCCATGAAGCATGGTGGGGAAAACCTACTTTGGGGGTCATTTTCTGCACAGGGCTACTGCACTGTATTGAAAGGAAGATGGATGGGGTTATGTATCACAAGATTTTGCTGACAACCTCCTTCCCTCAGTAAGAGCATTGAAGATGGGACATGGCTGTATCTTCCAGCTTGACAATGACCCGAAACACACAGCCAGGGCAAGGAAGGAGTTGCTCCAAAAGGACCATTTCAAGGTCCTGGAGTGGCCTAATTAAACATTAATAGTCCTAAGTAGATGAAGGCACTTCGTAAAAGATACGACAACCTATAGCCCAACGTGTAGTAAATTTGATAGGGCAAATGAAGCGATCCAACAGAATAAATTTAAAAGAATATAATTTTATTGAAATATATTAAAACATTATTAAAAACAGCAGAATAGTGACAAAACAGGAATGCTGAGCTGATGAAGGGAGGGTAAATAATAAATAATGCACTTGGAGAATGGGGTATAATAAAAGTTGTGACCCCCCCCCCCTCCATAGCAAGATGACCAAACTCTCTATATAATGCAGTACGTGAATATTAATACAAGAAAAAGCATCCACTATATGGCGGTGGTCTCAGTAGGGGATTACAGAATCCAGATAAGGTTACAGGATATCAGAATACACTATATATCCCATATTGTGGTTGGCAGTAGATATATCCTAGAGCTGCAGTGCTGCAAAACCTCATATAATAAGGTGGTACCCTAGAAAAGAATAACCAAATACAAGTTCAAGTAAAAGATGTGAGATACTGTAAAAGGAGAGGTAGAGCCGCCACAACGGATGAGCTAAATGTCCCCTCACCCCGACGCTCGTTTAGCTGCCAGCTTCACATGTAGAATTTATAATAGGAGATGTTTGGGACTTTTATAAAGTGTCCGAAGAGAAGTAAAAGATTAAAAAAAAAAAGGAAAACGGGCATCACCTAATCGCTGGAATCAAATACTGACCTCCACCATCTTGTACCGTGCATGCGTCACTATTGAAGCCGGCGATTTGATGTAGCTGTCATATATATGTGATGTCATGGCTGCAAGTTCAGCAAGGACCGCCAGCGCAAGAGGGCCAGGAGATTTAACAGATATCAGTAAAAAAACAAATATATATATATATATATATATATATATATATATATATATATATATATATATATATATACACTCACTGGCCACTTTATTAGGTACACCTGTCCAACTTCTTGTTAACACTTAATTTCTAATCAGCCAATCACATGGCGGCAACTCAGTGCATTTAGGCATGTAGACATGGTCAAGACAATCTCCTGCAGTTCAAACCGAGCATCAGTATGGGGAAGAAAGGTGATTTGAGTGCCTTTGAACGTGGCATGGTTGTTGGTGCTAGAAGGGCTGGTCTGAGTATTTCAGAAACTGCTGATCTACTGGGATTTTCACGCACAACCATCTCTAGGGTTTACAGAGAATGGTCCGAAAAAGAAAAAAAATCCAGTGAGCGGCAGTTCTGTGGGCGGAAATGCCTTGTTGATGCCAGAGGTCAGAGGAGAATGGGCAGACTGGTTCGAGCTGATAGAAAGGCAACAGTGACTCAAATCGCCACCCGTTACAACCAAGGTAGGCCTAAGAGCATCTCTGAACGCACAGTGCGTCGAACTTTGAGGCAGATGGGCTACAGCAGCAGAAGACCACACCGGGTACCACTCCTTTCAGCTAAGAACAGGAAACTGAGGCTACAATTTGTACAAGCTCATCGAAATTGGACAGTAGAAGATTGGAAAAACGTTGCTTGGTCTGATGAGTCTCGATTTCTGCTGCGACATTCGGATGGTAGGGTCAGAATTTGGCGTAAACAACATGAAAGCATGGATCCATCCTGCCTTGTATGGAGCATCTTTGGGATGTGCAGCCGACAAATCTGCGGCAACTGTGTGATGCCATCATGTCAATATGGACCAAAATCTCTGAGGAATGCTTCCAGCACCTTGTTGAATCTATGCCACGAAGAATTGAGGCAGTTCTGAAGGCAAAAGGGGGTCCAACCCGTTACTAGCATGGTGTACCTAATAAAGTGGCCGGTGAGTGTATGTATATATATATATATAGTAGCATGGCTAAAGGGTGTGTAGTCGATGGGAGGTATGTGCCATGTAAGTGCCTTGTTGCCGTAATGTAGCCTGGTGTATTTCTGTATTGTATATAATCATGTATATATATCTGCTTCAGGACCTGTGGTGATGTCAGACCACATGGCTAATCATGTGATGGGTTACTGGGTGTGGTTAGCTCTATTTAAGACAGGCAAATGCTCTACACAAGAGATATGTGTGGAGGTGAAGCCCTCCTGAGTGTGTTAAGGCTACAAGAGTGAGCCTGGTGGACTGGACGCTTTGTTTTCCTTTTCCTGAACTTAAGGCTATTTTGTTTGCTGTTATTTTTCCATGTGGTTTATGACGCAATAAACCCTCTGAACTTTAAAGGAACGTGCCCCATCGCACCCGAGTGAGTGACATCCCTACAATTGGTGGTAGACGTGCGGGCAGCGTTCCCAGCGGAGACAAAAAGTCTGGTATTGAATGTCCTGGTTCAAGTCTGTTGTAAGCCAGCCGGGGAAAATGGAGGAACTGCTGAAACACTTGGTCCAGTCGCAGAGCCAGCAGGAGCAACGGCAGCAAGAGACCAACAGGCTGTTGATGCAGCAGATACAACAGAGCCAGCAGCAGATGCATCTTCTGGCAACCACCATCCAGGGCAAGTCGAGTGCCCCAACCCCAGGTTTGGCTGATGACACCCACGTCCGGAAGACGGTAAGACGCGCATTGCAAAAAATGACTCCCGGGGATGATGTTGAGGCCTTCCTGACGGTGTTTGAGAGGGTCGCTGAGAGGGAAAAACTCCCACCAGAGCAGTGGGCAGAGGTACTGGCGCCATACCTGACGGGAGAACCCCAGAAGGCGTACTATGATTTGACCTTGCAGGATGCCAAGGAGTATGACAAATTGAAAGTCGAGATTCTCGCATGTTTGGGGGTGACACTGACTGTCAGGGCACAGCGAGTTCACAGCTGGGCCTATCACCGGGACAAACCGCCTCGCTCTCAAATGTTTGATCTGTTGCACCTGGTCCAGAAATGGCTGCAGCCAGAGTCGTGTACACCTGCACAGATGGTGGAACGGGTAATGATGGATCGGTTTGTGCATTCCCTCCCGAGGTCCATACAGACTTGGGTTGCCCAGGGTGATCCCCAGAATGCCGACGAACTGATCGGACTGGTCGAGAGATACCAAGGGATGGAAGGCTCCTTTGGGAGGCAGCCCATGCCGTACTGGGGGTCCCAGAAAGTTGCTGAGTCCCAAAAAGGGGTGGCGCGTCCAAGGTCACAAAGGGCGGGGGAGGTGGTGCCCAAGGTCCCTACGGGTGATATTATTTGCTGGAAGTACCACGGGCCAGGACATATAGCTGCCCGTTGTTCCCAGACCACTGAGCAGATGGACTGCAGCATGGGACGCCGTTGTTCATACTATGCGTATCCTGCCTGCAGTGTGAACTCTCCGCCCAACGAGGGACCTCAAGCGTGTCACGTAAAGGTGAACGGTCGAGCAGCAACGGCGCTGTTAGACTCAGGGAGCTTAGTGACCCTGGTGAGGGCCACTTTCCCGCTCCACCTGCTCCCGGGAAAGAAGGTCGGCGTGGGGTGCATACATGGTGATGCCAAGGACTACCCTTTGACCAGGGTGGACATTGAAACGGCATGTGGCACGGAGACCCACATAGTCGGCGTCGTGCAGGACTTGTTGCACCCTATAATTATTGGCCGGGATTTCTGTTTGTTTTGGGATTTGTGGGGAAAAGGTTCTGAGGTCGCTAGCAAGAGTAGGGAACCAATGAACCCTAAAAAGGTTTCGCCACACCCAGAGACAGACAGGTTTCCTTTTTGTGTTCTGGTTGGGGATGAGGAGGAAGTGTCCCCTACATCTGACATTCTGGAGTTAGAGGTAACCGGGGAAAATTTTGGGACTGCCCAACATAGGGACCCCACTCTGAGGGAAGCCTTTAATAATGTCACGGTTATTGACGGGGTGGTACAGGAGCCGGGAGCAGACACAAGATTTCCCAATTTTCTGATAAGGGGGGAGTTGTTGTACCGGGTCACGAAAATAAGGGAGGAGTTGGTAGAGCAGTTGATAGTGCCGGGTCCGTACAGAAGGAAGGTGTTGGACATGGCCCATTCACACATCTTGGGTGGACACCTAGGAGTGGAAAAAACGCAGGAACGGGTTGTGCAGAGGTTCTATTGGCCTGGGTGTCACCGGGAAATAGTGAACTATTGCAGGTCCTGCCCTACATGTCAGTTAACTGCTCCCACTCCTCATTTCCGGAACCCTCTTGTGCCCCTGCCCATTATTGAGGTGCCGTTCGAGAGAATTGCCATGGACTTGGTCGGTCCCTTAGTTAAATCAGCCCGGGGCCATCAGTATATATTAGTCATCCTGGACTATGCCACACGCTATCCTGAGGCAATTCCTCTGAGAAATTCTTCCTCGAAGAGTATAGCCCGCGAGTTGGTCCATGTCTTTTCCCAGACAGGTCTGCCGAAGGAAATCCTGACTGATCAGGGGACACCTTTCATGAGCAAGGTGATGAGGGAGTTGTGCAAAGCCCTGAAAATCTCCCAGTTGAGGACCTCGGTGTACCATCCCCAGTCAGATGGCCTTGTTGAGAGATTTAACAAGACCCTGAAGAGCATGCTGAGAAAAGCTATAGAGAAAGACGGAAGAGACTGGGATTGTCTCTTACCCTATCTGATGTTTTCCATTCGTGAAGTTCCACAGGCCTCCACAGGGTTCTCACCGTTTGAGCTTCTATATGGCCAACATCCGCGAGGACTCCTGGATATAGCCAAGGAAACCTGGGAAGCCGAAGTCACGCCCCACAGAAGCGTCATTGAGCATGTGGCCCAGATGCAGCAGAGGATTGCAAAGGTGATGCCTATTGTGAAAGAACACCTCCTCCAGGCACAAGAAGCTCAGGCCAGAGTCTACAACCGGTCTGCAAGAGTGAGGCAGTTCAATCCGGGAGACCGAGTTCTTGTGTTAGTTCCGACGGTGGAGAGCAAGTTCTTGGCCAAATGGCAAGGGCCATATGAGGTTGTCGAGAAGCTTGGGGAAGTAAATTATAAAATTCACCAACCAGGAAGACGGAAACCATTCCAAGTATACCATGTCAACCTCATCAAGCCGTGGCAAGATAGAGAGCCGACAGTAACTCCATCGCTGTTAAGCAACCCAGAAGGTGAGGTTGGAGCGGTTACTATAGCGGAGACGCTATCAAAGACCCAGAAACAGCAGTGCCGGGAGTTACTCCAGAAAAACAGGGACCTGTTTTCAGAGTTGCCAGGACACACAAAGGTCATAGAGCACGAGGTCCTAACAGAGCCACATGTGCGAGTGAACATGAAGCCCTATCGTATTCCTGAGGCTCGTCGAGAAGTTATCTCCAAGGAAGTGGAATGTATGTTGAAGCTTGGAGTCATTGAGGAATCCAAGAGCGGTTGGTCGAGTCCTATTGTCCTGGTCCCAAAACCTGATGGAGAGTGGAGGTTTTGCAACGACTATCGGAAGTTGAATGAGGTCTCCAAGTTTGACGCTTATCCCATGCCCCGCGTTGATGAGCTCATCGAAAGGCTTGGGCCCGCCAGGTACATAACCACCTTGGATTTGACGAAGGGGTATTGGCAGATCCCCATGGCACAGGAAGCCAAGGAGAAGACGCCGTTTTCTACACCAGATGGATGTTTCCAGAATGTCCGGATGCCGTTTGGCCTACAGGGAGCTCCGGCGACCTTTCAGAGGGCTATGGATAGAATCCTTGCACCCCACAAGGCATACGCTGCTGCGTACCTGGATGATATCGTCATCTTTAGCCCGGGCTGGGAGAGTCATCTGGAAAAGGTCCAAGCGGTGTTTGATGCTATAAGAGAGGCCGGATTTACAATAAACCCGAAGAAGTGTGCCTTGGGTAAAGAAGAAGCTAAGTACCTTGGATACATAGTGGGTCGTGGAGAAATAAAACCCCAAATCAGTAAAGTGGAGGCAATTCAAACATGGCCAAAACCAGTTTCCAAGAAGCAAGTTAAAGTCTTCCTGGGAATCGTGGGATATTACAGGAGGTTCATCCCAAACTTCGCCACGATGGCTGCGCCTCTGACTGACCTGTTAAAAGGGACAAAATCAGTAATGGTTAAGTGGTCCGAAGAAACAGAGTCAGCCTTCCAAGAAACGAAAGAGGCTTTGTGTAAGCAACCCGTTCTGATGGCTCCAGACTTTAATAAAGAATTTATTCTTCAGACAGATGCCTCAGATGTTGGGGTAGGAGCAGTCCTTTCCCAAGAGCTACATGGGGAGGAGCATCCTGTTCTCTATCTGAGTAGAAAGCTGTCTTCATCTGAAAAGAACTACTCAGTCGTGGAAAGAGTGTCTGGCCATAAAGTGGGCGGTGGACACGTTACGGTACTATCTGCTGGGTCGTAAATTCAGACTAATATCTGACCATGCCCCACTTAGATGGATGAGGGAAACAAAGGGTAGAAATGCTAGGGTCACCCGTTGGTTCTTAGCCCTGCAGGACTTCAGTTTCCATGTGGAACATAGGGCCGGAAAGCTGCACGGTAATGCGGATGCCCTATCAAGAATCCCTTGTTTAGTGGGGAAAAGTGCCAAGCCCCACGGCTTTAGGCAGAGGGGGGAGGTATGTAGCATGGCTAAAGGGTGTGTAGTCGATGGGAGGTATGTGCCACATAAGTGCCTTGTTGCCGTAATGTAGCCTGGTGTATTTCTGTATTGTATATAATCATGTGTATATATATCTGCTTCAGGACCTGTGGTGATGTCAGACCACATGGCTAATCATGTGATGGGTTACTGGGTGTGGTTAGCTCTATTTAAGACAGGCAAATGCTCTACACAAGAGATATGTGTGGAGGTGAAGCCCTCCTGAGTGTGTTAAGGCTACAAGAGTGAGCCTGGTGGACTGGACGCTTTGTTTTCCTTTTCCTGAACTTAAGGCTATTTTGTTTGCTGTTATTTTACCATGTGGTTTATGACGCAATAAACCCTCTGAACCTTAAAGGAACGTGCCTCCTGTGTGTCAGCCATCGCACCCGAGTGAGTGACATCCCTACAATATATATATATATATATATATATATATATATATATATATATATATATATATATATATATATATATATATATATATATATAATATATTTTGTCCTTTTTCTTAAAATCTGTGACAATCCCTTTAGGAGAGCGCATTGACAATATTAACCTCACATAAGCAATATTCTACATGGACCATTGCAGCACTTGGTAGTGCGGATCAGAATATTGCAGAAATGGCGGGCAGCTCTTGCACCTGGTGAGATGCGGATGGGCATGCAATGCTATGTATATATTTTTTTTTTCTTAAGCATGGTCTGAATGTATTGAATGGCTCCTTCCTTTCTTCTAACTGGTTCTTCTCCATTATGGCTTCCCGTCCAGCCAGCAGTCATCACAGTGATGAGACTCCATGTATGATGTGCTATCTTAAGCCTTCTGTAAACCCTTAAGTGGTGCATTTACAGTAGTAGCGGTAGTAGCACAACCACTTTACCTTTCATCCCATCTCATTACCTTCTTTATGGGGCTGTGACTGGGTCCCTTGGAGGAGACACACCTTATGGGAAGGGTCACTCTGATTCTCGTAGAGCAGCATTTCTCCGTGTAGAAGGTGTCTGTAGGGAAGCGGCTCCTCTGTCGGACATGTGAGCAGATGGGCTTTACGTCACTTTCTCACTTGCAGCATGTGAGCGTGAAATGTGGGCTTGTGTCACTTAGTGTTACCCAAGAGCAAAGGCGAAAAAAGGAACTTTGTGAAGCTTGTCTTCCTTGCTGAGACATCCATATAACAGCCATGAAATGCACATTGCTCCGGCCGCCCCTAGGCCTCTTCATTTAGGTTGGATGACTGTCACTTTGTGCTGTGACCGCCGTCAGGGGTTGTTTTTGAAGGGAAATGCTTTGGAACATGTAAAGAAGTTTTCGTTGTGCTACAGGGACTTTATATCCTGTCCTGCTACCATAATTGTATCCCGGGGAGTTATCAAGGCCAGAACACTACAACACTTGCTTCCTTTGGATCAGAGTGCACCATGGAGCAGCACCTAGCCTTAATAAAGAAAGTGAGCGCTACCTCCGCCGTCAAGTCTGTGCTCGATGTGGCCGATAACCTCCAGCTTAGTCTGAGTGCCGAGCCCACCGCAGAAGAAATCGGGCTGAGCAGCGGTGATCAGCAGTCCTCTGCCCTAATCCTTGGGTATGTATGAGCAGTTGTTGGCATGTTTCTATTATATGTGCCGCAGTTCTCTGCCCTTCTGTATGTGCTGATGACCTTGTGTTCGTCTCTCATGCCGAGTTAACCAGCTGTGTCTCAGTTTGATCTGTCTTTTGGGAAAGTTGGGTGAAACCGCTATGGTCCCATTGCAGCTTTTTTGCTCCTGGGTTGCAGGTCTACATGTGACGTCAGGCATTACCCTAGTAATTAATTACGGCTTTGCATGTCATTTAACACTGATTTCTAGACACCGCAATGTTTAGGCAAAGATTCCAGCAGAATTGTAAAATCCGCTTATTAATATTGTGGCGCCACATATTGGCTACACTAGTCAGAGGTGTGTGCTTGGTGAGGACCAGTCCTGCACGCCGATATGTCGCCCACAGAGGCATGATGTCTCTGTAATGCCCTCGCATCCTGCCTGATCCATAAATGCTGCAGATACAGCTGTGACTTGGGACAGGCACAGACCTCTGCGTTGGCATCTGACTACATGCCAGTAGTCTTACAGGCTGAACGCCTCACCGTGCGAGCTCGCACAAGGAGTGTTGCTGTATAGTGCTGAGCCGGCGGGTAGTGACGCGCTTCAGGCATGTACTGCCCAGTGATCCTGCCGGCTCAGCACTATAACACGGCAGCACATGTGGCCTCATACAGGGAGGCGCTCAGGCTACAGGCATGTTTACTGTGCCATGTCCCAAGTCACGGCTATAACCACGCGTTTTTGGGATTTAGGCAGCAAGCCGAATGCAGAGGGGCTCTTTACAGACAATTGTCACTCCTACGTGGGCGACATTTCGACTTGCGGACCTGGACTGGTCAGCACTAAGTGCACACCTCTAGGACTAGTTCAGCTAATTAGAATATATGGTGCCACAATATTAAAAAGCTGATTTTTTACGACCATGTTGGAATTTTTGACAAAAGTCGTCAGAAGTCGCTAACGTCAGTGGGATCGTCTGACAGTTTTATTGTGCATGGACCTCCCAACTCTTCCTCCAATAGATGAAATCTGAGAAGAGAAATGGATCCTTGGATTTTTCCCTAGAGATAAACTGCAGTTAGAGGAGTCGCACAGAGAACACCGGAGCGCTGCTGCTCTATAGATTATACAATATATTGGAAGCTGGTGGCGCCAGTTACATTATAGGATCTGTGTCATTAGAGACAGCCTGTTTCAGAAAGTGATTCTGCGTGCCATCCAGGGCTGTGGAGTCAGTACACCAAACCTCCGACTCCTTCATTTCCATGACTCTGACTCCACAGCCCTGGTGCCATCAGTGGACCACCCTGGATTAGTGATGGACGAACGTGCTTGGATTAGACGTTATCCGACCATGCTCGGGTGCTAGCCGAGTGTTTTCGGCGTGTTCGAAAGCATTAAGTTACTTATCGGTAACAGCATTTTTCGGAGGCCCATGACAGCACCACGAACCAAGGGTGCTGTCATTGGAGTCTGAATAAAAATATGTTTGAATCCCCGCGGCTGTTAGGCAATAACAAACAGCATGCCGAATATACTCGGTTAGCACACGAGCACGCTCGGATAAATCCAAACACGTTCACTCATCACTTCCCTGGATCCTATTCACGACACATCTCTGACAAGTAGAGGGCAAGTCCACAACCGGCAACTCAATTCCAGGAAAAAAGTACTATTACGGGGTCACTATTTGGATAACTTAATAGTTTTTTGTTATAAAAAGACAGCTTAGAGACAGCCATAATGGGAGCTGCATGTATGTAGCACATCTCCATGTTGGCTCATACAGGTGCAGAGCAGGAGATCTCCCCAATGTGATATTAGGTATTAATAAGGCACATTACCAGCGGCTATCCTCCCCTGTGTAACCCTGGGGAGGTTGTGATCATCGGAAGTCATTTGCAGGTGTTTGCACTATATTAAAATCCACAAGTACTCTGCGCGGATACTGCAGCCATCACCGGCTGGAATTTCACCTGCTTTCTATGACTATACACCCAAGTGCATAGATCTGTATGTACTAATCCTCCTTATCCAAACAACTATGTTAATGGCCTCTGATTAGTCGGAGATCCCAGCACACCTGTCAGCCAGCTTTTACTTAATGGGGAATACCGATTCCCAGGTTTTCGGAAGTGCCCTGATGTGAAGTACAATGGTGTGTATGTGAGTACATATAATATATGTGTGTTTGTGGCTGTTGCTCTCTAATACCTGCTGCTTATGTGCAGACCTCAGCGTTGTCTTAGGGGTACGTGATGCATTTCAGACAAGGTTGAGCAGAGGATATCGACAATGTAATTTATGGAGAGGACTAATGACTTAAAGGGAATCTGTCACCCCTTTTTTTCGATCTGAGATAAAATGAGCTCTGCATTATAGCAGTACCTTTCATATCCCCTGATTCCACACCTTTGCTGAGAAAATACCTTTGCAATCTCTCCGGCGTCCTATGTAAATTACCCCGGTCCGATGGGCGGGGCCTATTCGCCGTCTCCCCCCACCTCCTGCCTTGCTCTACGCATTTCTATTTCCTGCGTTGGCGTTGTTTGCCTGTGCATTGAAGTGTCCTCTCGCGTGTGCGCAGTATGTTTTGCATAAAACTCATTATTGCCCATGTGCCAGCATTTTTACGTTCTGTGCCCCGGAAGTCTTTCCATGCAAAGTTTGTTTTGCATCCAGGAAAGCAAGATTTCCACAGCAATACTTCCGGGGCACAGAGCATAGGGTAAAAAGCCGGCGCATGCGCAGTAGTAATTTTATGCTTTGATCACAGTTGGGCAAAGCATACTGCGCAGGCGCTAGAGGCCAATTCAATGCGCACGCGCAGAAACTGTATGGGATCTGTGCTATTCACAGATCTCGTTACGTCCAGCACGCTGAGGAGCGGGGGGAGAGATGGTGAAGAGGCCCTGCCCATCGGACCGGACCGGGGTAATTTACATAGGACGCCGGAGAGATTACAAAGGTATTTTCTCAGCAAAGGTGGGGAATCGGCGGGATACGGAAGGTACTGCTGTAATGCAGAGCTCATGCTAAATTAAGCCATATTTTTTTTTTTATCTCAGATCGAAAAAAAGGGGTGACCGGTTCCCTTTAATCTTCACGTGTTTATTTCCTGCCCTCCATTACTAACCTAAGCCAGGCATCGTACTCACTCTGTAAATGCTTGTGGCTACAAACCCACAACTATTTTAAATAACTATGTAGTTTTTCTAGTTTCAGAAACTTTCTTGTATCAAGGTATTTTTAACAAGTCAAAAAAAATGAACCAGCACAGCCTGAAAGCAGATAGTGGTGCCAGCCCACAGGTTGTAACGTAGAAACCTATGATCCAGAAAAAATGGGCCACACGATGTAGAATCTACATCAAGAAATAGATATGTTTATTGGCCCATGTGAACGGGTTTAGGAAAAATTAGCTGTTGTCAAGCAAAGGCAGCGTGTATTATTGGGTTTTCATGTGATATACCAACACAGCATAGCAAGTATTTCAGAAGTGTAAAGGAAAAGATATATATGGTTTTCTAATTATTGAAAAAGTATAAATCTGAAAATTGTAACGTGCATTTGTATTCAGCCCCCTGTAGTCTGATACTCCTTAAAAAAAAAAATATATATATATATATATATATATATATATATATATATATATATATATATATATATATATATATATATAAAAATTCATGGCTAAGAGGTATTTTTGAGAAACGGCATGATGAAAAGTAAGTGTTGTCCAGTCTAAATCGTCTGTAGTCAATCTGTGTGGCTGCAGACTTCTGGATCCCCTGCACACGCTCTGCGCTGCAGGGCTTCGCTGGTTTCTGAGCTCTAACTGGAGGATTGTGTATACTCTGTGCAAGAGCCTGTCCAGTGGGCGCGATCTCGCTCCATATACTTACATGGAGCAAAGCCATGCCCTCTAGTTGTCCACACCCACTGGATGGCCACATCTCTAGTTAAAGCGCGGCCTCGCACAATACAAGTGTATGGAGTGAGGCTGCACCCATTGGCCACATATCTTATATGCCATCCGGTCCCAGCTCAGAAACTGGCAAAGCCTCGCAGTGCGTGCGCTGGGGGGGATTCATAAGTCTGCAGTTACACACAGTCAGTCACAAAGAATGACTGCAGGCTTAACAGTTTGGACAACCTCTTTAAGGAACACACCAGACAGGTCAAGGATAAAGTACTAGAGAAGAGTAAAGGAGTGTTAGGTTATATGAAAAAAGGTGCCAAAATCTGTCCATGGGACATCTATTAGCCTCATATTTCACAAATCTGACCTTTTATGGAAGAGTGTCGGTAAGAAAGGCATTTTTGAAAGAAAGCCATAAGTCCTGTTTTGCAGTTTGCAAAAACCCTAGTAGGGGGACACCATTTGCAGTGGGAAAAAAAGGTGCTCTGTTCAGATGAGACCAAAGTAGAACTTTTTGTTGTAAATGCAAAACAGTGTGTGGCAGAAAACTGACTGCACATTACTCTGCAAACATCATCCCCACCAGCAGCCAGGTGGTGGGAGAGCAGTGCAGTTTGGAAGAGAGAACATGGACAATCCCTTTAATGAGTGCTGGGGGTTGACTTCTTGGAGCGAGGCTCTGAATTTGTTGAACATGCAAGTTGTTGTTTTTTTGTTTATAACAGCCACAGAACACAGTATATACTACTGATGAATTGCTGAGGGTTACAGACCAGGGCCGTCTTCCGTGAAAATTCTGTGGAAGGCATCCTCCTGCACGCAGACTGTGTAATCCTGCCCTGTGCATTTATTTGTCTTTTTTCTGCTTTTTGTAAACTTTAGTCCATTTTCCATTGAGCAGGCCGACATAAATTGCTACTTGGTTGTAGTAGTTGAGACTGCGACTATTTTATTTCTATGGTAACAATTGTATTTTTTTCTTTAAGGAATGAAGACCTAAAGCAGATGTTGGAAAGTAACAAAGACTCTGCAAAGCTGGAAGCGATGAAGAGAGTGGTTGGGGTACGGTTCCATTATCTGTAGTAGTGATCTGTGTTTTATGATAATTTAGGCTTTGACTTTACAGACACATTTTTTCAAATACGTATAAAAATGTTGTTCTGCTGGTAAAAGCACAAGTTCATCAGAAAACGATTAAAAAAAAAAAATCTCTCCATTCCCACTATATATTGTGGAAGCTCCTCAACAGCCGGTGCTCCATCCAGTGAGTCCCCTCATATAACAGATACATCGTCCTCCCGCTCGGAAGGAGAAAACCTCCAGTTCTTTATTCCAAAAGTATTATAAAGTATCCACGTGCAATTGTAGCCTGTGAAGATATTTTAAAGACTTTTCAATTCTGAAATAAAGAATTAGAAGTTTCATCCTTTTGAGCTGGTGTTGTTTTATGGTAAGGCATAAGTATCTTTGTAGCCGACTGTGGCACTATGGGCCACGGGATGCACATTTTATACGTGATCACCTTCTTGGCGGTCCTCACTTCTGTGCAGTGATTACACGTCCTGCACTTGCACAAGTATAAGGGATTCTGTAGAAAAATAGCAGAAATTAAAAGGTGGCCCTCACTGTCCCATAAAATAGTGTTATTGAAAACCAACTTTGCACCATGGATGCAGGATTATGTGAGCTACATGCAGGACGACAGCCATTTTGCTTCACATTGGTGTGGTGTGACGTACCGCAGTAAAGCACCGCCTTTTATAGGGGATGGCTTTCACATTTTTTTGAGAAAAAACATGTTAACTAAGTACCGTATATTATTTTCATGTGCGATGCTATTTACTGCAGGTTATTTAATCATTGTTTCTATCTTTGTTTTTGTTTTTTCCGATGTAATAAAAACATCAAATGATGGTCATCTTTTGACAGTGGCATATAAAAAAACCCACTTCCACAAATTCCCTATTACATTATAAGAGGACCTGAAGAAGAGATTTTTGAGCAGGGGTTTCTCAGGTCCAGTACTAGACACTGAGGAAAGCACTTTTGTTATAGTGTATTGCATTTTAACCCCTTTAACTTCTTCTTGCACTCTGATTTAAGAGTAAATCCCTGTTAGGTTGCTCATATTTTCAGTGGGCTCAGTACATATCAAGCAAGTGACGGCTGTATTTTACAGTCGACATCTACTCGTAATAACAATGACTAGAGCTAGCTCCGATCACTGTTGTTTAGCCATTTAATTGCCTTTGTCAGTCAGTGCCAGCAGCATTTAAATGGTCAGGTTGTCAGTGCGTGCATCACTGGCCATCTTCCCTAAGAAATGCAATGCGATCGTGGGGTGCTAATGAGTTGCTACTGCAGCAGAGGGATGCCATCGTGAACCTCCAAAGAAGTTTGGCTTCACAGGAGATCTCAAATAATCTCAAGTCCCCTGGGGTCCTAAAAAATGGCCAGCATTATTATTACCGTAATTGCAAATAACAAATATATACAAGCTTAAATCCCTTCCTTTTTCCCTAATTCAAAAACAAAAAAATGTGACTGATGAACCCCGCATCTCGCCACCCCGCCTGCAGTCATTATTGCGTCAGACGGATCACATAATCTCCCCACTTTCACCATGTAACGTTCTGCATCCCTTAGGAACATGTAAGATGATTATTATTTATTTATATAGCACCATTGAGTCCATGATGCTGTACATGAGAAGGGGTTACCTCCAAATTACAGATATCACTTACAGTAAGCAAACTAATACTGATACAGAGGGAAGAGGACCCTGCCCTTGTGGGCTTATATTCTACAGGATGGTGGGGAAGGAGACAGTAGGTCGAGGGTTGCAGGAGCTCCGGTGTTGGTGAGGTGGTAGTTTCGGTAGTGGTGAGGAGGCAGCGGGGTCAGTGCAGGCTGTAGGCTTTCCTGAAGAGGTGGGTTTTCAGGTTCCGTCTGAAGGATCCGAATGTGGTTGATAGTCGGACATGTTGGGGCAAAGAATTCCAGGGATTGGGGATATTCGGGAGAAGTCTTGGAGGCGGTTGGGTGAGGAGCGAATTAGTGTGAAGGAGACCTTGGGAGGACCAGAGATTACATGAGGGAAGATCAGTTCAGATCCGTTAAGATCAGTTTGATCAGAAGATCAGTTTGGCACAGTTTTACACAGACACCCCCTGTCCACACGGGCACAGGGAGTGAGAAGATGTCGCCCACGCAGTTACTGACGTGGCACCACACTCATTCACAACCCTGAGAGGCCACTCTCACTAGCACCAGTGAAACAGCATGCTGCCAGCCCAGTAGGACTGCCACCAGTTCCTTGTTAGATGTAAGCCCAGTCCGTTAACTGGATTATATTTAACCAGAAACCAGCCAAGGTAGCATGGATAGTTAAACCGAGAAATGGACGTGTGGATTCATGGATTGAGATAAGAAAGCAGCTCAAGGTTATATTATATTTCTAATCTCCTTTAGTCTATCAAAGGAAAAATAAGTTACAGGTATCGAAATAAACCAAAGTTAGGAATTTTTCTTTAACAACTTAAATAATAAAAAGTATACAGCATGTGTGTGTATGTATATGTGTAATATATCAAGCCATACATGATTTGGGATGATGCTGACACTTTCCCCAAGCTGACGCAGAATTTTGCAGAATATCTGTATGTAAATCCTGAGCATGGCACCACTGTCATTTGTATATCCTGTATCTTGCAGCATATACAGCTCTGGCAAAAATTAAGAGACCACTGCAAAATGTTCAGTTTGTCTGAGTTTTCCCTTTATAGGTACCATTTATACTCGAGTATAAGCCGACCCGAGTATTTGCTGAGGCACCTACTTTTTTGCCACGGAAAACTGGGTAAGCTTATTGACTCAAGTATAAGCCGGGTATGTATTGTCCCCTCATCCCTGTCCTGCCATGTGTGGCTCCCCCGGTCTCCTAGCTGTATGCATGGCTGGGCATCCTCCCCCTTCTATGCATGTTCTCCCCGTCATACTCGCCCTCCTCGTGTGGTCCTGAACGTCCCTGCATCTCTGTTGTTCCGGCTGCAGCTCTCCTCCTCTCTGCTCAGCAGTCACATGGTATCGCTCATTAAGGTAATGAATATGCGCTCCATGCCTATGGGAGTGGAGGCGTACATATATATTACCTTAATGAGCGGTGCCACATTACAACTGAGCAGAGGAGAGGAGAGCTGCCGGCACCAGGACAACCGAGATGCAGGGATGTGCAGGACCACGTGAGGAAGGTATGATGTCACAGCCGCCGGCTCCTGCCACTGCTCCCCCGCCGGCTTTCTGGCAATGACTCGTGTATAAGCCAAGGGGGGTGTTTTCAGCACAAAAAATGGGCTGAAAATCTCGGCTTATACACTAGTATATATGGTATATTTTTGAGTAAAATATAAATTGTTCTTTTCTTCTATAAACTTCTGACAACATGTCTCCGAATTTCCAAGCAATAATTTTTTTATTTTTTTTCTGAAAAAGAAAAATGGTCAAAATTTAAAAAAAAGAAAACCGTTCTATCGACCTCAAATAATGCAAAGAAAACAAGTTTATAATTATTTAGAAACAACAATACTAATGCTTTACCTCAGGAAGAGTTCAGAATCAATATTTTTTGGAATAACCATGATTTTTAATCACAGCTTTCATGCGTCTTGGCATGCTTTCCACCAGTCTTTCACACTGCTTCTGGCGCAAAAATTTAAGCAGTTCTTTGTTTGGTGGCTTGTGACTATCCATCATCCACTTGATTACATTCCAGAGGTTTTCAATGGGGTTCAGGTCTGGAGATTGGGCTGCCCATGACAGGGTTTTGATGTGGTGGTCTCAGAGCTGTATATAATGGGGGGCTTGATAGGGACCACCACAGCCAAGGATGCTATTGTCTATTTAATTTAACTTTTTTTTTTTTTACTTTGCTGTTTATTTTTCCCAGACCTTCATAAAAACTTTTCCAGACACAACTCATCTGCAGAGTTTACAACAAAGACACAATTTACTTCTCATATTTCCAGCACCGTCCCCATCTATTCCCAACCTGCACAAACTCCTCATCCTGCTGAAACCTCAGTGCTAAGCCTACTGCTGTATTTCCTTTCTGGCACTTGCTAAGTGGGATGGTACTGGTACTCTCTTAGTGCTCCACATAATGGTGCCCACTGCTCCATACAAAGTGTTCCTCCCCCATTGTGCCCTGTATGTGGCAAAATTACGCTCTATAAAATATGAATACCCTCTGAGTACATTAGGAATAGCTCCCATATTTTGTCTCTAAGAAAGTGATAATCTCTCCTCTGTGCCTCTTAAACTGTTATGAGAGTGACATTATATTATAATAATGCAAGTGACCACTGACATTTAATATTGTTCCCTGAGTGCCCCTTTATCAATTAATACAGTAATAATGGCCCCAGTATGTACTCTGTCCATACAATAATACTGTGCCCAGTGTGTGTCCTCCCTCCATACAGTAATAATCGCCCAAGTGTTTGTCCCCCCTCCCTCCATACAGTAATAATGGCCCCAGTGTGGCATCCTCCCTCCATATAGTAATAATGGCCCCAGTGTGTATCCTCCCTCCATACAGTAATAATCGCCCAAGTGTGTCTTCCCCCATACAGTAGCAATGGCTCCAGGGTATGCCCTCCCTCCATACAGTGATAATTTCCTCAGTTTCGCCCTCCATACAGTGATAATGGCCCCCAGTGTGTGTCCTCCCTCCATACAGTAATGGCCCCAGGATGTGTCCTCCCTCCATACAGTAATAATGGCCCCAGTGTGTGTCCTCCCTCCATACAGTAATAATGGCCCCAGTGTGTGTCCTCCCTCCATACAGTAATGTCCCCAGTGTGTCATCCCTCCGTACAGTAATAATGGCCCCAGTGTGTCCTCCCTCCGTACAGTAATAATGGCCCCAGTGTGTCCTCCCTCCGTACAGTAATAATGGCCCCAGTGTGTCCTCCCTCCGTACAGTAATAATGGCCCCAGTGTGTCCTCCCTCCGTACAGTAATAATGGCCCCAGTGTGTCCTCCCTCCGTACAGTAATAATGGCCCCAGGGTGTCCTCCCTCTGTACAGTAATAATGGCCCCAGGGTGTCCTCCCTCTGTACAGTAATAATGGCCCCAGGGTGTCCTCCCTCCGTACAGTAATAATGGCCCCAGGGTGTCCTCCCTCTGTACAGTAATAATGGCCCCAGTGTGTCCTCCCTCTGTACAGTAATAATGGCCCCAGGGTGTCCTCCCTCTGTACAGTAATAATGGCCCCAGGGTGTCCTCCCTCTGTACAGTAATAATGGCCCCAGGGTGTCCTCCCTCCGTACAGTAATAATGGCCCCAGTGTGTCCTCCCTCCGTACAGTAATAATGGCCCCAGTGTGTCCTCCCTCTGTACAGTAATAATGGCCCCAGTGTGTCCTCCCTCTGTACAGTAATAGTGGCCCCAGTGTGTGTCCTCCCTCCATACAGTAATAATGGCCCCAGTGTGTCCTCCCTCCATACAGTAATAATGGCCCCAGTGTGTCCTCCCTCTGTACAGTAATAATGGCCCCAGTGTGTCCTCCCTCTGTACAGTAATAGTGGCCCCAGTGTGTCCTCCCTCTGTACAGTAATAATGGCCCCAGTGTGTCCTCCCTCTGTACAGTAATAATGGCCCCAGTGTGTGTCCTCCCTCTGTACAGTAATAATGGCCCCAGTGTGTGTCCTCCCTCCGTACAGTAATAATGGCCCCAGTGTGTCCTCCCTCCATACAGTAATAATGGCCCCAGTGTGTCCTCCCTCTGTACAGTAATAATGGCCCCAGTGTGTCCTCCCTCTGTACAGTAATAGTGGCCCCAGTGTGTCCTCCCTCTGTACAGTAATAATGGCCCCAGTGTGTCCTCCCTCTGTACAGTAATAATGGCCCCAGTGTGTCCTCCCTCCGTACAGTAATAATGGCCCCAGTGTGTCCTCCCTCTGTACAGTAATAGTGGCCCCAGTGTGTCCTCCCTCTGTACAGTAATAATGGCCCCAGTGTGTCCTCCCTCTGTACAGTAATAATGGCCCCAGTGTGTGTCCTCCCTCTGTACAGTAATAATGGCCCCAGTGTGTGTCCTCCCTCCGTACAGTAATAATGGCCCCAGTGTGTCCTCCCTCCATACAGTAATAGTGGCCCCAGTGTGTGTCCTCCCTCCATACAGTAATAATGGCCCCAGTGTGTGTCTTCCCCCATACAGTGATAATTTCCGCAGTGCCCCCCTCTGTACAGTAATAATAGCCCCAGTGTGTGTTATGAGTGCTGGTCGTTGTGGGTGGGCCCCACGGCTTTAGTAAGTATTGGTGACCACCTTATCTGCTCCCCTTCCTTCCCTGGCAGCTACGCTACTGCCTGTATTGGAAATCAAAATACCATTATAGTAGATCATTAAGCACTTTATCTTGTGCTTTCTCATGTGCCCCACCCTGCATGTACAGTATGTATATAATATTTTTCTGAGTAGGTAAATATTGATGTGCACATTTTTCTTTCCAGTTTCTGCAGTGTTTGGGCACTGTGCTTCTCCCTGTTGCACACATGCTGCAGTGGTAAATGTTGTATAAATGCTGCGCTTTACAAAAACTAGTAACTGTGAGACGTTTGTAATAGTAGGGAGGCCTTGGTAAACTTCTGCAGTAGAATAACAAACGCTTGCTCAACCATGCCCAAGCTAGTAGACCAGCATGGGATACTTTAATCATCAGTCTTTATCACTTGCTTTCACTTATTTCCTTTTTTTTTTTATAGATGATTTCGGCTGGAAAAAATGCCTCTGAATTATTTCCTGCAGTTGTAAAGAATGTCGCCAGCAAAAATCTGGAGGTAAGATGTAATGTACATATAATTCAGTACTTCTTATTTTGTGGGGATTAAACACAGGATTGCAAGAATTGCATATTGAGCGTTTCCATGAAAATGCACATTGTTATTAAAGGGGCTGTTCATGCTTGGAGCTCTCTATGTGACTGCAGACTTGTGAATCCTGTGAGGACTCCCAGGGTTGGTGCTGGGAGCAGGCAGGCGCGTGACAGCATTTATGCGATTTGGATACATGCGGTCACATGCCAACTAGATGTGCGCGGCCTCGCTCAATATAAGGGAACTGAGTGAGGCCAGACAAGTCTAGTTAGACTGTGACCGAAGATTTCAGCTCCCATCCAATACCTGCAGCTTAGAGTCCTGACAATGTGTACTCAGCGCGCTGTGAGGATTCACTTGTCTACAGTCACATAGTGACTGCAAATTTGAGCCCCAAGCCTGGACAACCCCTTTAATCCCTTCCAGACTTTGGACGTTGTGGACTATCCTGTTTGGGAAGGTATTCTTGCAGTTATCAGTAAGTGATGGTGCGGAGACAGAAGCTGTGCCGGTGCAATCACTGCGGGAACGCTGTGTAACTACCAGCCGGGCTGCTGCTGGATAGCTGACGGGCTGGGGAAGCACATGGGAAATAGGAGGGAGAAGAGCCACAACCAAGATGTAGAAGGTGAGAAACTACCAAGGGAGTATGGGAGGAGGGGGAACGGTGCAGTACACGGAGACGGATACTTATAATGTCTTCTGACGTGAGCTGTTCTGTGCCCCGAGCCTGCACATCTTGATTGTGAGATGTGACCTGTCATGGCCGGTCTCCCAGCTTACATAGTTCTCTCTCCAAACAGGCACACATGAAATCAGGCTTCATCAGGGTGTGACTTGCATAGTAAACAAGTAGCAAAAGACGCCCCATGATCTGTGACTTCTTATACAGACAAATATTATAAATGTTGACTCGGTTCTGAGAGGCTGCCATTTTTTTTCTGCACCCCACTTTCTGTTTGCGCAGTTGAGTCTGCCTGTTTTTTTTTACCTCAACTTTTCAATGAGGCCAATTCTGGCCAGACCTCTCCTGACAGTAGATGGGTGTAACTGGGTCCCACAGGTTGTTGCCGGATGTGATGGCACTGCTGGACATATTCGAATTTCCAAGGCAAGTCAGCATGATGCGTCTTTCATCTGCTGCAATAAGTTCCTTTGGCCGATATGTGGTCTTAAACTCTGCCCGTTTGTTAGTTCCCCCTCAAAGGAACTTGAACAGCCCGTTTGAAGCTCCAGTCTGCCTTAAAATCTTTGCCTGGAAGAAACCCTGCTGATGCAGTATAATGACTTTGCATCTAGTGCTTTGCTCAGCCTTGCCATGGTGTATCACCCGTAACATGAATCTGTCTTCCACAACCTCACCTTTCTAGCACAGTTTGGCTGTTTAAAATCTCCTACACAGCTGTTTCTTTTTCAGTTAATAAGGTTTCAACCTACATATGGAAATAATAATCACATATTCAGTATAATAGCTTTTTCTCATATATCCAACTATAATCCTATAAAATACCTGATTATGTGCAAGTGTGCCTAAAAGAGTGAATGCTATTTTGAAGGCAAAGGGCGGTCACATTAAATAAATATTGATTTGATTTCAATTTCTCTTTTATTCATTTTGCATTTTAATTGATGAAAATAATTTCACTTTTTCCAGTTCTCACCATGCTTCCTTTTTTCCACGACTTCTTTGATGTTCATTTCCATGTCATTCTTGATAGTATTCAGACAAGCGCCTTTGGTCTCCCATTCCCTTTTATTATTGACCATGCTGAGTAGCATCACCTTTTTAATGAATTTGCTCTCATCACGTGCCCAAACTATGTCAGGTTCTGTCTGGTGATCTTGCCTTTCAGGGACAGTTCTGGGTTTATATGATCTAAAACAGGGCAGCATGTGAGATAGTGACTGTCTTTTTGAAGGCCAAACCAATAGGCTGAAATGAACTCTCCTCAGCGGGCCGGACTGGAACAGCCAGAGGGCCGGATGTGACTTTGCCCAGGCCTGATCTAGTGCATCTTTATTGGTGGTCATAGGATTTGTAGAAGTCTTCTACAGCACCACAGCTCAAAGGCATCAATTTTTCTTCTGTCTGCTTTAGTCCATGTCTCATAGCCGTATATGTCACAATTGGGAACACAATTGTAGTGATCAGTCTTTGACTAGAATTGTCCAGCCCTTCCATATTTGGTCCATGCTTGCCATGACTGCGCACCCCAGGGATAATCAACACTTAGTCTCTGCTACTCAGCTGCCACTGTGATTAGTGAGGGACTCAAGAAAAATGAAGGGCCTTCCTCTTTGGTGATGGATCATGATTCTGGTGGTCTTGATGTGAGGGAAAAATCCTATCTTCTAACTTTCTTGTTTCTACTGCAAGATCGACTTCTTCAGATTCTTCTCGTTCTCTGCCAGCAGGGTTGTATCATCTGCTTATCTCAGGTGAGTCACCTGCTGGGGTCAACATAAGCAGAAGGACCATCAGCAATCCAGTCTAGCTTCCTCATGATTACTTCCATGTAGAGGTTGAAAGGGGAGAGGATGCATCTTTTTGTGCTGTTTTTGATCTTAAACCATTTTGTATCTACAGATGTGTTTTGCACTTTAGCTTATTGATCTTCATAGACTGACCGGATTGACCTAATCAGATGCGCCATTACGCTTGCCTCACTCGGTGCTTCCCAAAGCTTAAGGTATTCAACACAGTCAAAACTCTTGGTATAACCAATAAAGTACAGGTAGACCTTCTGGTACTCCCTCGTCTCTTCTGTAATCCACCACCAGGTTTGCAATGTGATCATTGATGTCATCTCTGCCCTTACGGAATCCATCTCGGACTTCAAAAAATTCTCCATCAAAGATGTTGCCCTTGCTCTTCTGAAGACTCTTTAGAACTACTTTGCTGACATGGGGGATCAGGGCGATGGTTCTGTATTTGGTACTGCACCTAGCACCAGTGGAAGGAAAATATTGATATCATGCTGGTTGCTAATTACATTCCCGTCATCATGGTTTTTTATAGTTGTTTGCTGAGACTTCCCTTGCTTCATCATGGCACATAAACCTCTGGTGTAGCCCTTTTTATAGGCTTCTTCGAGAATCCTACATGGGGCATCCAGGAATTTGTTCTAGTCTTTAACGGCTTTGACCTTTTTGAAACCTGCCCTTGGCCTTCGCCTTTCTCCTCTTACTACTGATCTGGAGGATGGTTGCAGTTAACCAATTCTCATCACATATTGGCTTCTTTTATGGCACTTGCTGTTAACCCTTCTACCACCCTGGCAATTTTTTTTTTTTTTTTTTTCGTTTTCATTTTTTCTTCCCCTTCTTCAGGAGCCATACATTTTTCTGTACACGTAGCCTTATGAGGGCTTTTTTTTGCTGGACGAGTTGTACTTTTGATTGACATCATTTATTTTATCATGTGATGCATCGGAAAGCAGCAAAAAAAAAGTGCATTGAAATTTCACAATTTTTTTTATTTTATTTATCATGCTTACTATATGATAAAACTGACCTGACAATGTGTCTTTCCAGGTCAGTACGATTTAGGGCTCATACTTGCTTGCGAGAAACTCGGATGAGTCTCTCGGCCCGGCAAACAGGAGTGGAGCGTTCAGCTTCATGTATTGCTATGTGGCCGCACGCTCCGATCCTGAGTGATGGGTGCAGCGCCGGGTATTGACGTGCGAGACTCATCAGAGTTTCTCGCAAGTGAGTATGAGCCCTTACGCAGATACTGAACATGTATAGGTGTGTTTTTTTGTTGTTTTTTTTTTAAAGTTAAGTGATGACTTTTTTTTTAAAGTTTGTTTAGCCACTCCTCCCCCCAAAAAAACAACAACAAAAAAAAAGACAAAACCTTCGCTTGTGTCACTATTTACTGAAAACCGTAACCCTTTCAATTTTCAGGATATAGTGCTGTGTGATGGCTTATTTTTTTTGTGCCCTGATCTGACATTTTTACGGATACCATTTTGGGGTAGATATGATGTTTTGATCGCCTCTTATTGCACCTACAAAATGTAATTCTGACTCTTACTGATCGGATTACCGTAGTTTACTTTATATGACACATAGGTACGTCATATGTTGTGAAGGGGTTGAACAATTTCAGTGATGGTTCTTTTGATTTCTGCCCACAATTCATCTGGGCCCCCTTATTTTTGCCAGGTTAACAGTAGTGTGAGAATCCTATTATTACCTCAGTATCCCCAAGATCTCCAGTATTGAATTATACAGACAGGGTGTACAGCACTGTGAGCAGAGATGAGCGAACATCGTCGGCTCCCTCCTTATTCGGCAAGCTACAGCGCTTACCAATGAAGCTGCATCAGGAACTGCGATACCTGGAGCGCGCCGATCAGCTGTTCAGTGCCGCAGCTGCATGTGTCGCCTCTGTGTGACAGCCACAACACACAGGCTCTCCATGCATGTGACATTGTGCAGGGGCAAACTGCTTTTGTCTTTGACGTACTCTGACCTTTGTTGCCTGACCGTGGACTTTGCTTGTGACTATTCGTTTGTCTTATCCCTTTTGTCTTTGACACACTCTGACCTTTGTTGCCTGACCCTGGACTTTGCTTGTGACTATTCGTTTGTCTTATTCCTTTTGTCTTTGATGCACTCTCCTGGCACTTGGCCTTGGACTCCTAGCCTTCACCGCCTCACTGCTTGTCCATGAGAAGTGACTCAGCAGCTCAGCTGTGGAATTAATTGTGCTATATAAGTAAAATAAATATTATATATAAGCGAGTAAAATAAATAAAATACTGAAACATAGGTGTTGGGAAAGCAGACAGATCTTCTTTAGTCCTGGTCAAACGTGAATGGCTCCCAAAAGTTTGACGGACTGTCACACTCCTTTCCTAAATCTCTGAACGGCTTATGTTTTGGCTCTGCCCAATGGGATGCCCGAGCAATTTAGTTCCATGTGTTCCCAGCCATAGGTCTGACTAATGTCGCTCCTACATTGTGATGGGGTGAGTGTGTGCCGTCAGATGTTAACCACACGGGAGCCATCAGGAGCCTCTGATCTCTGAGCATTACGGAGCGCTAATATGTCCTTGTACTCGCCGATCACTTCTTTTATATTTGCAGGAAATATATCAACATCTGTTTCTTTAATCATAAGCAGAAATGCCAAATCATAGCTAAAATCATTCGAGCACATTCCATCTCCTAAATGATTTGAGTTCTGCTTCCAAAATGCCGTCCTGTGAATTTCTTTTTTAGCAAACCCCAGCTACCGTAGGCTTTGTCGGGATAAGTACCAGATGTTAGCAGATGACAAAGGATGCGGGGCGACCCTGTACTGTGCTGGAGGTACAGACCAAAATCAAAGGTTTAGTCAATATGTCATGAAGTTTGATATTCTGGCATTGATAAACTAATTAAACAGCCCTTCCTGTGTTCCCCGGACTAATGTGGCCCCGCCGTGATTAGTTTCACAGTCGGGCACGTAGTAACATCGAATGGCAGTAAGTGCGGAGAGAGCGGAGTAGTCACGCGTCTCCAAGCGTTCCCTTATCTGGGCACAGAGTGGTTTCAAGGAAAGGAGCCATTCTCGGCAACCTGCGCCGCTCCGTGCTCAGGCCTCTTGTGGTCAGTATTGATTTGCTCTAATGTGAAGCAGAACAAGGACAAGTGTTGTATTTTGCAACCTTCTGTGATTTAATATTGTTATGTCTTTTACCCCAGCAGCCATAAAAGTGCCTCTCTGGAGACCAAGAGTATATACCGTAATTTTATTTTGTTAAGCCAAAAGTTTTAAAATATACCGCGCCGACACGCCGCTCCCACCGAGCAGGACGGCTCCAGCCCCTCTTATTGCAGACGGACCTCGTCTGGTTTCCTTTTTTACACCGTTCAACAGCTCATCTTCGCTCCCCCCCAGAGCTCGGCTTGAGATACGTGTTGTTACAGGCTCCAGTGTGTCGCTTTTTCTTTATTTTTCTTTCCCTCCCCCGAAACCATTTAATTTAATATTCTTCTATGTTTTCCAGATCAAGAAGCTGGTGTACGTTTACCTGGTACGATACGCAGAGGAACAGCAAGACTTGGCACTCTTGTCTATCGCCACATTTCAGCGTGGCTTAAAAGTAAGTTTTGCTTTCTGCAGGGTCTGGAAAAATTGAAATTTTCTGCTGTTTGCAATAAACAAGTGAAGCAGGGACCATATATAAAATCTCTCAACACCACTAATAAATACAAGTGGTTTCTCTAAATTCTACACAGAATGCCCCAGAATTATTCAGCCCTCCAGGACAAGCGCCTTTAGTTCACTTAGGTACTTAGTGGAGCACTTCTGGCTGTTATAACCTGCTGTAAATGTGATGCATGGCCGGACACCAGCTTCTAGCCGCGTTCCTGAAGGGTCTTACCCCATTCCTCATGGACAACAGTTTCCAGTTGACTAATATATTCTCGGGTTGTCAAGAGACAGATCCAGAAAAAAGAGACAAGGTTATTGCCTTGAACAAACAAATAAAAGAATACAGAAAGATACAGAGGCGGTGAATCTTTCTAGAGAAACAGCAGTTCAAACTTAAAGGCAATCTGTCAGCAGGTTTTTGTTATGTAATCTGAGTGGAGCTTAAGACCTTTGCGCCGCAGCCCTTTTTCGTTTTTGCGTTTGACTTTCACTCCCCTTCTTCCCAGAGCCATAACTTTTTTTATTTTTTCGTCAATATGGCCATGTGAGGGCTTGTTTTTTGCCGGATGAGTTGTGCTTTTGAACGACACCATTGGTTTTACCGTGTACTAGAAAATGGGAAAAAAATTCCAAGTGCGGTGAAATTGCATAAAAAAGTGCAATTCCAGAACTTTTTTTTTTTTTTTTTTACTATGTTCACCAAATGCTAAAACTGACCTGCCATTATGATTCTCCAGGTCATTACGAGTTCATATACATCAAACATGTCTAGGTTCTTTTTTATTTAAGTGGTGAGAAAAAAATCCAAAATTTGTTAAAAAAAAAAAAAATAAAAATTGCGTCATTTTCCAAGACCTGTAGCGTCTCCATTTTTTGTGATTTCAGGTTGGGTGAGGGCTTATTTTTTGCGTTCCAATCTAACTTTTTTAATGATACCATTTTGGTGCAGATCCAATGTTTTTATCGCCTGTTATTCCATGTTAATGCAATGTTGTGGCGACCAAAAAAAGTAATTCTTGGGTTTTGATTTTTTTTTTCTCGCCGCGCCGTTTACAGAGCTGAATGATTATAGCTTGATAGATCTGGCGATTCTGAATGTGGCGTTACCAAATATGTATATGTTTAATTTGTTTTATTGTTGTATTTTGAATGGGACGAAAAGGGTGATTTCAACTTATATATATATATTTTTTTTTAAATAACATTTTTTTTTTTTTTGTTTGTTTTGGCATACTTCAATAGTCTCCATGGGAGCTGCCATAATCTGCGCCTTTGCGTCACACAGGCAATGATCAGATCGCCACTGTGTAGCAGAAATGCTCACTTGCTATGAGCGCCATCCATCGGGTGGCGCTCATAGCAACACAGCAGTCCGGCAGTGACAACCCTTGAGGTCTGCTGGAGACCTCTGGTTGTCATACCAACCCATCGGTGACCCGCAATCACGTGACTGGGTCACCGATGGGAGGGTTTTCCAGCATGCTTCTGGTAAGTGCAAGTTAAATGCCACGGTCAGAGATTGACAGCTGCATTTAACTGGTTAACAGCCACAGGTGAATCGGGATTCCACCTGCGGCTGTTAGAGGCATATGACAGCTGTTCAAAACAGCTGACATGTCCCGGGAAAGATGTTGGCTCAGCGCCGGAGCCCACATCAAAGGGGGAGACACAACATGCGTCGTACATGTACGGCGCATATCGTTAGGGGTTAATGTAGGGGCAGAGAGCCTGATTCCAGAGATGTCACTTATTAGACTGTGTTGTATTTTCAATACAATCAGTGTTTTATCAGCAGGAGATTATCACTAGCTCACCAGGTGTCGCCAGTCGGGCTAATATGTGACCCCGCCCCCACACTGATTGGCAGCTTGCTTGCAATTCACATTGTACACAGGATACTGCCAATCAGAGCAGTGGGCGGGGTTATACAGAGCTCAGCATTCTGCTACATCTACTACAGAGAAAACAGGGATTGTATCCAAACTGCAACAAGCAGCCCAGTAAGTGACACGTGACTGGAATCAGGGTCTCTGTCCCTACATCATGCTGATCTTAGATTACATAGCAAAAACCTGCTGACAGATTCCCTTTAAAGGAACACGCAGATTACATCAGCTGGACTTGGCAGAAAGAGGAAGCTGTCATCGACTGTCACCTGATTCCTGGGGAAAAGTTCTAAATGATGGAAACTGGTATCTTATGTAAACGCACAGCCGACTAGTAGAGATGTGACTTGTAGAAAGAAGTGCACCTGATTGCCTGTGCATGGTGGTAGGTGTCCTGCTGTGATGGGGGCAGCCGCATTGGGATTGAATGTTTCCCTGTGTCGGTTTTGCTTTCAGAATAGGTGGCAAATGACTTATGGCTGGGAATCTGAGTGCTGGGTGTGCACCGATCACAAGCGGTGATGTGCCCAACACACCCCTGTGATCATGGTGATCTTTGCTGATTGATTCCCAGTGATCACACTTTTAATTATCCTGTGGATAAGTGATAAATGGTGTTTATGGGACAGCCCCATTCATTGTCTTCATGTGAAATTGGGCTTTGTATGTCACAGGGGAAGTGAGATTGGGAGCCCTAATGTGAACAGGGACTGATGTGAGATTGGGAGCCCTAATGTGAACAGGGACTGATGTGAGATTGGGAGCCCTAATGTGAACAGGGACTGATGTGAGATTGGGAGCCCTAATGTGAACGGGGACTGATGTTAGATTGGGAGCCCTAATGTGAACGGGGACTGATGTGAGATTGGGAGCCCTAATGTGAACAGGGACTGATGTGAGGTTGGGAGCCCTAATGTGAAGAGGGACTGATGTGAGATTGGGAGCCCTGATGTGAGATTGGGAGCCCTAATGTGAAGAGGGACTGATGTGAGATTGGGAGCCCTAATGTGAGGTTGGGAGCCCTAATGTGAACAGGGACTGATGTGAGATTGGGAGCCCTAATGTGAGATTGGGAGCCCTAATGTGAAGAGGGACTGATGTGAGATTGGGAGCCCTAATGTGAGATTGGGAGCCCTAATGTGAACAGGGACTGATGTGAGATTGGGAGCCCTGATGTGAGATTGGGAGCCCTAATGTGAAGAGGGACTGATGGGAGCAGTGATCTTGGTACATTGCTGCGGAAAATGTTGGAGCTACATGAACAATGGGAGATAGATCTCTGCTGTTTCCATTGTGATGGAAGCCATGTCCTGTATAATGTATCTTATAAAGGTATTGTCTTATTCCAGGATCCTAACCAGCTCATACGTGCCAGCGCTTTGCGGGTCTTATCCAGTATCCGTGTACCCATTATTGTCCCTATAATGATGCTGGCTATAAAAGAAGCCGCAGCGGACCTGTCTCCTTATGTGCGGAAGACGGCCGCGCACGCCATCCAGAAGCTGTACAGGTAAGATGGCCCCAATATAAGGCTCAGTTTGACACTCGGCCATTCAGTCCCGCTTCACAGCGTTGTCCTTTTCACTAACCATCGCTTTCCTTTTGCAAACCTCCTCAGTGATCGACTTCTTAGTCTGCATGTTTTATTTTTACTTTTTTTTTTTTTTTTTTTTTTAAAGTTTTCTAAGCATCGCAATGTTGTGTGAGTTCTTGTTACCCCAGTAATGGCGGCAATAATTCCTGCCCCTCCCAGTGATATGCAGTAATTGAGACCTAAGCGGTTCGCTGCTTTACCTCCTTAGTGCCAGGTTTTAAGGTACCTTCACACTAAACGATATCGCTAGCGATCCGTGACGTTGCAGCGTCCTGGATAGCGATATCGCTGTGTTTGACACGCAGCAGCGATCTGGATCCTGCTGTGATATCGCTGGTCGTTGATTAAAGTTCAGAACTTTATTTGGTCGTCAGATCGCCGTGTATCGTTGTGTTTGACAGCAAAAGCAACGATACCAGCAATGTTTTACAATGGTAACCAGGGTAAATATCAGGTTACTAAGCGCAGGGCCGCGCTTAGTAACCCGATATTTACCTTGGTTACCAGCGTAAAAGTAAAAAAAAAACAAACACTACATACTTACATTCCGCTGTCTGTCCCCCGGCGCTGTGCTTCTCTGCACTGTGTCAGTGCCAGCCGGAAAGCTGGGCACAGCGGTGACGTCACCGCTCTGCTTTCCGGCCGCTGTGCTTACACAGTGCAGAGAAACAGAACGCCGGGGGACAGACAGCGGAATGTAAGTATGTAGTGTTTGTTTTTTTTTTACTTTTCCGCTGGTAACCAGGGTAAACATCGAGTTACTAAGCGCGGCCCTGCGCTTAGTAACCCGATGTTTACCCTGGTTACCCGGGGACCTCGGCATCGTTGGTCGCTGGAGAGCGGTCTGTGTGACAGCTCTCCAGCGACCAAACAGCGACGCTGCAGCGATCGGGATCGTTGTCTGGATCGCTGCAGCGTCGCTAAATGTGACGGTACCTTTACTCCAGTCCCCAGATATTCTCTGAAAGTAGCCATGTGCGAGGGTGTGATCACCCAGCTGTGCACACACCGATGGTCACCAGCTACGTGTCATCGAGGCCTCTGGAAATTGTATATTAAATTAGGTAGGCCATTGTAATGTGCGGCACATCCAGTATGCCACGGGGTAAATTACAAATGTGAGTGAGATTTCCCTAAAACTAACGAGGTGGACTTGCAAAATTATCTAACAATTCACTAAATTTCTTCTTCTTTTATAGCCTTGATCCGGAGCAGAAGGACATGCTTATCGAGATCATCGAGAAGCTTCTCAAAGATAAAAGCACGGTGAGATCTCACATGTTGTGCCGCATTGTTTGAGCTGAAGGGGATCATGGGAAGCGCTGCCTTTGGCCAACATTGGCTTCATTAGCAGCTGCTCTAAAATCCAGCGTCCTTTATAACTAGTGGTGGTGGTTTTTTTACATTTTCCATAGAGATTATCTGTTACTAATTGGAAACAATTAACAAGCATACTAGCCTAAGTTCTTTATGGGTCTTGTTCATTTTTTTTTTGTTTTATTTTTGTTTTTTCTTGTGTCTATGGCTGCTGTATCTTAAAGCAGTCCTCAGATTCCTTAACTTGCTTTCACACTGTGCTTTGTGCTACATTCATTGGTCCCGTCGGGGCTTATGTCCTAATCCCCCACAAAACGGGAAAGTATGTGCCATTGGGGACATATACTATAATATTGCCAACGGAGTCAACGTGCATCATTTTCGGGTGTATACACATAGTGGAGGCGGATACTCAAATGCAGCCTTCTACTTCTGATAGTCCGCCTTCATTAGGTGTATACGCCCAAAAATAATGCATGACAGAGCGCACGTTAACTTGTTCGGCACCATTATAGTCAATGGCCCTGTCTGCACATACACCCGAATTCCCATTTTGCAGGGGGTTCGGACGTAAGCCCCACAGGGGCCAACAAATCTAGGCCAAATTGCAGTGTGAAAGCACCCTTACAGGAGAGTATGTTTTGTCAAAGTGTATTGAATGAAGGGTACTTTTATCCCATAGGGGATGAATAGAGCCGCGGTCACATGTATGCTCAGCTACTCCATTCATTCTCTGTTGGATTGCCGGCGTTCCCCACTAGGCCTTCTCCGTCAGTCCAGTAGGGGATGAATAGAGCGGCGGTCACATGTATGCTCAGCTACTCCATTCATCCTCTGTTGGATTGCCGGCATGCCCCACTAGGCCTTCTCCGTCAGTCCAATAGGGGATGAATAGAGTGGCGATCACGTGTATGCCCAGCTACTCCATTCATCCTCTGTTGGACTGCCGGCATGCCCCACTAGGCCTTCTCCGTCAGTCCAGTAGGGGATGAATAGAGCGGCGGTCACATGTATGTTCAGCTACTCCATTCATCCTCTGTTGGATTGCCGGCATACCCCACTAGGCCTTCTCCGTCAGTCCAATAGGGGATGAATAGAGCTTCGGTCACATGTATGCTCAGCTACTCCATTCATTCTCTGTTGGATTGCCGGTGTGCCCCACTAGGCCCTCTCCGTCAGTCCAATAGGGGATGAATAGAGCGGCGGTCACAATTGTGCACTGCTACTCCATTCTACCAGGGATAAAAGTGTCCTCTTCTGGCCATCAGTGGGAGTCAAAAATGTTAGACCCACTCCAATCTAGAAGTTATCACCGATCCTGTGGGGCGGTGATGATCTCTACTTACTGAAATGTCTCTCGGTGGGTTTTGTAAAGCACTCCTGCCATTTTGGTTATCCGTCGATGTGTATAGTGCACCATTTTCAGCTTGGAGCAAATAGTCCTATACTCGTATGTGTGCGCTAGTTTCAGACATGTCCGCTACAGTCTGCAGCGGTGACACTTTCTGTGCATGTGCCCCATTGTGCTGGATAATGAAAAGACCATTGCTGAAAATCGGTTTACCCCAGAAAATCCATGCCGCACGGTCAGACAGCACTGGCTTCTACTCCCGCAGCATCATCATGGCCGCCTCCGCTCCACTAGAAATCGTTAATAAGATCTCACGTTGTCAGCCGAGGCGCGCGGAGGTAAACTGCTGTTTTCCTAAGTTATTGATTTAAGGGCGGCAAGAGCTTCGCTGTTATGAAAAAAATAACTGTTTGTGCAGATGTTTTATTGTGATAGATCTATTATACTGCTATTAGAAGATTAATGGCTGATCTTTTTCATCTTCCATGTCTCGGGAAAATTGAAATAAGAAGGGGAATACCATTTGGGGCCTATGATTAGGGCGGGTAGGAGGGTCATTAATTTAAGAGAAGTGAGTCTTTGCAGCATAGGCCACCTTGCAGCACATTATCAATCATCTTCCCATGCACTCCTTGTGATGACCCAGCACTCTGCCATTTTTTTTTCCTTTTTTTTCCTTTTTTTTTTTTCAGCCCCCCTTCCCCACTCTCCTTTAATTAGAATTCATGACAAAATAGATGCAAGGAAACGTTTTGTGCCCCTCATATTTTTCCAGAGAATTTATGGTTATTAGAAGATCCATTTGCTTAGTGTGATTTTTTTCATTACCAGCTTGTCAAGCGCCATAGATAATCTGGGGGAAATATGAACTCCTTAGATTGAGTGTCACTTTTGTTGATGGTTCATGTAGTTTACCTTGGAGCACGGCTAATGGCTCAAGTTCATAGCAACAGCACAGAAACGCGTGGCGACTGCTGCAAGACAAATGAGCCGTGGTTATTGCTTTAATATAAAAAATACATAAATGGACGACTGCATCCGAATCTGATCAGCTCATTGCTGGTTGTGCCGTATGATTTATTTCTCTTTTTTTTTTTTTTTGCCGTTTATGCCAAATGCCACTATTGACACCAGGGGGACAGAAATGAACAGGCGGCTTTTTAACAAGCAATATTTTCTACTTTTCAGTTACCAGTGAATCATTTTGTTTTAATTCAAGGGTGTTTTATGCAATACTGAGCGCTCGATAAGGTGGAATGATCGTATGTGTCTACGCAGGAGGGATCTACATTTTTAGTTCATTTCAGAAGAGCCAGTGAAGATGGCTGAGTGGACGTTATCAGTGTGCCATTATAGAAAGTGACCTAGCAAATGTGTGTAAAATGTGTATATAATATATCGTGTGTGCATATTATATTATGGCTAGTGATGAACAAACGTGCTTTGATAAGGTGTTATCTGAGCATGCTCTTGTGCTAGCAGAGTGTCTTTGGTGTGCTCGAGAAATGTTTTCTTTCAAGCACAGGCAATCCCTGCATGTGTTGCGACTGATGATCAGACATGCAGCGGCGGAGACTCGAACATATTTTTTGAGCACGCCGAAGATACTCGATTAGCACACGAGCATGCTCAGATAACGCCTAGTACATTCGCTCATCCCTAATTATGATACTGAGTGTAAGTTTTAAGCAGGTATTGGGAACATGGCTGCAATGTTCACTGCACTGACGAGGGGCAGTACCCCGAAACACAATGGGGAGATCTGGTTTGGCTGAGTGAAAGGCGTCTGACCGCAGATTCTGCAAATTGAGATTCTGGATTGGCTCTTACCCTACGTCATGTGACAAGGCTCGTTAAAGGGTCGACGTTGACTGTTAGGATTGCTACTTCCAATAGGTGGCACTAGAGTTCTAGTCCTCTTCCTCCACAAAGAGGCAATTTGCATAATATGTAGTTTGAAACACACTCATTAACAAACAGAATCGGCTGCGTCAGAGCCATAAAAACTGGGTGAGGAACAGTCAAACTCTGCTACAAAGGTGAAATTGTGGAAGACCGCTTCATGTCACAGGTCATACACCATGACAAGACTGAGCACAGCAACAAGACACAAGGTAGTTATACTGCACCAGCAAGGTGTTACCCAGGCAAGGATTTCAAGGCAGACTGGGGCTTCAAGATGTGTTGTTCAAGCTCTTTTGAAGAAGCACCAAGAAATGGCTAACATCAAGGACCGTTGATGTCGTGGTCGGCCAAGGATACTCAGTGCTGCGGATGAAGATGTTCAGCCATGATCATCTCTGAACTGGCAGCAATAAGTGGGACACAGCTTCGCCCATCTACTGTTTAGAGAAGTCTGGTCAGGAATAGTTTTCATTGTAGAATTGCTGCCAAAAAGCTATACCTTCAACATGGCAACAATGCCAAGACACTTAACTATGCAAGAAAACCATACCTATTGACATGGAAACTAGGCCAGGAAAAATAGTAACTGAGGTGCAGAAAATTGGCAGCAGGTGTCCTGGACTAAGGAGTGAAAATATTTGGCTGTAAGAGAAGGGAGTTTGTACAATAGTAAGTGCCTGCAGGCAACAGTGCAGCATGGTGGAGGTTCCTTATTAGTTTTGAGCTGTATTTTGCCAAATAGAGTTAGGAAATTGGTCTGTTCTATTCGGCGCAGGACACCGACCCCAAACATGTAGCCTGCGGCCCTGATTCAGCACAGCAGTAACGGAAGTTGTAAGATTTTTGTGCAACGAGGCAGTTGTGCAAACATTTAGTGATTTGTGGCATTCTCATGCCAATTTCCAAAATGGATGGAGCCATGGAGCAAAGGCTGCATGTCGCCACAGCTTGTCTGTCATGATGAACTGTGGTGTTCTTTATGCCAGAAATCTTACTCTGGTGCCTGACTGGAGTAAGAATTATGGCGAGGCACACGCCACTCGTCAGACGCTCCTGACTCCTTAGGAGACATGCCCTTTTCTCTTTATGAATTTATGAAGCCTCTGACTCAAACATGCCCTTTCTGCAAGAATAGGCCAGTGTCTTTAAGAACTATCCTCACTTTAAAGGGGTTGTTCACTACTAGGACAGCACCTTCTTAAACTAAATGTTTGGCCCCAATGAAATAAAGAATCCTACCTATAAATAATCTCCCCTCCCGTTCCGGCTCCTTTCCCGCGGTGTTGGCACTCGCGGTACCAGGGCTTTGATGCTGCAAAATGACACGTGATGCCCAGCGCCCAATCAGCACTGGCGTCGCTGTCTCCGCCTCCTGTCGAAATAAAGATGAAGTCTGAGATCAGCTGCAGCCCGCGCTTCCTCTTCATGTACAGTTTGTCCGAAGGCGGAGCCAGTGATGCCAGCTCTGATTGGCTGCCGGGCATCACGTGTCACTTCACCGCATCACAGCCCCGGGACCACAAGTGCCGACTCCATGGGAGAGGAGTATAGGTTTATTTTATTGGGGCTGAACATTTCGTTTAAGAAGGGGTTGTCCTTGTAGTGGACAACCCCTTTAAAGCAAGAGGATTCCTGGAAGTGATGATGTAGCCCCGCACAGTCCTGATCTCAGCATCATCATGTGTGTCTGTGTGGGATGAAATGAGGACAGAGGGATGTGCACAAACCTACTGCCATGGCAGATCTGTGGTTAGTTCTCCAACGTGTTTGGCACAATCTGCCTGCACATCTATGTATTGATGCTGTTTTAAAAGTAAAGGATGATCACACGAAATATTGATTTGATTTTAGATTTTCTTTTCATTCTGTTAACTGATAAAAATAAACTATTAACACTTCCATTTTTGAAGGCATATACGTTGCAGATTTTTTTCCGACACTGCCTAAAATCAGTATACATAGAAATAAACCCAGATGTAATGCACTTTATTCTAGCTTGGAAGGTCCTCCACCTCCTTTTCGCTGAGCAGGGCTGTTTACCAGGGAAAATAGATTTGTTTGATAGAGAAATACTAATGTGAAATAGATTCTGTTTGTGCAAATTGCATCACTAGGAAATAGGGGAGTACTTTATTATATCCAAAATGAATGAAAAAAATTAGCCGTCAGAAAGTAAATTTGCTGGATGAGCGCAGAATTGTTTTTTCCACTTACTGAGACAAGAAAGGCATTTACATTTCAATCGCTCGCTGATAGGAATGGCTCCTTGGCTCGCTCGTGACTTTCCTCCTTGCGGCTCTTTGAGGTTCTTTACGGTTCTACAGCTGAGACTTTCTAGTGTAACAGCCTTTTGCAGAAGACCCCTCTGTGGGCCGCGCATTGTGTGTATGAATACATAGGGGGCTCGGAGGCAGCGTTCACTTGTTCCAGTTGGCGAGTTAGGAGATTTGTGGATAGATGAAGGTGTTAGTGCTGTAGATGGCAGCTCTTAATGCAGTGATTAATTATTGTGGCTCTTGGCTTGCCTAGCCATGATTTCCAGCTGCTCAATGGCTTTCTCCTGAGTGAAAGACAAGGCTGGACGCATGATCCATCTTGGGGACCTTGAATGTGACACTTTGTGTAGATGTTTTTCACATAAACAATAGTGGTGCCTGTATCATCTGTAGCTCCTTGTAAGAAATCAGTATATGTGTCCGTATTGTTCCTTAAATGGAATTTTCCAGAGATTTAAGAAATGTTTTTTTTTTACCCTAAAAAAATGAATTAAAAAAAATAAATAATAATAAAAAAAAATGGCTGGCTGCTTTCTGTGTACACTATGCATAGGCAGAAAGCTGGCAATCAGTGGTTGGGTGCCTAGTTATACAGAGCTCATGGATATAGAGGGCTACATGGCAGAATGTTTACTAGTCCTCTAGTGAGAATCTCCTGCTGATAAAACTGATTTTTATCACAACTACAGGTAGCTTCCCAGTTAAGGTGCCGTTACACTAAGCAACTTACCAGCGATCGCGACCAGCGACGTGATCGCTGGTAAGTTGCTGTGTGGTCGCTGGGGAGCTGTCACACAGACAGCTCTCTCCAGCGACCAAGCGACTTCGGCATCGCTGAAACTGTCTTCAGCGATGCCGAAGTCCCCATGTAAAAAAAAAAAAAACACTACATACGCACCTTCTGTCGTCCTTCATGTCCCTCGGCGCTTGCCGCACTGACTGTGTCTCAGCGCCGGCCGGCCGTAACAGCGGTGCCCAGCGGTGAACCGCTGTTACTGCAGGTTCACCGCTGGGCTCTGCTTTACGGCCGGACGGCGCTGAGACAGTCAGTACGGCAAGCTCCAGGGGACATGACGGACAACAGACGGTGAGTATGTAGTGTTTTTTTTTTACTTTTACCATGGTATCCATGGTAAATATCGGGTTACTAAGCGCGGCCCTGCGCTTAGTAACCCGATGTTTACCATGGATACCAGTGAAGACATCGCTGGATCGGCGTCACACACGGCGATCCAGCGATGTCAGCGGGAGAGTTGCGACGAAAGAAAGTTCGTCCACTCTCCCTGCAACCAGCGATATCCCAGCAGGATCCAGATCGCTGCTGCGTGCCAAACATAGCGATATCGCTATGCAGGACGCTGCAACGTCACGGATCGCTGGCGATATCGCCTAGTGTGACGGTACCTTTAGTTATACATGTGTCAAACTCTGGCTTGTGGGGCCAAATCTGGCCCATGTCACCAGGCGGGTCACCTGAGTTTATTTGGCAGGTTCCCTGCCCAGCATTGCATTTCAACTATATTGGCATCCTCAATGCAGATACAGTAGAAAGCAATGATAGAGGAGGGAGCGAAAGCTGACACTCCCTCTCCCAACATTCCCTCTCTGTGTCTGATGTCTTAGCACAGTGGGCGCGATGAAGTCATTGCAATGGGCCCACTGTACCGAGTTGTGCCGACGATCTTAAGACACCATGAAGACACTGGAGCAGTGGGGAAAAGGATAGAAGTGAGTATTTACTTTTTAATATGGGTACTATTAAACTCTATGGAGCGCTATATTTGCCCATTATACTGTATGGAGTACTATGTGGGGCCATTATACTGTATGGAGGACTGACTATGTGGGGCCATTATACTGTATGGAGCACTATGTGGGGCCATTATACTGTATGGAGCACTATGTGGGGCCATTATACTGTATGGAGCATTATGTGGGGCCATTATACTGTATGGAGCACTATGTGGGGCCATTATACTGTATGGAGCACTAGGCGGGCCCATTATACTGTATGGAAGACTATGTTGGGCCCATTGTACTGTATGGAGCATTGTGTTTCGCCCATTATCCATTATACTGTATGGAGCACTATGTGGGGCCATTATACTGTATTATTATTATTATTATTATTATTATTCATTTTTATAGCGCCATTTATTCCATGGCGCTTTACATGTGAAATACGGGTCAAATATAGACAAATACATTAAACATGAGCAAAAAACAAGGCACACGGGTACATAAGGAGGGAGGACCCTGCCCGCGAGGGCTCACAATCTGCAGGGGATGGGTGATGATACACTAGGAGAGGGCAGAGCTGGTTGTGCGGCGGTTCAGTAGGTTCAGGATCACTGCAGGCTGTAGGCTTGTCGGAAGAGGTGAGTCTTCAGGTTCTTTTTGAAAGTTTCTATGGTAGGCGAGAGCCTGATGTGCTGGGGTAGAGAGTTCCAGAGTATGGGGGAAGCACGGGAGAAGTCTTGGATGCGGTTGTGGGAAGAAGAGATGAGAGGGGAGTAGAGAAGGAGGTCTTGAGAGGATCGGAGGTTGCGTGTTGGTAGGTACCGGGAGATCATGTCACAGATGTATGGAGGAGATAGGTTGTGGATGGCTTTGTAGGTCATTGTGAGGGTTTTGAACTGGAGTCTCTGGGCAATAGGAAGCCAGTGAAGGGCTTGGCATAGGGGAGAGGCTGGGGAATAGCGGGGAGACAGGTAGATTAGTCGAGCAGCAGAGTGTAGGATGGATTGGAGTGGTGCCAGAGTGCTAGAGGGGAGTCCAGAGAGTAGGAGGTTGTAGTAGTCGAGGCGGGAGATGATAAGGGCATGCACTAGTGTTTTTGTGGAGTATGGAGTACTATGTGGGCCTATTATACTGTGTGGGGCCATTATACTGTATGGAGAACTGTGGGGCCATTATACTGTTTGGAGGACTATGGGGTGTACATTATACAGTTTGAATATGTTGTGTTGCTGTTCTTAAAATGGTATCACTTTTTTGTGGGCTTTCCTATGTATTGGTCCCCCAAAGTCACTTCAAAACTGAATAGGCCCCTAAAAAAAATAATAATAAGTTTTGTAAATTTTACTTGAAAATAATGAAAAAAAAATACTGCTCCAATATTTACATTTTCTAACATCCGAACAAAATAAAATATGTTTTTACAGATGGTGCTGATGTAAAATAGACATGAGGGAAATGTTATTTATTAACTGTTTTGTGTGGTTTGACTATCTGGATTACAGGGATAATTATTCAGAGTTTGAAATTTGCCAGTTTTTAATAAATGCAAAACATTGATTGAAATTTACGATTAGCATAAAATATAATGTGTCACTAAATAAGTCTCAAAATCACTGGGATTCGTTGACACATTTAGAGTTATTGCCACATAAAGTGACAAGTCAGATTTGAAAAATTTTGCCCGGTCACTAAGGGGGTAGACATAATGGATTCCTGTTTTCCTTTCTTGATGTAGCACATGTATAGATGCAACCTGGGCTCTCCAACAAGCTGCAGGGAATTTAAGGGCCCATAAAGTCTGTAAAATAACCACACTCTGGTAGTTTAAGTCGCTATCTGAAAACTAAAGATCTGTAACGTTCTAATTCACTTTCTGGTTTAATTCCAAACTTTGCTAACATTCGAATGCTGAAAATGTAGCTAAGAAATAATTACTATTGTATCCAGACTAGGTAAATCTTCTCCAAGAAAACACATCTCTTTAGCTCAGGTTTCATTGTCAAGCATTTTCTTAAAAAAAAAAAAAGTAGGTCTATGAGCATGTTTCAATGACGGATCTAGCAATACCTTTAGGCTATGTGCACACGTTGCAGATTTTGCTGCGGGTCCGCAGCGGCTTTCCATGCGTTTACAGTACAATTTAAACCTATTGAAAACAGAAAACGCTGTGCCCATGCTGCGGAAAAAAATGCGCGGAAACGCTGCGGGTTACATGCCGCAGCATGTCAATTCTTTGTGCGGATTCCTCTGCGGTTTACACCTGCTCCATAATAGGAATCTGCAGGTGTAAAACCCCAGTGGAATCCGCACAAAATCCGCGGTAATTTCGCAGGTAAAACGCAGTGCCTTTTACCTGTGGATTTCTCAAATCCGCTGCGGAAAAAGCCGCAGAGGTCCATTCTACGTGTGCACATACCCATATATGGCAAGTCCGTTACTGAGATATCCACTTTTGACTTGATATGCAAATGAAGCTTAAGAGCGATTTGTAGATCTGAAGCCTCTGTCACTCCAGCTCTATTCCCCACCCAATGTTGCCACCTTCTGGTTTGACTGCTTGCTCCTTTGCCTGAAGTTACAGTAATGGAGTAACGTGCTGGCCATGTAAACGTATTGCCGAACTTAACTTTTGCACATGTGAATAGGTTGGGGATAAGGGAGTGAAATCCTCCTGATAGATTCCCTTTAAATTGAACCTGCCGAACTACGGGCGCCATGAAATCAGATGGTGGCTGGACCATTGCAGCGAGATATTTCTGTCTCTGAAGCGCCTCAATGTTTCCTAGGAAGCATAGTTTGAACAGCCGGCTGGGGACTACAGGAAGAGATCTGATTTGTCCGATTATGCACCCGGTGTGCTTCTCGCTGCCCCCACTCCAGTTAATTGATGGTTTTCTAGCCCCAACCCTAACACTAATGAAAAATGGGAAAAAAAACAATTTTTTTTAAAATGTTATTTTTGCCTATCCAAGGGTGTGATATAGGGGGTTCCCATATACTTTTTTTTTTATTTTTTTATTTTTTTTTATTTTTTTATCACTGTGATAGACCCTATCACAGTGATCAAAATAAACCAATAAGAAAAATCTCCTATTGTTGCCAGGTGCCAGCCGGCAGATCTCGGTGGCCGTAATGCACACGCGCCCGCAATTTTCTTCCCAGAAGAAGATGCCGGGGGACAGAGCTGGAGGATGTAGGGACACCGTAGGTGCTTGGGGGCCCCATTTCTCTGGTATGCTAGATCATATCCTAGGAGAAATAAATAAATTGGAAATCTGACCTTTCTTTTTTTAAATTGCACTCACCGGGGTCTCGTCTACCCCCTGTAGCCGATATCCCAGAGATTTTCGAATACTGGGGGGAGCTATTCCCTTATTTCTCAGCACCATTAAAAAGCGGTGCTGAGGAATAAGGACCCTTAACTGCCACCATTAAAGGCCTATGGGCGGTTGATAAGGGGTTAAGCAGCAGGAATCTAATGACTGGTTCCCTCCAATCATAGTTTTAATGTTTTTATCATCACCAATCCCCCTGCAGATCCCTTTTCAGTGCAGTTTTTACTTCCTAGTCCCACCTTGAAATGCCAGGAAATGCCAAATTAGCCAATCACAGACCACAGCAGAGACCGGTGTCAGCCAATGGTTGGCTGAGTTGGCATTTCTTGCACTGAGATTGGTCCAGGCCCTAGAGTTCGGCGTAATCAGCGGAGTAAGCGCAGTTGGGCAATGGTGGGGGATGTCTTTTTTTTTTTTTTTTTTTATAAAGTGTGTGCCTTCTGAAATATATCTTTTGCACTCCTGTATTCTTTGTGTCTCTGTCCGTGATCTTTCTAGTTATGAACTATGTCCCTGTATAACGCTCACTTGTCGGCACAGGCCTGTAGAATATAGATTACTGTCAGGAGGCAGAACATTGCGTGCACTATTGTGATTGGATCGTTGTCGTCTTCGTTTTCCGGGATAATCGGCCATGTACATTTGCATTGACTGTTGTGTTCCTTGATTGTTTTCCTCTGGTTAGAGGGTGATTCGGGCATAGTAATGAGCTCGCACACTATCCGTTGCATAACCTTTCTACTAATTAAGTCTTGGCATGGTGATGTTGTAGATGGGCTTTATGTTGTTGCGCGCGCGTAGCTTGCTCTATCTTTTGGCCCTTTTCATGCTACGAATGACAGGAAAAGCAAATTATCCTAAGATGTCTGACGTATTTTATTTAGTTCTTCCACATAATCAGAAGCCTGGTTTGTGGATTGAGTTGTGCTCACGCTGGTACCAGCAGGCTCCAGTATGTGGACGGGGCTGGAGTCAATAAATGCAACTTCACGCTTCTACTGATTGGTAATTCATAACATCCCCCAAGGACTTCCAGCTTGCTTAGCATAATAACTAGTATATATTCTGCGCCGTTTTCTTTTTGTTAGGTTGGGTGCATATTAATATACGGAATGTTGGCCAAATATTACGGGAAGGAAAAAAATATTAATGTTGGTACAAATAACTTTTTTTTTTTCCTAAAGACATTCATCAAATTGTGTTTTCATTCAATTACTATTAATAGTCATGTGGGAAGTTGCCGTTACTTCCATGTAATCCTGTTTGCTTTCAATGAATGAAGCCTTTATGTTCCCCTGGGGGTTTGTTTCGCCCTTTTATTTTTACGTATACGGTATGTTGTTTTTGTGGTGTTTATAGTGCGCCCTCGTGATATCTCGGTATGTGCAGAGAATGATTTCTTCATTATGCATGCTCGACTGATTGCTAACATGACACATAAGCCCCTTTATCCTCCTTTATAGAGTTTCATGCCATTGGGAGGCATAGACAGATTCCAGATATTCTACTCCAGTATCCATGTCCCGGAAGCGGAGATGAAGGCTGGGGTCGTATATAGATCCTATAGAGCGCAAAATGTGCCTGTCTGTGAAATGGGAGGAATTTTATAGAATAAGTGCAGGTTTTTATTCAGGATTGTCTTAAAGATCAGGATAAGAAAGGGAAGGTCAGCTGCCTTATACCATACACATTTCAGGCACAGTCCTTAGTCATTACCTTATACCATACACGTTTCAGGCACGGTCCTTAGTCATTACCTTATACCATACACGTTTCAGGCACGGTCCCTAGTCATTACCTTATACCATACACGTTTCAGGCACGGTCCTTAGTCATTACCTTATACCATACACGTTTCAGGCACGGTCCTTAGTCATTACCTTATACCATACACGTTTCAGGCACGGTCCTTAGTCATTACCTATACCATACACGTTTCAGGCACGGTCCTTAGTTATTGCCTTATACCATACACGTTTCAGGCACGGTCCTTAGTCATTACCTTATACCATACACGTTTCAGCACGGTCCTTAGTCATTACCTTATACCATACACGTTTCAGCACGGTCCTTAGTCATTACCTTATACCATACACGTTTCAGACACGGTCCTTAGTCATTACCTTATACCATACACGTTTCAGGCACGGTCCTTAGTCATTACCTTATACCATACACGTTTCGGGCAAGGTCCTTAGTCATTACCTTATACCATACACGTTTCAGGCACGGTCCTTAGTCATTACCGTATACCATACACGTTTCAGGCACGGTCCTTAGTCATTACCTTATACCATACACGTTTCAGGCACGGTCCTTAGTCATTACCTTATACCATACACGTTTCAGGCACGGTCCTTAGTCATTACCTTATACCATACACGTTTCAGACACGGTCCTTAGTCATTACCTTATACCATACACGTTTCAGACACCATTACCTTATACCATACACGTTTCAGGCACAGTCCTTAGTCATTACCTTATACCATACACGTTTCAGACACCATTACCGTATACCATACACGTTTCAGGCACAGTCCTTAGTCATTACCTTATACCATACACGTTTCAGGCACGGTCCTTAGTCATTACCTTATAACGTACACGTTTCAGACACGGTCCTTAGTCATTACCTTATACCATACACGTTTCAGGCACGGTCCTTAGTCATTACCTTATACCATACACGTTTCAGACACTGTCCTTAGTCATTACCTTATACCATACACGTTTCAGACACCATTACCGTATACCATACACGTTTCAGGCACAGTCCTTAGTCATTACCTTATACCATACACGTTTCAGGCACGGTCCTTAGTCATTACCTTATACCATACACGTTTCAGACACTGTCCTTAGTCATTACCTTATACCATACACGTTTCAGGCACGGTCCTTAGTCATTACCTTATAACGTACACGTTTCAGGCACGGTCCTTAGTCATTACCTTATACCATACACGTTTCAGACACCATTACCGTATACCATACACGTTTCAGGCACAGTCCTTAGTCATTACCTTATACCATACACGTTTCAGGCACGGTCCTTAGTCATTACCTTATACCATACACGTTTCAGGCACGGTCCTTAGTCATTACCTTATACCATACACGTTTCGGGCACGGTCCTTAGTCATTACCTTATACCATACACGTTTCGGGCACGGTCCTTAGTCATTACCTTATACCATACACGTTTCATGCACGGTCCTTAGTCATTACCGTATACCATACACGTTTCAGGCACGGTCCTTAGTCATTACCGTATACCATACATGTTTCAGGCACGGTCCTTAGTCATTACCTTATACCATACACGTTTCATGCACGGTCCTTAGTCATTACCTTATACCATACACGTTTCGGGCACGGTCCTTAGTCATTACCTTATACCATACACGTTTCAGGCACGGTCCTTAGTCATTACCTTATACCATACACGTTTCAGGCACGGTCCATAGTCATTACCTTATACCATACACGTTTCAGGCACGGTCCTCAGTCATTACCTTATACCATACACGTTTCAGACACCATTACCGTATACCATACACGTTTCAGGCACGGTCCTTAGTAATTACCTTATACCATACACGTTTCAGACACCATTACCGTATACCATACACGTTTCAGGCACAGTCCTTAGTCATTACCTTATACCATACACATTTCAGACACCATTACCGTATACCATACACGTTTCAGGCACAGTCCTTAGTCATTACCTTATACCATACACGTTTCAGGCACGGTCCTTAGTCATTACCGTATACCATACACGTTTCAGGCACAGTCCTTAGTCATTACCTTATACCATACACGTTTCAGGCACGGTCCTTAGTCATTACCTTATACCATACACGTTTCAGGCACAGTCCTTAGTCATTACCTTATACCATACACGTTTCAGGCACGGTCCTTAGTCATTACCTTATACCATACACGTTTCAGGCACGGTCCTTAGTCATTACCTTATACCATACACGTTTCATGCACGGTCCTTAGTCATTACCGTATACCATACACGTTTCAGGCACGGTCCTTAGTCATTACCGTATACCATACACGTTTCAGGCACGGTCCTTAGTCATTACCGTATACCATACATGTTTCAGGCACGGTCCTTAGTCATTACCTTATACCATACACGTTTCATGCACGGTCCTTAGTCATTACCTTATACCATACACGTTTCGGGCACGGTCCTTAGTCATTACCTTATACCATACACGTTTCAGGCACGGTCCTTAGTCATTACCTTATACCATACACGTTTCAGGCACGGTCCATAGTCATTACCTTATACCATACACGTTTCAGGCACGGTCCTCAGTCATTACCTTATACCATACACGTTTCAGACACCATTACCGTATACCATACACGTTTCAGGCACGGTCCTTAGTAATTACCTTATACCATACACGTTTCAGACACCATTACCGTATACCATACACGTTTCAGGCACAGTCCTTAGTCATTACCTTATACCATACACATTTCAGACACCATTACCGTATACCATACACGTTTCAGGCACAGTCCTTAGTCATTACCTTATACCATACACGTTTCAGGCACGGTCCTTAGTCATTACCGTATACCATACACGTTTCAGGCACAGTCCTTAGTCATTACCTTATACCATACACGTTTCAGGCACGGTCCTTAGTCATTACCTTATACCATACACGTTTCAGGCACAGTCCTTAGTCATTACCTTATACCATACACGTTTCAGGCACGGTCCTTAGTCATTACCTTATACCATACACGTTTCAGGCACGGTCCTTAGTCATTACCTTATAACGTACACGTTTCAGGCACGGTCCTTAGTCATTACCTTATACCATACACGTTTCAGGCACGGTCCTTAGTCATTACCTTATACCATACACGTTTCAGGCACGGTCCTTAGTCATTACCTTATACCATACACGTTTCAGGCACGGTCCTCAGACATTACCTTATACCATACACGTTTCAGACACCATTACCGTATACCATACACGTTTCAGGCACGGTCCTTAGTAATTACCTTATACCATACACGTTTCAGACACCATTACCGTATACCATACACGTTTCAGGCACGGTCCTTAGTCATTACCTTATACCATACACGTTTCAGGCACGGTCCTTAGTCATTACCTTATACCATACACGTTTCAGGCACAGTCCTTAGTCATTACCTTATACCATACACGTTTCAGGCACGGTCCTTAGTCATTACCTTAATAACGTACATGTTTCAGGCACAGTCCTTAGTCATTACCTTATACCGTACACGTTTCAGGCACGGTCCTTAGTCATTACCTTATACCATACACGTTTCGGGCACGGTCCTTAGTCATTACCGTATACCATACACGTTTCAGGCACGGTCCTTAGTCATTACCGTATACCATACACGTTTCAGGCACAGTCCTTAGTCATTACCTTATACCATACACGTTTCAGGCACGGTCCTTAGTCATTACCGTATACCATACACGTTTCAGGCACGGTCCTCAGTCATTACCTTATACCATACACGTTTCAGACACTGTCCTTAGTCATTACCTTATACCATACACGTTTCAGACACCATTACCGTATACCATACACGTTTCAGGCACAGTCCTTAGTCATTACCTTATACCATACACGTTTCAGACACCATTACCTTATACCATACACGTTTCAGGCACAGTCCTTAGTCATTACCTTATACCATACATGTTTCAGGCACGGTCCTTAGTCATTACCGTATACCATACACGTTTCAGGCACGGTCCTTAGTCATTACCTTATACCATACACATTTCAGGCACGGTCCTTAGTCATTACCTTATATACCATACACGTTTCAGGCGCGGTCCTTAGTCATTACCGTATACCATACACGTTTCAGGCACGGTCCTTAGTCATTACCGTATACCATACACGTTTCAGGCACGGTCCTTAGTCATTACCGTATACCATACACGTTTCATGCACGGTCCTTAGTCATTACCTTATACCATACACGTTTCGGGCACGGTCCTTAGTCATTACCTTATACCATACACGTTTCATGCACGGTCCTTAGTCATTACCTTATACCATACACGTTTCGGGCACGGTCCTTAGTCATTACCTTATACCATACACGTTTCAGGCACGGTCCTTAGTCATTACCTTATACCATACACGTTTCAGGCACGGTCCTTAGTCATTACCTTATACCATACACGTTTCAGACACCATTACCGTATTCCATACATGTTTCAGGCACGGTCCTTAGTCATTACCTTATACCATACACGTTTCAGACACCATTACCTTATACCATACACGTTTCAGGCACGGTCCTTAGTCATTACCTTATACCATACACGTATCAGGCACGGTCCTTAGTCATTACCTTATACCATACACGTTTCATGCACGGTCCTTAGTCATTACCTTATACCATACACGTTTCGGGCACGGTCCTTAGTCATTACCTTATACCATACACGTTTCAGGCACAGTCCTTAGTCATTACCTTATACCATAAACGTTTCAGGCACGGTCCTTAGTCATTACCGTATACCGTACACGTTTCAGGCATGGTCCTTAGTCATTACCTTATAACGTACATGTTTCAGACACGGTCCTTAGTCATTACCTTATACCGTACACGTTTCAGGCACGGTCCTTAGTCATTACCGTATACCATACACGTTTCAGGCACGGTCCTTAGTAATTACCTTATACCATACACGTTTCAGACACCATTACCGTATACCATACACGTTTCAGGCACAGTCCTTAGTCATTACCTTATACCATACACGTTTCAGGCACGGTCCTTAGTCATTACCTTATACCATACACGTTTCAGGCACGGTCCTTAGTCATTACCTTATACCATACACGTTTCAGACACCATTACCTTATACCATACACGTTTCAGGCATGGTCCTTAGTCATTACCTTATAACGTACATGTTTCAGGCACGGTCCTTAGTCATTACCTTATAACGTACATGTTTCAGGCACGGTCCTTAGTCATTACCTTATACCGTACACGTTTCAGGCACGGTCCTTAGTCATTACCGTATACCATACACGTTTCAGGCACGGTCCTTAGTCATTACCTTATACCATACACGTTTCAGACACCATTACCTTATACCATACAGGTTTCTTGCACGGTCCTTAGTCATTACCTTATACCATACACGTTTCAGACACCATTACCTTATACCATACACGTTTCAGACACGGTCCTTGGTCATTACCTATACCATATACGTTTCAGGCACGGTCCTTAGTCATTACCTTATACCATACACGTTTCAGGCACGGTCCTTAGTCATTACCTTATAACGTACATGTTTCAGGCACGGTCCTTAGTCATTACCTTATACCGTACACGTTTCAGGCACGGTCCTTAGTCATTACCGTATACCATACACGTTTCAGGCACGGTCCTTAGTAATTACCTTATACCATACACGTTTCAGACACCATTACCGTATACCATACACGTTTCAGGCACGGTCCTTAGTCATTACCTTATACCATACACGTTTCAGGCACAGTCCTTAGTCATTACCTTATACCATACACCTTTCAGGCACGGTCCTTAGTCATTACCTTATACCATAGACGTTTCAGACACCATTACCGTATACCATACACGTTTCAGGCACGGTCCTTAGTAATTACCTTATACCATACACGTTTCAGACACTGTCCTTAGTCATTACCTTATACCATACACGTTTCAGGCACGGTCCCTAGTCATTACCTTATACCATACACGTTTCAGGCACGGTCCTTAGTCATTACCTTATACCATACACGTTTCAGGCACGGTCCTTAGTCATTACCTTATACCATACACGTTTCAGGCACGGTCCTTAGTCATTACCTTATAACGTACATGTTTCAGGCACGGTCCTTAGTCATTACCTTATACCGTACACGTTTCAGGCACGGTCCTTAGTCATTACCTTATACCATACACGTTTCAGGCACGGTCCTTAGTCATTACCTTATACCATACACGTTTCAGGCACGGTCCTTAGTCATTACCTTATAACGTACACGTTTCAGGCACGGTCCTTAGTCATTACCTTATACCGTACACGTTTCAGGCACGGTCCTTAGTCATTACCTTATACCATACACGTTTCAGGCACGGTCCTTAGTCATTACCTTATACCATACACGTTTCAGGCACGGTCCTTAGTCATTACCTTATACCATACACGTTTCAGGCACGGTCCTTAGTCATTACCTTATACCATACACGTTTCAGGCACGGTCCTTAGTCATTACCTTATACCGTACACATTTCAGGCACGGTCCTTAGTCATTACCTTATACCATACACGTTTCAGGCACGGTCCTTAGTCATTACCTTATACCATACACGTTTCAGGCACGGTCCTTAGTCATTACCTTATACCATACACGTTTCAGGCACGGTCCTTAGTCATTACCTTATACCATACACGTTTCAGGCACGGTCCTTAGTCATTACCTTATACCATACACGTTTCAGGCACGGTCCTTAGTCATTACCTTATACCGTACACGTTTCAGGCACGGTCCTTAGTCATTACCGTATACCATACACGTTTCGGGCACGGTCCTTAGTCATTACCTTATACCATACACGTTTCAGACACCATTACCTTATACCATACAGGTTTCTTGCACGGTCCTTAGTCATTACCTTATACCATACACGTTTCAGACACGGTCCTTGGTCATTACCGTATATCCTAGGCGTTTCAGACATGATCCTTAGTCATTGCCTTACAGTATAAGGCAATTTTTGATTTTTTAATTTTTTTTTAAATATGGATCCTTTTTGCTGGATTTTGCTGCTTTTTTAAAGATCCACCTGTAGGACACAGGAACAAAGTGTCACGTCCTCAAAAGTGAATATATAATACAGTGGGGCAAAAAAGTATTTAGTCAGTCAGCAATAGTGCAAGTTCCACCACTTAAAAAGATGAGAGGCGTCTGTAATTTACATCATAGGTAGACCTCAACTATGGGAGACAAACTGAGAAAAAAAAATCCAGAAAATCACATTGTCTGTTTTTTTATCATTTTATTTGCATTTTATGGTGGAAAATAAGTATTTGGTCAGAAACAAAATTTCATCTCAATACTTTGTAATATATCCTTTGTTGGCAATGACAGAGGTCAAACGTTTTCTGTAAGTCTTCACAAGGTTGCCACACACTGTTGTTGGTATTTTGGCCCATTCCTCCATGCAGATCTCCTCTAGAGCAGTGATGTTTTTGGCTTTTCGCTTGGCAACACGGACTTTCAACTCCCTCCAAAGGTTTTCTATAGGGTTGATATCTGGAGACTGGCTAGGCCACTCCAGGACCTTGAAATGCTTCTTACGAAGCCACTCCTTTGTTGCCCTGGCGGTGTGCTTTGGATCATTGTCATGTTGAAAGACCCAGCCACGTTTCAACTTCAATGCCCTTGCTGATGGAAGGAGGTTTGTACTCAAAATCTCACGATACATGGCCCCATTCATTCTTTCATGTACCCGGATCAGTCGTCCTGGCCCCTTTGCAGAGAAACAGCCCAAAGCATGATGTTTCCACCACCATGCTTTACAGTAGGTATGGTGTTTGATGGATGCAACTCAGTATTCTTTTTCCTCCAAACACGACAAGTTGTGTTTCTACCAAACAGTTCCAGTTTGGTTTCATCAGACCATAGGACATTCTCCCAAAACTCCTCTGGATCATCCAAATGCTCTCTAGCAAACTTCAGACGGGCCCGGACATGTACTGGCTTAAGCAGTGGGACACGTCTGGCACTGCAGGATCTGAGTCTATGGTGGCGTAGTGTGTTACTTATGGTAGGCCTTGTTACATTGGTCCCAGCTCTCTGCAGTTCATTCACTAGGTCCCCCCGCGTGGTTCTGGGATTTTTGCTCACCGTTCTTGTGATCATTCTGACCCCACGGGGTGGGATTTTGCGTGGAGCCCCAGATCGAGGGAGATTATCAGTGGTCTTGAATGTCTTCCATTTTCTAATTATTGCTCCCACTGTTGATTTCTTCACTCCAAGCTGGTTGGCTATTGCAGATTCAGTCTTCCCAGCCTGGTGCAGGGCTACAATTTTGTTTCTGGTGTCCTTTGACAGCTCTTTGGTCTTCACCATAGTGGAGTTTGGAGTCAGACTGTTTGAGGGTGTGCACAGGTGTCTTTTTATACTGATAACAAGTTTAAACAGGTGCCATTACTACAGGTAATGAGTGGAGGAAAGAGGAGACTCTTAAAGAAGAAGTTACAGGTCTGTGAGAGCCAGAAATCTTGATTGTTTGTTTCTGACCAAATACTTATTTTCCACCAGAATATGCAAATAAAATGATAAAAAAACAGACAATGTGATTTTCTGTATTTTTTGTCTCAGTTTGTCTCCCACAGTTGAGGTCTACCTATGATGTAAATTACAGACGCCTCTCATCTTTTTAAGTGGTGGAACTTGCACTATTGCTGACTGACTAAATACTTTTTTGCCCCACTGTATATGCATAATAAGCTCTTTCATAATAGGATAAATTAAGCAGTGATGCTCCGCGCTTTTCATGAGGATCACATTGCCTATATGTTATGCCTTGCCTATATTTGAATTATTTAAAATAGAATATATACCTTATTTTTATTAATAACTGTAATAAACCTTATAGTGACGCTTACTTTTTTCAGATCAGTTTTTATTTTCTAATTGTATTTTTCTGTGCAGTAGGGGATGGCTATCTTATCTGAACTGCAGTTCACAGCTTTTACAGATTTCCTTCGCACCAGCTACATAGACCTAGGAATCAATAGACTGCAGCTATTTATTGACTTCTATGGGAAAATGTAAAGGGCATGTTATTTTATCTGTGTAAAAGTCATAGTGCAGATGTAATTCTGACTGCTGAAAAGTGATCTCTGCAGAACAAGAACTTTCCACCTGATGTGAGGCTCAGTGGTCATTGTGAAAGATGCAAGGTTTACTTTTTTTTTTTTTTTTTTTTTTTTTTTAAATGTGGATATTAGCGTGAATAAAAACATCACCCAAAATAGTGTTCAATGAAAAAACTTGATTTAATTAATAAGTTACTTTCTTCTGGCACATTCCCTTTAAGAGAGGTTTGTCTACTTTAAAACTTAAGCTCCATGGCCCAGAGAGAGTTAATAAACCCTTCCCCAACAAAAGCTATACTCCCCTCCATGACTGGCATCTGCCTCCGCATTCACTGCTGTATTCCTCACTACTGACTACTTGCATCAGCATTTAATGGCGGGCATCATGAGATGTTGGCAGTTGCTGATCGGCTGCAGCCAGTTAGCAGTTGCTGATTGGCTGCAGCCTGCACATTCCATCTGAAACTGAAGATTCTGTTTTCATTCTCGTGATATTTTTATGCCGGTCTGTCTGAGCGCTTTCTGCGTTTACATCGTGGTTTTTTTGTTTTGTTTTCCAGCTTGTTGCAGGTAGTGTCGTGATGGCTTTTGAAGAGGTTTGTCCAGACCGGATCGACCTAATTCACAAAAATTATCGTAAACTCTGCAACCTGCTGGTTGATGTGGAGGAATGGGGACAAGTGGTGATAATTCACATGCTGACTCGATATGCCCGTACTCAGTTTGTCAGCCCTTGGAAAGAGGTGAGTGTGGTGGAGAGTGATGAATCCTGAAGAAGCATTTTGGTTTCCGGTCCCTTGTCTGTGACTTCATCATTTTATCGAATTACGTTCCACAAGTAGATGCTTATTATTCTCGGTATTATCTTGTAATATCAGTAGTCTTGTTTATACATATTTGTTATTATTTTTGTATATGAAGGATTCATCCAAAAACATATATAATTGCCTCCTCTCTTTGACGGGCCCATAGATTATGAATGGAGCGGAGTTTGCCCCTCCGCTCCACTGCAGAGCCCTAATCTCAGGATCCTAGCAGTCTGACCCAAACTATAAATGAGTTATTCCCATAAATAGGGCGTAACTTAGCCTTTTCGGAATTTTCCCCTAGGGGACTGTTCGACTGCTTCTTTTCACATCCTTTATGGATATAAGTAAAAACAAGAGGAAAGGATCTGTACTTGAGTAATTAAAACTTCCATTTAACTCATCCATTAAAAATGAGGATATCCGTAGTTAAAAAGTACAGAGTGATTCTAACTCCTTTCTAGCATGGCTGCCCTTAGTCATAGAATATACAGAAATAATACAAAATATATGGACGAAGATCGAGCGAAACGTGCGTTGGGGCGGCGGAGGCAACACACCTACTGGTGGTTATTTCATGTAGGTGATGTAACTATATTTACTATATTGCCTTTCTGCTTGGAATTAGGGGAAGGTATATCTCAGGCTATTGGAGCCATAAGGTTAGGCGATGCATGTGAAATCTTTGAACATACAGCATTTCCACCTTGTATAATTATTACATTTTTTATTAATTTTATGTAAATAAAAAGTATTTTAATGGGCCATATATCCTTTTTGCTTCCTTGTTTTGTACTAATAGTTAGACTCTCTAAGGGGTTCTCTGGTCATAAGATGAAGATAACCTATCTTTGGTGATGATATTGATAAACATCTGATAAAGGGTGGTTTTCTTTCTAGCTATATGGAGGTCATCACAGCATCAACACCCCTTCCTTCCAAATTACAGGAGGCTATCATATCATAATCATATCATATTTTTTTTTTCTTACAATGAGCCTAAGAACTAACAGGTAGTTGCCAACTACCTGCCTGTTGTATCCTGCGCAGATCTCTTACGGCATAGAGTGGTAACAGACTCCTATTGGCAATTCAGCGGCTTCTTCTGATGTCACACCGACAGAGCAGCGGCTTCTCTTCCGTTCTGCTCTGCTGAGGGCATGTGACTGCGGATGTCATCCTGATTCATGGTCGGCTCCCCGTGACTATTCGCAGGAAGCCAGCTTACAATCAGCACGACGTTGGCAGGGACGCCCCGTCAACAGGGCAGCTCTATTGACGGGGCGTGGAGGAGATAAATGGCTCTGAGCTGGCACTGGGCAGAACAGGCAGGTAGTTAACAACTTAGGGCCATAGTGAAAAAAAATTAAAAACTTGGACAACCTCAACTGCGAAACCGTAAATGATCAAACCACCCCCCTTTTCCAATCCCCAAAATTAAGACATTACAAAAATGAAAGCATATATAAACAATCATTTATCACCCTGTCAATAAGGCAACACTGTAAATGTTGTAAAGTAAAGCAAAAATCAAAACTACGGATTTATTTTTTATTTTTTGGTGGTCATCTCGCCTCCCTATAATAATTGAAAAAAGTGATAAAAAAAATCGTATACACCTCAAAATGGCACCAATAAAAGCTACATCTTGTCCCACAATAAACCAGCCCTCAGCGTCCCATCGACTGAAATAATAGAAGAAAATGGGTCTTGGGAAACGGCATCATGAACCAATTTTTTTTTTTTTCTTTTACTAACTTCAGAATTAAAAAAAAAGAAAAAAAAACACAAATATATATATATATATATATAATAAAGTTTGATATTAAGGAAGTGATATTGACCCGGAGAATTATGTTACCAAGTAATTTTTATTGCACAACTAATGCTCTAAAAACAACCCCCACCACCACCATTTTTTTTTCCCAACATCGTACCCCAATTTTAATTAATAAAGCGAAAGTTGTGATTAAAACCTGCAACTCCTCCTACAAAAAAAATCTCCATGCGGTTTGATTGGCGTAAGAAAAAAAAAAAACTGAGGGCAAAAACAAATATTGTCCTTGTTCTGAATTGGTGAAAGTTTTCCTCTTAGTCTGCGCTAGTACATGTGACCCCACTCCGGACCATTCTATTATATAGGGGTAGGATGCAGTACCAGGCACATCCTATGGATAGGAGATGGCGCTGTTTCTAGAAACAAAGCGGAAACTATTTTTTTTCCAGTGATTAATGAATAGTCAATATTTCTAGTTTTCATGTTCTCCGCTCTCCCCCAAACCAATATTGTATTCCCATGACATTTTGTCTTGAGATGCCCAAGAGGTTTTTAATTTTGTTTATTTGCCTGATTATGGATCGGGATTTCGTCTGTTTATATGTAAATGTAAGATTTAAGGAACAATTAAGCGTTGACGAAGTAGATTGCAGCCTTAGCGATTGCCGCGCATTCTCCATAATTCCTCCAACTGACATATTTCATGATAAATAGCGGATGCCAAGTCACAGCAGATTATACAGTGCACTGGCAATTCATAGCGCTGTCAGGGAGAAGACCGATTGACTTTACATTTACATATTAATGAGAAGATTTGTTAAGAGGGTGCTTGACTATGGAAAATAACAGCGTATTTATAGGGCACAACATTTCATAAATAGAGCTGATGCAGGAAAATGGAAATTAAACCTTTTTAGGTTAATGAATTCTAGAGATTAGTCAAATGAACGTTAGCAGATTTAGTTGGAGCAGAATCCACCTTGCCGATGGCGCACTCTTCCTTTTGTGTCAAGTTTCACAACAGTCTCTCTCAGACTAATGACTTCCCATCCCATGTGATTTCTGTTTTCTCAGTGAATTGATATTGATGGTATGTTGATTCCAGAATAACGGATGTGAGGGGGAGAGAAAAAAAAAAAAGCACAGTGCCACGCATACCAATGGGAAGCTTTAGGCGCCCTGTTTAAAGTCTGGGATGGGGATTATTCAGTATTATATCTCAGCCCACTCAACGTGATGAGTTCTGTTACATTAAAGACATGGTTGGTATGTAATGTTCTGGCTGAAAACCGCAGTAATCTGCTAATCTGTGGCCACTGACTGACTGCAGCGGTCACTTGACGCCCGTTTGCATGTAGCAGAAGCCAGGAGGCCAGCCAGGGCCAATGCAAGCATTGTGAAGAGTGGCGAGGTTCAGGTAGTTGGACTTGTGATTAATAATAACATACAATAATAATAATGTGTTTATAATAATATATGAAATATATTATTGTATATTTATTATTATTATTATTATTATTATTATTATTAATTTTATATTAAATTATAATAATTATTTATTGTTATAGATATATATTCTTATATTATATTTGGACTGCCATGGACCCAATTTTAATTATTATAAATTTGTGGAAAACTCCTTCAATGATTTCTATAACTATTGTAGGTTGTAGTGACAATTCGCAGCAACATTTTTAGAGGCGTTCAGCTGTGACCGCTGCAGCTAATCAGTGGCCGTACTTGTCATACTTTACGGACATCACCACTGAGTGCTGAGCGCGAATGCTGGTGGTGCAGCACATAAACTTGGAGCTTCTGTTTGGCTGCAGCGGTCACAAGCTAGATAGGGAATGCTAGCAATAAAAAATAAAACCCCACAGTGTGGGAGATTTAGTAATAGCGCACTTCATGACGAAGCTCCCAAAAAAGATTTGCTAACTAGAAAGCCTGCAGATAACAGGGCAGTGGAGGCGGGTGGCCGCTTTGTCGCCATCCTTTGTAGTGCCCTCCGCATTGATCGTATGTTGGTGGTCCGTGTCGGAGAATGTTTGGATTGTGACCCAGCGGAGACACAAGGAAGATATTATATGGCATTATACTTGTCGATAAACAAGATCCATCAATTATGGCTCCATCTTTCAGCTAAACTCCGTTAGTACACGCCTGTGTTTCTTTCTTTCGTATTAATGAAATTCTTAATTTGCATACTGCCGATGAAGACAGCGGCTCGTGACCCATAACACCGGCAGAGTGCAGTAAGCAAAAGCGTGATGTGTTTCATTAGGGTAATTGCATTACAAATCAACGCCGGTGGGTTTACTTAATGGAATTTTTCTACTGTTAAAAGAAGGATCAGAGGAACAAATCGGCTCAGCCTGCCCTCCCCCGGATATTTCCATCACCGCAGCGCCACAAATGATGAAAGTATTTGGTTAAATTCCTTGGCAAGAATTCTGTAATCTCTGGTGAAATGTGGTTGCATTACTCTAATAATTGAATGTGGCCACGTTGCCTATCTGGCTGACAGCTGACAAGGTGGTTTAGCTTTAGTTCCTAGGAATACTTTTTTCTCAGTAATCAACAGGTGAAAATGCACTCCGAACAGGACATGTGCTGCCGAGAACGGTGGCAGCCTGTATACCCCGACCATCTGTTACCGATCGTTCTGTGAGCATAGCAAGGTGGCTAGCCTGTCTAAACAAGGAATCTGTCACCAGGTTTATGTTACCTAATCCGAGAGCATGAGAATGTAGAGGCAGAGACCCTGATTCCAACTTTAGTGAATCGGGGGCCACAGCTTTGGCGCTGTCGGAGCTTGCCTGGCATTACATGACTTTCCATCCATTTCCAGATGGAAATGTTGGCGTGATGCTGTGTCCTCCTGTGAAGTCGGGCTCTGGACTGCTGAGCTGTAGATGCGGCATGCACCCATCATTTATGCCATTTCCTCAATATACAGTGGGTATGAAAAGTATTCAGACCCCTTTAATTTTTTCACTCTGTTTCATTGCAGCCATTTGGTAAATTCAAAACAGTTCATTTTTTTTTCCTCATTAATGTACACTCTGCACCCCATCTTGACTGAAACCCCCCCAGAAATGTAGAAATTTTTGGAAATTTAATAAAAAAAGAAAAACTGAAATCACATGGTCATAAGTATTCAGACCCTTTGCTCAGACACTCATATTTAAGTCACATGCTGTTCATTTCCTTGTGATCCTCCTTAAGATGGTTCCGTTCTACTCCTTCATTGGAGTCCAGCTGTGTTTAATTAAACTGATAAGACTTGATTTGGAAAGGCTCACACCTGTCTATATAAGACCTCACAGCTCACAGCGCATGTCAGACCAAATGAGAACCATGAGGTCAAAGGAACTGGCCAAGGAGCTCAGAGACAGGATTGTGGCATTTTACAAAAGAATTTCTGCAGAACTCAAGGTTCCTAAGAGCACAGTGGCCTCCATAATCCTTAAATGGAAGAAGTTTGGGACCGCCAGAAGTCTTCCTAGACCTGGCCGTCCAGTCAAACTGAGCAATCGTGAGAGAAGAGCCTTGATGAGAGAGGTAAAGAAGAACCCTAAGATCACTGTGGCTGAGCTCCAGAGATGCAGTATGGAGATGGAAGAAAGTTCCTCAAAGTCAACTATCCCTGCAGCCCTCCTCCAGTCAGACCTTTATGGCAGAGTGGCCTGACGGAAGCCTCTCCTCGGTGCAAGACATATGAAAGCCCACATAGAGTTTGCTAAAAAAGCACATGAAGGACTCCCAGACTATGAGAAATAAGATTCTCTGGTCAGATAAGATGAAGATAGACCTTTTTGGTTATAAATCTAAGCAGTATGTGTGGACAAAACCAGGCACTGCTCCTCACCTGCCCAATACAATCCCAACAGTGAAACATGATGGTGGCAGCATCATGCTATGGGGTGTTTTTCAGATGCGGGGACAGGACAATTGGTTGTTGCTGAAGGAAACATGAATACGGCCAAGTACAGAGATGTCCTGGATGAAAACCTCTTCCAGAGTTCTCTGGACCTCAGACTGGGCCGATGGTTCACCTTCCAACAAGACAATGACCCAAAGCAAACAGCTAAAATAACAAAGGAGTGGCTTCAGAACAACTCTGTGACCATTCTTGACTGGCCCAGCCAGAGCCCTGACCTAAAACCAATTGAGCATCTCTGGAGAGACCTGAAAATGGCTGTTCACCAACGTTCACCATCCAACCTGACGGAACTGGAGATGATCTGTAAGGAAGAATGGCAGAGGATCCCCAAATCCAGGTGTGAAAAACCTGTGTACTAGCTCAAAAGGGGGCTTCTACTCAATACTGAGCAAAGGGTCTGAATACTTATGACCATGTGATATTTCAGTTTTTCTTTTTTATTAAATTTGCAAAAATTTCTACATTTCAGGTTTTTTTTTCAGTCAAGATGGGGTGCAGAGTGTACATTAATGAGAAAAAAATGAACCTTTTTTGTTAAAATGGCTGCAATGAAACAGAGTGAACAATTTAAAGGGGTCTGAATACTTTCCGTACCCACTGTATACCAGAACTAGCAGTAATGCGACTGGTCATTCAACTAATATCTTCCTGGAAAGTTGTATTCTTCATGCTGAAATGCAGCTTTTTTTTGTTTTCTCACTAAAAAGTGCGAGTGTACGAGTCCCTTCTCCTCTTGCTTCTTGTCTCTCACTGATCGGATCTATCTGATGGACCTTTCCAGGATGAAGTAGAAGATGCAAACAACTTTTATGAGTCAGATGATGAGAATGAGAAACCAGCCGACCAGAAAAAGCCGTATACAATGGATCCGGACCACAGGCTGCTATTAAGAAACACCAAACCTCTGCTGCAGAGCAGAAATGCTGCGGTAAGACCGTTATCAGCTGGTCGTTAATTTCATTAATCCATTAAGTATTTTTTAAATTTTTTGACAACTGTTCTAGTGCAGGTTGTCAAATAATGAACACCCTTTTAGGTGGCTTTTAATAGTTTACTTAAATGCATGTTGTGTGTTTTTTTTTTTTTAAAGAAAAGTAATACTTAAAATTGTTTAATTCCAGTTTTTACCTGTGTTGCACTATTCCTGGCTTTAGAATGAGTTAGCTGAGGAGGAACCAGTGAGCTCGGTCTGACACAGGATTGTATATTTCTTGTCTTCCTTCTTCTGATCTCCTCTCGGACCACATACAATTTGAGCATATGACCATATATCTGCTCCCGATTCAAAATAACCTGATTGATTTGATTTTCAGTTAACTCTTTCTGCAGCCAATAATTGTGCTGCACTAAAGCTATATAAGGCAAATGGTGCTAAAATATTTACTGAAAAGCAATTGCAAAAATACATGCAATTAAGTGAAAAAAATGCCCCCGTAGGGCGCTGCTGTGTCTAAGGTAGAAAGTTTTAATCATATTTTCTTGCTTTGACAACAAATATCAGACTACTTTCATGTTGTGAGGCAGGTTTAGTTGTCAATTAACTTTGAGTTTGTTCTTCTTCTTCTTCTTTTTTTTATTTATTATTTTTTGAGGCATGTTGGGAGTAATCCATGAGATATACTCATATACGTCTAACTAGCTCCCTATGCACTCGGCGTGTGCCCAAAGTCTTCATTTACTGGCCCAGTATAATGGCCTCCTGTTGTGTGGTACATGGAAACGTGGGATCTCTTCCATTTTCCTCTGCAGTCTAGAACCACATATGTCACATGTTTCTTACAGTGGTGGCCTGTGGCAGACGTATGCTATATAGTGGTGCCATCCGTTGTAGAATAGTCCGACGTGCTTGGATAATGAGATGTGAACAGAGCCCAATGTGTGGCTCCTTGGCCGGATACAGAGAGCAATGAATTGTATTCACCGTCCCTACACAATTTTTTAATTTGGGCACAAAATTGTAATCTTGGCTTCACCATAACAATAGCAGATTTGTCATTTTCCAGGATCCTTCCGCTTATACTTTTTTGTCTTTATAGAGAAATGGTATTAGACTTTCTGTACTGGGGCTATCTGCACACCGCGTCTTTTTCTGCCCTTAATCAGCTTGAAAAAACTCCCCATAAAACGAACGTAGTGCACAGCAAAGTCAAGACGGCTTGTTGTGCACTTGTTCCATTTTATGTCACTTTTTAACCTCTTAAGAGTTTGGAAACCATGAAGCGGTTAAAAGTAGTAACATGTTCATTATTCGGGCGGGTTCTGCTGGGGGGGGCTGCCGGTGCTGTAGACCGGGAGGATAGATTGAGAGATGCCAGCAGCATGGCCACTGGAAGAACAACAGCGAAGCTGCCCGGGAATCCACTACAGCACGACGGCTGCGGCGTCTCCTGAAGCCGGAAATCTCAGCTCCTCTGCAGGCGTCTAAGGGTCCCCGAGTGCACGAATTGTGGATCTTGTTCACACCCTCTTCAATTAGGAAATGGTGCGAGTCCTTTATCCGGTGCAAAATAAACTGGGAATAATCTACAATCTAGCACGTGGTGATTTATAAAATGTATGTGTATGGTGTCAGTTGTCTGTATTACCCAGATGGTGTCGCTATATCTTTCGTAGGTGGTTATGGCAGTAGCGCAGCTGTACTGGCACTTGGCCCCAAAATCTGAAACCATTACAATTGCCAAATCCTTGGTCCGTCTACTCCGCTGTCACAGGTAAGGAACATGATTAGTTTGTTTCTTTCCTGACATTTTACTTATTTTTTATCTTCTATTTAATATTTCCATCTGAGTAAGATAATTGTGATTATCTTCTTCCTGCTGCAGACAATTTTCGTTTTTGCGCCTTTATTTTTTTCCATCCTTCTGAAAACTATAACTTTTGTTTTAACTTTACCATCGACCTAGTCCTATGAGGACGTCTTTTCTACAGTATAAGTTGAGTTTTGTATGACGCCATTCACTCACCTAAATAATGTACTGAAAAGTTGGGGGGGGGGGAAATTATGTGTGCGGTGAAACAATTCGTTGTTTTTTTTTTTTCTAAATGTTTTTTTGTTGAAGTTCATTACATAACTAATGACTTGGTGACTGATTCTCCGGGTCAGTACAGTTTATAGTGAGATCATATTTTTATAGTTAGTTTATTTAAATGGTGAAAAAAAAAATTCATAAATTTATGAAGACAAAAAATGTTTTGATTTGTGACATTTTTTGTTGTTTTCTGACACTAATTTGTGATTTATCCAAAAGCATACTGCTAGGGATTCTAGATTGTGTGTCCCATCGGGGACAGCGATGATAATGTGTGCAAACTGTAAAGCGCCGCGGAATGTGTTAGCACTATATAAAAATAAAGATTATTATCATTATTATATATGCAACGGTTTGATTGCCGTTTGTATTATTTAGAGAGGCTTAACAGAAAAAAACAAAATTATTTTGTTTTGGATTTTTTTTACTTTTGCTGCATTTACCATAGGGGTTAATTAATTATATATTTTGGTGTATCTGACAATTTACTGCGCTGCTTTTACAGGCAGATGCTAGCTGTATCAAGAGGCAGTGTGGCTTGTTAGACACCCTACCCCAACTCCATCTCAGAATGATGAGTACCCCCCGTAGACAGATACATGTTACTGTCATTATGGGTGCAGATGAGTGGTACTTGTATATAGATTTATTTTTGCCTTTAAACTTTTGTATATTTAGTTTGTTCCCATTCTTGTTTTTTTTTTTATAGGGAGGTGCAGTACATTGTTCTACAGAACATTGCAACAATGTCCATACAGAGGAAGGTAATGCAGAGTCTGGTGTTGGCGCAGGAGGTGACGAGCAACTTAGAGGTTGTCCAGCCTTAGGGTGACTGCAGACTTGTAGCCTATGTATTGCACACTGTCAGGATTCTCCAGCTCTGGCAGCAGCAGTCGCGTGACTGCAAGTATGTGATTTGCCTACATGTTGTCACATGCCAACTAGATGTGTGCGGCTTCACTCACTGCAAATGAACTGAGCGAGGCTGGGCACGTCTAGTCGGAATGTGGCCAAACCACATACTTCTGGTCACATGACTGCATGCTCCCGCCAGGGGAGAATCCTCACAGTGCGGATTCACAAGTCTGCAGTCAGACTGGACAATTCTTAATGCCAGCTATTGATGCCTGACTGATCTGTTCTGTTTTGTAGGGTTTGTTTGAGCCGTTTTTAAAGAGCTTCTATGTTCGATCAACTGACCCGACTATGATCAAAACCCTAAAGGTAAGAGCAAGGCATTTAGTAAGCTACCATAAAGGGCAGCACTCCAGCTCTGAACTAGGAGGTTGTACGCAACTGGTCATCCTATGTTTAGTCAATTAATTACTCTAATTAACATAAAACTGTGTATACTAGACTCTTACAACGGTATCAGTACCATTCCAGTAATGTCGCTGCCGCTTTGCCTGGAGAGTGACGTGATTTATTGTGTCATGTGCTGGTTGCAGCCAAAGAGCAGCCACTCCTCAGCCGCAGCCGTCACTATGTCATCAGAGCGGACGTCCGTCCTGCCAGAATATTGATGAGCTGCAGCCTGCACAAGTCACGTCACTGCCTGGGAACAGCGGCGCAGCTGCAAGAGGGGAGTATACATGTTTTTTTTTTTTTTAAATTTGGGTCCTGAATTAATCTAGCTGGGGATGTCCAGCAGGAGACAACTACTCTATACCTGCTTGGTATGTAAAATCCTACATTTTGTGAATTGACACATAGATGACCAGTCAAAAAGACTATCGGTAGGAAGTAAAGAGGCTTCTTACTATTAAAGAGGTTGTCCACTACTTTTATATTGATGACCTACCTCAGCACCCCCAGCCGATCAGGTGTTATCGGTGTTGTCTGCCGCCAACCGGATGTACTCCTCACTTGCCGAGCTGCTCCTCTTTAATGCCGCTGTAACCTATGTAATTGAATGGTCTTTCTAGGACACAGCTTATGCAGTTGTCTCTATACTCTGCGTTGGGGAGAGCTTTCTCCGTTTTCTCAGTTATTAGTGCCGAATGTGACACAAGCAAAAAAAAAACATAAAAGCATAATGAGCGAGTACCCTGCAGTAAATAAACAGTAATAGTGCTCAGTTAGGCTTCTTTCACACTTCAGTTGTTTGGCGTCAGTCACTTCCGACATAGTGACGGATCGACGGATCCGTCACAATTGTTGAAAAAACGGATGTAACGGATCCGTTTTTTTGACAGATCCGTTACTCGGGGGTTGTATATACTTTTTGGAGCATGCGCAATTGAAAAAACGGATTGGGGCGACGGATCCGCCGAAATGACGGTCGCGACGGATCCGTCGCCCATAGGTGGCCATTCTATGAAATGACGGACGCGACGGATCCGTCGCGATCCGTCATTTCAACGCAGACAAAAAACGTTGCAATGACCGTCAATGTCTAGATGACGTCCGCCAAATTTTGACGGATCCGTCGCATGACGGATGGAACGGACGACCATCCATCACAATCCGTCGCTAATGCAAGTCTATGGGGAAAATAACGGATCCGTCACAAAAAAAACACGGATCCGTTATTTGAGGAAAATGGCGGATTTAGACTGACGCCAAACAACTGAAGTGTGAAAGAGGCCTTAACATCATTTTGATAAAAAAAAAAAAATTTGAAAGCCATCCCACCATGTTATGGTGACCCTATTCGAGACAGTCCTAACATCTAGTATTAACCCCTTAATGACAAGAGGTATTTTTGTTTTTGCATTTTTGTTTTTTACTCCCGTTCTTCCCAGAGCCAAATCTTTTTTATTTTTTTGGTCAAAAAGGCCATGTGAGGGCTTATTTTTTGCGGGACGAGTTGTACTTTTGAAGGACGCCATTGGTTTTACCATGTCATGTACTGGAAAATTAGGAAAAAAATTCCAAGTGGGGCGAAGTTGCAAAAAAAGTGCAATCCCATGCGTGTTTTTTGTTTTTACTTTTTTGCTAAGTTCACTAAATGCTAAAACTGACCTGCCATTACGATTCTCCAGGTCATTACGAGTTCATAGACACCAAACATGCCAAGGTTCTTTTTTTATTTAAGTGGTGAAAAAAAAATTGCAAAGTTTGTTTAACCCCTTCACCCCCAAGGGTGGTTTGCACGTTAATGACCGGGCCAATTTTTACAATTCTGACCACTGTCCCTTTATGAGGCTATAACTCTGGAACGCTTTGACGGATCTTGGCGATTCTGACATTGTTTTCTCGTGACATATTGTACTTCATGTTAAAGGTAAAATTTATTCGATATAACTTGCGTTTATTTGTGAAAAAAATGGAAATTTGGCGAAAATTTTGAAAATTTTGCAATTTTCCAACTTTGAATTTTTGTGCCCTTAAATCACAGACATATGTCACGCAAAATACTTAATAAGTAACATTTCCCACATGTCTACTTTACATCAGTACAATTTTGGAACCAAAATTTTTTTTTGTGACGGAGTTATAAGGGTTAAAAGTTGACCAGCAATTTCTCATTTTTACAACACCATTTTTTTTTAGGGACCACATCTCATTTGAAGTCATTTTGAGGGGTCTATATGATAGAAAATACTCAAGTGTGACACCATTCTAAAAACTGCACCCCTCAAGGTGCTCAAAACCACATTCAAGAAGTTTATTAACCCTTCAGGTGTTTCACAGGAATTTTTGGAATGTTTAAATAAAAATGAACATTTAACTTTTTTTCACACAAAATTTATTTCAGCTCCAATTTGTTTTATTTTACCAAGGGTAACAGGAGAAAATGGACCCCCAAAGTTGTTGTACAATTTGTCCTGAGTACGATGATACCCCATATGTGGGTGTAAACCATTGTTTAGGCGCATGGCAGAGCTTGGAAGGGAAGGAGCGCCATTTGACTTTTCAATGCAAAATTGACTGGAATTGAGATGGGACGCCATGTTGCGTTTGGAGAGCCCCTGATGTGCCTAAACATTGAAACTCCCTACAAGTGACACCATTTTGGAAAGTAGACCCCCTAAGGAACTTATCTAGATGTGTGGTGAGCACTTTGACCCACCAAGTGCTTCACAGAAGTTTATAATGCAGAGCCGTAAAAATAAAAAATCATATTTTTTCACAAAAATGATCTTTTCGCCCCCAATTTTTTATTTTCCCAAGGGTAAGAGAAGAAATTGGACCCCAAAAAATGTTGTGCAATTTGTCCTGAGTACGCTGATACCCCATATGTGGGTGTAAACCATTGTTTGGGCGCATGGCAGAGCTTGGAAGGGAAGGAGCGCCATTTGACTTTTCAATGCAAAATTGACTGGAATTGAGATGGGACGCCATGTTGCGTTTGGAGAGCCCCTGATGTGCCTAAACATTGAAACTCCCTACAAGTGACACCATTTTGGAAAGTAGACCCCCTAAGGAACTTATCTAGATGTGTGGTGAGCACTTTGACCCACCAAGTGCTTCACAGAAGTTTATAATGCAGAGCCGTAAAAATAAAAAATCATATTTTTTCACAAAAATGATCTTTTCGCCCCCAATTTTTTATTTTCCCAAGGGTAAGAGAAGAAATTGGACCCCAAAAAATGTTGTGCAATTTGTCCTGAGTACGCTGATACCCCATATGTGGGTGTAAACCATTGTTTGGGCGCATGGCAGAGCTTGGAAGGGAAGGAGCGCCATTTGACTTTTCAATGCAAAATTGACTGGAATTGAGATGGGACGCCATGTTGCGTTTGGAGAGCCCCTGATGTGCCTAAACATTGAAACTCCCTACAAGTGACACCATTTTGGAAAGTAGACCCCCTAAGGAACTTATCTAGATGTGTGGTGAGCACTTTGACCCACCAAGTGCTTCACAGAAGTTTATAATGCAGAGCCGTAAAAATAAAAAATCATATTTTTTCACAAAAATGATCTTTTTGCCCCCAATTTTTTATTTTCCCAAGGGTAAGAGAAGAAATTGGACCCCAAAAAATGTTGTGCAATTTGTCCTGAGTACGCTGATACCCCATATGTGGGTGTAAACCATTGTTTGGGCGCATGGCAGAGCTTGGAAGGGAAGGAGCGCCATTTGACTTTTCAATGCAAAATTGACTGGAATTGAGATGGGACGCCATGTTGCGTTTGGAGAGCCCCTGATGTGCCTAAACATTGAAACTCCCTACAAGTGACACCATTTTGGAAAGTAGACCCCCTAAGGAACTTATCTAGATGTGTTTTGAGAGCTTTGAACCCCCAAGTGTTTCACTACAGATTATAACGCAGAGCCGTGAAAATATATATATTTTTTTTTCTCAAAAATGATTTTTTAGCCCCCAGCTTTGTATTTTTACAAGGGTAACAGAATAAATTGGACCCCAAAATTTGTTTTCCAATTTGTCCTGAGTATGCTGATACCCCATATGTGGGGGGGAACCACTGTTTGGGCGCATGACAGAGCTCGGAAGGGAAGGAGCGCCATTTGGAATGCAGACTTAAATGGATTGGTCAGCAGCCGTCACGTTGCATTTGCAGAGCCCCTGATGTACCCAAACAGCACAAACCCCCCACAAGTGACCCCATATTGGAAACTAGACCTCCCAAGGAACTTATCTAGATGTGTTTTGAGAACTTTGAACCCCCAAGTGTTTCACTAAAGTTTATAGCGCAAAGCCGTGAAAATAAAAATTCTTTTTTTTTTTTTCACAAAAATGATTTTTTAGCCCCCAGTTTTGTATTTTCACAAGGGTAACAGGATAAATTAGACCCCAAAAGTTGTTGTCCAATTTGTCCTGAGTACGCTGATACCCCATATGTCGGGGGGAACCACTGTTTGGGCGCATGACAGAGCTCGGAAGGGAAGGAGCGCCATTTGGAATGCAGCCTTAAATGGATTGGTCTGCAGGCGTCACGTTGCATTTGCAGAGCCCCTGATGTACCCAAACAGTACAAACCCCCCACAAGTGACCCCATATTGGAAACTAGACCTCCCAAGGAACTTATCTAGATGTGTTGTGAGAACTTTGAACCCCCAAGTGTTTCACTACAGTTTATAATGCAGAGTCGTGAAAATAAAACATCTTTTTTTTCCCACAAAAATGATTTTTAGCCCCCCAAATTTTTATTTTCCTAAGGATAACAAGAGAACTTGGACCCCAGAAGTTGTTGTTCAATTTGTCCCGAGTACGCTGATAACACATATGTTGGGGTAAACCCCTTTTTGGGCGCACGGGAGAGCTCGGAAGGGAAGGAGCACTGTTTTACTTTTTCAACGCAGAACTGGCTGGAATTGAGATTGGACGCCATGTCGCGCTTGGAGAGCCCCTGATGTGCCTGGACAGTGGAAACCCCCCAATTCTACCTGAAACCCTAACCCAAACACACCCCTAACCCTAATCCCAACGGTAACCCTAACCACACCCCTAGCCCTGACACACCCATAATTCTAATCCCAACCCTAATCCAAACGTAAATGTAATCCAAACCCTAACCCTAACTTTAGCCCCAACCCTAACTTTAGCCCCAACCCTAACTTTACCTCCAACCCTAGCCCTAACCCTAACCCTACCCCTAACCCTAACCCTAAACGTGACTGAAATACGTGGCACTGAAATACGTGGCACTGAAATACGTGGCACTGAAATACGTGGCACTGAAATACGTGGCACTGAAATACGTGGCACTGAAATATTTGATACGTGGCACTTAAATACGTGGCACTGAAACACGTGGCACTGAAATACGTGATACGTGGCACTGAAATACGTGGCACTGAAATACGTGGCACTGAAATACGTGGCACTGAAATACGTGGCACTGAAATACGTGCAACTGAAATACGTGCAACTGAAATACGTGGTACTAAAATATGTGGCACTGAAATACGTGATACGTGGCACTGAAATACGTGGCACTGAAACACGTGGCACTGAAATACGTGATACGTGGCACTGAAATACATGGCACTGAAATACGTGGCACTGAAATACGTGGCACTGAAATACGTGGCACTATGACTGTCAGAAAATGTTCATTAAACGGTTAGGGGTGAGGTTAGGGGTAGAGTTAGGGTTAGGGTTTGGATCCCTTTATCACCTTGATGGTGGTGGGTGGCTTTTCAGTGTGTTTTCTGTTTTTTTCGATAAAAATGCATGCGTTTTTAACGCAAACAAACGCATGTGCTTAAAAACGCAAGAAAATACTGCAGGTTGTATTTCTGAAAATGAACGCATGCAGAAAAAACCCGCATGCGTTTGAAAACGCGACCAAACGCGTACAAAAAAACCGCATGCGTTTTCAATGTTAAATATAGGGAAAAAACGCATGCGTTTTTTTGTGCAAAAAACGCTGCAGACAAAAACGCAAGTGTGAAACCAGCGACGCTTTTTATAGCAAAAAAGTTTTTGCGTCTCCACATTTTGAGACCTATAATTTTTCCACATTTGCTCCACAGAGTCATGTGAGGTCTTGTTTTTTGCGGGACGAGTTGACGTTTTTATTGGTAACATTTTCGGACACGTGACCGTTTTTGATCGCTTTTTATTCCGATTTTTGTGAGGCAGAATGACCAAAAACCTGCTATTCATGAATTTCTTTTGGGAGAGGCGTTTATACCGTTCCGGGTTTGGTAAAATTGATAAAGCAGTTTTATTCGTCGGGTCAGTATGATTACAGCGATATCTCATTTATATCATTTTTTTTATGTTTTGGCGCTTTTATACGATAAAAACTATTTTATAGAAAAAATAATTATTTTGGTATCGCTTTATTCTCAGGACTATAACTTTTTTATTTTTTTGCTGATGATGCTGTATGGCGGCTTGTTTTTTGCGGGACAAGATGACGTTTTCAGCGGTACCATGGATATTTATATCAGTCTTTTTGATCGCGTGTTATTCCACTTTTTGTTCGGCGGTATGGTAATAAAGCGTTGTTTTTTGCCTCGTTTTTTTTTTTTTTTTTCTTACGGTGTTTACTGAAGGGGTTAACTAGTGTGGCAGTTTTATAGGTTGGGTCGTTACGGACGTGGCGATACTAAATATGTGTACTTTTATTGTTTTTTTTTTTAATTTAGATAAATGTATTTATGGGAATAATATTTTTTTTTTTTTTTCATTATTTTGGAATATTTTTTTTTATTTTTTTTTACACATTTGGAAAATTTTTTTTTTACTTTTTTACTTTGCCCCAGGGGGGGACAATACAGATCGGTGATCTGTCAGTTTGCATAGCACTCTGACAGATCACCGATCTGAGAGAAGTGCAGGCTGCTTCACAGTGCCTGCTCTGAGCAGGCGTCTGTGAAGCCACCTCCCTCCCTGCAGGACCCGGATCCGCGGCCATCTTGGATCCGGGTCTGGAGCAGGCAGGGAGGGAGGTAAGACCCTCGCAGCAACGCGATCACATCGCGTTGCTGCGGGGGGCTCAGGGAAGCCCGCAGGGAGCCCCCTCCCTGCGCGATGCTTCCCTGCACCGCCGGCACATCGCGATCATGTTTGATCGCGGTGTGCCGGGGGTTAATGTGCCGGGGGCGGTCCGTGACCGCTCCTGGCACATAGTGCCGGATGTCAGCTGCGATATGCAGCCGACACCCGGCCGCGATCGGCCGCGCTCCCCCCGTGAGCGCGGCCGATCGGCTATGACGTACTATCCCGTCGGCGGTCATACGGGCCCACCCCACCTCGACGGGATAGTACGTCAAATGTCGGGAAGGGGTTAAAAAAAAAAAAAAAGCGCCATTTTCCAATACCCGTAGCATCTCCATTTTTCATGATCTCAGGTCGGGTGAGGGCTTACTTTTTGCGTACCGATGGGCCTGTTTAGTAATGCCCTTCCAGTAAGGTCAAGTTAAATACCGCGGTCAGAGATTGACAGCGGCATTTAACTAGTTAACAGCCGCGGGTGGATCGCAATTCCACCTGCGGCTGTTGCGGACACATGTTAGCTGTATATATCAAGTGTCATGTGGCCGGAAAGGTGCGAGCTCCGTGCTGGAGGCGGCACCAAACAGGGGAAGTCCGACATCGGCGTGCTATTACACCCAATGTCGGAAAGGAGTTAAAACCTTACCATTTGTCAAGTGACGCTCAAGTGGATAAGAGCTAAGAAGGACTTAGACCCGGCTAATGTACAACTAGGCATGGGGAACAACATAAATGTAATGACCAGCTCAAAGACGAGTGAGGCCACACATTTATTTGTATAAAGTGCAAAAAAATTTTTAAAAAAGAATGAATAACCTAAATAGATAAACTGGAAAATACATATTTTTTCATCTTCATCATCCTGGTAGATGGCAGCAGATTTTTAACAAGAATGTCTCGGTACATTTGTCCATTCATCCTTTCTTCAATTATATGAAGTTTGCCAGTGCCTTATGTTGAAAAACAGCCCCACACCATGATGTTTCCACCTACAAACTTCACTGTTGGTATGGTGTTTTTGGGGTGATATGCAGTGCATTTTGGCCTCCAAAAATGGTGTGTATTATAGTATCCAAAGAGTTCAATTTTGTTCTCATCTGACCAATGACATTTAGACAAGCCGGTGAAATACTGGGAGAATGTAGTCTGAACTAACTTTAAACCTGCTTGAACATGCTTTTTGTTAATCAATAGAGTTTTTCGTGGTGAGTCTGCATACATGCCATGGAGGCTGAGTGGATTATTTATTGTTTTCTTTGAAACAATTATACCTGCTGATTCCTGGTCTTTCTGTAGCTCTCCACAAGTGGTCCTTGGCTCTTGGACCACTCTTTTGAAAATTCTTTTCACTCCTCTCTCTGAAATCTTGCAGGGAGCACCTGGTTGTGTCCGGTTTATTGTGAAATTATTTTCTTTCCACATCCGGATTGTCACATACATACCATATATACTCGAGTATAAGCCGAGATCCCTAGTTTTACCACAAAAAACTGGGAAAATGACTCGAGTGTAAGCCTAGGGTGGGAAATGCAGCAGCTACTGGTTAATTTCAAAAACAAAAATAGGTACCAATAAAAGTAAAATTAATTGAGACATCAGTAGGTTGTGTTTTTGAATATCCATATTGAATCAGAAGCCCCATATAATGCTCCATACATTTCATGATGGGCCCCATAAGATGCTCCATAATAAAATATGCCCATATAATGCTCCATAAAGTTTATGATGGGCCCCATAAGATGTTCCATAGAAACATTTGCCCCATATAATGCTGCAAAAAGGTTGATTATGGCCCCAGAAGATGCTCCATAGAAACATGTGCCCCATATGTTGCTGCTGTGATTAACAAAAAAATGACATACTCACCTCTTGTCCTGAGCAGGCTGCACTTGAAATATTCATCTGTCCCCTTTCCACCGCTGCGCGCCGCTCTGCCTTCTGTCTCTCTGCAGTGACTGTTCAGGCAGAGGGCAGTGCGCACACTAAATATGTCATTATTCCCTCTGACCTGAACGTCACAGCCAGAGGATGCGGAAGACACAGCGGCTCGTGGCGGTGGAACGGGGACTGGTGAATATCGCAATGTTCACCATCCCGGCGCGGTCCCTGGCAACTTCTCTGATGCGATGGTCTCTGACGCCGGCAGCTTGTTCCTGTGTTCAGCGGTCACTGGTACCGCTCATTAAAGTAAAGAATATGCGCTCCACCCCTATGGAAATGGAGTCGCGTCCATATTCATTACTTTAATGAGCGGTACCATGTGACCACTGAACACAGGAAGAGCTGCAGGCACTGGAGAAGCAGGGACATGAAGAGACGCGTTGGGAGCAGGTGAGTATGATTTGACAGCTGCCGCTCCCCCTCCCCGCCGACCCCCTGGGACAATGACTCGAGTATAAGCTGAGAGGGGCACATTCAGCCTAAAAAAATGGCTGGAAATCTCGGCTTATACTCGCGTATATACGGTACTTCCCAGCACGTGACGTGAGTGTGTCTCCAAGAGCTAATTTATCTCCTCTCACTCAATCCTGCATTCAGCCTGTTACAGGCCATAAAGTGAGCATAAATCACATCCCCAACACAGACTAGCCACCCTGGATACCTAACATGCTGCCACCACTTATCAAATACACAGGGTGATGAGTCCCTGAAATGTTACTGCCAGACAATCAAAAAGGTCACTCACCCTCTGAAAGGCTATTGATTCTTTAGCGCAAACAAGGATCAAACTTATTAAAGGCTTAAGCTTTAATATAAAAAAAATTCAGTGCTTACAAGAAAATATATAAAAAGGTAAAAATAAAGCTACACACAAATATGAAAAGCGGTTATAAAATAGAAAAGGAGAAATAACAGAAATATCTAAACATTTCTGTCTACAGTTATATTTTGTTTCCTTGGGGGAAGGAGAAATGAATTATGGATCACAATCAGCAGGTGCTGATCCAGTGTCTTTTTGTCAACAGAATGTAACTCTACTGTTGTATATTCCACTAAAATTATATTTTCCTTCAAACAGATTATGGCCCCCACAGTGCTCAGTGGAAACTTCAGTAGTTTAGAAATTCCGTAACCAATGCCATCAATATGTTTTGCAATAATAAGGTTGCAAAGGTCTTTAGAAAGCTCACTGGTTTTACCTGTCATGTGATGTTTCTTGTGTGGCACCTTGGTAATGAGATACCATTTTATAGACCATCAGTTGAACCAGCTGATATTCATTTTCCTAAAGTGGCAGGATTGCTTTCTAATTACTGATTTCAACTGGTGTCATTACTTTTCATGGCATTTTGCTTTTTTTTTTTCTTCATGTGTTCAATGTTTTTTTCCTGCGTCAGTTCTCATTATTACACATAACTTAATTTATGAACATCTATGGCTTGATTTCTTTGCCTGTGTGGGTTGTTACAGACATCTTAGTCAATAGCACCTTTTAGAAATATATTTACTTAGAAAACTGATGTGTTGTATATGTACACTGTGTTCCAAATTATTATGCACAAAGAGTTTAGGAGTGATAAGGTTAGAATTTTTGTGTTTGTCATTTAGACTCATTGATGGTGATGTGTGTCAGGGCTCTTTATATCACAGAAAGCAATTGCAGATACCTGTGCACATTAGTTTGGCAGGTGTGTCCAAATAAAGGCAAGACTACTTAAGAAGGCTGTTCCACATTATTAAGCAGCCTACATTTTTGGCCAAAATGAGAAAGAAAAAAGATGTCGGCTGCTGAGAAGCAACAAATTGTGGAGTATTTAGGTCAAGGCATGACTACAATCAACATTGCCAAGACATTTCATCGTGATCATCGCACAATCAAGAAGTATGTAGCTGATTCCCAGCACACACGGGTGCGTGCTGATAAGGAAACATTGAGGACCCTTTCCAACAGGCAATTGCGTAAGGTTAAAAGAGCAGCTGCAAAAATGCCTTGTCATAGCAGCAGACAAGTTTTTGAAGCTGCTGGTGCCTCCAAGGTCCCCAGAACAACAAGATGCAGGGTCCTTCAGAGGTGCGTAAGCCATCCTGTCGACCACCTCTATCCACTGCACACAAGCAGAAACAGCTCCAGTTGGCCAAACGATACATGAAGACTGACTTCCAAACTGTTTTGTTCATCGATGAGTGCCGTGCAACGCTCGATGGTCCAGATGGATGGAGTGGAGGATGGACACCCCATGAAAACACGGCTAAGGCGCCAACAAGGAGGAGGTGGCGTAATGTTTTGGGCTGGAATCATGGGGAGAGAGATGGTCGGCCCCTTTATGATCCCTGAAGGGGTAAAGATGAACTCCATAATCTATGTGGAGTTTCTAAAACAACACTTCCTGCCATGGTTCAAGAGGAAGAACCGTGCTTTCCGCAGCAAGATCATTTTCATGCTTGATAATGCACCGTCTCATGCTGCAAAAAACACATCTGCATCTCTGGCTGCTATGGGCATAAAAGAGGACAAACTTGTGGTGTGGCCACCATCTTCCCCTGACCTCAACCCCATTGAGAACGTCTGGAGCATCATCAACAGGAGTGTCTATGATGGCGGGAGGCAGTTCACATCTAAGCAACAGCTCTGGGAGGGGATTCTGTCCACATGCAAAACAACTGAAGCAGAAACCATCCAAAAACTGACAAATTCAATGGACGAGAGAGTTCAGAAGCTTCTTTCGAACATGGGGTCCTATGTGCAAATGTAACATCACCTAGAATAAAGTTTTCACTTGAAAACTGTTTGATTTCATTTTTAATAAGCTGATAATGCTTATAACTTCACAATTGACCATTTTGTTGTTCAAAATAAAATAAAAAAGGTTGAAAACTCTGCTGTGCATAATAATTTGGAACATGCCTTTTGAGTGTTTATTTTTTTTTTAAAAGATACTGTTTTCATAGGCAGTTTGTTCCAAAGCATTGCAATTATACTAGAATAGTAGATGACTGGAAAATAACAATGACTGCAATTCAAATAGGTAATTTAGAGAAAATATGAGGAAATATTATTTGCATAACAATTTGGAACACAGTATATATATAATATGTGTATGTATATTGTTATCTAATTGTCCATTTTTTTTCTTTACAGCTTGAAATAATGACAAACCTGGCCACTGAAGCAAATATATCTACTCTACTCCGTGAATTCCAGGTCTGTCTGCATTATCTCACATTGTTATTCTATGGTTATGCTTCACCAGGTCTCTTCTCACTAGTGTGGATGGCAGAGCAAAAGTACAATAAAAACCAAGCAGACACCATATAGAAAAATAGAGAGATGCAAAAGATCACAATCTTTATGAAAGGGAACAGCTGATTCATGTTGCTCCAGTCTTGTGCTGTGTGTGTTTTATTGTGAAACTCTGAAATGTTTTAGGGAAAATATCCTTTGAAGAGCCGGCTGGGGAGAGGTTCCTGTGTGTAGGGAAGCTGGGCCGGGCAACCGCCTATCACTTGTCATCTAAGACTTGTGGCCCTGGCCAGCTCTTAAAAGTTTTTCTTTTTTCTCAGAAACGTCACAAAGTCCCAGAGTGACGTCACAAAGTCCCAGAGTGAAACATTCCTGGCTGTAGTAACGCAGCCAGTGTCGGATTCATGCTGCTCATAGTTCGTGATGCGTGAATCGGCTGATGGGCTCCCAAAATGGCAAACATACAAAATCACTAGGGATTCACAGCTGCAGGAAATGAGTGATCTCCATCATATGCAGACCACCTCATATTAGGGGACGTGTAGGACGTCATAATGAGCCCAGTGAATTGTTCCCAAACTCCTTATTGATGAGAGAAGGAGAGCTGACAGAAAGCAGCGCTGATTCCCTTACATATCTTATAGCTTCACTGTAAGTAACCCTTTAGTTGAGGTGCGTTCACACTGGATGAAGATCGTAAATGGACGTTCCTAGGCACTCGCCTGCACTGTAATCTTGCAGTGTGAACAGGCTGCCGATCAGTGATCAAAACTCACGTTTGAGTGAAATGATTTTTAAGTGGGCTTCTCTGTAGCACATCATCCTGTGTAAACAGGACTCGATCTGTCGAGAACAATGGCAGCCTATGTGCACTGAGCGATCTATTACAGATCATTCAAGTGCATGTCGTTGGAGATGTTTAACTGTGTAACCGAGTAAATAAGCAACTGCCAATCAGCAAATCTGCTGCTGCTCGGCGGTCGCATAGTGCTCGGCGGTCGCTTAGGGCTCGGCGGTCGCGTAGGGCTCGGCGGTCGCGTAGGGCTCGGCGGTCGCGTAGGGCTCGGCGGTCGCGTAGGGCTCGGCGGTCGCGTAGGGCTCGGCGGTCGCGTAGTGCTCGGCGGTCGTTATGTGTAAATGCAGCTTTAGTCCCTGACCAGAGCAGTTGCCATAATCCCGCGTTCTATTTATTAGTAGTGTGCCCCAGCCTAGTGATTACATTAGTTATACTGGCCAAAGACCTTATGGCTAGCATTATTATAGGGTCTCGCTCCCCGGCTCTGTCCTGTTATCATTAGATGGGCATCGTACAGAATCCATTGTCTAAGATCATCTGGTGACCTACACAGACTGTATATGCAGTGTGAGCGATGACAGAGAGCCCTTCCTGTTGGAAAAGGAGGTGAGATAAATCTGCGGCATCTATGGGGGCATGAGGCTGATCATTGATGAGACCTCTGCTTGCTAATGGCCACCTTCAGTTTTCCATATCCGCCTTTTATATTTCGACAGTATGATTAGTTACATTGAAGTCCATGGAAAAAAATAATTAACTATTTTTTGTGTTTTTCCCTTTTGGCTTTGCACTGTCCCTTGGCTATATTGTTGTAAAATTAAACCCTATTCATGTTCTGTTTGGGTATGTCAGTGCCGGCTTCGGCGCAGGACGTGAAAAGTAAATCTTTCAGCAGCCAGGGGGTCCCCAGAGATGAAATCGGTGCCGTGGATTCTCACACTCCAGCTCTGTGAAATGAAATTGTAGAAAAGAGAATGAACGGAGCAGATTGATACTTCATTACTATGTGAATTCACTTGTCACTGAGCTGCCCAAGTCTGTAATGCAATTTTAAAGTCCCCTTGTAACGTGCATGAATCTGTTTATTTTTAGACCTATGTAAAAAGCCAGGACAAGCAGTTTGCGGCTGCCACCATCCAAGCAATAGGACGATGTGCCACCAATATATCTGCTGTGACTGACACGTGTCTTAATGGCCTTGTGTACCTATTGTCAAACAGGGACGGTAAGATAATCCATCTTTTCCTTCATTTACATGTAGCATGACAACTCCCAATTGCTTTTTCTGCTTTATCCTTTTATACATTTCAAAGTTTGCAGACACTTACTTTAGAGGGTCTGGTTCCTAAATGAAGGAGTGTCGGCCGCTTCTTCCACTTATCATAGTTTATTGGGCCGATTTCGGACTAGAAGACTTGGACTTTCTTTTAATATATATAAGAAAAACCTGTTTAAGTAAGGCCGTTTCCGCTCCCCTGATGTTCCTGCAGCTTTTTCTACATCCTTGGATGACTACGTTTTGGCTGTTCCTCTATTGATGCTCCTGGAATTGTATGAAGGAATTGACAACTGATTGGACCCCATCGCCTTATTATGGGGTGTGTCAGGTTCTCCTTTATGGTGTATTTGACATAAATCACTCTGATTTTTACTTTATTTGCATTTTATTGCATGAAATGAGTATTTGATACAGTAGAAAAGCAGAACTTAATATTTGGTACAGAAACCTTTGTTTACAGTTACAGAGCTCAGACGTTTCCTGCAGTTCTTGACCCAGTTTGCACACACTGCAGCAGGGATTTTCGCCCACTCCTCCATATAGAGCTTCTCCTGAGCTTTCAGGTTTCTGGGCTGTTGTTGGGCAACATTAAGTTTTAACTCTCTTCAAAGATTTTCTATAGGGCTCAGGTCTGGTGACTGGCTAGGCCGCTCCAGAACCTTGAAATGCTTCTTACAGAGCCACTCCTTATTTGCATTGACTTTGTATTTTGGATCATTGTCGTACTAAAATACCCATCCATGACCCATCTTCAGTGCTCTTACTGAGGGAAGGAGGTTGTTAGCCAAAATATCTGGATACATGACCCCATCCATCTTCCCTTCAATACAGTGCAGTCGTCCTGTCCTCTTTGCAGAAAAGCACCCCCAAAGTATGGCGTTTTCCCCACCTGCTTTATGGTTGGGACAGTGTTGTTGGGGTTGTATTTCTTCTTCTTCTTCCTCCAAACATGGTGATTGTCGTTTATACCAAAAAGTTATTTTTTGGCCACATCTGACCACATGACCTTCTCCCATGCCTTTGCTGGATCATCCAGTTGATCATCGGCGAACTTCAAACAAGCCTGGATATGTGGTGGTGTGAGCAGGGAGACCTTGTGTGCCCTGCAGGATTTTAATCCATGACGGTGTAGTGTGTTCCTAACAGTAATGTTTGAGACTGTAGTCCCAACTCTCTTCGGGTCATTGACCAAGTCGTCCTGTATAGTTCTGGGCTGATTTCTGACCTTTCACCGAAGCATCCTTACCACATGAGACAAGATCTTGTATGGAGCCCCAGACTGAGGAAGAATGACAGTCATCTTGTGTTTCTTCCATTTTCTAATAATTGTGCTAACAGTTGTTCCCTTCTCACCAAGCTACTTGCCTATTGTCTTGTAGCCCACTCCAGCCTTGTGCAGGATTCCAATTTTGTACCTGGTGTCCTTAGACAGCTCTTTCTTCTTGGCTATGGTGGAGAGGTTGGAGTGTGATTGATCAAGTTTGTGGACAGGTGTCTTTTCTTACAGAAGTCTCTCGCACAGTCGGGGGTCTGCGATTTTTCATGATTAGAAGGCTTTGGGCTGTAAAAACTGTGCCAAAATCCTCTGTGGATTTGATGGCCCCAGAGGTCTGTTCCCGATCCTCCAGGTTTATGAATATATATAATCTTCCTGCATCATGCCTTTAAAGGGAAGCTGTCCGCAGGATTGTGCTCAGTAACCTACAGACAATGTCAGGTCGGCGCTGTTATACTGATTAAAATGATACCTGGGTGATCAAATCCATCTTGTGGTTGTTGTTTAACCTTTTATTTTCAGTTTTGCATTCAGTTTTCCCTCAGTCACTTGCCCACTAGTTTGCATAATGAATATACTGTATATACTTGAGTATAAGCTGCAATTTTCAGCCCATTTTTTAGGCTGAAAGTGCCCCTCTCTGTTTATAATTGGGTCATTGTCCCAGGGTGTCGGAGGGGGAGCGGGGGCTGTCACATACTCACCTGCTCCAAGCTCGGTCCCTGGCAGCTTCTCCGATGGTCTCCGGGCGCCGGCAGCTTGTTCCTGTGTTCAGCAGTCAAATGGTACCGCTCATTAATGTAACGAATATGGACACCCTCTCCACTCCCAAAGGGGTGGAGCGCATATTCATTACTTTAACCCCTTCATGACCGTGGGATTTTTCGTTTTTCCGTGTTTGTTTTTCAATCCCCTCCTTCCCAGAGCCATAACTCTTTTATTTTTCCGTCAATTTGGCCATGTGAGGGCTTATTTTTTGCGGGACGAGTTGTACTTTTGAACGACATCATTGGTTTTAGCATGTCGTGTACTAGAAAACGGGGAAAAAATTCCAAGTGCGGTGAAATTGCAAAAAAAGTGCAGTCCCACACTTGTTTTTTGCTTGGCTATTTTGCTAGGTTCTCTAAATGCTAAAACTGACCTGCCATTATGATTCTCCAGGTCATAGTTCACGAGTTCATAGACACCTAACATGACTAGGTTATTTTTTACCTAAGTGGTGAAAAAAAATTCCAAACTTTGCTAAAAAAAAAAAAAAAAAAAAAAAAAAAATTGTGCCATTTTCCAATACTCGTAACGTCTCCATTTTTCATGATCTGGGGTCGGTTGAGGGCTTATTTTTTGCGTGCCGAGCTGGCATTTTAATGATTCCAATTCGGTGCAGATGCATTCTTTTGATCGCCCGTTATTGCATTTTAATGCAATGTCGTGGCGACCAAAAAAACGTAATTCTGGCGTTTCGATTTTTTTTCTCGTTACGCCGTTTAGCGATTAGGTTAATGCTTTTTTTTATTGATAGATCGGGCAATTTTGAACGTGGCGATACCAAATATGTGTAGGTTTGATTTTTTTTTTAATTGATTTATTTTGATTGGGGCAAAAGGGGGGCGATTTAAACTTTTTATATTTTTTTTTTATTTTTTTCACATTTTTTTTTAACTTTTTTTTTTTAACTTTTGCCATGCTTCAATAGCCTCCATTGGAGGCTAGAAGCTGGCACAACACAATCGACTCTGCTACATAGCAGCGATCTGCTGTTCGCTGCTATGTAGTAGAATTGCAGGTGTGCTGTGAGTGCCGACCACAGGGTGGCGCTCACAGCTACCGGCGATCAGTAACCATAGAGGTCTCAAGGACCTCTATGGTTACCTTCCTGACACATCGCCGACCCCCGATCATGTGACGGGGGTCGGCGATGACGTCATTTCCGGCCGCCCGGCCGGATGCGGTAGTTAAATGCCGCTGTCTGCGTTTGACAGCGGCATTTAACTAGTTAATAGCGGCGGGTGAATCGCAATTTCACCCGCCGCTATTGCGGGCACATGTCAGCTGTTCAAAACAGCTGACATGTCCCGGCTTTGATGCGGGCTCACCGCGGAGCCCTGCATCAAAGCAGGGGAGCTGACATCGGACGTACTATACCGACGGATGTCAGTAAGGGGTTAATGAGCGGTACCGGTGACCGCTGAACACAGGAACAAGCTGCCGGTGCCAGAGACCATCGCATCGGAGAAGCTGCCAGGGACCGCGGCGGAAGGGTGAGTATGACGGGGGGAGGGTGAGCCGTGTGATATTCACCTGCCCATTATATGGGGCAAATGTCTCTATGGAGCATCTTATATGGCCCATCATAAACTTTATGGAGCATTGTATAGGGTGTATTTTGTATGGAGCATCTTATGGGCCCATCATGAACTGTATGGAGCATTATATGGGGCTCCTGATTCAATATGGATGTTCAAAAACACTTAACCTACTGATGTCTCAATTAATTTTACTTTTATTGGTATCTATTTTTATTTTTGAAATTTACCAGTAGCTGCTGCATTTCCCACCCTAGGCTTATACTCGAGTCATTAAGTTTTCCCAGTTTTTTGTGGCAAAGTTAGGGGGGTCGGCTTATACTCGGGTCGGCTTATACTCGAGTGTATACGGTATGAACATAATGAAGAAAAAAAAACCTTCTACAGGCAGGTGCCAGCCGTTACCCCTGCGCTGCAGCATAATCGCATGTTTATTGTCCTGAAAATAACTGTGCGTGATGTTCTTCAGATAGAAGAACAAAAAGAAATCCATTTTAAAATGGTGCCTGCACAGTAGCAGCTCTCTGAGATAGACTGGAGCTGACAGCTTCCCTTAACCCCTTCTGGACATGACAATTTTCCGTTTTCACCCTTTCTTTTTTTCTTCCAAGAGCCATAATTTTTTTAATCTTTCCGCCAGCATTGCTGTATGGGGGCTTGTTTTTTTTTGATGGATGAATTGCACTTTTGAATGTCCCCATTCATTTCATCATGTGATACACTGAAAAAAAAAATGGGAAAAAATCCAGGTTCGGCTAACTTTCTGTTGTCGCATTCTCTAAGATCTGTAGCGTTTTCGGTGGATGGACTTGTGTTAGGGCTTGTTTTTTGCGCCCTGAGCTGAAGTTTTTATTCATATCACATCAGGGAGATACATGGACGGTTTTGGGCAAAGTGGGGCCCTAGGCAAAAGTTTAAAATGGGTCCCCAAATGCTAACATATTGGACATCACACAGAAGCATTTCAGTTGTATTTACATGCCCTGATCTGAGGCCGCTAAACGAGTGTGATCGACAATATTGAAGTCGTTCGACGCTTGTTTCCCGGCCTCTTTCCACCGGCTGAGGAATAACGATGGGGACAGAACAATCACTACTAGATCAATCTGTCCCCATACAGCATCATATTATCAGCAGCATATCTGCTGTTTTCACTGGCGTCGCATCCTCTTCCTTCATTAGCGTCCCTGGCGCCTGCGTTGTAAGTTTTTTTTTTCGGGCATGCGCTGTAGCGCTGCCCTTCGAACTTTCAGCGCAGGCGCCGGGGACGCTAATGAAGAAAGAGGAAGCGGGGCGCAGAGGCCCTGAGTGACGGGTGTGGTGGTGCGTCTGTGTTAAGGGGGAAAGACCTGCCCCCCGGACGATTTCAAGGTATGAGGGACAAACGATTTTTTCAGCAGTGGCAGGAACAAGAACTAAAAGAGCCACCTTGTCAGAATGCAGCATTAGTGCTGCACAAGGTGGCTCTTTTACTTACAAACGCCTGGGGGGGGGGTGACAGGTTCCCTTTAAATTTTTGCACCAGAAGCAGTGTGAAAGAGACTGGTGGAAAGCATGCCAAGACCCATGAAAGCTGTGATTAAAAATCATGGTTATTCCACAAAATATTTATTTCTGAACTCTTCCTGAATTAAAACCTCAGTATTTTTGTTTCTAAATGATTATGAACTTGTTTTCTTAGCATTATTTGAGGTCTGATGGCACGGTTTTTTTTTTTTTTTTTTAATTTTGACAATTTTTCTTTGTCCGAAAAAAAATAATACAAAATTTATTGCTTGGAAATTCAGAGACATGTCAGAAGTTTATAGACTAAAAGAAGTATTTACAGTTTACTCAAAAATATACCTATAAAGAGAAAAATCAGACAAACTGAACATTTTGCAGTGGTCTCTTAATTTTTGCCAGAGCTGTATAGTATAAAACACTTCTTATAGTCCTCCATATAGTATAATGCACCCTATAGTCCCCAATATAGTATAAAACACTCTATAGTCCTCCATATAGTATAATGCACTCCTCATGGTCCCCAATATAGTAAAATACACTCTCTATAGTCCTCCAAATAGTATAATACACTCCCTATAGTCCTCCATATGTATAATACACTCCCAATAGTCATCCATATAGTATAATAGACTCTTTAGTCCTCCATATTGTATAATACATTCCCAATAGTTATCCATATAGTATAACGTACCCCGTAGTCCCCAATATAGTATAATACACTCCCTTTGGTCCTCCATATAGTATAGTACAGTCCATATAGTATAATATACTCCTCATAGTCCTCTATATGTTAAAATACACTCCTCAGTCTTTCATATAGTATAATACACTCATAGTGCTCCATATAGTGTAATGCATTCCCATAGTCATCCATGTAGTACAATTCATTTCCCATAGTTTAATGCACCTCATAGTTCTTCATATAGTATTATGTATTCCCCCCATAGAATACAATGTAGCCCCCTCAGAGTATGATGCAACCCCCCTTATAGAATATAATGAAGCCCCCAATAGAATATAATACAGCCCACCTCCTCATAGAATATAATCCATCCCCACAGTCCAGTACTCACTCACTGATATATTTTAAATAAAAAGACACACAATCCTCACCTGTCTTCCTTGTTCCCCGCGGTGCTCCAGGCTCCGGTATCAGCAGCTGCACTGTCGTCTCCCTGGCACACAATGGGTGCGCGATTAAGCGAGGTCATCGCACACTCGCAGTGTCAGAGGCAGAGAGCAATGAAGGGAGAGCGAGCGTCATCTGACATTCTCCTCCATCATTGCTTTCAACTGTATCGCCGTCTATGACACTGATGTAGTTGAATGCGGCGCGGGGGGGGAGGGGGTGGGGGTGGGGGGCGATAGTCAGCGCAGCCCAACAGTGGCTGCGTGGTTTGCCACTATTACCGCTGGAGGAGCATGGACCCTATGCAGCTGCCTATTCTGCCTGCCCCTGATGCCCTGGGGAGATACGATGTTGTGATTACCTTTTTATTGCATCTTTTTTCTGATGTTGAGGTGACCGAAAAACCTCAATTCTGGCGTTTTGATTTCTTTTCTCATGAAGCTGTTTACTGATCGGGTTAATTATATATTTTGATAGATTGGACTTTTATGGATGTGTAGATACCATACTAGTGTACTTTTTTATTTCTTTGTTAATAATGTGATAAAAAGGGGGTAATTCAAATAATTCAAACTTAAATATTTTTTTTCATATTTTTTAATTGGATTTTGTAGTCCCTTTAGGGACTGATCACTACCATAATATCACAGAGTTGCTGTGTATGGCCAGAAATTCTTGTCCCCTATGAATAATACAGACATTATTTGCTGGAAAATATGAGAGTTCAATTCCTGTCCGCATCAAGGCAGGGAGCCGACATATGTCATAAGTGGTTAAAGGGATTGTCTAGGATTAGAAAAACACGGCTGCATTCTTTCAGAAACAGCAAAACTCCTGCCTTGGGGTTGTCTGTGGTATTACTGCTCCTCTCTGACAGCCTCAGGGGTCTAGAATGCTAATTCCAGACACTGCAGTTTTGTTTAGACTCCATCTTCCTGTTGCTTCCAGAAATTCACATGTACATGAGTAGCAACAGCCTGACTCAGATTCTTGTATTGAGCATCTAATGAGCGTGTGCCAAGATCCTGGAAAATCATCATTGTACTTATGCCTTTGATGATAATGAGCCTGCTGAAAACATTCTTGAAAGGACAAGAAGTAGGACTCTAAAATAGCTCCAGTGTGAAAATCGTAGGATTACGAATTTTGGGGGAAAAAAATACATGTAATACAAAAACCTGATTTAAAACAAAAGTTTTTTTTCTAATGACACTTTTTAATGTCCACTTGTCATGATTTCAGCCCGTCACACAGACCAATACAAACTCTATGGGGGACAGAGCGAACATTAATATGATTGTCCCTCACGCCTCGCTTGCTGTCACCAGCACATCCTGTATTTACATACGGCAATGTGCTACCGACATTCATGACTTTCAGGGTAAGTTCACACAGGACTTTTTTGCTGCGTATTTTTGCTGCTTTTTTTATGCTAATTTTCAGCTGCTTATAGGTGCGTTTTTTGGTGCGTTTTTTTGGTGCGTTTTTTTTTTTTCTCTCTTTTTCCAGGCTAATGTCCTTGGATTTTCAGCAGCAAAAACGCAGCAAATAATGATACCTGCGTTTTTGCTGCATTTTTTTCAACACCCATTCAAGTCAATGGGTGAAAAAACGCAGCAGAAACGCTGAAAGAAGTGACATGCTCTATGTCCAAAAAACGCAGCAAAGCACAGAGTACTGATCACACAAAAACCAATGTGTGTGCATGAGATTTCTGAATTCTCATAGGCTTTGCTGGTACTGTAAAAAGCAGCTGAAAATTAGCATTAAAAAAGCAGCAAAAATACGCAGCAAAAAAATCCTGTGTGAACTTACCCTAAATCTTAAATTTAACCAGTTGACAAACAAGCTTTTTTTTTTTTCCTTCTTAATCAGCTGATCAGTGTCGCTGGCAAATTATCATGGCACAAGCGTTCATATGGGCGGTCGTTCACTGATCATTGACCTGTGAAAATGGACCTTTAAACATATAATATTTTAGGGATTACCCGTACATTACCGGATCATCAAATATAAATTTTTCTGTGTGTAATGCAAAGTTGTGTAAATTTTCCAATCTATTTTCTGCTTTAGTGTCTCATAGATCTCTACTTGCTGTCACTTAGATCCCTCATTGTTTCATGGATCACACTGCTGCCCGCCTCGTTACGGTCATCATGGATATATGGTTTGTAACGAACCCTACACCGGCGTGTCCGTCACATGACTGCATGTGAACAATGACCATTATATTGAATGACTGCAAGCTGAGATCTTGAAATTTGGAAGACAATAAAATAAAGTGTATGGCAACATTTCATGACTCTTCATGATTCATAGAATGACCAACATTTGCAGGACCTGTTCTATTCCTTGCTGTGTGTTCCTGTGACAATGTGCGGGTGTTGTGCGGCCTTCCAGCAGGTGGCAGTAGAATACCATGAATATCCATCTCCTGCGAATCCTCCACATTCTGCTCTGGGCTCTGCCTTTCTCATCTATCCATAGAGGAAGTGGATGTGTGACGATGATGGATGACTCCTTACCTGTATGACCCCTGTGTGATTGCCCATACCTGGGATCAGCGTGTGGCACGTTTCCATGCTAATAATAATGATGTAAATATTGGTGAATTATAACACTACATTTGATTTACAGAAATTAATTGTACTCATTATTTATGTGACGACTGATGTACAGCATAGATTGTAATCCTTGGTAGTTTATGGCTGCATTTACAATTATAAAGGAGTTGTCTGCTACTTTATATGGAGGTTTAGGGTGGTGCTAACATTAAGAAAAAGAAAAAAAATACTCATCAATTGCACCCCGGCTTCTTCCTGTTACTGGTCCCCCCACCAGGGTTCCCCCACCGGGCTCCTGATGACAGGTTCCAGCAGGAGACCTAACCGCTGAATGGCTGCAGCGGTCACGCTCCACATGAGGCAGAAGAAAAAGGGATTTCCAGTTAAAGGGAACTTGTCACCTACTTTTCTTATATAATCTTCAGCCACCGCCATTAGGGGCTTATCTACAGGATTCTGTAATGCTGTAGATAAGCCCCCCGACGTAACCTGAAAGATAAGAAAAACAAGTTAGATTATACTCACCTCGGGTTGGGGGGGGGGGGGGGGGTTTGGTCCGGTTTGGTTCGGGTCCGGCACCTCCGATCTTCATGCGATGACGTCCTCTTCCTTGCTTCGTGTCGCAGCTCCTGTGTAGGCGTACTTTGTCTGAGGGCAGAGCAAAGTATGGAAGGCGCCGGACCTGGACCACGACGCCCATCGGACCTGAACCAAACCGGACCCCCCAGGTGAGTATAATCTAACTTGTTTTTCTTATCTTTCAGGTAACATCGGGGGGGGCCTTATCTACAGCATTACAGAATGCTGCAGATAAGCCCCTGATGGCGATGGCCAAAGCCTATATACGAAAAAGTAGGTGACAGATTCCCTTAAGACCAGTCAAATTTTATCCCCATGATGCAAGAAAATTGGGGTCGATTATCCAAATACCCTCTGATCAAACTCTATCATAGTTTTATCCGAGTGTCAGTGCACTGTGCTCCGATTCATAACAGAATGCGAAGGAGACAGAGAAATTACTTTCTCCTTCTCCTCTCCTTCCTCTGTGTCCGCGGTAATCACACTGCACTCAGGTGACATCTGAGTGCAGTCCGATGCTTCACCCGCACCCATACACTTGTATGGGTGAGTACGGTCCGATTCTCAGGTGCACTTGCAGCATGCTGACATTGTTTTCAGTTTCTGTATCGGCCTGAGAAAATAAAAGCTGACCTGCACTGCCCCATAGAATAAGATTGGGCCGAGTGCTAGCTGATAAAGCATCGTATAGCACTGGGCTGTGTTATACCCCAGTGTGAACGAGCCCGAAGAGCCTGGCTCAGATGGACCATGACTGCTGCAGCCAGTGAGTGCCACTGATCGGCTGCAGCGGTCACCTGTAGGTACGGGTTCCTGTGGGTACGGGCATTACGGTTATTTATTTGCCCATTTAAGATGTAGTAGTGGCGAACCCCTATAATCCCAGGTTTCTCACCACACCCCAAGCCCCTGTCATGTGAAGTGTGAATTGCTGTGTGGTCTTTACCCATCATTTGATATTACCTCTTCTGTGGCATAATGATCCTATCGATAAAGGTGCGGACATTAAACACATGCACCGTATGAATGAGATTAGTCTGCTCTCTGCTGGGCCGGCTTCTTTGTTTGTTTCACTTCTTTTAGTGACACTTTTCGTTCCCTTCCCTCTTTCTAGATATTGTAGTCGCAGAAAGTGTTGTGGTCATTAAAAATCTTCTCCAAACTCAGCCGAGTCAGCACGGAGAAATAATTAAACACATGGCAAAGCTGCTGGACAAGATCACCGTAAGTGTCTCTCCTATGTCTGCCCATGAGGCCTGTGCTGTGTGAAGTCACATATGGTTATTTTACATACATGCAAATGTTCCCAAATGTACAACAAACCACTCGATCCATGATGTATACGCACGAAGGAAGTTCTATGGACTTGAAAGTTGGGTAAAAAAAAGTCAATTCATATTAAAGGCGTTTATTCCATAAATACTAAAAATGAATGCTATAAAATATTATTGAAAATTATCCTCTAGTGTAGATAATGTTACATACATGTTCTCGCTCCCCGTGGTGTTTTTCTGCTATGTCCCTAGTTAGTGGTCACACATGCTCACTCGCTCAGCCCCACCTCCTGAATCCTCTTGTACATGGCAGTGTAGCAATTCTTGTTTTTTCACATCTGCACTGGACATATTAAATGAACTTATCGAGAAGGAATAAAAAAACCAAGGGGGGGGCGCCACAACAAGCATGTAACGGGAACAACTACACACGGGATTTTATCCCTAAGGCTGTGTGCACACGTTGCAGATTTTTCGTGGTTTTTTTTAGCGTTTTTTTTTTGCTATAAAAACGCATACATGTGCATCCCATCAATTTTTGTGCATATGTTGCATTTTTTTCCGCGAAAAAAACGCATCACTGGAAAAAACGCAGCATGTTCATTAATTTTGCGGATTTACCACTATATTATTGCATCCCAGAACCTCTGGAAAAATCTGCAAAAAATACGCACAAAAAACGCGAAAAATCCGCATGCAGATTTCTTGCAGAAAATGTCCGGTTTTGTTCAGGAATTTTCTGCAAGAAATCCTGACGTGTGCACATACCCTCAATCTTAGGACAACCCATTAATCATTTTGAGTTCGTTACTGATTTGCAGTTGACGCACATGCGGATGAATGTGTGTTTGAGTTGCTCGTTTTAGAGTCACTTACGGTAATTATTGCAGGGAATCTGGTGTTTTTGACTCAGTGTTTTTTGGCTGTGGGCGCATACAATTCTTATGGGAAAAAGTAAAAAATTACCCCAGTCATTTAGAGGAAAACTGTAATTTTTGTTTAAAGGTTTTTGTTTTTTTAAAGGGAATCGGTCACCAGGTTGTTATAACCTATCTCGGGGCAGCATGATGTAAGAGCCAAGACCCTGATTCCAGTGATTTCACTTACAGGGCTGTGGAGTCGGTGTAAGCCAAACCTCCGACTCCTCAATTTCTATGACACCAACTCCGACTCCACCAAAATGGACTGACTCCGACTCCACAGCCCTGGTCATTTACTGGGCTGCTTAATGTTATTTTGATAAAATCACTGTTTTCTCTACTGCAGATCTAACAGTTCTCCGAATGCTGAGCTCTGTATAGCCCACACCACTTTTTTGTAGCTTTCTGTGTACACTGTGCATAGGCAGAAAGCTGCCAATCGGTGGTTGGACTACCTGACTGCAGGTTCACTTGTCCTCTAGTGATAAACTCCTTCTGATAAAGTACTAATTTTTATCAAACGTGCACTAAGCAGTCCAGTAAATGACACAACACGGAATCAGGGTCTCTGTCCCTACATTGTGCTGCTCCACTGCTGACTGACCACTGCTACCTTCCTCATTAATGGTATACACATGCTCCTAGCCGAGCCTGCGTATATACTGGTGGGGTTTAGGAGCGATGGCTGTCAGCTGAACCTGGACCACTACAGTGTATGATGAGGTACCCTCGGTGTTCCTGCTTCCATTAATATGGCTGTGACATTAAGCATGGCTTAGATCTCCTTCTGAGATAGAGACGTGACTGACCTAACATTCACGGTCAATCAATGCTGTCTTGCCCTTAAGGCCGGGGTCACACTCGCACGAGTCTCTCCCATCAATACCCGGCACTGCCGCCGGCACTCGGTACCGGAGCGTGCGGCTCCATGTATTTCTACGTAGCTGAACGCTCCGGTCCGAGTGGCGGCGGCAGTGCCAGGTATTGATGAGAGAGACTAGCTCGAGTTTCCCGCATTGCACTCACAAGTGTGACCCCGGCCTTACCGAATGTTTATGCCGGGAGAATGGAGGGAAACGCTGTACCCAGTGCGGAGGTGCAGCATGGTTGTACAAATGTCACTATCCTGATGTGTCGCCACTGACTGACGGCCTTATAGCCGATGGACGTACTTCTTCATTTCCGACAAAGATTTCTCAAAAATGTGGGAAAATTTGGCAACTTTATTGAAAGGATTTGGATGTGGTTGGCAGCCATTCTTTGACCACACACATGCAGTGGTCACTCTAGCACAACTTATCAAGGGGAGCAGTCACTTATCATTCCTACCTTTTTATAGTTCTTTTTTGTTACCCTAGAACTCGATTTTTGAGGGCGAAGAGGTTTCCTTTGATCTTCCACTGTCCCAAAGGATGCATAACCAAATTCGCTTTACTCACTGACATCCCCTCCAGTGACACCTTTTACTCTTCTCCACTGGTCTTTGTCGACATGTGCAGAAGTGAGAACACATCCGCAGCGTGTGACCACTGCAGCCAATCACTATCTACCTATACGCCAGTCCACTGAACCCCAGTGATTTGGCTTTGGCGGTCGTGTGCTGTAGATGACATGTCATATGAGGGCTCCCTGTAGTACTCACAAGGCCATTACAGGGTATTTGGAAATAGGATTTATAACCTAGACATCCCCTCTAAGAACCGATCTATAATTTTACTATGGCAGATCTCATCCCTGCAGAATTAAGACCCGGGATCTGTCCTTTATGAGGCAGGTGGCACAAGCTAATTAGCATTTGTTAACATTCTAATTATTTTTATTTCTGATGAAAATTTTCTTAACAAACAGAAATGATGTTGACTTTTGTCAGAGTAATTAGGTTTTTACATTAAAGGACAAAGGGTTAAACGTTCAAGTAGGGTTGAGCAATTAGCAGACACTCTACATTAAAAGCTTTGTCTTTTGGCAATTATGTGTTAATTAAGTTGCTGGAGATATTTCTAAAGCTAGGGGCTTGTAAAGGGCAAAAGCTTTGCAGCGGGTGTAAAATTGTGGTGGTGGGAAAGTGGTCCTGAGTGGAGCCCTCCCTGCTCTTAATGTTTTGTACCACTAGACTAAGGTCATTATGGAGCCGGGCAGAAATACAGAATTCCGATCTAGTTAGTAATGCACAGTACATTAGTGTCTGAACACTAGTGTTTGTGTCTGGACAGTCTGTTTACATGTCCTGTCCAATTATCTGTAAATGATGGTTGAGGGGAATGTCTATTTAGCACTATGAATGTCCTTAGAAGGGTTGGCCACTTTTTAGCTCTGTGTAACCAGGTTCCTGAGATCTCTTCCTTTCAGGTATCCGCACAGCTCCAATACTGTCCTGTTCTCTCCGAGCGCTTTCCGCCTGCAGATCTGTGTGCAATCCCCTCCCCTGCTGCCATCTCTAACACTGAGAGGAGCAGAGATCCGTCAGGAGCAGGGTTTCTGACTCATTTGTATTTTATTTCTTTCTTTAAATCACTTCTCTTAATTGAGGATGGAAAAAAACAAAGACAGAAACATAATGATCAAATGCCCTGCAGTAAATAAATAGCATAGTGCGTGAAAATAATATATGGTAATTAGTTAACTTGTTTTTTGATCAATAAAATCCGAAAGCCATCCCGCCATTCCACGGTGACCGTGGTTGTGACAGTCCTAACTCTAATATTAAAAACCTTACCTGTTGGCAAGTGACATGAATATAGATAAGGGCTAAGAGGGACTGAGACCAACTAGTACACACAGACATGGGAGACCACATCAATCTAATGCCCGGCTCAAAGGAAAGGCAGGCCATACATTTATATGCACATGATGCAAACAGACAGAAAGAAACCAAAGGTATGAGCTGGGATATAAACTGGTGTGCATGCAGTGTGTAAGCGCACGTTCACACTAGCCACTGAACAGAAAAAAAACAAAGAAACCTAATAAGTAAATACCCTGCAGCAAATAAACAGCATAGTTCATGATGTCTGACTGCAGCACCCATAGAAGGGAGGATGAGGTATAGGTTTCTGAGGGAGAGCAGAAAGACAGAATATAACATTTCTCAACAGCAACAGGTAGGACTAGTGTGACATTTCTGTTAACTGTATGCCCAATATTAATAGGTCATCTACGTCCCGGTGGGGTGACAGATTCCCTTTTCTTGAAGGGAACCTGTCACCCCCCCCAGGCGTTTTTAACTAAAAGAGCCACCTTGTGCAGCACTAATGCTGCATTCTGTCAAGGTGGCTCTTTGAGTTGTGGTCCCTTTCAATGCTAAAATAATCGTTTTTATGATTTGTCCCTGATACCTCGAATTAGATCTGGGGGCATGTCTTTTCCCCCCAGACACAAACGCCTCCCAGCCGTCACTCAATACGCCGCCTCCTCTTCCTTCATTAACGTCCCACTGGGGCTCCCGGATTTACCGCCTTGTCAGTGGCCACCGCGGTGCGTCCTTAGCTTCCCAGAAGACCTTCCGCAGTCGGAGCAGCAGCCGCAACAGCGACCACTTTTAGGAAGTCAACACGCAGCAGTCACCCGTGTGTTCTGCTGCGGCCCCGGTGCCTGCGCTGTAAGTTCAAAGTGCAGCACAAACTGCGCATGCCCCCAAAAAACTTACAGCGCAGGCATTAGCATTGAAAGGGACCCGAACTAAAAGAGCCACCTTGACAGAATGCAGCATTAGTGCTGCAAAAGGTGGCTCTTTTAGTTACAAAACTCCTGGGGGGAGGTGACAGGTTCCCTTTAAAGGGAACCTGTCACCACGTTTTTGGAAGATGGGATAAAAATAGCGTTAAATAGGGGCAGAGGTGGGCGTTACATTAGTGTGTGTGTTATGCGTTTATTACCCACCTAAGTTGCCGAAATAACTTTGCAAAGTCTCCGTTTTCGCCTGTCAATCAGGCTGGTCAGGTCGCATGGGCGTTGTCTTCCCCCAGATTTGGCGTAGTTTTCCGTTGGTGGCGTAGTGGTGTGCGCATGCCCAAAGTCCGGAATCCTCTTCCAGGGGATTTAAAATAGCGCGGTGTTCGTTATTGCATTGGTGATCGGTGGGCGCGGCCATCTTCCTTTGGCCGCGCGTGCGCAGAAGCGGCGCTCTGCTGGCCGCGGCTTCAGGAAAATGGCCGCCGCGATATCCATCTGCGCACGCGCGGCATCCCGCGGCCATTTTCCTGAAGCCGCGGCCAGCAGAGCGCCGCTTCTGCGCACGCGCGGCCAAAGGAAGATGGCCGCGCCCACCGATCACCAATGCAATAACGAACACCGCGCTATTTTAAATCCCCTGGAAGAGGATTCCGGACTTTGGGCATGCGCACACCACTACGCCACCAACGGAAAACTACGCCAAATCTGGGTGAAGACACCACGCCCATGTGACCTGACCAGCCTGATTGACAGGCGAAAACGGAGACTTTGCAAAGTTATTTCGGCAACTTAGGTGGGTAATAAACGCATAACACACACACTAATGTAACGCCCACCTCTGCCCCTATTTAACGCTATTTTTATCCCATCTTCCAAAAACGTGGTGACAGGTTCCCTTTAAGAAAAAAGTCAACGTGTGCCTCCCATTTGTATTGTCTACTTTTGACATAAATAATAATAAAAAAATAATAATAATGGTATGAAATTGTAATGCACATGGGGGTCCTTGTGTGTTAGAAATTTGCAATTGATTTTTGTTGCACCATAGAAAGTGGACCACATATGGCAAACTGAGAGACCCACAAATGATCACAGACAGACATCTGGCTGGCGGTATACGGGAGGAACACAGGAATATTTTGGTAAAATTTGTTTTGCTTGAATATTCTCTTTAGATCCCAGAATGCAGAAATGCTCTGTATTGGCCGGTGCCGTCCCGCAGTCAGCCGTCATTATTTATTTCCCTCTGTGATTCTGGCCTCCGCCTGCATCATATGTGCTTGCCGGATTTGGCGTCACGGCTGCTTGTTCTGGGATTGGAGTCTTGGATTTGTTGTATTAATGTTGTTATAAATTTTACTTGTGCTAAGCTGATGAGATGTCATTTTCGGCGATGAGGCGCCTAATGGACCCTGGATTCAAAAAGAAAAATTCTTTATTGCAATGTATCTCCGAGGTGTCATCCACTCTGAAATTTACTCACTGTTGTGTAAGATCCTCCGAAGTCATTTGGTACACAGTGTGATGATGAACCAGCCGATCAGCCGTGCATAGGTTTAGTTGGGATATTCAGACAGCACAGATTTATTCATATTTGTTCTTTCCGCAGATCTCTTGCGTCCAGTTTTAGTCGATTGTTGATGTATTTTCCAGCCTTCCTTCAGACCGCTGGTGTTTTATACGGTGTCAGTGTGCTCACAGATACGACCGTATGTAAAGCTCCCTGCGTCAGCCATGATCAATAGACATGGCTACTGATCTCAGATATAAGCGGTAGGCAGCACTCTCCATGGGAAAACCAGGGCCTTGTAATTGGGTGCACTTTGTTCTGCAATAACTTCTATAAGCCAAAAGGCATTAGATGTTTTGCAGAATTTTGGAGCAGAATGTTTACGTGACAGATCTATTTTGGAAGGATTGAAAGCTACCCAATATTCATAGCTTACAGATCACTGGAGGGTCTGACTACTGGGATCCTCTGTAATTCCCAATAGCGTAGCTCCACATCCCAAGAACACGCCTCTGCAGAGCCTTTTCTGAATGGAGGAACTTGATTTTTCTCTGCTTCACTGGGAAATACTGCAAAATCCTGAAAAATCTGATTCTACAAAACTCAACCACCACACACAGATAAGTTCTGCTACGCCGTCTCTTCCATCACCCCCATAGAAGGGGGCGACATGTTCCCTTTGTGGATGGCTTGTTCCAGGCTGATTTACACTTGTGACATATTCATTACATTTCTAATTAAAGAGGGCTTTCAATACAGTCAGATTTTCCTTTTTCGAGTAAATAATGGTTCAACCCATAACATAAGACTGCTGAAACATCTTTTCAAAAAAATGTGTTGTGCCTTTTTTGTTTTTTTTAATTCGCCTTTTCTTTGACACTTCATGAATAAACATGAACATGAACACAGCAAAATACTTCTGGGACATAGTGCGCCGGCGCATGCGCACTAATGCTTTTCAGCTTTGCCCGCAGTTGGGCAAAGCATACTGCGCGTGCGCAAGGCAAGATTGCATTGCGCACACGTGTTCTACGGAGGAAACCAACTCACGTTCAAGACAATATTGCGGCCAGCGGGAAAGGAAGGGGTGCATGAAAGAACAGAAAACACCGCCCATCGGACCGTAAACAGAGCCCGCCAAATTCAGGTGACAGAGTCCCTTTAAACATTAAAACCAGGTTATCTACATTAAAACCACATTTGGCCATTACTGTCCTGTAAAAAGAAAAACCATTCCGATAAGTTACTTACATGTAGTTGGCACAAGTCCAGTGGGCGCCATTTTGCCATATGACTGGCTGATCGCTTACATGTGTTTACTAGATCCTTTACCCTAAGAAAAGCGGCGCCTCTAGTACCCAAATAGCGTGTTTGCTGAAGGGTACAGGCAATAATGCATGACATGGACGCAGCGTCTTTTACCTTCACGCTTCATATACTTTGTTGTCCGTTGAGTGATCGTACTGTACAGCAGCGCACTTATTAATCTGGAGCAATTACAAACCTGATCTGCAATTAATATGTACACAAGTGTAAACATTTCAAGCTTTGCCAGGCTTTGTTCTAGCTGAGAAATTATTTTACTATAACTCTTTAGTTTCAAAGTTTTAATTATGACCGTTTAATAAAATGGGAGGTATTCTCTCTAAAAATAAATAAAAAATAAAAATTATAAATAAAATTCCGATGCAGACTTGACTTCCCAAACACATTATTCATGTTAGATTAGTTATTAAGATGAGTCTAAATTATAATTTCCCAAATATTGCCACAGCAGCAAATGGCTCATTAAATGCAGACTTTGTGATGAATAGCTTTCTTGTTTGAATAAAAAAAAAAATATATCAGAGCGATGAAAATGAGCAGTGTTTATACTTCACTAAGGACATTGTAGGATATATATGCTTAGTTTTCCATGACTTTGTGAATGTTTGCAATTATTTTTCAATCTTTATTCCATGTAGTTTGTCATAAAAATACTTGATAAATTTAGATATTCTATATACGGGCTGGATTAAAGAGGACGTTACACCTTCTATGTGTTCCTTCCCATCCCCCCTATTCCCCTCGGAAATAAATAAAGATGATTATTTGGGGGGGGCGTGGCTATGTAGCTGAGGAGAGAGGATGCATTGCGAGAGAGCTCCTGGAATCCTGATACTATCCTGCACTAAAGACCCCCAGGGACGGTGAAATATTTAATATTGCTGAGCCCCCTAGGCTCCGGGTGGCTTTTGGCTCCTGTGGCAAGGCTCTGTGAAGATCGGGAGGCGCCGGGGGCTGAAGAGGCCTGGACAAACAACTGGATCCTTGTGAGGAGGCGGCCATTTCCAAGAGGACGCGCTCTGTTGGGAGGAAGCGCGGCGCTGACTTGGACTTGGACCTTGGACTCCGGGTGACTTCTTGCACCTGCGGTAGGTGTTGCAGAACTCCGGTGCATCGGGAGTAGGCGGTGGCGGCGTCTGTGTGGAGCGGCGGCCATTTTCAATGTGCGCGCTCTGACAGGAGGAGACGCGACGCCATCTATCATCCTTGCAGTGCTGTTTGGGTGAGTGAGCACACACTCTGAGCATACTGAGGGGACGCGTGGTGTGTGCTCTGGAAAATTGGGCCCTCCGCTCCCCTTTTAATAAAGACACTTGTCCGGTCAGTGCTATTACTTTGGAGGGCTCTTGGACCCCCCCTCCTTGCTGCTACCACTGTGGGCGCCGTGAGTCCTTCCTGGTGCACAATACTCAGGTGGAAACCCAGGGTTGCCACATCTATAACTCCCTGCATCCTGCGGATATACGTACTCTATAATAGCCCTGCTGTGTCCATATGGAACACTTATAAATATAATTCTAACCATCCTGCTGTGCCACATTACTGCTAGTCATGCATCGCTCCAAAGGATCGGGGCCTGCCGATAAATTAAGAGTTTGCCAGAGTTGATCCCTCTGATAGTGTACGGTCTCTTAGAAATAATCCCTCACAAGTACAACGAAAAAAACCGTCTCTGATAGTAGTGAGGGGAGTGAACAGGAAGAACTGACTCTTAAACAGGCGTCTGAACAATTAATGCAGGCCTTATCCCTAACCTGAACGTCCCTTATCGAAAAAATAGAGGATGTACATACTGAAGTGGGACGCCTTTGGCAAGATATGCAGGCTATGAAAGGGCGTATTACGGAGGTGGAGACAAGGGTATCCCATGTAGGAGATACCATTACGCCCATGGAGGCCAAGTTGACAAAAGTAGCTGGCTCTATAAACGCCTGGAAACAAAAAGCAGATGACCTAGAGAATAAACTACACCAAAATAATATCCGAATTATTGGTCTGCCGGAACGCTCAGAGGGTCAACAACCTGAGAAATTTTTAGAGGGCTGGCTTAAATCTTCTCTGGGAGATGAATTCTCTTCAACGTTTGCTGTGGAAAGAGCTCACCGAGGTCCCACAAAACCTCTCCCTCCCGGGGCCCCGCCTAGACCTTTCCTGGCACGTATCCTTAATTGCAAGGACAAAGATGTCATTCTACGATTGGCACGGCAAAAAAGCCCCATTAAATTTAACAATGCTACAATCTCGATTTTTCCACATTTCTCTATAGAACTTCAGAAACAGCAGGCTAGGTTCATGGAGATCAAGAAACAACTCAGAGACAATAACATTATATACTGAATGATCTATCCAGCTCGACTCCGAGTTGTTCATGAGGGCTCTTCTATATTTTTCACGGATCCAGCGAAGGCAGCTGAATGGCTACGATCTCGTGGGGTGTCTAGAGCAAAGGAATCCTAAAATGCATCCAGTCAAGTAGAAGTCTTCTAATAACTTAATATGCAGAGCTCTCTCTGGGGGCGTCCAGATTACCAACAATACCGAACGCTCAATCCAGCGAGGGTATCCCATTACGTCTTTGATAATAGGAGCACAGGACATTGCTCCTATATTGTTTGGTTCTTGTTCCATTTTTTCTTTTATATTGGTTTTATCTGTTATCTATGTAGAAACTGCTGCCAACAGCATTCTCATTTTCTGTGTGCCATCTTTGATCTTTACCTGAGAAATAATGTATACCATATCTAGATGAGTAAGCATGGGATCTGAATTAGTATGTATGACCTGGAATGTACAAGGTATTAAATCCCCTCAGAAGAATATTAAGGTATTTTCACAGATTAGACCCCATCGCCCCCACATTGTGGCTTTGGTGGAGACGCACCTGGCCAGAGATACGGCCCGGTGCATGCAGAAACCATGGGTACAATGGTATATTCATGCGTTCCATACTAGCTATTCGACGGGGGTGTCGTTGCTGGTACATAGAGATGTTAGATGGGAGGCCCGTAAGGACTCTGAGGGTCATTTTGTTTTTGTATACGCACTAATTAATTCTCGTGAATATGTTATTTTATGTATCTACAACTCTCCCCTGGCTAACACATCAATCCTCTGGATGGTAATGAGTATTGCATTAAACTATCCAGATGCACAAGTTATTTGTATGTTTTGTTTTTTTTTTCCCATAGACTTGTATTGCCGACGGATCGTGACGTATCGCCATACGTCGCGTCCGTTGTGCACTGGATGCGTCGTGTTTTTGCGAACCGTCACGAAAAAAACATTCAAGGGAACGTTTTTTCGTATGTCGGGTCCGCCATTTCCTACCACGCATGCGCGGCCGGAACTCTGCTCCCTCCTCCCCGGGACTTTACAATGGGCAGCGGATGCGTTGAAAAACTGCATCCGCTGCCCACGTTGTGCCGAATTTTCACAACGTCCGTCAGTACGTTGCGCTGACGCATAGCGACGGCCCCGTACCGATGGAAGTGTGAAAGAAGCCTTATTCGTATCTACGACCGAAGAAATACTCCACTGTTTTTATGACTATTATAAATCGTTGTATAAGTCCAAAAGCGGCCTCGATATTTTAGAATGTTTAGATTATCTATCAGATATAACATTTCCCACATTGAGTCCTACCCAGCGGGCCTTTATGGATGCTGAGTTTACATTGGAGGAGATAGAGTATGCAATGATGGACATGGCCTCTGGGAAGGCTTCTGGTCCGGATGGGTTTCCCATTGAGTTATATAAGAGATATCGGGATATACTAGCGCCACTTTTATTGAAGGTATTTCAGGATGTATGCCAGAAACTTTTTATGAGGCAAATATTATCATACTTAAAAAAGGAGGGGAAGGACCCTTTGGAATGCGGATCTTATCGCCCCATATCCCTGGTCAATGTAGACTACAAAATCTTCATTAAAGTCCTGGCCATTAGACTGAATTCAATTATATTGGATCTCATCCACCCAGATCAAACTGGCTTTATGCCCGGTAAGAGCACCTCCATTAATATCAGGCGAGTCCAGTCGATAATTCAATATAGTTCTTTAGTGTCAGACAACAACTGGGCATTAGCATCACTGGACGTTGCCAAAGCCTTTGATTCTCTTGAGTGGCCCTTTCTGTCAGCATGCTTACAGAGGTATGGTTTTGGGGATACATTTTTGAAATGGATCAGTATACTATACATGAAACCTAAAGCCCGGTTAATTGCAAATAACTCAGTTTCTGAGTCCTTCTCTTTATATAGGGGGACCCGTCAGGGGTGGCCCCCCCTCTCCAGCTGTTTTTGCTCCAGCGATAGAGGCATTGGCAATACGTATAAGATCTTCCCCTGACATTAAGGGTATAGATATAGCGGGTTGTGAGGATACCATCGGTTTATATGCTGACGACATGGTAATATTTATGGACAAGGCGGAGGAAACATTGTCACAGGTAATTGCCACTATAGATAAATTCAGTAAATACTTCGGTCTATATATAAACTGGGACAAATCTGCTCTGTTGCCTCTCTCTCGTACCCCATTGCCAGGCCTTGAAAATCTCTCCTCGTTACCTATTGTATCCGATTTTAAATATTTAGGTATCTACATGTCCCAATACAGCAACTCTGACTCACACCTTAATATTTATCCATTGTTAGAACTAGATAAATCTAAATTTGCGTCCTGGAGCAAACTTCCATTGTCAGTTGCGGGCCGTATCAACCTAATTAAAATGATACTTCTCCCTAAGCTTAGTTATTGCCTTAAACATAGCGAATGAGCGGTACCTAAATCCGTCTTTACAAACCTAAACTCCCAAATCACTTCCTTTATATGGGGAAAACTAGACCCAAAATATGGGATGAGGAGACTTGGGATCATTATGTCTGGATTTTTCTGTGGGAGACACTTTTTATGGCACGGAAGGTACTGGCATTACGGTGGATGGGGGTTCATGTCCTTCCCTCAGAGCCTGGATTGAACTGGTGAACTCTATCATCCCATACGAACGTACATTATATCAGAATAGAGGATGTCCAGGTAAATTTGATATAATCTGGGACAGGTGTAATTCCTCTCACCTTACTCTATAAATTCACGCCCCCTGAGGAAGGAATCTTTCCAAAACGCGCGTCGAGGTGGGCTGTGGATGGCGCGGTGTCTGGAGTTGGCATTGACGGTATGTCTATTATCATTCCCCCTTTGGTGCTTATTTGTCCTTACTTCTGCGTCAGCTTACATGATCTCTAGTTAGCCTATTGCCTGCTGTGATGTGTATTGATCTTGATGGAATCGCATGATTACGATTGGGGACTTATGTTATCTCTCTCCTAGATTAACTCCTGCGCCGTTAATTGCCCATGCTTTCCATGTGTGCTGCTTTACTGTATGACCTGTCCTGCTGTGCCTTTTACCTGTTCTGTATTGAATAATAAATATATTAAATTCTATTCACATTTTAACTACAAAACTGCTTTCTGGTGCTTTGTTTTAGTCTTTATTAACTTTGCAGTTAGTCCTGTATAGAGTCCATATATGCAATGGGGTTGTAATTGTGCTGCATTATCTATTTGATAGTTTTTATGATTTATTTTCTCCAGTCTGCATATAATGTTACCTCCTAATGTAGTTTTTCTATAAATTCATAGTTAATTGGCATCAGTGTAAATAGTTAGATCTATCAAGATATCGCACAAAGGAAAATACAATGCTTTATATCAAGCGGCGGAATGGTAGTTATTATAGTTGTAGTTGTAGCTTAAGAACTTTAAATTCTCATGGCTCCATGTTTCCGTTTACATGGTTCACATGAAGTAAATGATTCGATATACACAAATTACAAATACAAAAATGTCCATAAACATATTCATGCAAGTATAGGGGCATATATATATGCATATTTTCTCCCCTTGAGAAAGCGGAAACGCGAAACGCGCGTCGGGGTGCTTGAGATTTTGAGGACGGGCGTACCTGATGGGTATGTAGTGGCTACTATACTGTACATCTATTTATTAATTTATCCATGCGTTTGCACTATGCACTTTATGGCCAGTTGGGCCAGACCTATTAATGCTGGTATGTCAGTATTGCCTTGTGAACTACACTATCCCTCAGCCCATATGGACATTCCTCTCTTTTTAATTCTGTGCAATATACACTGGTGAATATTCCTTTTCCTCTTACTTTGCATTTGTGTGATGTCATATTTTATTGATTGTATATTTAATAAAATTTGTTATCTTTCTAAATACTTCTTTGTAGTGGTGTGTTGGAGACTTTGTGTCCACATGTGAGAATAATGATATACACAAATTGTTGTCTTTTGGAAATCCCATAGATTGTAAATACCATTTTGGATATAACTAAGAATGCACATTCTGCTTTATACTCACCAGTGCATATAATGTACATGTTCTATATTGTATGTAACAATAATGAGTATAAATGTGTATATTGTATATTTTCATTTTGTGGTTAATAAACGAATTAAAAAAAAAAAGATTATTTGGGGATGTTATTTATTTTCTTTTCTCCATGACAAGATGTTGATCTGTGACACCAATGATGGTGACACAATTGTTATAGCTCGCAATGAAGTTGTAATTTAAATTCCTTTCTGCCCATGCGGAGTATCACATCATACTGTTAGTATGAGCCCTCTAAATGCAATTACCAAGAAAAAAAAAAACGCTGTCCGTAATAAATCTCAAGTGTCACACCAATGTGTAAAAATACTGTAAATGCTGTATTGATTACAAATTGATTATTCACACTGAATACAAACAACACGTAAGAAACAGACACAAGAATATGAATTGGCGTATTAGGAAGGCTGAGGAACAGCAAAAAGAGAAAACAACGAGGCTGCCCATAAAAAAAGGGCAGTACTGTGTGCAGTCAGCCTGTGATGGTCCTGTTATATGATTGATACAGACATCCGGACCTAATAGAACAATGACAAAGGTCAATGCCATCGGACAAGTTCTAAAAACAAACAAACAAAAATAATGGATGGTGGTTTCGCTACTCCACCACGTCACACTCCAGTGCGTGTTTCGCATTCGCTTTCTCAGGGAGTGCAGGAGCCTGTGATACTTTATCTTCCTGTGTCATACATGTTATTTTTATTATATATGGATAATCATTTTGTAATCAAAGTATTTATTGTATTTTTCACAATAAAGCTTGTTAATTATGGACGCTGGCCGTCTTTTTAGTAACTGAAATTATTTAATGTTTGGATAGGAGAAGAGACTAAGATGGCTACAAGTGAATTATGGTCTGTGATCTCACTTCCACATCCCTGGAGTATGTTACTACATCGGAATAGATCTACTGGATCCTGAATTTCAGAAATATGTATCAATGGGATTGTCGGGCAGTTTAATGGGTGTGAGGGATTCCTAACTCCCCACCCTTCCGACTGATGATGTCGGGGGGAGGGGTGGATGGGGAAGACAAAAACCTAAAACTCTTAATGGCCAACCAATTCTTTTGTTTTCCATGTGGCAGCAGTTCTCTCATAAAGGTTCCAGTGGACGGGTGAGTTGGGAGAGGATGTGGTACGTCGAACAATTGTTCAGTCGACATCTCTGTGTGTACGGGGGCTTCACCACACAGGAGATGAAGTGAATCCATAGATATTCATAGCAATGTTCAGATATGCATGCATTATGGTGGGTTTTTGACACCTAATTTGAAAGTGTATTGTAAAGGCAGAGATCCTGATTCCAGTGATGTCACTTACTGGGTTGCTTGCTGTAGTTTTGATAAAAATCATTTAATCAGCAGGAGATTCACTGGAGGACTAGTAAATCTGTTGCTATGTAGCCCTCCATATTTATGAGCACTGTATAACCCCGCCCTCACCACTTATTTTCAGCTTTCTGCTTATGCACAGGATACACAAAATCCTGTCAATCAGTGGTGTGAGCGGGGTTATACACAGCTCAGCATTAGGGGAACTGATAGATCTGCAGCAAAGTCTTTTTGTGAAAGTTCAACACAAGCCCAGTAAGTGACACATGGCTGAAATCAGGGTCTCTGCCCCTACATTATGCTGCTCTCAGATGAGGTAGTAAAAACTTGGTGACAAATTCCCTTTCAAAAAGGAACCAGGCAGCATGTGTTCCCAGTATAGACTAAAGCCACCACCTTCAACTCCTCTTGCACTGCAGTCCAGCAATAAGTATATGAGCCCATAACTCACCCGCAGATCCTAAAAGCACAGATAAACACCTGCCCCTATGTGTTGGTCAAAGCCAGGCAAATGCAGATGTACAGCCTTCTTTAAAAAGGTCCCGTCACCAGGTCAGAAGTGTCCGGGTTTTGCTCTTATTTTATTCCTCCTGCTCCTTTTAAGTATTTTTTTTTTGTTTATAGTCCGATACACCATTCGAGATATGGGTTTATTAAGTATGTCCAATATGCTGCTATTTATTTACGGTATTTTTTATCTTCACTAGGGCGCAATCCACTGGGATTCTCGGGGGCTTGTATTTAGAATCCTCTGCATATTGGACAGCCTATGAGCAACACCCACTTAATAAAGAGCATAAAAATTAGCAGAGTGGGCAACTAAATACAAAAGGCTCATATCTCTGGACCCACAATGCCGACTTTTAACCCTTTCACGACCCATGATGTACATTTTGGTAATAGGCAGTGTCCCTGCCTTTGATGCGAGCTCACACACTGAGCCCCCATTTTTCCCCGCACTTGATGGCTGATTTAATCATCCATCATGTGCCTCTACCAACGGTTGGTGGATCTGACTGGGTGTTAAACACTGAATCACTGACAGCTGCATTTAACACACGCAGGCGGGAAATGCATCATTGATTCTGCCCGTCACGTGATCGATAGGTTGTCAAGATATCCGGGGGTCTGCTAACGACTGCCATGCCTGTCATCACGACTCTCCTGTGGAAACTTGCCTGTGGCCGGTGTAATGGGTGATTGTGATATTTGCTTTACGTAGCAGAGCTGAATAACTGCTCTGTGTAGCACAGGTGATCGAACAATCGCAGCTTCAAGTTTCCTTTGGGACTATGAAAAACAGTGTAAAAAAAAAAAAAGTTTTAAAAACTATTAAAATTAAAAAGCACAAGTTCAAATCACCATTCCCCCTTTTGCCCCATTAAAAATGAAACAAAAATTAAAATACACATCTAGTATCGCCGCTCTCAGAAATGTCCAATGGGTGGACAGCGTAATGTGAAAAAAATAAAATAAAACCGCCAGAATTATGTTTTTTTGTTTGTTTTTTTGTCACCTCAACATTGCAATACAATTCTATGATGGTTATCAAAATATCGTCTCTACGTTAATATGGTAACGATTAAAAAGGTCAGCTCAAAAAATCACCCAGCGCCCAGACCCATATCCCGAAAAGTGAGAATGTTACAAGTCTTGGAAAATGGTGACAAAAGCAAATTGTTTTATTTTTTTTTTTATTTTTACAAATTTCTGAATTTTAAATACAACAAACAAACAAAACTATATATGTTTGGTGTCTACGTATGCGTGCGGATTACCCGGTAATCATGTTGCCAGGTCAGTGATGCCGTATATTGAACATGGTAAATAAGAAACACATAGAGTACATTTTCTAGTACTCTGTGGCAGAATTAATGGTGTTATTCAAAAGTACAACTCGTCCCGCAAAAAACAAGCCCTCATAATCATACAGTGGCATGTAAAAGTTTGGGCACCACTGATCAAAATTACTGTTATTGTGAGCAGTTAAGAAAGTTGAAGATGTTTTCATTTTTTAGGCTATGTGCACACGTAGAATGATCCACTGCGGATTTTTCCGCCATGGATTTGATAAATCTGCAGGGCAAAAACGCTGCATTTTTGCTGCAGATTTATTGCGGATTTACCGCGTTTTTTCTGCGGATTTCACTGCGGTTTTACAACTGTGGTTTTCTATTGGAGCAGCTGTAAAACCGCTGCGGAATCCGCAGAAAGAATTGACATGCTGCGGAATGTAAACCTGTGTTTCCCCGCATTTTTTTCCGCAGCATGTGCACAGCGTTTTTTGTTTCCCATAGGTTTACATTGTAATGTAAACTCATGGGAAACTGCTGCGGACCCGCAGCTGTGGAAACACTGCAGCGTTTTCCGCATCGTGTGCACATACCCTTGCATTTTAAAAATGGAAAATGGGCCAATGCAAAGTTTTAGGCACCCTGCATGGTTAGTACCTGTTAGCACCCCTTTTGAAAGTATCACTGTTTGTAAATGCTTTTTGTAGCCAGCCAAGTCTTTCAATTCTTGTTTTAGGGATTATCATCCTCCTTGGAAAATTCTTCTTCAGCTCTGTGAGATCCCTGGGTCGCCTTGCATGCACAGCTATTTTGAGGTCTAGCCACAAATTTTCAATAATGTTCAGATGAGGGAACTGTGAGGGCCATTGTCAATCTTTGGCTTGCCCCTTTTGAGGTAGCCTATTGTGGATTTTGACTAGTTTAGGATCATTATCTATTTGTAGAAGCCATCTTCTTTTCAGCTTTTTTGCAGATGGTGTTATGTTTGCATCAAGGATTTGTTGACATTTCATTGAATATATTCTTCCTTGTTGAATACTCAGGAAAGCAGTGGGTATAATGGGTATAAACTAAGAGCACAAATTGGCCACTTTTTACTTGGTGACCGTTCCTCTCTAACGGTCATCTCTCCAGGCTTTGTGGTCAGTTGAGGTCATACACCAAAACACATTTATTAGACTTTGCTATTATTTAGAATCTGCACAATTACCCACGTCGGTGATTGTTGTAGCGCAGAGGAGGCCGTACAGTTCAGCACATGAATCATCCGTTGTTTCCGCTGTGCTCTGATGCATGTTGGACACTTGATAAAAGTTTGCAGACTGTTTGATTATCTGGCTTTCTGCGCTGGACCAAACCTTGGCGCTGTGTGTACGTCTGTTTATAACCCAGCTATTTACTCTAATTTACCGATGTTCATTCTTCTTTTAAAATGGATTAAATGGAGGCGAGCGGTGCTTTTAGTGGCAGCCGTTCTGGTGTAAAGGGAAGCTTGTGAGACCGGCATTGTTCCTTAAGTGGCTCCCTTTGCAATACATAATTTGTACAATTTCCTTTTTATATTCGCTTCTGTGGCTACTTGTGGATGTGCAGTTGTCCGTCCTGGCTTCGGTTAATATAGACAAGATAACAAGACTGCAAATACCGCTGATGCGTCTGAGTTAAGAAAGTGCACTTAACTGCTTGTTAAATGCTTGTGCTGCACACGAGACCTCCGCCGGCTCTCGGTGTACGGCCACATTAAGCTGGGAAGTAATGGAAGCAATGGACCCTCGTTTGTATTTTTAATTTTTCTTTTAACCTAAACCTTGAACATTGACGAGCCAGGAGTGGACTTACTCTGCTCTTATTGCCGGCTATACTCAGTAGGAAATACGGGCAGCTATCTAAGGGTATTATGTGTTCACTATAGAAGTACCTTCAAGGCGGCTTGTGCATTTTCTTTCTACGTCTAGGGCACGACAGGTTGATGACACTATTCTATATGAGGAATCATATTTATGATTATAAAAATCTTCACATTTTTGTAAAAATTATATTGATTATTTCTTTCTATCAAGCAAACTTCTGTAATGTTACGACTTAGTGTCCATGAGACATTCATACCCGGCAATGTCCTTGAATGGTGTTCTCCAGCAAGTCTTCTGCGCTAAGTGTGGTAATAGGGTGCCAACCTCCGCTGATAGGTAGGGTCAAAACAGGGATAGCCTATTGTTTGCCCCTTGTTTACAAAAATTAAGACCCCAACCACATCGTTTGGTACACCGTTTGACTGATAATTACTGTTCTATCCCATCCCTTAGGGCCTAACAGGGGTAGAAGGGATAGCCGACGGTGAGCGCAGGAGCCTCTTGCGCAGGTAATAGGGTGCCAACCTCCGCTGGTAGGTAGGGTGCATACAGTGGAGTGCAGGGCTAGGCACTGCCCTGGCTTTTTCTATTGTATGATTTTGTATGGTGATGGTTTGAGTAGTGCACTGATTAAGAATTTTAAATTTAATCAATAAAAGGTATTTTTTATATTCAGCAAACACTGGGTTTTTTTCTGTGATTTTGTCAAAAATATATCCCCAAAGACATTCCCTTTTTTTCTGTTAACTCAATTCATTCAGCATCAAGAATGAGCGCCATGTGCAGAAATCCCCGCACTTCCACGGCTTGGCTGTGAGGTTATTAATAGTTGTCTGAGAAATGCTTTGTTGTACTGAAGGCTCTTAAAGGAGTTGTGCCATGAACAAAAGTATATTTTAATCAATAGATCTTGGAATAATAATAATACGTTCCAGAATTGGATGTGTTTTAAATAAAATGCTCCTGTGCTGAGATAATCTTATAAATGTGCCCCTGCTGTGTACTGTGTAATGGCTGTGTCTGACCGTGCAGGAACATGGTCTGATCGTACTCCTGGGCAAGGTAGGAAGCAAAAGAATTTACAGACATTACAGCACGGGATCACAGCTGATTCTTTTTGCGAATAAAGCATATGGCTGTCTGTTTTTAAACTATATTTTATCTCAAAGAAAGAATCAGCTGTGATCCCCATGCTGTAATGTCTGTATACTCTTTTGGTTCCTTCCCTACCCCGGAGCTGTGGTATATCCAACCTGTTCCTGCACGGTCGGACACAGCCATTACCCTGGGGCACATTTATATGATTATCTTAGAATAGGGTCATTTCTTTTAAACACATCCAATTGTGGAGTTTATTTTTATTACAAGATTTGTTGATTTAAAATATATTTTTGATCCTGACACAACCCCTTTAAGGACGCAAATCATCAACATGCACTGCTGGCAGCTTTCTTCGGAATTGCAGTCCAAGGAGTTCCCAGATGTGCTCGATGGGAGACAAATCTGAGTGACCCTGCAGGCCATGGTAGCACGTTTAGGACAGGAAGGCTATTTACAGTAGCACGGCAAACATGAAGCCTGGCATTGTTGTGTGCGGAAACAGTTCCTGGGACACTTTGGTGAAATTGCTTTATCACTGGTTCCACTACCAAATCAATGTAATGTTGGTGTACGTGGAATAAAGACTTCAGGGGTCCAACTACCATATAGTAAACCCCCCATCACCATAATCCCTGGAGTATAACTTGTGTGACGTTTCCTCACGAGACCTGCTCATGGCATTACCAACTTGGTCTCCAGCCAAGCTCTGGCTAAGATTGCAAGACAAAAGTGGGACTTTTTTGCTGAAAAAGTTAGACCTCCATTCCAGCCTCCATTGCGGTCTTGCTCTGCACCATGATAGCCTTTGAGGGCAATAGAGTGAGGTCAGTGGAACTCCTGTAGCTTTGACGTCTTGTTCATAGGCCAATGCCGTGCACAACCTTCTGATGGTTTGTGAGGACACTATTTGATACTTTGCTTGGAATGTGACATTCAATTTCACTTTCAGTAAAAAATGGGTCCGTTGTGGCGCTAGTGGTGTGGTCATTTCTCTAAACTGTCCCAGGAGTCTTTCCCCTACCCCACGAAAACTCCAGACTGCATATTGTTGATGCTACTTGTGAGCACCTGCGTGACTAAAACGTGCTACCATAATGCACGAAAGAGCACAGCACCACCTATGTTCAAATGTACCACAATTTACAAGATGACCAACGTTTCATTTCTCCTGGACCTGGATAAAGGCCGTATAGTAGCAGTGATGTGGACGCTCGGCAGAGAAGCTGACAGCCCCCTGTGGTACCCTTGAACTTGATATAATGAAAGAACAATAATCATATTCTTGACTACAACTAAGTAGTGTCGTGATCTTCCATGCAGTATTGTCTTAATATCCACCCTATAGAGCACCACCTATGACCTGGAGTGCCGACCATCACCTTTCTAAAGGTGCTACCATGGCTTGCAGTGTTTCCAGACTTGTTTCCCACTGAGCACATAGAGGACATCATTACCGTGTAATTACACGTTGCCCGCAGCGGCTCTTGATTTCTGTGCCCAAGTGAATACAGAGCCTTCCTCAGACATCCATTAATAAACTGATATCAGCCAAGGTGTGTAAGCATGGGGATTTCTGTACATGGCGCTCACCCTGTTAGTCTGTTACCGACTTTCTGACATTTATCTGCTCAACATTTTAGGCTTCTTGGAATAAAACCAACAAAAAAACCTCTAAATTGATTGAAAGGGTTATTCACATTATCCCTATCCATCAGGTCTAACTTAATAATCTTTGGGGAATTCATTAACTGGAACCATCAGTAATCACGAGAATTGGGGCTCTTGACCTTTGGAAACCAGGCTGTGCAGAACCTGTTCGTTGTTCTGCCGGAGAAAGCTGAAGTAGAGCGAAACTATTTCTGGCCATCCCCTAGACGTTTCATGGAGTGGAGATGGAGCATTTATTTGCACTTCTGCTCCATTCATGACTGGTATTTGCAGTAAAGAGATGGAGAAGGAGTAGATTATTTTAAGTAATAAAAACCGCTGAAGAACTGCAGAATATGCACTCCAACGGAGGGAATCCCAGACCCCCATCGGGAATTTAGGGAAAACATCAGGTGCAACCAAAACACATTAGCAGGATGGTTTGATCCTCCGGATGAACATTACACTTTGACGCCAACTGCGGTGTGTTTTAGTTTCACCTGCATATATGGTTCTCAGGTTTTAGAGCCTGGTTCTAGGGTTTGAGAACTCCATTATCGAGATCTTTTGTGGTCCCAGCGGATGGACCATGGCGGTTGGTAGGTGATCAATTAGGAAATAATTTACAGTTTTGGGATCACCCTTTAAGGCTGAGCTTTCAGTTCAGTATTTGTATCTTGTCAGTATATCGATGGATCTCTTGAAAGGGCCCGACTAACGTAGACAAAGCTGTTGGAGCATCCGGTGGAAGTTTCATGTGGACTTTTATAGGCTTTATATTGCTGATCTTAGTTGTAGAAACAAACAAAAAAAAAAGAGATAATCCAGAAGACAGGGGAGAAGAAAAGAATTGACTGATGCTTCAAATGTCATTATTTCTCGCTCATCCTTTGCTTATTGTACTTTGTTATGCAGCCAGTAACTGGGACACAATATGCAATCTGTCCGGATTGAAAGCTCGCATTCACAATCGTTCATCCCCATACAGGTGGCACCGGCCTGTGTTGAGCCTTTGCACTATTAATATACGGTAAATGTGCTGTTAGACTGTAATTACTTTAATTTGTTTTTTTGAGGCATTATTTTATGCTGTGGTGGGATGAATCCACACAATGTGTTTATACAATTCCATGCCTTCTTTGTCAAAACTGTCTTGAAGAAAAACTGTCCTTGTTTGTTCCAGAAGCATACTATTATTTTGTTTCCAAACATTAAAAAAGACTGTTGGTGTTGCCCATAGGTGTTGCCCATAGGTATCAGCCATGGCACAGCTTTTATTTCCGATTAGGATACGAGTGTATAGAAAAAAATGTCAAATTGTCATGCAGAAAGAAAAAAAACCATTATCATTTGTCTGACATCCATTTTTATATATCAACAGTTATTACAATTTACAAGACCAAATACAGTTTTCTATGTTAAATAATTGAATTGTATCTGTAAAAATGTAATGCCAACCAATTAATACTTATGGGAACAGAAACTTTTTTTTTAATGTGCGCACTTAGAGCGGAGTCTGATCCAGAATAGGATGAAAAGTGCTTGCGTTTATTTGTTAATGCAGACAATTGGACTCTGAAGAAAAGAAAACAAACATAAGCGATCCACTGAGCAGCCCAATTGGAAACTATTGGTCCGATGAAAGTCTGTTTTTATTTCACGGACCGCAAAAGAACCATAAAATACAGTGGTATAAACATAGCCCTAGTGAGGTCCAGGTTACAGAGAATGTGCACTGTAAACTATGTCCTGCCATATTGCTGTTTTTTGTGGCCAGATCTCTTTAGAGGATCTCTTCTGCGGTCCCAGCGCTGTTCCAGCAGTGTCAGCACTGTCTCTCCTGGGAACTGTGTGACATTGTCACGCTATCCCTGTGGACAATTAATGCTGACTTCACTCTCCCTATCTTCAGACAAATCGCATGCATCCAGAGGAAATGAGAGCAGCATCTCAACTTCCTGTGGATGTATGTGATACGTCCAAAGGAGGGGAGAGTGAAGTCAGCGCTTACTGGCCTCAGGGATTGCTTGACATAAGTGTCACGCAAACTCTGGGAGAGGCATTGCCAACATTGCTAGAATGGCGCAGGCATCGGAGGGATGTATGAGTAGTGTTAATTTCCTCGGGGTATGTATTTGGATTGAGAAGGGATTGTCAGTAGTGGAATGGAGTGCAGCTACCCGTTTACGTAGGATGGATATCATTGTCAACCTGTTGACGTCATGGATAAAGTGGTGGTGTAGGGGCCTTCTCAGTGTCTGTGCAAGATATTTACCAATCTGTATGAATAAAAAGCTCTGATCAAAATATAAGAAGAATTGGGCCCACGCGGAGTTTAGCACTATGTGTTATTAGACAATGTGCGCTCACGGAGAGACCTACTGTAGATGATGAAAACCAGTCAGAATGTAGATATTGTTGTGTTTGGTAACTTTAGAGCCACACTTTCTCTTATTTTACTGCATTTTATCTGACGGAACTTTAAAAATGGACAAGTCACCAGCGTTTCTCCGTAGGTCGGCCTCGGGCTTCTGGTCTGCATTGTCAGTCATTTCTCAGTGGAGATGTAATTCAATGAAAGGTTCACACATTATTTGACTTGTTTTGTTTCTTGCAGGAAACATGGCTTAGTGGACCATAGGGTTTTTCCGAACACCTAATATAATTAATCTAATTATTTGTCAAACAAACCCCTGTAACTTGATCTGTGCATATTTTTATTGCATTGACTTCTATGGACAGCAAAACTGTGACCATCTAAAATGTATCCTTTTATTTGACTATTACGGTATTTTTTTGTCCTCCAGGTTCCCATGGCAAGGGCCAGCATTCTGTGGCTTATTGGAGAGTATTGTGAGCGAGTGCCGAAAATTGCTCCTGATGTACTGAGGAAGACTGCAAAAAGCTTCACTAACGAGGACGACCTTGTAAAGTTGCAGATATTAAACCTTGCAGCAAAGCTGTACTTAACTAATTCTAAGCAGGTAAGCCTATGGCAATGGTAAGAGGACACGAGTAGTTCTCGTGCCAGGCTGTGAGCCATTACTGTTCTTAATGTAGGAATGAAGGAATTACATTGTGTATCTGGGAAGGTATGTCACTCAGTAGTGATGGAAATGGTGACAACATCCATATAAGCTGCTAATTGTCATCTTCATGATCACTTTAGATTTCAGCTGAAAAACCTCTTTGTAGAGTTATTACTGAAAACCAGTGATGGACGCCCTTCACCAGCCAGGGCTCTGGAAATATAGGAGAAAACAGATGTGGTCAGTGCCTACTTACCGCCATTGTCATAAAGGCATTGGCCCTGAATTTTTGCATCTTTTGGCTTCGAAAGTCGCAAAAATTGTGCCAAACCTGCCTACTCAAAAAATACGCTAGAGGCAACTGGAATGGAGTGAAGTTGCTCCAAAGCTTGTAACTTTTTTTTTAATAAAAAAAAGCGCAATATGTGAATCGGGGTAAAACATCTCGACTTCGCCCCTAAAGCGGAAAACAAGCAAAAAAACAGAAAAGGTGAGCACATGTAAAATAGGCGGAAATGCAATAATGGACACCGCTGGCACGACTTGACACCCAATTACACACTGGATAATCCAGCGCATCAATGAAATCTGAGTATATGGTCAGATTATGAGGTGTGAAAACATAAACCGACACTTACCACTGACCTTTTTATGTGAAAATAGTTTTATTCAGTCATCGGATGATGAACAGCGGCATAAAGTGAACGAGCAAAGTGTATATACAAGAATGAAGATCACATATCATCCAATATATCCGTAAACTGAAACAACGGGAGATTACTGTGCTAAATGCCCAACATTTCTGTAGCAGATCTGCATTAAAATTCTTTCTTACGTTCCGTTCAGCATCTTTATTATGTGTTTTAGACACTCTTGTTCAGGTGACAGTGGGGTGTTGCTGTTTAGGAAAGGGGCGTGACGCTGTGCACTAAAATGTTGTCACGACTTTTGTCACTTAATAAGCCAGCTAACAGGCAGAGGAACGTTAGACTAAATAGTCTGAAGATGCCCAAAGTTATAATTTAGCCTGTGAGGAATAGGTCTGAGTTATAAAAAAAATTTCCCCCCCCCCCAATGAGTGTCCACTTAGTGCCCTTAACATACATAGAAGTACTTTTGCCAGTAGTCAAAAAAGACCAATGCGATTCCCTTGTAACCATGGCTCATCATGCAAGGCTGGTATATGTGGCGCTAATAAAGAGAGTAACAATCAAATGGCACCCCTAAGGGCCCACGGCACCCCTGAGGGCCCATGGCACCCCTGAGGGCCCACCGCACCCCTAAGGGCCCACCGCACCGACGTGTTCTGCAGAAGAATGCTTGATAACCACAGGTGACACATTATTGTAAAGCATAGGGGTGCTATTATGAAGTACTACAGGTAGAAGAACTTACACATTGTTTAGGGTCACTCCTGCATTTCACTAATGAGCCACCTCTGGGTGACGAGGCATTCGTCTGCAAAACATACATTGGGTGCAATTAGGTGTGGCATTTAATTGTTACTCTTTATAATGAAACCTATCCCCCTTATGTCCTGACCTATGTTTACAAGTGAATTGCATTGCCCTTTTTACTTTTTGTAGGTGTTTTATTGGAAACTGACCTATCATTTTAATCGAGTTTTTGTTTGTGTCAATATATATTTTTTTCATATCCTAATCCTTACTTTTTTTTGTAAAAAAAAAAAAAAAAAAAATTTGCAGTTTTCACACTGATCTCTTGGATTTTTTTTAGACTAACTTCAGTCCTTAGATGCTGCAATATAAAAGATGGGGTCAGGTCCTGACCATATGTGTGGATTTCCTGGAATAATAAGTTAAAGGGCATCTGTCAGTAGGATCCATCCTCTGAAGCAGTCTACATGGGCACAGGTCATAGGAAGGGGTGTAAGTTTAAATACTGGACTTTATGTTTTGGGTTGGTTGTGTCCAAGCTGATGAGGTTGTCCCAAATCTTCTTTGCCCGCTGCAGAGTATTTCAGCAGGTAAATGGACACGGTGTGCAGATTTATAAATCTCTGTCTATTCTTCGCATTGTGCATTTCAGCAACTTGAGTGTAGCAAAATGCGTCACTGCGGATTGTACAGCTGACTTGCAACAAACGTACGTCCCAATCCTCCGGGGAGAGATTCCTGCCCTGTGTGTGTAGCTTTATAGGAGGTCACAGGTAATTTGATTTCCCTCTGGCTGACCCCCTAAATTACCCGATGTGTAGCTACTTGGTAAATGAAACAGGAATATATCAGGGGAATTTCTGATAGAAATATTCTGTGGAAAAAAAACAAAACACAGAAAAATGTGAGAGCTGATCCAGCACACCCTTATGTAGCTGGGGAGCTGGTGGGATGTGGGGGTCAGCTTGGCGGCAGTGTTATAAAGCCCTTAATGCTGCCGAGCTGTGGAGGGTCTCCAGGCTGAGACCTCGCCTATACCGCCGTGATTACAAGTAATTCCTAAAACGGCTGAAGGCATTTTTCTTCTCCAGTCGAGTACACCAAGTCTATGAATTTGCTTCATTAGTCTAAGTAAGCACATTTCACACTCTGCCTGCTAGTTGAGGTATTGGTGTCTTTATTTGCGCTGTATACACATAGTTAGCCGCAGAATGCCTCCTGACTATTTTTAACAAACATTTATGCCTCGCAGATGCCTCTAATTTAGAAGATAATGGTAAAATTTGGTTTGCTGTAGGCCATTATAAAAATGATCTGGATGCAGTTTTAATGTAGCATAGTCAATGGCTGAATTAAGAAATGATGGAGAATTCCGCCATAAAACAAGCTGTTACCTTACATAAATAAATAAATGAGCAGTATTACCGCCGGCTGTAAGCGCTCTTTTATCTTGGTTTTTAGAAGGCATCAGCAGCTCGCTTTTATGAAAAAGTAACAGCTAAATGCACTGCAAATAATTTGCAGTAATCCAGTTCAGTGATTCATGTGTCTCCTTTAATGGGCCGTAATTCAGAGCAAAGTAAGAGAGTGGAGAGCGAGTGTGCGGACCCTCGTGGTGCCAGGGACACTATCTCTTCATAAAGCTCACCTCGGATGCAGCACTTTGCCAGCCCCCTCACACCCGCTGATGTTTTGATGTCCTGCATATTTTCTCGATTAAGTTTTGAGTGCCATGTTTTTAGTTGTATTTCCACATTCATTATCCTCACGCAGACCCTTCAGAGGGTTTGCCATATATGATTATTTTTTAATGATGCCTTTCTTTCCACTTCAGCAGTTTAATAATCTAGCACATGGCTGCCTCGCCGTAGTTAGCATTCACCTCCCAGCTTAGAACAGGACATGTGCTTTTGGCTTGGATTTTCCATTTGCAGCTTCAGAAATGCGTATTCCCTGCGGGGCGACATTTGTTTGTCTTACGCCTCATTTTTATTACCTCTTTAAATGTGTTTACTGGCGGTTATCAATAATCATAAATCACTTCTTCTACTTCATCTTTCTCCCTGATTTTTCCTTTTTTTTTTTTTTTTTTTTCTTCTTTCTCTCCCGACAGACAAAATTGCTTACTCAGTACATATTAAATCTTGGCAAATATGATCAGAATTACGATATCCGGGACCGTACGCGCTTTGTAAGACAGCTTATTGTTCCAAATGAGAAGAGTGGCGCTCTGTGTAAATACGCCAAGAGAATATTTCTGGCCCAGAAACCGGCTCCTGTGCTAGAATCACCTTATAAAGGTAAATTTAAATCTGTGTCCCCCGGCCCTAGAGGTAATAATGCTCCCGGTGGGTATTATATGAGTGCTTGCTGTGTATAACGGGAAACTTCTCATCTGACTGTGCATCCAGGGTGGAGTGTGATCAGATTAAGGCCCCCTTCAAATGACTGAGACTGTCTGTTTTTACTAGCCGTGTAGTTTTCTGTAGGCTGACCGCATGCACTTGAGTATCGTCTGTGTGCCATTTGTTTGCCGTCAGTGTGACACGTACCAGAATAGAAATGACAGATAGATTTGTAGGTGTTAAAGATGTGCAAAAAGATAGATATCAGTGAGTACATAATAGTGCCGTGTGCGTGGATTATTGTACATGTATTAACCTAATAAATTAAAAAAATTACATTGTGTAATTTTTGGTAACTTGCAAGGGTAAAGCAGACAGCTGTGAGCTAATGCTATCAGGCTGGGAAGTTCACTGGTTATTGGGCCCTTCCCAGCCAAAAAAATACCAGCCAGCAGCCACCCCAGAAGAGGAGCGTCATATGAGATGCTCCAATTGTGGCACTTCGCCTTCACTCTTCCCGATCCCCTGGTGCGTTGGTAATGAGGCTTGGGGGGGTTGATGTCAGCTGTGAATTGTTCAAAACCACAGCTGTCATTAAGCCCTTGTGCTATTAATGTAGTGGTGTCTATCAGACACCCTCATCACTAAATTATTATTATTATTATTTATTTATATAGCACCATTGATTCCATGGTGCTGTACATGTGAAGGGGTTACATACAAGTTATAGATACAGAGGGGCGAGGACCCTGCCCTTGCGGGCTTACATTCTGCAGGATTATGGAGAAGGAGACAGTAGGTTGGGGGTTGGGGGTAAATAGACACTTCCTACATTTTCCCTGGTTCACCACTTTAGTAAAAAAAAAGGTTCCTATGCAAGTACAGCATAGTTTGAGTCCTCTGTGCAAAGACTATTGAGCCTCATTATGCATTCTGTGGAACCCAGCGATTCTGATGAGCGTTAACGTTACTGATGTCACCGCTGCTCAGAGCCACCGGAAGTGGCTGCTGGCAAAGCCTATTGAGGATCAGGATTAGGCTTCGTATGGAGAATTCAATGGACTTCACTGGACAGCATCGGATTCGCTGTATTACATCGGACCAGTGTGAGTGGTTTTGTTTTTAAGTGGTTAACCAGGGAAAGTGTCAGTGAGTGTTTATTTAAATTACCATATATACTTGAGTATAAGCCGAACCGAGTATAAGCCGAGGCACCTAATTTTGGCAAGGGACACTGGAAAGCTTATTGACTCGAGTATAAGCCGAGTATGCATTGCCCCCTCATCCCTGTCCTGGTATGCGTGGCTCCCATCCGTCGCTGTCCTGATATGCATGGCTCTCCTGTCTTTTCCTGGTATGCATAGCTCCCCCTGTCGCTGTCCTGGTATGCGTGGCTCTCCCTTGTCGCTGTCCTGGTATGCGTGGCTCCCCCTGTTGCTGTCCTTGTATGCGTGGCTCCCCCTGTCGCTGTCCTGGTATGCGTGGCTCCCCCCGTCGCTGTCCTGGTATGCGTGGCTCCCCCCGTCGCTGTCCTGGTATGCGTGGCTCCCCCCTCACTGTCCTGGTATGCGTGGCTCCCGCCGTCGCTGTCCTGGTATGCGTGGCTCCCCCCTTCGCTGTCCTGGTATTCGTGGCTCCCCCCGTCACTGTCATGGTATGCGTGGCTCCCCCCATAGCTGTCATGGTATGCGTGGCTCCCCCCATCGCTGTCCTGGTATGCGTGGCTCCCCCCATCGCTGTCCTGGTATGCGTGGCTCCCCCCATCGCTGTCCTGGTATGCGTGGCTCCCCCCGTCGCTGTCATGGTATGCGTGGCTCCCCCCGTCGCTGTCATGGTATGCGTGGCTCCCCCCGTTGCTGTCCTGGTATGCGTGGCTCCCCCCGTCGCTGTCAAGGTATGCGTGGCTCCCCCTGTTGCTGTCCTTGTATGCGTGGCTCCCCCTGTCGCTGTCCTGGTATGCGTGGCTCCCCCCGTCGCTGTCCTGGTATGCGTGGCTCCCCCCGTCGCTGTCCTGGTATGCGTGGCTCCCCCCGTCGCTGTCCTGGTATGCGTGGCTCCCCCCTCACTGTCCTGGTATGCGTGGCTCCCGCCGTCGCTGTCCTGGTATGCGTGGCTCCCCCCTTCGCTGTCCTGGTATGCGTGGCTCCCCCCGTCGCTGTCATGGTATGCATGGCTCCCCCCATAGCTGTCATGGTATGCGTGGCTCCCCCCATCGCTGTCCTGGTATGCGTGGCTCCCCTGTCGCTGTCCTGTTATGTGTGGCTCCCCCCGTCGCTGTCATGGTATGCGTGGCTCCCCCCGTCGCTGTCATGGTATGCGTGGCTCCCCCCGTTGCTGTCCTGGTATGCGTGGCTCCCCCCGTCGCTGTCAAGGTATGCGTGGCTCCCCCCGTCGCTGTCAAGGTATGCGTGGCTCCCCCCGTCGCTGTCCTGGTATGCGTGGCTCACCCCTCACTGTCCTGGTATGCGTGGCTCCCCCCTTCGCTGTCCTGGTATTCGTGCCCCCCCCCCCCCCCCCCCGTCGCTGTCATGGTATGCGTGGCTCCCCCCATCTCTGTCATGGTATGCGTGGCTCCCCCCATCGCTGTCCTGGTATGCGTGGCTCCCCCCCCATCGCTGTCCTGGTATGCGTGGCTCCCCCCATCGCTGTCCTGGTATGCGTGGCTCCCCCGTCGCTGTCCTGTTATGCGTGGCTCCCCCCGTCGCTGTCATGGTATGCGTGGCTCCCCCCGTCGCTGTCCTGGTATGCGTGGCTCCCACCATCGCTGTCCTGGTATGCGTGGCTCCCCCCGTCTTGTCCTAGTATGTGTGGCTCCCCCCGTCTTGTCCTGGTATGCATGGCTCCCTCATCCTGTCCTGGTATGCATGGCTCCCCCCATCCTGGTACGCATGCTTCCTATTACAAAAAAAAGCAAAATATCCTACTCACCCTCCAGTGTGCCCTCGCAGCATCTCGTTGGTGCCAACTTCCAGTTGCTTTTCCTGTGCTGAGCGATCATGTGGCCCGCTCATTAAGGTAATGAATATTTTCTCCACGGCTATGGGAGTGGAGATGCGTACATATTAATTACCTTAAGGAGCGGTGCCATGTCATCGCTCAGCACAGGAAGAGCTACTGGAAGCCGGCACTAACGAGATGCTGTGAGGGCACACTGGAGGGTGAGTAGGATGTCTTCTGGAAGTCGGCGGCTACGGGTGTCACTGTGCGCGCTATAAGAGAAATTAATATTCATTTCTCTTTAGCAGCGGCACAGGCTTTAGCCATAGCCACCAGGTCCTGCCTCTGTGACCTGCTGCTCCACCGCTCCCCCTCCCCTGCTGGCTTTCTGGGACAATGACTCGTGTATAAGCCGAGGGGGCTGAAAAACTTGGCTTATACACAAGTATATACGGTAAGTATTTTTTTGTGTATGTTTTTATTTTTGATTACTGGGTTAGTAATGGGGGTGACTGATAGACACCTGACGATTTTCAAAACAACAGGGCTTAATGCCAGCTGTGTTTTTAGTCAAATCACAGCGGACTTCAACCCCGAGCCCCATTACCCTGATTGCCACTGCACCAAAGCAGTCAGGAAGAGTGAACGCGAAGTGCCAGAATTAGAGCAGCTCATGTGATGTGCCACTTCCGGGTCGTCTGCGGGCTGCTATTTTTAGGCTGGAGAGGGCTCAATAACTATGTGCCTTCTCAGTCTGGTAATATCAACTCTCGGCTGTCTACTTTACCTTTGCTGGTTACCAAAAATGGTAGGGACTCCACTTCGTTTTTTTTTTTTTTTTTTTAATTTATTTATTTGGTTAATACATGTAAAGTTAACTGCACAAGCAAGGCATTTATTATATATCTCATGGATATCTGTCTATCTTTGCACATCTTTAGCACCTAAACATCTGTAATTTCTATTCTGTATTCTCTTCAGGTATGTGTCACACGGACAGTACACGGACAGTACACGGACACATGTATAGTGGGGAAAATGAGTATTTGATACACTGCCAGTTTTGCAAGATTTCCAAACTACAAAGAATGGAGCGGTCTGTAATTTTATCGTAGGTACACTTCACCTGTGAAAGGATCTAAAAATAAAAACAAGAAAATCACATTGTAGGATTTTTACATAAATTGCATTTTATTGCATGAAATAAGTATTTGATCAACTACCAACTAGCAAGAATTCTCCTCTCATTACCTGTATTAATTGCACCTGTTTGAACTCGTTACCTGTATATAAGACACTTGTCCACACATTCAATCACACTCCAACCTCTCCACCATGGCCAAGACCAAAGAGCTGTCTAAGGACACCAGGGGCAAGATTGTAGATCTGCACAAGGCTGGGTTGTGCTACAGGATAATAGGCAAGCAGCTTGGTGAGAAGGCAACAACTGTTGGCACAATTATTAGAAAATGGAAGAAATACAAGATGACTGTCATTCTTCCTCGGTCTGGGACTTCATTCAAGATCTCGCCTCGTGGGTTAAGGATGATTCTGAGAAAGGTCATGATTCGGCCCCGAACTACAGGTGTCGACCTGGGGTCAATATCCTGGATAGAACTGGGACCACAGTCTCAAATATTACCGTTAGCAACACAGTACGCCGTCATGGTTTTAAAATCCTGCAGGGCACGCAAAAGGTCCCCTGCTCCCGCAAGCACATGTCCAGGCCTGTTTGAAGTTTGAGACCATCTGTATGATCCAGAGGAGGCATGGGAGAAGTTCATGTGGTCAGATGAGACGAAAATAGAACTTTTTGTTTTCAACTCCACTCGCCGTGTTTGGAGGAAGGATGAGTACAACCCCAAGAACACAGTCTCAACCATGAAGCATGGTGGGGGAAACATCATACTTTGGGGGTGCTTTTCTGCAAAGGGGACAGGACGACTGCACCATATTGAAGGGAGGATGGATGGGGTCATGTATCACAAAATTTTGCCAACAACCTCCTTCCCTCAGCTAGAGCATTGAAGATGGGTCATGGCTGAGTCTTCCAGCATGGCAATGACGAGAAACACACAGCCAGGGCAACTAATGAGTGGCTCCGTAAGAAAGCATTTCAAGGTCCTGGAGTGGCCTAGCCAGCCTCCAGACCTGAGCCCAATAGAAAATGTTTGGAGGGAGTCTTGCTCAGCGACATCCCCAAAACCTGAAAGCTCTGGAGAAGGTCTGTATGGAGGAGTGGGCCAAAATCCCTGCTGCAGTGTGTGCAAACTTGGTCAAGAACTACAGGAAACATCTGACCTCTGTAAGTGTAAACAAAGGTTTCTGTACCAAATATTAAGTTCTGTGATTCTATTGTATCAAACACTTATTTCATCCAATAAAATACAAATTAATTATGTACAAACTCATACAATCTGATTTTCTGGTTTTATTTTTAGATTCTGTCTCACAGTTAAAGTATACCTACGATAAAAATTACAGACCTCTCCATTCTTTGTAGGTGGGAAAACTTCCACAATTATTTTCCCAACTGTATGTCGTCCATGCTGCCTGAAAAAAATGGACATGTCTATTTGTGAAAATACGGACATGTGCGCAGCCCCATAGATTATAAAGGCCTGTGTGTGTGCGTGTCTCCGGTACGCGATACGATGGACGGCACATGTACTGGAAACCTGAACGTGTGAAGGGGGCCTAACAAGGCGCAAGCACCAAGAAAAAAAGCTTCATATCCGAGCTTCGTTTGTGGTCCTTTATCCTTGCAAGCCTAAACCAGAACAAAAATGACACTTATTTGTACATATTGATGGGAAATATATCAAATCTCTTTACTTTTCGTGCAATTTCTGTATTGATTGGCACCTTAATGGGAAAATGTTCTCTAAGGTCTTGAATTCGTGTGTATAGCCATCGTTTTTTTTACAGCTTGCATTGAAATACCATAGGGAATTGATGGCAGGACTGGTCCCCTGACTTTCAATGGGAGTGTTGCCAGTCATCTGGCATATCTGTTGTGGTGTCTGATCAGTAACCCTTCCATGCAGACTGTTTTGATCTGGCTATGGACATCAGGCTGGTGACACAATGCATCATGTGTGTGCCTGGCTCAGGCATGAAGCTGGCTGGACGTGTATGGGACCCCGGCCTCACACCACATACCTCACACATTGCAATCTAAAGATCTTTGCAAACAGTGACTTTGGGATTTTTATGGAACCAGGTTTGTTGTTGTGTACCTTGTGTCATCACGTGTTTATCCTGCTGGATAAAGACATTAAAAAATGGTGGCTGTCTGACACTATGACTTTTTTCCACAAATGGCTTACAATCGTTTGAAATAGCAAAAATATTTTAAAAGCCCCCTGCCATTGCTTGCCTGATTGCCAATTAGTAGAGTTGAGAAAAAACATTTGCAGCAGTTTATTTTTATTTATTTTTGTTAGTGGCCATGATGGTAGTCCATGACTGCCAGACGTGTGTACTGAGAGCCTTTTCCTACCGGCCGGCATCCTAGACAGCTCTTCAGAATAGTAGGCTTTTTGCTGTGTCCTAGCTGCAGCATGACCTCTTATGTGCCTAGTAATAAGAAGAGGCACAGGGATGGCAGCAGGTAGGAGGAGGATTGCAAGGCCCTGGTCCAGCAGCCAAAGACCCGCTGGACAAGGGTTGTGCAAATGTTTTTGCTCAACTTTACCCAAAAGTATCTGGTTATCTGGGTCCCCAGTGGTGTTGACATCTGTACGTTAAACCTGGTGATTGGCAGAAATTAATTTGGTTAGTATTGCACGTTGCTGCATTTAAGGCTATTAGTTACTGGGTTTTTGGAGAAAAAGTAAATAAATAAAAAAGCAAACTTGGGTCAGACAATCCCTTCAACAGCAGTAATCTTAATGTGTGGTTGATGAGGGAAATGTCGGCATAGGCGTGAATGTTAGCAGCTCTGCCATTGAGAAGTAGCTGGCTGAAGGGTATATCCACTGCTCACATCGGTCTGAGCTCTGGAGTTGGCGCTCGGTTGAGGGACGTGTCTATGGAGGGGTCTGGAGACCCGGAAGTACAGCGAGCACTCCACCTTCAGCTATCTTGTGTGTACGGCCAATTATGTAATTCAGATACTACTAGGACAAGATTTGTATTATTGACCAGATCAAGGAGTGGGCTATAAACTATTCAGGACGGTTAAGTGTTTTGATCATTGCGAATGTTTACTTCTGCTGTGGATTTCTCCGCGACTTCTGATCCAAAATACACGTTTTACTGGTGGATATTGTAGTGGATCTGCCACGAGTTTCTCCTTTTGCATTACAAATGGTGAAAACCTATAGTAATAATCTACAGAAATAATTATACGCTGATTTTTCCATACCTGAAATTCCTAGAGCAATAGAGCACTTGCACAAAATAACCTAAGGCATTCAAGTGGTATTCCAATCTTCTACAAATTTATGGAAAAGACGTGGGCCCCGATTAATGGGACCTCTATCTGTCTCAAGAACACTGCTCACTGATTTTAGTAGAAAGGTGGTTGGACTTACAGATGTGTGAATTTGGACCCCACCTCTGGACTGATAAGTGTGTGCCCGACTTATCCTTCTGATGTGAATACGCCATCAGTGTAAGAGGTGGGAATACCCCCGTTATGAGCAGTGGGTCCTTACAAGCTTTGCTGCCTTACTTACTTGTGTAACGGCACACCGGATGTTCTTAGGAATCCTTTACGGCTTCACAGGTTTATTTTGCAAACTATTTTAGCGGTTTGTAAGTTGTTCCATATGCAACAAGATGCTAATTCTGAAACTCTGCCGGTTTTCTGGTGTTTTAGCGATCATGTAGATTTATTGCTAATTTCAGTAGTAATGGTGTTTGGTGTAGCAGAAAGAGAATGATTAAAATTCGGAATGAGCCGGTGGAAAGCCTTGTCTGTGGATTGTTAAACTGCGCTGTCATTCTTAATATTTACCATCCAGTCGTTTTCGCACAATCTGCATTCCAGCGCGGCGCCTCTAAACATACTGACTGATTAGGTTTTATATTGACCATTATGAAAGAGATTATTATAATGTATGGATTGCAATAATCGTCCTGACCTTATGGAAGGCTGTCTGCTTCACATCTATCTCTTCATATCCAGGCTAATACCACAGCTCTGATCTGCCATCTTCAGAACGGTTGCACTTTGCGCTGCAAGGCTCATAGGTTTCACTGTAATCAACTATTTTCTACTTCTGTATTTCATTCAATAGATCGCGATCATTTTCAGCTCGGCACGCTGTCTCACACGCTGAATGCTAAGGCATCCGGGTACTTGGAGCTGTCTGACTGGCCAGAGGTGGCGCCTGATCCGTCTGTCCGCAATGTGGAAGTCATTGAGCCGGTATGTCTCCACAATTTCTTGTCAAATATTTTATTTTCCACTTTTATGTGCAGTATATTATTTATATGGGCGTCATGGCTTAGTTGACATAATTTAGTCATACAAAAAATAGTGTCGGTTCAGCTCCTCACTTATAAGGGATAAGTATTCCAGGAGACTACTAGAGTAGACTGTCTGTGGGCTGGGTGTGGTGCACGGAGTTTGCGCTGGTCGGGCCTCCAGGTCCAATGGCTCTCTATGGTCCAAAAGGGATGTTCTCCAGCATCAAATGGGTAAAACTTAGCCTTTAATCATGTAGGAGAAAAAAATTGTCAATATAGGCACGTATTAAATACTTTTATCCGAAGTCATGTGGCAAGGCTCGTTAAACGGTCAATATTGTCTTTTAGGATTGCTTCTTCCAATAGGTGGCACTAGAGCTCTAGTCCTCTCCCTCTCTAAAGAGGCAATTTGCATATTTAATTTCCTTGAGAAGCATGCAAGGCCTATAAGTCTCCTCATTCTGACATGCCACGCCCGGCTTGTCGCTCTCCACTAGGAGAAACATTACCCCTTAGAGCCTAGATCTTGGTGATGCATGCTTGGTATGGCGCTCCCTGCTGTGCAGAGGATCCTCGTGCTCATTAGTTGCTCTCTTCAACTGAATCCTCTTGTATAAGACTAAGGAGTGATCCCTGCTATTTTACAGGCCAACCAATATTAACCAGCTCCATAGATGCTTCTGACCAGTACTGGTCTCATTAGGCGGACCTTCTGAAATGCCATGACAAGAACAACCTGAAGTGTAATCAGCAACCTAAAAAGTAATAATCCAATTGTCCGTCATGGCACAACCCATTTGCTCTACTTGTGTTTAGTGTGAGATTAGCATATCTTCTCGTTACCAGATTAGAGGTCTTTTCTATCTTCTGTATCTCCATGCCTCCACCCTTCATGCCCATGACTGTTTACAATCAGTATAGGAGTTTTTTGTGACTTATAACGTCTGTACATTAACCCTTTGATATAACGTTCTGATAGTTCCATTATCCAGAAATATATTCTGTAAATCTTATTAATCTTTACACAATTGGCTCTACGTATAAATATGGCTTGTCTGAAGAACGCCCACATGAACAATTACATTCTGCCACCTTTTTGCCCTCTGCACCTTTGGCAAAATAACTTGCAAACTTTCTAAATTGTTCTTCTAGTGACAAGTAATTTCTTTAGCTATAATTGTCACATGAAATTAACACAGTCCCTTTATTATAACAGTGTGAAATAGAAGGTTGGGGTTTGTGGCTCCCGCTGTCTGTGTGCCAATCTCTTTCTTTTTACATGTCCATTTACTGCAAGAGTTTACACGACAAAAGAATAACAAAATTATGACTTTTGCAATGTGACTATGAAAAAAACCCAAAAATGTTTAGTCCTTTAAAGGCCAATATGGGGTCATATTACATTTTTTTAATGACTTTATTTCTTGCTGCCACAGGCTACAACATGGACAACTTCTGTGGGAAAGCCAAAGAAAGAGAAGGCCAAATCAGATAAGTTTTACTCCTCTGAAGAAGATGAAGAAGAGGATAACGAGTCTGCATCCTCCAGCGGTAAATGTGATATTACATAGAACATTCCCAGTATGATGTTTTCACTCCTTGAAGACGACCGTGACCATACCGTCTAGTTTCACTGACAACAGCTGAAAATGTCTAACATGACCGATCATTAGCCTACCGTCAGCCATTACGAAAGACTGTTTGCATATAATTTTAAGACGAGAGATGGCCAAAATAGCCAAAATCAACCTCCTTTATTCCATGTGTATGACCATGTCTCTACTGCACCCTATTTCTACTTAATAACAGGCTCTTTTTTATGCCTTAGCCATTGCTTTATAATTGGGAAATCTAGTTTTAATCTGCGCTCACGGTGTGCAGATCTATGAGGACTTGTCCGGCGGTGCGTTGATTCCCCTAGACCGCATATGTCAAACTCTGTCCCACGACACTGGGCGGGTCTCCCGCGCGGCATAACACTTTCACCCAGCATCGCAGTTTCAATTATATCGGTATCCTATACTGTATGGAGCATTATGTGGAGCCATTATACTGTATGGAGCACTGTGTGGAGCCATTATACTGTATGGAGCACTGTGTGGAGCCATAATACTGTATGGAGCACTGTGTGGGGCCATTATCCTGTATGGAGCACTATGTGGGGCCCTTTATGCTGTATGGAGCACTATGTGGGGCCCATTATGCTGTATGGAGCACTATGTGGGGCCCATTATGCTGTATGGAGCACTGTGTGGGGCCCTTTATACTGTATAGAGCACTATGTGGGGCCCATTATGCTGTATGGAGCACTATGTGGGGCCCATTCTGCTGTATGGAGCACTGTGTGGGGCCCTTTATACTGTATAGAGCACTATGTGGTGCCCATTATGCTGTATGGAACACTATGTGGGGCCCATTATGCTGTATGGAGCACTATGTGGAGCCATTATACTGTATGGAGCACTGTGTGGATCCATTATACTGTATGGACCACTGTGTGGAGCCATAATACTGTATGGAGCACTATGTGGGGCCCATTATGCTGTATGGAGCACTATGTGGGGCCCATTATACTGTATAGAGCACTATGTGGGGCCCATTGTACTGTATGGAGCATTGATTCACCCATTATACTGTATGGAGCACTATGTGACATCCAGGTGAACATTTTACAAATTTCATGCATGAGTGCAATGTTCTGCCTCCCTGGGAATGTGCAGCTCATCTGGTTGTACGCTGCCCGACTTCATTAGCGCTCTGTACATGCTGTGGCGGGAGACAAAACTTGCATGTGCAGGATTTTACAAGTGCGACATTGTGCTATTAAGTAATGTCAACCATGCCCTGGGGGCGTGCTTCCACAGATTTCTGTAGTGTGAACATGGATTGAAACAGAATTATAGGAGGAATCTATGACCAGGTTTTTGCTTGCCAGTCTGAGACCCCTAGAATGTAAAGGCAGAGACCCGCATTCCTGCAGCTTGTCCCTTACTGGGATGCTAGATGCAGTTTTTATAAAATCTGTGTTCTCGTCTGCAGATATAGCAGTTATCTAAATCCTGAGCCATGTATAGCCCCCCCCCCCCCCACACCACTGATTGGCAGCTTTCAGTGTACACTGTGCATAGGCAGAAAGCTGCCAATTGTCAGTAGGGGGGGGGGGGGCGGGGATATAGTCATCTATTGAATATGAAGGAGTACATGGCAGCAGGTTTACTAATCTGATAATCTTGTTCTACTAAAACAGTGATTTTATAAAAATTACAGCAAGTAGCCCAAAATGTACATATTGCTGTAATCAGGGTCTGTGTCTAGATTATGCTTCTCTAAAGGCCCCGTCACACACAGCGACGCTGCAGCGATACAGACAACGATGCTGATCGCTGCAGCGTCGCTGTTGTGTCGCTGTGTGGTCGCTGGGGAGCTGTCACACAGACAGCTCTCTCCAGCGACCAACGATCAGGGGAACGACTTCGGCATCGTTGAAACTGTCTTCAACGATGCCGAAGTCCCCCTGCAGCACCCGGGTAACCAGGGTAAACATCGGGTTACTAAGCGCAGGGCCGCGCTTAGTAACCCGATGTTTACCCTGGTTACCAAAAAAAACAAACCGTACATACTCACCATCTGTTGCCCATCAGGTCCCTTGCCGTCTGCTTCCTGCTCTGACTGAGTGCCGCCGTACAGTGAGAGCAGAGCGCAGCAGTGACGTCAGTGCTGTGCTCTCACTTTACGGCGGCAGTCAGAGCAGGAAGCAGACGCCAAGGGACCTGACGGACATCAGATGGTGAGTATGTACTGTTTGTTTTTTTTTACATTTACGCTGGTAACCAGGGTAAACATCGGGTTACTAAGCGCGGCCCTGCGCTTAGTAACCCGATGTTTACCCTGGTTACCAGTGAAGACATCGCTGGATCGGTGTCACACACACCGATTCAGCGATGTCAGCGGGACCTCAACGACCAAAAAAAGGTCCAGGCCATTCCGACACGACCAGCGATCTCGCAGCAGGGGCCTGGTCGCTGGTACGTGTCACACATAGCGAGATCGCTACTGAGGTCACTGTTGCGTCACAAAACTTGTGACTCAGCCGCGATCTCGCTAGCGATCTCGCTATGTGAGACGGGGCCTTTAGATTGAGTGCTAAAACCTGGTGACAGATTCTCTTTTAGGGTGTATACTACAAATATAAAAAACTGACCAGTACCGCCAAATAGAATAAAAGACAAGTGTAAACAGGCACTAACCATCACGACTATTCACTACAAGCAAGAAAATGCAGCTGCGCTCTGAAAAACACTGAATATATGAAATTGAAGCTGCATTACCGCTGTAGAACATGTTAAAAATGAAGGTGAAAAGATTTATTAATACTATCGAATTCTTAGTTCAAACTTAGGCCGGCATGACACTGGCAAGTTTTACGGACGTATGAGAGGTGCAGAAAATACGGATTGCATACGGTACAATGATTCTCTATGGCCCAGCTCCTATCTGCCGTATTTTACTGATCCGTATTATACGGTCTTGTACGGCCATAGAAAATCACAGCATGCTGCGTTTGTCAGCGTATTGCGCAAAAAAATCGTCAATGAAAGTCTATGGGGGCGAGAAAAATACGGATTACACATGGACCATGCGTGTGACTTGCGAGAAATACGCACCAGTGTTCTCTAGAAAAGCCGGCAATTCAGTGCGGTGTACAGTAAAATCACACTGACAGAATAGAATAGGTAGAATAAATGTCTACACATAGAATAGGTATATATATATATATATATATATATATATATATATATATATATATATATATATATATATATCTATATATATACAGTCATGGCCAAAAGTATTCACACCCCTGCAATTCTGTCAGATAATTCTCAGTTTCTTCCTGAAAATGATTGCAAACACAAATTCTTTGTTATTATTATCTTAATTTAATTTGTCTTAAATGAAAAAACACAAAAAGAATTGTCCTAAAGCCAAATTGGATATAATTCCACACCAAACATAAAAAGGGTGTGGACAAAAGTATTGGCACTGTTCAAAAAAAATCATGTGATGCTTCTCTAATTTGTGTAATTAACAGCACCTGTAACTTACCTGTGGCACCTAACAGGTGTTGGCAATAACTAAATCACACTTGCAGCCAGTTGACATGGATTAAAGTTGACTCAACCTGTGTCCTTGTGTGTACCACATTGAGCATGGAGAAAAGAAAGAAGACCAAAGAACTGTCTGAGGACTTGAGAAACCAAATTGTAAGAAAGCATGAGCAATCTCAAGGCTACAAGTCCATCTCCAAAGACCTGAATGTTCCTGTGTCTACCGTGCGCAGTGTCATCAAGAAGTTTAAAGCCCATGGCACTGTGGCTAACCTCCCTAGATGTGGACGGAAAAGAAAAATTGACAAGAGATTTCAACGCAAGATTGCGCGGATGTTGGATAAAGAACCTCGACTAACATCCAAACAAGTTCAAGCTGCCCTGCAGTCCGAGGGTACAACAGTGTCAACCCGTACTATCCGTCGGCGTCTGAATGAAAAGGGACTGTATGGTAGGAGACCCAGGAAGACCCCACTTCTTACCCCGAGACATAAAAAAGCCAGGCTGGAGTTTGCCAAAACTTACCTGAAAAAGCCTAAAATGTTTTGGAAGAATGTTCTCTGGTCAGATGAGACAAAAGTAGAGCTTTTTGGGCAAAGGCATCAACATTGAGTTTACAGGAGAAAAAAAGAGGCATTCAAAGAAAAGAACACGGTCCCTACAGTCAAACATGGCGGAGGTTCCCTGATGTTTTGGGGTGGCTTTGCTGCCTCTGGCACTGGACTGCTTGACAGTGTGCATGGCATTATGAAGTCTGAAGACTACCAACAAATTTTGCAGCGTAATGTAGGGCCCAGTGTGAGAAAGTTGTTTCTCCCTCAGAGGTCAAGGGTCTTCCAGCAGGACAATGACCGAAAACATGCTTCAAAAAACACTAGAAAATGGTTTGAAAGAAAGCACTGGAGACTTCTAAGGTGGCCAGCAATGAGTCCAGACCTGAATCCCATAGAACACCTGTGGAGAGATCTAAAAATGGCATGTTGGAGAAGGCACCCTTCAAATATCAGGGACCTGGAGCAGTTTGCCAAAGAAGAATGGTCTAAAATTCCAGCAGAACATTGTAAGAAACTCATTGATGGTTACCGGAAGCGGTTGGTCGCAGTTATTTTGGCTAAAGGTTGTGCAACCAAGTATTAGGCTGAGGGTGCCAATACTTTTATCTAGCCAAATTTTGGAGTTTTGTGTGAAATGATCAATGTTTTGCTTTTTGCTTCATTCTCTTTTGTGTTTTTTCATTTAAGACAAATTAAATGAAGATAATAATACCAATAAATTTGTGATTGCAATCATTTTCAGAAAGAAACTGAGCATTATCTGACAGAATTGCAGGGGTGTGAATACTTTTGGCCATGACTGTGTATGTATGTATGTGTATATATATATATATATATATATATATATATATATATATATATATATATATATATATATATATATATATATATATATATATATATATATATATATATATATATATATATATTATAATATATAAATATATATCTATATATATATAATTGTCTAAGGGTACTTCCGTCTGTCCTTCTGTCTGTCACCGTTATTCGTTCGCTGATTGGTCTCGGCAGCTGCCTGTCATGGCTGCCGCGACCAATCAGCGACGCGCACAGTCCAGAAAAAAATGGCCGCTTACTCCCCGCACTCACTGCCGGCGCCCGCATACACCGCTCACACAGGGTTAATGCCGGCGGTAACGGACCGCGTTATGCCGCGGGTTACGCACTCCGTTACCGCTGCTATTAACCCTGTGTGTCCCCAACTTTGTACTATTGACGCTGCCTATGCGGCATCAATAGTACAAAATGTAATGTTAAAAATAATAAATTTAAAAAAAAAAACCTGCTATACTTACCCTCCACCGCATTTCTCGCTCCTCGCCACGCTCCCCGGACCGCTCCATTACAAGCGTCAGCTTGCGGTCCGGTCCCGTCCCAGGGCTGGTGTGCGGCAAGGACCTGCCGTGACGTCACGGTCATGTGACCGCGACGTCTTCATAGGTCCTGCTCCCACCAGCCCTGGCACTTGCAATGGAACTCGACTTCAGGAAAATGGCCGCCGCGATCTCGATCTGCGCACACGCAGCATCCAGCGGCCATTTTCCTGAAGCCGACCACTACCATCTGCACAGGATCCCAGGAAGAGAAGAGGCAGGACGCAGAGGAGCAGCGACAAGAATGGTGAGTATGATACACTACAAGGGGCCCTCGGATCGTTAGGTGAGTATGTTTATTTTTTATTTTTTGGCCCTATACTGTTGTGATTCGGTTCGTGGGCTCCCCCAGTGGTCTCTGGTGGTACTGGTGTCCTGCAAGCTTTGCCTTCAGTTCACCTGTTCCTATCAGGATGTGGGAGTATCCTATTTAACCTTGCTCCTCAGTCATTCTAATGCTGGCCATCAATGTATCCAGAGTGATTCTGTTGCATGTTCCTGCTCCCAGTTTTCTGCTCAGCTAAGTTGGACACTTTAGTCCTTAAGTCTATTTTTGTATGTTTGTCCAGTTTGCACTTATGTGAATCTCTGCAGCTGGAAGCTCTTGTTGGGCTGAAATTACCACTCCAGTGGCATGAGTTGTCACATGAGTTAAGGTAATTTCAGGATGGTGTTTTGAAGGGTTTTGCAGCTGACCGCGAAGTCCTCTGTTGTATCTTTCTGCTATTTAGTTAGCGGGCCTCTCTGTGCTAAATCTGCTTTCATACTACGTGTGTCTTTTCATCTGCTCTCACCATTATTATATGTGGGGGGCTGCTATCTCCTGTGGGGACATTCTCTGGAGGCAAGCCAGGACTGTGTTTTCTTCTACCAGGGGTAGTTAGTTCTCCGGCTGGCGCGCGGCATCTAGAGACAACGCAGGAATGCCCCCTGGCTACTTCTAGTGTGGTGTGTAGGTTTAGCATCGCGGTCAGCTCTAGTTTCCATCACCCGAGAGCTTGTCCGTTTATTCTATGCTTCTGATGTTTCCTTGCCATTGGAAACCATAACAGTATGGCCAGCCAGAATGTTTAATCTATAGGCTGAAGCAGGAGAGAAAAGGAACTGTATGAAACCTTTTTTTTTTTTTTTTTTTCCTTCCTCTGAAGTTGCACTCCAGCTCTAATTGCAGTCTCCTGTTTTCCTCTCCTCTTAACCCCTGAATGGCTCAGACTTTATCTGTTGAAATATGGATCCCCAGAGTCTGGCTACCAATTTGAATAATCTTGCCTCTAAAGTTCAGAATATACAAGATTTTTTGTTACATGCTCCTCGGTCTGAACCTAAAATTCCTATACCGGAGTTTTTTTTCTGGAGATCGATCTTGTTTTCTAAATTTTAAATACAATTGTAAATTGTTTCTTTCGCTGAGATCTCATTCTGCTGGAGATCCTGCCCAGCAAGTAAAAATTGTTATTTCTTTACTGCGGGGTGACCCCCAAAATTGGGCATTTTCATTGGCACCAGGGGATCCTGCGTTGCTCAATGTGGATGCGTTTTTTCTGGCTTTGGGGTTGCTTTATGAGGAACCAAATTTGGAGATTCAGGCTGAGAAAGCCCTAATAGCCCTCTCTCAGGGGCAAGATGAAGCCGAAATATATTGCCTAAAATTTCGAAAATGGTCTGTGCTTACTCAGTGGAATGAGTGCGCTCTGGCGGCAATTTTCAGAGAAGGTCTCTCTGATGCTGTAAAAGACGTCATGGTGGGGTTTCCTGCGCCTACTGGTCTGAATGACAATGGCAATTCAAATTGATCGGCGTTTACGGGAACGCAAACCTGTGCACCAGTTGGCGGTGTCTTCTGAAGAGGCACCACAGAGTATGCAATGTGATAGCTTTCTGTCCAGAAGCGAACGACAGATTTACAGGCGCAAAAATCATTTGTGCTTCTATTGTGGAAATTCTACTCATGTTATATCAGCATGCTCTAAACGAACAAAGAAAGTTGATAAATCCTCTGCTATTGGCACTTTGCAGTCCAAGTTTATTTTGTCTGTAACTCTAATTTGTTCGTTATCTTCTATTGTTGCGGATGCGTATGTGGATTCTGGCGCCGCTTTCAGTCTTATGGATTGGTCCTTTGCCAGGCGCTGTGGGTTTGATCTAGAGCCTCTGGAAGTTCCTATACCTTTAAAGGGTATTGATTCTACACCATTGGCTAGTAATAAACCACAATACTGGACACAAGTGACTATGCGTATGACTCCAGACCATCAAGAGGTGATTCGCTTCCTTGTACTGTATAATCTACATGATGTGTTGGTGCTGGGATTGCCATGGTTGCAAACTCATAACCCAGTCCTTGACTGGAAAACAATGTCTGTACTAAGCTGGGGATGTCAGGGAAATCATGGGGACACACCTTTGGTCTCCATTGCTTCATCTATTCCCTCTGAAATTCCTGAGTTTTTGTCTGATTATCGTGAGGTTTTTGAGGAATCTACTCTTAATTCTCTTCCTCCTCACAGAGATTGCGATTGCGCCATAGATTTGATCCCTGGCAGTAAATTTCCTAAGGGTCGTCTATTCAATCTGTCTGTACCTGAACATGCTGCCATGCGAGAGTATATTAGGGAGTCCTTGGAGAAGGGACATATTCGTCCTTCTTCGTCTCCTCTTGGAGCGGGGTTCTTTTTCGTAGCTAAAAGTGATGGTTCTTTGAGACCTTATATTGATTATAGACTCTTGAATAAGATCACAGTCAAGTATCAATATCCTTTGCCATTGCTGACAGATTTATTTGCTCGCATTGAGGGGGCAAAGTGGTTCTCTAAGATTGATCTTCGCGGTGCGTATAATTTGGTGCGAATTAAGCAGGGGGATGAGTGGAAAACCGCATTTAATACGCCCGAGGGCCATTTTGAGTATTTGGTGATGCCTATTGGTCTGTCAAATGCCCCTTCGGTCTTTCAGTCTTTTATGCACAATATTTTCCGTGAATATCTGGATAAATTTATGATTGTGTATTTGGACGATATCTTGATTTTTTCGGATGACTGGGAATCTCATGTTCAACAAGTTAGGAGGGTTTTTCAGGTTTTGCGGACCAATTCTCTGTTTGTTAAAGGTTCAAAGTGTGTTTTTGGGGTTCAGAAGATTTCTTTTTTGGGGTACATTTTTTCCCCCTCTTCTATTGAGATGGATCCTGTGAAGGTTCGGGCTATTTGTGACTGGACGCAACCGACTTCTCTTAAGGGCCTTCAGAAATTTTTGGGCTTTGCTAACTTTTATCGTCGATTCATAACTGGTTTTTCTAGCGTTGTCAGGCCTTTGACTGATTTGACTAAAAAGGGTGCTGATGTTGCAGATTGGTCTCCTGCTGCTGTGGAGGCCTTTCGGGAGCTTAAGCGCCGTTTTTCTTCTGCTCCGGTGTTGTGCCAGCCTGATGTTTCTCTTCCTTTTCAGGTGGAAGTTGATGCTTCCGAGATCGGAGCGGGGGCGGTTTTGTCGCAGAAAAGTTCAGATTGTTCAGTGATGAGACCTTGTGCGTTCTTTTCTCGAAAATTTTCGCCCGCCGAGCGAAATTATGACGTCGGTAATCGGGAGCTTTTGGCGATGAAGTGGGCATTCGAGGAGTGGCGTCATTGGCTTGAGGGTGCTAAACATCAGGTGGTGGTCTTGACGGATCACAAAAATTTGATTTATCTTGAGTCGGCCAGACGTCTGAATCCTAGACAGGCGCGCTGGTCGTTGTTTTTCTCCCGGTTTAATTTTGTGGTTTCGTATCTGCCAGGTACTAAGAATGTGAAGGCGGATGCCCTTTCTAGGAGTTTTGAACCTGATTCCCCTGGTGATTCTAAACCTACGGGTATACTTAAGGATGGGGTGATATTGTCTGCTGTCTTCCCAGACCTGCGACGTGCTTTACAAGAGTTTCAGGCGGATCGGCCTGATCGTTGTCCGCCTGGTAGATTGTTTGTGCCGGATGAGTGGACCAATAGAGTCATCTCGGAGGTTCATTCTTCTGCGTTGGCAGGTCATCCGGGAATTTTTGGTACCAGAGATTTGGTGGCTAGGTCCTTCTGGTGGCCTTCCCTGTCTCGGGACGTGCGTACTTTTGTGCAGTCTTGCGATGTTTGTGCTCGGGCCAAGCCTTGTTGTTCTCGGGCTAGTGGGTTGTTGTTGCCCTTGCCTGTTCCTAAGAGGCCTTGGACACACATCTCTATGGATTTTATTTGTGATCTCCCTGTTTCTCAGAAGATGTCCGTCATTTGGGTGGTGTGTGACCGCTTTTCTAAGATGGTTCATTTGGTGCCCTTGCCCAAGCTGCCTTCCTCATCTGAGTTGGTGCCCCTGTTTTTTCAGAATGTGGTTCGGCTGCATGGTATTCCGGAGAATATCGTTTCCGACAGGGGATCCCAGTTTGTGTCCAGATTTTGGCGGGCGTTTTGTGCCAGGATGGGCATTGATTTGTCTTTTTCGTCTGCATTTCATCCCCAGACAAATGGCCAGACGGAACGTACTAATCAGACCTTGGAGACTTATTTGAGGTGTTTCGTGTCTGCTGATCAGGATGACTGGGTCTCCTTTTTGCCGTTGGCTGAGTTTGCCCTTAATAATCGGGCCAGTTCTGCCACTTTGGTCTCCCCTTTCTTTTGCAATTCAGGGTTCCATCCTCGTTTTTCATCTGGTCAGGTGGAGTCTTCGGATTGTCCTGGAGTGGATACCATGGTGGATAGGTTGCATCGTATTTGGGGGCAGGTGGTGGACAATTTGGAGTTGTCCCAGGAGAAGACTCAACGTTTTGCTAATCGCCATCGTCGTGTTGGTCCTCGTCTTCGTGTTGGGGACTTGGTGTGGTTGTCCTCCCGTTTTGTCCCTATGAGGGTCTCTTCTCCTAAGTTTAAGCCTCGGTTCATCGGTCCTTATAAGATTTTGGAAATTCTTAGCCCTGTGTCTTTTCGCTTGGATCTCCCAGCATCCTTTGCTATCCATAATGTCTTCCATCGGTCATTATTGCGGAGGTATGAGGTACCACTTGTGCCTTCTGTTGAGCCTCCTGCTCCTGTGCTGGTTGAGGGTGAATTGGAGTATGTGGTGGAGAAAATCTTGGACTCCCGTGTTTCCAGACGGAGACTTCAATATCTGGTGAAATGGAAGGGCTACGGTCAAGAGGATAATTCTTGGGTTACAGCTTCTGATGTTCATGCTTCTGATTTGGTCCGTGCCTTTCATAGGGCTCATCCAGATCGCCCTGGCGGTTCTTGTGAGGGTTCGGTGCCCCCTCCTTAAGGGGGGGGTACTGTTGTGATTCGGTTCGTGGGCTCCCCCGGTGGTCTCTGGTGGTACTGGTGTCCTGCAAGCTTTGCCTTCAGTTCACCTGTTCCTATCAGGATGTGGGAGTATCCTATTTAACCTTGCTCCTCAGTCATTCTAATGCTGGCCATCAATGTATCCAGAGTGATTCTGTTGCATGTTCCTGCTCCCAGTTTTCTGCTCAGCTAAGTTGGACACTTTAGTCCTTAAGTCTATTTTTGTATGTTTGTCCAGTTTGCACTTATGTGAATCTCTGCAGCTGGAAGCTCTTGTTGGGCTGAAATTACCACTCCAGTGGCATGAGTTGTCACATGAGTTAAGGTAATTTCAGGATGGTGTTTTGAAGGGTTTTGCAGCTGACCGCGAAGTCCTCTGTTGTATCTTTCTGCTATTTAGTTAGCGGGCCTCTCTGTGCTAAATCTGCTTTCATACTACGTGTGTCTTTTCATCTGCTCTCACCATTATTATATGTGGGGGCTGCTATCTCCTGTGGGGACATTCTCTGGAGGCAAGCCAGGACTGTGTTTTCTTCTACCAGGGGTAGTTAGTTCTCCGGCTGGCGCACGGCATCTAGAGACAACGCAGGAATGCCCCCTGGCTACTTCTAGTGTGGTGTGTAGGTTTAGCATCGTGGTCAGCTCTAGTTTCCATCACCCGAGAGCTTGTCCGTTTATTCTATGCTTCTGATGTTTCCTTGCCATTGGAAACCATAACACTATACGTGCCTCGGTAATATACTACGTCACTGGGCAATATCCTACGTGGCTCTGCTGTATACTACAAGGCTGGGCAATATACTACGTGGCTGGGCAATATACTACAAGGCTGGGCAATATACTACAAAGCTGTGCAATATACTATGTGGCTCTGTGCAATATACTACGTAGCTGCGCAATATACTACGTCGCTGGGCAATATACTACGTGACTGGGCAATATACTACGTGACTGGGCAATATACTACGTAAATGGGCAATATACTACATGGACATGCATACTCTAGAATACCCGATGCGTTAGAATCGGGCCACCATCTAGTATATATATATATATATGTCAGCGAGACACACAGATAAATATATATGTTTATGTCAGTGAGACACAGCTGCTTTAGCAGAGCTCCTGGGTGTAAAATGATTTAACCCCTTCAGATGGATTTACATCGTGGGATGTGACCAGAACGACGGAAGGTGTGGGATATTGTTGTTTTTTTATTTTTCCTTTTTTACAGAACGAGGGTCTTCAGGTGGATTAAGAGTCTAATAAAATATTACAGCACCCTGTGTCTTTATTTCATTAAAATACTTTTAAATAATGTGTGTGTGTATTATTAACCATTTCGTACTATTGGATTAATAATGGATAGGTGTCATAATTGACGCCTCTCCATTATTAATCTGGCTTAATGTCACCTTACAATAGCAAGGTGACATTAACCCTTCATTACCCCATATCCCACCGCTACACGGGAGTGGGAAGAGAGTGGCCAAGTGCCAGAATAGGCGCATCTTCCAGATGTGCCTTTTCTGGGGTGGCTGGGGGCAGATAATTTTAGCCAGGGGAGGGGCCAATAACCATGGTACCTCCCTAGGCTATTAAGATCTGCCCTCAGTCACTGGCTTTACCACTCTGGCGGAGAAAATTGCACGGGAGCCCACACCAATTTTTTCCCGCGATTTAACCCTTTAATAGCTAGAGGGACCTAATTTTGCACATACACACTACTAACATTAGTAGTGTGGAATATGCAAAAAAAAAAGGGGATATGAGATGGTTTACTGTATGTAAACCATGTCTCATATCATGTCGGGTTTGGGAAGGAGAGAGCAAAAGCCGGCAATTGAATTACCGGCTTTTATGATATCTAGCGCGGTCTGAAATATAAATATATATGTATCTCAATGACATATATTTATCTACTATATAATTGTCTAAGGGTCACTTCCGTCTTTCTGTCTGTATGTCTTCTGTCTGTCACGGATATTCATTGGTCGCGGCCTCTGTCTGTCATGGAAGTCGCTGATTGGTCGTGGCAAAACGCCCACGACCATTGCCACCACCAATCAGAGACACGCACAGTCCGGAAGAAAATGGCCGCTCCTTACTCCCCGCACTTACTGCCCGGCGCCCGCATACACCCCTCTGGTCACCGCTCACACAGGGTCAATGCCGGCGGTAACGGCCCGCGTCATGCCGCGGGTAACGCACTCCGTTACAGCTGCTATTAACCCTGTGTGACCAAGTTTTTTTTACTATTGATGCAGCCTATGCAGCGTCAATAGTAAAAACATCTAATGTTAAAAATAATTAAAAAAATAAAAAATGATTATATACTCACCTACGCCGCCTTTCCCGCTCCTCGCGATGCAGGCGGCACGTTCCGGTGGCAAGGATGGTCTGGCAGAAGGACCTGCCATGACGTCACGGTCATGTGACCGCGACGTCATCACAAGTACTGCGCGCCTGCGCGGAAAGGACCTGCCGTGACGTCACGGTCATGTGACCGCTACACGGTCATGTGACCGTGACGTCATCACAGGTCCTGCGCGACAAGGACCTGCCGTGACGTCACGGTCATGTGACCGCGACGTCATCACACCCTGGGACCGGAAGCAATATACTACATGGGCTGTGCTGTATACTACGTCACTGGGTAATATACTACGTCACTGGGCAATATACTACGTGGCTGGGCAATATACTACGTGGCTGGGCAATATACATGCTTACATGCCTATGCGGTATCCATGCACACCATGCAGCACTGTACTTCACCTGTTCTTGGTAATGTGATGTATATTTGTGTATTTTCTACAATTTTTATGAATTAATAAAGATACATGTTTTATACATTGTTCTATTTGGACGTGTGGGTCGTTTCTTTTGGGCCCCTGTGACCCAAAAATTTCTTTGCTATATTCTTTAGCGACTTGTCCTGATATGTAGTTTTTTGTTTTACGTTTTACCCTCAGTATAAGTAGCTAATTTGTCTCTGTGACAGCTAAATAAGGATTTGCTCTAGCTATGCTGATTTTTGTTGTGTTTCTGGTTATTCATTGTTTGATAAATCTGACTAATTCTAAAACTGTCTAGTCTGAGTTTAGCCCGCGTATTAGTTGGCTGATATTATACCACACGTTTGCACCAGAATTTTGGCGCACAGGGTCGCGTGTTGAACCAGCACTTTTCCGGGAAGCCACCCCCCTTTTTACTGAGGTCACACCTTCTTGTCAGACAAGGCGCAGAAAGTGTCTAAAGCTTCAGAAATATGGTGCAGGTCATGAAAGACAATGATTGGTGCAAATCCCAGCACAAGTCCGGCTCCATAAACCTGCCCCATTGTATTTTGTGTCTTAGTGTAGTTTTGGGCACCGTTCCTGTGATTGATCCTGGTCAGTTGTGTTGTGCACCAAGTTCTTACATGAGATGCCTGTTCTCTAGATGAAGAATCTGGCAGCGAGGAGGATAGTGATGACCAGGAAGAGAGCAGCAGTGAGGACAATGAGGGGAGCTCTTCCAGCGAAGACGACGGGTCAAGCCGTGAAAGCTACCAAGGCAAAGAGAAGGATAGGTAAGACTGCTTGGCCCTGGGGACTGTGAATGCTGGGGTATATGCTACAGTACTAGCTCCCTGACCCCCTCTCGTCTCCTATACAGTCCTAGCAGCTTTATTTGGAGGGGGGGTGTAAAGCTCGAACTCTTTGTGCTACTGGCCCCTGTACAATGGACACATCATGTGTTACATAGCAGAGCTGTATGCGGGGTGTGGGAAGAGTGTGAAGTCTTGTGCACACTGTAGCGGTCACATCACTGACCTATAGAAAAGACTCGACTTTTTCACTGTACCTGGGAGCTCATGTGTGCCCCTAAAATCTGCATTTTTTTTTTAACTTGCATTGCAAAACTAGTATGGTGGGACCCCCTACCCCCAATATTTAAATTGGTAGATTAAGTATATAAGAAAATGTTGTAAAATATGTCTGCTTTGTTCATGTCTTAAGGCGTTTCTGTCACCTGGCCTTTGCCGCCTAAGAGTAGCATAATGTAGAGACAGAAACCCTGATTCCATCGATGTGTCACTACTGGGCTGCTGGCTGTAGTTTTGATAAGATCACTTTTATCAGCAGGAGATTATCATTAGAGGACTAGTTAACCTGCTGTCGGGTAGGTAAGCATATTCATGAGCTCTGTATAACCCTGCCTCCACCACTGATTGGCAGCTTTCTGCCTATGCACAGTGTGGGTGGGGTTACGCACCGCTCCTCATATAGAGAATTGGTAGATCTGCAGCAGATAAAACAGGGAGGGAATCTATCAAAACTGCAGCAGCAGCTTAGTAAGTGACACATTGATGGAATTCGGGTCTCTGCTCTCAAATGGGGCAGGAAAACCCTGGTGACAGATTCCCTTTAAGAAAATAATGTTTGGGGCTTCCATACCATCTGCAGGTTTTCTTATATATTGTACTATACATTGCGCTGGATTCCTGCAAGGATCTGCTAGTGGTGAACGAGGTAGCCGGATAGTAATTAGGACTAATAAATTGTATGGCATGAGATCCGCGTTTCCTCCATACTGTCAGCCGCTGGCCTCTGCAGACATGGTCACCCTTTGCTCTGTAACCTGCTGCCGGCTCCGCTGATGAGTTTGCCGTTTCTCCCCGTCGTGGCTGACAGCCCTGATTGGGGCACAGTACGCACTCTGCTCCTTTTATTACAGACAGTAATTAAAGCAACTCGCCCTGCCACTTCCATAACAAACACAGCATAATGCCCTAATTATGACTTCATTAATTTAACTCAGGATTTAATGATTTTAAAAGTGATTTATATTGTTCTTCCCACACAGAACAAATGAAATCTGTAGGTTAGATTATTACAGGCTTCTCATGACTGCAGCGCTGCTCGCCAGTCCAGTGTTCTCATTAGTCAAGCATGACGCTCCATAGGCTGTAAACACGCGGAGCAGGATAGGCGCGGGTAGCGGTAAGCTCCGCCGCAGAGCCTCCGCTCCGCACACTGACGTCATTGTGACACTTTACCGATGTTTGATTACGTACCGTCAATTATGGCCAGATAATGTTATTATATTTGTAATTGCTTTAGGGGAAAAAAAATTGCATCAAGGTAATTTACTGACACATACATGTATGTATCTACCGGCATGTTTGTTACCAATCCCTGCTTTGTTGCGGTAATTTAATGTCCAGTTCATACTTATCATCTTGGGTTGTGTTCACACTACCATGCAGTTTCAGTTTCTAATGGCAGCCACGAAGTATCATTTCTCCTTGCGGAGAGTGACATGTTAAGCATGTCGAGGTGAGGAGACTTAAAGCTGCATTGCTCCTCTGGGAAATATGCAAATTGTCTCTTCAGAGAGGAAGAGGACTAAAACTCTAGTGCCACCTATTGGAAGTGGCAGTCCTAACAGTCAATGTTAACCCTTTAACGAGCCTTGTCACATGACTTAGTATAATAGCCAAACCAGATTCTTAATTTGCAGACACTGTGACACTGTGTTTCGGGGTACTGCCCCTCGTCAGTGCAAAGTGGAGATCTGGTTTGGCTGATTGAGAGGCATCTGACCGGGATCCAAGAAGTATCATTTCTCCTTGAGGAGAGTGACATATTAAGCATGCCGAGGTGAGGAGACTTAAAGCCGCAATGCTCCTCTGGGAAATATGCAAATTGTCTCTTCAGAGAGGAACACAGCGTCTGCAAATTGAGATTCTGGTTTGGCTTTTATCCTAAGTCATGTGACAAGGCTCGACATTGACTGTTAGGATTTCTACTTCCAATAGGTGGCACTAGAGTTCTAGTCCTCTTCCTCTCTGAAGAGACAATTTGCATAATGGCAGCCACAAAACTCTGACGGATCGCTAGTATGGTTGATACCACTGCAGCCTATTACACTGACTTAGGCTATGTGCACACGTTGCGGATTTGCCTCTGGAATTTTTTGTGCGTATTCTGCATCTCTTGGCAGAAAACGCTGGTGTGGATTTTATGCAGATTTATTCAGTCGCCATGACAGCACCACGAGAGAGGGGATCCGCCCTTCAGGGACAGGAAACCTACAGACATAAAAGGGCGGCACCTCTCTCCCGCATCAGTTGGTTTCCTGTCCCTGGCAGGGGAACCTCTTCAGTCAAGCCTTATGAAGAAGGTCGAAGAAATGAAGATAACCCAGTCCTGGCAGGCCGATTCAGGTAGCAGGGGTCCCCTACCTCGGTCTGTCCAGGACGCTGGAAGCACCACACGGCAGGGGAACTGCTGGTGTCGGTGTCAGCAGAGAGGGGCAGCTCTTATTTAAACGCTTGCCTCTTAAGTGGTCTGTCGCCACCAGGTGAGTATATGGGGTCTTCTGCTGTGGCCGTGCCCGGGGGTCTTCCCGGGGTCTGTCCGCGGCCTGGCGATGATGTGCGCGTCGGTCCGGGCGGCGCTGGCTTCCTCGACCGCGCGTCGGCTCGCTCACCGCGATCACGACCGGAAGAGGCGTGTCCGGAATGACGCGGCTGGCGGCGCGGCCTGATGACGCGGCGGGGCATGCGCAGTGGGACCGCGCCGGCCGATGACGTCACTATCGCGTGCGAACCTGATCCAGGCACCCGGCAATTATGCGGTGGAGGCAGGTTTGCGGATGGACCTTTGGAGGGGGGGGGGGCGCCGAGACCTGTTTACGGTCGGTCCGGGGCGCGGTCCTGGGGGAGGCACATTTAAACATGGTACCGGGCAGATCACCTGGAGAACCTGCTGACCCCCATCAGGGGGCGGTACCTTGGGGGCATATTTAATGAGGAGTCTGACGACTGCTGAGTGCTTCTGACTTATTGTGATGATGAAGTCGCCGGAGCATGGAGCACCACTGCCTGACAAGCAGCAGCAGATTCAGCCCATTGAGGAGCCTCGAATTATATCCCAGCGGCGATCTAGTGGCAGTAGTCACGCTGGTGGAGACAAGAATATCCAAAAATCGAGGAAGAGCAAGTCCTCAAGCCATAAAACATCGCTGGCTAGGAAGGACCCCCAACTGATTACGGTACCAATCACTGCACGTTTGGGTAAGTGATCTACGTGAAAGTTCACTTAGATATTTCCTGTTCCTCCTTATATTCCCTCTCTCCTTGTTAGGGGAGAAAATGTTCCGCCAAAGCCAAACATAGGGAGTGCGCCGAATGTGGGGAACCACTCCCAGATGGCCATGACAGAAAGCTATGTAAACCCTGCATACAACGCTTAATTGAGGAAGAAGCCCCTGACCTTACTTCTACTCTAAGGGATATGGTTAGACAGGAAGTTCTATTAAATCTATGTCCCAGAAAAGGGATGTCAGGAGAAGCAAACATATTAGGTCCTCAGTTTCAGATTTGGGTTCGGACTCGGGTGAACTGAGCTCTGATTCCTTTCCGTCATCCTCTTCATCCATAGAGACCGACTCCGGTCACTCCTGCTTGCCGCTAGACAGAGTTAACCATTTTGTTAAAGCAGTAAACAACACAATGGGGATCGAGGAGACCCAGTCAGAATTCTCCATGCAGGACATTATATTTAAAGGCCTAGATCGAAAATTCCGAAGGTCTTTTCCGGCGGTGGATAAGATAAATACGTTGATTACAATGGAGTGGAAAAAACTCGAAAGGAAAGGTTCGTTTCCACCGGCATTTAAGAGGAGATATCAATTCGAGGAGGAAGCTTCATCCTCATGGGACAAAGGCTCCGAAACTGGACGCAGCAGTGGCCAGGGCGTGAAAAAGGACCTCTCTTCCGTTTAAAGATCTAGGAAATCTAAAAGATGCGCTAGATAGGAAGGCTGACGTTTTCTTGAAAGAGGCTTGGGAAACATCAGCAGGATACCTAAGACCAGCAATTGCAGCCACTTGCACAGCACGGTCACTGATGGTGTGCCTTGACCGCTTAGAGGATCAACTCAAAGATAAGGCTCCCAGGAATGAGATCCTATCCTCCCTACCTATAATTCAGGAGGCAACAGCTTTTCTGTGAGACGCATCGGCAGATTCTGTTAAATTAGCCGCCAGATCTTCAGCCCTTTCTAATGCAGCACGTAGAGCTCTATGGATTAAATGTTGGCCAGGAGATTTGCAAGCCAGATCAAAACTGTGTAGCATTCCATGTGAAGGGGCACATTTATTTGGACCAGTTCTTGATGAACTATTAGAAAAGGCGGGCGATAATAAGAAACGGTTCCCTTACCTAGGAAGACCCTCTTATAGACGGGATTACAATAAAGGATGGTTTAGCCGCAGAAGTTCGAATAGAGAAAGACCCAGATATGATAATAATAGAAGGAAAGGTGGAGGATATATGTCTAATACTTCTCGGGACTATAAAAAACCTCAATGACTGGACCAGGTAGGGGGTAGGCTTTCAGCCTTCTATCCTGCCTGGTTACAAATTTCCAACAGTCCATGGATTCTTATTGTTATTGAAACTGGCCTAAAGTTTGAGTTCCAACTGATTCCTCATGATAAAGTTACTTTAACACCCATTCGTTCTTCTTCTGCAGAACAATTGGCACTAGAGTCGGAAGTTCAGGAACTTCAGAAAAAAGGGGTTCTGATTAAAGTGCCCGCGGTACAAAGAGGTAAAGGGTTCTACTCCCCTCTCTTTCTGGTCAGAAAACCAGACAGATCTTTTCGTACCATCATTAATTTGAAAGGCCTGAATAAATTTTTGCTGATCCCGTCTTTTAAAATGGAATCTGTGAAGACTGCAATAAAACTTCTCTTTAACAATTGCTTCATGGTTGTCCTAGATCTGAAAGACGCCTATTATCACGTCCCGATACACGTAGATCACCAACAGTTCCTTAGGGTGGCGGTTTCACTAAACAGCTCAGTACAGCACTTACAATATCGTGCACTACCCTTCGGAGTTTCTGTTGCACCCCGGGTTTTAACTAAAGTCTTGGTAGAAGTTATGGCACACCTTCACGAACAGGACATATTAATTGTTCCCTACCTAGATGACTTATTGATTGTGGGACATTCAGAGTCACATTGCAAAATTCAATTGGAGAAGGATACACAAATTGGGGTGGATTATAAATTAAAAAAAAATCTCGTTTACAACCTTTAAAAGTTCAGGAGTTTCTGGGTCTTACCATAGACTCCAGTCGGCAGGAGTGTCATCTGAGGGATTCAAAAGTGGATGGTATCCATTGACTAGCGACCAGAATGATTAATAATCCATCAGTCTCTGTAAGAGGGGTAATGTCACTATTGGGTTCACTCACATCGTGTATTCCGGCGGTTCTCTGGGCTCAATATCATACCAGAACACTACAGTGGGACGTTTTACAGAATACCCGTTGCCTAAAAGCTCATCTTGACAGTAAATTTTCATTGTCTGTTGAATCCATTCAATCACTACATTGGTGGACGCACGTACCAAATTTACGCAGGGGGTTCCCTGGACAAATCATATAACTCGGATAATAACTACAGATGCTAGCCCCTGGGATGGGGGGGGCACACTTGGAAAGTAGTTGGGTCCAGGGGCTGTGGTCTCAGTCTGAACAGAGTTTGTCATCCAATCTAAAGGAGTTATTAGCGGTAGAACGCTAAGTAGTTTTCTTATACCCCTACAGGGTCGGCACGTCAGACTTTTCTCCGGCAACCAGGTAACCGTAGCCTACATTAATCATCAAGGAGTTACTCGGTCCGGTTCATTAATGGAGGTCGCGGATCGTATTTTTCACATGGCCAAAAATCATCTACTATCACTCATGGCTCTTCACATAAAAGGGAAGTACAATATCATGGCCGACTATCTAAGCCGCAACCAACTCAGACAGGGAGATTGGACACTAAACTCATCCATCTTCAATCAGATCATACAATTGTGGGGATGTCCAGACATAGATCTCTTTGCCAACCGAGAAAACAGAAAGCTACATCGATTCTGCTCCTTAATCCCCAGAGACAGTCCATATGCGGTAGACGCTCTTCTAATTCCATCGCACTTCAATCTCGCCTATGCGTTTCCCCCTCTGAACTTAATCCCAATAGTTCTGAGGAAAATACGGGAAGACGGGCCCGAATAATCCTGATGGCCCCGTTTGCCCAGAAGATCATGGTTTCCTTGGCTGAGGAAGATGTCCATTTCCCAGCCATGGATTCTTCCAGAAATACCAAATCTCCTCTCCCAGAGCCCAATTCTCCATCCACGAGTGGCCAATTTACATCTAGCGGCGTGGAATTTGAAAGGTCGTTACTAAGGGGGAGGGGGTTTTTGCGGGACCTGGTAAAAACATTACTTTAAAGTAGAAAAGACTCTACAACAAACATTTACGTCAGGATTTGGAAGAAATTCTTATCAGTTTCAGAAACACGGATTGGTCAGGAACCCTGTATTAACCAAATTTTAGAATTCCTGCAAAAAGGTTTAGATATGGGCCTAGCCACAAGTACACTAAGGGTTCAAGTATCGGCTCTAGGGGCACTATTCAATAGAAATTTGGCCAGCAATCAGTCAGGTTCTTCAAGGCAGTTACGAGATCTAGACCAATCATTAAACCAAAAGTAGTTCCATGGGACCTAAATCTTGTTCTCTCAGCTTTAACGCAGGCTCCATTTGAGCCTATTGATAATGCCCTGATTAAAATCCTATCCTTGAAAACCGCTCTCTTGGTTGCACTTACATCCGCGAGAAGGATTAGTGATATACAAGCTTTGTCCAGACAGCCTCTGCAGTTTAGGGAAGATAGAGTTATGAGACCTGATCCTCTTTATCTTCCAAAGGTAGCTTCAAAATTTCATAGGTTACAAGAGGTTGTTCTTCCCTCATTTTGTCCTAATCCCACTAATGATAAGGAACATGAATTTCACACTTTGGATGTTAAAAGATGTCTTCTTAAATATATTTCAGCTACAAACGCTTGGAAAAAAGATAATTCCCTATTTATATCCTTCCAGGGAGTTAGAAAGGGACTTAAAAGTATCTAAAAACACACTAGCTAGATGGATCAGGGAGGCAATATCTCTGGCTTAAACAGCAGGTGGCATGGAGATCCCAGAAGGTGTTAAAGCTCATTCAACTGGAGCCATGGCCGCATCCTGGGCGGAGAGATCTGAAGTGTCGATTGAAGACATTTGTAAGGCGGCCACATGGTCGTCTCCATCTACTTTCTTTAGACACTATAGACTAGATCTCGGTAGCTCCTCTGATCTCACGTTTGGGAGAAGGGTGCTTGAAGCAGTGTCCCTCCCTAGTCCTTTTTACGTCCTTTTTACGTCTCTGAAAGTTTCTCGTGGTGCTGTCATGGCGACTGAATAAATACGTTAGCTACTTACCGGTAGCGGTGTTTTTCCGGAGCCCATGACAGCACCCTTATATTCCCTACCCTTTCTTCTCGTATGGGTCAACACTTTCTTTTCCTTTTAAGTGGTAAGTTTATTCACATGGTGATTTGTACCATATATTAAGTTGATTATGCGCTACTAACCAGGGAGGTCCTCTCATGCTCTGTAAACCAACTGATGCGGGAGAGAGGTGCCGCCCTTTTATGTCTGTAGGTTTCCTGTCCCTGAAGGGCAGGTGCTGTCATGGGCTCCTGAAAAACTCCGCTACCGGTAAGTACCGTATTTTCCGGCGTATAAGACGACTTTTTAACCCCCGAAAATCTTCTTAAAAGTCGGGGGTCGTCTTATACGCCGGGAATCGTCTTGTACGCCGGTGTATATGGTGGGTGGGGAGGGGGAGTGATCCTGATGACGAGGGGGCGTCTCACAGGAAAGTGAGTAATCCCCATTACCTTATCCTAGCGGTGCAGCGTGGGGGTGTCAGTGCTGGGAGCGGCGGCGGCTGCTGTGTTCTGGTGCGGCGGCTCCTCTTCTGTGTGGGGCCTCTGTGCTGTGAGGTGGCGGCGGCAGCGGCGTATCTTTATCCAGTTGGGGCTCCTCCGGCATCTCCTTAGCCCTGGAGGCCCCGCCGCAACTCCATCGGTGCAATGTGGTGGCCTCCGGGAAAATGGCCGCTGCTCAGATTCAGATCTCGTGTCCCGAGATTTCGGGACGAGATCTGAATCTGAGCAGCGGCCATTTTCCCGGAGGCCACCGCATCGCACCTATTGAGCTGCCTCCGGGAAAATGGCCGCTGCATTGCACCGATGGAGTTGCGGCGGGGCCTCCAGGGCTAAGGAGATGCCGGAGGAGCCCCAACTGGATAAAGATATGCCGCCGCCACCGCCACCTCACAGCACAGAGGCCCCACACAGAAGAGGAGCCGCCGCACCAGAGCACAGCAGCCGCCGCACCAGAGCACAGCAGCCGCCGCCGCCACTCCCAGCACTGAGACCCCCACGCTGCACCGCTACGATAAGGTAATGGGGGATACTCACTTTCCTGTGAGACGCCCCCTCGTCATCAGGATCACTTCCCCCCCCCCCAAAAGGCACATATTCACCGGCCCTATAAGACGACATAGGGTGTATAAGAAGACCCCCGACTTTTAAGAAGATTTTATATTTTAACTGGTAAAGTTGGGGGGTCGTCTTATACGCCCAGTCGTCTTATACGCCGGAAAATACGGTAGCTTACGTATTTTGTGCGGATTTACTGTGGATTTTGTGCGGATTTCTTGTGTTTTTTACCCCTGCGGATTTCTATAATGGAATGGGTACAAAAACGCTGCAGATACGCAAAAAAGAAGTGACATGCTACATCTTTTAATCCGCAGCTTTTCCGTGCAGAATTTTGCTTTGTATTTAAATGTGAAGACACTTTTTTTTAGCCATTTTGAAGAATATTTTAATAATCAATGTCACTGAAATTCCTTTGAATCCTGTGAAAACGTTTAATGTGAATTTTATTGCGGGTTCCCTATAAACCAGACCGTAATTATTGCAGCCTGTACTCTGGATTTCATTGATAGGCTGCAGGCCGGTCAGGTCTCACGTGAGAGTAAAGGAAGCATTTTAGGTTATACATTTCCAATAGCTATTTTTTATTTAAGTGGTTTCTTAAGAGGTCTCCTAGTTTCAGTAAACCCCTGCTCCTCTGCTGAAATTTTGTTTGTGGGTGGGGGGGAGAAAAAGCATTTCTCATCCTCTTTGGGTCCAGCGTGGTCTCCACAACTGCTCCCAGTGTCTGTTTTTTGTCTGTAGCGCTGACATCCCCAACTCATCTTAGTGGCTTATGCCGTCCACTTTGGCATACCTGCCACAAAAAGCAGCGGCAGAGACTTTTCGCTGGACCCAGGGAGAGTGAGTTAAGTACAGCCAGTTTTTTTTTTTTTTTTAAATAAACTGCAGCCAGAGGACATGGATTTTCTGAATCCGAAAAAAGCACTTCAGCAGTTAGTGTTTTCAGGAAAGGCCTTTCACAGCACTGTTTAATATAATTGTTATAAAACTCCAGATTCCCTGCATAGTCGTACAGTGAAATGCTGCAACTTGCTGCCTGCAGTTACCGCAATAACTGGCTGCCTGCAGATACCGCAGGAACTTGCTGCTTGCAGATAACGCAGGAACTTGCTGCTTGCAGATACCGCAGGAACTTGATGCTTGCAGATACCGCAGGAACTTGCTGCCTGCAGTTACCGCAAGAACTGGCTGCCTGCAGATACCGCAGGAACTTGCTGCCTGCCGTTACCGCAAGAACTGGCTGCCTGCAGTTACCGCAAGAACTGGCTGCCTGCAGATACCGCAGGAACTGGCTGCAGATACCGCAAGAACTGGCTGCCTGCAGTTACCGCAGGACCTGGCTGCCTGCAGATACCGCAGGAACTGGCTGCCTGCAGATACCGCAAGAACTGGCTGCCTGCAGATACCGCAAGAACTGACTGCAGACTTGTAAATCCTCCTTTCGTGTGCACTGCATGCCGTGAGGATTCTGCAGTGCTGACGCTGGAAGCAGGCAGTCATGTGACCTCATGTATGTGATTTCACACTTTTGGCAACATTCCTACTAGACTTGTCCAGCCTCGCTCAGTACACTAGCATTGAGCGATGCCATGTACAGTAGTCTAGTTGGCACGTGACCGCATGGAAATCGCATAATTATGGTAAAGCTTCTGGCACCAGCAGTGGAGAGTCCTTAGTGCGCTCTTTGGGAGGATTTACAAGGTTTGTACCCTAAGGCTGGACAACCCATTTAATATATAAATACTTTATAGTTTTTAGATCCATTTTACAGAAAAATGAAAAGGATGTTCAAGCAGATTTTCACTTTCCTACTTATTTAGTACTGAAATCACAGCCGCGTTGTGACATGTTTGGAGGTTTTGCGATTAGCAGTTGGGTATAATTTTACTTGTTAATGATTTTCTCTAGATTTGTAGTCACCTGAAGCCCTGAACTATATTGGCATAAATTCAAATAATTAGTAAATAAATAAATGGCAATACTAAAGCAATATTAGTCCTGTGATGATTTACTTATTATTTATTTATTTTTTTTTAAAGTGAATCTGAAGATGAGAAGAATGGGATTGCACACAGTGACGGATCGGGCTCTTCAGCCTCTGATGGCAGTTTGGACTCTGATTCTTCATCAGACTCTGGCGAGGGCAGTGAACCTGTGCCAGAGGCACCTAAAAGCGTCCCCAAACCTAAGGTGAGACGAGTTGCCCTGACATTTCCATCCTGAGTTAGGCTGCATGGCACAATCCACTTATAGCATTTTCACCTGGTCTCATAGTAGGTGATAGTTGTTAGATTCACTGGGATCTTACACTTTTTAAACTAGTTCCCTATTGGGAGATCCTAATCCCCCTTCACCTGCGGTAGTTGTAATCGGCCTGTTACACCAGTGAATGATGTGGCTTGGTGATTAGTGGGAAAGGCTAAGGGAAGGTATATGGCAAATGGATAGAATGAAGGTTAGGTTCACACCTATCTCAAATTTATTGGTCAGGGTCTTTTTTTTTTTTTTCTTTTTTTTTTTTCTCTATATGGATTAGCGCACATGTTGCTTTTTTTTCTTTCTGGTGATCTGATAGATTCTAACCTAGATCACAACCACAGATACAGACACTAACCACCTCATCGCTGCCGTAGACCACAAGTAATGTTGGTAATCCCTATATAGCTTGGGCGCTTTTTTGATAACATTTCAGAAATGCCATAAACAGATGTGTGCTCGCATACAGGAACACTAAAGTATGTCATTCATGAAGCCCCTGCTCCATGCTGCCCACCATGCTGCCGGGGTGTTCCAGAGAAAATGTACTTAGGAGAGGGAGCCGGTAACATGGACAAGACTAGTCCTAGGTCTTTTTTCAGCCTATATAACCATGTAATATGAATCCACTGCCTTAGATTACAACATTAACCCCCTTCACTTCCCTATACCATCATGGCTTTTGACAATAATCTCTCCACGGGCGTACACATTTACGCCTCCAGGAATCTTACCATAACCTCTCACGATGTTCAACCAAAAGGAATTTGAGCATTGATCTGAAGCCAGTAAAGGGTGCATAGTGATGTTGGCATAAATACTGTATAAAACGGTGTACCTGATTTGCATACTTCCGGGTACATTACGACTAAACATGTCTGGCCTTGTTCAATTCACTTGCATTGACCGAGGCCGCACATGTCTAGTCGGCATGTGATCTTATGTATGCAAAAAGAGCTATGAGGATTAGTAAGTCTGCAGTCGCATAGAGTACCTACAGACTTGTACCCCAAGGCCAGACGACCCCTTAAACTAGTGATGTGTGTGCTTTTTCTTCAGCATTTCCTTGGTACTATTTTACATCGCTTGGCTTATGGCGAACAGTGCCCACAATTCTTACTGTCTCATTTTCTGCCAATTTTCTGTTTCTCAAAATTGGGACTGTTCTATTCAGATCCAGGAGTAGCGTACCTTTCCGTGCCATTTATTCCCAGATACTATTATCATACTGGATATAAAATATTGTGGTACTTTGTTGTTACCATATTTACTTCTATTCTGTTTTTACCACAAGCACTTGTTAAAAAAAAATCAAGAGAAACCTACCAATAAAGCCAAAAGTAAGGCTTCAACTCTAAGATAAGGTGCCCAGGAAATACATGCTAAAATATTCCAGACTCCTCATAAAGCTTCCTGAAGCCTTTACGTAAATGGGCTAAATAAGTAAGTCGTATCGGAATGGTAAGTTTTTAGGAGCCAATACAAGGTAACATTGGGCTATCAGTTAGAGGATGTGGTTTCTAAATGATGCAGAACACACAAATATTTTGGAAGCGAAGGTAAGATTCTGCCAGTAAAGTGCAATTCATGTGCCTCTGTGTGCAGCTATGTCAGCGGTGTGAAATTCTCATTTTACGCACTTTGCAGTCAGAGGCTATGAATTATGCATTGAGCAAGAGAAATCCTCAATCTCCTGCTTCATCTGCTATATGCTTTATCTAACTTCTGTCTCTATTAACAAGATGAATTGTAAATGGGTAAATCTAGATGCAATGTACCCTTAACATCCTCTCTTAGACCCACATTGCCTTCTGCAGTGGAATGAGCGTCGGCCTATTGAGGAAGTTTAAATGAGACATTATCTTGATAATACCAGTATTTGAGTAGCATTTCACTTGCGTTGCCTGTTCCACTTTTATTCCATTGATGCATTGGTATATGCATTTTTTAGATCATGGGTAATATTTAAGGCAAGTTTTACTTTGCCAATGCACACACCTTAAAGAGGACCTTTCACCACATTTTTTCACGTTGAACTGGACACACACAATAATGGCTGCAGAGCAGAATAAAGTGTTTTGGTTTTTTTTTTTAATTCTCTGTTGCAGAGGTATTGGCAATCAGAGTATTTGGCACCTAAGAGGTAAAACCCACTTGGTCTTTTTTTTTATCAGACCGTGTTCACTGTGGGCATGTACTTCTCCTTGTATGGTGCTAACCAATCATAAGCAGGCAGCAACACCGTATGTGCTATCAAGTTAATTTGCTGCTTTGAAGGCTGGTAACTCTGATGAACTTATCCTCTGCAGCAAAAGTGATTCTTGGTCCTACTTTCCTGAGGCAGTCCTTATGGGAGCTAATTTCATTGTCATCATTCTAGTGCTTGATTGTCTTTCATGACTGCACTTAAGGATAACGTAAAGGCTCTAGCATCACATACGTATACATGTTTGCATGTATTATGCAGAACGTTGTGTGGGTAAGTGATGTAAAATTGTGCAGGCTAGTAATATATAAATACACATTTTGTTATACAATGATCAGTTACAGAACCATGAAGAAAGACACATGGAAGCAAGAAATGAAGAAACGTGTCACACAAATCAGACCGTGTTAAACCTTAGATTCCTCACCATACCCTCATTTTACAGTGATAACAGATTTACACACTCTTGGCTCTCTCTCGAGCAGCTTCATTAGGTGCTGTAATCCTGGCCAACTTTTACCTTTAGGCTATGTGCACACGTAGGAAATGTGGTGCAGAATTTTCTGCACTAAATCTGCATCTCCTGGCAGAATCCGCAGGTGTGTTTTGTGTGCGTTTTTTGTAAATTTTTTGTGCGTTTTTTATGCAGTTTTTGTGCAGATTTTACCACTGCAGATTTCTATTAATGGAGGGGTGCAGAAACGCTGCATAAATGCACAAAAGAAGTGACATGCACTTCTTTGAAATCTGCAGCGTTTCTGCGCAGATTTTTCTGCACCATGTGCACAGGTTTTTTTTTTTTTCACATTGATTTACATTGTACTGTAAATCACAGTGCAGTTCTGCAGCGTTTCTGCAGCAGAAAAATCTGCTGCAGTTCTGCACCAATTCTGCACTAAATCTGCATCGTGTGCACATACCCTTAATGTCAATATAAGAGAGCGAGTCAAAATTTTCCATACTCCCTTAATTTCTGTTGGCCGGATCTTATCTTCTCTTTCAGTACAAGGTCACCATGTCACCAGCAGATAATTTTTACTCTCCCTTTTTGTGTGTGTCTGTGTGTGTCTGTGTGTGTATGTATGTATATATGTATGTATGTATATATGTACCGTATATATATATGCCTATGCCTGTCCACTGTATTGTGGTATTGCAGCTATTTACATGAATGGCGGTGATCTGCCATACCCATGTACATGAATGGCATTGTGTCTATGGAAGTGTATGGCCGGGGGGGGTTTGGACACTTCAATTTGAGTATGGCGATTTTGCTGGGACTTAGGGATTTTGCTGGATCTCAGAAAGTGATGTGTTGTCCATGGAGCTCCAGTGGCTCCTCTGTTCAGTTATGATTATTCTAAGGATAGAACACCAGTAGAAACTCCTGGAAGATCCCGTTAACATTATGATAGTATAAATGGGTGCTCTTTTCCTGGCTACTGTTTCAGTTTGTTAAAAAGATGAAATTTTCACAATAGCTGCAAATAATCTTTGACTTTTGCTTAGGGGAGGCCACGGTTAGACCAGTATTGGTGACTTGTCCACCATCCTGGTGTGGCTATTAGTGATGAGCGAGTGTACTCGTTGTTCGGGTGACCTCCGAGTATTTATGACTGCTCAGAGATTTAGTTTTCATCCTGGCAGCTGAATGATTTACAGCTACTAGACAGCTTGATTACATGTGGGGATTCCCTAGCAACCAGGCAACCCCCACATGTACTCAGCCTGGCTAGTAGCTGTAAATCATTCAGCTGCCAGGATGAAAACTAAATCTCTGAGCAGTCATAAATACTCGGAGGTCACCCGAGCGTGCTCGAGAAAACCCGAGCAACGAGTATACTCGCTCATCACTAGTGGATATATGTCACTGATGAGATCTATCTGTTAGAAATAACATGAAGGATTCTGCATGTTTCTGTTGATTTTGTAGCTTTTTTAAGGCATTTTTTTTAAAAAACCTGATAAAATACATGTGGATTACGTTTTTCTTCCCATTTGGTTTGTTTTCTTAGGTATATTAGTAAAAGTGTATTACTAGAAAAATAAATTATGTAACTTTACCAGAAGGCTTTGTTCACACTTCAAAATACGCTGGACTCCCTTCACCTTCTAGAGTTGAAGTCAGTAGGAGACTCATGCAGTTTGTATTCCTTAGGCTGTGTGCACATGAAGCAGATTTGGTGCTTTTTTGTTGCTTTTTTTTTTCTGGCAAAACCTGATGACAGCAAAGTGAATGAGAAACCTTTAGCGTCATGCACACGTTTAAGTATTTTAGACTTGCGGTTTTGGTGCAGAAAATAATCAGCTGCATGTCAATTCTCAAACGTGCATTTTTTCAGCTGAGTTTTTCCTGCCAAGAGATGCAGAAATGGTGCAGAAATTTTACTCAACATGTGCACACACCCTTAGAGTTACAGATCTTTCACAATAAGAAAAAATAAAAATCACAAGGTATGAGATTTCTTATTGTTAGCATGTGAAGGGAATACCGTAGAATTCTATGCTAGAAAAAAAAAGGACCATGTTCAGTGTAAATGTCTGGAGGCAGTGAGAATAAAGATTGGCTAGTCACAGATTCTACCATAACCTCATACTTACAAAGCCATTGGTCACCGGTAAAGAAGATGCATTGCTTGGCTCTTATTTAACTTTTGGGCATGTCACATTTCTAGTAAATGTGCGGAGTACCACAAATATTGCAGATCCCTAGTGCTTTTTAAGGTGGAAAAAGCTGTAGGACAAACTTGAAAAATGTTGACTTAATTTATGTTCTCGTAATAACCCAACATAATTTTTTCCTCAATTGGGAGACGTCACCGGAATGACTGTTGCACGATTTTAATGTTGAGGCTTATTAGTTATTAACGGCCTTCAGCTTGATCTCGAGCCATGGGAACTTGATGGATGCACGCTCTGTAGGAAGATTCATCTTGTGCAAGCCTAGATAGGTCCTCCAGGGTCTTCTCCGCCGTTATTTTGATTGTATGAAGTCATCAGGTTGCCGGTCTTCCTCTTCATCATGTTCCTTCTATTCTTCCAACCATGAGACTTATACCTGCTTAATAGTTGTCTGTTTAAGAACTGTTGCTTCGTTATTCCCTGATACGGACGGTACTTCAAAATGAGTTTTCTTTTGATCAGATGTGTAACAAACTTCATGTGGGGGCAATCATTACCCTATCTGGACTGAAATGTGTTTATTTCTTTTACTCCTAACAGAAAACTGAACGTAAACCTGCCAAAGAGAAGGAAACTGCCAGGAAAAAAGATGTATCCCTTCTAGACCTTGACGATTGTAAGTATTGTTGATGCAGAGTTCTCTGAGTCTGGTTGTGCAGTATACAGATTGGATCTAAGGCTTCTTTCACACTTGCGCCGATACGCGGCCGTCGCAAAGCGTCCGCGCGACGTACCGACGGACGTTGTGCAAATTTGGCACAACGTGGGCAGTGGATGCAGTTTTTCAACGCATCCGCTGCCCATTCTAAGTCCCGGGGCGGAGTTCCGGCCGCGCATGCACGGTAGGAAATGGCGGATCTGACCTCCGAAAAAACTTTACATTGAATGTTTTTTCGTGACGACAGTCCGCCAAAACACGACGCATCCAGTGCACGACGGACGCGACATATGGCCATACGTTGCGATCCGTCGGCAATACAAGTCTATGAGAAAAAAGCGCATCCTGCGGGCACATTTGCATTTTTCTCCCAAAACGACGCATTGTGACGGATCTAAAATGAAGCAAGTGTGAAAGTAGCCTTAGGCTTCTTTCACGCTTCCGTCTTTCACCTCCCGTCGAAATACGACGATTTTTGAAAATGTGGGATCCTGCAAAAAAATTTGCAGGATCCTGCATTTTCCCATAGACTTGTGTTAGCGACGTATCACGACGGATGGACACACGTTTTGTCCGTCGTGCACTGGATCCTGTGGAATTTGACGGCCCGTCTTCTAAAAAAAATGTTTAATGAAACGTTTTTTGTCTGCAGTGGAAAAACGTCCCCCGAAGCCTCCTGCTGCATACGTCATCACACAGAACGGGAGCCTATGGACACTGGATCCTGTGCTCTCTCTCTCTCTTTCAGACCTGTGTCTCTTTTAACACTACTAACAAAAAAATTAAAAAGTCATTTATTTACTCGCTAACCCTCTGCTTACTGTTCTGGGTAACCTTCAGGCAGTCGGAGAGGTAACAGAAGAAAGAGGGTGTTACTTAACCTAAGGATCAGACTACACAGTGTTTGTTTTGTAGTCTGTAACCATGGAGACGCAGAGCTTCTTAAAGAAATCTGTCATGTTTATGTCATACAATAAGAGGAACTTGTCAGTCTTCTCTTGTAGATATCGATGGCTCTATATAAATGACACATTTTTCATTATTTTCTATTCTCCTTTTACAGTTAATGATATATCAACTCCAGTAGCTCTCCCCAAATCTGCCATCCTTTCTCCAAGTTTATTATCAGACCTTCAAGGTTTATCCCTCTCCGCCCCATCTCCAGTAATAAATGTAAGTGAGCTCTGTATTATTTCATTATTCTTTCATTGTGTGCTGGGGTCCACAGCAGGTCTTTGTGCACTTCTCTACCTCGTAGTATGCCATAACCGTCGGCGTGTTTTGGATGTAACCGTTTTGTGACGTGATCTTACCTTCCAGTGTCCTTGTGATTTCATTAGAGACTGTCAAGTATTTGGCCAAGTTTTCCTAACCTTCAGCTACTAGAAGGAAAAAATATGTCCCATTAGGTCATACATCAGCGCTGTTGTTTTGGGAGTTTTTTTTTTTTTTTTTTTTATCATAAAAAATAAAATGGCAATTTCATTTATTTTTTCACGTTTGTTTATACAAATAAATGTACTAACATAATACAATGTGCATTAATTCATAATTGGAATGGGACAATTTAGTTTATGAGCCCCAATGGGGACAGTGCCGATAATGTCTGTAAAGCGCTGTGGAATTAATGGGACAGTCTCTCTTAGGCTAGGGTCACATTTGCGGTTCAGTCCACAGCGTTTCATACGCAACCGCAAACGCATTGCAAAACGCATGATAACGCTGCGGTTTTTTATCCGCATCAATTTACGCATGACGGATTAAATAACGCAGCGTTTTCATGCATTTTTGCATGCGCTTGCGTTGTTTATGCGCATGCGTTTCTTATGAAAAACAACTTTCAAGGAGAATTTCCTTGACACATGCCGCGCCCAGTGGCTGTCTCTCATGGGATTTCTGTATTTAGACCCTTGTGCAAACGCAAGCAGATGCATGTCCTTGCGTTCCCATAGACTGTAATGCGTTGTTTTTACACCCTTCTTCCGCAAGCGTCCGCATGTGTGTGGTGGCAGAAATGTGACACCAAAAAAATTCTAACATGGCGCATTAGCTGCGCCCGGTCGCACACCACCAAAAAACGCATGCGTAAGCAAACGTGGGCTAACTCATGCAAACGCATGCACCTGCGTCTACAATGTTAAAGATAGGAAATCAAGACGCATGTGGATGTATGCGTCAGAAACGCTACAGACACAACCGCAAATGTGAAACCAGCCTTAACCTCTCTATGATGGACAGCTTCCCCGTAGTGACCATGTATACAGAGGAATCACTGTAAGCGGGTGGTGAGAGTGGGGTAAGCACTGAACAGGCAGTGGATGCAAAGGACACCTGTGCCATCTATAGTGGTGTATGAGTATGGGTAGCGTGTACGCTGTGTAACCTGGTGCTTGGTGGATTTGTGGTGCAAATTCTCCAATGCAAATTACAGTACAATATATGCGAATGGGGTTCTAAAAGCGTCTTCTACTTGTAGCACAAAATTGTCACGTTGCTGCCACCCATTTCACCTTTTATTTTTGCAGCTCATTAAAGGGATTGTCCACTACTAAGACTACATCGTCTCATTCTGTGTTTGCCTCTTTAAAGTAAAAACACCTATACTCTCTCCTGTGCTAGCTCCATTCCTGTGGTGTCGGCACTCGCTCTCCTGGGGCTCATGTGAGGCTATCATGTCACGTGATCCCATTACCCAATCAGCAGTGGCGTCACTGTCCCCGCCTTTGGATGTCTTAAGTAATTAAGAGGAAGTGAGTGAGGAGCCAAAGGCGGGGACAGGACTCCACGGTGATTGGGCGCAGGGCTCATGTGACATAACCTCACGTATGCCCGGTAATGCCAGTGCTGACGCCACTGTAACGGCACAGGAGGGGAGTATAACGGCGATTATTTTAACGTGGACAAACATTCAGATTGAGACAGTGTTGTCCTAGTCGTGGACAAACCCTTTAATGAGCAGCAAAGTTTGCATATACTGCATGTGGATTTTGCTGTGGAATTGGTATAGATTTGCGGCGGGATCCACGGTCAAAGCATTTTGCCGTGTCTTGAGCCCCCCTATGACTACACCAATACCACCTTTACAAATGCTTCAGCTACAAACTCCTTGCAGATGTTGTCCTTGGTGGGATTTGGCCCAGGACCACATCGCTGCAAAGCAACAGTGCTACCCACTGAGCCACAATGCTTCTTCCTAAAAATCTGTATTTTAAAATAAATGATCAAGGATTACATTTCTTTTTTTTTTTTTATCTTTTTTTTTTTTTTTTAGACCTCTTTTTGTGATACATAATTGTTTTTTTAAATTTCTTCACTTTTATTACATTATTTAGTTTTTTGGTTCATACCGCTGACACAGCCAGGAACTCCATGACCTGCTATTTGCATACTCCAAAGAAATAGCTTTGAGATCGGAAATAATAACCCTAACTTTTTCTTTTTTTTTTTTTTTTTTCAACTTTTTCCTTCAGTGAGAGAGAAAATGAATTTAACTGTAGGGCACATGCCGAACTAACACTAAGAAATTAATTTATTACCAGGCGAAGGAGAGCTTAGAGTAAGAATAGATGAGTATATGACCCTAATATCAGAGAAATGTAGCAGCCACTTATCCTAGAATATGTCAGACAGTCTATTATTCAAATGATTCAGCACTGTAATTGCATACAGCTTTTATAAAGCCTATCAATAAAGCCGATTTCTCTAAATTCATAGCCGCTGCACATTATTGAAAGTATACTTTGTTCCTTTGTTTCATCTCCTTGGTCCGTAAATGAAGATTAATAATAGAGTATAGTATCGCAATGCCGTTTCTGTACATTCCCTTGTGACCCCGGGGGCCACGTCTGAGACCCATATCGTTACAGAAACGCGCACATTTTCGGCGCATCTAGTCTGGATTGGGTTAATTATAATGAAATAGACTAGAAAATATGTTTAAATGTTCATTTTATTTTTAATCAAATCAAGCTTCGTTTTCGAGTGATTGAAATGTCAGCGAGTCTGTTTTCTCATGCATGCGTCAGTAAATCAGCGGCTGCATTATGCAAGCAATTTATAAGGAGTCCGCGGCTCCTCACTACTGCAAATCGCTGCTAATGTCTGCGACAGGGAGACACCGCAATTACGGCTGTATGGTAAACTATGAACCCTCCGGGGGTAGGATGTGGTGTAAGAATATTGGAGAGTATGACATGATCGCAAAGCCGAGCCTGCGGGATAGATCCTACACAGGAGAGCCTTACCGAAAGAAAGAAACATGATGGGATCCGCTGATGACTGTCACTTTTCTCCTACTGGTTCCCTACTGGATTGCTGTCTAGCTGGTTGGTTTATGCCTTAGTAGCCAATGGGGTCCTTGGTTTAGTGAACTGCGTCATATTTTCCAGAGCCTGAGACCCCTATACACACAAACGTTGCTAAATACAAAAAATTCAACCAAATCGTCAGGTAAAAACTGGGAAAGAATGATCATAACAGGCTAATAACGCTTAAAGAAAAAAAAAAAAAAGTTGTCTATACTACAAAGTAAGATCGATTGTCCATTAATGATGATTTCGATTTTATGTTTTAATTTTTTCCTCACCTTTTTCAAAGAGCCATTTTTTTTTCTCCCCAACATAGCTTGTTTTTTTGCAGGACAAATTGTAGTTTTGAAAGCCACCATTTACTTTACCATACAACGTTCAGAAATAATTGAGGGTTAGGTTAAATGGTGAAAATGATTTTTGGGTTTAATTTTTATTTTGTTTATTGTGCTATAAAAATTAACTGGGATGTTGATTTTTTTTTTTTCAGGTCAGTACAATTTTAGCCATAAAAAAATGTATAGTTTTATTTTTTTTCCATTTTTAGTAACTTGAAAAAAATCTGAAGAAAAGAAAAAATTTGATTTATCTTAATTTGACCTGTGACTTCTTTATTTTTCCATCGATAGAGCTGTATGAGGGCTTACCAAGATGTAGTTTTGGGGTACATACTAGATTTTGAATGCTTTTTATTTCATTTTTTTGCGAAAGTTGTTGTGAAAAAATTAATGGCAACTTTGGTGGTTTTATATTTTTTTCTTCTTTTACAATGCTTACTCTATGGGTTACGCAATTTTTATATTTTAATATATCGGACTTTATGGATGCGGTGATACTAAATATGTAGTTTCTTTTTTTATTTTCATGGGGGGGAAAAAGGTGATTTGAATGTTAGGTTTTATTTATATTTTTTCACTTTGAACCAGCAGTCATTTGATCACTTTTTCTTAGTACTACAGTGCTATTGTATTGCATAATAAAACTCACCGTATCCTCCGAGGCCTAGACTGAGTACAACATGGCACAATGGGGGCCTTCAGTAGATCTCTAGAGGCCATGTAATCCATCGGCAACACACCACTTCCCATCGTGATCATTCTTCGGGGGTCCACTTGTGGCTGGAGCAGATGCCCGGGTGTGATGACGTAGATAGCAGCGCTGAGCGCTCGCTCCAGTTCCTGCTTTTAGAAGCAGATCCCGGCTGTGTAACATCTTCCCAGCATCTACCAGCTTAACACACATTGACCCACTCCATGGAGGATGTATCCGTCATGGAGCCTTAAGGGATTAATGTATCTGTGAACCTCAAGAAAGTTGTCTGTTAAATGACTGGTAACGTACCTTTTATTAGAGGGTTTTCCCTGACTAGAGGGTTTTCTGACAAGACCGATTTTCATAGAACATTTTTTGTAACCCATAAAATGAAAGTAAGGTCCAAAACTCACAGCTGTGTATGTAAGTGGGATTTCTTGCCTTATAAATGTGGTTGGGACCATCAGATGTGTTGAACAGAAGTCTGGTGGATACACAGCTGATAGTACTACTGAATAGACTGTTAGAATTTGTATTATGGCAAGAAAAAAGCAGCTAAGTAAAGAAAAACGAGTGTCCATCATTACTTTAAGAAATGAAGGTCAGTCAGTCCGAAAAATTGGGAAAACTTTGAAAGTGTCCCCAAGTGCAGTTGCAAAAACCATCAAGCGCTACAAAGAAACTGGCTCCCATGAGGACCGCCCCAGGAAAGGAAGACCAAGAGTCACCTCTGCTTCTGAGGATAAGTTTATCCGCTTCACCAGCCTCAGAAATCGCAGGTTAACAGCAGCTCAGATTAGAGACCAGGTCAATGCCACACAGAGTTCTAGCAGCAGACACATCTCTACAACAACTGTTAAGAGGAGACTTTGTGCAGCAGGCCTTAATGGTAAAATAGCTGCTAGGAAACCACTGCTAAGGACAGGCAACAAGCAGAAGAGACTTGTTTGGGCTAAAGAACACAATGGAATATTCGGACATTAGACCAGTGGAAATCTGTGCTTTGGTCTGATGAGTCCAAATTTGAGATCTTTGGTTCCAACCACCGTGTCTTTGTGCGACGCAGAAAAGGTGAACGGAGGGACTCTACATGCCTGGTTCCCACCGTGAAGCATAGAGGAGGAGGTGTGATGGTGTGGGGGTGCTTTGCTGGTGACACTGTTGGGGATTTATTCAAAATTGAAGGCATACTGAACCAGCATGGCTACCACAGCATCTTGCAGCGGCATGCTATTCCATCCGGTTTGGGTTTAGTTGGACCATCATTTATTTTTCAACAGGACAATGACCCCAAACACACCTCCAGGCTGTGTAAGGGCTATTTGACCAAGAAGGAGAGTGATGGGGTGCTACGCCAGATGACCTGGCCTCCACAGTCACCAGACCTGAACCCAATCGAGATGGTTTGGGGTGAGCTGGACCGCAGAGTGAAGGCAAGAGGGCCAACAAGGGCTAAGCATCTCTGGGAACTCCTTCAAGATTGTTGGAAGACCATTACCGGTGACTACCTCTTGAAGCTCATCAAGAGAATGCCAAGAGTGTGCAAAGCAGTCATCAAAGCAAAAGGTGGCTACTTTGAAGATCCTAGAATATAAGACATATTTTCAGTTGTTTCTCACTTTTTTGTTAAGTATATAATTCCACATGTGTTAATTTATAGTTTTGATGCCTTCAGTGTAAATTTACAATTTTTATAGTCATGAAAATACAGAAAAATCTTTAAATGAGAAGGTGTATCCAAACTTTTGGTCTGTACTGTATGTCTCCTGATCTGAACCCAACCGATAACCTGTGGGGAGTTCTGAAGAGACAAGTTGATCATCACTCTACATCCACCATCCGGACTCTATAAGGCTAGGTTCACACTGCGTTAGTGTGACCCGTTTAACGGACTACATTACACCACGGCATAACGCGGTGTAACGTAGTCCGTTAACGCCGCCATTGAATGCAATGGCGGACGCATCGCTAGCGCACGCCCACAATGGGCGTGCGCTAGCGATGTGCCGTCATTGAGTGACGGACACTGAGACGCGGGCTGCAGCGTTTCCGGGTCCGTCACTGCTAGCGCAGATAGAGCTAGCAGAGCTCTATCTTCGCTAGCGGGATGCAAACGCCGGCAGCAGCCCGTTAGCGTATGTGCTGAACGGACTGCTGCTAACGCAGTGTGAACTTAGCCTAAGAGCTCGTTCTGGAAGAATGGAAAAAGATAGATGTTGAAATATGTCAACAACTTGTTAATTCCATGCCTAGAATACTTTATGTTGTCCTTTAGAAATCATGGAGGTCATACAAAATAATCGATTTTTGCATCAGCTAATTTGGGTAAAACTGAAGACTTTGTGATAAGTTATATTAGTAACCTTGCTTTCGTGGTAAGGGTTAAGCATTATTCTAAGAAACTTCTTCTCAACAAAATGATGGAAATTGTTCTCATGTTCAGTGAGATAATCATTAGAATCTTACTTTTTAAAGTGTGTGAATTCATTTATGCCAAGTACTGTAAATCTATTTATACACAGTTCAAAGTGTAGAACATATAAGAATGACTTTATACTTCATGGTTTATATGGGGATGTTTAATAATGACCCATCCTAACTGTCTTCTGGCGACACGTTTAATGTGGTAATGATATAATCCTTCTATGTGGCCAGGTTTCGGCAGTATCCTCAGGATGCGAGTGAACCGCAGGCTAATCGTGTCCGGTTATAGCACTGTCAATAAGTGTTAGGACCAAATATGTTGCTCATAGTTTGGCGAGGTAAGATCTCCCTGCTCACATCTCCAGCAGCGATCAGACATGACGTGGGACATATTCATTGACCTCTCTCCTTTTCCAGCGCGATCATTCACTGAGAGAAGCCAGCCCAAGCCAGACACAAGGCTCATTTCAATTTTAACAATGGTAATTAAAGGTTAATTCACCGCATCAGGATTAACGAGGAAAATACAAATGATGGGCAAGCAGCTGCCATTAGGAAACAACTTTAGAACAATACAATTACATTGGATAGAAAAGCTAATAATATGAGCCGTGTTGTCCTATGGCGACTTGTGAGACCCCCTTGTTCTTTGCTCATAGACGAGGGGGGCACGTTGTCGCTCCCCACATATCTTGGTAGCATTATATGTTACTTTTTATCAGACCCCAGAGTTTGTAACTATAACAATGTCAATCAATGACTTCAGCTTTTGCAAATAAAAACTTTTGAGTAGTAGATTTCTCAAGAACATGTGGACCAACCAAGGACCAGTTACATTTTTATTGATATCTGCAGGAAGCCACCCTAAATACAATATTAATATTTCACATTCAGTGGCTACATGCTTCTGTGATATATATTATTCCTATATATAATATTAACACGTGACCATATCAACACCCTGGTGCCAAAGTTGCTACATCAAGGTTTCTTGGTTTCACCCTCTCACTGAATTACCAGGGATGGAAAGAATAGTTGTAATGTCTGGAAAAAAAACCGACAAAAAATAATTTCTCCACGCTTGTCCTTATCTGCAGTCTAATGACAGACACGGTGATATGTCTTGTTGGCCGTCATGAGGCATCGGCTGTTCTCAGCCACCACGTTGGGTCTATTGAGTGAGTTGATTTCTCTGTAAGAAATGAAAAGAAAATGAAATGTAATTGCAGGTAGATTTTACAACAAAGTATTATATTGTCTTAAAAGGAATCTGACAACAGGTTTTTGATATTTAATCTGCATCATAATGTAGGGGCAGATACCCTGATTCTAGGGACTTCACTTGCTCAGCAGCTTGCTGTAGTTTCAATACAGTGTTTTATTAGCAGGAGATTATCACTGCAGGACTAGGTGTCTAATGCCAGTCAATCTGGTAATCTATGGCCCCTTCACATCACTGACTGGCAACTTGCTGATAATCCACAGTGTACACAGGAAGCAGCCAATCAGGTGTACAGGTGGGTTATACACAGCTCAGCATTTATAGCACTGCTACATCTACAGCAGAGAAAGCCGGCATTTTATCAACACTGCACCAAGTAGCCCAATAAATGACACATCACTAGAATTGGGGTCTCAGCCCCTAAATCGTGCTGCTTAGATTCCATAGCAAAAACCTGCTGACAGATTCCCTTTAAGCAAAGCTGTGACAGTTGGGTTATAATGCGCAAACGTCTCCATACATAGTGCTGCACCACATAGACCATCAGCCATAGCGTCACAACCAACTACCGTACCTAATGCAGAGGGGAAGAGCCTTTTTCTGCCAAGACCCAGTTGCATATTTATACCGTCCTTTGGGGGCTGTGCAGATCACGCTAACCCTGCCCACAAAGTACGACCTGGCACTGGTGTCCGGACGTAATGTTTCAGTAGTGAATGCTGTGTGCATGTGCTCCCAGAGCAAGAAGAAACTAAAAGGCCGGCGGACGGCAAAACACAGCTGCCGGCCTAAGCACTGCGGTTCTCAGGATTCTGTGCGGGGGCCAGATAAAGGGTCATCGCTCCCCTGAGGTTCCCCACCCCTGGCCTAAACGTTTGTAGGCTCCCCTCATCCTGCCAAAACAGCTGACCTAATGCATGGACTCCACAAAACCTCTGAAGATGTGCTATGGGGTCTGGCATTGAGATACCAGCAGCAGACCCCCGCTTTCCTGTAAAGGCCGCCATATACATTAGATAGAGATGGGTTGCTGTTTGACCAACCATCGAGCTGATTTAGGCTGATGAACAGCCATAGACCTTTCAGTCTGTTCTGCCTGTTAGTTCTTTATGCCAACCATGTATTTTATTAACACTTCAAAAAGATCTTTTGTATTTTTCAAGTAGAATTTTTTTTTTTTATTGTTTCAAATGTGTGAGCTACTTTCCATCTAATGACGGTGTCATCGGGGGGACTAAAACTGACCACTGTAAAAGTTATGTTCTGAAATAAATGCAGACAACAAGACCAAGGTACACAGCTCTTGGGCTGAGGGTAGAGCCTATGTTGTCAAGTTTAGTAGCCCAATTTTCTAATATTATTGGATAAAGAAAGCGAGACGCGGACTCTACCTAGAGCGCCTGGCACCTCTGTGCAGTATATTAAAGGGTTTTTACACGAAAACTATTGTTCATAACTCGAGAGCATGTGAAAATAATACAACTAGTGTGCATTTTTGTTAATATATTCATTTCCATCTAGAATAGTGCACTATGGTTGGACTATACCTTGGGTCCACCTTCAGTGGTGGACGCACATGCTCAGTAGCTTCCCTGCTCGGTCTCTGCTCATCCCACATAGTGATCTAATATTGAAGCGTCCGATAGTAATGAGCAGAAATGCAGTGAGGGCAGTGGATGTAACAAATGGGGCAGGAGAGGAACGATAAAATTAAATATGGATAGATAGGGCATTGAATTCAGGATCACTACATTTGTGTGTTGGGGATTGTGTTCTCTTCTGGTCAGGACCGAGGATGATGAGGAGTTAGCGGACTGCAGTGTACTCTTGCGAATTCTGTTGCTTTCTGGTAACATGACACATGATACCACCCATGGGAAGAGTCCAAAATTGCAAATGACTGAATAAAGAGGCTGAAAGGGATTTAAATTACACTGGACAGTGGTGGGTGGTTTTTTTTTTTGTTTACGTTGATAAGGCTAAAAGTAATGATGTGCGTTACTCCAGAGACTTATTTTCTTCAATTTGTAGGATATTCCCTTTAAAACCCATTTAAAGTGTAATTTTTGTTGGTGCAAATCGATTTTTGCATAACCTGGTCCATCGGTCACATGAGTAATCTGTGGCTGCTGGATGGGAGCCGTAACAGCCTCGTTCCAGCCCTCATAGACTAACAGTAAGAAGTGACCTCTGGTTCCCCCAGCAGACACTGGAGAGATCCAGCAGGTCACAAACTGCAGAAGGCGATCAGAGTGGCGCTGATAAAAGGTGAATAAGGCGGCTGGTAAATAGAAGACTAGGTGCAGGGAACGTACATTAGTAGCACCTCTCCAGCTCTGCAATTGTTGGTGTTTTGGAGGTCTCTAAATGTCAGATCTAGATTTTATTCAGTCCTTGATGGTGGACATATGTCTTGGTGCCATGATTTGGATGATGGCTAAAATCACACTAATGCATTTTTAGAGAGTGATCATCACTGCATAAAAGTAAATACATATTTCTTATAAAACAATCGCCCCAAATTATATCGCCACAACTAGAAGTAATGTAAAAGCCATAAACCATGATTTGCCCGCCTGTATTTTATTATCTCCGGCCATCTAGATCCTCGCTTTCCCACCTATTGTGAGAATTATTGTAGTTGCCATGGAAACAGTTTAGCACAAATGAGTCCAGGAGAAGCCATTTATATATTTTGGATCAGGCAGTGTTGTGTATACCAGGGGCTCGGATGTACAGATATTCAGATGACGCTGCACGTCGTGGAGGCTGCTGGGGAACGATGCTGCTCCAGACAATATTTTGACATTGGGAGCACCAAGAAATAGCGTTTTGGCCGCTTTTGGTGTGGGCAGTTGATAACTTTTCATTCATAATTAGTTCATAGAGAATCGAGAGACATTTCAGGGAAATTGAACTGTCAGTGGGTAGAAACAAGCATTTGACCTCATCACATTGAGTGGGGCCCATCATAATTTGTTCATTTGGTCCCGATCAGCCCGGCCTCATCTCTCATACGGCACCTCGCTGACCTTCCCTCTCCAATTCCGCTCGGTTCAGCTTTAATTATGACTCAGCAGACCCGAAGAAATATTGCAGCCTGCTCTCAAAAACCCTGAACTGCCACTCACCAAAAGATTGTTTTTTAACAGGTAATAAATGCCCAGAGGAAGTGATGCCGCGTGTCCCCCACAAGAGCAGCCGCCGGCATGTGCCGATAGTCTCCCTCGCCTCTCAAGTGTGTCACCGCAAGATAGTGAAATGTTCATTTCAAGGGTTTTCCTGCCTTGTGGGGACGGAATAATAATCTGTGTGATGTGCACATGAGCAGATGGATTAAGAAATCAGAGCGAGAGGTCACCTCACAGAAGGTCACCATACCACGTCGCTGTCAAGTCTATTGTCAGCTGCTTTTTAGGGATTTGATTTGAAGAAATCACTTTGGGTTTAGTAGACAAGTGACAGAGATGATATTCTCTTTCCTCCAGAAGTGCGGGGGATCTGGGATCTCATTGTGCAGTGAAGTATTTTCTTCTGTCTTTACATTTAGTATATCTGATATACAAGTTTATGCATGTAATATTTATCATTTTGTTTCCATTTCATCATTTTCATATCGGTAACATGCCTATTCATCCTGTGATTTACATCATTTCACCACTTTTCCTTCTTAGTGTTACAATTTCATGTTGAGGAATGTGTATATACACAAACACCAAAATGTAATATTAATATATATTACATTAATACGAAGAAGGAAAAGTCTTGGAGTTAGGTAAATCATGAGACGGACGGACAGTCATGTTCATGATATGGAAATTATGCAAAAATTGTAACAAAACCTCTCAATTTATTCAGTATCTGTAAAAGCGCCAGATGCAGAATTCCCCAGGGTAACACTCCTTGCCTGCTGTCACTGAGGTTGGGATCTGTGGATTTTGGTCATGCGACTCTGACATCATCACCAGTTCTTCCTCAACTTTATGCTGCTTCCTGCTTATGATTGGTCAGTGGCATACAGGAGGTAGAAGTACACGCCCCTAGTGAAAAATATTAAGTAAAATAAGAGTTATGTGAAAGACTCAAACTGTGGTGTATCTTTATTATTGTGTAACGGTCTGGGTGATGGAACCCAAGGAAAACCTCGAGTGGCGTGACTAGGAGCCTCACCCAATCTGACCACAGACATGCAGCCACTAACGACAACATGGCGGAACACTGTCGCAACACACACACACGCTGTATACGCTGTATGCACCACACACACATACACTGTACACACCGTATGCACCACGCACACACACTGTATACGCCGTATGCACCACACACACTGTATAAGCTGTACGCAACACACACACTGTATATGTCTTACGTACCACACACGCACACACACTGTATACGCCGTATGCACCACACACACTGTATACGCCGTACACAGCCTCTTGCGCGGTACCACCAGTGGAACACCGTCACGAACACGCCACCGCCGGGATTAGCCAAATGATTCACTGACCTCCGCCGTCTGTGTACAGGAGGAGCGCATGCACAGTTTTAATGTGACCGCCGCTATCTGTCTGCACAAAGATGGGTGCGGTCTGATTTACTGTGGCTGCACGAATTCCGCGCAGGCACAGTGAATTATTCAGCTGATCCCGGCAGCAGATGCGTGACGTGTCTACAGGCAGAGGAAGTCGGTCACATTAAAGGGGTTTTCCCACGAAGGAATGGGAGGAAGCAAAAGACAATACTGACATTACAGCAGGGGATCACAGAGGATTCATTTTGTCAGATAAAATATTTCACTGACTGTTTTTAAATAATATTTTACCTCACAAAATGTATCCTCTGCGATCTCCTGCTGTAATGTCAGTATTGTCTTTTGCTTCCTCCCCTGCCCAGGACCTGTGGTATGTTCGGTACACGGTCAGACACAGACAATTTTTAAAATGAATTGTTGTTTGTGGGAAAACCCCTTTAAAAAGCAAATATCAACGCCAACATGGCTCCTCCTAAAAAGTACGACAATGAAAGGAAAGCAGCAAAGGCGCAACTTCGAAGACAACAACGAGCAAATGAGACTCTTGAAGAGCAACAGCATCGCTGGGACAAAAACAATGCATATAAGTGAAGGTGCGGTGGCGTGTGCCTGTAATCCCAGCAACTAGGGAGGCTTAGTCTGGTGGATTGCTTGAGTCCTGGAGTTCGAGGCTGGCTGCACTGGGCTATGTCAATTGGGTGTCTGCACTAAGTTAAGCATATAAGTGAAGGTGTCAGGCACATGAGTCCCCTGATGCAAAAGTCATTAGATTATCACCGGATGCTATTAGGAGCACAGACGGGAGAAGTCAGCACATGGGGAAAGAGAGTGGATAGGTGGGTGAGCACATGGGGGGAGAGATTCTCAACGCTGCAAAGCCTGCCCCCATCGTGACATTACCGCCTTCCCGACGCGATAGCATCCAGCCTACATCTAGTTTATTTATATGATTTTAAGTGCTATCATGTTTAATCTTTGACTTGATATGTTCCTGGTTTGGCAGTTTTTTTTTTTTTTTTTTTAAATACCGCTTACATAACATAGTTTTGATCTAATATGACACATTGGGTTTTTGCCCTGAGGAAGAGGTCTTTTGTGACCTTGAAACGTGTTGACGTGTTAACCTATTTTGAAGAAACAGTTTTGTAAGAAGAAATCTGCATCCTGGATTTCTCAGCAGCACATAATCAGGCACGTATTTTGCTCCTCTGATTACTCTCTCTGGTCTACGGTACCGTGTTCTGCTGCAGCTGGTTTATGTGCTGAGCATGTTGCTATTTTTGCTTGTTTTTGCTCCCCGGTTTCTACGGTACCATGTGACAGAGGATGGGACTGACTTAGCCATTGAAATATAGTACGGAAAACATTTGGCCTCTTTAGACTCCATATAAAACTCTTAAGTCTCCTGCAGCAGTCGTGCCTATAAGTTCACGGTGTCCTGCCAAGTTTTGAGTTTTGCCGAAGATACTGAACAATAGCTTAAAATAGTTGTCATGAGTTCGAAAAACATGTCTTCATCCAAAAATCCTTTGTCTCATCTGTCTAGAGGTTGTGAATGGTATTTCTGCTTAGCCCAAACATCTAAATGTATGTAAGCTGCAGTACCACACACAGCCCATGGACTGATGTGGCGCTGTATCTGGAAGCAAGCAGTCATGCATTTCCAATCCCATACAAGCCCTTTTAATGCACATAGAAGCACATTCTGTGCTGAAGATATGAAAGACATCTGGATATCGTCTTTATTTCCAAGTTTCTTGTCAAGTGATATATTCTAATATTCTCCATTTCGCCTCCTTAGTAAACCATTGCAGATCCCTTTTGAAAATTTTGAGAATCGGATCACACATTGCAGCTCTCGACCTACAATTTGCTAGCAATTAAAATAATATTAAGGCAGAGCTCTGAGCAGTGTATCCTTGTGGTGAATGTTAGGCTGTCAGCAGGATTTTCAGGTCATTTGACATAAAGGATACAGGTGCAGCCGCTCTCGGTGAAGGTGACTGAGAGTTTCATCAATCACTTTGGCTTTTTTTTCTTTTAAGTTGATACATAATGGGCCCCTTCAATCAGTTTTTTAGTTCTTTTGTCACCTCTTCAAAGGATATAGTTCAGTTTATCCAAGGTTATGGTTAAGGATCTTGGCGATATCTATAGATATGTGTGTGTGTGTGTGTGTGTGTGTGTGTGTATATGTGTATGTATGTGTGTATATGTATATACATACAGTATGTATATATGTATATATATATATATATATATATATATATATATATATATATATATATATATATATATATATACACATACAGTGCCTACAAGTAGTATTCAACCCCCTGCAGATTTAGCAGGTTTACACATTTGGAATTAACTTGGCATTGTGACATTTGGACTGTAGATCAGCCTGGAAGTGTGAAATGCACTGCAGCAAAAAAGAATGTTATTTCTCTGTTTATTTTTTTTTTAAATTGTGAAAAGTCTTTTCAGAGGGTCATTTATTATTCAACCCCTCAACCCACCAGAATTCTGTTTGGTTCCCCTAAAGTATTAAGAAGTAGTTCAGGCACAAAGAACAATGAGCTTCACATGTTTGGATTAATTATCTATTTTTCCAGCCTTTTCTGACTATTTAAGACCCTCCCCAAACTTGTGAACAGCACTCAAACATGGTCAACATGGGAAAGACAAAGGAGCATTCCAAGGCCATCAGAGACAAGATCGTGGAGGGTCACAAGGCTGGCAAGGGGTACAAAACCCTTTCCAAGGAGTTGGGCCTACCTGTCTCCACTGTTGGGAGCATCATCCGGAAGTGGAAGGCTTATGGAACTACTGTTAGCCTTCCATGGCCTGGACAGCCTTTGAAAGTTTCCTCCCGTGCCGAGGCCAGGCTTGTCCGAAGAGTCAAGGCTAACCCAAGGACAACAAGGAAGGAGCTCCGGGAAGATCTCATGGCAGTGGGGACATTGGTTTCAGTCAATACAAAAAGTAACGTACTCCACCGCAATGGTCTCCGTTCCAGACGAGCCCGTAAGGTACCTTTACTTTCAAAGCGTCATGTCAAGGCTCGTCTACAGTTTGCTCATGATCACTTGGAGGACTCTGAGACTGACTGGTTCAAGGTTCTCTGGTCTGATGAGACCAAGATCAAGATCTTTGGTGCCAACCACACACGTGACGTTTGGAGACTGGATGGCACTGCATACGACCCCAAGAATACCATCCCTACAGTCAAGCATGGTGGTGGCAGCATCATGCTGTGGGGCTGTTTCTCAGCCAAGGGGCCTGGCCATCTGGTCCGCATCCATGGGAAGATGGATAGCACGGCCTACCTGGAGATTTTGGCCAAGAACCTCCGCTCCTCCATCAAGGATCTTAAGATGGGTCGTCATTTCATCTTCCAACAAGACAACGACCCAAAGCACACAGCCAAGAAAACCAAGGCCTGGTTCAAGAGGCAAAAAATCAAGGTGTTGCAGTGGCCTAGTCAGTCTCCTGACCTTAACCCAATTGAAAACTTGTGGAAGGAGCTCAAGATTAAAGTCCACATGAGACACCCAAAGAACCTCGATAACTTGGAGAAGATCTGCATGGAGGAGTGGGCCAAGATAACTCCAAAGACCTGTGCCGGCCTGATCAGGTCTTATAAAAGACGATTATTAGCTGTAATTGCAAACAAAGGTTATTCCATAAAATATTAAACCTAGGGGTTGAATAATAATTGACCCACACTTTTATGTTTAAAATTTATAAAAATTTAACTGAGCAACAAAACTTTTTGGTTTGTAAGATTTATGCATCTGTTAATAAATCCTGCTCTTGTTTGAAGTTTGAAAGCTCTAACTTATTTGCATCTTATTAAACCTGCTAAATCTGCAGGGGGTTGAATACTACTTGTAGGCACTGTGTGTGTGTATATATATATATATATATATATATATATATATATATACTGTATGTGTATGTATATACTGTGTATGTATTGATTTACCATGTGGTCCTGTGATAGTTATTGAGTGCATTCACTGGTTTTATTTTCTTAATTTTGCTGCAACAGCAGTCTTATATTTTATTCTTATATTTTATGTATCATAACAACTAGCACAATTGTAGCACTATCATAGGTAAAAACTGGTGCAGAAAGTAGTAGCCGGCCGTATATAAAATGTGTCAACAACTACATAAACTGATCAGTGAATAGAAAGCAAAAAAACCAATAGCTTAGTGTGCATCATGACACCGGTCCGCTCTCTACACACATGACTCAAATGTGACCGTGAAGGGGAACTCCGCTTCTCACTCACTGGCCTAAATGATCCCAAAAAGGCTAACTATGAGCGAAGTGCATCCTACAGCCAGTTCACACACCCACACTACACTTCTTTCTATCACCTCACCACATTTTGATAGGCAGGTGAGACGTCTGCCATCGGAAACACTAGGGTACTCCATCTAGCTTTCTCAAGCACCTGATACAGGTACTCTTTTTGCACTCTGGCATACACACGGTAAACCAGCCTGGCTATGCTTTCCCTCTTCAGGATTGTGGGTACGTTTAGAGCAGCAACGAATAAACTTCTACAATTTTAGATTTAGTCTACGAAAAAAAAGGTACAATGCTTAGAGATGATCAAATAACAAATTGACATGCATATAAGGTAAAAACAGTAGAAAGCAAAAGGGATAAAGAAAGTCCTTACAGGTTAGAGCCATCAGTAATTCTTGGCAGAGGAGATCAACACAGAAATTTGGACAGATCTAGAGAGATATAGTTTTGTGAGAAAGAAAGGTTTCAGTATAATTGCTCTTTCTGGGGTTTTCAGTCCAGTAGGTGGTCTCATCAGTGACTGACAGCCATCTCTGTATGCACACTTATACATAGAAAGCTGTCAGTCACTGATAGGACCGCCCACTGGACTGGTAATCCCAGAAAGAGCAGAGGATTAATTGATTAAATCAAAAGTAATACTGAATGTTTTCTCACAAAACTGTATGTGAATCTGCTCAGCTCCTCCTGCTCTATAAGAAGATAGATTAGACTGCATATTTATGGTGACCGGTTCCCCTCAAACAGTCAGGACAAACTATATATCCCTATTTTTAAATATATCTTCATAGACTACACTTTTCAATGGCTGCTTATCAAGTCAGAATGTTTGATAATTTACCACCTACCGTGTCCTGTTTGTGACAAGGTGCGGTAAATTTTCTTTAGGGCCTGTGGAAGATTTATATTTGGCAAAGCTCTTGTTTTTTTGGTTCTAAGCCATCACCTAGAGCGACCATTTTGCATTTTTTAATTTTATTTTCCCTTTTACAAATGATAATTCATTTCTTTCCGTTCTAGAAAGTTTCACGATTTTTAATCTTAATAACCTTAAAAAAAAGCAGACATGCGATGTCATAAAATAACTATTAGCGACTAGTTTGTATCCTATAAATCTGACTCGAGTTGATAATATGGTCCATTACCAGCTAACTGCGCAGAGTATTTTTCATTTTACACTCTTCAGTTACTTTTTAGTGAAGTGTTAAAAAATATGAAGCTTTTCTCCTCTTTAAAATTGCACGCTGTCTGTCTGTTATTAGGGAGATAACAGCTCTTATAAATGTTTCAGTAAGCGCTAAGTAGACAGTTATGTGCCCTCTCATTCCACGCTTATTTGCTTACCGTAATAAACTGATAAAATATGTGTGCTTTGCTGCTGTGTATCTGCAGGCATCAGGAATCACATAGATTTCCTTTAGAAATAGCGTTGTGTCTGCAGAATTGATTGGTTATTTTCGCAAACCATCCAAAGGTGTGACTTATCATTTACAAATATGCTGCATAAGTTCCGCGCTAGTCTTTTTTTTTTTTTTTCTTATGGCTCTAAAGTTTCTTTCCTCCAGTGTCTCATATTTTGGGTAAAATGGTTCAGTGAAATCACTTTCACTCTATTTGCCTTCTTCCGTCTGCAGGAAGATTTTTATGCGTGAGCTTGTTGGCTGTTACTTATGTTTCCAATGTGATCATGGCTATTTGCATACGTACGGCTCATGTGTGCACACATTTATTAGATCTTATTGCTGGCTTCTATGGTTCGCAAAAAAGTAGAGTTTGCAGCCAAAGGAAGGGACCAAAACTTCTTGGTTGTAGAGATTTCCCTTCTCTGTATTGGGATCCATTCATATCTTTAGTAAGGGGGAAAAAAAAGGTACGCTAAGGCTATGTTCACACTAGGCGGTTTTTTGATGCGTTTTGTTTATGCAAATTTCCTGCTGTGCTTTACAGTACCAGCAAAGTCTGAGACTTCAGAAATAATCTCAGGCACATAGCTCAGTATTTTGGGCTTTGCATGTTTTCTTTTTTTTTGCACAATGGATCATGTCAGCTCTAACCCTAACCCTATCTCTAATCCCAACCCTAATCCTAGCTGACATGATCCTGCATTTGCAACATTGTTTGTGCCGCAGCCTGATTAAATCGAAAGAGTTTTTTTTTTGCGCTAAACTTTATCAGCATGCACAAGAGACAAATGTAGCATGCCAAAAGCGCAAGAAAAAAAACAAGCAAAACCTGCTTTCCTTCTAAGAGGGCAGGTTTTGCTGCAGAAAAAAAGCTGAAAAAAACGCCTTGTGTGAACTTACCCTAATATGGATAGAAAAATAGAAAAGAAGCTCATGGGAAACCTCTTACACAATGTCTTTTTATAAATTTTTGCTTTAAAAAAGAAAAACATCAATAATAAAAAAAAGTATTCCAATATTTGTAACAGGTTTCACGGACAGATGTCTTTTTTGGGTGCGGGTTATGATAACATTTAGGTCAATTTAGGCTACTTTCACACTAGCGTCGCTTGCTGTACGTCGCAATGCGTCGTTTTGGAGAAAAAATGCATCCTGCAAAGTTGCCTGCAGGATGCGTTTTTTCTCCATAGGCTTGCATTAGCGACGCATTGTGACGTATGGCCACACGTCGCATCCGTCGTGCGACGGATGCGTCGTGTTTTGGCGGACCGTCGGCACAAAAAAAGTTACATGTAATGTTTTTTTGTGCGTCGTGTCCGCCATTTCCGACTGCGCCCGGATCTCCGCCCCCTCCTCCCCGGACAATACAATGGGGCAGCAGAAGCATTGAAAAACTGCATCCGCTGCCCCCGTTGTGCTTTTATTTCACAGCATGCGACGAATGGCGACTGCCCCGTACCGACGCTAGTGTGAAAGTAGCCTTAGGGTGGAAAGAGGGGGCCATTAAAAAAGTAAAACCTAAAAAATCCCCAGGTCTAAAAAAAAAAAAAAAACACTGCAAATAAAGTAACAGTGGGGAAAATGTATTTCCTGTGTACCAAGTCCCTCACAAAATGCTATAACAAGGGCTGAGGCTCTTTAGTTGCATGATGTGGGGTTTACTTAGTCGCATACAAGACTTTTCTGCCACAATGTAAGTTCTCTCTAGGTTATAACTGGGCAACTACGTCGTATTTAAGGAGACAGCGGTCAGTGTAGCAGGGAGAAGCGGTCAGGGACCTGCCTTTTGGACGAGTTGTCCCCAGCTGTGCTTTTAGCTATGGTTTTATCTGAAACGCTGCAAGAGATGATAGGGGATCTGTGTTTGGGCGGCATTAATTACCTGGCAGGTTTCTTTTGACATGCCTAAACAATTAATTAATACCAGTTCATCATCTATTTTGTGTTTGGGGCGTCATTGTTCCCCTCTTCACTGCCAGTAAATATCTGGCCACTGTTATTTTAGCAACTTAAACCATCAAAATATGACAGTAAAACCTAACCCGAAACGCGTTGTGAGAATCCAGCATACTTGTGATCTGACTTACACAGGCCTTTATTTGTTGACTAGCCGACGATTAAATAAATTTGGGAGGGGGAACAGGGCAGCAATATAGGGAGAGGGCTAAGTGCTTGTCCAGTTGTAAAGACAAACGCCAGTAACTGCACTGTTAGGTTAGTTATTAACACTGCAGATGGTTCTCTCTTTTTTGGACTAGTTGGTGTGCAGATATTATAGCATGGACAGAGAACGAACCTTTAGAGAATATCTCTTCCCGAACGCTGCTATGTCGGATGCTGTCACTTCATGTGCCCGGCTTCCTGCTTTTGCCTCTGGAATGTAAGCTAAGCCTCTTCTCTACTTACAGGTATGCATGCCATCTTTTGTCCCTTCAAAGACACATGAACTTCTCCATAGAATGAGTGGCAAAGGTCTGTCGGCGCACTACAACTTCCCACGACAGCCGTGTATTTTTGGAGCTCAAATGGTGTCTGTGCAAATTACATTTAACAATTCCACTGACAAGGAAATAGAAGACATTCATATAGAAGAAAAGAAATCTGATCTGAAGATGCATTTGTTCAGTCCAGTAGGTGAGAAAATCTAATTGTATAATTGTCTGAAACCAACTTTTAAACAGTTCCAGCCTGACAGATGATCGCACTGTACCATGTACACAACATGGGTTGCCCTTAAATCAGTCATATCGCACAAAATAGTTAATAAATAACATTTCCCACATGTCCACTGTATATCAGCACAATTTTGGAAACATTTTTTTTTTGTTAGGAAATTACAAGTGTTTAAAGTTGACCTGCGATTTCTCATCTTTCCAACAAAATTTAGAAAACCATTTTTTTTTATGGACCACCTCATATTTGAAGTGAGGTTGGGGAGTCAATAGGGCAGAAGATGCCACAAAGTGACGCCATTCTAAAAACTGCACCCCTCAAGGTGCTCAAAGCCGCATTCAAGAAGTTTATTATCCTTCAGGGGCTTCACGAGAACTAAAGCAATGTGGAAGGAAAAAATGAACATTTATCTTTTTTCACAAAAAGTTTACTTTGGAACCAAACCTTTTTTATTTTGACAAGGGTATCAAGAGAAAATGGACCACAAAATTTGTTGTGCAATTTCTCCTGAGTACCCCGATACCCCTTATGTGGAGGAAAGTCACTATTTGGGAGCAGGAATCAGAAGGGAGGGAGCACAGTTTGACTTTTTGAATGCAAAATTGGCTGGAATCAAAGACAGGCACCATGTCACGTTTGGAGACCCCTGATGTACCTAAACAGTGGAACTCTCCCCAATTATAACTCCAACCCTAACACAGCCCTACCCCTGACCCTAATCACAACCCTAACCTCAATCACAACCCTAACCCCAACTACAACACCCCAACCGTATCCCCAGCATCCCAGCCATATCCCCAGCCCTAGCCCCAGCGACGCAGCCCTAGCCCCAGCGACGCAGCCCTAGCCCCAGCGACGCAGCCCTAGCCCCAGCGACGCAGCCCTAGCTCTAACCCCAACCCTAACCCTAGTTCTAATCCCAACCCTAACCCTAGTTCTAACCCCAACCCTAACCCTAGTTCTAACCCCAACCCTAGCCCGAGTTCTAACCCTAACCCTAGTTCTAACCCCAACCCTAACCCTAATGGAATAATGGAAAAAAATACATTTTTTTAATTTTATTATTTATACCTAACTAAGGGGGTAATAAAGGGGGGGATTGATTTACTATTTTTTTTTTTATTATTATTTTGATCACTGTCATGGGGTCCATCACATGATCAAAATGAACCAATAGGAAAAGTTCTGTTGGTACCGGCAGGCAGATCTTTGCGGGCGCACTGCGCATGCACGCGCCACTTTCTTCCCGGAAGAAGACGCCGGGGTACAGAGCTGGAGGGTCCGAGGACACTGGAGGTACCAGGGGGGGCTCCTCTGATATTCTAGATCGCAACACTAGGGATGGTAAAAACCGACCCGAATCATGTAGCCGAAACCCCGGAGACTTTCTGGGGGTGGGGGGGGGGCTATACCCTTATTTCTCAGTGTCGTTAAAAAGCGGCGCTGAGGAACAAGTATCATCTGCTTATCTGCCACCGGTAAAATGATTATTGGCGGTCGTTAAGGGGTAAGACCACTGGAGTGTTGCTTTAGCAGTATGTTTGAGTCATTGTCTTGTTGGAAGGTGAACCTCTCTCCCAGTCTCAAATACTTTTGCAAGCCACTGTATGTGTTTGCGCACATTACTCTTTTTACATACTCGTGGAAAGGAACCGCTAGTGTTCATGTTTAAAGGGCCTTGAGATCCAATAAGATTTATTAGAGTGCTAATTAAAGGAAATGACAACGAAGGTATATTACTCGGATGATTCATCCTGTGCAATATCCACAAAACTTGCAGCTTCACATATTTCATATGGCCGGTCCTGTCATGAATGAAGGAACTCTGTGCTTCTGTCTTCGGTGACATAAAGGATAATAGGAAAACCCGCTGTTTCATTAATCCCTTATATGTTCATGGCAAATTAGACTGATCACTGCTGTATATTTGACTGTCCTGTTAATGGTCCATTACCGTTAAGGATTTTCCTGAGATTGTAAAAAAAAAAGGAAAGAATTCCATATATTTCTATAATATAGTAAATTAATTATTCTTCTACCACTCAGTAGCCACTCCCTATTGCATATACTGTATGTAGCCTAATGGAGCATATGGAAAGACATTGACTGGATGGAAAAACCTTTTTAGGAAAGATTTAACCCCTTAGTGACGGAGCCAAATTTTTGAAATCTGACCAGTGTCAGTTTATGTGGTAATAACTCTGGAATGCTTCAACAAATCCCAGTGATTTTGATATTGATTTTTCGTGACACATTGTACTTTATGATTAATGGTAATGTTAGGTCAATATGTTTTGTGTTCATTTATAAAAAATATCAGAAATTTGAGAAAAATGTAAAAAAATTAGCAATTTTCAAACTTTAAATGATTATCCCTTTAATCCAGATAGTCATGCCACAGCAAAACATTAATAAATAACATTTCCCACATGTCGGCTTTACATCCTCACCATTTGTAAAATGTTTTTATTTTGTTAGAATTTTAGGAGGTTTAAAAATGTAGCAGTAATTTTTAATTTTTTCAAGGAAATTTACCAAATTTTTTTTTTTAGAGACTTAGCCATGTTTGAATCGCCTTTAGGGGTCCCATATATTTGGAAACCCCCAAAAGTGATACCATTTTAAAAACGGCACCCCCTGACATATTGAAAACTGCTGTCGGGTAGTTTATTAACCCTTCAGTTGCTTTCCAGGAATTAATGCAAAGTGACATGACAGAATTGAAAATGTGCATTTTTACCACCTAAATCCCTCTAACTTCTGAACAGGTTACAACAGCCGGCAGACTTAGGGTACCGTCACACAGTGCCATTTTGATCGCTACGACGGTACGATTCGTGACGTTCTAGCGATATCCATACGATATCGCAGTGTCTGACACGCAGCAGCGATCAGGGACCCTGCTGAGAATCGTACGTCGTAGCAGATCGTATGGAACTTTCTTTCGTCGCTTGATCACCCGCTGACATCGCTGGATCGTTGTGTGTGACAGCGATCCAGCGATGTGTTCGCTTGTAACCAGGGTAAACATCGGGTAACTAAGCGCAGGGCCGCGCTTAGTAACCCGATGTTTACCGTGGTTACCAGCGTAAACGTAAAAAAAACCAAACAGTACATACTCACATTCCGGTGTCTGTCCTCCGGCGTCTCAGCTTCTCTGCACTGTGAGCGCCGGCAAGCCGGAAAGCGAGCACAGCGGTGACGCGGTGACGTCACCGCTGTGCTTTCCGGCTATGGCGCTTACACAGTGGAGAGAAGCAGAACGCCGGGGGACAGACACCGGAATGTAAGTATGTACTGTTTGTTTGTTTTTTACGTTTACGCTGGTAACCAGGGTAAACATCGGGTTACTAAGCGCGGCCCTGCGCTTAGTAACCCGATGTTTACCCTGGTTACCCGGGGACTTCGGCATCGCTCCAGCGCCGTGATTGCAACGTGTGTGACCGCAGTCTACGACGCTGGAGCGATAATCATACGATGCTACGACGTCACAAATCGTGCCGTCGTAGCGATGTAAATGGTACTGTGTGACGGTACCCTTAGGCCAGAATTTGGTCATGAATTGCCAATCGCAAACATCAGGACCACAAAATCATGATCTGAGGGCACCAATTGGGATTAGGAGGAAGCCCCCACAGTCTGTTAACCATTTATAATGATGTAGTCACTATTGAAAGCAGCATCTAAGGGGTTAAACAGATTTGGACAGTGCAAACACTGATCGTGGCTGATACAGCAAGTTGTCAGCTACAGTATACAGCTGACAGCTGCTGGATTGTCACCTGTATGGTGATTCTATTCTCTTATATCTCAGGTCAGTTAAAAGACGTATTGGCTGTCATTAAGGGGTTAAATACACTTGTTTTGTTGGAAAAACTTTAATGCTGTTTTGATGCAGGTTTTTTCTTGTGCCAAAGAAATAAGTGCATCCAGTATGAAGAAGTAGAAGTCCTTCCTTCATATTTCCTATTCCATTTTAATCTACTTTTGATTTTGGCTATAGTATATTGCTTGAAAAAAATTCTGCGTTTCCTAAAAAATAACCTTTGCCATCTTCTATGTGTAGCTGATTTGGCAAAAATATAACTGGTAAAGCTGCTAGGAAAACTATTCCATCAAAAAGATTTGCACTGCCCTGGTCCGGCATCCAGGCTGGTCCTCCACGGCATTAGGGTTAGGGTTGGCCTTCGTGTTGGGGTTACGTTTTTTTCAAAATAAAAAAAATAAAATAAATAAAGATGATGATACGACGTCTAATGTCGAGCGCAAGTTCTCGTCATTTGCGGTTTTCATCTGGGTTGCTCGAGCACCCGCAATACTCTGTACATACCCCAGCACCCGATGCAAACAGCTCATTAATGTTAAACTAATGACAACATATTCAATATGAAAACCTAATGTTATCAAATTCTGTGTCGTACCTTTGGGTTAAAAATTCTCACCATTCCCCTGGCTAAAATCCTTGAGGGGTGTAATTTCCAAAATGGGGTAACTTTTTTATTGGGAGGGGGTCCACTGTTCAGACACATCAGGGGCGCTCCAAGCGTGACATGGAATCTGCTATGGATTTCAGCTATTTTTGCGTTAATCAAAGAAATCAAACGGTGCTGCTTCCCTTCCAAGCCCTGCCGTGTGCCTAAATAGTAGTTTTCCCCCTCGTATCGGGTATCTGCATACCCAGGAAAAATTGCACAACAAATTTTGGGCTCCATTTTCTCTTGTAACTCTTATGAAAGTAAAAAATTTAGGGCTAGTGTAAAATTTTTTCCTTCCACATTTTATTAATTCCTGTGAAGCACCTGATAAAGGTTTTGAATGTGGTTTTGAGGGGTGCAGTTTTTAGAATAGTGTTATTTTTGGGTATTTTATATCATATAGGCCCCTCAAAGTCACTTCAAATGTTAGGTGGTCCCTAAAAAAAAAATGGTTTTGTACATTTTTTGGAAAAATGAGAAATCGCTGGTCAAATTTTAACCTTTATAATTTCTTAACAACAAAAGAAATCTTTAAAAAATTGTGCAGATGTAAAGTAGGAAATGTTATTTAGGTAACTATTTTGTGCGGTATAACTCTGATTTAAAGGGAATCTGTCACCCCAAAATTCGCCTTTAAGCTAAGGCCACTGGCATCAGGGGCTTATCTACAGCACTCTGTAATGCTGTACATAAGCCCCCGATGTAACCTGAAAGATAAGAAAAAGAAGTTAGATTATACTCACCCATGGGCCATCCCGGTGCGGTCCGGTCCGATGGGTGTCGCGGTCCAGCGCCCACCACCTTCATACGATGACGTCCTCTTCTTTGCTTCCTTCCTTCAGCGGTTCCTGCGCAAGCATACTTTATCTGCCCTGTTGAGGGCAGAGCAAAGTACTGCAGTGCGCAGGCGCCGGGAAAGGTCCAGAGAAAGCAATGAATAGTCAGGTCTTTCACCGGGAAGGAACAACCACGGGAAGGGCAGCATCCAATAATGGAAAACTACCTATGCCAAAACATGGTAATCATCCACAGACAGCTGTTTCGGGGTATTTGCCCCTCATCAGTGTGGAGTAGGAAACTGGCTATTAGGAGCAGTGCCTGGTGAAAAGACTATAAACATAAGGGTGAATGACCTCGGGGAGATAAAAACATCCAACACCGCGGAGACACCATCACGTGTTTCTCAATGCAGTGATCCAGAACACTGCCCCCATCCCTTATGGGAAATATGCAAATGCATGTAGAAAAGCCGCGGAGACACCATCACGTGTTTCTCAACGCAAGCAATGAATAGCCAGGCCTGTCACCGGGAAGGAACAACCACGGGAAGGGCAGCATCCAATAAAGGAAAACCACCTATGCCAAAACATGGTATCCATCCACAGACAGCTGTTTCGGGGTATTTGCCCCTCATCAGTGTGGAGTAGGAAACTGGCTATTAGGAGCAGTGCCTGGTGAAAAGACTATAAACATAAGGGTGAATTACCTCGGGGAGATCAAAACATCCAACACCGCGGAGAGACCATAATATGTCACAAAAAACAATCTCAGAATCTGTGAGATCTGTTGAAGCGTTCCAGAGTTACCAAATACTGACCCTGGTCAGGATTCAAAAATTTGGCTTGTTCATTAAGGTTAAAACTCATTCTGTCACTAAGGGGTTTAAAGGACATGTGTGGCAGTCCTTTTTATCCTTGAGTTGAAATATAAGAAGGGGTTGTGCACCTTGGTTACAATTTTTACATAGCGGACCTCTCAAAAAAGTAAGTAAAATACCTTATGAAAATCTCCGAGCTCAGTTTTGCGTTGCATCACTCCATTACAGAAATATTCACATTTGTTACTGTTGGAGCGCAGTATGTGAAATCTCCACTTGCAGAGCAACTGGACATTTCTTCAGAGTTTTCTCTGGGGTCATGCGCCTTCACTCCTCCCTGTCAGATGCTGCCGATCACTGCTCAACAGCATATGAGACTGCTAGATCAGCTGCCAATCTGAGATTGGTATCAGGGGAAGGATGAAAGCTCATGTCCTAGACAAGATTCTGTAGAAACACCCTGTTGAACTAATGGAGAGATTTCACAAAGTGTGCTTCAAAAGCAATAAATGTAAATGTCCCAGCAGTACAACAACACAATGCAAAATGTTTTTAACAAGGTAGTTACGCCATTTTTTTAGCAGGTGAGAGGTCTTCTTCTTTACATGCTTGAATTTAGGGCTAAATGTCATTTTGCAATTAATTTCATTAAACATGTTGCACCTATTTGACTTCTCCAGCTTCTATGTCGCACTGTATTGCCAGCTGCCAATTAAGTTAACTGAGATTCAGTTAGTGAGCGCTTTCTGAAAGGAGAAATTCTAACTATTTTATGTCTTTTTCTGATTTGTGACCACAGACCAACTAAATTGAATGCGCAGGGAAGTAAAGAGACTGTAAAAGTCAAACGGTGCAACATTTTTAATCAAACCCAATGGCAAAAATTATTTTTAGCCCAGAATACAAGCAAAGAAGTAAAATAAATACAAAAAACAAAGAAAAAATGTTTCCAAAGGGTGGATAACTGTTGGATTGCAAAAGAAAGCTACCGTGATCTGTGTATATGGTGGGGTCCTGGCCCGGCAGCACTTTCGGTAGACCCTAGGAGCAGGGAGCCCACCTCTTCAGCCTCTGTGTAAATGGCAGCCTTATGTCACCCACCGGCGCTGTTGTTGTATCTATTTAAATAAGGGACAAATGCCGCATTAAGTGAAATCCAATTTAGCCCAGTAAACCGCTGATATGGCAGCTACTCGCTGAATGGCCGCTCCTATTTATACTCGTTTTTCTGACAGGGAAGCGTGGTCTCATGTGTAGCCGGCCTCCCCAGCCAGTAATGCGAGAAGCCAAGCATTCTCATTGCATGTACATGCTGACTGCTGCTTGTTATTTGATTTTCTTTTACCTTTGTAAATTTATTTGGGGAAAACATTTTATTTTGCAGATTCTCTGGAGCCAGAGGGATCCATTACTGTCTCAATGGGTATTGACTTTTGTGATTCCACTCAGACTGCCAGCTTCCAGTTGTGGTACGTGGCATTGCTATGAATAGGCGGCCTGTATCTTCTAGATGCTAATGAATAGAAAAGAACAATAAGCTTCTTTATGGATCCGCTTATGTTAAGTCCATATCGGAGGGATTTCTGCCTCATCCTTGCTAAAGCGCAAACTGTACTACACACAGCACCGCGCCTACATTTTCATTCGTGCAAAGATTTTCTCATCTATTTTTCATTCTTCTCCTATTTCTGAAAAGAGGTCTGCAGCAGCTGGGCCACAGTACAGTATAATATACAGGGGTTGGACAAAATAATGGAAACACCTAACGTTTTGGAATCATAATCTTCGAACATGCGATAAACATGCAAACCGTGGCATATGGTAATGTTTTGTAGTTGATTATTTGTGTTATGTGATATTTGTATGTAAATTAACTGTTTGTTTTGCATAATTGTAAGAACATTGATGAGAACCTGATACCAATTGCAGACCTCTCGGATTTTCAAAAAGGCCAAATTGTTGGTGCTCGTATGGCATGCGCTAGTGTAACACAAAGTGCCCGAATGCTTGGCGTGTCAAGAGGTACTGTCTCCAAAGTAATGACTGCGTTTGAAAGAGAAGGAAAAACGTCCGCAGCAAAGCACAGGTCCGGCCGAAAGTTGAAGTTGACTGAGAGAGACCGTCGGACTCTAAAGCGAATTGTGAGAGAGGATCGCAAGACCACGGCTCCGAAAATCACTGCTGAGCTCAATGAACACCTACAGAACCCAGTTTCCACGAAAACTGTTCATCGGGAGCTGCACAAATCTGATCTCCACGGAAGAGCTGCAATTAGAAAACCGCTGCTCTCAATGACAAATGTTTCCAAGCGTTTAGAGTGGTGTAGAAACCTCCAGAATTGGTCCCTCGAGTAGTGGAAACGTGATATTCTCAGACGAATCATCGTTTACCCGATTTCCGACCTCCGGCCGAGTGTACGTTTGGAGACAGCCGAAAGAAGCATTCCATCCAGACTGCCTTCTCCCAACCGTAATACATGGTGGAGGTCCTGTGATGATCTGGGGTGCTATTTCTTGGAGATCCACCGGGCCAATGATATCCCTTCATGGAAGAATTAACAGCCGAGATTATTTAGGCATTTTGGGGCGACCAAGTGCATCCAATGGTTCAAGCACTGTTCCCGGAGGGGAATGCCATCTTTCAGGATGATAATGCACCAATTTATACAGCTAGAATCGTTAAAGCATGGCGCGAGGAACAATCTAATGAAGTTGAGCATCTCATCTGGCCCCCACAATCCCCAGACCTCAACATTATTGAGCATTTATGGTCAATTTTAGAGATTCAAGTTAGACGTCGATTTCCACCGCCATCGTCGCTCAAAGAACTGGAGGGTATTTTAACTACAAAATGGGCTAAAATTCCTTTGGAAACAATTCACACCTTGTATGAATCTATACCTCGGAGAATTGAGGCTGTAATCGCCGCAAAAGGTGGACCTACACCATATTAAACTAACTTTTGTTGATCTTTCCAGGTGTTTCCATTATTTTGTCCAACCCCTGTATGTCGCAGCTGCTGAAGAACCTCTTCTTACAGAATAGGGAGCCCTGCATGTCCACAGAACAGATCTCTCCTGCTCTCTGTGTATAATCGCAGATGTATATATCATGAGCATACTTCGGTACAAAGCTTTCTCTGACCTGTATTACATCACTTAATGCTTCCTGTGCACAGGCTTCATCGTATAGTGCCAATAGGTGTGATATTGGGATTTTCTCCATTGTATCTTTATAGACTGAACATTGAAAGAACGCTGTGTTTAAGTGGATGTTCCATTGCAATTGATTCTTACTTTCTAAAAAAAAAAAAAAGTTTTTTATTTTTCAATAAATATAAATTAGGTTGGTTCATCTTATTTTAAAGTTAATCTCAACAGCACTTATAAAAATTGTAAAGTGATTGTGTACCGGTACTTCTTTTTAAACTTCTCAAGAATGTGGGTGAGGAGGGGGATTTTTACCTTTGTTTAATGCTCGTTGTCTAGGTTACCAGCCACCCTTGCGGTCTGGCAGCGGTGGCCAAGCATTCGTAAACTATAGCCACCAATTTTAACTGCTGTATTACTGCAGTCCATCATCCTTCACATAAGCCACTAACTCCTGATGCATATCCCCAAAAATACCTTCCCTAAGTCTCCCATGCCGTATGCTAATCAGTAAGGTCAGGTCTGATGGGTGTCGCTGGCCTGAGCCGCCTCTGTTGGCAGAATCGCCGTCGTCCTCCTGTGGTTAATGTGGATGACTTCAATAAATCAAATGGATGCGACTTTTCGACCTGCCATGAAAATACTTGAAAAAAATCTACGACAGGTCAAAACGTTGCATCTATGGCAGAATAATCCGTTTTGAGGATTTTTGCACCTGATTTTGGACGCTGTCTGTTTTAATTTTGTTGATGTATTCTACCAAGCGGACAACTTGGAACTTCTCAGTGGTGTGTCTACACTTGGCCTTAGGTGCCCTATATAAGTGTCCATATTGGAGGACTGCAAGCCATTTTCTACTTATATAATGTGGATGATTTGTCCTATGTCATCCACAGATTGCTATGAATCTTCTGCCTATGCAGTTGATACCTAATCACGTTTTGATCTGCCCTACTGAGGGAAAATCAGTCCTATTAAGTTGGCGCATGTTCATTACAGGACTTTTCCATTTGCAGGACAGAGCAAAGTGCGCCTGCACTTCTATTGCACAGGTGCAAGATTCGCAGCAGTCTGTGGCTGACATAGGATGCATCATCAACGTTAATCAAGGCAGGAGGATGGTGGTTTTGCCAAGAGTGGAGGCATAGACCAGCAATGCTCATCAGTAGTGATAAGCAAGCATGCTCGGATAAGGTGCTAATAGTATTCGAGAACCCAGAATATACTCTATGCAGGTTGATGGATTGCAGTAAAAGATCAGTTAAAGATGGTGGCGTTTGTTTACATTGTGAAAAACTGTTGACCGGTTCCCTTTCATACGCTGTCCGTATAGCTTAATGCCTGGTACCAGGTAAAACTCCTATACATATGCCATACACTGATGCAGAATGTCTATTTCTTTTTTATTGAATCAAACAACATTGTAATATTGCACTGCAAGCAAGTACAACAAAGCGAGCAAAACAAGTGCAAACCAGTGTAAAGGAGTACATAGTAAAAAGGTTGAGTGAAACCTCCTCCTATGGAATTAGGCGCCGTCCATATTCTGATATATGGGACAAAGTGCACACGTTCCGGCAGGTGCGTAGACGTGGTCCCCTCCTGATGATGGAATACCCTTTTATCTAAGGTGGTAGGATGGGGGTAGAGTGTCTTAATCCACACAGTAGAGAATATCACAGCCCAATGTTTTTACATAATTGGCCAGAAATTCCTAATCACGCGATGAAAAACCTATTTGGCATTGGTAGAGAAGAGGAGCAGTGGGAGTTGGCTACATGTACGGCGTTCAGTGCACTCATGATCGCCCCTTGCCTCTCGTGAGGGGGATTAACCTTGTCTAGTCCGTGTAAGTAATGGTTTGCAAGTGGGGAACTAGGTGCAATGGCAGTATCTTTGTAGAAGTTTTTTTTTCCCCATTGTGCTGGATCTTTGCCTTTCTTTTCGATGACCATGTCATGGACAGAAGTTGGGTCTCTGGACATGGTGTGAGCGTGTGGAAAGGAGTTAAGTAAGGAGGAAGATCTCTGCCATGAGTGAAAGTGACTCTATATGTATAAATATGTATTTAATATCAGTATATGATAAAGAGAAGGCCATTAATAAGGTGCACATCTATGAGTCATTGTAAATATCATTCAGGAATTAGCGGGAGTGTTAAACAGGTAGATTATTGATGGGACGATTTGGCTTTTCCTGTGTTGAATAAAGGACGCTTGCGATGATAAATACGAGCACAGGACCATAGCTCATTGATTTATGCAGATCATCACCTTTATGTTTAGGGAGGTTTGTTATATCAGATATATAGAAACTGATTACTTATTCTGGCATTGTAAAGTAATTGTTTATTATTTTCCTATTAGACAAACAAGGCTGATCAATATTACTGAACAGCTAGCGATGACCAACAACAGTATAAATAGATTTCCTTCACACCGCCTGAGCTCCAGCAATGTTATTCCAATGACAAAGCTAGAAATGAGCTCTCCTAAATCAAATGCATGATGTTTTATCGGTTATATTTGTCGTACATTTTTAGAAAGTTATGGCCAAGTTTGATCTTCTGTACAATTCTAATTCTTTTATCATCCAAACTACAAGCCCTAGAGGTTCTTGACTAATCCTCGGGGTAGGGTCACACGACCAGTTTCTCCCCATCTGAGAAAGTAAGTCTGATTATGCTAATCACACGCCGATCAGCGTCGTATTCAACTTTCTTGGAGGCAGAGAGAAGAAAAAAAGTTTCTCCAACTTATCACTTCTGTCAATCTGTGAAAATCAGACGGATGTCATCTGAGTGCTGTCTGATATTTTTCACTGACCCATATGCATGTATGGGCAACTGCCATTTGATTCTTGGAGCAAATCACGCATGCTGCAAATTTTTTATTTTTTTTCTCCTCGGACAACTCGGTTTAAGGGAAAATTAGGAAATGTGCACAGCCCCATAGAAGAACATGGGTACAAGCAGGGCTGCCATCAGGGCATTACTGCCCTTACTGGCGTATGGGGCGCGATGAGCAAAGGGGGCACTCAGTGGCCCCATCGGCAGGATTCTGCCAGCTCAGTAACTGAGTTAAAATTTGTTGCCATGCAGGAGATTCCTTGCACAGCAACATTTAACAGCTACCATTCAATCACAGGCTGGCAGCTGACGTCAGCGTATACGTCGCCGGCATATGAGGTCATTGTCATACGATGGAACAAAGGTCTGTACCTTAGATGGATCGAGCAGAGGACACCGCTGGACCTCGGCCAGGTAAGGAAAAACTTTTATTTTTTTGTATAGCCACAGTATGGGGTGCATTATGCTATGGGGGGTGCATTATACTGGCTATGGAGGTGCATTATACTGCTATGGGGCTGCATTATACCGCTATGGGGCTGCATTATACTGCTATGGGGGTGCATTATACTACTATGGGGGTGCATTATATTACTATAGGGGTGCATTATACTGCTATGGGGGTGCATTATACTACTATGGGGCTGCATTGTACTATGGGGTGCATTATACAGCTATGGGGCTGCTATATACTATGGGGTGCATTATACTGCTATGGGGGTGTATTATACTATGGGGTGCATTATACTTTCTATGGGGTGCATTATACTGCTATGGGGTGCATTATACTGCTATGGGGTGCATTGTACTATGGGGTGCATTATACAGCTATGGGGCTGCATTATACTGCTATGGGGGTGCGTTATACCATGGGATGCATTATACAGCTATGGGGCTGCATTATACTGCTATGGGGGTGCATTATACTATGGGATGCATTATAGTACTATGGGGTGCATTATACTGCTATGGGGTTGCATTAAACTGCTATGGGGTGCATTATACTGCTATGGGGTTGCATTATACCGTATTATACTGCTATTACTGTGCAGGATGACACGTTTGCTTTTTTCTTCATCTGGCATAGTATAGAGGTTGGGGAATGTGCTCTAGAGAACTGTGTTATTTTCTGCAGAGACTTTTCCTGGCTGGAAGAAGTGATGGCGGTTTGAACTGGATGAAAAAGAAAAGCGAAGATGAAGGGCTGTGATTACACTATTACCTGAACACTATATACAGAGCCCTTGCATACCAAGTACAGATCTCCTGTGTATAATGGCATTAGTATTGTGTTTTTTGTTTGTTTTTTTTATTAATGATCAGTATTGTAGTATTCGGTCACTGTGGTGGTAATATGTAGTCTGGTCATGGCGTGGTGGTATTTGTTCCTTGTATGTGGTATTATTGGTCACCATGTGGTGGTAATAGGTGACTCAGTCATGGGGCTGTGGTATTTGACCCTTGTATGTGATTTTAAAAATTGAAAAATAAATAAAAATATACCTAAAATTGTATTGTATGTTTTAACAAATGGTCAATAAGTTACAGTAGAGCAGAACCCGGCCAGAGGAGTCTACCTTGTCGGGGCGGATTAAAAAAAATCTTTTGGCCAAAGCAAAAGCTGCTTAGCTATGTATGTGATTTGGTGATGGGAATTGTTAATGTGCGATTTGTGCAGAAGTGGAGTTTTTCCAAGACGTTTCAAAGGGGCCCTGAAAATTTTGCCAGAATGGTGCCCAAAATTCCTAGTGGCAGCCCTGGGTACAAGTGCTATCCGTCAAAACCACAGATGGCACTCGTCCGATTTATATAGTCGTGTGCATGAGCCTTCATACTCATCCATTAATGAGTTTTTCCCAGAATTGAAAGTTATCCCCCATCAAAACAGGTTTTGGATCTTGAGTTCTCTGCTGATGCCATCAGTTCTTTAGACAATTTTTTCAATAGTTGATAACTCTTTAAGATGGGGACTCGAGAGCCTCTTTCTCTACATCTAGTGGCTCATTCTTAGGACCATTGTGAGGTCCTAGTGGTTGGACACACTGCGATCAGTAAGATAGCTGCTATCCAATTACTTATGGGAATAACCGCTATTCAATTGTGTATGGGATAACTGTCTGGGGATATCTCAAAACCCCATCTGCATGATGACATGAATATACAGGTGCTTTTCACTAAATTAGAATATCAATAAAAAGTTAATTTATTTCAGTTCTTCTATACAAAAAATAAAACTCCTATATTATACAGAGTCATTGCAAACAGAGTGATCTATTTCAAGTGTTTATTTCTGTTAATGATGGTGATTATGGCTTATAGCCAATGAAAACCCAAAAGTCATTATCTCAGTAAATTAGAATACTTTATAACACCAGCTTAAAAAATTATTTTAAAAGCCGAAATGTTGGCCTACTGAAATGTATGTTCAGTAAATGCACTCAATACTTGGTCGGGGTCCTTTTCCATCAATTACTGCATCAATTGTTTTTAAACCAGGTATTGGTACTTTTGGGAGTGTGGACAGGTGCCAAGTCCTGCTGGAGAATGAAATTTCCATCTCCAAAATGCTTGTCGGCTGATAGAACCATGAAGTGCTCTAAAATTTCCTGGTAGGTGGCTGCGCTGACTTTGGTCACGATAAAACAGTGAACCTACACCAGCAGATGACATGGCTCCCCAACCCATCACTGACTGTGAAAACTTCACTCTAGACCTCAAGCAGCTTGGATTGTGGCCTCTCCACTCTTCCTCCAGACTCTGGGACCTTGATTTCCAATTGAAATGCAAAATTAACTTTCATCTGAAAACAACACCTTGGACTACTGAGCCACAGTCTAGTTCTTTTTCTCCTTGGCCCAGGTAAGACGTTTCTGGCGTGGTCGTGAGTGGCTTGACACAAGGAATGCAACACTTGTAGCCCATGTCCTGGATACGTCTGTGTGTGGTGGCTCTTGAAGCAATGACTCCAGCAGCCGTGCACTTCTTGTGAATATCCCCCCAAAATTTTTGAATGGCCTTTTCTTAACAATCTTTTCAAGGCTGCGGTTATCCCGGTTGCTTGTGCACCTTTTTCTACCACACTTTTTCCTTCCACTCAACTTTCCATTAATATGGTTGGATACAGCACTCTGTGAGCAGCCAGCTTCTTTAACCCCTTCACCCCCGGAGCTTTTTCCGTTTTTTCGTTTTCGGTTCTTGCTCCCCTCCTTCCCAGAGCCATAACTTTTTTATTTTTCCATCAATATGGCCATGTGAGGGCTTATTTTTTGCGGGACAAGTTGTACTTTTGAATGATACCATTGGTTTTTACCACGCCGTGTAACAGAAAACTGGAAAAAAATTCCAAGGGTGATGAAATTGCAAAAAAAGTACAAACTCACACTTGTTTTTTGTTTGGCTTTTTTGCTAGGTTCACCAAATGCTAAAACTAACCTGCCATTATGATTCTCCAGGTCATTACGAGTTCATAGACACCTAACATGTCTAGGTTATTTTTTATCTAAGTGGTGAAAAAAAATTCCAAACTTTGCTAAAAAAAAAAAAAAAAAATTGCGCGATTTTCCGATACCCGTAGCGTCTCCAATTTTCGTGATCTGAGCTCGGGTGAGGGCTTATTTTTTGTGTGCCAAGCTTGCGTTTTTATTGATACCATTTTGGTGCAGATACATTTTTTTGATCGCCCGTTATTACATTTTAATGCAATGTCGCGGCGACCAAGAAAACGTAATTTTGGCGTTTTGATTTTTTTTCTCGCTACGCCATTTAGCGATCAGGTTAATCCTTTGTTTTTATTGATAGATTGGGCAATTCTGAACGCGGCAATACCAAATATGTGTAGGTTTGATTTTTTTTTTATTGTTTTATTTTGATTGGGGCGAAAGGGGGGTGATTTGAACTTTTATATTTTTGTTATATTTTTAAACACTTTTTTTTTTACATTTTGGCATGCTTCAATAGCCTCCATAGGAGGCTAGAAGCATGCACTACATGATCGCCTCTGCTACATAGAGGTGAAGTACAGATCACCTCTATGTAGCAGAAATGCAGGTGTACTTTGAGCGACGACCACAGGGTAGCGCTCAAAGCAATCGGCCATCAACAACCATAGAGGTCTCAAGGAGACCTCTGGTTGTTATGGCAATGCACCGCTGACCCCCGATCATGTTACGGGGGCCAGCGGTGCGAGTACTTCCGGCCGCGCGGCCGGGAGCGCTAGTTAAATGCCGCTATCAGCGCTTGACTGCGGCATTTAACTAGTTAATGGGCGCGGGCGGATCGCGATTCCGCTCGCGCTCATTGCGCGCACATGTTAGCTGTACAAAACAGCTGACATGTTGCGGCTTTGAGGTGGGTTCACCGCCGGAGCCCACCTCAAAGCGGGGGATCTGCCAGCTGACGTACTATTCCGTCAGCTGGCAGAAAGGGGTTAACAATTATCTTTTGTGGCTTACCCTCCTTGTGGAATGTGTCAATGACTGCCTTCTGGACATCTGTCAAGTTAGCAGTCTTCCACATGATTGTGGAGCCTACTGAAACAGACTAAGGGACCTTTTTAAACGCTTAGGAAGCCTTTGCAGATGTTTTTTGTTAATTCTTCTAATTTACTGAGATAATGACTTTTGGGTTTTCATTGACTGTAAGCCATAATCATCAACATTAACAGAAATAAACACTTGAAATAGATCACTCTGTTTTGTAATGACTCTATATAATATACGAGTTTCACTTTTTGTATTGAAGAGCTTAAATAAATTAACTTTTTGATGATATTTTAATTTAGTGAAAAGCACTTGTGTGTCCTAGCCGGCGGTCAGAAAGTGTGAAGGGGCTAAGGAGTGGAGTTCCCTCCACAAGCCCTGGATGCTGGCAATATTAAATGTGTGTCTAACAGCAGCGGCTCAGGTCCATGCCTAGTTGTTGGCCATTCAGATGTCGTTGTCAATCTCTGACAGTGGTATTTAAATGGAGCGATTGCTGGTGCGTACGCACTCCGGCTTGTCGCGACATGATCATGGGATACCAATTTGGGTACCAAGGCAGCTGGACCAACATTTTTACTCTGTACTGTAATAATGTTGTAATTCAGTGTATAGTACAAATGATCAAACAACCTATAAAAAAAAAACTAAAATGTTTCATTGTTTGTTTTTTTTAATTAAAAACAAATGTTAAAATTGAAGCCATACCTCTCTACACCGTTAAAAATAATGAAAGACCAAATTTTTTTTTTACATTTTTCATCTCCACATCAGTAAAATTCAGATTTATTAAAACATTAACATTCATTAACCCATATAGTAAAATCGTAAAGAGGAAAAAAATCGAAATACTAGAATTACATTATTTTTTTAAAACTTCTCCTCACCACATAAAAAAACAAGCATTGACACAGCCCCATCAATGTCAGTTTGATGTTGGTGTAATCGCACTGACCTAGACGATAATATTTCCAGGTTGTGCTTACTTGAGATGACTGAATATGTTCGGAAAACAATTGCCGAATCCAAATTTGACATATACGTACTATATTTGTGCCAAATTTATGTTTGGTGATCATTTCCGAACATATTAGCTCATCTGTACTGCCATTCACTAAAATGGTGTTCGGCGAATATTGCAAATACGGAGATCATATTATGAACTGAATATTGAAATATTCGCTCATCACTAGTGTTAACTGCACAATAAACGCCATACAAACAAAACCCCCAAAACATAGGTTGCATTGCATTTCTTTACCATTTTATCCCACTTGGAATTTTTTCCCATTATTCAGTGCATTGTATGGCAAAGTGAATCGTGTCCTTCAAAGATATAGTTTGTCCCTCAAAAACAAGCCCTCATGCGTCTATTGATGGAGGAAAAAAAAAAGATATGACTCTTGAAAGAAGCCAAGGAAAAAATGAGAGCGCAAAAACGGAAATTTCTCTTTACATTAATGGGTTAATGAAGAGCCATCAGCTCTTTTGACCTGAGTTTAAGTCAATACCTTTATTCCCCAATACCAATTTAGGAGCGTTTGGGTCATTACTCAGTTATTTATCTTGGATTTCCATGAATAAATTGAGAACTGGACGCTACCGTTTTCTTAGCCAATACTTTAAATCCCTAAATGTTATGACGTAGTTTGGCTGCTTTAGACAATAATTGCATTTATAGGGACCTGCCCCATTAATAAAGAAAGTGGTTATACATAGTTGTCTAATCATATACGGTACTTTAGTAATAACAGAGGAACCATATAATGTACAGGCTGTTGTGAGGGCTGTAACTTATTTCTAGGGTAAATGACAAAAAAGGGGAGGATGAAAGATAAAATGGGCTGACCTCATAAATGGGGATGAGCCGATTCGTGGAAGGTCGGATTCGACCGGACTTTAGTCCAGAGTTGGTTCGGGTACTGGAGCTCAAACCCAATAGAAGTCAATGGGGATCTCTCTCTGGTGATCCAGAATTCTGAGTGCCATCTCTGGCTATAAAGAGTGAAAAAATGATCCCCATGTAAGTAAAAGGTAATTTTATTGAACAATAATAAAAATATAAAGAAACCATATGATGGTACAAGGTAATTTAAGGAAGAGATGACTAGTAATCCAGAGAAATAATGTAACAGCAGCTGTAAGAATTGGTGGCTCTGTATAACCCGGCCCACTAATTGGCAACTTTCTGGGTACACTGTACATTAAGGGTACTGTCACACTATACGATTTACCAACGATCACGACCTGCGATACGACCTGGCCGTGATCGTTGGTAAGTCGTTGTGTGGTCGCTGGGGAGCTGTCACACAGACAGCTCTCCAGCGACCAACGATGCCGAGGTCCCCGGGTAACCAGGGTAAACATCGGGTTACTAAGCGCAGGGCCGCGCTTAGTAACCCGATGTTTACCGTGGTTACCAGCGTAAAAGGAAAAAAAACAAACAGTACATACTTACATTCCGGTGTCTGTCCCCCGGCGTTCTGCTTCTCTCCACTGTGTCTGCGCCAGCCGGAAAGCACAGCGGTGACGTCACCGCGTTACCGCTGTGCTCGCTTTCCGGCCGGCCGGCGCTCACAGTGCAGAGAAGCAGAACGCCGGGGGACAGACACCGGAATGTAAGTATGTACTGTTTGTTTTTTTTTACTTTTACGCTTGTAACCACGGTAAACATCGGGTTACTAAGCGCGGCCCTGCGCTTAGTAACCCGATGTTTACCCTGGTTACAAGCGAAAACATCGCTGGATCGCTGTCACACACAACGATCCAGCGATGACAGCGGGAGATCCAGCGACGAAAGAAAGTTCCAAACGATCTGCTACGACGTACGATTCTCAGCAGGGTCCCTGATCGCTGCTGCGTGTCAGACACAGCGATATCGTACGGATATCGCTGGAACGTCACGGATCGTACCGTCGTAGCGACAAAAGTGCCACTGTGTGACAGTACCCTAAGTGTCTGATCAGTGGACCACCCCACACCCATCACAAGAGAGGCTGTCACCATCACCCACTATCGTTATTGGTTTGCTTATTGTTTCTTTTTTTTTCATTGACAAAATAATATAGTGGATTATTTTCTGAACTTTGTGTCATTGACTTTTAGAAATGCTGTGTGAACAGTTCCTTAGGAACAAGGTGTACAAAAGCTAAATTGTAGTTACTTTTGCCACCAAAATAAAGAAGTACATCTTAATAATATAAGCCTCTGGTTAAAGGATATATGAAGCTTTTTGTGCCAGTGAATGAAAATAAATAAATTTAGTTGTGAAAACCAGTTAAGATGATCAGAGTGGCACAAGGACTGGGCTTCCTGGGGCATCTGTTATGTTGGATACGTTCCCAGGGTACTGTCTGGTGACCTCTACAAAAGTAATATAGCGCCACCCTCCTTTGTATGGATTTACAGCTAAACTTAAACATAATGAATGTAATGAAATGAACAGCACATCACTGCCAAATCCGTTGTGAAATGTATCCAGGCAAGCAAATAAAAGGAGGAAGCGCTAGTATGTAAGAAAAGATTGTCATAGCAGCCAATCAGAGCCCAGCTTTCAGTTCTTAAAGGGAATCTGTCACCCCATTTTTGGCCTATAAGCTGCGGCCACCGCCATAAGGGGCTTATCTATAGCATTCTGTAATGCTGTTGATAAGCCCCCAATGTAACCTGAAAGATAAGAAAAACAGGTTAGATTATACTCACCCAGGGGCGGTCCCGGTTCGGGTCCGATGAGCGTCGTGGTCCGGGTCCAGCGCCTCCCATTTTCATGCGATGACGTCCTCTTCCTTGCTTCCTGTCACAGGTCCTGCGCAGGTGTACTGATTTGCCCTGTTGAGGGCAGCGTAAAGTACTGCAGTGCGCAGGCCCTGGGCCTCTCTGACCTTTCCCGGCGCCTGCGCACTGCAGTACTTTACGCTGCCCTCAACAGGGCATGAAGCAAAGAAGAGGACGTCATCGCATGAAGATGGGAGGCGCCGAACCGGACTGCCCCTGGGTGAGTATAATCTAACTTGTTTTTCTTATCTTTCAGGTTCCATCGAGGGCTTATCTACAGTATTACAGAATGCTGTAGGTAAGCCCTTGATGCCGGTGGCCTTAGCTTATAGGCGAAAAATGGGGTGACCGATTCCCTTTAAACTCCAATGGTAAAATAAAAGCTGAACTGTAATTGGTTGCTATGGACAACAAAGATAGCTTTTCTTTAGACCGTTTTGATGAATCACTCATTACATGTCTGAAATACATGTGATGAAATGTCTGGCTGGTCCAGTCTTCCTTGACATTAACGGTTGATCACTGTGGGATTCAGAACCTTGACGCACAGGAATCAGTTTATTCCCATCACCTTTTGAAAAATGAGTTGCCCTTTATGCGTTCTGCAGACCATCTACAGCAGGAGTGCAAATTCAATCACTTTGCAGTAACTGATTAATGTATAAAGTCTACAAACATTAAAAATAGCCAATATTCCAAAATGTGAAAGTAAAAAGTTAGAGTATCTACTGTATATGCACCCATATGCTTCTCTTCTACTTTTACCCCGGTGTGCGACCCATTTTTTTTTTTTATGATCTGAGCAATAGGTCGGTGGTGGCAAACGACCAATCATTGCTGCTGATAATTATTTGTGTTTTTATTTTTTATCCTTTTGCTCATGGGCTTATGGGCAAAACGCTGATTTCCATTAGTATTTTTTGTCTGATTTCCATCAGTGTTTTTGATCACATTTCCGTCAGTGTTTTTGATCACATTTCCGTCAGTGTTTTTGATCACATTTCCGTCAGTGTTTTTGATCACATTTCCGTCAGTGTTTTTGATCACATTTCCGTCAGTGTTTTTGATCACATTTCCGTCAGTGTTTTTGATCACATTTCTGTCAGTGTTTTTGATCACATTTCCGACAGTGTTTTTGATCACATTTCCATCAGTGTTTTTGATCACATTTCCGTCAGTGTTTTTGATCACATTTCCGTCAGTGTTTTTGATCACATTTCCGACAGTGTTTTTGATCACATTTCCGACAGTGTTTTTGATCACATTTCCGTCAGTGTTTTTGATCACATTTCCGTCAGTGTTTTTGATCACATTTCCATCAGTGTTTTGTCAGTGTGTCAGTTTTTATCATCTGTATTTCATCTTTTATTTCTTGTAAGTAGAAAAAAAAGGGGGTTTTTTTTCAAGCTTCTCCTATCTGTGAAAAATCAACCGCAATCTAGGCTGCAACTAGGATGCCATCCCTCTGCTGTCCTAGTTTTTCATGTACCCGTATACTTAAATGAGTAAGTTTGATGTGTGACTAAGCTAAAAAATGGGCAAGTTATATTTTAGTGTATTTTTTGCTGACATCTGTCCTCTAAAAAAACACAGATATGTGAACAGCCCTATAGACTATAATCAGTCAAAAACATGGATCATACATGAAACACAAACATCAAATGAGGCTTTGTTCCTACGATGAGCTTTTGGTGAGTTTTTGATGTTGTAAATTTTCTGCACGTATTAAGTAAATTAGGTTACTTGTGTTTTTTCATTGTGTGTTTTATCCCTAAAAATGTATGTGTGATTTTTACCTGCGGTTTTCTGCATCTAATGCGAGTTTATGGGAAAAATCTGCACATGAAACTCAGCGAACCCACAAGAGAAATTGACATGTTACAGATGTGTAACACACAGCTCAGATCAGTTTATGCTGAGTAAAAAAGCTTGATGGGCAGGAGATTTCTATAAATCCCATCCGCTTTGCAGGAGCTGTAACACACTGTTTTTGATGCAGGGAAAATAGTGTCAAAAACTCACCGTGAGCACACGGCCTAAGGGCATGTGTACATGTTCAGTATTTGGTCAGTATTTTACCTCAGTATTTGTAATGCAAAACCAGGAGAGGAACAATCAGAGGAAAAGTATAATAGAAACACGTCACCAGCTATGTATTGTTCACTCCTGGTTTTGGCTTGCAAATACTGAGGTAAAAATTTTGGGGAAAAGTATATTAGAATCACGTCACCACTTCTATATTATTCACTCCTGGTTTGGGCTCACAAATACTGAGGTAAAAATCGGGGGTAAAGTGTATTAGAAACACGTCACCACTCATGTATTATTCACTCCTGGTTTGGGCTCACAAATACTGAGGTAAAAATCGGGGAAAAGTATATTAGAATCACGTCACCATTTCTATATTATTCACTCTTGGTTTGGGCTTACAAATACTGAGATAAAAAACTGAGGCAAAATACTGAGGTAAAAAAACTAATATTATGTGCTACCAAAATTTTCACTGTTTTACCACAAATTTACAGAGTTTTGCAATGCTTTTTTTGGTAAAAACAATTGCAAGTTGAAACCGCTATGTGAACGGGCGGCCTAATAAGTGAGTTATTTAAAATCTGATATATTAAGTTAAATTGCTCTATATCAGGATGATTAAATATAGGTTAATTGAATCCTTTTCTGAATCTTATTATAAGCATTACTGAAATCAGTGAATACTTATTGCCATTGTTCCTCCCAGGGTCTCAGTTTTATAGAATACATCCTTGTGCTATAAATCACGTGTTGTGGGTTTGTGAATTCTCACAATTATTTCTTGACTTTCTTCAAGAACCATAGAACATAAAAGCATCAATCGTCATAATCATTTTCTTTGGGTTGCTCCAGTACAAGCACTGTGTCTTGCATCAGATGTAATTGATCTTGAAGCAGTGTAATCACAATTATTCACTTTCTTAATTGGCCTGCCCAAAATCAGAAAATGGAAACCGATCGGCAGCGTTTAGATCAATAGCTTTATAGCAGAGCCTCTGGGGGCTGGGAGATAGTGGTAATGGGCAGATCAATTGACTTTAGATGCCAATCACTGACGATGTGTTTTGCATAACTAATGCAGGTTACCTGTGCTGTCTAAAAATCTGACATTCTATGAAGAGCAGCTAAATAATGACATGATTTATTCTTGTTTTTAAAGGACACCTCCAACTGGATATGTTTAGTTATTTAGGTCCACAATTATGTTCTGATTAGATTTTCACTATATCTGAGAAACGTTGCTTTTTAAGATCTAGAAACCAATTCCTCTTGTATCTTTCACCCAGACATATAATTAAATAACATTTTAAGTACCGTATTTACATCCCATCCATTCATAACTGTAGATGGTCATCTCCTTTATTTGTGGTTGCAAAAATATAGAATTTTTTTTTGATTATTGTATATTGAGGCATCGTGTCTACATCTGATTGTTAATAACTTGAATAACGAAAGTGCAACTTTCTTTAGTTTATAAATAATTGGCCATTATGGGTCTTACTTTTCCTAATTTGCTTAATACTGCTGCTTGCTGAATCCATCTCTAATAGTACAGGTGCTGAGACAGATTGATTGGGATGGGCTGTGTCCTGATCCATAACACTGGTGAATAAGGCCTTAAATTATTGACATTTAGCCAACTTTAATCTAATATTTTGGGGGATTTAAGGGGAATCTGTCAGTAGGATCAGTCCTCCTAAGCCGTTTATACGGGCATGCAGGTCATAGGAAGCTGAATAAAATGACGCCTTGATATCTGAGAGCCAATGTCTTATTCCAGAGAAATCCTCGTTTTTTCTTAATATGTAATCAGCTGCTAAGATCTATGGGCCGGACATAGATATGCCTGAGAATCTGCTTCAAGAGATTATTTTAACTGAAAAGGGATGTTACCAGTGGGCGACATGTAATGACTGACAACCTGCTCTCTTGATCTACATGAATCACACAGAGAGCTGATACATCTGCTAACGTGTTTGTTATGAGACAGTGTTCAGTTCTATTGTTCTGTTAGGCTGGGTTCACATTACGTTATAGGCATAACGCGGTGTAACGCAGTCCGTTAACGCCGCCATTAAGCCCTATGTCGGACGCATCGCTAGTGCACACCCAAAATGGGCGTGCGCTAGCGATGTGCCGTCATTGAGTGAGGGACCCTGGGACGCGGGCTGCAGCGTTTCCGGGTCTGTCACCGCTAGTGCAGATAGAGCATCTGCTAGCTCTATCTGCGCTAGCGCGATGGCATGTCAGCACTTGCGTTAACGCATGTGTTGAACGGGCTGCTTTAACGCAATGTGAACTTAGCCTTACATGTCTCACACCGATAACGTACTCTTTCATGTAAATAAAGCTCTGGAGGCAGATTTGTGTCCGGCCCATAGATCTTAACAGCTTGTTTACATATTGAGAAAAAGGTGACTTTCTTTATAGTAAGGCATAAGAAAGCAAGTATTAAAACAACAAAAACTGGGCACTCAGCTGAAAAAAAAATTGTGAGACTACTTAAACACAAGGAACATTATATAATATAAGCCCATGCTTAAGTTAGAGTTTAGCGCTCTGAAACAGAAAAATGGAGCTCTCATTCATATAACAAGATGTATATGATAAAACTAATCTGGATAGATTTGTGGACCCAAGAACTAGTTGTTGATCATATTGGAACACTTAAAATGATTGAAGATTGGCTATCGTTTTTGTGCTGTGTGATTTTAACAAGGACTACCTTAAACAGGACTTGTTTATTTATGTGCAAGAAGCAAACAAGTCCTGTTTAATCACAGGCATGGCATGAGAAAATAATCACAGATCTGCACTTTCCCCATAGTATAACATTTGTCAGTGTCATCTGATAAAACATCAGATAGCACTCGGCCATGTTGAACGCCAGTGGGAGCGAGCTCTTTAACTTTCTGTGGGATAGCCACCATGTCTCAAAAAATGCAGCACAAAGTTGAGAATGCTTGGGACTTTATCATAATTGTAACACTATTCTTTAAAATTGAACTCAGTCCTTCTTTTTCTTTCACTGCACTCCCACCTTATAGTCTGCCATACTCTACTCTCTCTCTCTACTCCCTCTCTATCTATCTCACCGCAGACTGCCCCCCCCTATTTTCTTTTCTTCAGACACCATCTTGATTCCTTTCCTAGATCTCGTCCTGTGATTTCTTTGCTTTGCAATCAGTCCTGTGATTCATTGGCAGATCATCACATGGGCAGCTAGACCATCTCTGCCTTGCTGTACCCTTCTCTCCTCTATAGTCTCCTAAATTATCGAATATGGGAGCTGCATGGTCATTATCTACATTATAACTGTGAGACAGGAGCTGTGTAATTATACTCTGCATCAGTGATAGTTTTTTGTCACTCTTCCACTGGTGAATTTAAGTGGTAGTCAAAGCAATTTCATTATACAAAAACTACTGGTAACTGAGAGGATGACCCTCTTAGAATAACATATATTTACTATAAGGCTCATCTCATGCTCATTAATAGGGGCTTTGTGGGGTGATGCATGACCATATCATGGGTCATGACTAGGAACTGTATGCTTTGAGGGTCAGTTTTTTAAAATGTGTGTATACCTGATATATATATATATATATATATATATATATATATATATATATATATATATATATATGATGAATGGTTTGTTGAATTTTTTGCATACATTTGTTAGTGCTGCCTCTTGCGTGTATGTAACTGTTTTCATTTGCGGCTCATATAATTGACTTTACATACATGTATCAGCACTTCAGAGATTATGGTGTGATGCCCACTCGAATTGTATTTTAGACTTCAGGGTTTTCCGCTACTCTAACGACCACTTCTGAATCACCTTGTTTCCCCCCAGTAAAATAGCTGCAGTTGTGTGAAAAGGTGTTTGCCCCTTCCTGATTTCCTATTCTTTTGCATAGTCGTCACACTAATGTTTCACATTACCAAACAAATTTAAATATTAGACAAAGATAATACAAGTAATCACAAAATGCTGTTTTTAAATGAAGGTCTTTATTAAGTGAAAAAGAAATCCAAACCTAAAAGGCCCTGTGTGAAAAAGTGTTTGCTCCCCTAAACCTAACAACTGGTTGGGTCACCCTTAACAGGAACAACTGCAGTCAAGCGTTTGCGATAGCTGCAATGAGTCTTTTACAACGTTCTGAAGGCATTTTGGCCCACCCATCTTTGCAGAATTGTTGTAATTCAGCCATAAAGCAGCAAGCATGAACCACCTACTTAAGGTCATGCCACAACATCTCAATCTTACTAAGGTCAGGACTTTGACTAAGCCACTCCAAAGTCTTAATTTTGTTTTTCTTAAGCCATTCAGAGGTGGACTTGCTGGTGTGTTTTGGATCATTGTTCTGCTGCATAACCTAAGTGCACTTCAGCTTGAGGTCACGAACAGATGGCTGGACATTCTCCTTCTGCATTTTTTGGTAGACAGCAGAATTCATGGTTCCATTTACTACAGTAAGTCTTCTAGATGCTAAAGCAGCAAATCAGCCCCAGACCATCACACTACCGCCACCATATTTTACTGTTGGTATTGTGTTCTTTTTCTGAAATGCTGTGTTACTTCTACGCCAGATGTAATGGGACATACACCTTCCAAAAAGTTCATCTTTTGTCCCAAAAGCCTTGGGGATCATCAAGTTGCTTTCTGGTGAAACTGAGACAAGCCTTTATGTTCTTATTTTTCCACAGTGGTTTTCGTCTTGGAACTCTGCCATGCAGGCAGGAACTTTGCCCAGTCTTTCTTATGGTCGAGTCATGAACACTAGTTATTTAGATGATAATGTGGGGTCTTTGTGACCTCTTGCATGGGTTGTTGCTGTGCCACTCCTGGAAAGGTTCACCACTGTTTCATGTTTTCGACATGCCATTTGTGGATAATGGCTCTGACTGTGGTTCACTGGAATCCCAAAGCTTTACAAATGGCTTTATAACCTTTTCCAGATCAATCTCATGTACTTTGTTTCTCATTTGTTCCAGAATTTCTTTGAATTGCGGCATGATGCCTAGCGATTTTTGAGTACCATTAATTTCTTGATTGAGAACAGGTGTTGCAGTAATCAGGCCTGCGTGTGGCTAGGGAATTTGAACTCTGATTCCCAAACGTGATAAACTACAGTTAATTTAGGTTTTAGGGATCTGAGGGGGGATCACTTTTTCACACAGGGCTCTGTTTGGATTTCTTTTTACCTTAATAATAAATGCCTTAATTTAAAAACTGCATTTAATGTTTACTTGTGTTGTCTTTGTCTAATATTTAAGTTTGTTTGGTAATCTGAAAGTGTGACAATTGTGTAAAAGAATAGGAAATCAGGATGAGAGTAAACCCTGTTTCACACAACTGTATACTCCGCTCCGGTGCATCTCTCACTTAATCTGGATGTATGTGATTTGTCCTAAGATTGGGAGAGTGAAGGGAGAGTTGACTGGCTGCAGGGATCTCGTGACATAACGGTGTCATGCAATTCCTGGGAGAGTCAGTTTTGACATCTCTGGAATGTTATTTTACTGGGAGGACACAGGTATTGACAAGGGATTGTCCAAGTAATGGCCAGCCCATTGAAGGGAACATGAAGTCATATACGGTATATCTCCAGGGGTAATGATCATGAGGTTACATATCCTAACAGAGGAGAAGGAATCCATGCATTTTCAGATGGAAAGGATTAACTGAGTTAGATACCAGCTGAATTATATATATTGTTGGACAAAAGGCTTTGATTGAGAAAAGGAAAACCTATAATGTTACTTTATCCTATTTGAATGGAAGTTATATACATCATTAACACAGCCAATACTTTTTGTCTCCATCTTAAAAATCTTATCCCCATCAATAACCTATTGTAAATATTCTTTTAAATATCATGAACATTAATCAATTGATTTTCTATTACAAGTAATTATATTTCTATTATTTTAATGGGACCAAAAGGGCTATCCATAATCAATACTGACTGACCCTAATCTGGGAATCATTTATTTCTGTGCTATATACTTTACAAGGGAAGTTACTATATGGTAGTGTTTAATCATTTGTGTTGACATATATTGTTTATAGAAGACTGCCAATATAGATCAGCGTCTAATATAACTGAAAAGAAGCTAGATTTAGTAAAATTCCCCTCATTTGGTAATTAATCATTCTTGTAATTCAATCCTTTGTTTCCAACATTGCATTTCAGGAAATCTTCTGCTTGAATGTTATTAGTTAGTATCATATTTTCAGTACTCTACTTGGAGGTTTCTGACCATAAATATTCAGAAGGTGAAGCAAGTGTTATGCTGTGTGCACACGTTCAGGATTTTTCACGTTTTTTTTCACTATAAAAACGTGAAAAAAAAGCATACATTAAGCATCCTATTATTAGAATGCAATCCACATTTTTTGTGCACATGTTGCGTTTTTTTCCACGGCGGAATCGCATTCCGGAAAAAAAACGCAGCATGTTCATTCTTTGTGCGGAATCGCGGGGATTCCGCACACATAGGAATTACTTTCCGCATGTGGCTATGCCCACCATGCGGGAAGTAAGCGGATCATCTTCGTATGGTACCCAGGGTGGAGGAGAGGAGACTCTCCTCCAGGCCCTGGGAACCATATACCCGTTAAAAAAAAAAAAAAAAAGAATTACAATAAAAAATCATGATAATCTCACCTTCTGGCGGCCCCCGCTCCTCGCGATGCTTCCGTTCCCAGGGATGCTTTGCGACAATGACCTGTGATGACATAGCGGTCTCGTGAGACCGCTACATCACCTGGGGTCATTGCCGCGAGGCACTATTGGGAACGGGAGCATCGCGAGGAGCGGGAAGGCTGCAGGGGACGCCGGAAGGTGAGCATATCACGATTTATTTTTTTATTATTATTTTTAACATTCTTTCTTTTTACTATTGATGTTGCATAGGCAGCATCAATAGTAAAAAGTTGGTCACACTTGTCAAACACTATGTTTGACAAGTGTGACCAACCTTAGTGTTTGACAAGTGTGACCAACCTGTCAATCAGTTTTTCAAGCAATGATACAGATCGCTTGGAAAACGATAGCATTCTGGAAGCTAATTTCGCTTGTAAAATGCTAGTGTTTAGCGGGAAAACGTATGCCTATTCCGCATGCGTTTTACCCACGGCACAGTTGTGGAATTGCCGCTAAAACTTACACAGCAATTCCGGACGTGTGCACATAGCCTCAAACATGTCACCAATTTTTTAAATAAATATCTTTCTAAAGGTGCTATTGTCATGAAATTCTCAGCAGATGTCGTAACAACCCATCCAATCCACACAGGCAAAGAAATCATTTGTCCATAAATTTAAGTTATGTGTAATAATATTGAGAGATTACACAGAGAAAAAGTATTAAATACACTCACTTAAATTTATTTAATACTTCGTACAAAAGCCTTTGTTAGCTTTAATATGCCTCCTGTAGGGAGAAACTAGTTGCATGCATTGCTCAGGTGTGTTTTTGGCTCATTCTTCCACACAAACACTTAGCAAATCCTGAAGGTTACGTGGCTCCTTCTATGAACTCTGAGCTTTAGTTCCTTCCATACTTTTTCTGGTGGATTCAGGTCAGGTTTTTGACTGGGCCATTATAGCAGCTCATTTTCTTTCTCTGAAACCAATTGAGTTTCCTTGGTTGTGTGTTTGTGATCATTGTCTTACTGAAATGTCCACCCTCGTTTCATTGTCATCATCTTGGTAAATGGCAGCAGATTTTTATCAAGAAAGTCTCGATACATTTGTCCAATCATCTTTCCTTCAATTACATGAAGTTTGCCAGTGCTGTGTGCTGAAAACAGCCCCACACCATCATGTTACCACGTCCAAACTTGATGATACGAGGGGGTGATATGCAGTACCTTTTGGCTTCCAGACATGATGTGTGTGTAATGGCATCCAAAGAGTTCAATTTTGGTATCCTCTAGCCAGGCTATATTTTCCCAGTATTTCACAAGCTTGTCTAAATGTTAATGAGCAAACTGCAGACGTGCTTGAACATGCTTTTTGGCTTATTTTTTTTCTTGTGTGGTAAGCGTGCATACAGGCCATAGGGGCTGAGTGCATTACTTATAGTTTTTTGTTTTTTTTTAAACAATTGTACCTACTGATTCCAGGTCTCTCTGTAGAGACCACAGATGACCATTGGCTCTTGGACAGCTCTTATGATTTGTTTGCTATTTCTGAAATCTTGCAGAGAGCACCTGCTCATGGGTTTAGAGGGTTCATAGGTTTATGTGGAAACCCATGATGTTAATCAATAATCAAAACTTGTAGAAAGAACATTGAAAATGATGTTGGCTATTGTGTAAATTACATGAAGAGAGTCATGTGGACATTGCCAAGATGTAGAAGAGTCAGGTTCCTTATGTCCTTTAAAGCTACTTAGGTGACATAGGTGATGTTTACATAGCAGATACATAGTGGACAACTACTTTGGACAAGCCTTATTTGGTTGAAGTGTCCTAAGAAAACCTACCAGTAATTGTTCTGATTCCCTGCAGCACTTTTACAGGGGAAATAGGCTTACACACCCAATGGATCCTGAAAAGAAAGAACACCCCCTAATTCTAATGCAGGACAAAATATGTCCTATAGAAAGAGTTGCTGTTTAATCACAGTCTCAACTTTGAAGAGGATCCTGAAAAGAAAGAACACCCCCCTAATAATTCAAAAGTTCCTAGTAGAGGGCAGGATATTTTTAAAATTAGACAACCTGTTTAATAGATACACATTTATGTTGTTTTTCTTCTTTCTGAAGCACAAAAGAAGATAAGTTTTCTGTTGGGATACAGCCACCACCCGGAGAACTTCTCTTACCAGTAACGATGTCAGAAACAGACTTTAAGAGAGAGCAGGGTAAGTAAAGCTAAGTATTTACATATAGATTCTCAGGTTGATGGTATGTTTTCTGTTTGTAATAAACCTGTGCAAAAGTTTCTGTATTGATGCCATTTACTGTTCACATGATCATTTCTTTATCTTATTGTCTACAGTTTTATTTGAAAGTTTTCACCCTCCCAATGCAACATGAACTCTAGGGTCAAAAAATGCCCAAAGTTTCTTCCCCTTCCTATTAATTCATACTCTTTAGGAGAGAGGTTTGGTGGAAGCCTTCCTTAAGTTGCATTGTCTGTGAAAAGGTCCTCCAGACCAGATGTAGCCGACAGACACATTGTACATATCCCACCAGCATTGAATAGCAAAAAACATTGCGATGAAATTGCATAATGGTTCAGTACTCTTTTCTCAAGGTCCGTTTACACTAGATAATTTAACAGCGTTAGACGACTTCCGATCGGTAAATATTTACCTTCTGGTATTTAACAGGCTGATTACACAGACACCGCGATCTTCAGATGCGCACAGAACGATACGTAATAGGTTGTTCTGTACGCCTAAGCTGCCATTGTTCTCAGCCGCACAGGTCCTCTTAACACAAGATACAGCGTCCGAGAACAATGATCTTTTGGACTTTAACACTGAAAAATTATGAACGAGCTGTCCTAGGAACCCTTGTTTCACTATAATTGGGCTGTCTAAACAGGCTGCTCGATGAGCGAGCGTTCTCAATAATCTTGAGTGTAAATGGATTTTAACTCTGCATCAAGAAGATACCGATTTAACCATATACATTGACTTGGTCTCTCTTCCTTTACGTATCAGACATGTGTCTGTGTAAATGGGCTGCTTCTTCTTCAGTGTCGGAGTAATCTTACATCACATTAGGATTTTTCTGTATGTGGGCCGTGGAACTGTTGTCTTGTATTACTGATGTACATTGTCATCTCTCTTGATGTTTTTACTTTCCGCTGGCTAAAGCCTTCATTGCTGCTTAACTGCTTCTCTGCAAATAAAGGTGAGTAATGCCTTTTCCAATTTCTGAGAGCATAGCTGCTGAATGATGTCATGGAGAGTAGTGTGTCTGCTTCACAGCGCCCCGGGACAGAGTGCAAGATGACTTAAAGGTCCATGTTGGCTAAAGATGCACCGATCAGTAATATTTAAAGGGAATCTGCCACTATATTTAACCTTTCTAAACTATTAACATGGCCATACAGGTTATAGACTGCTGAGGGGTTTGATGCCTGTATGTCTCATATTAGATGTCTTGTTGTGGATAAATCTTCTTTTATCACTATATGTAAATGACCTCTCCCAGGCTATGGGGAGGGCGCTGCCTGGAAGATAACTCTGCCTCTGCACTTCATCTCGCTTCCCATCAGCATCACTCTTTCCCTGTGATGTTGGGTGCATGCCAGGAAATCTTGCACTTACACTTGCCTCTAAGAACAGAGATCGAAGATGGCTAAATCTTGGCAGTTTAACCACTTGTTAATGTCTCCACATAGCCTCACTATATACAGTGTTAGCCCCCACATAGCCTCACTATATACAGTGTTAGCCCCCACATAGTCTCCCTATTTGAGGCATGGGCCCCCACATAACCTCCCTCTATGCAGCGTGAACCCCCACATAGCCTCACTCTATGCAGCGTGAGCCCCCACATAGCCTTTCTATATGCAATGTGAACCTCCACATAGCCCCTGATATGCAGTGTATGCCCTACATAGCCCCCTATATACAGCATGTGTCCCACATAGCCTCTTATATACATACAAATCTCCCATACACATAAAAAACAACACATACTCTCCTCCGTCTCGTTCCCAAGAAGCTTTGCCTTTGCTCTCTCCGGTGCACTGACTCTCCGAAGTGCACAGCTGACGCAATGAAATTACCTCATCGCGTCTGCTGCCTCACACACTGGTGGAAGATGGAGCCGGCGGCCCCTCCTCCACCAATGTATTCACCGCTGTCTGCATCCTGAGGGTGTGGAGACTAGTGACAACGAGTGGTGGCAGTTGGATGGCAGGCATACTAAGGGCATGGTGTGGCTCATGCGTTACTGTGTCAGCCCTTCATTGGTCTCTGTCCATTGGCCGCACTGGAGCAGCCAGAGGGCCGGGTATGCCCCGCGGGCCGCACTTTGCCCAGCTGTGCTCTAAAGTGAGCACCAAAATGAAGGGATAAAAAGCAAAAACCCAAACTCACAGTTTTCTGTTCACTTCACATCCCAAAAGAATGGAATTAAGAGTTCAGAAAGTCGTTTGAACCTCCAAAATCGTACTAATAAAAACTACATCTCATTCTGCAAAAAAAAAAAAACAACCTTCATACAAAACTAGTGAGCCAAGAATAAAGTTATGGCTCTCAGAATAATAAAGCACCATAATACTACTGATCTGTAGAACAAACGTAGCATGGAATTTTTTAATGCAAGGTGAATTCAGAAAAACAAAACAGCTGAGTTTTTGGGTTTGTTGTTTTGCTTTTTTCAAATTCTCCCCCATTTGGAATTTTTCCTGATTTTTTTTTTTCAGTCCACTATATGGCAAAGTGAATAGTGTCATTCAAAACTACAACTCGTCTTGCAAAAAAAATACCTGTGATATGGCTACATTGACAGATAAATAATAAAAAAAAATTATTGCTCTTGCAAGGCGAGAGAAAATGAAAAATGTCTGTGTCTTCAGTTTTGTGCCGTTAGCACACTATTAATACGGTAAATCTGCAGTATGGTCATTTTTTTTAATGTTTGGTGCATATGCTGGGAAATTCCCTCAACATACTTTTACTTTGTACTTATCGTTTACGTGGCTGTGATAATTAATCATGGCTTCTCTGTGATGACCCAGGTTACTACATAGATGGTGGATACCTGATCGCATTGAATTAGGCATGGCCAGCTGACAAATAGTGGCTCTATACACTAGGCCTCATTCATGGAATTCTCTTATCCTTGATGTGGTCTTTTGTCATCGGTTTTAACTTTTGTGGGTGTAAATTTTGCAGTAGTAATGGGGATGTATTAAACATTTTTTTTATGTCACTTTAAGACTATTCTCTTTAAATGGAATCTGTCAGTAGGATCAACCCCCTCCTCCCCTAAACCATCTATATAGGCATGGAGGCCATAGGAAGCTGAATAAAATAATACTTTGATAGCAGCGTTCTGATGTCTTATTCAAGTAAGCAAGCTGTTCAGATCTATGGGCCAGATATAGATCTCCCTAGGAATCTGCCTCCAGAGATTAGGACTTGTGTACAATACCTCTGGAGTGTTGGACAGCTTTCCTAGCGGGTATGCAGCCACTACTTCCCCCCACCACCACCTCTTATTATACAACACCGATTCAGTATGATTTTGTGACTATTTTTTTTTTTAATCATTCTTGATTTACCTTTTATTATACAGTCTGTGCAGTAGTTTACTTTCCTCACTTTATGCCAAGCCAATTGTATATATGTGACGCGCACACACACATATATAGAAAAAATTATGTGCATTTGTGTTTGGGAAGTCGGGAAAGACCTAATGCTTGTACAACCGCTATTTCATTTGTTCGGCGCATTGATATTTTCTTTATGATTCATGTACCATTGTAAGCAACATCTAGTAATTTTGACAAATGCCTTGTTGTGACTTTATAACTGGGATCTACAAATTGGCATAAGACTTTTTAAAACTTTATTTCTTGCTTATTTTGCTTAAATTGGAAAAATAATGTGCAATAAGCGTTTTGCGAATTGTGGCGAGGTCGTGTTTTCACACAGCGCCGTCTTCCTACGCTAGCAGCGCCGTGCCTGGCCTCCAATTATTCCCATGTAATTTTACTTGCAAAATTTTTTGTTGATGCCGATTCTGTTCTCCTTTTTTTTTTTTTGGAAAGACATCAGATGAAAGTTAGAGGTAAGGTGTTTACTTTGCCTTATTAAGATTTATGAATCTATCTACTAAATCCCTAGCAAGCAAGATGCTAATTCCTAACAAGTCGGACATTTACTATTTTCTGGCCCCTTAACTACCTCTAGCAATCATATTTGATGCCCCTTAATTAAACTGGCTTTTTCCCCCCCTTCCCAGGTTCTTTTCCACCTCAGCAATCGAGACAATACATTTGCTTACCATGCTGCTCTCCTAAGTGTTCTTTTGCATGTAAATTAATCTTAATTCAGTTTACACTGTCATGCTGAGTGGTACAAATTGCCTATAACAATAAAACAGCACGAGTTAAAATGGGAGGGGGCTGGGCAGGCGGATTGGATGTGTGCCTTGCCTGATAGGATGTTAGTTTTCTTTATGCCAATACATTAACTGGCAATAATGAATCTTCTCTTCTGAAAAGCATGGTAGAGTTGATTTTTTATTTTTTTTATTTTACTTCAGTGGGGCAGTCCCTTGTATTTCATAGGAGAAGTTGGACAAAGCATTAATGACAGGAGTGTTGAGGTTAAATATGAAGCCATGTATCCACTTGTATGAATGCTATCCATCTTTCCATTTGCAGAAGCTTGGTTAAAAAAAAAAATGTCCTAGCTTTGTACAAAATTTCATTTAATTACAGGTTGCAGGAAACGGGCTTTTAACATAAACATAGTTGCATTCATTTACTAAGCATTTGCTCTTCAATATAGCCTAATGGAGAAGGTTTAAGTCCTAAATGAGTGTACTCTTCCGCTGGCAGTGTTAGGTCAGCCTGTGCTCTCCGCTTAAAAGCTACTCTATGCTGCCTCCGTTTTTTTTCTTTCTCTGGACTTTCTTTTTTTTTTTTCTTTCTTAAACGGCGGTCTTTAAAAATGTTTTAAAGAATATTTCCTTATTACAGCCGTCCCAAGTCCATTGTTGCCAAAGTGCGCTTGTAGACCTCAAATTCAACATTTTGGAAGCCAATGGAAACTGTATCAAAATTGTAACCAAAAGTATAGAAAATATAAAAATATATAGCATACAAACTAAAGTTTAACATTTCAAATATGTTTCATTGATTTGCAAATACTGTGCTCAGGTGCGATTTGTTTCCACAGCTATCGGTTTTGGTTAGTTCTCTTTTAGCTCCCTACTTGACAGTTCCAGTTGGCATGACCAAAAAATATGATCACTGAAGATATTATTTATTATTATTATTAGTGATGAGTGAATATACTCGTTACTCGAGATTTCCCGAGCACGCTCGGGGGTCCTCCGAGTATTTTTTAGTACTCGGAGATTTAGTTTACTTCGCCGCAGCTGAATGATTTACATCTGTTAGCCAGCTTGATTACATTGTGGGGATTCCCTAGCAACCAGGCAACCCCCACATGTACTTATGCTGGCTAACAGATGTAAATCATTCAGCTGCGGCGATGAAAACTAAATCTCCGAGCACTAAAAAATACTCGGGAGGACCCCCGAGCATGTTCTGGAAATCTCGAGTAATGAGTATATTCGCTCATCACTAATTATTATTCAATATTTTTTGTGAAGTATAAGGGTACATGAAGTCATACATTAATTTGTGTGTAGGACTGGCTCATTGGCTGTTGTGAGGCCAAAAGGGACATTTTTTGTGAATTTAGTTACAATAGTTACTCCCTAATTAGTGCTTATATTGACTACTCTTGTATTGTACCAAGTCATTGACACTGTGGAAGGGAAATAAAGAATACAAATACAAATGTCTGCAAGCAGCAGACATTACAAGTGCACATGATTAATAATTCTGTTATTATTAGTACAATTATTAATATTATATGAGTTGTTGAGGGAAAGGGGTGTCATTTTCCATTGAATGCTATAGGTATTCACCTGACATGTAATGGTACTAGTTTAGTAAACAGTAACTCAGAGGCAGCACACAGAAAAAATTTGAGTTCCGCCGGCTCCATTATACAAAACCATAGGGACTCGATGCACCAAATACGGGGTCCGTTGAGGCATCTTTCCTTTATGGATGCTTAAAAAAATCATTTGAACTTGTTGGAGAAATTAACCTCTGCAGCAAGCTAATGTCTTGAATTTTCAATATGGAAACTTAATTGGACCAATGACTTCATCTTACATTTTCTGATTTTCAGTTGTCTGTGAGCTAGTGAGTAGAATCTAGCTTCTATGATTCCTCCCATACAGAGTACACACAGACATGGGAGATTCCTGCTCTCCTGGCTCTTTAGCATATGTTTAGAAGCAGCATATAGGACATTATCGGTAATGAGCATTGTAGCTGTGAATCCAGCTCTTTAGTTTAATAAACACTTACTGGAAAACTGTTGCACAGGTTTGTGTGTGACTCTGCATCTTTCACATTTATAGCAATCAACCAAAAAAACCGGAGCGGCACTGACTCTCCTGAGGAGGTGACTCCTAGACTGCAACTTCGGTGCCTTAATGGTAACAGCGGACTATACAGCCCTAGAATCTAGATTTCGGGTGCTCCTCAGAAAAAAGCGACATCCATCTGTGCATCCAAATATGAGAAAAATGAGGGCACTCACCAATCTTCACTAGAGTCAATCCTTTATTGGTAACACTTCCAGATAAAACTCATGGCCGGGGACGACGGAGCCGAAGCTCGTGTGAGCAGGGGAGAACAAAGACGACGGCCGTTTCGCGCTGTGCCTGCGCTTCTACCCGTATTAAGGCATTAGAAATTGTCACAGGATCGCTCACCTAAGGAAATCCTGAAAACCTGATCAGTTTGGAGCCATGAAGAGGGGTTTGGGAAACACTGATTTAAGGGAATCTGTTGTGAATTTGCTTTTTGCTCCCTCTAGTGGTTACTAGTTTTTTGACTCTGGTTTTTCTGTCTTTCCTTTTATCCGCACCTGGGTCGTTAGTTAGGGGTGTTGCTATATAAGCTCCCTGGACCTTCAGTTCAATGCCTGGCAACGTAGTTATCAGAGCTAGTCTGCTGTGCTCTTGTCTACTGATCCTGGTTCCAGTTATATCAGCTAAGTCTGCCTTTTGCTTTTTGCTATTTGTTTTGGTTTTGTATTTTTGTCCAGCTTGTTCCAAATCTATATCCTGACCTTTGCTGGAAGCTCTAGGGGGCTGGTGTTCTCCCCCCGGACCGTTAGACGGTTCGGGGGTTCTTGAATTTCCAGTGTGGATTTTGATAGGGTTTTTGTTGACCATATAAGTTACCTTTCTTTATTCTGCTATCAGTAAGCGGGCCTCTCTGTGCTAAACCTGGTTCATTTTTGTGTTTGTCATTTCCTCTTACCTCACCGTCATTATTTGTGGGGGGCTTCTATCCAGCTTTGGGGTCCCCTTCTCTGGAGGCAAGAAAGGTCTTTGTTTTCCTCTACTAGGGGTAGCTAGATTCTCCGGCTGGCGCGTGTCATCTAGAATCAACGTAGGAATGATCCCCGGCTACTTCTAGTGTTGGCGTTAGGAGTAGATATATGGTCAACCCAGTTACCACTGCCCTATGAGCTGGATTTTTGTATTCTGCAGACTTCCACGTTCCTCTGAGACCCTCGCCATTGGGGTCATAACAGTTTGCCAGGCCAGTATTAAATGTTTAATGCATTGCAGAAGAGGGATTATAAGAAAGAAGATTCTGAGTTTTTTTTTTTCTCTCCTTCCCCTTTACCTCAGAGTGGCTATGCTTGCTGCAGACATGAATGTCCAGACCTTGATTACAAGTGTGGACCAGCTGGCTACTCGTGTGCAGGGCATACAAGACTATGTTATCAGAAATCCTAGGTCAGAACCTAAAATACCGATTCCTGAACTGTTTTCCGGAGACAGGTTTAAGTTTAGGAATTTCGTGAATAATTGTAAATTGTTTTTGTCCCTGAGACCCTGTTCATCAGGAGATTCTGCTCAGCAAGTAAAGATTGTTATTTCGTTCTTACGGGGCGACCCTCAGGATTGGGCTTTTTCGCTGGCGCCAGGAGATCCGGCATTGGCTGATATTGATGCGTTTTTTCTGGCGCTCGGTTTACTTTATGAGGAACCCAATCTTGAGATTCAGGCAGAAAAGGCCTTGCTGTCTATGTCTCAGGGGCAGGACGAGGCTGACGTGTATTGCCAAAAATTTCGGAAATGGTCCGTGCTGACACATTGGAACGAGTGTGCACTGGCCGCTAATTTTAGAAATGGCCTTTCTGAAGCCATTAAGAATGTTATGGTGGGTTTTCCCATTCCCACAGGTCTGAATGATACTATGGCACTGGCTATTCAAATTGACCGGCGGTTGCGGGAGCGCAAAACCGCAAATTCCCTCATGGTGTTGTCTGAACAGACACCTAATTCGGTGCAATGTGATAGAAAAACCGCAAATTCCCTCATGGTGTTGTCTGAACAGACACCTGATTTAATGCAATGTGATAGAATCCTGACTAGAAATGAGCGGAAAATTCATAGACGCCGGAATGGCTTGTGCTACTACTGTGGTGATTCTACACATGTTATCTCAGCATGCTCTAAACGTATAGCTAAGGTTGTTAGTCCTGTCACCGTTGGTAATTTGCAACCTAAATTTATTCTGTCTGTAACTTTGATTTGCTCACTGTCATCTTATCCTGTCATGGCGTTTGTAGATTCAGGTGCTGCCCTGAGTCTCATGGATCTCTCATTTGCTAAGCGCTGTGGATTTACTCTTGAACCATTAGAAAATCCTATTCCTCTTAGGGGTATTGATGCTACACCATTGGCAGCAAATAAACCGCAGTATTGGACTCAGGTTACCATGTGCATGACTCCTGAACACCGCGAGGTGATACGTTTCCTGGTTTTACATAAAATGCATGATTTGGTCGTTTTAGGGCTGCCATGGTTACAGACCCATAATCCAGTCCTGGACTGGAAGGCTATGTCAGTCTCAAGTTGGGGCTGTCGTGGTATTCATGAGGATTCCCTGCCTGTGTCTATTGCTTCTTCTACGCCTTCGGAAGTTCCGGAGTATTTGTCTGATTATCAGGATGTCTTCAGTGAGTCTGAGTCCAGTGCACTGCCTCCTCATAGGGACTGTGACTGTGCTATAGATTTGATCCCAGGCAGTAAATTTCCTAAGGGAAGACTGTTTAATCTGTCGGTACCTGAACATACCGCTATGCGTTCATATATCAAGGAGTCTCTGGAAAAAGGACATATTCGTCCGTCTTCTTCCCCTCTTGGTGCGGGATTCTTTTTTGTGGCAAAAAAGGACGGATCTTTGAGACCTTGTATTGATTATCGGCTTTTAAATAAGATCACTGTCAAATTTCAGTATCCTTTACCGCTGTTGTCTGACTTGTTTGCCCGGATTAAGGGTGCCAAGTGGTTCACCAAGATAGACCTTCGTGGTGCGTACAACCTTGTGCGCATTAAGCAAGGTGATGAATGGAAAACCGCATTCAATACGCCCGAAGGTCATTTTGAGTACTTGGTGATGCCTTTTGGGCTCTCCAATGCGCCTTCAGTTTTTCAGTCCTTTATGCATGACATTTTCCGGAAGTATCTGGATAAATTTTTGATTGTTTATCTGGATGATATTTTGGTTTTTTCTGATAATTGGGATTCGCATGTGGAGCAGGTCAGGTTGGTCTTTAAAATTTTGCGTGAAAATTCTTTGTTTGTCAAGGGCTCAAAGTGTCTCTTTGGTGTACAGAAGGTTCCCTTTTTGGGGTTCATTTTTTCCCCTTCTGCTGTGGAGATGGACCCAGTCAAGGTCCGAGCTATTCTTGATTGGACTCAGCCCTCGTCAGTTAAGAGTCTTCAGAAGTTCTTGGGCTTCGCTAACTTCTACCGTCGTTTTATCGCTAATTTTTCTAGCATTGTGAAACCTTTGACGGATATGACCAAGAAGGGCTCCGATGTAGCTAACTGGGCTCCTGCTGCCGTGGAGGCTTTCCAGGAGTTGAAACGCCGGTTTACTTCGGCGCCTGTTTTGTGCCAGCCTGACGTCTCACTTCCCTTTCAGGTTGAGGTGGATGCTTCGGAGATTGGGGCAGGGGCCGTTTTGTCGCAGAGAGGCCCTGGTTGCTCTGTTATGAAACCTTGTGCCTTTTTCTCTAGGAAGTTTTCGCCTGCCGAGCGAAATTATGATGTGGGCAATCGGGAGTTGTTGGCCATGAAATGGGCATTTGAGGAGTGGCGTCATTGGCTCGAGGGTGCTAAGCATCGTGTGGTGGTCTTGACTGATCACAAAAATCTGATGTATCTCGAGTCTGCTAAACGCCTTAATCCGAGACAGGCCCGCTGGTCATTGTTTTTCTCCCGCTTTGATTTTGTTGTCTCGTATTTACCAGGTTCAAAGAATGTGAAGGCCGATGCTCTTTCTAGGAGCTTTGTGCCTGATGCTCCTGGAGTCGCTGATCCTGTTGGTATTCTTAAAGATGGAGTTATCTTGTCAGCTATTTCTCCGGATCTGCGACGTGTGTTGCAGAGATTTCAGGCTGATAGGCCTGAGTCTTGTCCACCTGACAGACTGTTTGTTCCGGATAAGTGGACCAGCAGAGTCATTTCCGAGGTTCATTCCTCGGTGTTGGCAGGTCACCCGGGAATTTTTGGCACCAGAGATCTGGTGGCCAGGTCCTTTTGGTGGCCTTCCTTGTCAAGAGATGTGCGGTCATTTGTGCAGTCCTGTGGGACTTGTGCTCGAGCTAAGCCTTGCTGTTCTCGTGCCAGCGGTTTGCTCTTGCCCTTGCCTGTCCCGAAGAGACCTTGGACACATATCTCCATGGATTTCATTTCTGATCTTCCGCTATCTCAGGGCATGTCCGTTATCTGGGTGATATGTGATCGCTTCTCCAAGATGGTCCATTTGGTTCCTTTGCCTAAGCTGCCTTCCTCTTCCGATCTGGTTCCTGTGTTTTTCCAGAACGTGGTTCGTTTGCACGGCATCCCTGAGAATATTGTGTCAGACAGAGGATCCCAGTTCGTTTCCAGGTTCTGGCGATCCTTTTGTAGTAGGATGGGCATTGATTTGTCGTTTTCGTCTGCTTTCCATCCTCAGACTAATGGACAGACGGAGCGAACCAATCAGACTTTGGAGGCTTATTTGAGGTGTTTTGTCTCTGCTGATCAGGACGATTGGGTGACATTCTTGCCGTTGGCTGAGTTTGCCCTTAATAATCGGGCTAGTTCCGCCACCTTGGTTTCGCCTTTTTTCTGCAACTCTGGTTTCCATCCTCGCTTTTCTTCGGGTCATGTGGAGCCTTCTGACTGTCCTGGGGTGGATTCTGTGGTGGATAGGTTGCAGCAGATCTGGAATCATGTGGTGGACAACTTGAAGTTGTCACAGGAGAAGGCTCAGCGCTTTGCCAACCGCCGCCGCGGTGTGGGTCCCCGACTACGCGTTGGGGATTTGGTGTGGCTTTCTTCCCGCTTTGTTCCTATGAAGGTCTCCTCTCCCAAATTTAAACCTCGTTTTATTGGGCCTTACAAGATATTGGAAATCCTTAATCCTGTATCTTTTCGTCTGGATCTTCCTGTGTCGTTTGCTATTCACAATGTATTTCATAGGTCCTTGTTGCGGCGGTACATTGTGCCTGTAGTTCCTTCTGCTGAGCCTCCTGCTCCGGTGTTGGTTGAGGGCGAGTTGGAGTACGTGGTGGAGAAGATCTTGGATTCTCGCCTCTCCAGGCGGAGGCTTCAGTACCTGGTCAAGTGGAAGGGCTATGGTCAGGAGGATAATTCCTGGGTGGTCGCCTCTGATGTTCATGCGGCCGATTTAGTTCGTGCCTTTCATGCCGCTCATCCTGATCGCCCTGGTGGTCGTGGTGAGGGTTCGGTGACCCCTCACTAAGGGGGGGGTACTGTTGTGAATTTGCTTTTTGCTCCCTCTAGTGGTTACTAGTTTTTTGACTCTGGTTTTTCTGTCATTCCTTTTATCCGCACCTGGGTCGTTAGTTAGGGGTGTTGCTATATAAGCTCCCTGGACCTTCAGTTCAATGCCTGGCAACGCAGTTATCAGAGCTAGTCTGCTGTGCTCTTGTCTACTGATCCTGGTTCCAGTTATATCAGCTAAGTCTGCCTTTTGCTTTTTGCTATTTGTTTTGGTTTTGTATTTTTGTCCAGCTTGTTCCAAATCTATATCCTGACCTTTGCTGGAAGCTCTAGGGGGCTGGTGTTCTCCCCCCGGACCGTTAGACGGTTCGGGGGTTCTTGAATTTCCAGTGTGGATTTTGATAGGGTTTTTGTTGACCATATAAGTTACCTTTCTTTATTCTGCTATCAGTTAGCGGGCCTCTCTGTGCTAAACCTGGTTCATTTCTGTGTTTGTCATTTCCTCTTACCTCACCGTCATTATTTGTGGGGGGCTTCTATCCAGCTTTGGGGTCCCCTTCTCTGGAGGCAAGAAAGGTCTTTGTTTTCCTCTACTAGGGGTAGCTAGATTCTCCGGCTGGCGCGTGTCATCTAGAATCAACGTAGGAATGATCCCCGGCTACTTCTAGTGTTGGCGTTAGGAGTAGATATATGGTCAACCCAGTTACCACTGCCCTATGAGCTGGATTTTTGTATTCTGCAGACTTCCACGTTCCTCTGAGACCCTCGCCATTGGGGTCATAACAGGAATCTGTCACTTGATAAATGCTGCCCAAACATAGGCAGCATGCATCATCCACTGGCTGTAGTAGCCCAGCCATGTATTTTTGTCTCTGAAAAACTGCGGTGTTTCAGAGAAAAACTTACTTTTAATAGCCGCTGTGGACTGAGGTGCACTGTGCACTAGTCATACAGGTGGGACCCTGACGGCTTCTCACCGCCCACTGACAATGACTGACAGGTTTCTGCCTAAGTGCGTGTATAGGCAGAAGGTTGTCAGTCACTGCCAGTGGAAGGACAGAAGTCACCAGGGACCCGTCTGTATGACTAGTGCACAGTGCAGCTCAGTCCCCAGTGGCTATTAAAAGTAAGTTTCTTTCTGAAAAGCTGCAGCATAGAATATCCTTTTTAAAATGGGATTTCCACAATTTATTATATTCTGGGCTTATTTCATGCATAAAGTTTATTTTACAATCAAATATAATAAATTTTATGCAGTGAGCACCACCTCTAGCAATGTAGTCTATCATGAACTGGTAGTCTGAGTTTACCAGTTGTATTTGGGGGTTAATGTACTTTTCATATATTCGTGCATTTTATACCTCCATCTCTGAATGTTTTTCTGTGTAGTCACACTTATTATACAGCTTTCACGTCAGCTTTTTTTTATTTACACATTTACTTAGGACGCTAACAGGTTTTTATGCTTTTGCAGGTGTTTTAATGGAACATCTTACTTTTTATACAGAATATAAAAATATTTGAGTTTGGTGTTTCTTGCAGTAGTAAATTCTATATGTTATTATATTTTAACTGCTTCTTTTCGCTATAAATGGATTGATGGTGATGGAAAGTGCTGTTTACTGTGGATTTTGCAGTCAGTGTGTTTATTACTTCTGTTTGAATTTTCAGAATTGCTTACACCATTCCCAACACTCATCTTGTTCATAGCAACCCTGAAACCTAGGTTGAATGCACTCCGCTCACTTACATTTTATATATATATATATATATATATATATATATATATATATATATATATATATATATATATATATATATATATATATACACATTGCTGTGCAAATTAATTGGGGACAAAGCAAAAAAATAAAATGTTATAATGCACTGTTACATGCTAATCCTGAAAATTACCTTTTTCCATTAGCTAGTTGACCAAGATTTATTTATTATATATTAAAACTGGTTTGAATCACTGACTGGTAACCAACTTACGGTTTTACTTAAAAAAAAAAAAAATGCTTTGTCCGAATTAGGCTAGTTTCACATTAGCGTTTAAATCCGCAGCGTTTAAAACGCATCCGCAAGTGGTGGAAAAAACACATAAATGCGTACAAACGCGTTGGTTTTTAGACGCATGCGGTGTCGCATGCGGTTAAAAAAAGCCGCGTTTGTACGCGTTTATATGCGTTTTTTCCTGCGTTTGCGTTTTTGGTGCGCATGATGAGAAATTTCACAAGAGAAAAATCAAGATAACCAGACACCGCTAATGGGACTACAGAGGGCGTGTATTATGGGATCTCTATATATAGACCGTAGGGCTACAGAAATCTTAACAGTTTGCTACTGTATCCTGTGTCATGATGGATCTGCGCATGGAGAGCTTTTATTTCAACCTGGATTTAAGCATCAAGCTGTTTCTTGCCTGTGCTTTTGCTTGGGAGCAAGACAGAAATCGCGAAAGATGGAAAAGGAGACAACGTAGGTGTTTTTGGAGACACCCCATTATCGAACTAAGTGAGAGCCGTGGAGCCTATCACATGCTCTATGCCGAGCTTAATTCCAACCCGGAGAAATTCCAGGAATACACTAGGATGTCGCAAGACTCGTTCCGGGATTTGCTTGCTCGTGTCCAAGGAGCCATACGGAGACAGGACACCCAGCTCCATAGAGCGATTCCACCGGAGGAACGTCTGCTGGTTACATTAAGGTACGTTCCAAATATAAACCAATGACAGTCCAAATTTTGTGTTTTCTGATATGTATTTTTTGGGTATTTTCCTTTCTTTCTTTAGCGTAACCACACCATAAAAAGAATAGATTGTAATGTTTTTTGTGTTTGTTTTTCTTACAGATTTCTGGCAACCGGAGAGAGTTTATCATCCCTCCACTTCCAATACCGGCTTGGAATATCCACCCTGTCCGGAATAGTTGTGGACACCTGCCGGGCTTTGTGGAATGTTCTCCGGGATGAATTTATCCCCCTACCCATGTTGAAATTGCGGAAAAATTCTGGAGTGTGTGATTTCCCCAACTGTTTAGGAGCGGTGGATGGAAAGCACATTCACATTAGCAAACCAGCCAGAACAGGATCGGAGTACTTCAATTACAAAAAATATTTTTCTGTTGTGCTCATGGCAATACCTGATGCGGAATGTCGCTTCATCGCCGTGGACATTGGAGCTTTTGGCCGTGGCAACGATTCCCAGACTTTCAAGAACTTGGATATGGGCCGCCGTGTGTATGGCAACAATTTCAATTTTCCCCCGCCACAACCTCTCCCCGACACTCAAGGTCCACCGATGCCATTTGTTATGGTTGGGGATGAGGCCTTTCAGATGTGTGGAAACCTACTGAAGCCCTATTCCAGTCGGGACTTGAACCACACTAGAAGGATCTTTAACTACAGACTGACCAGGGCCCGAAGAACAGTAGAGTGTACCTTTGGCATTCTGGTCGCTAAATGGCGCATTCTTGCATCAGCCATAAGTCTAAAAGTGGAAACAGTCGACGAGGTGGTCAAAGCCTGTGTGGTTCTGCATAATTATATAATGGTTAAGGAGCAACCCAACATTGAACTGGATGAACCAGTTGCACACCCACTGCCCGATTTCCAGCATCACCCGCTGCTGTCAACTGCAGCAGTTGGTCTCATGCGGGACCAATTTGCTGCCTTTTTTGATTCAGATATTGGACGTGTGTCATGGCAGGACAATGTTGTGTAAATGTCCTGTTGTAATTCGATCTGTACCAGTAATTTTCTACAATGATAATATTTCTCATTAATAAAGTTTACTTTTGGTTGTGTTGACCGTGTCTCCTATGTTTTTCCTCTACAAACCAAGGCTGTCCTAAAACTGGCAGTATTTGATCTGCATTTAATATCAGTTTTTGTAATCCAAAACCAGGAGTGGGTGATAAAAGCAGAGGTGCTAGTTATTATGTTAATATCATAATTTAACTCTAATTGTTCCACTCTTTGTTTTGGCTTACAAATACTGATATAAAACACTGGCCACATACTGCTAGTGTTATGGCAGCCATGTTGCTTTATTGGTAAGTTTGTTGACGTCATTGCGTCCTGATTCTGTTCTGCTGTATCCATTGGATACAGACTGAAGAGACAATGACTGTCACACTAAAGAGATCTATACTCATCAAGTCAGGTGTCAGAAATAATGAATTCATGATTCACATATAACAGCTTCATGAATTCACTATTTCTGACACCTGTGCAGGTGAGCATAGATATGTCGTGTATGACCACCATCGTCCCTTCAATTTGTGTGGAATAGATTATGTACACTGAAGAGAAAATGGTGGTTATACAAGGCATTTCTCTACTCACCAGGTCAGGTGTCCCAACTAATGAGTTTTTTGACACCTGACCTGTTCAGTAGAGGTCTGCATTGTATTTCCACCATTTTCTCTTCAGACTGCCACACTAGGCACAGACAAAAAGAGATTATGGAGATACATGTAATATTTTTTGGCCCACCTCATATCTGTATACTAAAGACACACAAAGCTGCATTTTTTTTTTTAACTACTGGAGATATGATGTGGCCCAAAAAGTAAGTGTGTGGCAAAGTTTCTTGGCTCACGATGTGTGTTGCCGGCTGCGGAAGACACAATAAACCAAACATAATTGTGGCAAATCAAACTTTTTTTATTTTGTAACAACCAAAAAATGTATTTACTGCGCCGGCTTGGGGTAGAGTGATGTAAAGGGGGGTGTGAAGCACTGAAGCCTGGCTAACCGTGGACGACGCAGAGGTGGCAGGAGACGGGGCAATGAAACTAGAAGGGTCTGGAAGTTCGGGGATGGGGCTTGACACATGAGAGGCTTGAGACGCACTGGAAGGGTGAGACAAACCTGACATTACAGAAACATTGGGAGGTAAAGGTGGAGGAATGCTAAGAGTCCTCTGGTTTTTTTTTTTTGTTTTTTTGGGGGTTTGCCTGGTTGTGGGAGGTCTTGGTGGGCTCATATGGCGTGGCGTGGTGGCGGGTGACCTGTCAGGGTCTGGCTGCACTGTGTCAGAGTCCATAGTGCTCGTAGAGCGTGCAGTCATGCCAGAGTCCATAGTGCTCGTAGAGCGTGCAGCCATGCCAGAGTCCATAGTGCTCGTAGAGCGTGCAGCCATGCCAGAGTCCATAGTGCTCGTAGAGCGTGCAGCCATGCCAGTGTCCATAGTTCTCGTGGAGCGTGCAGCCATGTCAGAGTCCATAGCGCTTGTAGAGCGGAAGGCCATGCCACGGTCCTGCTGCATCGTGGTGGTGGCAGTATGGAAGGCCATGCCAGGGTCCTGCTGCATCGTGGTGGTGGTGGCGGTACGGAAGACTATGCCAGGGTCCTGCTGCATCGTGGTGGTGGCGGTACGGAAGGCCATGCCAGGGTCCTGCTGCATCGTGGTGGTGGCGGTACGGAAGGCCATGCCAGGGTCCTGCTGCATGCTGCATCGTGGTGTCAGTGGAGGAGGTCCAAGCTGGAGCAGCGGATGTCATGGTGGTGGCGGTGGGATGTCCAACTGCACTCGGCATGGTGGTGGTGCTGTTGAGGTGTCCGGCTGTGGAAGGAATTGAGGTGGCCATGCAGTGGGATGCAGCAGAGGTCGGCATTGAGGTCAATCGTGACAGTGACGGCACAGGTGGATATGCCGCCACTGTCTGCTGGAAATACTGACTCTGCTGCATAGCCTGCACGTAAGCAGCATTGCAGGCCTGCATGACACTCAGCTGGAGATCAGGAGTAAGGTGTTCCGACATGCCCTGCTCAATTTGGTTAAAAAAATGATGTGCTGGCCTCTGGAGGTCGGCTTTCACTTGATCAAGGCTTTTGCTGACCTCCTGGATACGTGCCTTCAAGAGGTTATGTGAAACATCCATTCGGTCACCCAAAGCCTTGATTGCTTCGTGTAAAACCGAGCTCAAGTGCAAAAACTCGGGCATGAGTGACCTGTCCGAAGCCCGCTGCCGGGAGGAGCCCAAAAAAAAAGGGGCAGTGGAAGAGGACTGCGAAAGGGGAAGACCTGATGGACCAGCTCCCTGGTCTCCAGTTAGTGTGGCAGGCCCACTTGCTGCAGCGCTGCTGGATGGCTGGGACGGATCCGTGGCTGTCGGATGAAGGACCGCTCCAGAACCTGGGCCAACAGTAGTGCTGTATGTGCTGTGAAAAAAGGGAAAAGAAAATTACTATCAAAAATTTACCAGACGCAAAATCCTGTGGAATGTAAAAATACAGATTATGGCAATACAATACAACCTAATGCACGTGATAAATACTTACGTTCTCTGGGCAAGGACCGGTCTTAAAAATGCCAGAACTCGATGGTATTTGTATCGTCTGATCCTTGCTCCTGAACCACTGGGAACACGGCTCTCTTGACGCAGGTCCTTGTTGAAGCGGTCCTTCATCGAACGCCAACGTGTTTTGACTTTGGACACTGTTAAAAAAAAAAAAAAAAATTGTGGTCAGAAAAAGGACTTTTGGCCGTGCTCACACAACTGTGTGTGATGACAGAAACTCCTGAGAGTTTCTTTCATCACACACAGTCGAGTGAGCACGGCCAAGGTCTTTGCTGCTTCACACTGCAGTGCAATACTTACCAAATGCATTTCGGACCTGTGTCGGGGCGTTGTCCCAGCCATCCCACATTGCTTGGGCCACCTCATTCCATAAGCGCCGGATCGTGACGTTGTTTGAGTGCAGTGGATCCCGGGTGTCCCACAACGGGACTCGCTCCTGGACCAGGGAGATGAGGAGGTCATTCTCGATAAGATCATCCTCCCGTTGTGAAACCTAAAAATTAAAGAAAGTCATTACAGTTTGCTCAATTAACATAAGGAAAAGAAAGAAAAAAGATGCTGAGAAATGGCATGAATAGGAAAGTCAACATACAAAAGGATTCCAGAAGAAAAAAGTAAAGTGGAAAGAAAGGAAGATTCAAGAATATTACACTGAGGACAGTCAGCCTTGCATACGTACCCGCTGCCGTCTTTCCACCGGACCTTGACTCCGCTGCTCCTGCCCTGTCTCTGCCGCAGTAGAAGAGCTCTAAAAAAATGAAAAAATCAAATTGTCACATGTGTCGATGTGACAGTGAATACTTACCAATCTGACGAGGCAAGTACTCACCTCACTGACATGCTCCACTTCCGACTGTCGTGGACGAAACTCCTCACCAGAAGAAGAATCCGAAGAAGACATTCTGATGCATTTAGAAAGAAAGAAATGCAAGAAATTAGGACATGTAGAGACAGAAAATAGAAAATAAAGGCATATACTCACATTGTTCTGAGGCTTGTTTGCTCCAAGGTTTGCTTGGCTGTCCGCTGTGGGCCATCTGCTCTGCTTGGCTGTCCACTGTGGTCCGTCTGCTCTGCTTGGCTGTCTGCTGAGAAGTGACCTGCAACTGTCCACACCCTCCCTTTATCACCTTGATGGTGGGGGGTGGCTTATCAGTGTCTAGACATGTTTTTCTCAATTGAAACGCATGCTTTCAAGAACGCAACCAAACGCATGTGCTTGTAAACGCATGCGTTCATATAGACAGCAATGTGTTTTTTTGTCGCAATACTTGCGCAATCGACCGCATGCGTTTCCAGGCGGCAAATAGACGCCTCTAAAAATTACTACATGTTGCATTTCCGCGCCAAGCCGCAAATGACGAGACGACGCATGCGTCGTCAAACGCGGCAAAACGCGAACAAACAAAAACGCATGCGTCGATAATGTTAAATATAGGAATACACAACGCATGCGGTTATATGCGGTACAAACGCTGCGGCCACAACCGCAAATGTGAAACCAGCCTTAATTTGCACAGCACTTCATATATACCGTATATACTAGAGTCTAAGCCGACCCAAGTATAAGCCGAGGCTCCTACTTTTGCCACAGAAAACTAGGTAAGCTTATTGACTCAAGTATAAGCCGGGTATGCATTGTCCCCTCATCCCTGTCCTGCCATGTGTGGCTCCCCCCATCCTGTCCATTCTGTCCCTGAATTATTGCCTCCCTATCCCTGTGCGCATGTTTCCTATTGAGAAAAAAACCAAAACATCATACTCCCCTACCTGCACGCCCTGGGTGCTGGCACTGCATCTCGTTCCGGCTGCCAGCACCTGCCTGCAGCTCTTCTTGTGCTCAGCGGTCACTTGGTACCGCTCATTAAGGTGATGAATATGCGCTCCACGCCTATGGGAGTGGAGACACGTCCATATTCATCACCTTAATGAGCTGTACCACATGACCGCTGAGCACAGAAAGAGCTGCAGACAGGCGCCGGCGGCCGGAGCGAGATGCAGTGCCAGCACTGAGGGCACGCAGGTAGGCAAGTATGATGTGTGCGCTGGCACCTGCTTGGTCCACCGCCGTCCCCCCGCCGGCTTTCTGTACCGTGACTCATGTATAAACCGAGGGGGGGCGTTTTCAGCACAAAAAAGTGCTGAAAAACTCTACTTATACACGAGTATATATGGTATGTGTATATAGATATAGATGTTTGTATATACATACACACACACACCATGTGGATCAAAGTTTTGGGACACGCGTTAATAAATGAATTCACGCAGGGCTGTGAAGTCTGTAAGCCAAACCTCCGACTCCTCAATTTCCCTGACTCCAACTCCACAGCACTGGTCACTACTGAGCCTGTACATAAAGTGCAGCCCTGCCTCACTACTGAGCATGTACATAAAGTGCAGCCCTGCCTCATTACTGAGCATGTACATAAAGTGCAGCCCTGCCTCACTACGGAGCATGTACATAATGTGCAGCACTGCCTCACTACTGAACATGTACATAAAGTGCAGCCCTGCCTCACTACGGAGCATGTACATACAGTGCAGCACTGCCTCTCTACTGAGCATGTACGTAAGGTGCAGCGCTGCCTCACTACTGAGCATGTACATACAGTGCAGCGCTGCCTCACTGCTGAGCATGTACATAAGGTGCAGCCCTGCCTCACTACTGAGCATGTACATACAGTGCAGCGCTGCCTCACTGCTGAGCATGTACATAAGGTGCAGCACAGATTCATCTCAACTAAAAGCTGAGATTCTTAGATCAGAAACAGGACAGACATTTATAGGACATTTCATAACTTTCACAAATTATGAAAAAATGACCAGCACTTACTGCATTGAACTGCCATTTTACCGTCCGTTTTATACGGATTCCGACTCCACCAAAATGGACACCGACTTCGCAATTCCCAACTTCACATACCTGAATTCAGGTTTTCGTTCAGTCCCCCATGTATACCATCCGACCCCTCACCACTCCGTCTGCGTTTAATAACATTTGTGACAGATTTCTTGTAGTAAAGAGCCCACTGATATCAGCGTGGTCCTGTAATCAAGCCACCAGTGTAAAAGGTCATGTCATTTCTTCCCTCCTAAATATTTCTCCTATAAGTGGTATTATTGAAAGGTGTTAGGAACCACACCAGCTAAATGGTGACCATGTAAAGTTAGTGCGGGGTCACTGGGTTCTGAGGAGCGGAGGACAAACTTCCTTTGTCATTAACGTCACAAAAACTGTGCACCCAATAGCCTTATGACATGTGTTTGTCATGAGTTATGACATGGCCCGAGCCACTGCATGCCACCTTACATTATTATGTACAATGCTAAGTATTCGCTGCAAATGATGGAAAGCCACCCCAACCTCTGGAGCAGTGGATATGTGTTCTGTGGAGTGACAGAAAGTGCTACTCTTTCTGGCATCTGATGGACAAATCTAGGTTTGGTAAAGGCCAGGTGAACATTACCTGAATGACTACATTGTGCCAAATGTAAAGTTTGGTAGATGAGGGATAATGCTATTGGGTGGTTTATCAGGGGTCGGCCTAGGCCTCATAGTTCCAGTGAAAGGAAATCTAGATGCTTCATCATACAAAATATTTTGTACAATTGTATGCGTCCAATTATGTTGGAACAGTTTGGGGAAGACCCTTTGCCAGCCAGACCCTCTCATCCAACATCTGTTTCGGACCTGACAAGTGCTCTTCTGGATGAATGGGCAGATATTCCCACAGATATCTCCAAAGTCTTTTCGAAAGCTTGCTAGGATAGGGGGACCTGTTTTAGCGGCAGTGAGGCTATAGCTTCATATTAATGCATATGGATTTTGAATATGATATAATAAAAGCTCTTATGGTGTGATTTGTAGGTGTCTCAATACTTTTGTCCAGAGGTTGTTCTCTTTCAGCAAAATTGCCCACTGGCTCATTTTAGGTGTTTAAAAAAAACAAACAAACAAACTGAGCTTTTCTTACTTTTACTGGATTCAGCGCTGAGTCTTCGCTGCAACCACAGTCTCTGTTTGGCTGCATTGGTGATAGCAAGTCGACAACATTGCAGCCAATCACTGAACTTAGCAGCTCGTTCCATCTACCTCAACTGAGCTCAGTGATTGGCTGCAGCTCTGTTGACATGACATCACCAATGCACTCAAACAACGGAGACTTGGGCAGTGAAGAACACACAGCACTGAACCCAGGTAGCACAAGTAAAGCTCAGCCTGTGTTTTTTTGTTTTTTTTTTAAACACCAACAGCCTGTGGGCAGAAACTTACTTAAAGACAAGCAGCCCCTAAGTTGGTGTCCTCCCTTTAAATATTATTTTGATCTTTTTATTCACACAATCCATATCAAGTTTTTATTGGAATAATTTAGAAAAGCTTCTTTGTGTAGAAATTGTTGTTACATTATCTGTATGATTCTCCCTGGTGTTTGTTTGATTCCCTCTCAGAACGTCCATCTAATGTCTACCGTGCTGGTTGTTGCACATATTCAGTAAATCATACCGATCTCATGGATCCCTTTGTAATTGGATGGGAGTGAGTCTTGTTATTGTGTAGGCCAACCAATAAAAATCAGCGCACTAGATGCATCTACTTCTGACCAGCTTTGGACCCACTGGGTGGACTTCCCGAGGGAGATTCAAAACAACAACAGGGTACCCCATAGAAACATCTATATCTAGACTTGGTAACATTATTTAAGATTATTCCGATTGAAATAAATGTTTTGCCTCATCTAACAAAGAAATGTAATATTTAATCTTGGGACAACCCCATTGAAGGCCTTCTATAAGATCAGAAGTTGATTCACTAACATATGAATGTGCTGCCCACTTATGGACATGGAAGTCGTGGCGGGTGTACGCAACTTCCGCAGGAATAAAAACTTAGTAAAATATTTTTATCATAATGCAGAGTATCCATTAATAATTAAACTTTTTTTGCTCCAATTCTACAGCAAAGCTGACTGGCATGAATGAGAGTTCAGCGACTATTACAGTATCTCCTCAAAACAGTACACCACAGGCGGTAGTACAGAAGTTTTCAGCTGCTGCCAATTTTGGGGTTATAGCTTCAGGCCAAAACAATACACACAGGTGAGTGTTTAAGCCAGCAGTATTCCATATTACATTAGTGCACTGCGATTAGGGTACAAAAAATATCACAGCACTTTTCATCTCTTTCTATGTTCATCTTCAAAACATAAGATGTATTTATTTTTCCATTATTTGTTATACCCCTTGTCCATTTATGTATAGGGTAGACATACAGTTGTGGCCAAAAGTATTGACACCCCTGCAATTCTGTCAGACAATACTCAGTTTCTTCCTGAAAATGATTGCAAACACAAATTCTTTGGTATTATTATCTTCATTTAATTTGTCTTAAATGAAAAAACACAAAAGAGAATGAAGCAAAAAGCAAAACATTGATCATGTCACACAAAACTCCAAAAATGGGCCAGACAAAAGTATTGGCACCCTCAGCCTAATACTTGGTTGCACAACCTTTAGCCAAAATAACTGCGATCAACCGGTTCCGGTAACCATCAATGAGTTTCTTACAATGCTCTGCTGGAATTTTAGACCATTCTTCTTTGGCAAAGTGCTCCAGGTCCCTGATATTTGAAGGGTGCCTTCTCTAAACTGCCATTTTTAGATCTCTCCACAGGTGTTCTATGGGATTCAGGTCTGGACTCATTGCTGGCCACCTTAGAAGTCTCCAGTGCTTTCTCTCAAACCATTTTCTAGTGCTTTTTGAAGTGTGTTTTGGGTCATTGTCCTCCTGGAAGACCCATGACCTCTGAGGGAGACCCAGCTTTTTCACACTGGGCCCTTAATTATGCTGCAAAATTTGTTGGTAGTCTTCAGACTTCATAATGCCATGTACACGGTCAAGCAGTCCAGTGCCAGAGGCAGCAAAGCAACCCCATAACATCAGGGAACCTCCGCCATGTTTGACTGTAGGGACCGTGTTCTTTTCTTTGAATGCCTCTTTTTTTCCTCCTGTAAACTCTATGTTGATGCCTTTGCCCAAAAAAACTCTACTTTTGTCTCATCTGACCAGATAACATTCTTCCAAAACGTTTTAGGCTTTTTCAGGTAAGTTTTGGCAAACTCCAGCCTGGCTTTTTTTATGTCTCGTGGTAAGAAGTAGGGTCTTCCTGGGTCTCCTACCATACAGTCCCTTTTCATTCAGACGCCAACGGATAGTACGGGTTGACACTGTTGTACCCTCGGACTGCAGGGCAGCTTGAACTTGTTTGGATGTTAGTCGAGGTTCTTTATCCAACATCCGCACAATCTTGTGTTGAAATCTCTTGTCAATTTTTCTTTTCCGTCCACATCCATGGAGGTTAGCCACAGTGCCATGGGCTTTAAACTTCTTGATGACACTGTGCACGGTAGACACAGGAACATTCAGGTCTTTGGAGATGGACTTGTAGCCTTGAGATTGCTCATGCTTCCGCACAATTTGGTTTCTCAAGTCCTCAGACAGTTCTTTGGTCTTCTTTCTTTTCTCCATGCTCAATGTGGTACACACAAGGACACAGGACAGAGGTTGAGTCAACTTTAATCCATGTCAACTGGCTGCAAGTGTGATTTAGTTATTGCCAACACCTGTTAGGTGCCACAGGTAAGTTTCAGGTGCTGTTAATTACACAAATTAGAGAAGCATCGCATGATTTTTCGAACAGTGCCAATACTTTTGTCCACCCCCTTTTTTATGTTTGGTGTGGAATTATATCCAATTTGGCTTTAGGACAATTCTTTTTGTGTTTTTTTTCCATTTAAGACAAATTAAATGAAGATAATAATACCAAAGAATTTGTGTTTGCAATCATTTTCAGGAAGAAACTGAGTATTATCTGACAGAATTGCAGGGGTGTCAATACTTTTGGCCACAACTGTAAGCTAATCAATTTGCAGGACACTCGTCCAGTAGTCCATGGCTTCCAGACAGGAGCCCTATAAACCTCCTTCTACCTGCATGGCTCACTGTTTCCTCTACTGATTAGTAGATCCACCACAATCTCATGGGGCATAACAAGACCATATTATTCCTTTCCTTTCAAGCCATGGGCTCATACAGTAGTTTTCCCCTACATATGGGCTATCTGTGTACTCAGGAGAAATTGCACAATAAATTTTATGATCCACTTTCTCCTTTTACCATTGTGAAAGAGAAAAATTTGGGGCTAAAGCAACGTTTTTGTGGGAAAGATATATTTTTTAATTTTCACAGCTCAATGTTATAAAATGTGAAGTACCTGCTTTTTCAAGGTGCTCACCACACCTCTAAATAGATCACCTCCATAATGGAGTCACACTTGTGGGAGGGATCCCATTGTTTAGGCACATCAGGGGCTCTACAAATGCGACATGGCATCCGCACTCAATTCTAGCTAGTTTTGCGCTCCGAAAGTCCGATGGTGCTCCTTCGCTTCCGATCCCTGTTACGCGCCTAAACAATAGTTTTCCACCACATATCTGTGTACACAGGAGAAATTGCACAACAAATTATATGGTTCATTTTCTCTTGTTAGTCTTATGAAAATGAAAAATGTGGGTCTAAAGCAACATTGTAGGAAAATTTTGAATTTAAATTTTTTTTTCCACATTGCTTTAATTCCTGTGAAGCATCTAAAGGGTTATTAAACTTCTTGAATGTGGTTTTGAGCACTTTGAGGGGTGCAGTATTTTACCCTTTCTCGACCTTTGACGCCACGTAGGCATCATGAAAGTCGGTGCCAATCCGACCTGTGACGCCTATGTGGCGTCATGGAGGGATCGCGTCCCTGCAGATCGGGTGAAAGGGTTAACTCCAATTTCACCGGATCTGCACCGACAAGGGGAGTGGCTACGATCTCTCTGATTGGCTGTTTCACTTTCAACAGCCAATCAGAGCGATTTGTAATATTTCACCTATGAAAACTGGTGAAATATTACAATCCAGCCATGGCCGATGCTGCAATATCATCGGCCATGGCTGGAAACCCTGATCTGCCACTGCCACCGATCGCCTCCCCAGTCCTCCATCCTGTGCTCCGCTCCCCTCCGTCCACCTCTCTGCTCCCCTGCTCTCCTGTCTGCTCCCCCCGTGCTCCGATCCCACCCCCGTGCTCCGATCCCCCCCCCCCCGTGCTCCAATTCCCCCCCCCCCCGTGCTCCAATCCCCCCCTCACGTACCGAGCCTCCCGGTGTCCATCCGTCTGCTCCATGGGTGCCGCCATCTTCCAAAATGGCGGGCGCATGCGTAGTGCGCCCACCGAATCGGCCGGCAGATTCGTTCCAGGTACATTTTGATCACTGTGATAGGTTTTATCACAGTGATCAAAGTAAAAAAAAATAGTAAATGAACCCCCCCTTTATCACCCTCATAGGTAGGGACAATAATAAAATAAAGAAAATATATTTACTTTTATTTTTCCACTAGGGTTAGGGTTAGAACTAGGGTTAGGGCTAGGGTTAGGGTTAGAATTACGGTTAGGGTTAGAATTAGGCTATGTGCACACGGTGCGGATTTGGCTGCGGATCCGCAGTGGATTGGCCGCTGCGGATTCGTAGCAGTTTTCCATCAGGTTTACAGTACCATGTAAACCTATGGAAGACAAAATCCGCTGTGCCTATGGTGCGGAAAATACAGCGCGAAAACGCTGCATTGTATTTTCCGCAGCATGTGAATTTTGTGCGGATTCCGCAGCGTTTTACACCTGTTCCTCAATAGGAATCCGCAGGTGAAATCCGCACAAAAAAACACTGGAAATCCGCGGTAAATCCGCAGGTAAAACGCAGTGCATTTTACGTGCTGATTTTTCAAAAATGGTGCGGGAAAAATCTCACACGAATCCGCAACATGGGCACATAGCCTTAGGGTTAGGGTTGGAAATAGGGTTAAGATTAGGCTTGTTAGGGTTGTGGTTAGGGGTGTGTTGGGGTTAGGGTTGTGGTTAGGGTTATGGCTAGAGTTGGGATTAGGGTTAGGGGTGTGTTGGAGTTAGAATTGAGGGGGTTTCCACTGTTTAGGCACATCAGGGGTGTCCAAACGCAACATGGCGCCACCATTGATTCCAGCCAATCTTGCGTTCAAAAAGTCAAATGGTGCTCCCTCCCTTCCGAGCCCTGACGTGCGCCCAAGCAGTGGTTTACCCCCACATATGGGGTATCGGCGTACTCAGGACAAACTGGGCGACAAATATTGGGGTCCACTTCTCCTGTTACCCTTGTGAAAATAAAAAATTGCTTACTAAAACATAATTTTTGAGGAAAGAAAAATGATTTTTTATTTTCACGGCTCTGCGTTGTAAACTTCTCTGAAGCACTTGGGGGTTCAAAGTGCTCAACACGTCTAGATAAGTTCCTTGGGGGTCTAGTTTCCAAAATGGGGTCACTTGTGGGGGGTTTCTACTGTTTAGGCACATCAGGGGCTCTGCAAACGCAACGTGACGCCCGCAGACCATTCCATAAAAGTCTGCATTTCAAAACGTCACTACTTCCCTTCTGAGCCTCGACGTGTGCCCAAACAGTGGTTTACCCCCACATATGAGGTACCAGCATACTCAGGACAAACTGGGCACCAACTATTGGGGTTTCTCCTGTTACTCTTGTGAAAATAAAAAATTGAGGGCTAAAAAATAATTTTTGAGGAAAGAAAAATGATTTTTTATTTTCACGGCTCTGCGTTATAAACTTCTGTGAAGCACTTGGGGGTTTAAAGTGGTCATCGCACATCTAGATTAGTTCCAAGGGAGGTCTAGTTTCCAAAATGGGGCCACATGTGGGGGAGCTCCAATGTTTAGGCACACAGGGGCTCTCCAAACGCGACATGGTGTCCGCTAACGATTGGAGCTAATTTTTCATTCAAAAAGTCAAATCGCGCTCCTTCCCTTCCGAGCCCTGCCTTGTGCCCAAACAGTGGTTTACCCCCACATGTGAGGTATCAGTGTACTCAGGAGAAATTGCCCAAAAAGTTTTAGGATCCATTTTATTCTCTTGCCCATGTGGAAATGAACAAATTGAGGCTAAAAGAAATTTTTTGTGAAAAAAAAAAAAAAGTACTTTTTCTTTTTTACGGATCAATTTGTGAAGCACCTGGGGGTTCAAAGTGCTCACTATGCATCTAGATAAGTTCCTTGGGGGGTCTAGTTTCCAAAATGGGGTCACTTGTGGGGGAGCTCCAATCTTTAGGTACACAGGGGCTCTCCAAACGCGACATGGTGTCTGCTAACGATTGGAGCCAATTTTTCATTCAAAAGTCAAATGGCGCTCCTTCCCTTCTGAGCCTTGCCGTGTGCAAAAACAGTGGTTTGTGACTGACCACATATGAGGTATCCGTGTACTCAGGAGAAATTGCCCAACACATTTTAGGATCCATTTTATCCTGTCGCCCAAGTGAAAATGAAAAAATTGAGGCTAAAAGAATTTTTTTGTGAAAAAAAAAAGTACTTTTTCATTTTTACGGATAAATTTGTGAAGCACCTGGGGGTTCAAAGTGCTCACTATGCATCTAGATAAGCTCCTTGGGGGGTCTAGTTTCCAAAATGTGGTCACTTGTGGAGGAGCTCCAATGTTTAGGCACACAGGGGCTCTCCAAACGCGACATGGTGTCCGCTAAAGATTGGAGCCAATTTTTCATTGAAAAAGTCAAATGGCGCTCCTTCCCTTCCGAGCCCTGTCGTGCGCCCAAACAGTGGTTCCCACCCCATATGGGGTATCGGCGTACTCAGGACAAATTGTACAATAACTTTTGAGGTCCAGTTTTTCTTTTTACCCTTGGGAAAATAAAAAAAATGTTGCTGAAAGATCATTTTTGTGACTAAAAAGTTAAATGTTCATTTTTTCCTTCCATGTTGCTCCTGCTGCTGTGAAGCACCTGAAGGGTTAATAAAGTTTTGAATGTGGTTTTGAGCACCTTGAGGGGTGCAGTTTTTAGAATGGTGTCACTTTTGGGTATTTTCAGCCATATAGACCCCTCAAACTGACTTCAAATGTGAGGTGGTCCCTAAAAAAAAAATGGTTTTGTAAATTTCATTGTAAAAATGAGAAATCGCTGGTAAAATTTTAACCCTTATAACTTCCTAGCAAAAAAAATTTTGTTTCCAAAATTGTGCTGATGTAAAGTAGACATGTGGGTAATGTTATTTATTAACTATTTTGTGTCACATAACTCTCGTTTAACAGAATAAAAATTAGCAAATTGCGAAATTTTCAAAATTTTCACCAAATTTCCATTTTTTTTCACAAATAAACGCAAAAATTATCGGCCTAAATTTACCACTAACATGAAGCCCAATGTGTCACGAAAAAAACAGTCTCAGAACCGCTAGGATCCGTTGAAGCTATCCTGAGTTATTACCTCATAAAGGGACACTGGTCAGAATTGCAAAAAACGGCCAGGTCATTAAGGTCAAAATAGGCTGGGTCATGAAGGGGTTAAAATGCTATTGGGTATTTTCTCTCACATAGGCCCCTCAAAGTCACTTTAATGTGATGGTCCCTAAAAAGAAAAAAAAAAAATTTGAAGAAAATGCAGATAAACATTTAAAATTTCTAACCAAACAAAAAAAACGTTTCACAAATTGTGCTGGTGTAAAGTAGACATATGGTAATTGTTATGTCTTGTCGTGGTAGAAACATTTCGTTTAAGGGAATAAAAATAAAAAAATTAAAAGTTTGTCATATACTCGCCCTTCGGGGTATTCACCTTTTTTCAGCGCCATTTCGATCCCACGGTGGCTGGTTGTGACCGCAGCTTCTGACAGGCCAGAAGTCAGACATTATGGCTCAATCTCTCAATGAAAGTCTGAGAAGCAGAACAAGGCTCTCATATACTTGCATTGAAAAGTAACCTCTGGCTCCCTCCATGAAACACTGGAGCGATCCGGCAGGTCGCAAACTGACAGGAGCAATGGCAATAAAAGGGGAGGACTGCAGCAGCTAAGTATGATACTAGGGTCAGGGACCTTATTTTAGAAGCACCATGCCAGTAGTAAAATAAGAAGAAAAAAACCGCTGGAGTGGTGCTTTAAAAATAATCTTTCGATGAACAAGAGTTTTGCTTGGTCATTGGTTGACTGCTGGCTTGTTTAGACAGGCAGATAATTGGGAATGATTATTGACCTGTCATAATGTCTTAAGACACCCATACTGACTTCCTGCTGTACTTTTACATTGATCTATATGCATATCAATTGCACAAATATATGGAGTCAAATTACACATCTGTAAGCTGGATGACATAAATTCAAGGAAAAGGCTCCAGCACCAAAAAGGAAAAAAAAAAACCATAACTTTTACTGTGGATTTAAAAAAAAAACATAAAACAGATTAAATAAAAATTAGGATCCGTAATCTTATGCGTTTCAGGTTTGCAACCCTTACTCAGAGCTATTCATGCTATATGCTATGGAGAAAGGTTGCTAACATGGAACACGTAAGATTATTGATCCTAATCTTTTTTTAAGCATTTCTTATAAGTTTTAGTGTGTATTTAAAAAAAAAAAAAAAAAAAGGTTTTTTTCGTTTTGGTTCTGGAGCCTTTTCCTTGGCCTGCTTTTATCCATTAGAACCTGGAATTGTTTCCTCTTCTTACTGAAGCTGTCGGAGAGTGAGCTGAATAAAGCTTAATCTATACACATTATTATACACATTATTATTATTTATATAGCACCATTAATTCTATGGTGCTGTACATGAGACGGGGTTACATCAAAATACAAATATCACTTACAGTAAACAAAACTAGCAATGACAGACTGATACAGAGGGAAGAGGACCCTGCCCTTGCGGGCTTACATTCTACAGGATGGTGGGGAAGGAGACAGTAGGTCAAGGGTTGCAGTAGCTCCGATGGTGTTGAGGTGGCCGTGTGGTCATTACAGGTTGTAAGCTTCTTTGAAGAGGTGGGTTTTCAGGTTTCTTTTGAAGGATCCAAATATGGTGGATAACCGGACGTGTTGGGGCACAGAATTCCAGAGGCTGGGGGATATTCGGGAGAAGTCTTGGAGGCGATTGGGTGAGGAGCGAATAAGCGTGGAGGAGAGAAGGAGGTCTTGGGAGGATCGGAGATTACGTGAGGGAAGATATTGAGAGATTAGTGTGGAAATATACGGAGGAGAAAGGTTATGAATGGCTTTGTAGGTCGGTGTTAGTAGTTTAAACTGGATACACTGGGAAATTGGGAGCCAGTGAAGGGATTTGCAAAGAGGGGAAGCAGGAGTGTAGTGAGGAGAGAAATTAATTAGTCGGGCAGCAGAGTTAAGGTCGAGGTACCTGTTATATCCATGTTACTTCCTTTTGATGGTTGGATTTGTACTATCAGAATAAAAAACTTAGCATTTTTTATTCAGTCGCCATGACAGCACAACGAGAGATGGGATCCGCCCTTCAGGGACAGGAAACCTACAGACATAAAAAGGGCGGTACCTCTCTCCCGCATCAGTTGGTTTCCTGTCCCTGACAGCGGAACCTCTTCAGGCAGGCCTTAGGAAGAAGGTCGAAGATTAAAAGGAAATCCCACTCCTGAGAGGCCCATGCAGGTAGCGGGGGGGTCCCCTACCTCGGCCTGATCAGGATGCTGGAAGCACCACACGGCAGGGGGACTGTTTGTGTAGGTGGCAGCAGGAGGAAGCAGCCTTAGGAGAATGGGCTGGCTTCTATGGTGTCCGCAGCCGTACCTGGTAAGTATGGGGGTCTGTGTTTTTTCTCGGTGCCGCGTCCGCCGGGACCTCTGGGGTCTGTCCGTGGCTTGCGGGGGGTATCCGCGCCGGTTCGGGGTGGGGCTGCTGCCGTCCGCGTGTCAGCTCGCAGGCCGCAGTTGCGACCGGAAGGGGCGTGTCCGGATGACGTGACGAGCGTCGCGGGCTGATGACGCGGCCGGGCATGCACAGTAGCGCCTTTTTCCGGCCGATGGCAGCGCCCAGCGTCTGGGGCGGGCCTGGCTTCAGGGGGGGTCCGACATTCTCACGGATGAGCAGTGGGGGCGCGGCATGGGGCAGAGAATCGGACCCTATCGGTATTCGTTACCGGAAACGGCACCTGGAATCCCTGCTGACCCCCATCCGGGGGCGGTACCCTGGGGGATCTATTTAAAGCGGTACACGTGGGCTGCAGAGTGTTCCTGTCCATTCCATAATGGAGTCGCCGGAAGGAACACAGCAGCGGAGCAGCCAGCAGCAGCAGCCGCTTCAGCAGTTGGAAGAGCCTCAGAGAAGCTCCCAGCGTCGGTCTAGTGGCAGTAGTCGCGCTGGTGGAGCTAAAGGGGCCCAGATATCAAGACCAAAGTCCTCAGGCCGTAAGGAAATACCGGCTACGAAGGACCCCCCAACTACGGTACCACTCATTACTGGCTGGGTAAGTGATCTTCGTGAAAGTTCACTTATTGATGATTGTTCCCCTTATATTCCCTCTCTCCTTACTAGGGGAGGAAGGGTTTGTCTAAAGCCAAACATAGGCAGTGTGCCGAATGTGCAGAGCCACATGGGCATAAGAGGAGGTTGTGTAAATCCTGTATACAGCACTTGTTAGAGGAAGAGGCTCCTGACCTGACTTCTACGATAAGAGAGATGGTTAGGCAAGAAGTCAGAGGTTCCGTAAGGTCCAGGTCTCATAAAATGGAGGCCAGAAAGAGGAATGAAGTAACATCCCCTGTATCAGATGTGGTTTCAGACTCGGGTGAGCTGAGCTCAGGATCCCCTCCGTCATCTTCCTCCTCTGATGATATGGAATCTAGTCGGGCCTGTTTGTCACTTGATAGAGTTAACCATCTGGTCAAAGCAGTTAATAATACGATGGGCATTGAGGAGACCCAATCAGAATGCTCCATCCAGGACATCATGTTCAAAGGTATAGATCGGAAATCCCGAAGGGCCTTTCCGGTAGTTGATAAAATTAAAACGCTGATTTCAAGAGAGTGGAAGAAACCCGAGAGAAAGGGGTCACTTCCGCCGGCGTTTAAAAGAAGATATCCTTTCGAGGAGGAAGCATCATCCTCATGGGATAAGGTCCCAAAACTGGATGCGGCAGTGGCCAAAGCATGCAAAAAAAACTCTCTCCCCTTTGAGGATTTAGGGAACCTCAAGGACCAATTAGATAGGAAAGCTGATATCTTCCTTGAAGGGGCCTGGGAAACTTGAGCGGGATCCCTGAGACCAGGGATAGCAGCCACCTGTACGGCTCGGTCCTTGATGGTGTGGTTAGGTCACCTAGAAGATCAGCTCAGAGATAAGATCCCTAGGAATGAAATATTAGCCTCTTTACCTATAATCCAGGATGCGGCATCTTTCCTTTCGGACGCATCAGCGGACTCTGTCAAATTGGCCGCCAGGTCCTCGGCTTTGTCTAACGCAGCCCGGAGAGCACTGTGGATAAAATGCTGGCCAGGAGACTTACAGGCCAGAACAAAGCTATGTAGCATTCCCTGCGAAGGGGCTCATTTATTCGGACCTGTCCTAGATGAGCTATTGGAAAAGGCAGGGGATAATAAAAAACGCTTCCCTTTCTTAAGAAGACCCTTTTACAGACGAGACTACAATAGAGGATGGTCTAACCGCAGAAGGCCAAATAGAGATTCAAACAGAGAAAATCTACCAGATACGACAGCAACAGAAGAAGGGTTAAAGGATTTATGTTTAATCCTCGAGATTTCAAAAAACCACAATGACTGGCGGACCAGGTGGGGGGTAGGCTTTTGGCCTTCTACCCAACCTGGATACAAATCACGAATAACCCGTGGATTCTAAGCATTGTGGAAAAGGGCCTAAGGTTCGATTTCCACCATATTCCTCAAGACAAGTTTAAGTTGACGCCCATTCGTTCTTCCTCTGCAGAACAATTGGCGCTGGAGTCAGAGGTCTGAGAACTTCAACAGAAAAGAGTTCTGATCAAAGTTCCTGCAGAAGAAAAAGGTAGGGGGTTCTATTCCCCTCTATTTTTGATCAAAAAACCTGACAGGTCATATCGTACCATTATTAACTTGAAAGGCCTGAACAATTTTTTGTTGATTCCATCCTTCAAAATGGAATCTGTAAAGACGGCAATAAAGTTACTCTTTAACAATTGCTTCATGGTTGTCTTAGACCTCAAGGACGCCTACTACCATGTTCCAATACACGTAGATCATCAAAAATTTCTTAGGGTGGCGGTTTCACTTTCTGGCACAGTGGAGCATTTTCAGTATCAGGCACTTCCCTTCGGAGTCGCGGTCGCACCCCGGGTGTTTACAAAAATCATGGTAGAAGTTATGGCACACCTGCATGAACAGGACATACTAATAATTCCATACCTAGATGATTTACTAATTGTGGGTCATTCAGAATCACATTGCAAGGACCAGCTAGAGAAGGTGATGGTAGCATTGCACAGGTTAGGCTGGATTATCAATCTTAAAAAGTCTCGTCTACAGCCCATAAAAACACAAGAATTTCTGGGGTTTATCATAGACTCTAGTCAGCAGGAATGTCGCCTGCCAGATTCAAAAGTAATTAATATTCAACAGCTAGTCACCAGGGCAATTAGCAAGCCCTTAGTCTCGGTAAGAAGTGCAATGTCTCTCTTAGGCTCCCTTACATCTTGTATTCCGGCGGTTCTCTGGGCTCAATATCACACCAGAACGCTACAATGGGACGTCCTACATAATTCTTGTCGTCTAGGAGCTCACCTCGACAGTAAATTTTCACTTTCTGCTGAAACTACGCATTCACTTATTTGGTGGACACACATTCCAAATCTACGTAGGGGGGTCCCTTGGACAAATCATGTATCTAGAGTAATAACTACGGATGCTAGCCCTAGAGGATGGGGGGCTCACTTAAGAGAGGATTGGGTCCAGGGGCTATGGTCTCAGTCTGAACAGGACTCCTCCTCCAATCTAAAAGAACTATTGGCCGTGGAACGCGCCTTGAATAGTTTTCTTATACCCCTACAGGGTCAACACGTCAGGCTGTTATCGGACAACCGGGTAACCGTGGCCTACATTAATCGTCAAGGAGGTACACGGTCCAATTCATTAATGGAGGTCGCGAATCGTATTTTTCAGGTGGCCGAAAATCATCTTCTCTCTCTGACGGCTCTTCATATAAAAGGAAAGCTCAATACCAAGGCCGACTATCTAAGCCGCAACAAGCTCAAACAGGGAGAGTGGTCGCTGAATTCAGCCATCTTCAATCAGATCGTACAATTATGGGGTTGTCCAGAAATAGACCTTTTTGCCAGCCGAGGGAACAAAAAGTTACACCGGTTCTGTTCCTTGAATCCGAGAGACAACCCATACGCAGTGGACGCTCTTCTAATTTCATGGCACTTCAGTCTCGCATATGCTTTTCCCCCTCTAAACCTAATTCCAGTAGTTCTGAGGAAGATTCGGGAGGACAGGGCCCGGGTAATCTTGATAGCCCCATTCTGGCCCAAGAGATCGTGGTTTCCTTGGCTGAGAAAAATGTCTATCACCCAACCATGGATTCTCCCAGAATTACCAGATCTCCTCTCCCAAGGCCCAATCCTCCATCCACGAGTAGCCAACTTACACCTAGCGGCGTGGAATTTGAGAGGTCTTTACTAAGGGGGAAGGGGTTCTCTCGGGATCTGACAAATACACTCCTAAAAAGTAGAAAACCCTCTACAACAAACATCTATGTTAGGGTTTGGAGAAAATTTCTATCAACTTCAGGGGCTCAAATTGACCAGAAACCATGTATAAATCAGATTCTAGAATTTTTACAAAAGGGTCTTGAGATGGGCTTGGCCACAAGTACTCTCAGAGTCCAAGTGTCAGCTGTGGGGGCACTATATAATTCTAACCTAGCCAGCAATCACTGGATATCCAGGTTCTTCAAGGCAGTCACTAGATCCAGACCAATCATTAAGCAAAAGTTAGTTCCATGGGATCTAAATCTTGTACTCTCGGCCTTAACGCATGCCCCGTTTGAACCTATTGATACTATCTCTGTAAAAATCCTTTCAATTAAAACAGCCCTCTTAGTTGCACTTACGTTCTCAAGAAGGGTTAGTGATCTGCAGGCACTATCTAGACAACCTCCGTACTTGCAAATTAGGGAGGATAGAGTAATCATGAAGCCTGATCCCCTTTATCTTCCAAAAGTTGCTTCAAAGTTCCATAGGTTACAAGAGGTTGTCCTACCTTCTTTTTGTTCTAATCCCACTAATGACATGGAACGTAAGTTTCATTCTTTAGATGTAAGAAGAGGTCTCCTTAAATATATTTCAGTTTCAGATGCTTGGAAAAAAGATAACTCTCTGTTTTTAGCTTATCAGGGAGTGAGGAAAGGTCTTAGAGTATCTAAAAACACTTTAGCTAGATGGATCAGGGAGGCAATCTCTCTCGCTTATACAGCAGGTGGCATGGAGATTCCAGAAGGTATAAAAGCTCACTCCACTCGAGCCGTAGCAACATCCTGGGCGGAGAGATTCGAAGTGTCGATTGAAGACATATGTAAGGCGGCCACATGGTCTTCTCCATCTACTTTCCTTAGACACTACAGATTAGATCTGGGTAGTTCCTCAGACCTCACATTTGGGAGAAGGGTTCTTGAGGCTGTTATCCCTCCCTAATCTTCCTTACTTCTCTGAAAGTCTCTCGTTGTGCTGTCATGGCGACTGAATAAATACGTACGCTACTTACCTGGTAGCAGTGTTTTTTCAGGAACCCATGACAGCACCCTTATATCCCCTACCCTATTCTTTTCTCGGATGGCTCAACACTTTCTTTTTTTTTCCTTTAAATTTCCACGTCTACTCACATAATAAATTGTACATAATCTTATGCTGCATCTGTGTTACTAACCAAGGTGATCCTCTCATGCTCTGGAACCAACTGATGCGGGAGAGAGGTACCGCCCTTTTTATGTCTGTAGGTTTCCTGTCCCTGAAGGGCGGATCCCCTCTCTCGTTGTACTGTCATGGGCTCCTGAAAAAACGCTGCTACCAGGTAAGTAGCGTACGTATTTTTCCCTAAAAGTTGGAATTCTGATACCAAAGCAGGAGATGCAAGCTACTTTTTTTCAACATTTGTTCACACAATGCAGTTACCCTAATTATCCTGATTTGCCTTTTTTCCACATATAAGGACTAGTTCAGACAACAGTAAATTTGTTTCCTCAATCAGGCAGCAGACTAATTATTAGGTCACTGCGTGCATAAATGGTTTTCATGTAGCGAAAAATGTCAGCGCACACTAATTGTGCAAATGGCGAATAGCTCTTGCATCCGTCCACGATTCAGGCGAGTGCATCCAGCCGCACATAGACGTAACCAATCCATAAATTGCAGCATTTATCTGAACGTGGCCTAAAGGCGCAAATGTTTCGTCTGGCTATGTATTGGTTGGTGTGATTGACCAAAGCAGATCAGCTTCATCTTTTCTTGACCAGACAAGACGTTAAATTTAAGCGGAGACTCATATTTGTATGAATCGTACAGTGCAGGAGGGGGGACCGTTTCAGGTATACCATATTACATTATAGTGTTGCTTCGACAGGCTTTGCTGCTTAAAAAAGCACATTAGCAATTCATATAGCTTCAGTGCTAATATTCACATCACTAATTCCTCAACAGGGGATTAATATCAATGAAGAATACCCATGATATGCATACAGTATAGAGGCAGGCATTAGGAAAATGTGGTCTCAGTTGGCAAGTAACTAGTGCCTCATGAATATCTGCTCATGAAATGCCTCATAAGTGTCAGATTCCTTGCAGCTTGATCTCGTGAAAAAAGAGATTCAGCCAGCAAAATGGCTGTTGTATGGCGTGCAGCTTAGGATAGGATTAATAATGTAATTCTTAACTGGTATATACAGTACCATGCAAAAGTTTTAGGCAGGTGTGGGAAAAATGTTTCAAAGTAAGAATGTTTTTAAAAAATAGAAGTTATGATAAACTATTTTTATCAATGATAAAAAAAAAAAAACGCAAAGTGAATGTGCAGCATAAAAAATCTAAGTCCAATCAATATTTGTTGTGACCAACATTTCCCTTAAAAACAAAATCAATTCTTCTAGATACATTTACACAAAGTTTTTGAAAGAACTCGGCCAGGAAACAACTTGGAGAAGTAACCACAGATCTTCTGTGGATGTAGGCAGTGGTGTAACTAGAGTCCTGTGGGCCCTGGTATGGACTTTGGACCTGGGCCCCCACCAGCCTCTTGGTCAAATGTATGGGCCCCTGGTGCGTTCTATATCTTATGAAGACATACATGTTCGCACTCAAAAACAAAAATAAGACTAGATAAAATACAGAAATCTTAGAAAAAAACCAGCAATAAATTAATATACCAATAATAAGACCACTTAAATGTCTGCTTGAAATCTTTGCTTGGTAGAGACCTTGCTGATGCAGTATTACTATCTTGTGCATTACTGCTGTACTCAGTCAAGCTATGATGTATAACCTCCGCCACAAAACTGTCTTCAACATCCTAACCTTTGTTGCAAAGTTTGACTTGTCCACAAACAGTATTAAAAAGAATCTTTCAACACATTTTTCATGTTGGACTAGACACCCAATGTAATACTGGCTCCAGAGCAGAATGTCTTTTGTTGTTTTTCTTCGCCTCACCATTGTATTAGGCACCTAATTAAGTTAATTTTCAACACAAGAGGGCATTATCAGAACATTTTCATTTGGGGGGGCGTGTATTTCTGGTACTTCCCCCTATATGAGGAGGAATCATAAGTAGGCAAAAACACTCAGGAGAAAGAAGAACATGTCCCACCAAAGCTTAAAGGGGGGGTTTATCTTGTGTCAGAGATATGAGAGACTGTGATCTTGCTCCAAAGCAATTACAAGTTGCTGTGAGCACAGCAGACCTGAGTGTCATTACTCTCATTTGTGCTTTCATTTCCTGATAGTCCTTGTGGGGGTGAGGAGCAGCACCACAGAGTTTAGCTGTGTCACAATACAGACCCTTACAGGTGCATCTCACATAATTAGAATATCATCAAAAAGTTTATTTCAGTTTTTCAATACAAAAAGTGAAACTCATATATTTACAGAGTAACGTATTTCAAGTGTTTATTTCTGTTAACGTTGATGATTATGGCTTACAGCCAATGAAAACCCCAAAGTCATTATCTCAGTAAATTAGAATACTTTAACACACCAGCTTGAAAAAATTATTTTAACATAAGATATGTTGTCCTACTGAAATGTATGTTCAATAAATGGACTCAATACTTGGTTGAGGCTCCATTTGCATCAGTTACTGCATCAGTGCGGCGTGGCATGGAGGCGATCAGCCTGTGGCACTGCTGAGGTGTTATGGTAGCCCAGGTTGCTTTGATAGCAGCCTTCAGCTTGTCTGCATTGTTGGGTCTGGTGTCTCTCATCTTCCTATTGACAATATCCCATAGATTCTCTATGGGGTTAAGGTCAGGCGAGTTTGCTGGCCAATCAAGCACAGTGATACTGTTGTTTTTAAACCAGGTATTGTGCCAAATATTTTGACTGCTAATATCTCTGCACTGGAAAGATGAAAAAGACAAAACGCATTTAATTCTAGTCTGCAGCCACTATTACATCGTTTGTCCTGTTCAACCTGAAAAATTTGGTGAAGGGTCCTTTCTAAACCTTCTAGATGGCTTTCTATTTTTAAGCTAATGACTGTGTTTCAACCTACAGATACAAAACAAGTGATGATCATCATTTTCATAATTTTTTTTACTTATACTCTTGACTATAATCCTGCAAAATCCTGACTTTGGACAAGTGTAGTTAGAAGAATTGATGCTATTTTGAAGGCAAAGGGTGGTTACATCCAATGTTGATTTGAATTAGAGTTCTCCTTTGTTTATTCATATTGTATTTTGTTAATTGTAAAAGATAAACTAGCATATTTATTCTTTAAAGCATTTTTACTGTACAGCATTTTTTCCACCACTGCCTAAAACTTTTCCTCAGCACCGTATACCTCCTTTTTTGTGTTGTTTAAGAGTTCTATCTAAATTTTTTTTAAAATAATTGTGTATATATATATATATATATATATATATATATATATATATATATATATATAATTTTATTTTTTACTTTTTTCTTGCAGTTCAAAAAAAAAATCTTTTCACTACTCTAAGGCTTTCTTTTCCTTCACCCAGATGGAAGTTTTGATCCATTGCCCTAGTCACAGGAGGCATCTTTACTTCCTACTCTGTCTGTTTTCCAAAGCAACAGCAATAAAAGGCCACCTTAGACACCTTTTGACTTTGAGTATACTTTTTTACATATGTTAGTGTGTTATCATACCTCTAATAGGCTTTCAATATTTTGGGGAACATTTCTGTGTTTCATTTAGTTACATTTTAATTCTGCACACTAATAGTTGCCAAATAATTCTGCACACAAAGAAATTCTCTTAAGCAAGGTTTAGTAACCTTTTTGATTGTCCAACAGCGCTGTAGTTTGTTTGATAACAAAATTAAAAATACAACTTACCTAATAAATTATTCACGCAGTGTAGATAATATATGGAATGGCACATCAGTATTCAAACATGCCATCCATTGATAATCGACTTGGATATGGCCACTGTGACTTAAGAACACCGTACATATTAGACTGGAGTTGACTGAACCCTTCTGTATGATCGGGACCATCTGACAGTCTAGTATTTATGAGTCCTCCTAACTCTCCTCCAACAGATGAAGAGTGAAGAATCGAGCTTGGGTTTCCAATGGCTAATCCTTCTGTTCTCCTCCGAGATGAGCTTCTGCCAGATAAGTCTGGCTATAGCTTTCTCCTAGAGAACACCGGAGCACTCACCCGAATGAAGCATTCCTGTATGTGGGGGAGTTGGGAAAGCCAGTCTCTGACCTGTGGTGATGAGCAAGCGTGCTCAGGTATTATCCAAGTATGCTCGTGTGCTAACAGTGTCATCGGTGTGCTCGAAAAATATAACACCTTATCCGAACACATTCGCTCATCACTTCTGATCATGCATCCATTTGGAAAAAGACAAACGGCCACCAGGGGCTAAGTCCCAAAGCACCTGGGGAAATGCTCTCAATTGATCGAATAACACATCTGACTCAACAGATTACCAGTTTAGGGCTAGCTAGTGATTGTTGGATTTGTACTAAGTGGATGCAGGGCCAGATATCGGTAGTAACGGGTAGCTTTAAATGAAAGCCACGAAGAGTCTGCAGAAAACAGTCACGTGGTGCTATCATTTTGCTGCTGCTATTTTGTTCTAGCAAGGTTGATCATAACCCATTGGTTCCCCACCAGCCACTTTTTGCCAACTATTCTGTTACCCATTTCAGAACAATTTTCATATATTTATATTGAAATCTACGGTAATTGAGTGGTAAACATGGTATACAGTGTAACATTCCTTCTTGTGCCTATATTGCAGGATCCATATTTTATAACTGTCACTTTGTCATCAGCCATGCAAATGACAGCCATTACTTGTATTTTGGCTGTAGAATCAGTAGCCGAGTTCTCTTTCCTCACGGTAGGGGTCAGCACCGCTATAACATCAGCATCTGTCTTCACAATACAATGATACAAAGAGATGTCCTATAAATAAGTACAAGCCTTCTAGTTCAGGGTGGATTCTCCCTTCTTTCATTATGAACTGCTACAAACAGTGTTAGGTCCATTATGACATTTTTAAGTATTTGTCAGTTTTGGTAAATTAACTTTGCAGTTGTGCAGCTATGTACAAAAGTGATTTCCGAAAATAATTCACTACTAATGAGGAAAATCTTATTTCAAATTAGAAGTTCACTTTATTATTAGCTTTATATCACGAAGTAAAAACTTTCTACATTTTGGTTTTACAATTTAAATCAAAATTCACTGAACCCCCTCCTTGTCTTTTTTCATTTTATTAACCAGATTGATTTAATACAGTATATAATCCTTTTTTTTCCCTCTTCATTGTTGTCTTGCTACTTTTTGCTTCTAGTACAGTGATGTTCCTTGGTGGTGAATGGTTTCTAGTATGTTTGATAACTTTTGCCTAATTATTTTTATACTGCCAGGGCAGGGCAACGCTTCGCCTCATCGTCTTTCCTGCTAATAGGATTCTGTCTGCTTCAGCAATCTGTAATTGCAGGCTTCATGTACAGAAACAAAGTTTTTGTAATATAGCTTATTGTCCCAGTTTCTGGCAGCTACACAAGAGGGGGAAAAAAGGAAATTAGACGCAAGACATAAACCTAAAAACATATTAATATGCAATAAAAGCATAGAAGATTAAATGTGATCATGAGGGAGTTATATTTGCATTTCCATATTGTCTTGTTTTTTACATACCTGGCTCATATAGGGGTTTAACATGGATAATACTGAAAACTGTATATCTGACTATTGTTGACGCAAAAGAAAGTAGGGAAACTAAAATTTAAAATCTTGACAAATAATGATTGTTCTTTTTTCCAAATTTCTCTTTCAAAGAAAAACTCCTGCAGTTAAAATATCCTTTCCAGAAAGCAAAAAACTTGGGAAACATTTAATATACCGAGATAATAACATTCCATTGATATTGTGGGTTTGTGATCTTCAACCAGAGAACTAATTGTGATTAATGCTGTCACAACAGAGGGAGAATACATTCACTCTCTCCAGAGAGACAACACATACGCGAATGATTTAGACCCTCTAACAACACATGTTTAATTTATGCTTGGGAGTCCATCCAAAACACCACCAAATTCTCCCGAACAATAGCTAGAAGTTTCTTCTTTCCTGTCTTGTCAGCATTCTCGGCAGACATTGGCGCATGCTGAGAACATAATGCGGTGATGAATAGTGCTGCGACTTGTAAGCACACAACGCAGAATTTTGCCTTTTTAGATCTTTAACAAAATGCAAAGTAAAGTTCCAATTTTGATATTCCCGAAAAACGTAAAAGATGCTTAAATTTATAGTAAAGAGTTGCAATGCAAAAGTTTTAAAGAATGAATAAAAAAACACCATAAACCTATAAATAAACATTTTTATTATTTATAATGTATTTCTTTTGCCTCATTTTTTAACCATTGTTTTTACAATGCGTTCATTATCCAAGAAAAATGAAACTCTGTTAACATCAGATTTGAGACAGGAATAAATATTGATGTTGATAAATCAGCTGCAATTACATATAAACTGGTTAACAAGACAGAAATGACACGTTATGCGTCTCTAACTAGTATAATGTGTTAAGAGGTTTTGATGTGATAAAAAAAAAATAAAGAAGAAATTACTTTTCATTTAAGGAGAATCTGTTTCCTGCTTAAGTGGCTAATATTTTAATTAAGTCTGGTGTGAATTTTTTTTTTTCTCCCGGAGTATCTTTGATAAACTCTCTCCTTTATGTTGATGGTAATTAAACAGATCCCCGCAGACCACAGTGTATGCTGTGAAGGGCCCATGCTAATTGTCAGGCAGGAGACACTGACCAGTTGGTTTGCCATTGTGTAGCCAGAGTCGTGCTGTCAGTAGAGCAGTTTTATTATTTTTGCATTGTCCGCTGTTGTCAGGGCTAACTGCACGCTATTGTGGCCGGAGATGTTTCACAAATTGAGGCAGATGGCTCCGATTGAGACACGTGTCATTCAGAAAGGGAAGAAGGGAAAGGCATCTAGAGTGGGGGTCAGAGCGGGTCACAGACCTGCTCCGCTACTTGTTAGTGTTTTCAAAAGACCATGTGCAGCAACATCATTGTCCTCCAGTTAGCAGGGAATAGAGGGGCTTTTACTTTGCATGAGCTCCACCGTTTAGGCTGCGGCTTCTCTATTCTTGCACATCGCTTGCTGTCCTCCTGGAATGAATTAGCAGGATTGACAGAAGTCCTTTGTATCTCCGATGGCTTTTCAGTCAATTGACGGGCACAAAAGGACAGTTTTGCTCCTAATTACATGTAATTAGGGGGATTTATGTGTTTTGGAATTTTCTGTTGCAAATTGTAACAAATTTTATGATTTTTATTTAATTGCTTACATTGTTTTTATGTCATCACTATATTTGGTTATGTTGTCGTCATTATTATTCTTATAATTATTATTATTATTATTATTATTATTTTATTAGATTGGGAAATGGGGCCAGGCATAAATAAAATATGCAAATAACTGACTTGGCCAGGAATCTAAATTCTTCTTAATATGATCTACAGCGGCAATGTGTAAAAAAATAGCTGAATAATAACTACAGACTTATGGCAATATATACTATGTACAGAGGACATGATATGTGTATTTACTAGCCTCTGTTCCCCCCGCTTCTTTTTCCAGATTTGCAGCAAAGACTGTGCACAGTGGGTCATTGATGCTGGTCACAGTGGAGCTGAAGGAAGGCTCCACAGCTCAGCTCATCATAAACACGGAGAAGACAGTGATTGGCTCCGTTCTGCTGCGGGAGCTGAAGCCTGTCCTGTCCCAGGGGTAGCCAGCTTACATCTGGACTTCAGAATCTGGCACAAAACAAGTGCCTGGCATCCACTACTGCTGCCTTTCATTTATAATAATAGCCCTTCCATCTGGCAGTAGTGGGAAGAATACACTCTGGACAATCTTGTCTCCTGCTTCAGAATGCTAGTATCTATCATGTATGCAAGCCCTTGTGATAGCAGAGCTTGCTAACCAAAGATCATACATTTTTCTGTCACCCATCCCTACCATTTGTTACCGTTTTTGTTTTTTTAAATAAGACTTTTAAGCACCTAGGGTCTGGGTAAGACATTTCTGCAGTGTGCCATTTCAGATGTCCTTGGCACTAAAGTGGGTATGGCATTCTGATATATGGTATTTGGTAAAATAAGAAAATGTAGTCCATTGCTAACGGGTTTTATACGGTTACGATCATTCCTCCTTTCAGTTGTTTCATATTGTTGAATAAAGTTACTGAACACGACATCCTGTGAATGAGTCCATGAATAAAAATGCTGCAAAACCTCAACCAAAGTGAGTGATTTTCTGTTTGATGTCCTGGGGTTTTTCAGTATGGACAGTGAGTTTGTTGTGGGGTTTTTTTGCTGTAAGAGGACAATGTCCTTAGCAGATATTGTTGCCATGAATGGATGTATTTGGTGAGCAACAATGTTTTGGTGTTTGGTACTTATAAAAGTAACATCCACATAAATGCAATGAGCCATGGTTGCCAGCAGAACGTTGGCACGAGCAGAACTAGCATACTTTCTTCCCATGCTGCACACACCAAGCTGTCCACATGATTTACAGGAAAATGTGATTTATCAGACCAGGCTACCTTCTTCCATTGCGCTAAGGTCTAGGTAGAATGCTCACATACCATCACTTTCATCAGTGGACAGTGATCAACATGGGCACTCTGACCAGAGTGAAGTATCATTACGCTGTGTGTTCTGATACCTTTGTGTCATAGTAGCAATAACCTTCACAATATGATGAACAAGTGAATGCAACATTCACTAAGCTCACGAATCAATTTTAGACTACCCAAGGGCTCTGCCACAAAGTCCTTTGACACACCCCACTCCTGTATCCTTTCATGAACAGATTTGCTCTCCACTTTGCTAGAAAAATGTGACCAGCAATCCTGTGGCCATATTGATAAGCTATCCCAATGATCAATCTGATCAAGAGAGGTTTTTTCATGATCTTTTAACCAGTATAAATTATAGATAATGTAACTGTAGATTATAATTGTTAATTCATGGGAGGGGCTAAGCATTTTTCAAGTCTTACATAATAAGTGGTGGAGATGTCCGTATCTAAAACGTATGTTTATTAATCACACTAGATGGTGGCCCGATTCTAACGCATCGGGTATTCTAGAATATGCATATCCACGTAGTATATTGCCCAGTGACGTAGTATATTGCCCAGTGACGTAGTATATTGCCCAGTGACGTAGTGTATTGCCCAGTGACGTAGTATATTGCCCAGTGACGTGGTATATTGCCCAGTGACGTAGTATATTGCCCAGTGACGTAGTATATTGCCCAGTGACGTAGTATATAGCACAGAGCCACGTAGTATATTGGCCAGTTACGTAGTATACAGCACAGAGCCACGTAGTATATTGCCCAGTTACGTAGTATATTGCCCAGTGACGTAGTATATTGCCCAGTGACATAGTATACAGCACAGAGCCACGTAGTATACAGCACAGAGCCACATAGTATATTGCCCAGTGACGTAGTATACAGCACAGAGCCACGTAGTATATTGCCCAGTGACGTAGTATATAGCACAGCCACGTAGTATATTGCCCAGCCACGTATGTCACAGGTTAAAAAAATAAACATATACTCACCTTCCGAGGGGCCCCTTGTAGTTCTGTCGGCTGTGTTCGGTTCAGGCGGCAGCTTCTGGTCCGAGGGTGGGATGACGTCGCGGTCACATGACCGTGACGTCACGGCAGGTCCTTCTCGCGCAGGGCCTGCGATGACGTCGCGGTCACATGACTGACGTCACAGCAGGTCCTTCTCGCGCAGGCGCGCAGGGCCTGCGATGACGTCGCGGTCACATGACTGATGTCACCGCAGGTCCTTCTCGCGCAGGCGCGCAGGGCCTGCGATGACGTCGCGGTCACATGACTGACGTCACAGCAGGTCCTTCTCGCGCAGGGCCTGCGATGACGTTGCGGTCACATGACCGTGACATCATGGCAGGTCCTTGTCGCACACCAACCTTAGCACCGGAACCTGCCGCTTGCATGGACCGGTCACTGGAGCGTCGGAAAGGCGGCGGAAGGTGAGTATATAATGATTTGTTATTTTTTTAATTATTTTTAACATTAGATTTTTTTACTATTGACGCTGCATAGGCAGCCTCAATAGTAAAAACTTGGTCACACAGGGTTAATAGCTGCGGTAACGGAGTGAGTTATCTGCGGCATAACGCGGTCCGTTACCACTGGCATTAACCCTGTGTGAGCTGTGACTGCGAGGAGTATGGAGCGGGCGCCGGGCACTGACTGCAGGGAAGTAGGGAGGGACTAATCAGACTGTGGCCGTCGCTGATTGGTCACGGCAGCCATGACAGGCAGCTGGCGAGACCAATCAGCGAATGAATATCCGTGACGGAAGTTGCTGACAGAAAGACAGAAGTACCCCTTAGACAATTATATATATACAGTGGGGCAAAAAAGTATTTAGTCATTCAGCAATAGTGCAAGTTCCACCACTTAAAAAGATGAGAGGCGTCTGTAATTTACATCATAGGTAGACCTCAACTATGGGAGACAAACTGAGAAAAAAAATCCAGAAAATCACATTGTCTGTTTTTTTATCATTTTATTTGCATAATATGGTGGAAAATAAGTATTTGGTCAGAAACAAAATTTCATCTCAATACTTTGTAATATATCCTTTGTTGACAATGACAGAGGTCAAACGTTTTCTGTAAGTCTTCACAAGGTTGCCACACACTGTTGTTGGTATGTTGGCCCATTCCTCCATGCAGATCTCCTCTAGAGCAGTGATGTTTTTGGCTTTTCGCTTGGCAACATGGACTTTCAACTCCCTCCAAAGGTTTTCTATAGGGTTGAGATCTGGAGACTGGCTAGGCCACTCCAGGACCTTGAAATGCTTCTTACGAAGCCACTCCTTCGTTGCCCTGGCGGTGTGCTTTGGATCATTGTCATGTTGAAAGACCCAGCCACGTTTCATCTTCAATGCCCTTGCTGATGGAAGGAGATTTGCACTCAAAATCTCACGATACATGGCCCCATTCATTCTTTCATGTACCCGGATCAGTCGTCCTGGCCCCTTTGCAGAGAAACAGCCCCAAAGCATGATGTTTCCACCACCATGCTTTACAGTAGGTATGGTGTTTGATGGATGCAACTCGGTATTCTTTTTCCTCCAAACACGACAAGTTGTGTTTCTACCAAACAGTTCCAGTTTGGTTTCATCAGACCATAGGACATTCTCCCAAAACTCCTCTGGATCATCCAAATGCTCTCTAGCAAACTTCAGACGGGCCCGGACATGTACTGGCTTAAGCAGTGGGACACGTCTGGCACTGCAGGATCTGAGTCCATGGTGGCGTAGTGTGTTACTTATGGTAGGCCTTGTTACATTGGTCCCAGCTCTCTGCAGTTCATTCACTAGGTCCCCCCGCGTGGTTCTGGGATTTTTGCTCACCGTTCTTGTGATCATTCTGACCCCACGGGGTGGGATTTTGCGTGGAGCCCCAGATCGAGGGAGATTATCAGTGGTCTTGAATGTCTTCCATTTTCTAATTATTGCTCCCACTGTTGATTTCTTCACTCCAAGCTGGTTGGCTATTGCAGATTCAGTCTTCCCAGCCTGGTGCAGGGCTACAGTTTTGTTTCTGGTGTCCTTTGACAGCTCTTTGCTCTTCACCATAGTGGAGTTTTGAGTCAGACTGTTTGAGGGTGTGCACAGGTGTCTTTTTATACTGATAACAAGTTTAAACAGGTGCCATTACTACAGGTAATGAGTGGAGGAAAGAGGAGACTCTTAAAGAAGAAGTTACAGGTCTGTGAGAGCCAGAAATCTTGATTGTTTGTTTCTGACCAAATGCTTATTTTCCACCATAATATGCAAATAAAATGATAAAAAAACAGACAATGTGATTTTCTGGATTTTTATTTCTCAGTTTGTCTCCCATAGTTGAGGTCTACCTATGATGTAAATCACAGACGCCTCTCATCTTTTTAAGTGGTGGAACTTGCACTATTGCTGAATGACTAAATACTTTTTTGCCCCACTGTAGATGTTTAGGTGTGAATAAGAACACTTCAACATCTGATATTTACCCTGTGCATCCACATTGCACATCCACAAGACTTCATTAGATAGAAATGATATTTCTAGAACTTCCCAGCAGTTTCTTTACAAGTTGGAAGTAGCCACTCGCTGGTTTTGTAGTCACCACAGCACTGTTCAGAGAATCTCAGCTTGACAGTAACATAAAGAAAATTATTTGGCAAACTTTCTTTTGTCCTTGATACTGACCTAAACTATTTTTTTTTTATCCACCTAAAATGCTTAGCTTTTGCTAAAGACCACCATATTAATCTGAGGGACCACCATCTCAAATGGCTATTAAAATTATCTAAGCAAATTGATCATTATACCAGGGATTTTCCAACTGTTCCCATTTCTTGACCAACTAGAAAGTCTTAAGAACATATTCTGCACAACATCAAAATGACTTACTAAATCTCATTTAGATTCTACTAGAAAAACCCAATCTATGTGGATTTTAAATCTGCAAAATATACTGCTCAAAAAAATAAAGGGAACACTAAAATACCACATCCTAGATATCACTGAATGAAATATTCCAGATGCAAATCTTTATTCATTACATAGCGGAATGCGGTGAGAACAATGAAACAAAAATGATCAATGTAAATCAAAATTAATATCCCATGGAGGTCTGGATTTGAAATGTTGCTCAAAATCAAAGTGGAAAATCAAATTACAGGCTGATCCAACTTCAGTGGAAATGCCTCAAGACAGGGAAATGATGCTCAATAGTGTGTGTGTGGCATCCACGTGCCTGTATGACCTCACTACAAAGCTTGGGCATGCTCCTGATGAGTCAATGGATGTTCTCCTGAGGAATCTCCTCCCAGACCTGGGTTAAAGCATCAGTCAACTCCTGGACAGTCTGTGGTGCAGCTTGGCGTTGGTGGATGGAATGAGACATGATGTCCCAGATGTGCTTTACTGGATTCGGTGGGCAGGCCAGTCTATAGAATCAATGCCTTCATCATGCAGGAACTGTTGATACACTTCAGCCATAGGAAGCCTAGCATTGTTATGCATCAGAAGGAACCTAGGGCCCAGTTTACCTGCATATGGTCTAACAATCGGTTTGAGGATCTCATCCCGGTACCTAATGGCAATCAAGGTACCTCTGGCTAGCAAGCAGAGGCTGGCTGTGCGGCCCTCCAAAAAAATGCCTCCCCACACCATTACTAACCCACTGTTAAACTGGTCATGCTGGAGGATGTTGCAGGCAGCAGAACATTCTTCATGGCGTCTCCAGACTCTGTCATGTTTGCCAGATGTGCTCACTGTGAACCTGCTGTCCGTGAAGTGCACAGGGCACCAGTGTCAAATCTGCCAATCTTGGTGTTCTCTGGCAAATGCCTTCTGCCCCCACTTGTGGACATTGGGCCATCATACCACAGTCATGGAGTATGTTTGAGCAGACGCATGGATTTTAGTGGCCTGCTGGCGGTCATTTTGATCTAGCACTACTCCTGTTCCTCCTTGCACAAAGGAAGCGGTCCTGATGCTGGGTTGTTGCCCTCCTATGGCCCACACCATTTCTCCTGGTGTACTAGCCTGTCCTGGTATCTGCTTCATACTCTGGACACTGTGCTGACAGACCGCTACTTTTCTTGAGACGACTCACATTGATGTGCCATCCTGGATGAGCTGCACTACCTGAGCAACTTCTGTGGGTTGAAGACACCGCCTCATGGTACTACAGGGTTGAGCGCAATGACAAATTGCAAAAGTGTCCAAAACAGCCAAAAATGATGAGAACAAAGAAAATGGTCTGTGGTCACCCAATGCAGAACCACTCCTTTAGAGATGTTGTCTTGCTAATTGCTTATAATTTCTACTCATTGTCAGTCCCATTTGCACAACAGCAGGAAAGATTCACAATCTGTGTTACTTCATAACTGGACAGGTTGATTTCACAGAAGTGTGATTGACTTGGAGTTATAGTGTGTTTAAGTGTTCCCTTTAATTTTTTGAGCAGTGTAGGAAAGATATATGTATCTTGGTACCACCGTGTTAGCCAGTAGATAGAAAAATATTTAGATTTGAGAGTCCTCAGTGGTTCATACCTTTTAATGGCTAACTGAAAAGATGGTAACAAATTGCAAGCTTTCGAGACTACACAGGTCTCTTCAGAGAGGCTCTGGACTGGGGTCTAAGGGGTAACGTGTCTTTGCCTGATGAAGAGACCTGTGTGTAGTCTCGAAAGCTTGCAATTTGTTACCGTCTTTTCAGGTAGCCATTAAAAGGTATCAACCACTGAGGACTCTTCAATTCTAAATATTGAGCAGTGTATACATTTATGCTTCAGGATTCACCCTTTGAAATTTATCCACAGCATATCTTCAGCTAAACTCATGCACATTGTTCTGCTAAATTTTATCCTTCAGATTTGTGTTATCTTCTCATTAAAGAGAAGTGTATTGTAGGCTCTCAGATGCCAGGCTTGATAATTGTATGGCAGGAACCTGCATGATAAAAACTATACCAACAACCACATGTAAACACTCAAAAACGAGAGAATCTGCCAGCCATCATGATTTCAACAGGTGCACAGGAGCCATGCAGAGGAGTCAGTCTTGTAGATGGTATCCAAGAAGTATTAGAAGATTCAGCACCTATCATATTAATTAAAAAAATGTAACAAAAATAATTGTACTCAAAACGGTTCACAAGGAGAGCAGGTAGAAAGCAAAAAGAGAACATACAGGTATCTGGTCCGATGTAAGAAAATCCAATGAATCCTTCTAGTGAAGATTATACCGAACTCAAGTTATCAGCTATTCCGATCAACTGAGCAAATATCGTTCTTGCAAAATGGTCAAAAATTTTCTTCATTCAGTAAATTTGATCTATACAGGAATGGATGTACACAGATTTATACAAAATGGTACAGGTAGAAAGCATTTAGATTGACACAGTGCTATCTACTAAGCTGAATCCCCATAACAATAGGGCAATAAATACCATCACAACTGAAAATCGCAATCTATTGTTCAATGAAGAACGTGCACTGTTTAAAGTCGTTCGCTATGGAGTCTACAAGCCTCACTAGATTCCCTTGCCACTAATGTGAGCCCCCACAGAATCCCTAATACAGAATTTTATCCCATCCGGTCAAGAATACCTAGAATGCATGATTTTCAGACCCTTGTCAAAAAGGATCTTCTGAAGTTGTACAAGTCGTCTGCAATTTGTCATTCTCATTTAAACAACTTTGACAAATAATACCTTACAGCAATTACACAGGAATAAAGATATTCTGAAAGATTCTGACATGGGGGAATTTAATAATGGTTTTAGATATTGGTCTTTATGTCAAAATAATTAATGTGCTGTTATTGGACAGTACCACGTACAAATTACTCAGACGACAAGACCCCCTACCATATAGTAAGCGTAATATGTCCGTTTTATTGAATTATGGTTTCGTTACAAACCCTTACTACCAACAAAGTTGAATGTATGAATCCAGAACATCTTGTCCATCCTACTCTTTATGCACTCCCCAAAACTAGTACTTGCCCCACTGTTACAACCATTTGTATCAGGCATAAAATCCCTTTCTGAATATTTTATGTTCCTGGGTTGATTCAAAGTTACACATTTTAATGAATAGACCCCCAGGACACATCAAGGATAGTAAACATGTATTTCAAGTTACAGTCATGGCAGAAAGTGTTGGCACTCTTGAAATTGTTGAAGAAAATGAATTATTTCTCCCAGACAATTATTGCAACAACAAATGTTTTGTTATACACATGTTTATTTCCTTTGTGTGCATTGGAACAACACAAAAAAAGAGAAAAAAAGGGCAAATTGGACATCATTTCACAGAAAATCCCCAAAAAGGGATGGACAAAATTGATGGGTGCCATGAAAATTGCGTCAAAACAATTTTGTTTTAGGCATGTGATGCTCGTTCAAACTCACCTGTGGCAAGTAACAGGTGTGTGCAATATCAAAATCACACCTGAAACCAGATAAAAAAAAAGGTGACTCAATATTTGCACTATGTATCTGTGTGTGCCACACTAAGCATGGGGATCAGAAAGAGAAGATAACTGAGGACTTTAGAACCAAAATTTTTGAAAAATATCAACAAGGACAACATCTGCAAGGAGTTTGTATGTTCTCGTATTTGCGTGGGTTTCCTCTGGGTTCTCTTTTTTCCTCCCACACTCCAAAGACATACAGATAGGGAAAATAGATTGAGCCCCATCGGGAACAGTGATGATGATGATGTCTGTACAGCGCTGTGGAATTAGTGGCACTATATAAGTGCGTAAAATAAATCTCGCCAAGGACAACATTTGCAAGGAGTTTGTCTGTTCTCCCCGTTTTTGTGTGGGCCTCCTCCCACAGTTCAAAGAAAGAACTGTAAAATTAATGGTGCTGTTAAAGTGAGTGAAAATAAACATTAAGTGATGCAGATACATTTTTTTGTGAACATAATTGTTATGCAAGTTGGACTTTACATAATTAATGCATATTATATTAAGCCTTATGTTCACAAAAAAATTGCATGGTTGCAGAATGAGATAACTGAGAATCTGTCATTCCACTATGACAGTCTGACTGGGCGTTTGTGACTCTTCTCCTTTTTCTGAGCTTCGTACAGCTAATATGACCACATACTACGTCAATTTTGAACGTGCAGGGAAATAAAAGACCTGTAAATGCCAAATGGTGCAACGTTTATAATTAAACCCACATTGTAAAAAAAAAATTTTGTTCCAAATACGTGCATTAATGTACAAAAAATATTTTTTTTTTTATTCCTAATCATTGTTACTATCTGAACTGACAAGATGAAGTGGTAATTTATTTTCAGCTGACATTTCATATACCAGTCTAAGGTACTGATAGAAAGCTAAAGATTAGGAAACAAAGCGCTATAGGATTTTATCTGTTAAAATTTTTAAACGATATAAAGGATATGCTAACCTGGTTAGGTTGTGATCCCACAGCAAGATTACAGCACAAATTCCCAGTTGCAGGTCCACGGGTCTTCAGACCAGATATACGTGTGAAGAAGGAATTTGGATATTCTGCTGGTAGGTAGAAGGGCAAATCCAGGTACACAAAGAAAAGTTATGCATTATTATTTGTCAACGCATTTCGAAGCTTGCATACTTCAGCACAAAAAAAAATCGACAAATAAAAAAAAGTATACTTATCCTGTGTGTACCAGGAGTTACTATTCTACCAGCAGTGCGGAATATCCACAATTCCTTCTTCACAGTATAGGGTGCTGGTGGGGGAAGGGGGGTGAGAGGCCTGTGTCAAGGTCTAGGCTGGAATTGGGAAACTTTTCACAACAGTACCAGCATGAAATTGCCACAAAATTAGTTAATTGTGTATCAAAGAAAACGGGCTACTTTTCTATGTATTTGCCCTCACCAAAAACTATGGCGCTACTTACTGGTAGTCATATTTTATGATAATTTATTTAATTATTTTACTCACTTTTATGGCGGCATTAATTCCACTTTACTGGCATGATCATCGCTGTCCCCATAGAGGCTCACAATCTAGATTCCCTATCAGCATGTCTTTGGAGTGTGGGAGGAAACCGGAGAACCTGGAGGAAACCACCCAAACACGGGGAGAACATACAGACTACTTGGTCATTAGTGATCTTTTCTTTAAATTTTTTATTTATTACTGGACGATACCCAGATCATTGCAATAGGAACAAGAAATCTATATTCATAACTTTTTTTTTTTCATGCCTTATCGAAAAAAAGTTCCTGAGCAGAGGTTCATGTTACAGCATGGCGAACTCAGCGGCGTACCCAAAGCGCATTATAACTCGCCCTGAAAAGGTTTCATACAACAACAAAAAAGTTCTAGAACTCAGAGTTTTTAATTGGCAGTAATTGTGGTTTATACGCAGGAGCGAGATTAGGTGAGACTTGTTATTTGATGATTGAGATTCTAGAATGAATTGTTGTGTGGGTTCTTGCTCGGCGCTTCCATCAGGGACTTTGTTTCAGTGGAGTGCAGCTGCTCTGTTTGATTTACACTGCTGCGGCTGTGGCTGGTCATAAATAAATCCTCTTATATAGTTGTTATGAACACCTGTTAGATCATCTGTCAGCAAAGCAATGTTCACATTTATCATGGTGCGGTGCTTATCCTCCTTCAATCCATTTCCAACTGACTCGGCCTATACCGCCGGATTACTATTACCTCATCATAATTGCTCATTTCCTCTCCGCGTTACAACTTGCAGATAAAAGATTTCACTACATGGCCAAATTTCATAAATAAAAGAGAAGCTCGGAGCAGTAAAAGTTTATTTTTGTCATCGTTTGTCACACAGTTATTCTATAAATCAAATGGAATTGCACTCTTGCCAGTTCAGGCGTTACTGTCAGGCCAGACATGGAAATGGTCTGTTTCTTCTTTTTAGATGAGATGACATGGATTTCAGACAGAATCAGCTTATAGCTTTGTTTCACCAATCCTATTTTATTAGCCTTTAAAGAAAAAAAAAATTCTGCCCAGAGTATGATCCTAAAGTAGGAAAAGATAAAAAGCAGATTGATACTTTTGTTACAGGTAAAAAAAATAAAATACCCTATTGTGATTGTGGGACTATAATTTGTTAAAGTGATTACAAAATGCACATAATATGCAAAATATGGCATGCAAAAACTATATGAACAATCAAATTTATACTTTGTGTTTTGGTTTGTTTTTCTACCATAATGTAGATTGAAGCAAACGCAAAAATTGGTATCTTTCATCAGGAGAGCTCTGTTCGCTGTCACTTGCAGGGGGTGGTGCTGGTCTCTGCTCTTCAATTCTCTCCTTACAATGTGCACTGACAGTGCACTCTTTTGCCAGCTCATCAGTTCTCAGCCGACAAGAGAGTGAACTGTCACTGTGCACTGAGAAGAACAGATGCTACTTTTTCAGTACTATACATTATTTAACATGTCATGTTACAACCCAATATCCTTCAGCGTTTGATTCACAATTCAGATTCTACTAAAGGTACCGTCACACTAAACGACTTTATAACGATATCGCTAGCGATCCGTGACGTTGCAGCGTCCTCGCTAGCGATATCGTTTAGTTTGACACGCAGCAGCGATCAGGATCCTGCTGTGATGTCGCTGGTCGCTGAATAAAGTCCAGAACTTTATTTGGTCGTTTGATCGCTGTGTATCGTTGTGTTTGACACCAAATGCAACGATACCAGCGATATTTTACACTGGTAACCAGGGTAAACATCGGGTAACTAAGCGCGGGGCCGCGCTTAGTAACCCGATGTTTACCCTGGTTACCAGCGTAAAATGTAAAAAAAACAAACAGCACATACTCACATTGCGTCCCCTGCAGTCTGCTTCCTCCTCTGACTCAGCGCCGCAAAGTGAAAGTGAAAGCAGCACAGCGGTGACGTCACCGCTCTGCTCTCACTGTACGGCGCTCAGTCAGTCAGGAAGTGGACGCAGGGGGACGTGAATGTAAGTATGTGCTGTTTGTTTTTTTTACATTTTACGCTGGTAACCAGGGTAAACATCGGGTTACTAAGCGCGGCCCTGCGCTTAGTTACCCGATGTTTACCCTGGTTACCAGGGGACCTCGGCATCGTTGATCGCTGGAGAGCGGTCTGTGTGACAGCTCTCCAGCGATCAAACAGCGACGCTGCAGCGATCGGCATCGTTGTCGTTATCGCTGCAGCGTCGCTTAATGTGACGGTACCTTAAGGTTATAACTTTTTGCATTTCCTGTTGGCTCAATGTCTGCCCAGAGCTTGCTTCAGTAGTTTGCATGCCATTCACATTGTATAGCACAATAATCTATTGTAGGAAAACTAATGTGAAGAATGAAATGCTGCATAAAGCTCTGTATTACAGCTGAGCTAAAGATCTATTTGCGAGCTTCACTGTTTCCAATAACAACTAGCAGAATTGTGAATGCAGCTGTGGACTATAAATCCAGATTCACCTTGGATACGTTTATGCAATTTATATTTTTACAGACAAAGCAGGAGTGGATTTGGATGGGTCATTTTCATGAAATATTGTGGTCAGCACCGAATATCCGCCGTTTTATATTTTAAAGCCCACAAACCAGATTTGTTTGACATAACTGCAGTCCCTGTGAAGAGAACAAGCGGTCAGCACTCCTTGTGGGCTTCCAGCACCTATTTTTTACTGTTTATGCAGGATTAGTGAACAGCACCCTTAGATTCTTCACCCCGTTCTGATTCCTCATAGGCTTCTCATAGATTCTTCTAATAAGTTTCACTGTCATCACAAAAATGAAGGAATGTTTTCTACTGAACGGTTTTAAATGATTTTCCAGTGGTAAAAACTTTTTTCATTATGTCTATTGTGCAACATAAATAGATACCACGGATCCTATAAATGAGGAGAAAAATCAAAGCCTCCAAATCTTCTTGAAAAACACTATTGAAAATATGTATTGACCCCTTCAAAACCTATAGGTATATCATAGGTCATGTCCTTGCATTTGATGCAGGCTCCGGCGCTGAGCCCGCATCCTTAAGAACATGACAGCTGATTTGATAAAGGGTTGGCATTACAATCGGGGGTCTGCAGAAGACCCCATGTGCTGGTCATTGCAGATCTACAGTAGCAGGGTTGAAGCCTTGCTATGTGTAGCACAAGAAATCGGATAATCGCAGCTTCAAGTATCTTAAGAAGACTATTGAATCAAGTAGTAAAAAGCAGAAAAAAAAGTTTAAAAAATATGGAAAAAAATAAAATCTTTTAAATCACACTCCTTTTGCCCCATTCAAAATAAATTTAAAAAAATACACACATTTGGTATCGCTGTGTTCAGAAACGCCCGATCTATCAAAATATAATCTAAATTAATATAATCGGTAAACGGTGTAACGAGGAAAAAAAATGAAATTCCAGAACAGTCTATGGAAATATTGGGTCAAACCCAAAATGGTATCAATAAAAATATCATCTCGGTATGCAAGAAATAAGCCCTCAGTCAGACCCAGATCGTGGACAATGGCGCCATTTTTTTGCACACTTAAAAAAGAAACTATACATGTTTGTTATCTGTTTGGTATCTGTAATCAATGCTGTTGTTCAAAATTACAACTCGTCTTGCAAAAAACAAGCCTTCACATGGCCATATTGAAGGAAAAATTTAAAAAAAGTTATAAAAAAAGTTATGGCTCTGGGAAGAAGGAGAGCAAAAAGTGAAAATGGAAAATCCCAAGGTCATGAAGGTGCTAGTCACAAGTTCGGTAAGCGGCTCTTACATGTAAACGCGTATATACAATGATTAAAGACCGTAGTCTGAAATGCGTTTGCTTTTAACAGCCGCTTACCGGACTTTTTAATATATTTTTTCAATAGTGTTTTTCACTCAGATTTGCAGGTTGGGATTTTTCTCCTTACTTATTCCTGTGTCACTGCAAGTTTACTCCGCACCGATCTTCCATATTTCAGTGAGCGGACTTTTTTTCCTATTTTTTTTATTATGAATCTTCTAAAACTTATATCAGTGATGGTTTCCAATGGTCCCCAATCTATCTCTGTTTAAATATTAATTGAGAGACTGCGGCAATTCATTTTTTTTTTTAAGCGTTCAATACATTTGTTTTTATATTTGTTTTCATATTTGCATAGATTAAACAATGGTTGAATACATACTTCCATCATATAGATGTCTGCAATTAACGGAGCAATATAATCGAGTAAAATAAATATATAAATAATTTAATATGGCATTAAGATGTTGTGTTGCAATTTTGTGCCCAAATATAGTGAATGGAATTGCAGAAAAAAAATCTCCAAAAAATGTGCGTTATTTTATAATGTGCATATAGGAGTCCAAGAACTGTTTTATATACCTTGTCTTATTTCTGCCCATGGTCATTTTGATTATGGAACAATTTAGAAACTCTGCATCCAGTTAATTTGTTTAAATTGAATTTCTTAGATATTTTTCTATGCACAATGAAACACATGTTTTAAATCCTTCTTTTTTAACCCTATTGAAAAACATACTTCCTTCCTTATCACACATCTGTCATTAGTGCCCTGGTCAGGACCGTTCCCTGAATGGGTTAATCCAATTGCTTCTGCATTGTCCCTGCACTTTGTGCGAGATTTGTGCTGGAGGAAAGCGCAGGAATTTATGCGCGTGGTGAACTCATTGGCTGGCAGCATGATGAAGAATTTGATGGTAATGCAGTCCCTTGGTAAAATAAAAAAGTGAGTGTAAAAGCTGAAGGAACAGGGCGATAGAAGGGTTTATAGTTGACATTATACTTGAGAGTTGGTCCTAATTCAAGTTACATTCTCCGTGGCTATTATGTAGCTCATAAATTCAATAAAATGTTTTACTGTTACTATAAAAAATGACAGGAGGGGGGTTTTATGTTGTAAGTTTTGTCTGTAGCTCTCGGGCTTATAGAAGATTTCTCTGGCCATTATGCCATTAAATCCGCGGCTCGGCAGGCCGGCATCCTCCATTACTCCAGCTTACCATAGTATATTTTAGGAAACTTTATGTAAACAGCGTTACCAGATGCTACTCGCATATATTTAATATTATCGTCCCTCCCGGAAGATATATCGATGACGTACGTCCTTGCAGGTGCTGATTAATACAAATGTGCTTATTCTTGATAATGTCTTGTAAATTATACTGGGAATAACATATTACGTCCAGTAAATTATATGGTGCCAAAAGTCACTTACGAATCTGCTGACTGATTCATGACACTGGCTACTTTATTTCTTTAGGATACAAAAAAAAAAAAAGAAATTTACATTTTTACAATGTAATGAAAATTCAACTTGGTGGTTAAGAATAAAATATATATTTTCACCTAAAATTCTGAAAATAGAAATGACCACTGAACTCAAATTTGCTGCAGAAAACATCATTATTCCATTTTGTTTTTGTTATATTTGTTTATTTATGATGAACACCAAATGTAAACCGTTATGGCAGCCATTGCAGCCCTCGCGGGGAGTCACTGTAGAGTAACTGTAGTTTTATTTATTTTTTTCTTCATAAATGTATAAGCAGCTTTGAGATATATCTCATCGTAGAAATCTGCTTTCTCCTCCTGGACTGATCATTCATACTCAAAATTTTCAATAAACAGGTAAAATCTGTATTCAGTGAAGACTGACTGTTGCATTGCTGAGATTGGAGATGACGGTTGGTTTTTCTAAGATTCTATGTAGAAGGGAGGCGTTCTGCCTCACCTCTCACATTCTGCATAGAATCTTATCAGCACCAACTGTCATCTCCTATCTCGGTAATCTCTTGAGTGAATACAGATGTTACCTATGAATTGAGAATGAATGATCAATCCTGGCAAAGAAAGAGGTAAATTTCTCTCATAAAATGTATTACACAGTTACTTATTTTCACAAGTACTACCAATTTATTAAGAAAAAATAAATAAAACAGCAGTTACTCTTCAACTTTTCAAAGTGCCAGTATTGTAAATTCACCTTGTTTATGTATTTTTATTTTACTCCATATTGGTCAGGTCAGGTGTTTAACTTGTTCTATATTTGTTCAATTGCATCTGGCAAAGAACAACTATTTTTTTTAGGATTAAATTTTCAGCAAAAGATCATTTATGGAAGAAAGAATTGCTGTGTGCGTCGAAATAATCAAACATAGCATCTTGTGATTTTTTTTTTCTAAAACTATATTCATTCTTAAATAGAAATGAACATCCGTTAGTAAAATACATACGGCGACTCGATCATAAATTATTTATACCGGAGAAACATGAGTCAAAATTAGCCACAAAGTAACAAAAAAATACATTTATTGAATATTTATATAATTAATTTTCACCTAAAATATACACATAATGTATAGCGAATAATAGTTTATAGAAAATACATAGTGACTATATCCATGGATGCAACAAATGATCCAGGTGTACAGAGCAAGACACTGGTAAATGAAGTATTAACACAGAGTGCCTATTATCTACACATGAATACTACTAGGTCCAATGTATAGCACATAGAACAAATGGTATAATTACATAATTGTACAGGCTGTGCTAGTAAAAAATCGCCATATACCATAAGTGTGCAGACCGAAACATGTGAGATAAAGTAAAGAGGTAAAAAAGGCTAATTACCCATGTATATCAAAGTGTCCTGTCTGGGTCCTGGTCCCGTACCACAACGCGCGTTTCGCGTTCGTGTGGTGCCGCTTCTTCAGGGGGCGTGGCTAAATAAGGCTCTCCATCCGGTATAGTGATTACGTCCGATCACGTGATAACATAAAATAGATTAGTGCACATGAGTGAAACGCAGGCAGATGTCCTCTCCGCGCCTCAAGCCTCAATCCCAGTGAACAGGTCCCGGTCATGTGAGCGGGTCGGCGCCACGCCCACACCACACAACACGGGATCGCCACCAAGAGAGAGGTGAAGAACAGCGAGTGACATGTGCCTTATCTTCATATATCCTATAGGCCCATGCGATGGGTTATGTAAATTTTGTTTGATTATTATTTTTGTTTACTTTTTGATTAACTTTACCTATTAATATCGAGTTATGTGGCCATTATGTAATCTCATCTCCCTGATATGTCCTCAATGTCAGTTTATCTATTGTCTATGGCTTTAGTATATTTTAATATTATTTATTTTTTGTTTATTTTTGTCGAAGCAGAATAAAGTTTATTGTATTTAATTGCATAGTGAATAATTTACCTAGTTCACTTGGCACTTTATCGCACTAGTCACCTTGCACGTAAATATACCGGCACAATTGTACAAGTGTTTATCTCAGCCCTATATTTTTCCTAATAATGGTTTTATGCCATTTGCTGTGGACCTACTTTAGGCCTGTCAGATTAGAGAGGGCTGAGATACACTGAGGATATTTATTTGCGGTTCACGCATGCGTAGTATTTTATTCTAGTATCGTCACTAAGTTTACATCCTACATGATTCTATTTTGTTACCACAATTAACCAGTGGATTTTTGAGCACTTTTAGCGCTGGCACATGTCACTCGCTGTTCTTCACCTCTCTCTTGGTGGCGATCCCGTGTTGTGTGGTGTGGGCGTGGCGCCGACCCGCTCACATGACCAGGACCTGTTCACTGAGATTGAGGCTTGAGGCGCGGAGAGGACATCTGCCTGCGTTTCACTCATGCGCACTAATCTATTTTATGTTATCACGTGATCGGACGTAATCACTATTTATACCGGATGGAGAGCCTTATTTAGCCACGCCCCCTGAAGAAGCGGCAACACACGAATGCGAAACGCGCGTTGTGGTACGGGACCAGGACCCAGACAGGACACTTTGATATACATGGGTAATTAGCCTTTTTTACCTCTTACTTTATCTCACATGTTTCGGTCTGCACACTTATGGTATACTAGACTGTGGCCCGATTCTAAAGCATCGGGTATTCTAGAATATGCATGTCCCCGTAGTATGTGATTCGCGGCAGACTGTGCCCGTTGCTGATTAGTCGAGGCAACCTTTATGACATCATCGTCGCCATGGCAACCATTATGACATCTACGTCGATACTGTGCCCGTCGCTGACTGGTCGAGGCCTGGCGGCCTCGACCAATCAGAGACGCGGGATTTCCATTATGACATCATCGTCGCCATGCTGTTCCCGGTCGCTGATTGCGGGATTTCCAGGACAAAAAGACAGAAAGACAGACAGACAGACGGAAAAACCCTTAGACAATTATATATATAGATGGCGATTTTTTACTAGCACAGCCTGTACAATTTATGTGATTATACCATTTGTTCTATGTGCTATACATTGGACCTAGTAGTATTCATGTGTAGATAATAGGCACTCTGTGTTAATACTTCATTTACCAGTGTCTTGCTCTGTACACCTGGATCATTTGTTGCATCCATGGATATAGTCACTATGTATTTTCTATAAACTATTATTCACTATACATTATGTGTATATTTTAGGTGAAAATTAATGATATGAATTTTCAATAAATGTATTTTTTTGTTACTTTGTGGCTAATTTTGACTCATGTTTCTCCGGTATAAATAATATATTCATTCTTAAGTTTTATCCAGTGAACCATCATTTCGATTGATAGCTACCACTTCCATCAGCTATCGATAAATGTCAATGGCTACCTGAAATTTTAAAGGTACTGTCTTTTGGATGTGTTTGTAAAAGAATAAAATAAAAAATCAGTTCCTTCAGTTTGACCTTTGTCAGGTGTCAGGAAGAAATTCTTCCTCTCATGATCCAATTTTGTATGCGTGGCAGGTCTGGTTCCTCTATCAATTAAATGTAGCTTTTTTCCTTTTCAGGCCAGCAGGGGTTAATGTCAGTTTCCTTCGCTGTAACTGCAGAGTTGCTAGGTCATCTGATGTGGGTGATGACCACTCCCACCATCCTTTAATGGTCACCCGATGTATCAGCTGACTGTTGGTGATAGAGTTTCTCTGGAGACCAGCCAATGTGTGAGGAGCTCTCTGGTGCCAGCGTGTATCAGCTGTTTGAGTTCCTGGTTTCGTATCCTATGTGGAATGGATTTTGCAGCAGCAGCTTGGAAGCTAAACATTGTGGTTATTCCTTGTCTATCTCATGTTTGTCACTGTCCCCTGTGTGGTACCATCTGCAGTAGTGAGGCTAGCACCCTTGCCCGCTAGTGCACGAGCCAGGGCAGTGTGAGGTGACAGGGACGAGGTTCCTGATGGCGTGGGGGGAAGGACCCACTTAGGGCATTAGAGTAGTGCAGGGCTGGGTCAGGTTTGAGCTCAGGGGGTGTCCATCCTTCATTACCTTATTGGTAAGGCCTTCCTCTCCCTTTTTCCATCCTGTTGTGGGTTTGTTGTGCCGTCCGCTGACTGACCCCCTCTGTTGGGTTGTTGTATTTCATGACACTTCCCTTCTTGAGGCAAATTGAGATAAATTTGCCATACTGTGACCAGGTCGGGTTAGTACATTTTTCATACGCAGACCCAATTGTGAGGTCCAATAAAAGACCCATGAAGTGCAGAATAGCTTCATACACTGTAGTAGGTGTTCCTAGGTACTGCAGTTCAGCTACTATTCACATCAATAGGAACTGAGCTGCAGTACCACAGTACTGCTGGACCACAATCACTGTTACCATCCAAAGATAACAACTGATAGGTGGAGTTGCTGTGTGTTAAACCCCCATCAATCTGAGAGTGATGACCTATCATTTGGAAAGGTCATCAATATCTTAAAGCCTGGAAAACCCCTCTAAAATCAGGCGAGGTAGAACAAATCTTGTAATCCTAAAAGCCAAAAATTAGTTGCATGGCTAAAGGGTTAAGATTACGAAGCTTCTTAATCTGAAATGCGTCATCAGGCCATTAACTGCGCTTCTGATGATCACTCTACAAATATTCTCAAATATTTCATTCATTAAAATCATTAAAATATACAATTATCCAGATGAAGTCTGCTGTGCTGTTGAGGGCTCAATTTTTCTTTGTATTTAAACATTATGTTAGTAAATTTAATACTAAATTCATTATGAATTTAAAAAAAGAGCAGAATTCTAGGTCATCGATTTTGAATGAAACTTTACATTTTATAATTAAAGAACTAATTTAGTAACATACACACAATCCAGAGTAGATGATGTTGAAACTGCTGGGACTTGATGTGACTTGTACTAGGCTGCAATTGATACGTCAAGTCTTCAGTGACTACAGAACAGCTTTGGCTATGCTACATTGGTATTGACATAACATCACTTTAAATGAAATTTGTCAGAAGGGTCTTGCTATGTAATCTGAGGACAGCATGAGGTACAGGCTGAGACACTGAATTCAGCGATGTATCACTAAGCTGCATGCTGTTGTTTACATACAATGAAGATTTTATCTCTAGGAGATTATTATTGCCCTGACCACAGTGCACGTGGGCCCTAGTCCGACTCCACCCTTTCCTCTGATAAGCAGCTCACTGTCAATAGACAATATACTCAGAATGCTGTGGCGTGGGCAGGAACAGCTTTTGAGCTCTGCTACATCTAAGAACTCTGATTGTGTCATAACCGCTGAACCCAGTAAATTAAGTGATACATCACTGGAATCAGGGTCTCTTTTCCTACATTATGCTGCTCTCAGATGAGCTAGCAAAAACCAGCTGACAGATTCCCTTTAAAAACCTATAATGAGCATGTGCCTGAAAAAAATAAGTTTAATAATAATCTTTATATAGCGCTAACATATTCTGCAGCAAATTACAGTTCAGATGGAGCATTAAATATTAAGCTATTAACCAATTCAGAACTTAGAACTTACAATCTATATGGAAACATGGATGACACGAAATATAAAAAGTGCTCATTTTGTACGGGACTTTTATAAAATTAGGGGAATAATGCTGCATGAGCCATTAATTAGTTTTATAAAAATAATGTGCATTAAAGGGGTTGTCCAATTACATGATCCATACTTAGGATAATTCATCAATATCAGATGAGTGGGAGTCCGACACCCCCAACCGATCAGCATTCTTAGGCTAAGTTCACATTAGGTGTTTTTTCAGCGTTTTTGATGCGTTTTTTTTTAATGCAAATTTTCAGCTACGTTTTACAGTACCAGCAAAGCTTATGAAATTTCAGAAATCTCATGCACACACCTTGTTTTTTTGTCATCAGTATTTTGTGATTTTCATGTTTTTTGGGACAATGGAGCATGTCACCTCTTTCAGTGTTTTTCACCCATTGACTTAAATGGGTAGTGAAAAAATGCACAAAAAAAGCAGGTTTCAGGTTTTCCTGCATTTTTTGTGCCAAAACCTCATTCTATAGAATAGAACTTTTTTCAACACTAAACGTTATCAGTATGCACAAGAAACAAATCTAGCATGCCAAAACCGCCGCAAAAAAACGCAAGAAAAACCAAGTAAAGCCTGCTTTTTTTCTGCAGCTTCTTTCTTGCCAAGAGATCAGATTTTGCTGCAGAAAAAAAACGCTGACAAAAATTCTTAGTGCGAACGTACCCTTAAGCTCCGGTGGCAGCCAGATGTACACACATTCAACAGACCGAGCTGGATTACACAGCTCCATTCAATTTGTGATAACCGCTGCAGAATGGGTCCTTCACATTAAGGCTATGTGCATACGTTCAGGGTTTTTAGCGTTCCGCCGAAAAAAGCACTAAAAAAAGCTTACACAAGCACCCCATCATTTTAATGCATTCTGCATTTTTTCGTGCACATGCTGCGTTTTTTCCCGCGGTGGAACCGCATTCCGGAAAAAAACGCGGGGATTCCGCACACATAGGAATGCGTTGATCCGCCTACTTCCTGAATGAGGCTATGCCCACCATGCGGGAAGTATGCGGATCATGTGCGGTTGGTACCCAGGGTGGGTCCTGCAGGCCCTGGGAACCATATACCTGTTAAAAAAAGAAAGAATTAAAATTAAAAAATCATGATATTCTCACCTTCAGGCGGCCCCCGCAGCCTTCCTGCTCCTCACGATGCTCCCGTTCCCAGTAATGCCTCGCGGCAATGACCTGTGATGACGTAGCGGTCTCGCGAGACCGCTACATCATCTGGGGTCATTGCTGCGAGGCATTACTGTGAACGAGAGCATCGCAAGGAGCGGGAAGGCTGCGGGGGCCGCCGGAAGGTGAGAATATCACGATTTTTTATTTTTTTTAATTATTTTTAACATTCTATCTTTTTACTATTGATGCTGCATAGACAGAATCAATAGTAAAACGTTGGTCACACTTGTCAAACACCATGTTTGACAAGTGTGACCAACCTGTCAATCCATTTTCCAAGCGATGCTACAGATCGCTTGGAAAACACTAGCATTCTGCAAGCTAATTACGCTTGCAAAACGCTAGTGTTTAGCGGAAATATGCATGCCAATTCCGCATACGTATTTCCGACTGCAGAGAGTTGCAGAATTGCCACGGAAATTTCCGCAGCAATTCTGCAACGTGTGCACATAGCCTCAATGGCGATGTGCAATGCAGCACCATACAATGTGTTTACATTCAGCCGCTGACAGGGTTTATACCAGATGATCAGTTGAGGGGTCAGGTGTGGGACCTCGACCAATCGCATAATAATAACTTATTTTACTTACACCCTCTAAGATCCAAGGAGTATGAGGGATGGTGTTTAATGAAGGGGAATAATGCAAAGTGATAGAGAGCGAAAAGGAAAGGAGTCAGATTAGGGAATGATAGAGGTTTATTGGCTCACTTAACTGTAGAAGTTATGAATGTATTGGACTGCTCTGGTAAGCGCATTCCAGAGAAATGGAGCAGCACGAAAAAAGTCTTGGAGATGCAAGTGGTTTGTGTTATTGAGTAAGTTAGGCAGTATGTGGCAACAGTTAGGCTTTGTTCACATGTTGCGTTTTTTTCTGGAGTTTTTTTAATACAAATTTTTTGCTGCGTTTTACAGTACCAGCAAAAGCTATGACATTTCAGAAATCTCACACATTTTTTGCGGATTGAATTGGAAAACTGCAGCATTTCACTTCTTTCAGCATTTTTCACCCATAGTCTATGTTCACACGTTGCCTTTTTGTAGCATTTTTCTGAGTTTTTTTATGCAAATTTTAAGCTGCCCTTTACAGTACCAGCAAAGTCTGAGATTTTCAGAAATATTATGCACACACATTGGTTTTATTTTTCTGATTGATTTTGAAAAACTGCTGCATGTCATTTCTTTCAGCTTTTTTCTGCATATTTACAAAATTTTTCACTAATACGAAACAATAGGTAAGTGCAAAAACGCAGCAAAAAATGCAGGTATCAGTTTTTGCTGCGTTTTTGGTGCTAAAACCTTAAGGAAGTTGCATCATGTTTTTTTTGCAGGGCACTAAACGTTTTCAGCATGCACAAGAGACAATAAAAATCGGCAAAGAAATGAAGTAAAACCTGATTTTTGTAAGCAGCTACTTTACTGCCAAGAGAGCAGGTTTTGCCTGCAGAAAAAAAGCGCAGCAAAGAGGCAACATGTGAACATAGCCTGACTCATATTGCGAGCATCTAATATATAATTGCCTAGAATACTACTTCCTGCAATATGTGCCAACTTCCGTGGCTTTGTCCGGAGCTAATGTCCGTAGCTAATGTCCGGAGCTAATGTCCGGAGATAAGTGACGTCACCAGTGTCCTACACCCAGGCAGAGCACAGTGGCCCCAGGCAGAGCACAGGGGCCCCAGGCAGAACATGGGGCCCCAGGCAGAGCACAGGGGCCCCAGGCAGCATATGGGGCCCCAGGCACAGCACAGTGGCCCCAGGCAGAGCACACACCAAATCGGAGGCCGAGGGGCCCCGCCAACCAAATCGGAGGCCGAGGAGCCCCGCCCACCAAATCGAAGGCAGAGCGGCCCCGCCCACCAAAGCGGAGGCCGAGGGGCCCGGCCCCGCCCACCAAAGCGGAGGCCGAGGGGCCCGGCCCCGACCACCACATCGGAGGCCGAGGGGCCCCGCCCACCAAATCGGAGGCCGAGGGGCCCCGCCCACCAAATCGGAGGCCGAGGGGCCCCGCCCACCAAATCGGAGGCCGAGGGTCCCCGCCCACCAAATCGGAGGCCGAGGGTCCCCGCCCACCAAATCGGAGGCCGAGGGTCCCCGCCCACCAAATCGGAGGCCGAGGGTCCCCGCCCACCAAATCGGAGGCCGAGGGTCCCCGCCCACCAAATCGGAGGCCGGGAGTCCCCGCCCTCCAAATCGGAGGCCGAGGGGCCCCGCCCACCAAATCGGAGGCCGAGGGGCCCCGCCCACCAAATCGGAGGCCGAGGGTCCCCGCCCACCAAATCGGAGGCCGAGGGTCCCCGCCCACCAAATCGGAGGCCGAGGGTCCACACCATCCAAATCGGAGGCCGAGGGGCCCCGTCCACCAAATCGGAGGCCGACGGGCCCCACCCACCAAAGCGGAGGCCGAGGGTCCCCGCCCACCAAATCGGAGGCCGAGGGTCCCCGCCCACCAAATCGGAGGCCGAGGGTCCCCGCCCACCAAATCGGAGGCCGAGGGTCCCCACCAACCAAATCGGAGGCCGAGGAGCCCCGCCCACCAAATCGAAGGCCGAGGGGCCCCGCCCACGAAAGCGGAGGCCGAGGGTCCCCGCACACCAAATCGGAGGCAGAGGGACCCCGCCCACCAAATCGGAGGCCGAGGGGCCCCGCCCACCAAAGCGGAGGCCGAGGGTCCCCGCCCACCAAATCGGAGGCCGAGGGTCCCCGCCCACCAAATCGGAGGCCGAGGGTCCCCGCCCACCAAATCGGAGGCCGAGAGTCCCCGCCCACCAAATCGGAGGCCGAGGGGCCCCGCCAACCAAATCGGAGGCCGAGGGGCTTCGCCAACCAAATCGGAGGCCGAGGAGCCCCGCCCACCAAATCAAAGGCCGAGCGGCCCCGCCCACCAAAGCGGAGGCCGAGGGGCCTGGCCCCGCCCACCAAAGCGGAGGCCGAGGGGCCCCGCCCACCACATCGGAGGCCGAGGGTCCCCACCCACCAAATCGGAGGCCGAGGGTCCCTGCCCACCAAATCGGAGGCCGAGGGTCCCCACCCACCAAATCGGAGGCCGAGGGTCCCCGCCCACCAAATCGGAGGCCGAGGGTCCCCGCCCACCAAATCGGAGGCCGAAGGGCCCCACCAACCAAATCGGAGGCCGAGGGGCCCCGCCCACCAAATCGGAGGCCGAGGGTCCCCGCCCACCAAATCGGAGGCCGAGGGTCCCCGCCCACCAAATCGGAGGCCGAGAGTCCCCGCCCACCAAATCGGAGGATAAGGGGCCCCGCCAACCAAATCGGAGGCCGAGGGGCCCCGCCAACCAAATCGGAGGCCGAGGAGCCCCGCCCAACAAATCGAAGGCCGAGCGGCCCCGCCCACCAAAGCGTAGGCCGAAGGGCCCGGCCCCGCCCACCAAAGCGTAGGCCGAGGGGCCCCGACCACCACATCGGAGGCCGAGGGGCCCCGCCCACCAAATCGGAGGCCGAGGGTCCCCGCCCACCAAATCGGAGGCCGAGGGTCCCCGCCCACCAAATCGGAGGCCGAGGGTCCCCGCCCACCAAATCGGAGGCCGAGGGGCCCCACCAACCAAATCGGAGGCCGAGGGTCCCCGCCCACCAAATCGGAGGCCGAGGGTCCCCGCCCACCAAATCGGAGGCCGAGGGTCCCCGCCCACCAAATCGGAGGCCGAGGGTCCCCGCCCACCAAATCGGAGGCCGAGGGTCCCCGCCCACCAAATCGGAGGCCGAGGGTCCCCGCCCACCAAATCGGAGGCCGAGGGTCCCCGCACACCAAATCAGAGGCAGAGGGACCCCGCCCACCAAATCGGAGGCCAGGGGTCCCCGTCCACCAAATCGGAGGCCGAGGGGCCCCGCCCACCACATCGGAGGCCGATGGGCCCCGCCCACCAAATCGGAGGCCGAGGGTCCCCGCCCACCAAATCGGAGGCCGAGGGTCCCCGCCCACCAAATCGGAGGCCGAGGGTCCACTCCAACCAAATCGGAGGCCGAGGGGCCCCGCCCACCAAATCGAAGGCCGAGGGGCCCCGCCCACCAAATCGGAGGCCGAGGGTCCCCGCCCACCAAATCGGAGGCCGAGGGTCCCCGCCCACCAAATCGGAGGCCGAGGGTCCCCGCCCACCAAATCGGAGGCCGAGGGGCCCCACCAACCAAATCGGAGGCCGAGGGTCCCCGCCCACCAAATCGGAGGCCGAGGGTCCCCGCCCACCAAATCGGAGGCCGAGGGTCCCCGCCCACCAAATCGGAGGCCGAGGGTCCCCGCCCACCAAATCGGAGGCCGAGGGTCCCCGCCCACCAAATCGGAGGCCGAGGGTCCCCGCCCACCAAATCGGAGGCCGAGGGTCCCCGCACACCAAATCAGAGGCAGAGGGACCCCGCCCACCAAATCGGAGGCCAGGGGTCCCCGTCCACCAAATCGGAGGCCGAGGGGCCCCGCCCACCACATCGGAGGCCGATGGGCCCCGCCCACCAAATCGGAGGCCGAGGGTCCCCGCCCACCAAATCGGAGGCCGAGGGTCCCCGCCCACCAAATCGGAGGCCGAGGGTCCACTCCAACCAAATCGGAGGCCGAGGGGCCCCGCCCACCAAATCGAAGGCCGAGGGGCCCCGCCCACCAAAGCGGAGGCCGAGGGTCCCCGCACACCAAATCGGAGTCAGAGGGTCCCCGCACACCAAATCGGAGGCAGAGGGTCCCCGCCCACCAAATCGGAGGCAGAGGGGCCCCGCCCACCAAAGCGGAGGCCGAGGGTCCCCGACCACCAAATCGGAGGCCGAGGGTCCCCGACCACCAAATCGGAGGCCGAGGGTCCCCGCCCACCAAATCGGAGGCCGAGGGTCCCCGCCCACCAAATCGGAGGCCGAGAGTCCCCGCCCACCAAATAGGAGGCCGAGGGGCCCCGCCCACCAAATCGGAGGCCGAGGGGCCCCGCCCACCAAATCGGAGGCCGAGGGGCCCCGCCAACCAAATCGGAGGCCGAGGAGCCCCGCCCACCAAATCAAAGGCCGAGCGGCCCCGCCCACCAAAGCGGAGGCCGAGGGGCCCCGCCCACCAAATCGGAGGCCGTGGGGCCCCGCCCACCAAAGCGGAGACCGAGGGTCCCCGCCCACCAAATCGGAGGCAGAGGGACCCCGCCCACCAAAGTGGAGGCCGAGGGGCCCCGCCCACCAAAGTGGAGGCCGAGGGTCCCCGCCCACCAAATCGGAGGTCGAGGGTCCCCGCCCACCAAATCGGATGCCGAGGGTCCCCGCCCACCAAATCGGAGGCCGAGGGTCCCCACCCACCAAATCGGAAGACGAGGGGCCCCACCAACCAAATCGGAGGCCGAGGAGCCCCGTCCACCAAAAGTAAGTGCGGCCCCAAAAGTAAGTGCGCCCCCGGGTGCAAAAGTAAGTGCGCCCCCGGGTGCAAAAGTAAGTGCGCCCCCGGGTGCAAAAGTAAGTGCGCCCCCGGGTGCAAAAGTAAGTGCGCCCCCGGGTGCAAAAGTAAGTGCGCCTCCGGGTGCAAAAGTAAGTGCGCCCCCGGGTGCAAAAGTAAGCGCGCCCCCGGCCCCGGGTGCAAAAGTAAGCGCACCCCCGGCCCCGGGTGCAAAAGTAAGCGCGCCCCCCAGTCCCGTGTGTGAAAAGTGCTGCTGTAAAGCTGGTAGCGCTGTTCAAGCACCATGTATTTCCTTCAGGAAATGCCAATCTAATATATAATTGCCTAGAATACTACTTCCTGCAATTTGTGCCAACTTCCGTGGCTTTGTCCGGAGCTAATGTCCGGAGCTAATGTCCGGAGCTAATGTCCGGAGATAAGTGACGTCACCAGTGTCCTACACCCAGGCAGAGCACAGGGGCCCAGGCAGCATATGGGGCCCCAGGCAGAGCACAGTGGCCCCAGGCAGAGCACAGGGGCCCCAGGCAGCATATGGGGCCCCAGGCAGAGCACAGTGGTCCCAGTCAGAGCACAGGGGCCCCAGGCAGCCTATGGGGCCCCAGGCAGAGCACAGTGGCCCCAGGCAGAGCACAGGGGCCCCAGGCAGCATATGGGGCCCCAGGCAGAGCACAGGGGCCCCAGGCAGCATATGGGGCCCCAGGCAGAGCACAGTGGCCCCAGGCAGAGCACAGGGGCCCCAGGCAGAACATGGGGCCCCAGGCAGAGCACAGGGGCCCCAGGCAGAGCACAGGGGCCCCAGGCAGCATATGGGGCCCCAGGCAGAGCACAGGGGCCCCAGGCAGCATATGGGGCCCCAGGCAGAGCACAGGGGCCCCAGGCAGCATATGGGGCCCCAGGCAGAGCACAGTGGCCCCAGGCAGCATATGGGGCCCCAGGCAGAGCACAGTGGCCCCAGGCAGAGCACAGGGGCCCCAGGCAGCATATGGGCCCCCAGGCAGAGCACAGTGGTCCCAGGCAGAGCACAGGGGCCCCAGGCAGCTTATGGGGCCCCAGGCAGAGCACAGTGGCCCCAGGCAGAACATGGGGCCCCAGGCAGAGCACAGTGGCCCCAGGCAGAGCACAGGGGCCCCAGGCAGAGCACAGGGGCCCCAGGCAGCATATGGGGCCCCAGGCAGAGCACAGGGGCCCCAGGCAGCATATGGGGCCCCAGGCAGAGCACAGGGGTCCCAGGCAGCATATGGGGCCCCAGGCAGAGCACAGTGGTCCCAGGCAGAGCACAGGGGCCCCAGGCAGCCTATGGGGCCCCAGGCAGAGCACAGTGGCCCCAGGCAGAACATGGGGCCCCAGGCAGAGCACAGGGGCCCCAGGCAGAGCACAGGGGCCCCAGGCAGCATATGGGGCCCCAGGCAGAGCACAGTGGTCCCAGGTAGAGCACAGGGGCCCCAGGCAGCCTATGGGGCCCCAGGCAGAGCACAGGGGCCCCAGGCAGCATATGGGGCCCCAGGCAGAGCACAGGGGCCCCAGGCAGCATATGGGGCCCCAGGCAGAGCACAGTGGCCCCAGGCAGAGCACAGGGGACCCAGGCAGAACATGGGGCCCCAGGCAGAGCACAGTGGTCCCAGGTAGAGCACGGAGCCCCAGGCAGCCTATGGGGCCCCAGGCAGAGCACAGGGGCCCCAGGCAGCATATGGGGCCCCAGGCAGAGCACAGGGGCCCCAGGCAGCATATGGGGCCCCAGGCAGAGTACAGTGGCCCCAGGCAGAGCACAGGGGCCCCAGGCAGAACATGGGGCCCCAGGCAGAGCACAGGGGCCCCAGGCAGAGCACAGTGGCCCCAGGCAGAGCACAGGGGCCCCAGGCAGCATATGGGGCCCCAGGCAGAGCACAGTGGTCCCAGGCAGAGCACAGGGGCCCCAGGCAGCTTATGGGGCCCCAGGCAGAGCACAGTGGCCCCAGGCAGAACATGGGGCCCCAGGCAGAGCACAGTGGCCCCAGGCAGAGCACAGTGGCCCCAGGCAGAGCACAGGGGCCCCAGGCAGAGCACAGGGGCCCCAGGCAGAGCACAGGGGCCCCAGGCAGCATATGGGGCCCCAGGCAGAGCACAGTGGTCCCAGGTAGAGCACAGGGGCCCCAGGCAGCCTATGGGGCCCCAGGCAGAGCACAGGGGCCCCAGGCAGCATATGGGGCCCCAGGCAGAGCACAGGGGCCCCAGGCAGCATATGGGGCCCCAGGCAGAGCACAGTGGCCCCAGGCAGAGCACAGGGGCCCCAGGCAGAACATGGGGCCCCAGGCAGAGCACAGGGGCCCCAGGCAGAGCACAGGGGCCCCAGGCAGCATATGGGGCCCCAGGCAGAGCACAGGGGCCCCAGGCAGCATATGGGGCCCCAGGCAGAGCACAGTGATATTTTGGACCACTGTGCGGTGTTTCAGACCCCCTGTGTGATGTCTGGGGCCCTGTTCTTAAGTATATTAAAGATTAAAGTAACGTATATTAAAGTATATTATAGATCAAATTTGACACGTTTATGAGCACCATTGAGTGATATACTCAAGAATGACATAATTTTTCAACATTTTATGGTTTCAAACTGTAAACACTCAGAGTTTTTTTTACTTCAACCAGAAAACCTTAACGGTTCATAAAAAACTTGACTGTTCAGGATATGATAAAAGTCATAGTATTCTGAATCTTTAACTTATAAAGATACCTTTACATGGGGTGATTATTGGTTCCAGAGAGGCTTTCGGCCGATAATCGTACACATGGCTGGTGACAGGACAATACAATATAAACGTTCAAAGGTAAACACTGATAACATTAAAATCTAATATATAATTGCCTAGAATACTACTTCCGGCAATTTGTGCCAACTTCCGTGGCTTTGTCCGGAGATAATGTCCGGAGATAAGTGACGTCACCAGCGTCCTACACCCGCTCAGGGTGGACAAAGATATATGCCTTCGTGGTGCGCGGCACTTTTCTGATTGGTTGCCGCCTGCCGCGAGCGACCAATCAGAAATGTGCCGTACTGTCAAGAATTGTCAAGAGCTGTTGAGTGCAGCCATTTTTTGTTCTTTCTTACTATTATTTATTAATTGTATTATTCTTACATTTGAATAAATAAAGTATATATGGATTCTAGACTCCCGATTCTTTAGAATCGGGCTGCCATCTAGTCTTAAATAAATCACCTAATACCACACTTGTCCTCCAGCAGCCAATACAATTACCTAATTGGTATGGGTTTCTGCTGTCAAACCCGTGGACAGTAGCTGATTTCCAGCAAGTCTTCATTTGGAAAAGTGATTGTTCAGTTGGAAATAAGACACTTAAATGACAGCATTACAACTTTTTATTTATTCAAACAACTTTTCTGCTTGTCGGACTTTACCCTTATCAGAGAATCCTTAATTTGTTGCAGTGACGGTTTTGTTTGACTTAAAGGGAAATTATACTTTTAAGTAACGGTAAAGAATAATCCGTCATGTACACAACTGTTCTTGAGGAATAACACTATTTCTGGCCTGTTTATAAGGCCGGGGACACACTTAACGTATAAAAAAACGGTCCGTTTTTCACGGCCGAGAATCGCACAAATGTTTCAAAAACAGTGATCCGTGTGCCGTGCGAGGATGCGTTTTCCTCGCATCAAATGATCCGTGTGACATCCGTGTGACATCCGTATGGCATCCGTATGCCGAGATTTTCACGCAAGCTTGCAAAATGGACATATAACGGTTTTGGCACCTGAAAAAATTTAAATCATCACCCAGAACATGATTTAAGGGCCCTAAAACAGGTGGCAGCCACCAATGAAGGCAGCAGAGTCCCTGCTTGTGTTGGTGCACTTCTGCTTGATGAGCAACATGTCGGATCTACTGACTTTTAACACCACAGAGCGTGTGCTTTACAACTGGGTACTTTCACAACGTTTTGGAGAGCCATACCCAGTAATTGTTGATCCGAGGAGGCGGAGACGGATGTGGGTACATCCACTTATGAAGCAACGGATCAAGAAAGGACATTTCCAACGTCTGTATGCTGCTCTGAGGACCAATCCAGACAAGTTCTTCAACTATTGTCGGATGCGGATCCAAACCTTTGATATTTTGTTGGAGATTTTGCGACCAGGGATTACCAAGAAGGACACCAGGATGCGAAAATCAATTTGTGCAGAGGAGCGCCTTATCCTTACTTTACGGTATGTATCAATCCTCTGTTTCCCAACAAAGATTTGTGTTTAAGGGTATTGCCCATTGTGAAAAATAGCTACTTAAATGTTTCCTAAACTTCAACATACCCGTAGTTTCCGTCATATAAGATGACCCCCCGACTTTCTATGAGTTTTTCTGGGGTTAAAAATTAGTCATATCAGCCATAAAACAACGTAATTTGGGCTAAATTTGGAATATTTGAGCAAATCGAACATCAAAGCCATCGCATGTCCTTAATGTTTGTGGAATCCTGGCATATTATTTTGACAATTGTATTTTTTCCACAGAGAACACTGGAATGTTTGAATTTTGTCGGGTAAACAAATTATCTTGTTTCTTTTAGCTTCCTTGCCACTGGACTATCATATGCGGCACTGCATTTAGAGTTTTTACTTGGAAAATCTACAATTTCAGGAATTGTGCGGGATACATGCACGGAAATATGGCGAAGACTCCATCAAGAGGTGATGCCTGAGCCGAAAATGTCAGATTGGTAACGGATTGCCCAAGGATTTCAGGACACCTGCCAGTTTCCGCACTGTATTGGTGCTCTTGACGGAAAGCACATCCGTGTGCGTAAGCCGCCGGGCTCAGGGACACAATTCTATAATTATAAACAGTTTTTCTCTGTAGTGCTGTTGGCCCTGGTCGACAGCAACTACAGGTTTATAATTGTAGATATTGGGGCCTATGGGAGAACTGGAGACTCTAGAGTCTTCAGTTCTTCCTTAATGGGTCGGCGGCTGCGCAACAATGATTTGGATCTCCCACCCCCAAGTAACTTACCAGGGGCAAATTTAGATGTGGTGCCTTACATGATGGTAGCAGATGAGGCGTTTCAATTATCCCGGAACGTCATGAGGCCATATCCACGGAGAGGCCTGGACTACCGGCGTCGAATTTTTAATTTGCGCCTTTCACGTGCCCGCCGTCTGGTAGAGTGCTCATTTGGCATTCTCACTGCTAAATGGCGGGTCCTTCAGTCCGCAATACAACTGAGTGAAGGCAATGTAAATGGTGTAATCAAAGCATGTGTTGTTCTTCACAACTTTACTAGAAAACATGATTGCCCATCATCTGCTGCTGATGAAATTGATTATGCTAATACTGTATTGCCTACTCCACGTGTTCTTCCTTCTCGTCGTCAGCCCTCAGGCCTAAAAGTTCGAGATGTGTTAACAAATTATTTTGTGTCACCAGAGGGAGCGACTGATTGGCAAGACAATGCTGTTGTGCTTTAAATTTTCTTGATATTGTTAGGTAATAAATAGCTTAATGTTCATGTTTGAATTGTGTAGTATGTATCTTCTTTTACTTTCCAAAAAAAAGAGAAAGTTGCAACATCACCTTTGTAGTCCTAAGAATACACAACACTCATATTTTGGGCAACAATTTTAATGCTCCAAGCATATATATATATTTGGCCAAAACATATTCACATCATATGTAATTTTAGGCCTAGTAACCAGAGTCAAAATGAAAAAATAACAGGCCAATGGCGCACAATAATAAAATTAACAAAACTAAATGACATGCTGAAACTTTTGGGCAGGAACTTACAGGTTCTGGTAGGTTGGGGGTGGCGATGATGATGATGGCGGGTGTCCAGCATGTGCTGAACTTGGCCTAGGTGGTGGACCAACCAGACTGTCAACCTGTGGTATGGCAGATATATATGAAGGGTGTTGTTGCACGTTTCGTTCCTGAGTGTGAGGTAAAACTGGATGTTGAGGGTAGAAGGGCATAAAGTCCTGTGTACTGTATTGACCCATTTGGTCATAACCCCCAATCTGGCCATGTCGAGCAGACACATGGTGGGACCAGCCTCCAAACATGTGTCTGTTCAAGTGGTCAGATTGGGCAGTGGATGGATATTCATTCATTGCCCTGTTTGTTTGTTGTTGGGTGTTTTGGGCAGGCTGGTGTGGTGGAGCTATACGTGGCAAGGAGGGTGCTGCAACTGTTTGGTTGGGTTCCTCTGGAAGGTCTTGCACCGCCAGAACATTTGTAGGTGACATTTGCCACTGTTCTAGGTAGTTGAACAAACGAATGGGGTTGTTTGGGGGTGTTGCCGCATCAATAACAATTTGTATACAACCTCTGGTACGCAGCCTGAGCGAACGTGGAATGGGGCGTAAATAGCGGGCAAGACTGCGGAAGTACGCTTCCTCCCCATCGTCATGTGCAGCCCTTGCCAAATAGTCCAACACCCCTGTATCCACTTGCCTCCTGGTGCCAGTGTTAGAAGCCACCCTTCTGCGCCGACCACGGTTTGGTCTGGTAGTAGGCTGTGGTGATGTATCCAGAGCCAAGGTTGGACTGCTGCTCTGGCCTCCTTCCTCAACCTCTGGATTGGCCTCCTGTGTGGCAGAAGACGCTGCTGCTGGTTGTGGCTGGTTGCTGCTTTGTGCTTGCTCTGAGGGTCCAGCCCTTTCGGAATCCTCACCAATGGGGTCAATCACCAACTCCGAGTCAGATGCAGTCTCTCTTTCTGTCAGATTGGACTCTGTTCTGTATTTCAAAAATGATTTGAGAGGCAAAAATTATAAACAGATTCGATTAGAAGATGTGTCTAAGTTTTTTGGACATGCATCCACTTACGGTCTGAGCTCCATCACCGGGGCAAGAAAATTCAGCCGATCAAAATAAAGATATTTTCTTTTTTTGGGTGCTGCATCACCACTACGCCCCGAAACTTGACGTTCCCGCCGGTATTGATCCCGGCAACTCCGCCAGCGTCTAGTGACATCATTCACTGCAAAGAAGAAAAAGTTGTTTGGGGAATAACAAATAATAAGAAAGAATCTGTATTTTTACATAACGATAACATATTCGGCAGTTTGGAACAAACATTATCATTGCTGTCACCAATGTGGCTCACAATATAAATTCCCTATGAGTATGTCTTTGGATTGTGTGAGGAAAGCGGAGTGGCCAGAAGAAACCCACGCAAACACGGAGAGAACATACAAACTCTGCATCTTTTGGCCTTGGTGGAATTTTAACCCAGGACTCATATCCAGTGAGCCACCATGCTGCACAATCACATAACTACAACAGGTTCAGGGTTTGCAAGCACACACAGGCCCAGGAGCCTAAGGGGACCTAAAACTCCCTTGGTAAGATCTGAAAGGACTGTAGCTAATATATTGGAACCATATTGGTGTGTCTTGTTAATGTTTTTGTAGCCTCAACCAAGAGCTTGGAACATTTACATCACTCCAAAACACACCACATATGATGTGTTCACGCCTATTTTTATCGTTCCAAAAATGTTAAAGCACATTTTTTGTGTAAAGAATGGTACTTACAAATTTCTTGCTGAACCTCTTGAGGTCGCTGATCAAAATCGGGGAACATGTGGCGACAGATTGCCCTCCATGCTGCGTCTTTTCGTGCGCGGTCAGCATAATGTGCATCGCGTTGGTCCCATAACTCTGGTCTATCATGGACCAGAGCAATCAGCATCTCCACATTTATATGTCTGGCCATGCTGCTACACAGTACACTCCGTGGAGGCGTGCTTCCTGGTTTGCAATCCAGCGTGGGGCATAAATTAGCATGCCAAAGCTTCCTGATGATGGATGATTCAATTTCCTGTCACCTGGAGAAGTCTTCCGTATTTCTCGCAATGCACACGCATGGTCCGTGTGTAATCCGATTTTTTCTCGCACCCATAGACTTGCATTGGCGAGTCTCGGCCGAGATACGCTGACAATCGCAGCAGGCTGCGAGTTCCCTCGGATCCGAAATACGGTGGAGAAAATATCGGATGATGGGAGCTGCACCATAGATTAACATTGTGCCGAGTGCTATGCGATTTTTTATCGCATAGCACTCGTCCGTATTACGGTCTAGTGTGACCCCGGCCTAACTTGTATCTTGCATTTTCACCAGTTTTCCTCTGTGTAGACTATCTTTTAGGCCGGCGTCACACTCGGCGTAAGACAATACGGTCCGTATTTTACGGCCGTAATACGGCCGAAATACGGTGAAATGTTCCCAAAATAGTGATCCGTAGTCAGGGTGTGTCAGCGTATTTTGCGCATGGCATCCTCCGTATGTAATCCGTATGGCATCCGTACTGCGAGATTTTCGCGCAGGCTTGCAAAACCAACATCTAATGGATTTATGTGCTCAAATGTTCGGGAAAACATATATACAGTATATATATATATATATGTCATTGAGACACATATATATATATTCTGTATTTAGATTTCATTCAGCGCGATATGTGTTAAAAGCCGGTAATTCAATTGCCGGCTTCTCATTTCTCCTGCACAAACCCGACAGGATATGAGACATGGTTTACATACAGTAAACCATCTCATATCCCCATTTTTTTTGCATATTCCACACTACTAATGTTAGTAGTGTGTATGTGCAAAATTTCAGCGCTGTAGCTGCTGAAATAAAGGGTTAAATGGCGGAAAAAATTGGCGTGGGCTCCCGCGCAATTTTCTCCGCCAGAATGGTAAAGCCAGTGACTGAGGGCAGATATTAATAGCCAGGAGAGGGTCCATGGTTATTGGCCCCCCCGTGGCTAAAAACATCTGCCCCCAGCCACCCCAGAAAAGGCACATCTGGAAGATGCGCCTATTCTGGCACTTGGCCACTCTCTTCCCACTCCCTGTAGCGGTGGGATATGGGGTAATGAAGGGTTAATGCCACCTTGCTATTGGAAGGTGACATTAAGCCAGATTAATAATGGAGAGGCGTCAATTATGACACCTATCCATTATTAATCCAATTGTAGGAAAGGGTTAAAAAACACACACACACATGATTTAAAAGTATTTTAATGAAAAAAACACAGCGGTTGTTGTAATAATTTATTGTACTCTCAGTCCATCAGGAACACCCTCGCTTGGAAAAATAATAAACGCACAAGATACATACCTTCTGCTGTCAGATCAGGTCCCACGAAGTAATCCATCTGAAGGGGTTAACTAATATTACAGGCAGAGCTGCGATAAACCGCTCGCTCGTACCTGTAATCCCCGGGTGCTGAAAGGAAAGCAGTGATCTATACTTACATTCAGTTGCGGTGATGCGCCCCTGCTGGATGTTCTCATGAACTGCAGCCTGGGAACTTTTTCCCACGCTACAGGTCATATGAGGACATCCACCAGGGGGCGCATCACCGCGACTGAAGGAAATGTAGGTCATTGACCTACATTTCATTCATTCGCGGTGATGCGCCCCCTGGTGGATGTCCTCATATGACCTGTAGCGTGGGAAAAAGTTCCCAGGCTGCAGTTCATGAGAACATCCAGCAGGGGCGCATCACCGCAACTGAATGTAAGTATAGATCACTGCTTTCCTTTCAGCACCCGGGGATTACAGGCAGAGCGAGTGGATTATCGCAGCTCTGCCTGTAATATTAGTTAACCCCTTCAGATGGATTACTTCGTGGGACCTGATCTGACAGCAGAAGGTATGTATCTTGTGCGTTTATTATTTTTCCAAGCGAGGGTGTTCCTGATGGACTGAGAGTACAATAAATTATTACAACAACCGCTGTGTTTTTTTCATTAAAATACTTTTAAATCATGTGTGTGTGTGTTTTTTAACCCTTTCCTACAATTGGATTAATAATGGATAGGTGTCATAATTGACGCCTCTCCATTATTAATCTGGCTTAATGTCACCTTCCAATAGCAAGGTGGCATTAACCCTTCATTACCCCATATCCCACCGCTACAGGGAGTGGGAAGAGAGTGGCCAAGTGCCAGAATTGGCGCATCTTCCAGATGTGCCTTTTCTGGGGTGGCTGGGGGCAGATGTTTTTAGCCACGGGGGGGGCCAATAACCATGGACCCTCTCCTGGCTATTAATATCTGCCCTCAGTCACTGGCTTTACCATTCTGGCGGAGAAAATTGCGCGGGAGCCCACGCCAATTTTTTCCGCCATTTAACCCTTTATTTCAGCAGCTACAGCGCTGAAATTTTGCACATACACACTACTAACATTAGTAATGTGGAATATGCAAAAAAAAAGGGGATATGAGATGGTTTACTGTATGTAAACCATGTCTCATATCCTGTCGGGTTTGTGCAGGAGAAATTAAAAGCCGGCAATTGAATTACCGACTTTTCACTAACACCGCTGCGTATTTCTCGCAAGTCACACTGCTGGTCAGTGTGGAATCCGTATTTTTCACGCCCCCATAGACTTTCATTGGCGATTTTTTTGCGCAGTACGCTGACAAACGCAGCATGCTGCGATTTTGTACGGCCGTAGAAAGCCGTATAATACTGAACCGTAATATACGGCTAATAGGAGCAGCCCCATTGAGAATAATTGTGCCGTATGTTATGCGAGTTTTACGGACGTAGTTTCTGCGCTCTTACGTCCGTAAAACTCGCCAGTGTGACGCCGGCCTTAATTTGCAATTCACTCTAAGCTGGTGAGACGAGACAAACTGGTATAACTTCTCTACACATCGCAGCACACACATAATTATACAGCAATACTGAACTGTGTCTATGTGAATCATGCTCTGGGGTAAATAAAAGACTTATGCGGAAGCTCAGAGCCATCTTTCTGTGTCTCCCTGCGCCAGTTTCCTGATTTCTCCTCCTCTCTCCATAAAGTATAATGGGAATTGTAACCTTACATTTCACTGTACTGTCAGTCTGTAAAATGAAAGACTTATGAGAAAGCTCAGCACTATCTTTCTGTGTCTCCCTGTGCCAGTTTCCAGATTCCTCCTCCTCTCTCCATGAAGTATGTCACGGCGCCACCTGCCCCCACTCCTGCCGCTCTCTCTGCGCGCCGACATACTTACCCATCCCGATGCGCTCCAGCGGTGTGCGCGCCTTCCAGTCTCTTCTCCTGACTCGCCGCCGGTCCCTGGCTCCCGTCGGGTGCACTGATTGTCATTTGTCCTCATTTGACCCAGGTCCCTCTGTACCTTGCTCTGTCCTGTGCGTCCGCCATACCTTGCTCTGTCCTGTGCGTCTGCCATACCTTGCTCTGTCCTGTGCGTTTGTAATACCCTGCCTGTCCTGTGTTTCCACCATACCCCACCTGTCCTGTGTTTCCGCCATAACCTGCCTGTCCTGTGTTTCTGCCATACCCTGCCTGTCCTGTGTTTCCGCCATATCCAGTCTGTCCTGGGCGTCCACCATATCCTGCCTATTCTTAGTCTCAGTCATTGCCAGTCTGTCCTGTGTCTCCGTTATAGCCAGTTCTGAGTGTTTTCCGCTCCTACTTCCTGTCTCCGGGTATCAGCTTCTGCGGCAATAGTCTCCCTCGGGCCTGCCCCTAACACTCTCCGTATTGGGGGTGGTCCACCAGGCCAGCTCACCCTTGGGAAGTTCGTTGTCGTGGTTCTGCGGGTTCCAAAAGATCTGACAGTACAATCAGGCCACGGACCCCGCTGGTACCCCGACTCCTACCCAAAAGGAACTACTGTTCCTCCGGCAGAACCAGTGTAGGATCATGTCCTCCTTGAAATCCATGGAGTCTCGTCTCTGCAGGTCTCCGACCCTGGGAGTGCTCCGCAGCTGGCAGGTCTCCAACAGGAGCTTGCTCGGCAGCGTGACACTCAAGCCCAGATCCTTAATTTCATGGCATCTGTGGATGATCGTCTTTGTGCCCTCCAGTCTCCTGCTCCTGTTTCCTCTCAGTCCTCGGCCCCTCAACCACCGCCTCGCCTGGCTAAACCACCTCATTACTGTGGGGATCCTAAATTATGTAGGGGGTTTCTGAACCAGTGCCAACTCCATTTTGAGTTGCTCCCTATGCAGTACCCTACTGACCGAGCAAAGGTGGCCTTTGTGATTTCCCACTTAGTGGGAGAGGCTTTAGCTTGGGTAAACCCCCTCTGGGAGCGAGATGACCCTCTTGTCTCTCAACTATCCATCTTTTTAGATACTTTTCGTAAAGTATTCAACGAACCATGTCATTTGACCTCTACCACCGAGTCTCTTTTTAACCTTCACCAGGGGTCTCTTTCTGTGGGTCAATATGCCATTCGGTTTCGCACACTTTCGTGTGAATTAGGATGGAACAATGAGGCATTGGTGGAAGCCTTATAGCGAGGGCTCTCATCTCGAATTAAGGACGAATTGGCAGGTCGGGATACTCCGACTTCCTTAGAAGATCTTATATCACTGGCAACCCGCATAGACTTACGTTTCCAAGAGTGTACCCGAGAATCCGCTATGGAGAGGAGAGTTCCTCATCTTCCTTCGTCTACTCTGAGTCCTTCCCGTCCATGTCCTTTGATGACTTCTGCTGTTTCTGTCCCAGAGCCCATGCAGGTAGATTGTCTCAAACCGGCGGAACAGCGCTGGAAGGAGAGACTGGCTCAAGGTCTCTGTTTCTATTGTGGCAGTGCTGCTCATCTTCTGCATTCCTGTCCTTTGAGACCATGAAACGCCTCCACCTAGGACAGGTAAGAGAGGTCTCCCTAGGTGTTCCTGAATCCTCTCCACCTCTGACTCTTTCTGTTCTTTTGCATCTGGGTTCTAAACGTTTTTCTGATTTAGCTTATATAGATTCTGGGGCGACAGGGAATTTCATCCAACTCGAGGCGGTTAGGAGACTACGGATTCCGGTCAGATCTCTGGAGACTCCTTGGCAGATTGCGTCGGTCGACGGTCAGCCCTTGCAGAAGTCCGTTACTTTGGTGACCGAAGAACTGGAACTTCAAATAGGAATCTTGCATTGGGAGAAGATAGTCTTTTATGTGCTGCCTTCGTTGTCCCACACAATTCTGCTTGGACTTCCTTGGTTGAGGACTCACGAACCTTATTTTGACTGGCGGTCTGGTGATATTCTGCGTTGGGTACTGTTTTGCCAGAGCAACTGTCTGCAGTCAGTTCTGCTGAGAAATCCTTCTTGTCCAAATCCGGAGTCCTCCAATCTACCTTCCAGCTATTGGTCCTTCCAGGATGTCTTCAATAAAAAAGAAGCAGAGATCTTACCACCGCATCGTCCATATGACTGCCCAATCGATCTTGTTCCGGGTTGTACTCTGCCCAGAGGCCGAATTTACCAGTTGTCTCCCACCGAAATACAAGCTATGTCCGAATATGTCCGGCAGAATTTAGCTAGAGGCTTTATTTAAAAGTCCTCCTCTCCAGTAGGGCAGGTTTTATCTTCATCAAAAAGGATTGCTCCCTCCGTCCCATGTATTGACTACCGAGGTCTTAACAATCTCACAATTAAGAACAAGTATCCGCTACCACTTATTCCAGAGTTGTTTGACCGCCTTAGGGGAGCTTGTATCTTCACGAAATTGGATCTTCATGGAGCGTACAACCTAATCCGTATTCGTTCAGGAGACGAGTGGAAAACTGCCTTTAACTCCTGAGACGGCCATTATGAGTATTTAGTCATGCCCATCGGATTGTGTAACGCTCCTGCAGTGTTCCAGGAGTTTGTGAATGATGTTTTGCAGGATCTACTCTACTCCTGTGTGGTGGTATACTTACACGACATTCTGGTGTTCTCCTTGGACCTTGCTTCCCACAGAAGGGATGTCCGCCAAGTGCTGTCTCGTCTTAGAGAGATCCGTCTTTATGCCAAACTCGAGAAGTGCGTTTTTGAGCAGTTTTCGCTACCATTTCTTGGCTACATCATTTCTGACTCTGGCTTGCAAATGGACCCGGAAAAAGTGTCTTCTGTGCTTAACTGGCCACGTCCCCAGGGAATGAAAGCTATTCAACGCTTCCTCGGGTTTGCAAATTACTACCGGAAGTTTATCCCACATTTCTCCACTCTGGTCACCTCAATTTCTGCTTTGACTCGCAAGGGGTCCAACCCTCACATCTGGTCTTCCGAGGCTGAAGATGCTTTTCGCTCTCTGAAACAAGCCTTTGCCTCCGCTCCTGTACTCCGTCAACCTGAGGTCAACAAGCCCATCATTCTTGAGGTAGACACTTCTGCCATTGGTGCTGGTGCGGTACTTTCCCAAAGGTCTTCCGGACAACTGGCTACTTGTGGTTTCTTTTCCAAGATCTTCACCATCTCAGAAAGGAATTACGCCATTGGTGACAAGGAACTATTGGCCATAAAATTGGCACTGGAGGAATGGTGTTATCTATTGGAGGGAGCCGTTCATCCTATCAAAATCTACACTGACCACAAAAATCTGGAATATATCCGCTCTGCGCAAGGACTTAATCCTCGCCAAGCCAGGTGGTCTTTAATCTTTGCCCGTTTTGACTTTGAGCTACATTTTCGTCCTGGTAATAAGAACTGCAAAGCTGATGCCTTGTCCAGATCCTTTCTCGTAACTGACGTTGTGGAGGAACCTTCACACATCGTGGATCCCAGCAAGATCATTCCTGTAGCTCCTATCAGCATGACTTCCTTACCTTCGGGTAAAACCTTTGTGCAGGAGAACAAGAGGAGTCGATTGTTACGTTGGGGTCACGCCTCTAAGCTGGCAGGCCATGTGGGATTCAAGAAAACACTCTCTCTTATCTTGCGCTATTATTGGTGGCCGTCCCTTCTACAAGATGTCCAAAGTTTTGTGGTATCCTGTCCTTCCTGTGCAAAGAACAAGGTTCCTAGACATCTGCCCTCTGGACTTCTGCATCCGCTGCCTGTTCCCTCGGTCCCCTGGCAACACATTGCTATGGATTTTATTACTGATCTGCCTCGGTCTTCTGGTCATACGGTCATTTTTGCAGTAGTGGGTCGATTCTCCAAGATGGCTCATTTTGTCTCTTTGCCTGGATTACCTTCCGCTCCTGAATTGGCAAGAATCTTCATTGCTCATATTTTTCGGATTCACGGCTTTCCTCTTCACATAGTTTCTGATAGAGGAGTTCAATTTACCTCTCAGTTCTGGCGTTCTCTTTGCAAACTGATGAATGTAACTTTGGATATCTCCTCAGCCTACCATCCTCAAACTAACAGACAAGCGGAGCGCACAAACCAGATTCTAATGACCTATCTCCGTCATTTTTCTAATGTCCATCACAACGATTGGTCTGATTTTCTTCCTTGGGCTGAGTTTGCGTACAATAACCACATTAATGACTCTTCTACCAAATCACCCTTCTTCATCGTTTATGGGCAACATCCTGGTGTCCCTCTGCCGGTACTTCCTGCCTCGGGGGTTCTGGCGGACGATCTTCTGGCCGAGGAGTTCTCCAGGGTTTGTCAGGAGTCCAAAGTCGCGTTAGAACAGGCACAGAATAGGATTAAGAGACATGCCGACAAGACGCCTGGATCCTCCGTTATACCAGCCTGGAGATAAAGTGTGGTTGTCGTCCAGGTTCATCCATCTTAAGATTCCTTCGTGTATATTAGGTCCACGGTACATTGGTCCATTTGGGGTTTTGGCTCGTATCAACGATGTTGTCTACAAACTGAAACTACCTCCTTCACTTCGCATTCCCAATTCTTTTCATGTCTCCCTTTTGAAACCTTTCATTTTCAATCAATTCCATGCTTCTCCTGGTCAATCACCTCTGCCAGTTTCCGCTCGAGATGTCTTTGAAGTTAAAGATATTCTTGCCATGAAAAAGTCTAGTGGTATGACTTTCTTTTTGATCGATTGGAAGGGTTTTGGTCCAGAGGAGAGGTCTTCTGCGGCAATAGTCTCCCTCGGGCCTGCCCCTAATACTCCCTGTATTGGGGGTGGACCACCAGGCCAGCTCACCCTTGGGAGGTTCGTTGTCATGGTTCTGCGGGTTCACTTTAGGAGTTCCAAAAGATCTGACAAAGTATAATGGGAATTGTAACCTTACACTTCACTGTGCTGTCAGTCTGTATTTTTTAGAACAAGTTGTAGTTTAGCTGTATTTTTTTTATTTTTGCGTGGATGATGAATTTACTTGGCAGGGTGTGGGGAAAAATTGTTTAATATGTGTGGAGCAAAACATAATTCTCTGAAAAGATATATAACAATTTTTTTGATATTTGCCTAAATTATTGTTTTACGTAAAGTTTGGTGAACGTAGTTTGTTTAAATCCACAGTGCACAACATCTTTAGGTTTTACTCACACATCGGTACTTTTCATGAGTATTTCAACAGTATTTGTATGCCAAAACCAGAAGTGTCTCGAAAACACAGAACAATTGTCAATCTTTGAATTCTGGTTTTTCTTTGTAAGTTCCTCTCCTGGTTTTGGCATACAAATACTGATGCAAAATACTGACGTGTGAATAAGCTCTTACCGTGAATGTTTTTTATCTAAAAAAGTTAGAACATCTATGCTTATTAAGTTCTTTATAAACTTTGAAGTTCTGGTATTCTGGTACAGACTGCCAAATCCCCTTAATGATATAAAAGTATGTCCAAATGCATCCACCAGTAGAGGGCGTTACTGAATACTGTTTATACATAGAACTCAATAATAAATCTGCTTGCAATTACCTGTCAGCTCTTCCTGAAGGTAAAATCTGTTAAATTATTACGAAATGGATGGAATGTAAGATCTTAAAACAACACGGTGATAAAAAAAAAGAATAAAAGATGTCAATTACATTTTTGTTGATGAAGATAAAAACAAATTCTAATATCTGATAATATTCTGATAGTTACCTACTTTTGGAGCTGCAATGTATACCGACATCAAGTTGTGTAAAATGTCCAATTAATTTTTAACCACCTGATCTAGTCCTTATATTTTTTTCTTCTACTTCATACACTTTTCAGTATTACACAAGTCATGTCTTAGACAGGACACCACCTGGAGAAAATTGACCATCACTGTACATTCTCTAATAACATGAAGATTTTCTGCTGTTACCAGAGGCGGCGGCACAAGATGATGGGACTGTTAATTTCAGCATTTCATGGTGCCTGTCACAAACCTGAAAACAGAGGAAGAGGTGGGTTTGCGGGAGAAAATGGAGCATGTCCCAGCAGCGGAAGCACCTGTCTGCTTAGAACACTTCTTATTAGCTTGCTGGTCTCTAAAAGCAACCGGGGAGTGACAAGCTGGCAATGCCAGGACCTGCACAGTGTGACAGGCGCAGGCAGCCGGCCCTATTGTCTGCTCTTGATGAGCATGTCATTAATGGAAATAGGAGAATGTGAGGGACACATCAGTATTCAAATAGCCTCCATTCTCGCTGCCATTCAGCTGCCGAGCTGCAGCTCTACACTTCCTCATACACATTAAATGTATTCTGACTGCATACAAAGTACCCTGAAATGTGACCAGGAGAACTTCTCGCTGGCCTCACAGATTACATACAATTCTGGATGTGGTGTGCCGGCTTTTCAGTAGTTCACCATGGTAATATTTTCTTGTTTTACATTTTTTACCATTAATATAGATACTTAACATTAGTGAATATGATCTGATAAATGTTGTGCAATAATATGGTCACTACAATGTAACATTAAGTAGTATGAAAATGTACTAAATAAAATTACGTGCATGTACATACTGAATTATCATGTTTTATACATCCTCCGCTACACCAAACAGGCCAGACATGGTAATGGGCAGTGATTGTTTAATCTCACTTAGGGTAAAAGAGTAGATTGTGAATCATTGCACATTCATTGATAGGTGGATCCTTGGGAGCACAGCTGACCATGCCATATATAACTGTACAATAACCAGACCAATCTATAAAAGACAATATTTGCATGGTTGCCTGGATTTTTCATGCATACTCGTTCTCCTTGTGGAGACACATGGGGTCAGTAAAGCCAGGCATTGCTCCCTGGAAAAAAATAGTATGCAAATCAGCTGTCCTTCTGAAATCTCTAATTTCTATTATTGACAGTGGCCACCATATTAGTCAGTGTCCAACCCTCTTGGAACATGACTAAGGATATTCGTTAAGTCTTCACTGAAAACTGCAACTGCAGAAAGCTGTTCCAGGGTTTTTGCCCCTCATCAGTGATTAGCAGGATACTAATTGGCTGTCAAATGAGAAATCTTTGATATGGGACTAACTATCATGGTGGCACTGTTGGTGGTCACCTGGCAGCTCAAAAATAGCTAACATGAACAGGTTTGGTACAAGTCGTCCGTTTCCCAGAACCCAGATATTGCCCTGGCCTTCACCCTTTAAACCATGTACAGGGATCTGGACTTACTCAGTGGTCCCTAAGTTAGGGCCACAGAATCAACTGCTGTTTCGGTGGTGTAAGCTGGCAAGAAGGGTAGCCAAGTCAGATTCAGGACTTATGGGAGGTACAAAATCATCAGGCAAGAGAAACATCAATAAACTAGCCAAGTTCAAGAAACAGGACAAATCAAGATGAAACACTAGAAGCACAGAACACAGTTGAAACCAGGTAGCACAAATATTGACTGGCAGTGGCAAATGACTCTCAGAGGTTTATAAAGAAACAGCGCCACCCAATGTTGACAGCAGGAAGAAACCCAAAGTAACAGGATTAATCCCATGGCTCCTGGACAGGACATAGGCACAAGTCCCAGGCATAATGTAGGATTGGTGCTGTCAAGCATCACCTGCAACAAAGGCCCACCGTCACCTACCGACCGAAGCAGGTACCGGCCAGATGTAATACTAGCAAGGTACTGCAAGGATGCTAGTTGACGTATGGAAGTCTTATTAGCCAGGCTGTTCTCCAAAAGTAAGCAAGCGGTCTTTGTAGTTCTATCTATTGAAGCTAACTACCATTTTGGTACAAGGATCATTATTTGGTCCAACCCACACATGCTTAGATTCCACCTGGCATACCGCTGAACATCACACAGCCTGGATATTTTATTTGGTGACCAATACATATTGCCTATTTTAAGAGACAATCGAGCAGAGGTTAAACTAGGGCAACAATGTAAGAGTCCTAGCAATTTATTGAGCAATGCAGACGGTTTCCATTCTCCATAGAGTCTCTCCCCATTTTTGATTCGTTTCCTGCCTCAAAAGTATTTTGAAGAAGCAATGAGGAGGTGATCCGGAAAACAATATTCCAGGTAAATAAAACGTAGCATTTAATGGTATCTTTAAAAGATCCAGATATGAAAATGTCAATAGTGCATGTGGGGGTGCTAGTAGCAGGACCTACGCGTTTTGGCCAAACTCATGGTCATAATATTGCAGTCGCTCTGACTTGATTTGTATGAGGTTTCATACATCGCCCATTTACATTTAATCTATTTTTTCTCTAAAGTATTTTAGTGTATTACCAGGAGTGAGTGTGCCGGATTTATATTTGACAAAATTCATCCTGATGACAACTGAGATGGGTTTTCTGGGATATTACAAAATATGCACTGGAGTAGGAAATTTCAGAATATAACAAAATAACAGCAATTTACTCTCCCACTGCTCCATAGTATTGTCCATATAGTGGTCTTATTTCTAAACCCAAAAAGACTACTGCAAGAAAAGGATTACTTATGTGACCACCTAAAGGGACGACACGCAGGTCTATGGTGGCTGCTACTATCCAGCTGTGGCCGATATTTATTTCAGCTATCAATAGAGTTATTACTCAATATGTATAGCCCTTAAAGGAGTTGTCTAGTTTAGAAACCCAACTTTACGTAATAATTTGTTTTTTTCCAATGATTAAAAACATTTATATGCTGTAGCCCTAGAATATAAAAAAATATGTACTGGACCTCATGAATATACAAAAAAATATATGTTGTACAACCAGAATATAAAATAAACATACTCCTTGCCTCCTGGAGGCATAACACATTTAACACATTTATTAACAGGAAAAGACGCGCTATCCAAGTTTTATCTGTACACTACAAAGGTTTAAAATGATTTCCATTGGTGACTCGGCAGATGACACGGCGATAGTCCAGTTCGGTCAACGCATCCTCGGATATGGACAGAAAGAAGTTGAAAGGTGTTAGACCTGCTGATTGTGGAGGTCAGAACAATTTTGGTGAATTGTTGTTTCCGACGTGGCCGATCCACCATTCAAGCAGAGCTTCATCATCCAAATAGAAATGTGGAGGTGATAGACTAAAATATACACCGTGTACTCTGAATATATAAAAACATACACTATACCCCCTAAACATAAAAAAAATATCCTCTGTTCCTCCTGAATATAAATCTGTATTAAAGGGAATTCATCAGTAGGTTTTTCTATGTTATCTGAGAGCAGCATGATGTAGGGGAAAATACTCTGATTCCAGTGATGTCACTTACTGGGCTGCTTACTTCAGTTTTGCGAAAAATCATTTTGCAGTTTTCTGCTGCAGATCTAGCAGTACTCTGAATGCTAAGCTCTGCATAACCTCGCCAACAACACTGATTGGCAGCTTTCTGTTCATAGGCAGAAAGCCGTTGGAGGTGGAAGTATACAGAGCTCATATGACTATAGAGGACTACATGCAGCTGGTTTACTAATAGTCTAGTGATAATCTCCTGCTGATTATTATCAAAGAGAGGCCACATTGTCATCAGCTTGTAGTCCGAAGACAGGAGAGATTTGCAAATCGGAGAACCCTGTTAATGATTAACTCTAAATTTATTACATCAAAACTCACCAATTGTATCAATAAAATATTATTCGGTATTTCCTATTAGAAAAAAAATGTAGCTGGTTTGAAATGAAATTATAAGTTGTAAAGTTACTAATTACAAATATATGAGCCATGCATTCCAGTAAAGGTGGACCCCCAATATTTCTCTAGCATCTTGTTCTGTAAAATAAAAGGAAAATTGTAGAAGTTGCTGATTTAAATTAAAATGTAATTCTCTTTCGAATCGCTCATGGCGGGGAGAAGGCTGAACTCGGAGGACCTTTTCATGTACCTGGTTTTATTCAGAAGAGGCCTGTTTGGTTGCTCGGCCGTGCTTTTCTTTTGTATCTTAAACCCACCACAATCAACTTATTCCATTAAAATGATTGTAAACAAGGAGAAAAAGGGGCTTTTACAAGGCATTCAAGTGCAACAGTCAAAGAGATAGAAAAATCAACACTGCAGCAGTCTAATTGATGGCGTTTTTGTATGAGACGACGAAAAGTAAAAATGCACTCATCTTCTTATTTGCGCAATCAGAGCTGTGCTAAATGGAAGTAAAAAGGGCCTGGCACTTTAATTGGGCTTTAAGGCACTACTTAAAACTACAAATAATAAGTTACAGGAATTACTCTTCAGTAAATTGGGAAGATGGTTATCCTATGATTCCAAGAACGAGATTCTAATGATGCCGTGGTCCACTCAGCCGGCTCTTAACATTCTCAATGAGGTTGTCATCTCTTTCTGCCGAGAGCTTGTTAAACTTTAAAGAATGTATGTATTCAAGGGGATAAGTATAAATCATAAATTAATTACCCTAACATTAAAATACTTTTATTGTAAAACCAAGGCAAGCTATAGTGACCAAAACACAAACAAAACAAGTGCTCAAACAAAAAATACCCAAAACCTAAAGGGCAAACTAGACAACCCTAGCTCAAGCGTCTATACTCGCCCCTACCTGGCTGCGGAGGTTGACGCCCTAGGGGGGAACGTTATGGCGCCCCCGCTCCACGAAGGCTGACCCTAAAGGCCCTGATGAACCCTACCGCCGCTAGTGAGAGCCTCTACCCACAAACTAGAGGGTCCTCTAACACTAAACAGAGGGCTGCCTGTGCTAAGGAATAACTAGATCCCCAGTGATTAAAAAATATCAATGTATGAACACATGGCGCAATTTGATTTAAACAGCAGATGATACCGCACTGTAGGAGAAAGCTTCCGTTCTCATCCGCAGCCAGGTAGGGGCGAGTATAGACGCTTGAGCTAGGGTTGTCTAGTTTGCCCTTTAGGTTTTGGGTATTTTTTGTTTGAGCACTTGTTTTGTTTGTGTTTTGGTCACTATAGCTTGCCTTGGTTTTACAATAAAAGTATTTTAATGTTAGGGTAATTAATTTATGATTTATACTTTTCCCCTTGAATACATACATTCTTTAAAGTATTACGACTACGTTCCAAGCATGGTATGGCGAGTTTCTTAGCTGGACCTGTCAATTCGGATTTATGGTTGGAGGATGCTAACCAGGCATTCAGTGTGGGTGGCACACAGGAGGTCGGTACAGGTCCTCTTGCTTTGAAAAATCTATTTAATGAGGTATATGATGGTTACAAAGAGTACCTAAAATCTTGGTGGGAGATCAGAGCATTGGAAAACTATCTAAAAAATCATATTGTCCCTAGGGGTTTGAGGATCAATATCTCCCCCTCACAAAGGATTGCTTCACCTGAGCTTCTGGATATCTGGTTCAAAGAGTCTGTGGAGTCTTCCATCAGATTCATGCAAATCCTCCTAGCGGAGGAGAAAAAAGTCTTTGAGAAAGCCACTAGTCAGCTTAATCAACTCATTGAGCGGGTCCTTAAATGTAAGTTAGACCCGGACTTTAATAGAAGGGAGGGATTATTACAGACCTCAGTTGAGAGATATCAAGCACTATTGAAGGAGAGGAAACACCTGCAATTCCAAAGGGATCTAAAAGACTTTAATGAAAACAAGATTCTCACCCCTCAGGCAGAAAGACCGTCAGAGGCATCTTCCTCAGATATAGATACATCTGACACGGAGAGGTCTGACTTTACAGGGAGTGGGACACAGTTCTTTAGGGGCCACCAGTCAAGACAGAGATGGCAGGGTGGAAGGGGAAAATCTGGGAAAAGGGGGAGAGGTGCATACAGAAGTGGTTTGGGCACCATGACTCCGTTTCTAGCAGCAAACCCAGCACAGGTTCAACCACCTGTGGCCTCTTCATCATCCTCTGCCTCTTTTTTGGAGCGAAGTGCGAGAACAGGGTATCAACTCAGAACCCGGCTCAACTGAACAGGGGCCAAATTATTAACCTGTCCTCGCACACGCTCTCAAGGGAAGAATATGGTGTACTCCAGCGGGGTCTCAATTTTGTTCCAACGAACTATTTTAACTGCTTTGAGTGGGTGAAAGACCTCAACCTATTCTGCAGAAAATTAAAATGGCAAAAATTCTTTAAGCATAAGACCCGTGAGGAATGTCATGAATTAGGACTCAATGAGGAAGATCTAGAAGGGTATGAAGCCCTATGTGGTCTACTTCAGGAGAACAACAAGGCCCCTGAGGAGGCAAAAGGCCCGTTCACCTCACTAAGAAATAAAAGTGTGAGAATGCCACCACAGGGGGACACGGGAAATATCGACCTGTTCTCGTTACTGGTAGAAAGGGACCTCAAGAAACTTGGAAAGAAGGATTGGTATTCTGAGGATAACCTTACGGAGAGTGAACGGGGGGCACTAGATACCCTGAGGAAAAATGACCAACTCATTATAAAACCCTCGGATAAAGAGGGAAATTTAGTCCTCATGAATCATCCTGAGTATCGCACTATGTGCACTACAATCCTGCAGGATAGGACAACATATGAGGTACTTAAGAGCAACCGACTTGAGGTATTTAAGAGCGATTTGAGGCTCATTCTGGAGGAAGCCATGTCCCATAAACTGATTTCACCAAGTGAATTTGACTTTATGTTACCAAAGTGTCCCTTGGTGGCGACATTTTATACACTCCCCAAAGTACACAAGGGGTGCCACCCCCTCAAAGGACGCCCCATCGTCTCTGGGGTGGACTCCCTAACACAGAACTGTGGCATATACGTCGATCAGGTTCTCCGCCCTTTTGTCACATCCATCCCGTCTTATTTGAGGGACACTTCTGATTTGTTACTCAAACTGGAAGGAATGCATTTGGGGCAAGATGCGTGGTTAGCATCTATCGATATCGAAGCACTCTATAGTAGCATCCCGCATCAAGCAGGGTTAGAAGGGGTGAGACATTTTTTGCAACAAAGATCGGTCACATGCTTGGAGCACAATGAGTTTGTACTTAGAGTGCTGAAATATATCCTTACCCATATTGCATTCAGTTTTGATGGCAAAAACTATTAACTGAGAGACACAACAAAATAATAAAAATTGAATATTTTGTTTTGTTAATGTGGATGCAAATACTTCCACCAGCTCAGGGGCACTGCGATGGGGTGTCCCTGTGCCCCGTCATACGCAAATATGTTCCTGGGCTGGTGGGAGGAGACCATTGTCTTTGGGGGTGACGGTAGATGGTGGGATGAGCATATATCTATTTGGTATAGATATATTGATGATGTCTTTCTGGTGTGGACTGGCTCTAGGCAGGGGTTTGAAGAGTTCATAAGACATCTAAACGTGAATGATGTGGGTCTGAGGTTTACTTTTGAGATAACAAATAAGGAACTGGCATTCCTGGATCTAAAAATTGTAAAAGAAGCAAATGGAGGGATTGCAACCAGTATATATAGGAAACCGACAAGTACAAACAGCTTGTTACATTGGCAGAGCCACCACCCGGCCTCCCTGAGGAGAGGGATCCCTAAGGGCTAATTCCTCAGATTGAGGAGAAATTGTTCTAGATGCAACATGATCAAAAGTCAGGCAGGGGACATGTACAACAGATTTAATGAGAAGGGATACCCTAGGCATGTCCTGGATAGAGCTTATGATGTTGCAAAGAAGGCGGACAGACAAGCCTTACTGCAGAAACACACAAAGAAGTATTCGGATGACATTTTGAGAATCGTTGGTACCTTTGACACACAACATCAGGATATTAGGAAGATCTTCTCTAGGCATTGGGACGTGCTTAAGTTTGATCCGGACCTTAGGGATCTAGTGGGGGAGCGCCCCAATATTACATTTAGAAAGGGCAAATCAATCAGGGATATGCTGGTACATAGCCAGTATCAGAGGCCGAAGCCCGTGGATACATGGCTAGGTAGGAGACCATGCGGTTTCTTTAAGTGTGGTGATTGCAGCCTATGCAAATGGATGAGACCCTGTAAAAGGTTCCAGAGTTCAACCACGGGTAAAATCTTTTACCAGCGCGATTTCTCTAATTGTAAAACAGAAGGTGTGGTGTATTTAGCGTCCTGCTCCTGTCCGAAAGATTATGTGGGAAAAACTAAGAGGGAGTTCAGGAGAAGAGTGGGGGGAGCATATGGGTGATATCCGTACTAAGAGATACCCCACTGGCCAAACACATGCACGCCTACCATAGTGGGGATCCAACGGATGTGATATTCATGGTCATAGAGGTGGTTAAGGTGAATCCTAGGGGGGGCAACCATGACAGAATGATTCTCCAACGAGAATGTGAGTGGATTTTCAGGTTGGAATCTCTGGAACCAGAGGGACTCAATGAGCAGATATAATATACATGCTTTTTGTAAATGTGCAATAGATGTCATTCCACCTGCATGCGAGTAGTACTTGACTCGTGGTCCTCTTTAAGTAAAATGAGCCATACTAAAATCTTGATGGATTCCCCATATTCGGGGAGAATCACATGGATTTCCATGGCATATTGATAAGGGTATTGTCCTTCTGTATATCCTTATATGTACCGGCATTTAATACTTACCGTCTTTCTCCACATATTGGTTCAACCACCAGGTGTACCTGAATATAGACATTTTTATATATGGTGTCACTATCAGATGGGAGGAATCTTATAATGGGGTTGGTGTGAAGTGGATATATTGTGCTCCATATTTGTTGAAATATTTGGAACAGCCATATTTGTGACCTATATCTACTACCCCTTATTTGGTAAAATATTGAACGTTAATATGGATTCCATGGTGGACTGGTGGTATGTTAAAGAATGTGGGTATGGCTTACTGTGTTGGATATGTGCCAGTGTCTTTGGCCTAATAGTTGGTACCTGAGGGATGTCAGGCAACCTTCAGTAAGGGCGCCGACATGATGCATTTATAATGCTTATCTCTTTAATATCCTGAACAATGCACAGGTTGCCAAACTCACTATATTGTGGGGCCTGAGATATTGGTCAGGTGTACCCTGCTGCGGACATGTTACCCCCTTTGGGTCACTTAAAATGGGCGGGTGTCCTGAGGGGTGTACCTAAGTGTTGCACATGGCTCAGAATCGACCCAATATTACAGGTGATCTGGTGTGGTATTTTTAAGGGGAATCGCAGTAAAGATAGCGGCCAGGCAGTAATCCAAGCTGTCTAGCAACATTCAGGGTACGTACTGACATTACACACTCCTAGCGCTTAGGCGCCTGTATGTACAGCGCCCTTGTGCCTTATATGGTCGGCTTTGGTCACGGATTGTGTGTGTTTATCTGACCCCGTCCGTTGTGCACTGTTGCCGAGGCAACCTATTTTGGAGACGGCATGCGCAGCTCGATCGTCCTAGTTCACTCCGCCTATACCGGAACTCTAGGACCGGAAATGGCATTGATCAGCGTCACTAGAGGGGTGTGTTTTCCCTGGTGACGTGCGGTCTAGGGCGAGCATGCGCAGTGGCATATCAGGGCACTGTGAGGGATTAGATGAAGGCGCCTGGTATCTTTCATGCGTTCCGGAACGGGCATGCGTGGTTGATGGCCCTGGACGCTACAGGAAATGGAAGGGAGGGGCCCCGTGTGTGATGAAGCTGGCGGGAGTTATAAAAGCAGGTACTGTTTATTTGGCAGATTGCTATCTATCATCGGATATGACACATATCTTTGCATCGGGCCTCCTGATGAGCCTTAATGGGCGAAACGCGTTGAGGCGTTAAATAATGGCGTAGAGTGAACCACCGCTGATACATCGTGAGATGAGTACATATGTATCCCACTTTTTTCAATCTTTATGCAAGGTGTTTGTGTTACTAGTACCGGATTGGTCTGCAGGGGATGTATAGTAATGATGCAGTTATCAAGTCAAATATAAGGGTCATACTGTACTGTATTTATCTATGTGGCATATACAGGTGATCTAATAACCCTTGCACTATTATGTGGGATGTTTACAAGAGTGGTATCCAAATCACTCAGATGACAACGGAAGCTTTCTCCTACAGTGCGGTATCATCTGCTGTTTAAATCAAATTGCGCCATGTGTTCATACATTGATATTTTTTAATCACTGGGGATCTAGTTATTCCTTAGCACAGGCAGCCCTCTGTTTAGTGTTAGAGGACCCTCTAGTTTGTGGGTAGAGGCTCTCACTAGCGGCGGTAGGGTTCATCAGGGCCTTTAGGGTCAGCCTTCGTGGAGCGGGGACGCCATAACGTTCCCCCCTAGGGCATCAACCTCCGCAGCCAGGTAGGGGCGAGTATAGACGCTTGAGCTAGGGTTGTCTAGTTTGCCCTTTAGGTTTTGGGTATTTTTTGTTTGAGCACTTGTTTTGTTTGTGTTTTGGTCACTATAGCTTGCCTTGGTTTTACAATAAAAGTACTGCCGAGAGCTTGTTAAAACCTTTTCACTTGCATCGTCTCTAACCTGACAGAGCTGGGACTAGTCTACCTGACTCACTTTTAGGTGGATTTTTCCAAAGATAAAAATCAGCTTTTACTGGTGGATGAGAAACATATCAAAACATCAAATTCTGTTTATTTGTAGGTCAGAATTTAGGAATTGTGTAAACCCAAAGCAAACAATCAGAATTTATTCGTTCATAAAAATCCTCTCCGTTCCCGGCTCAGCAAATCTTTTGCCTTTTCAACACAAGTGCTAGTCCCACAAGTAGCCAAGGCACGGGAGTGATTATAGTATATATTGTATAACATGATAGACAAGATATTTTATCTCTTGCTGTGTCAATTTGACACACATTAGCAAAGATAGACGCACTTCCTGAACAGACAGGTTTAGTCGTACTTGCACTGTGTACTTGACTGCAGTATTGTATAGGCTTCCCTTCCGACTGAACCTTCTACCATCTACCTTTGAACCTGACCCTTTTTCCTCGGATGTCTTACCAATTTGCATATCACCGACCTTTTGCCACCAACGACCAGAACACCCTCTCCACTGCTTGCCAAAATGACCCAGTGACCCCCCCATTCCTTAGTTACTTACTCCCAAGTTCACAGGGTGTCACCTTTAACAGTGTTGTCTACATGCCATTTTAGCAGCTCCCATCCCCTTCCTAAATATATACATCCACCTCTATCTACCAACCACCCCCTTTTTTCTCCCCTTAAACTTTTGACCCTACAAACGGCCAAAATTAAACTGGTTACTTCTCTTAACCCCTGCTTCACCTACGAAGCTGAGTTATGGGTTACTATGTCCATGGCCCTGCTGGGGCTTTGTTTCTCTTTGACTGCAATATTGTAGAGGCTTACCCTCAGACTGAATCTTCTACCATCTACCTTTAAACCCCAACTCTCTTCCCCAGATACCTTCCCAATAAACAGACAGACCATTGTTTTGGATTAATTTGTCCAAATCGGCCTGTTCACCTTTATTCTAGGCTTATTACTCTTTCAACATACAGGGCTGCGCACCATGTTTTCCTTGGCAAAATGTCCAATCACACCGTCCTCATATTCGGATAAGATGCCCGTAGGTGCAGTAGAACATAGCAGATTTTGCTATTCAAATCTCTACAGGGTAGAATCCCCAGATTATTACCCCCTAAATGCAATACCAGTACATTGGGGAAATGATCTAACTGTGAAAAATAATGAAAATCTTATCCACAAACTCCAATCCACTTAACTGCAAACTCACTTCTAGAAAAGCCTAACTAATGCCCATTTTTCCACACATCAGTCCTCAACGAACCTCAATTCACAAAAGAATGCCCCAAAATCCAAACTAGTTATACTCCGCCTGTGGAGAAAAAAGAGAGAAGAGGGGAAGTTGGAGGAGAAGGGATGAAAACAAGCAACTGACTACACTGCGTGCAGAATTATTAGGCAAGTTGTATTTTGATCACATGATACTTTTTATACATGTTGTTCTACTCCAAGCTGTTCAGGCTTGAGAGCCAACTACCAATTAAGTACACCAGGTGATGTGCATCTCTGTAATGAGGAGGGGTGTTGTATAATGACATCAAAACCCTATATAATGTGTGCTTAATTATTAGGCAACTTCCTTTTCTTTGGCAAAATGGGTAAGAAGAGAGATTTGATGGGCTCTGAAAAGTCCAAAATTGTGAGATGTCTTGCAGAGGGATGCAGCAGTCTTGAAATTGCCAAACTTTTGAAGCGTGATCACCGAACAATCAAACGTTTCATGGTAAATAGCTAACAGGGTCGCAAGAAGCGTGTTGGGCAAAAAAGGCGCAAAATAACTGCCCATGAATTGAGGAAAATCAAGTGTGAAGCTGCCAAGATGCCATTTGCCACCAGTTTTGCCATATTTCAGAGCTGCAACATTAGTGGGGTAACAAAAAGCACAAGGTATGCGATACTCAGGCACATGGCCAAGGTAAGGAAGGCTGAAAAAGACCACCTTTGAACAAGAAACAAGATAAAACGTCAAGACTGGGCCAAGAAATATCTTAAGACTGACTTTTCAAAGGTTTTATGGACAGATGAAATGAGAGTGACTCTTGATGGGCCAGATGGATGGGCCAGAGGCTGGATCAGTAAAGGGTAGAGAGCTCCACTCCGACTCAGACACCAGTAAGGTGGAGGTGGGGTACTGGTATGGGCTGGTATCATCAGAGATGAACTTGTAGGACCTTTTGGGGTTGAGGATGGAGTGAAGCTCAACTCCCAGACCTACTGCCAGTTTTTGGAAGACAACTTCTTCAAGCAGTGGTACAGGAAGAAGTAGGTATCAACACGCAATGTTGATCGTAAACAGATCGAGCAACTGACAGAATCTATGGATGGAAGACTGTTGAGTGTCATCATAAAGAAAGGTGGCTATATTGGTCACTAATTTTTGGGGGTTTGTTTTTGCATGTCAGAAATGTTTATTTCTAAATGTTATGCAGTTATATTGGTTTACCTGGTGAAAATAAGCAAGTGAGATGGGAATATATGTGGTTTTTATTAAGTTGCCTAATAATTCTGCACAGTAATAGTTACCTGCACAAACAGATTTTCTCCTAAGATAGCCAAATCTAAAAAAAACCCACTCCAACTTCCAAACATATTAAGCTTTGATATTTGAGTCTTTTGGGTTGATTGAGAACATAGTTGTTGATCAATAATAAAAATAATCCTCTAAAATACACCTTGCCTAATAATTCTGCACACAGTGTATGCACGGCTTTTTAAGAAGCAATTGCTTTTCAGTTTCAAAACCGCAAACTTAATGCTGATCCCAAAATAGGGATAATTTTTCGATAGTTTCTAAAACAAAAGCTATTGCATTTTCTCTTTCCAAACAGCAAACCTTACCCAAAGAATCCAAGTCCAAGAGGTTCAGATCTTCCACATTACTTTTATCCAATTACTTTTATCCACCAGCGGAGGGCTGCACATAAAATCAAAATTTTGTGTGTAAATCATTACTATTGCGACAGTGCTATCATTTTTGGGATTTATGGCTCCAAGTATTATTATTTTTGTTATCACTACTAGGATGAGCAGTCCCCAGCTGCTTTGGGTTCTTTGGGTTCGGCTGAACTGGAGTTCAAAGTTCGGTTCGGCATCGGACTGTGACCCCGAACCCAATATAAGTCAATGGGGATCCGGATTTTGGTGCTTTAAAATTGCTGTAAAATGTTTATAGTTACGTCAAGGCTGAAAAGGGAAGCTAAATTGGTGGAAGAGCAGGACTTTTGCTTTTTTTCCTAGGGTTGTTATGCACATGTTGGACCAAAGCACGTTCATCTCTGGGACACAGAATCCGTCTTCTTCCCATCTTGTTTGTACTTGCGTATAATTGTACAGATGAACGAGGCACTTTCAGGTATCTTGAAATTGTACCCGAGGATGAGACAAACTTGTGCAAGTCCACAATTCTCTTTCTGATATCTTGGCTGATTTCTTGAGACTTTCCCATGATGCTACACAAAGAAGCAGTGAGTTTCAGGTGTGCATTAAAATACATCCGCAGGTGTGTCTCTAATTAACTCAGATGTTGCCAAAAAGCTTCCAAATACATGGCATAATCATATGGGCAGTCCAAAATTGTTTAAAGACGTAGTAACCTTAGTGTATGTAAACTTTTGTGTTTGCAGAAAGTAATAAAAATACCTAAAAACATTCTCTCTCTCATTGTTATGGCATTTGGCTAATAGTAATAATTATGGTAATGCTAATTGACCTAAAGCGGGGAAGGTTTATTCAGATTTCATGTCAGATATTGAAAAAAAACAGGCATATGTGTCTTTTTATACAGTGTATGTAAACTTCTGGTTTCAACTGTATCTGCTGGCCAATCTCTCTATATAGTGTAATACTTTTTCGGTATGAAAACTATGAGCAGAGCATCATATAGGGGACATGGCAACGTTGCTGCTGGTTGTGATGTAGTTGCTGCAGGGAGAGAGAAGACGTGGTCAATCTGTATTAATAGTTATTAAGGTTGAAGGAAGACTTTAAGTCCATCTAGTTCAACCCATAGCCTAACCTAACATGCCCTAACATGTTGATCCAGAGGAAGGCAAAAAAAACCCATGTGGCAAAGAGTAAGCTCCATCTGCTATGCTCCCAAATGAAACACCTTTCTCTGGTGCATGCAGGCAACAAGATGTTTATTCTGTGTGTTTTTGTAGGCCCAAGTACCACTGGATGAATGGTGAGGCCAGAACAAGTAGAGGTGGTACTAGATTGGTTGGCTGAGAGTGCCTTCATTTCCTTCGCTTTATGTTCCACCTGATTCCCTTGCTGAAAGCACTGATTTTTGACCTGCTTCCCATGGGCGTCTGTCTTCTACCTCACACTCTTGCAAATCAGGCATGTGCAGCACCCCTAGGTCATGTTGCTTTCCTTTCGGGGAGGGTGATATCACGCTTGGAGGCAAGGGAGATTCTATCTATCAGGTAAGGCACTCGCATTCAACACATCTGAATCTGGGCCAGGAGGGGGAGCACAGGACCCGGATTCAGGGGAGCTCACTTACACTTTATGTATCCTGGTCTGGAGGAGGAGCTAGTTAGTTGGTCCAGGGAGACCAAGGGAACAGAAGTGGAGAGGAGGAGTAGCGGAGAAGGATGTCTGGAGCAGACGTGGGGGCCGAGCAGCCACTAGGGAGCTTCTACCCCTGGAAAGAGAAGCAGAAGGAGAGTTGAATTGTGGAGGAGCTTAGAGGAAAGAAGCACAGAAGAGGAAAGGGCTCAGTAGGGGAACAGCGGATGGACACCCTCAGAGTCAGAGCGCAGGAACTGGGTACCGGGAGCCTGAGGTCGTGTTGTTCTCCAGGACGCGTGACAGAACCGGTGGGCAACGCACTATATGTCAATTGCCTGTAACAAGTCTGAGGTGAAGCAGTGACCTTAAGAGCCGGGTAATCTGTTATGGTTCTCAATGGCAAGAGAACATAGCCCAGCAAACATAAGTACTAGCTCTTGGAAGGATGGAAACTAAACTGACCATGAACTAAACCTGCCGCACAACTAACAGTAGCCGGGTAGCGTTGCCTACGTTTTTTATCCCTAGACGCCCAGCGCCGGCCGGAGGACTAACTAATCCTGGCAGAGGAAAATATAGTCCTGGCTCACCTCTAGAGAAATTTCCCCGATAGGCAGACAGAGGCCCCCACATATATTGGCGGTGATTTTAGATGAAATGACAAACGTAGTATGAAAATAGGTTTAGCAAAATTGAGGTCCGCTTACTAGATAGCAGGAAGACAGAAAGGGCACTTTCATGGTCAGCTGAAAACCCTATCAAAATACCATCCTGAAATTACTTTAAGACTCTAGTATTAACTCATAACATCAGAGTGGCAATTTCAGATCACAAGAGCTTTCCAGACACAGAAACGAAACTACAGCTGTGAACTGGAACAAAATGCAAAAACAAACGAGGACTAAAGTCCAACTTAGCTGGGAGTTGTCTAGCAGCAGGAACATGCACAGAAAGGCTTCTGATTACAATGTTGACCGGCATGGAAGTGACAGAGGAGCAAGGTTAAATAGCGACTCCCACATCCTGATGGAAACAGGTGAACAGAGGGGATGATGCACACCAGTTCAATTCCACCAGTGGCCACCGGGGGAGCCCAAAATCCAATTTCACAACAGTACCCCCCCCTCAAGGAGGGGGCACCGAACCCTCACCAGAACCACCAGGGCGATCAGGATGAGCCCTATGAAAGGCACGGACCAGATCGGAGGCATGAACATCAGAGGCAGTCACCCAAGAATTATCCTCCTGACCGTATCCCTTCCATTTGACCAGATACTGGAGTTTCCGTCTGGAAACCCGGGAGTCCAAGATTTTTTCCACAACGTACTCCAACTCGCCCTCAACCAACACCGGAGCAGGAGGCTCAACGGAAGGCACAACCGGTACCTCATACCTGCGTAACAATGACCGATGAAAAACATTATGAATAGAAAAAGATGCAGGGAGGTCCAAACGGAAGGACACAGGGTTAAGAATCTCCAATATCTTGTACGGGCCGATGAACCGAGGCTTAAACTTAGGAGAAGAAACCCTCATAGGGACAAAACGAGAAGACAACCACACCAAGTCCCCAACACAAAGCCGAGGACCAACCCGACGCCGGCGGTTGGCAAAAAGCTGAGTCTTCTCCTGGGACAACTTCAAATTGTCCACTACCTGCCCCCAAATCTGATGCAACCTCTCCACCACAGCATCCACTCCAGGACAATCCGAAGATTCCACCTGACCAGAAGAAAATCGAGGATGAAACCCCGAATTACAGAAAAAAGGAGACACCAAGGTGGCAGAGCTGGCCCGATTATTGAGGGCAAACTCCGCTAAAGGCAAAAAAGCAACCCAATCATCCTGATCTGCAGACACAAAACACCTCAAATATGTCTCCAAGGTCTGATTCATCCGCTCGGTCTGGCCATTAGTCTGAGGATGGAAAGCAGACGAGAAAGACAAATCTATGCCCATCCTAGCACAGAATGCTCGCCAAAATCTAGACACGAACTGGGTTCCTCTGTCAGAAACGATATTCTCCGGAATACCATGCAAACGGACCACATTTTGAAAAAACAGAGGAACCAACTCGGAAGAAGAAGGCAACTTAGGCAGGGGAACCAAATGGACCATCTTAGAGAAACGGTCACACACCACCCAGATGACAGACATCTTCTGAGAAACAGGAAGATCCGAAATAAAATCCATCGAGATGTGCGTCCAGGGCCTCTTCGGGATAGGCAAGGGCAACAACAATCCACTAGCCCGAGAACAACAAGGCTTGGCCCGAGCACAAACGTCACAAGACTGCACAAAGCCTCGCACATCTCGAGACAGGGAAGGCCACCAGAAGGACCTTGCCACCAAATCCCTGGTACCAAAGATTCCAGGATGACCTGTCAACGCAGAAGAATGAACCTCAGAAATGACTTTACTGGTCCAATCATCAGGAACAAACAGTCTACCAGGTGGGCAACGATCAGGTCTATCCGCCTGAAACTCCTGCAAGGCCCGCCGCAGGTCTGGAGAAACGGCAGACAATATCACTCCATCCTTAAGGATACCTGTAGGTTCAGAGTTACCAGGGGAGTCAGGCTCAAAACTCCTAGAAAGGGCATCCGCCTTAACATTCTTAGAACCCGGCAGGTAGGACACCACAAAATTAAACCGAGAGAAAAACAACGACCAGCGCGCCTGTCTAGGATTCAGGCGTCTGGCGGACTCAAGATAAATTAGATTTTTGTGGTCAGTCAATACCACCACCTGATGTCTAGCCCCCTCAAGCCAATGACGCCACTCCTCAAAAGCCCACTTCATGGCCAAAAGCTCCCGATTCCCAACATCATAATTCCGCTCGGCGGGCGAAAATTTACGCGAGAAAAAGGCACAAGGTCTCATCACGGAACAATCGGAACTTCTCTGCGACAAAACTGCCCCAGCTCCGATTTCAGAAGCGTCGACCTCAACCTGAAAAGGAAGAGCAACATCAGGCTGACGCAACACAGGGGCGGAAGAAAAGCGGCGCTTAAGCTCCCGAAAGGCCTCCACAGCAGCAGGGGACCAATCAGCAACATCAGCACCCTTCTTAGTCAAATCAGTCAATGGTTTAACAACATCAGAAAAACCAGCAATAAATCGACGATAAAAGTTAGCAAAGCCCAAAAATTTCTGAAGACTCTTAAGAGAAGAGGGTTGCGTCCAATCACAAATAGCCTGAACCTTGACAGGATCCATCTCGATGGAAGAGGGGGAAAAAATATATCCCAAAAAGGAAATCTTTTGAACCCCAAAAACGCACTTAGAACCCTTCACACACAAGGAATTAGACCGCAAAACCTGAAAAACCCTCCTGACCTGCTGGACATGAGAGTCCCAGTCATCCGAAAAAATCAAAATATCATCCAGATACACAATCATAAATTTATCCAAATAATCACGGAAAATGTCATGCATAAAGGACTGAAAGACTGAAGGGGCATTAGAAAGACCAAAAGGCATCACCAAATACTCAAAGTGGCCCTCGGGCGTATTAAATGCGGTCTTCCACTCATCCCCCTGCTTAATTCGCACCAAATTATACGCCCCACGGAGATCTATCTTAGAGAACCACTTGGCCCCCTTTATGCGAGCAAACAAATCAGTCAGCAGTGGCAACGGATATTGATATTTAACCGTGATTTTATTCAAAAGCCGATAATCAATACACGGTCTCAAAGAGCCATCTTTCTTAGCCACAAAGAAAAAACCGGCTCCTAAGGGAGATGACGAAGGACGAATATGTCCCTTTTCCAAGGACTCCTTTATATATTCTCGCATAGCAGCATGTTCAGGCACAGACAGATTAAATAAACGACCCTTAGGGTATTTACTACCCGGAATCAAATCTATGGCACAATCGCACTCCCGGTGCGGAGGTAATGAACCAAGCTTAGGTTCTTCAAAAACGTCACGAAATTCAGTCAAGAATTCAGGAATCTCAGAGGGAATAGATGATGAAATGGAAACCACAGGTACGTCCCCATGCGTCCCCTTACATCCCCAGCTTAACACAGACATAGCTTTCCAGTCAAGGACTGGGTTATGAGATTGCAGCCATGGCAATCCAAGCACCAACACATCATGTAGGTTATACAGCACAAGAAAGCGAATAATCTCCTGATGATCCGGATTAATCCGCATAGTTACTTGTGTCCAGTATTGTGGTTTATTACTAGCCAATGGGGTGGAGTCAATCCCCTTCAGGGGTATAGGAGTTTCAAGAGGCTCCAAATCATACCCACAGCGTTTGGCAAAGGACCAATCCATAAGACTCAAAGCGGCGCCAGAGTCGACATAGGCATCCGCGGTAATAGATGATAAAGAACAAATCAGGGTCACAGATAGAATAAACTTAGACTGTAAAGTGCCAATTGAAACAGACTTATCAAGCTTCTTAGTACGCTTAGAGCATGCTGATATAACATGAGTTGAATCACCGCAATAGAAGCACAACCCATTTTTTCGTCTTAAATTCTGCCGTTCACTTCTGGACAGAATTCTATCACATTGCATATTCTCTGGCGTCTTCTCAGTAGACACCGCCAAATGGTGCACAGGTTTGCGCTCCCGCAGACGCCTATCGATCTGGATAGCCATTGTCATGGACTCATTCAGACCCGCAGGCACAGGGAACCCCACCATAACATCCTTAATGGCATCAGAGAGACCCTCTCTGAAATTCGCCGCCAGGGCGCACTCATTCCACTGAGTAAGCACAGCCCATTTACGGAATTTCTGGCAGTATATTTCAGCTTCGTCTTGCCCCTGAGATAGGGACATCAAGGCCTTTTCCGCCTGAAGCTCTAACTGAGGTTCCTCATAAAGCAACCCCAAGGCCAGAAAAAACGCATCCACATTGAGCAACGCAGGATCCCCTGGAGCCAATGCAAAAGCCCAATCCTGAGGGTCGCCCCGGAGCAAGGAAATCACAATCCTGACCTGCTGAGCAGGATCTCCAGCAGAGCGAGATTTCAGGGACAAAAACAACTTGCAATTATTTTTAAAATTTTGAAAGCAAGATCTATTCCCCGAGAAAAATTCAGGCAAAGGAATTCTAGGTTCAGATATAGGAACATGAACAACAAAATCTTGTAAATTTTGAACTTTCGTGGTGAGATTATTCAAACCTGCAGCTAAACTCTGAATATCCATTTTAAACAGGTGAACACAGAGCCATTCCAGGATTAGAAGGAGAGAGAGAGAGAGAAGGGCTGCAATATAGGCAGACTTGCAAGAGATTCAATTACAAGCACACTCCGAACTGAAGGGAAGGGAAAAAAAAAAAAAAATCTTCAGCAGACTTCTCTTTTCTCTCCTTTCTCTGTCAATTAATTTAACCCTTTTGGGGCCGGTCAAAACTGTTATGGTTCTCAATGGCAAGAGAACATAGCCCAGCAAACATAAGTACTAGCTCTTGGAAGGATGGAAACTAAACTGACCATGAACTAAACCTGCCGCACAACTAACAGTAGCCGGGTAGCGTTGCCTACGTTTTTTATCCCTAGACGCCCAGCGCCGGCCGGAGGACTAACTAATCCTGGCAGAGGAAAATATAGTCCTGGCTCACCTCTAGAGAAATTTCCCCGATAGGCAGACAGAGGCCCCCACATATATTGGCGGTGATTTTAGATGAAATGACAAACGTAGTATGAAAATAGGTTTAGCAAAATTGAGGTCCGCTTACTAGATAGCAGGAAGACAGAAAGGGCACTTTCATGGTCAGCTGAAAACCCTATCAAAATACCATCCTGAAATTACTTTAAGACTCTAGTATTAACTCATAACATCAGAGTGGCAATTTCAGATCACAAGAGCTTTCCAGACACAGAAACGAAACTACAGCTGTGAACTGGAACAAAATGCAAAAACAAACGAGGACTAAAGTCCAACTTAGCTGGGAGTTGTCTAGCAGCAGGAACATGCACAGAAAGGCTTCTGATTACAATGTTGACCGGCATGGAAGTGACAGAGGAGCAAGGTTAAATAGCGACTCCCACATCCTGATGGAAACAGGTGAACAGAGGGGATGATGCACACCAGTTCAATTCCACCAGTGGCCACCGGGGGAGCCCAAAATCCAATTTCACAACAGTAATCTAAGAGATCCTATAAACAGGCTCAAACTGCCTATCATGCAGACATCTGTCTTAGGACAGGAGAGAGGGGACCTAACCAACTAAACGGCGCTAGCAGGAAAGGCTTATGGACCTTACCTGGTAAGGGGATCTCTTATTGCCTCCAAGCCAGCCGGACCACAGCTACCCTGCACTTGGTACCCTGGACTGAGGACTACTACTGTAAACCAGGTAAAAGACTGCAAACTCTGTGTCCTCCACTTATTCGTTGGCATACACCATCTTTGCCACACACCTTAAGAGCCCTGGGGACAATGCTTCACCTGTGGGAAGCGTTACCATCTTGCTGCAACATCATCACCCCAGAGGACTCCTTTAAGCAGCGTCGGTCCCTACTGACCGAACACCACAGGTGGCGTCACGAACATAGACATTACAAATCCCCTTAAAGACCTTTCCATTTAATTGGGTGCCCAGGGCCACGGACCGGGTCGCAGCCACCGTGACATCACCTTTAAGACCGGACCCGGTACCGAGTCCCTTGCTGCCCTGGGGGGCGTTCCAACTTGGCATCACGAACAGGATGCACCGACCCAGTGAACTAGGTTATGTGCACCTTAGAGACTGTGATTTGCTGAGAGACTGTGCACTATAAATTGTGCCAAAACTGCAGACATTATAGCACCATGTGGCGTGCAGGAGGATATGGGCGCATTGTCATGGGCGGCACCTGGAGAAACGGTGCAAAAACCATGGCCGCCCCATATCAGTATTGCTATGTCCGAGAAATATGCCCATCAACTAGAGAGGTGCGCCTCCTGATTTGGGATGGTGGAGAGAAGAAAAGGAACCGCCTATGAAGATGGGCGTGGTACTGTGAAACCGCATGAAGCAACGCCGAGGAGGCAGAATCGGTAATCAAGATGGTGGAGGGAGCTGAGCAGACCTCAGAGCGTGGGATGGAGCAAGAGGACTGTCCCAGCTGGGACCTGCAAGAACTGCACCCGTTGCCGACGATGAACCCGGACCTCCTGTGAAAGGCTACAATGCCGAAACGCGCGTCGGGGTGGACGCTTGCGGACATACCTCTGGCACATTACGGGTAATGATATCAGCTCCTGTAGCTGTTTCCCCTTTCCCCCCTACTTTTGATATATACCTTATGGGCTAGGCTTTATACCAATCAGGCTAGATGGGTAATGTGCAATATATATACATGGCCACACTTCATATTATGATGTATGTCGCTGTAAACCTATATTACTGATATACTTTATGTCCTGTGAGCGTCCTATTTTTCTGGCATGTGCAGTGGTTGTAACCCCCCCTTTTTTCCCTTATTGTCATCTGTACCTGGTTATTTAATTAATGTAATGTGGATTATTTAAATTACATTTGGGAGTTATTGGTCGTCGTTTTTTCTTGTTGCTCCTGCGAAAAGAAGTGGAGGAGCTGACCCGACAGCTCATGCGGTTACAGCAGGAAACCATGACCGGGTGGAGAGAGGCCTTGATCTAAAGTCTCGCCGGATGACCGTTGAATACCCTGACCGGTCCAAAGCCAAAGAGGAATTCCGGTGCTCCGGAGGCAGAGGTAAAGGGCATGACCCTGACAACCCCGATGGCGAAAGGCCCCAGTGACTTCCCCAACTCACCTCCCCCTCTGTACACACCCGACCAGGATGATAAGGCCCTCGACAACACGCCACCGTACCTCGAGGATATCCCGGCCGCCAGCTCGACACCATCTTATGGGCCCGATGACACCCTGCTAGGCCCCTTTCTGATCCCGCCGACACCACCGGGCAGACGGACATGTCTCCGGATACCGCGGAACACCAACGAACTGAGACAGTTGACAGCACCACTGATCCTCGTCAGTGGGCCCCAGGCTATCTCCCTGGAGCCCATGATTTTTGCAGAGGGCCCTGTGGAGGACGATATGTTAGCGCTCCAGGGTGAGATCCCCATGATTACCTGGCGGGAGCACTGCAGACGCTGGGAGGAGAGGGAGCGACAGGAATCCTTAGCTTGTACAGCAGCATTTGAAGAAAAGAATCTTGCAGGAAAAGCCCACATGCGACAGGCCCCACGGTCAGAGAGAAGACCACTGTGGCTGGGGGAAGTTGTAATCTTTAAAGGAAACCTGTCACCCCCCCCCCAGGCGTTTGTAACTAAAAGAGCCACCTTGTGCAGCACTAATGCTGCATTCTGTCAAGGTGGCTCTTTTAGTTCTTGTCCCTGCCAATGCGAAATAATCGGTTTTAGAATTTGTCCCTCATACCTTGAATTTGTAGGGGGCAGGTCTTTCCCCCACAGACGCACCACAGCCGTCAGTTACTTCCTCATGTCTCCCTAGCGCCACCTCCTCAGCCTTATGGCATTTTCTGGGCGCCTGTGCTGTAATCTTAGTCCTTGGGCATGCGCAGTTAGCGCTGCCCGTCCACTGTTATCACATATCTTTCTTATTGCACCTGCGTGGATGTGCGGCCCGAGATCCCGCCCCCCAGTCTCTTCTGATTTATTCACATTGCGGGGCTGGGAATCTTGGGCATGCGCAGTACTTATCTGCGGCTCTCCCTCATCTCCCTCCGCCTCTTTCCTACTGTGCAGCGACAAAGGAATCTGACGATATCGATTCTGACAATACACCTCCCACCGAGAATAGCTTGTCGTTGCCTCTGGGCAGCCTGGCACACATGGGGCAATACATGATTGTTACAAGTGCTGATTTCTGAGTGGCCACCCTGCTGGATTACTGCTACAAGCACAATGTACCATCCTTTTTTCCATCACTAGAGCGTGATCAGAAAATGCAGGACTACAAGCACATGCTGGTAGCTGCACTGCTGACTGACAGCGGGGCTCTGTGGAAGCACAAGGCAGAGGAGGAGGAAGTGATCAATGCAGCTGGGGCATTGGCAACACCTCAGAAGGGAGTGTTCGCATGGTTGAAATGTGGAAAACCTTCCTCAGCATGTTGCAACATCCAGCATCCCCATCTGATACCGTCTGTATCAAGAGGCAGCATTTCGGTAATGCCTGTGTAGCCATTTACTCTGGATTGATAGGTTAGACTCTAAAAAAAAATTCAGTAAGCTCGCCACTTCCTATACAGACTAGGTATCCTGACACCGCAGTCCCAAGTGGTGCCTGCGGGTACAGAGATGGCCCTAACCAAAGAACTATTAGATGGCAACTTGGACCCAAACTCCCTAAACAACCACTGAGTTGATTCATGTTCCTCCTAAAGAAACAGAGGGCACAGCAGAGTGTGAATTAACTACAAGAGAAGAAGTGTACTGAAGAATGGAAAGATTCCAGAGTGAGTAAAGTAAATAACAAATTACCAAACAAAGAATAAAGAAATTACTTTTAACAAACATAAAGTCTACTTATTAAAGATAAACAGAAGAGAGGTGAAAAGTATTGCAAAATAAAAACAAGGTGAAAATCCTTAGATGAAAGCTCACGGACTGGCTCCAAATATTAAACAATGTCAGAACATCTAAATCAATCACCAGCAGGAAACGCCCGCTGGGGGACAGAATATAAAGCTGCTCCCAAAAGGTGACAGGTGGACAAATGAAAACACATGCGTTAAGCTAGGTAGCCAGCAGCCAGAAAACAGAACCCAACATCTAGAGACAAGATGCGTCTCCTGTTGCTCGGCAGAAAGAGAAACTGACCACAAAACACAAGGGATCAAATCCATGAGCATGACCGTTTCAACACTATGGTGGAAGAGTATGTGTCCACAAGTCTTCGCGTACTGAGTGATGGGTCTTGCCCATTTAACCTCTGGGTTTCCAAATTGGACACATGGCCTGAGCTTGCACTTTACGCCTTGGAGGTGTTGGCCTGCGATGCGGTAAGTGTACTGTAGGAATGTGTGGTTAGCACGGCAGGAGTATTCAGGTGCGAAGTGCCTAATCAGTTACTCTCAAATGGTTAATCTCAGACACAAAAAATTGATAGCCCGGAAAATTGAATAACAACATTACTGACTCAAAGATTGGAGTATAAATACTAATATGCCTGTAACTATGTAGGGCCATTTAGAAAAGTGAGACAAACCAGCGCCATGTCTAAACAGCCACCGATAGCAAAAAAGTCTAGAACTCCTTCTGTAGACAAACAATTGAGGTAATAAAGATTTTACCTGTATAGTGAATAGCTATGATGAAGGTCTTAGGAGTCACATCCCTCTGTCCCGATGTGCAAGTTTCTGCTTCTTCAGGGGGCGTGTCAGATTAGGGTCATAGTTTAAATACCCTGATGGACCTATCAAATTACATGATCCACCCACGGTTGATGCAGCAAATGTGTCAGGTGACCAAGACTCGATGAATGAAAGTGACCTGGGATCACGGTCACGTAAATAATCCTGCAATCCACTCTGACTGGGCAGTAGAGGAGTCGTGGAGATCATTACAGTCCGCAGCATCACAAGGCAAAGAGATCTTGCAGCCTGTGCATATGCATTCCCAAAGGGATGGTGTCATGGTTGTTTACAGGGTTCCTTCCCTGTCCTCTCGGGGTTAATTTGTATAACCTCCTTCTGGTTTGGGGAGGGCTATATTTACCCGGCTTTCATCTGGTGATCCTTGTCAGTGATACATCTGTCTTGGCTGTGTGTCTGACCCCCTGGTGTGCTTGCATACTGTTTAGTCCGGTTGCTTTCTTGTGTATGACTCGGTCTGTTTTCTCGTTCTGTTCTTTGCCTTGTGACTCGGTGCTAATTGTCAGTTTCCGGCTCTGACCTTTGGCTTGGTACTCTAACTTCACTCCTGTCTGCCCCATTTGTACTGCACCGCTACCTTTTTGCTACATCCCGACCACGCTCATGTCTCACCCTTTTGGCACTTCATCAACCTCCCGGCTTCAGACTACTCTCCGGCTCCGCCGGTCACCGCACTCTCTGCCAACCACTGGCCCAGTGACAATAAAATTAATGGAGGGTAGGTCTCCATATCTTAAAGGCATCTATGAGTTTGTGAGAACATAATCCGTGTTGATAAAAATCACTGTGACAAATGGTGATGGCATAAACAATAAAATGAAATCTTAAAAGTGCAGGTAATGATAAAACTGTAGTCCACTGTGTAAAGAGGACAATTAGAGGATTGAAGAACAAAATGCCAGAGGATCAGAGATGCATCACCAAGAGAAGGAAGGTGAGTCAAAATGAATTCCCAGGTGAATCTCAACTTCTGAGCACATAGCGGCAGCACAACAGCATTCAAGTCATAGGCCATCAGGTAAAAATGGTGAATCAGAGAAATAGATGAATAGAAAAATAAAGTAAAACCAATTAAAAATGACACTTTAAAAGGTTACCCCCTGCCTAGTTAAGCTCCCAAAATCATGTATTATAAACTTCATAGCCCAATTTCCAATGCAAATCCCAATTCCAAAAAAGACCCAAACCCCAAATTTCCATTGAGGCCTTGTGGTGCTATTGTGCCCAACCTATAGATCCTTTTCTTTCCTGTTTTGCTAGGCTCTTCCCCAAGTCACTGTTGCAGCCATAGCCAAGCAAACTTACTCCCAATAGTGGCACATGTTGATTTGTGGACCCACTGTGACACAGTCCTGGTCATGTCCAGGAAGGGGAGTAACTGTTACGGATCTGCAATACAGGACTAAGGTAGAAGGGGGAAAACTGACCCTGCACTATGACTAGGCTGAAACCCTACGATGGAGTGGGTGACCCATTCCTTGCGAATAGACCCACCGACGATCCTAGGTTAATCTCAAGCGAAGACCTATAGATAAGGGGAAGGGGGTCCCTAAAAGAACTAAGGACTGGGTACAAAAATGGGTCATCTCCTAGTAGAAAACAGAGAGAAGGCTGCAGAAACCAATAGAAAACAGAAACTAAGGCTAGCAGAACCAGAGGTACCAGTACTACACAAATAACACACAGAACACTAAGCGAAGCACCAAGCTAGAGCTCAAGCAGATTAACACTGTTGTCCAGCAAGGACTGGGAGGCAGGTGCTGGTTAATAAAGAGTGAAACAAACATCTGACCCAAGACAAACCTAGCACCAGAGGAAAAAGACCAGCAGCCAGAACTCCATAAGAAAATGGCGGATAGTAACAAACTAAACAGATTCTAACAGTAACTAGGCAGATACCTGGTTTTACTGGAGCTTCTGATGTTGCAGACAGACTAGGCTGCAGGTAGCTACCAGGTATCACACCTGGTCAGAGCCCGATCCTGTAGCTGCTTACCCCAAGGATCAGGTACAGTGGCACTGATTAGGGCTAGGTTCTCTTTCAGACTAGTAAGTTCTGGCACCTATACAGAACGGTTACTGACACAGATTCGGGCTCTGTTCAGACACGCCGGTCTAGGATATTGGATCAGGGCTCGGCCGCACACGAACTGGGGGACAATGTTCAGTCACTGGCCACTCATGGACCAGGGGTTGAGGTTCAGGCACTGGCCACTCTGGGACCAGGGGACTTCGGAAGCAGGACTGGCCGCTTCGGGACCAGGGGACTTCCGGAACAGAACTGGCCAAATCAGGACCAGAAGACTTAGGATACAGGACTGGCCACACCGGGACTAGGGGACTACAGATACAGGACTGACCACATTGGGGCCAGGGGATTTCAGATGCAGGACTGACCATACCGGGACCAGGGGACTGCAGTCAGGACTGGCCACACCAAGACCAGAGATACAGGTTCAGGACACTGGCCGCATTAGGACCAGGGGACCTAACAACTCACTAATAGTACACCTTACTCACTAATGATGTATATAGGAAGAAAAAGTAGTGGCACTCACCAGTCCTTTAAAATCCAATGTCTTTATTCAGACAAACATGTTTAAAACTGGCTGCAGAGAGTGAAGGAGCACATATGCAGGACAACGATTGTTTCTCACTTTCCTGTGCTTCTACTGATCGTTTTTCTGAATAAAAACATTGGATTTTAAAGGATCAGTGAGTGCCACTACTTTTTCTTCCTATATACATGTTTGCATTTGATTTTGAGAGCACATGATACCTGCATGTTTGATTACTCAGTCCAAAGTTTGGTTTAAGGACAAGTTCACACACACAGGTTGAATGGTGCCAGCTTTCTCCTTGTTTTTGTTTACTCACTAAGGATTCTACATGTTGCTTAGCGACTCCCTAGGGGACAGGTAGTCTTTTACACAAGGTGCCTCCCAGCTATTGGCTGGGAGCCATCTTGCAGGTGCATTAAATTATACAAAATAGCTCTCCGTTACAAGCTGAGGGCATTTACTACATCCACGCTGCCACTTTAAGAGCAGGGTAGTACACACACGTGTGCATTAGGCGCACCGCCAGAACTGAGGCGCGCATGCAGGAAGCAGGAGCACGCCAAGGGCCAGAACAGTGAGTAACCCGACATCCCTACATGGAAGATTACATCATGCAGGGGTTCCAGAAATAGCGCTACAGTCACTGATTCTAAAACCCATAGTCACCACATCAATTCCTTTCATTTTTAGCAGATTTGAATTGCATCTGTGAAATTTCTTCAAATGTTTAGGAAGAGTTTTGAGGGTAGAGGCATCAGTCATATTTTCAGCCTTTTCAAGACCGTGCTCTCTAACTCCAATTTTTAATTCTCTGCTGGTGAAACTAAAAAAATCACCTAGATTACATGAGCTCCTTGCTACAATGGATGGGGTAGATAATAGGACTTTTTTAAGTATTGAGTCTGTAAACAAAATTCTCCGATGTTTTCTAACAATATTTTTAAACTCATACTATTATTAAGCAAATATTCAAAGTATACATAATGAATCTATGGGGTCGGGAATTTATACAATATAATGCCATTCCCCCATTATGGAAAGAATTTGAGTGGAGTACTCCTAAACAGTAATACCAAAGAGAAAAAATGGAGTAACCATGAACCACAGAGAGCGAGATAAAAGATGAAGTATTAGCAAATGTTGGCAATTTTTATCAGAATACTTCTTTTGGTAGGAGACTTTCTCATTTGCCAGAGGAAAATTTTGTCTGTTTTGAAATCAGTCAAGTACCATAACTACAAGGTTATCTTGTTTTTCACACTGAGAGCATTATTTTTTCAACTGGCTAACACAGTACCAAACCCCCTTTTTTCTTTTAACAAAATCAGTCACGTCACTGACTGCAGTTTGCACTGCAGTGCGAGCTCTAATGATTTCTCACTTGTATTAATTATTCCCTCCCTTGCAACCCCCAACCAAAACTTATAAGCTACTGGATGACCATGCGTGCTGCTGCCTGATGTTGCAATTGGGCATTTGGTTTTGCATCAGCTTAGGGTCATGCAGTAGCTTATACATTCTGGTTGGGGATTATATCATACAATCACATTCTGAAATAGTGGCCAAATTAATACATGGACTTAAGTTATCTACTCAGTCAGTGGTACTTATTACACAACCAGAGAACATATTACCGGAACCAAAAAAACGGCAACGAAGGGGCTAATTAACACATAATAATGAACAAATAGCCCCAGGCCTAACACGAGGCCACCCACTCCGTAATACCACTAGAGATAAGGAGAATAAAGGAGTATATTGGGTATCAAAAATTTATTAAATATGCAGTGTATAGATACAAACATTGATTACATATATTAACAACCAAAAATACAGACAACAAGTAAGGTGCATATAGGATGAGTACAGAATATCCCTCTGGTGAACGGGGCCCTAACGATAAATCTATCTGCACTTAGGCGCAGATTAATGGTAAAAATAGCCATAAGGTGCCATGTGGCTAAATAAATGCAATGTAATGACACCGGTGGTCAATAGTAAAAGCCACAAGGCATGCTTACCGCAAAAATAAGAGGGCTAGACCAGGACACCAGGCTGGGACCAAGAGGGAGACCCCCGACGCGCGTTTCGCTGACGCGATCAACTGCTTTCTCAAGGGGATAGAATAGAGGGGCCGAGAAGGACCTTAAAAAGGGGCCGAAACCTGGATACGTGACGTCTCACATGTCCAGGGGCGGCCAATGGTAAGCGGCAATGCCGGCGCATGCGCGGATCAGATGACAGGTCCTGAGGCCAGCAGCGGCGTCCAGCATCACCACGCGTGCACGGGGAGAACGCCCCGGTCACACGTGGGAGGCCCAGATGACGCCGCCCTGGGGCAGGAACCGGCGAGTCGGATCAATGCACGCGCTCTGCCGCCGAGTTGAAAAAAGGGGATGATACTAACAGGTAAACAAAAATACATGTAGGAGAGAACAAGGAGTCGACAATGCACAACAAATTAATACAGTAAGCATTAAAAAATACAGCCAAGAGATGGTATCACAAATAGAACTGTGTTAAGAAATCTCAGATGGAATCTTAGCATACGTCGTATCTCCCACTCCAGAAGGCCACAGTGCCTAGTCAACCATAAACAGGTGCTAAATTGCAAGCGAAGAGGCTTTTCAGGCCTGTATCATGGGAAAGGATTTCTCCATCATATAAATAAATCTCGGCACACCAAAGAAGAATATCTTATTTGTTCTACAGTTCCTTTTTATTCTTCTTTGGTGTGCCGAGATTTATTTATATGATGGAGAAATCCTTTCCCATGATACAGGCTCCCTTTGGTAGCCTCCCCCTGCAGGATGCAGACTCCCTTTAGTAGCCTGCATGTGCGGGATGCAGACTCCCTTTAGTAGCTTCCCCCTGCAGGACAAAGACTCCTTTAAGCAGCCTCCCTGAGCGGGACAAAGACTCCCTTTAGCAGCCTGCCTTTGTGGGAGCAGACTCACTTAGTAGCCTTCCCCTGCAGGATGCAGAATCCCCATAGCAGCCTCCCTCTGCGGGATGCAGACTCCCTTTTGCAACCTCCCTCTGTGGGAAGCAGACTCCTCTCAGCAGCCTCACTGTGCAGGACGCAGACTCCCCTCAGCAGCCTTCACCTGCTGGACACATACTTCCCTCAGCACCATTCCCCTACTAGCCTTCCCTTACTCCACTCAGCAGCCTTCTCTCACTATCCTCCCTTCACTCCCCTCACTAGCCTCCCCCTGTGGGACACAGACTCCCTGTCCCCTCACTAGCCACAGCCTCCCAAACCCCACAATAGCCTCGCCCTGTGGGACACAGACTCCCAGTCTCCTCACTGGCCTTCCCCTGTAGAACACAGGCTCCCAGTCCCCTCACTAGCCTCCCCTGTGGGACACAGACTCCCAGTTCCCTCAGCAGCCACACACTGCCAGACGCAGTCTCCCCTCATTGGATGTAGCCTCTTCACACATTGCTCAGTGCCTAAGCCAGCCCGATAACAACACATATGGCACGCTGCTCTGCTCTGGAATGAGGAAGGACCATGATGCACCCAGGCCAGCTACAGCTTAAAGGTACAGTGCCCATTTCCATCTGTCGGGTGCATTAACAAAACTGTAGCTGTATCTTTAAATCACCACAGTGTTGTTATGCATCTGGCATATGATGGCCTTGAACTGTTGTCCCTGGGGCCCGGTTAGCAAAAGCAAATAGAAGGGGGACCCGCCAGGGCCGGGCTGCCAGTGTGTCCAGGCCTCTCTCTGTACTGTTGCTCACGGGCCCCATACAGTAGTAAGGGCAGTAATGTCCTGATGGCAGCACTGCAGAGCACACACACTGGCTTTTTGGCACAGTACTCCCACAGGCAGGGGTGCAGAGTACACACAGATACTTTATGGCACAGTACACACAGATACTTTATGGCACAGTACTCCCACAGACCCACAAATGGCACAGACACAGTGGCAGAGTAGAATTATTTTTTTGGCACACTACTTGCACACACATGGCTGTTGAGTATAATTATTTTTTAGACACACTACTCGTACAGACGCAGCGGTAGAGTATACTTATTTTTTAGGCCCAGCCTAACAACTTGTACAGACACAGTGGTAGAGTATAATTATTTTTTTTAGACCCACTACTCTTACAGACACAACTGCAGATTACACAGAGGCTTTTTTGAACACTGCTCTCACAGGCAGGGGTGCAAAGTACACACAAAGGCTTAAAGGCACAGTATTCCCACAGGTAGGGTTGGAGAGTACACACAGAGGTTTTTTTGCAAAGTATTCTCACAGATATGTGTTGCGGTTCTCAATGGCAAGAGAACATAGCCCAGCAAACATAAGTACTAGCTCTTGGAAGGATGGAAACTAAACTGACCATGAACTAAACCTGCCGCACAACTAACAGTAGCCGGGTAGCGTTGCCTACGTTTTTTATCCCTAGACGCCCAGCGCCGGCCGGAGGACTAACTAATCCTGGCAGAGGAAAATATAGTCCTGGCTCACCTCTAGAGAAATTTCCCCGATAGGCAGACAGAGGCCCCCACATATATTGGCGGTGATTTTAGATGAAATGACAAACGTAGTATGAAAATAGGTTTAGCAAAATTGAGGTCCGCTTACTAGATAGCAGGAAGACAGAAAGGGCACTTTCATGGTCAGCTGAAAACCCTATCAAAATACCATCCTGAAATTACTTTAAGACTCTAGTATTAACTCATAACATCAGAGTGGCAATTTCAGATCACAAGAGCTTTCCAGACACAGAAACGAAACTACAGCTGTGAACTGGAACAAAATGCAAAAACAAACGAGGACTAAAGTCCAACTTAGCTGGGAGTTGTCTAGCAGCAGGAACATGCACAGAAAGGCTTCTGATTACAATGTTGACCGGCATGGAAGTGACAGAGGAGCAAGGTTAAATAGCGACTCCCACATCCTGATGGAAACAGGTGAACAGAGGGGATGATGCACACCAGTTCAATTCCACCAGTGGCCACCGGGGGAGCCCAAAATCCAATTTCACAACAGTACCCCCCCCTCAAGGAGGGGGCACCGAACCCTCACCAGAACCACCAGGGCGATCAGGATGAGCCCTATGAAAGGCACGGACCAGATCGGAGGCATGAACATCAGAGGCAGTCACCCAAGAATTATCCTCCTGACCGTATCCCTTCCATTTGACCAGATACTGGAGTTTCCGTCTGGAAACACGGGAGTCCAAGATTTTTTCCACAACGTACTCCAACTCGCCCTCAACCAACACCGGAGCAGGAGGCTCAACGGAAGGCACAACCGGTACCTCATACCTGCGCAACAATGACCGATGAAAAACATTATGAATAGAAAAAGATGCAGGGAGGTCCAAACGGAAGGACACAGGGTTAAGAATCTCCAATATCCTGTACGGGCCGATGAACCGAGGCTTAAACTTAGGAGAAGAAACCCTCATAGGGACAAAACGAGAAGACAACCACACCAAGTCCCCAACACAAAGCCGAGGACCAACCCGACGCCGGCGGTTGGCAAAAAGCTGAGTCTTCTCCTGGGACAACTTCAAATTGTCCACTACCTGCCCCCAAATCTGATGCAACCTCTCCACCACAGCATCCACTCCAGGACAATCCGAAGATTCCACCTGACCAGAAGAAAATCGAGGATGAAACCCTGAATTACAGAAAAAAGGAGACACCAAGGTGGCAGAGCTGGCCCGATTATTGAGGGCAAACTCCGCTAAAGGCAAAAAAGCAACCCAATCATCCTGATCTGCAGACACAAAACACCTCAAATATGTCTCCAAGGTCTGATTCGTCCGCTCGGTCTGGCCATTAGTCTGAGGATGGAAAGCAGACGAGAAAGACAAATCTATGCCCATCCTAGCACAGAATGCTCGCCAAAATCTAGACATGAATTGGGTTCCTCTGTCAGAAACGATATTCTCCAGAATACCATGCAAACGGACCACATTTTGAAAAAACAGAGGAACCAACTCGGAAGAAGAAGGCAACTTAGGCAGGGGAACCAAATGGACCATCTTAGAGAAACGGTCACACACCACCCAGATGACAGACATCTTCTGAGAAACAGGAAGATCCGAAATAAAATCCATCGAGATGTGCGTCCAGGGCCTCTTCGGGATAGGCAAGGGCAACAACAATCCACTAGCCCGAGAACAACAAGGCTTGGCCCGAGCACAAACGTCACAAGACTGCACAAAGCCTCGCACATCTCGAGACAGGGAAGGCCACCAGAAGGACCTTGCCACCAAATCCCTGGTACCAAAGATTCCAGGATGACCTGTCAACGCAGAAGAATGAACCTCAGAAATGACTTTACTGGTCCAATCATCAGGAACAAACAGTCTACCAGGTGGGCAACGATCAGGTCTATCCGCCTGAAACTCCTGCAAGGCCCGCCGCAGGTCTGGAGAAACGGCAGACAATATCACTCCATCCTTAAGGATACCTGTAGGTTCAGAGTTACCAGGGGAGTCAGGCTCAAAACTCCTAGAAAGGGCATCCGCCTTAACATTCTTAGAACCCGGCAGGTAGGACACCACAAAATTAAACCGAGAGAAAAACAACGACCAGCGCGCCTGTCTAGGATTCAGGCGTCTGGCGGACTCAAGATAAATTAGATTTTTGTGGTCAGTCAATACCACCACCTGATGTCTAGCCCCCTCAAGCCAATGACGCCACTCCTCAAAAGCCCACTTCATGGCCAAAAGCTCCCGATTCCCAACATCATAATTCCGCTCGGCGGGCGAAAATTTACGCGAGAAAAAGGCACAAGGTCTCATCACGGAACAATCGGAACTTCTCTGCGACAAAACTGCCCCAGCTCCGATTTCAGAAGCGTCGACCTCAACCTGAAAAGGAAGAGCAACATCAGGCTGACGCAACACAGGGGCGGAAGAAAAGCGGCGCTTAAGCTCCCGAAAGGCCTCCACAGCAGCAGGGGACCAATCAGCAACATCAGCACCCTTCTTAGTCAAATCAGTCAATGGTTTAACAACATCAGAAAAACCAGCAATAAATCGACGATAAAAGTTAGCAAAGCCCAAAAATTTCTGAAGACTCTTAAGAGAAGAGGGTTGCGTCCAATCACAAATAGCCTGAACCTTGACAGGATCCATCTCGATGGAAGAGGGGGAAAAAATATATCCCAAAAAGGAAATCTTTTGAACCCCAAAAACGCACTTAGAACCCTTCACACACAAGGAATTAGACCGCAAAACCTGAAAAACCCTCCTGACCTGCTGGACATGAGAGTCCCAGTCATCCGAAAAAATCAAAATATCATCCAAATACACAATCATAAATTTATCCAAATAATCACGGAAAATGTCATGCATAAAGGACTGAAAGACTGAAGGGGCATTTGAAAGACCAAAAGGCATCACCAAATACTCAAAGTGGCCCTCGGGCGTATTAAATGCGGTCTTCCACTCATCCCCCTGCTTAATTCGCACCAAATTATACGCCCCACGGAGATCTATCTTAGAGAACCACTTGGCCCCCTTTATGCGAGCAAACAAATCAGTCAGCAGTGGCAACGGATATTGATATTTAACCGTGATTTTATTCAAAAGCCGATAATCAATACACGGTCTCAAAGAGCCATCTTTCTTAGCCACAAAGAAAAAACCGGCTCCTAAGGGAGATGACGAAGGACGAATATGTCCCTTTTCCAAGGACTCCTTTATATATTCTCGCATAGCAGCATGTTCAGGCACAGACAGATTAAATAAACGACCCTTAGGGTATTTACTACCCGGAATCAAATCTATGGCACAATCGCACTCCCGGTGCGGAGGTAATGAACCAAACTTAGGTTCTTCAAAAACGTCACGATATTCAGTCAAGAATTCAGGAATCTCAGAGGGAATAGATGATGAAATGGAAACCACAGGTACGTCCCCATGCATCCCCTTACATCCCCAGCTTAACACAGACATAGCTTTCCAGTCAAGGACTGGGTTATGAGATTGCAGCCATGGCAATCCAAGCACCAACACATCATGTAGGTTATACAGCACAAGAAAGCGAATAATCTCCTGATGATCCGGATTAATCCGCATAGTTACTTGTGTCCAGTATTGTGGTTTATTACTAGCCAATGGGGTGGAGTCAATCCCCTTCAGGGGTATAGGAGTTTCAAGAGGCTCCAAATCATACCCACAGCGTTTGGCAAAGGACCAATCCATAAGACTCAAAGCGGCACCAGAGTCGACATAGGCATCCGCGGTAATAGATGATAAAGAACAAATCAGGGTCACAGATAGAATAAACTTAGACTGTAAAGTGCCAATTGAAACAGACTTATCAAGCTTCTTAGTACGCTTAGAGCATGCTGATATAACATGAGTTGAATCACCGCAATAGAAGCACAACCCATTTTTTCATCTTAAATTCTGCCGTTCACTTCTGGACAGAATTCTATCACATTGCATATTCTCTGGCGTCTTCTCAGTAGACAACGCCAAATGGTGCACAGGTTTGCGCTCCCGCAGACGCCTATCGATCTGGATAGCCATTGTCATGGACTCATTCAGACCCGCAGGCACAGGGAACCCCACCATAACATCCTTAATAGCATCAGAGAGACCCTCTCTGAAATTCGCCGCCAGGGCGCACTCATTCCACTGAGTAAGCACAGCCCATTTACGGAATTTCTGGCAGTATATTTCAGCTTCGTCTTGCCCCTGAGATAGGGACATCAAGGCCTTTTCCGCCTGAAGCTCTAACTGAGGTTCCTCATAAAGCAACCCCAAGGCCAGAAAAAACGCATCCACATTGAGCAACGCAGGATCCCCTGGAGCCAATGCAAAAGCCCAATCCTGAGGGTCGCCCCGGAGCAAGGAAATCACAATCCTGACCTGCTGAGCAGGATCTCCAGCAGAGCGAGATTTCAGGGACAAAAACAACTTGCAATTATTTTTGAAATTTTGAAAGCAAGATCTATTCCCCGAGAAAAATTCAGGCAGAGGAATTCTAGGTTCAGATATAGGAACATGAACAACAAAATCTTGTAAATTTTGAACTTTCGTGGTGAGATTATTCAAACCTGTAGCTAAACTCTGAATATCCATTTTAAACAGGTGAACACAGAGCCATTCCAGGATTAGAAGGAGAGAGAGAGAGAGAAAGGCTGCAATATAGGCAGACTTGCAAGAAATTCAATTACAAGCACACTCAGAACTGAAGGGAAGGGAAAAAAAAATAAAAATCTTCAGCAGACTTCTCTTTTCTCTCCTTTCTCTGTCAATTAATTTAACCCTTTTGGGGCCGGTCAAACTGTTGCGGTTCTCAATGGCAAGAGAACATAGCCCAGCAAACATAAGTACTAGCTCTTGGAAGGATGGAAACTAAACTGACCATGAACTAAACCTGCCGCACAACTAACAGTAGCCGGGTAGCGTTGCCTACGTTTTTTATCCCTAGACGCCCAGCGCCGGCCGGAGGACTAACTAATCCTGGCAGAGGAAAATATAGTCCTGGCTCACCTCTAGAGAAATTTCCCCGATAGGCAGACAGAGGCCCCCACATATATTGGCGGTGATTTTAGATGAAATGACAAACGTAGTATGAAAATAGGTTTAGCAAAATTGAGGTCCGCTTACTAGATAGCAGGAAGACAGAAAGGGCACTTTCATGGTCAGCTGAAAACCCTATCAAAATACCATCCTGAAATTACTTTAAGACTCTAGTATTAACTCATAACATCAGAGTGGCAATTTCAGATCACAAGAGCTTTCCAGACACAGAAACGAAACTACAGCTGTGAACTGGAACAAAATGCAAAAACAAACGAGGACTAAAGTCCAACTTAGCTGGGAGTTGTCTAGCAGCAGGAACATGCACAGAAAGGCTTCTGATTACAATGTTGACCGGCATGGAAGTGACAGAGGAGCAAGGTTAAATAGCGACTCCCACATCCTGATGGAAACAGGTGAACAGAGGGGATGATGCACACCAGTTCAATTCCACCAGTGGCCACCGGGGGAGCCCAAAATCCAATTTCACAACAGATATGGGTTCAAAGTACACACAGTGGCTTTTAGGCACAGTACTCCCACAGGCAGGGGTGTAGAGTACTGTTATGATCTGATGACCTTGGAGCCGCATGAAACTTTCTCTGGAGTCGGTGGAACCTGTACTGACCGCAATCCTGAACTAACACAGCAACTAGAAGTAGCCGTGGGGTGTGCCTAACACTCCCTAGACACCTCGACACAGTCGGAGGACTAAATACCCCTATAGATGGAAATGGGAATGCTATCTTGCCTCAGAGCAGACCCCAAAGGATAGGCAGCCCCCCACGAATAATGACTGTGAGTAGGAGAAGAATAGACACACGCAGGTAGAAAACAGGATTTAGCAAAAAAAGGCCACTCTAGCTAAATAGGAAAGGATAGGACAGATAACTAGGCGGTCAGTATTAAAACCCTTCCAAAAATATCCACAGCAGATAATACAAAAAGTTCCACAATCTAACTAAAGACATGGAGTGTATATCTGCCACTCCAGAGAATCCAGCAAGACTGAGAAAATACTGACACAATCTAAGCTGGACAAGAAAACACAAAGAATAGCACTGAATTGTGAAGCACACAACATGTGTGCCACAGGGAAAAAGAACCAGACACTTATCTTTGCTGATTTGGCAGAAAGGCAAGAGGAACCAGGCAGAGGTCCTACACCTCCCAACAACAATTGACAACTGGCAAGGACTAATGAATCCTGCACGCCTAAATACCCCAGTCAGATCTGCAATCAGCAGATACACCTGACCAGGACTGCAACTCAGGGGCAACTGCATTACCACCTACAACCACCGGAGGGAGCCCAAAAGCAGAATTCACAACAGTACCCCCCCTTGAGGAGGGGTCACCGAACCTTCACCAGAGCCCCCAGGCCGATCAGGACGAGCCAGATGAAAAGCATGAACCAAATCAGCAGCTTGGACATCAGAAGCAAAAACCCAAGAATTATCCTCCTGGCCATAACCCTTCCATTTGACAAGGTACTGAAGCCTCCGCCTCGAAAAACGAGAATCCAAAATCTTCTCAACCACATACTCCAACTCCCCATCAACCAACACAGGGGCCGGAGGATCAACAGAGGGAACAACGGGCACCACATATTTCCGCAATAAAGATCTATGGAAGGCATTATGGATAACAAAAGAGGCCAGAAGCGCCAATCGAAAAGACACCGGATTAATAATCTCAGAAATCCTATAAGGACCAATAAACCGAGGCTTAAACTTAGGGGAAGAGACCTTCATAGGAACATGACGGGAAGACAACCAACCCAAATCCCCAACCCGAAGCCGGGAACCAACACACCGACGACGGTTAGCAAAACGTTGAGCCTCCTCCTGAGACAACACCAAATTGTCCACCACATGAGCCCAAATCTGCTGCAACCTGTCAACCACAGAATCCACACCAGGACAGTCAGAAGGCTCAACCTGCCCAGAAGAAAAACGAGGATGAAAACCAAAATTACAAAAAAAAGGCGAAACCAAAGTAGCCGAACTAGCACGATTATTAAGGGCAAACTCGGCCAATGGCAAAAGGCCACCCAATCATCCTGATCGGCAGACACAAAGCATCTCAAATAAGTCTCCAAAGTCTGATTAGTTCGCTCGGTCTGGCCATTTGTCTGAGGATGGAATGCAGAAGAAAAAGACAAATCAATGCCCAGCCTAGCACAAAAGGCCCGCCAAAACCTAGAAACAAACTGGGAACCTCTGTCGGACACAATATTCTCCCGAATACCATGCAAACGAACCACATGCTGAAAAAACAACGGAACCAACTCTGAAGAGGAAGGCAATTTAGGCAAAGGCACCAAATGAACCATCTTAGAAAACCGGTCACAAACAACCCAGATAACCGACATCCTCTGGGAAACCGGAAGATCAGAAATAAAATCCATAGAAATATGCGTCCAGGGCCTCTCAGGGACCGGCAATGGCAAAAGTAACCCACTAGCACGGGAACAACAAGGCTTGGCCCGCGCACAAGTCCCACAGGACTGCACAAAAGAACGCACATCACGTGACAACGAAGGCCACCAAAAGGACCTACCAACCAAATCTCTGGTACCAAAAATACCAGGATGACCAGCCAACACAGAACAGTGAACCTCAGAAATCACTCTACTAGTCCATCTGTCAGGAACAAACAATTTCCCCACAGGACAGCGGTCAGGTCTATCAGCCTGAAATTCCTGAAGAACCCGCCGTAAATCAGGGGAAATGGCAGAAAGGACCACCCCTTCTTTCAGAATGCCGACCGGTTCAAGGGCCTCAGGAGAATCAGGCAAAAAACTCCTAGAAAGGGCGTCAGCCTTAATATTCTTAGAACCCGGAAGATACGAAACCACAAAATCAAAACAGGAAAAAAACAAGGACCATCGAGCCTGTCTAGGACTCAGCCGTTTGGCAGACTCGAGGTAAATCAAATTCTTATGATCAGTCAGGACCACAATACGGTGCTTAGCTCCCTCAAGCCAATGTCGCCACTCCTCAAGCGCCCACTTCATAGCCAACAACTCCCGATTGCCGACATCATAATTGCGTTCAGCAGGCGAAAACTTGCGGGAGAAGAAGGCACACGGTTTCATCAAAGAACCAACAGAATCCCTCTGAGACAAAACGGCCCCTGCCCCAATCTCAGAAGCATCAATCTCAACCTAAAACGGAAGAGAAACATCTGGTTGGCGCAACACCGGAGCAGAAGTAAATCGGCGTTTAAGCTCCTGAAAGGCAGAGACAGCTGCAGAGGACCAATTCGCCACATCAGCGCCTTTTTTCGTCAAATCAGTCAAGGGTTTAACCACGCTGGAGAAGTTAGCAATGAAACGGCGATAAATATTTGCAAAACCCAAAAATTTCTGAAGGCTCTTCACGGATGTGGGTTGAATCCAATCATGAATGGCCTGAACCTTAACCGGATCCATCTCCATTGATGAGGGAGAAAAAATAAAGCCCAAAAAAGAAACCTTCTGCACCCCAAAGAGACACTTAGACCCCTTCACAAACAAAGCATTGTCACGAAGGATCTGAAATACCATCCTGACCTGTTCCACATGAGACTTCCAATCATCGGAAAAAATCAAAATATCGTCCAAATATACAATCAAGAATTTATCAATATAAGTCCGGAAGATATCATGCATGAAGGATTGAAAAACAGATGGAGCGTTAGTGAGCCCGAATGGCATCACAAGGTATTCAAAATGGCCTTCGGGCGTATTAAACGCAGTTTTCCATTCATCACGCTGTTTAATACGAACAAGATTATATGCCCCCCGAAGGTCAATCTTAGTAAACCAACTAGCCCCCTTAATCCTAGCAAACAAATCGGAAAGCAAAGGTAAAGGGTATTGAAACTTGACCGTGATCTTATTCAAGAGGCGATAATCAATACAAGGTCTCAAGGAGCCATCCTTCTTAGCAGTAAAAAAACCCCCTGCTCCTAATGGTGAAGATGGCCGAATATGCCCTTTCTCCAAAGACTCCTTAACATAACTCCGCATGGCGGTATGTTCAGGCACAGACAGGTTGAAAAGTCGACCCTTAGGAAACTTACTGCCTGGAATCAAGTCAATAGCACAATCACAGTCCCTGTGCGGTGGAAGGGAACTGGACTTGGGCTCATCGAATACATCCTGAAAATCAGACAAAAACTCTGGAATTTCAGAAGAGGAAGAAGAGGAGATTGACATCAAAGGAACATCATTATGAACCCCCTGACAACCCCAACTAGTCACAGACATAGATTTCCAATCCAATACAGGATTATGTACCTGCAACCACGGGAAACCCAGCACGATAACATCATGCAAATTATGCAACACCAGAAATCGACAATCTTCCTGATGGGCTGGCGCCATGTGCATGGTCACCTGTGTCCAAAACTGAGGCTTATTTTTAGCCAAAGGTGTAGCATCAATGCCCCTTAAAGGAATAGGGTTCTGCAAAGGCTGCAAGGGAAAACCACAATGCCTGGCAAACTCAAAATCCATTAAGTTCAAGGCGGCGCCTGAATCCACAAACGCCATGACAGAGAATGATGACAATGAGCAAATCAAGGACACCGATAACAGAAATTTAGGTTGTACAGTACTGATGGTAGCGATCCTCTTTGTCCGCTTAGGGCAGACTGAAATGACATGAGAAGCATCGCCACAATAATAACACAACCCATTCTGACGTCTGAATCCCTGTCGTTCTGCTCCAGACAAAATCCTATCACACTGCATTGGCTCAGGAATTGGCTCTGAGGACGACGCCACAGCGCGCACAGTTCTACGCTCCCGCAAGCTCCGATCAATCTGAATGGCCAGAGACATAGAATCACTCAGACCGGAAGGTGTGGGAAACCCCACCATAACATCTTTAACGGATTCAGAAAGACCCTTTCTGAAAATTGCCGCCAAAGCATCATCATTCCATTTAGTCAACACAGACCATTTTCTAAATTTCTGACAAAACAATTCTGCCACCTCTTGACCCTGAGACAGGGCCAACAAGGTTTTCTCCGCTTGATCCACAGAATTAGGTTCATCATATAATAAACCTAAAGCCTGAAAAAAGGAATCTACATTAAGCAAGGCCGGATTCCCAGATTCCAGGGAAAATGCCCAATCCTGTGGATCACCACGCAGCAGGGAGATGACAATTTTAACCTGCTGAATGGAATCACCGGAGGATCGCGGTCTCAGAGCAAAAAACAATTTACAATTATTTTTAAACCCCCAAAATTTGGACCTATCACCAAAAAACAAATCAGGAGTAGGAATCTTCGGTTCTAAAGCTGGAGTCTGAACAATATAATCAGAAATACCCTGTACCCTAGCAGCAAGCTGGTCTACACGAGAAGCTAATTCCTGAACATCCATGCTGGCACAAGACTCCTCAGCCACCCATAAATAAAGAGGGAAAAAAAGACAAAACAGACTGCAGAAAAAAAAATGGCTCAACACTTTTCTTCCCTTCTTCTGAGATGCATTTAACTCATTATGGGCCTGTTGTACTGTTATGATCTGGTGACCTTGGAGCCGCATGAAACTTTCTCTGGAGGCAGTGGAACCTGTACTGACCGCAATCCTGAACTAACACAGCAACTAGAAGTAGCCGTGGGGTGTGCCTAACACTCCCTAGACACCTCGACACAGCCGGAGGACTAAATACCCCTATAGATGGAAATGGGAATGCTATCTTGCCTCAGAGCAGACCCCCAAAGGATAGGCAGCCCCCCACGAATAATGACTGTGAGTAGGAGAAGAATAGACACACGCAGGTAGAAAACAGGATTTAGCAAAAGAGGCCACTCTAGCTAAAGAGGAAAGGATAGGACAGATAACTAGGCGGTCAGTATTAAAACCCTTCCAAAAATATCCACAGCAGATAATACAAAAAGTTCCACAATCTAACTAAAGACATGGAGTGTATATCTGCCACTCCAGAGAATCCAGCAAGACTGAGAAAATACTGACACAATCTAAGCTGGACAAGAAAACACAAAGAATAGCACTGAATTGTGAAGCACACAACATGTGTGCCACAGGGAAAAAGAACCAGACACTTATCTTTGCTGATTTGGCAGAAAGGCAGGAGGAACCAGGCAGAGGTCCTACACCTCCAAACAACAATTGACAACTGGCAAGGACTAATGAATCCTGCACGCCTAAATACCCCAGTCAGATCTGCAATCAGCAGATACACCTGACCAGGACTGCAACTCAGGGGCAACTGCATTACCACCTACAACCACCGGAGGGAGCCCAAAAGCAGAATTCACAACAGAGTACACACCGACAATTTATGGCCCACAAATGGGACAGACACTGCAGCAGAGTAGAATTATTTTTCTATCACACTGCTCATACACACATGGCTGAAGAGTATAATTACTGTATTTAATAGACACATTACTTGTACAGACACAGCTGTATAGTAAAATTATTTTAGGCTGAGCCACAACTTGCACAGACACAGCGGTAGAGTAAAATTATTTTTAGGCCCACAAATGACACAGACACAGAGGCAGAATAGAATATTTTTTAAGGCACACTATTCATATACACACAGCTGCATAGTATAAATATTTTTAGGTACACTATTTGTACAGACACAGCAGTAGAGTAGCGGCTTTTTGCCACAGTACTCCCACAGATATGGGTGCAGAGTACACGCAGCAGCTTTTCAGCACAGTACTCCAACAGGCGAGATGCAGAGTACAAACTGATGCTTTTTGGCACAGTACTACCACAAATATGGGTGATGAGTACACAGCGCGGCTTTTTGGCACAGCACTTCCACAGAAGGGGCGCAAAGTACACACTGTGGCTTCTTGGCACAGTACTCCCACAGGTGGGGCTGCAGAGTACATACAGAGGTTTTTTAGCACAGTGCTCCCACAGATATGGGTGCAGAGAACACACAAAGGCTTTTTGGAAGAGTGAGCACACACCAAGTCTAATACTGTCCCTCACTCCAGCTGCATCCTGTCCCTACACTAATCAGAGCAGAATGGCGGTGGCACTCGTGATTCGGCATTCATACAGACTGTGTCACGTGGTGTGCCAGCCAATCACAACCATGCTAATACTTGGCATGGCTGTGATGGCTCAGGAAGTGCCCACAGCCTAAAAGCAAGTTGATTGGCTGTGAGGAAGCTTTTCAACAAACTTTATTCAGCATCCAGACCTGAACAGTAAATTGCATATCTGGTAAAAAGTCAGTGTTCAGGGTTCAGTAACGGAAGTGGTGTCCGGTACGAGCCCTGAACTTTGCAGTTCGGGTTCACTAATCTCTAATCACTACCATTCTTAGGGTACCGTCTCACAGTGGCATTTTTGTCGCTACGACGGTACGATCCGTGACGTTCCAGCGATATCCATACGATATCGCTGTGTCTGACACGCAGCAGCGATCAGGGACCCTGCTGAGAATCGTACATCGTAGCAGATCGTTTGGAACTTTCTTTCGTCGCTGGATCTCCCGCTGTCATCGTTGGATCGGTGTGTGTGACACCGATCCAACGATGCGTTCGCTTGTAACCAGGGTAAACATCGGGTTACTAAGCGCAGGGCCGCGCTTAGTAACCCGATGTTTTCCCTGGTTACCATTGTAAATGTAAAAAAAAACAAACAGTACATACTCACCTTCCGGTGTCCGTCAGGTCCCTTGCCGTCTGCTTCCCGCACTGACTGACTGCCGGCCGGAAAGTAAAAGCAGAGGACAGCGGTGACGTCACCGCTGTGATCTGCTTTCACTTTACGGCCGGGAGTCAGTCAGTGCGGGAAGCAGACGGCAAGGGACCTGACGGACACCGGAATGTGAGTATGTACTGGTTTTTTTTTTTACATTTACGACGGTAACCAGGGTAAACATCGGGTTACTAAGCGCGGCCCTGCGCTTAGTAACCCGATGTTTACCCTGGTTACCCGGGGACCTCGGCATCGTTGGTCGCTGGAGAGCTGTCTGTGTGACAGCTCCCCAGCGACCACACAACGACTTACCAACGATCACGGCCAGGTCGTATCGCTGGTCGTGATCGTTGGTAAATCGTTTTGTGAGACGGTACCCTTACTGTTTGTTCTATTTGGAAAGTTTTGTAAATAAATGGTTAATATGATCTTGAATATGAAAATAACTCTTTTTTTCAGTAAGCGACAAGACCATTTTGTGAAATGTTCACTGCTATTTTCCTTGCTGCATGTCAACACCTACAATTACTGTATATGGGAGCTAATTAGTCATTTTGCTAATGTAAATTCTATTCAACGACAAAATGACTGTGTACTAAAGCTCATTTAATGTCGGTGACATCCAGTGTGTTTTTTATTTTCACACAAAACTGTGGTAAATTAATGGAACTAATTACCCTGCTGCTTGGCATCATTTATAAGCTTTTTATTTCATCACTGACAAAGTAGTGTTGTGTGTTTGTCGCGGTAAGTCTGCCGGCTGATGAAGGGGGAGAGAAGTGTTCTTGTTCCCATAGTGAACATCCAAGTAAAGTTCACTGATTAGGACATTGGATATCTAGCAGTTTCCTTATAATGTATAATTTTCACACTTTCACTATTGCTCCCTTCACATGTATGACAATAAAGTAGTAGATTTCTGCCATTATGAAACCACTCAAAGGCTTAGAGAGGCATAATATCATTTATATACAGTTCAATGAAAATGATTCAGCCCCAACTGCAAATTAGGATTTCATCAAAATTTTAAAACTTTCTGCTCTTTGCAATAAATTAATTAAACAAGAACAATTATCAACACAATTAATACAGCAAGTGGTTTCTCCAAATTTAGCACAAAACACCACTTTTACTGACTTTTGGAGTCTTAGATTTATTCACAATCTAGATGACAAGTGTCCTTTATTACTTAGTAGAGCATCTTTTAACTGTTATATTATTTTATTTATTTAATGGCCTTAAGCTTGATCTCGAGCCATGGCGACTTGATCGATGAATGATCTGTAGGAATATCTTGTACAAACCTAGCTAGATAGGTCCACCAGGGTCTTCTCAGCTGTTAAATTAACTGCATCAAGCCATCAAGTTGCTTGTCTTCCTCTTCGCCTTGTTCCCTCTATTCTCCTAATCATGATGTCCTTCTCCAGTGATTGCTCTCATCGTATGAAGTGTCCAAAGTAGCTAAGTAGTAGCTTGGTGATCCTAAATCGTGTGACGTGTCTGGCTTGATTTGTTCCAAAATTGACTTGTTGGTTCTTCTTGCCATCCATGGTATTAATAACCTCCTTCTCCTGCACCATCTTTCAAAGGTGTCGATTCATCTGTCTTGTTTCTTTGTCGTCCATGTTTCTAATCTGTATGCTACCACAGAAAATACCAAAATATGCATAATCCGTGTATTCATCGCCAGTGAAATGTTCCTCGATTTGGAGACCTTATCCAGTGACTTCATTATTGATTTGGCCATAGCTATTTTCCTGTTGACTTACAGTGTAGTCGCTGAATCTTGAGTGATAATTGATTCTAGTAGGTTGAAGTCCTTTATATCTTACATCTCATCATTGTCCATCTCAAATGTGTTCCGGTAGTAGCCAATATCTTTGTGTTGAGTAGCAGTCAAGCTTTCCTTCTTGATACTCCGTGATAAATCTTTCATTTCATCTATGCTTGTTATCAATGTTATTTTGACGGCGTATTTAATATTGCTGATGATTCATCCATCAATTTTGATTCCTTCTTCTTTTTCGGCAATGGGATGACTACTAGACAAAAGTTGAGAGGTAATAGGTGAGGGGGAGTACATACAGCACTACTTTCTATATCAACCTGACGGTGGCCCGAAACGTGCCAGGTGCATAATTTAGTTCAATGCTAGATTGTCAAAATTTCCAAGCCAACTGGTGCAGAAATATTGTATCTTCACTGTAATAGGGGTCTTTATAATTGCTTGGACTTTCTAAAGCCAATTTCATACACTGGACATTCACAATTCGGCTACGGATTGGGATGTCTGGACCTGTCGCAGGTCTTCTGACCCGAAGTCTACAGCTCAATGAGCCCTGGCTATAAGACATTATTACAATATGAAATATTTACTGCTATAATAAAAAAGTCTTAAAGGTACACACACCTGATTTTGATTATCGTTGTCACATAAGAACTGATTGCAACTATTTCTCTTGGCAAGGCTACAGATGCCAGATTACAGAAGATGATGAATTGGCACATTAAGTTGTCATGCCAGCCTTATATAATACAGATGTGGTTTTAATGTATTTTGTTTTTGTTTTTGTGTTTGATAACATCATATTATGCTCATTTTCTTTTTTGCAATTTCTTGTTGATTAGTTTCATAATTGTTTTGCACATTAATATAGAAACAAATTAGTAAGTGTGAGCAAAAAATGATGTTAATGAGGTTATTCATCACTATGATGCAAGAGTCACATTTATTCTTTGCCATGTTATAGATAGAATATGATGTATCCTGGTCATAGAATGTTAAAGGATTCTCAATATGAATTTACATGCGTGACAGTGACAGGATAGCCAAAATGTGTAAAATACACGCTGATTCACAAAGATTATTTATGAATACTGTGAATACTGATATGAAGCTTTTACTGTGAACTGTAGAATGCTAAAAATTACAATTATAATCCACATATCCTCCTACAACAATCTAAAAAAGAAATCACAGACTCTTCAGATATTTTTATAGACCTTGTTTAAGAGAACCTGTCAGCAGGATTTAGCAATTTAAAGTAAAGTCATGGCTGTAATAGCGTTGTTATGCAGATTAAATTGATACCTTTGGTGAAGGAATTCGATCTGTGGTTCTTGTTTAATCAGGATTTGCAGTTTTCGTCTAATTATATTTCAGTGCCCAAGGGCGGGAGTGTGGGTAGGGTCTACTCCTCCTGCTCTGTCCAAACCACATGCCGCCGATGCTTCAATGGCTGGTCCTTGATTTTTCAGTGACTGGCCTCCCTTTTGAAATTTCACACTGCCGCCGTTACTGGCGTGGATAGAGTTTGCGCAGCTTGAAGACGTCATTGAGTCGGGATCTCGATCTGCGAATGCGCTGCCTCAGGCATCATTTTATTGATGACCAGAAAACCAGCCGTGAAATTAAACTGAGCATATGCCACCCAAGTCAACAACAGTGACGGCGAGAAATTTCACAAAGGAGGCAGGTCACTAAAGTATCAGTGATCTGCCATTGAAGCACTAGAGAGGGGTGGAGGCAGGAGGAAAAGACCTTACCCAAAAGCCCACCCTTGTGCACAGAAATATGATTAGACGAAAACTGATGAAACAAGAACCACAATGCGGATTTCTTCACTAAAGGTATCAATTTAGCCAGTATAACAACCCCATTATGGATATGCCGTTACTTGAAATTGCTAAATCCTGCTGACAGGTTCTCTTTAAAAGTGTTCTATTTTTAAAGACTGTCGAGGAGTTTCATGGCCGGTTTTAGGCAAAGTGGGGCCCTAGGAAAAAGTTTAAAATGGAACCCCAAATGCTAACATATTGCACATCACACAGAAGCATTTCTGTTTTATTTACATCCGCTGAGTTCAGGCCGCTAAACGAGTGTGATCGACAATATTGAAGTCGTTCGACACTTGTTTCCCAGCCTCTTTACACCAATTGAGAAAGAATAATGGGAACAGAACAATCATTAATAGATCAATCTGTCTCAACACAGTACCATGTTATCAGCAGCACATCTACAGTTTACACCGGCGATGTGCTGCTGAGAACAATGATTTCTGTTCCGGTATAAACAATCCAATCACTCGATTAATATGCAGCATTTTGCGTGTTTAGTATAATACACCCCATAGTCCTCCATATATTATAATGTGCACCACAGTCCTTCATATTGTAAAATACACTACCTGTAGTCCTCCATATAGCATAATACACTCCCTATAGTCCTCCATATAGTATAATACATTCCCTATAGTCCTCCATATAGTATAATACACTCCCTATCATACTCCATATATTAAAATACACTCCTCAATCCTCCTTATAGTATTATACTCTTCTGATAGTCCTCCATATAGTATAATTATTATTATTTATTTATATAGCACCATTGATTCCATGGTGCTGTACATGAAAAGGGGTTACATACAAATTACAGATATCATTTATAGTAAGCAAACTAACAATTACAGACTGATACAGAGGGGCAAGGACCCTGCCCTTGTGGGCTTACATTCTACAGGATGGCGGGGAAGGAGACAAAGGGTTGGGGGGTTGCGGCAGCTCCGGTGTTGGTGAGGTGGTAGCTCTGGTAGTGGTGAGGAGGCAGCGGGGTCAGTGCAGATTGTAGGCTTTCCTGAAGAGGTGGGTTTTCAGGTTCCATCTGAAGGATCCGAATATAGTTGATAGTCGAACGTGTTGGGGCAAAAAATTCCAGAGGATGGGGGATATTGGGGAGAAGTCTTGGAGGCAGTTGGGTGAGGAGTGAATAAGTATGGAGGAGAGAAGGATGTTTTGGGAGGACCGGAGATTATGTGAGGGAAGATATCGGGAGATTAGTTCAGAGATTCATGGAGGACACAGGTTATGGATGGCTTTATAGGTCAGCATTAGTAATTTGAACTGGATACACTGAGGGAATGGGAGCCAGTGAAGTGATTTGCAGAGAGGAGAAGTGGAGAAGTAGCAAGGAGAAAGATGAATTAGGCAGCAGCGTTAAGGATTGACTGGAAAGGTTCAATGGTGTTAGCAGGGAGGCCACAGAAAAGGATGTTGCAGTAGTTGAGGCGGGAGATGATGAGGGCATGCACATACATTTTAGTAGATTGACTGTTGAGGAAAGGACAGATTCTGGAGATATTTTTGAGCTGGAGGCAACAGGAGGTGGAAAGAGCTTGGATGTGCGGTTTGAAGGACAGGGCAGAGTCAAGGGTTACTCCGAGGCAGCAAACTTCCGGTACGGGGGAAAGGGTGATGTCGTTAATTGCGATACAGATGTCAGATAAGGAAGATCTACGAGATGGAGAAATGATGAGTTCAGATATGTCCACATTGAGTTTGAGGAAGTGAGAGGAGAAGGAGGATATGGCTGATAGACACTCCGGGATTCTGGACAGCAGAGAGGTGACGACTGGGCCAGAGAGGTAGATCTGAGTGTCATCAGCATAAAGATGGTACTGGAATCTATGCGACTTTATGAGTTGTCCCAGGCCAAGTGTATAGATTGAGAAGAGTAGGGGTCCTAGAACAGAGCCTTGGGGGACTCCAACAGAGAGAGGGTGGGATGAGAAGGTAGTGTTGGAGTGGGAGATGCTGAATGTGCGGTTGGAAAGGTATGAGGAGATCCAGGATAGGGTGAGGTCTTTGATGCCAAAGGATGAGAGGATCTGTAGTAGGAGGCAGTGGTCAACTGTGTCAAAAGCAGAGGACAGGTCTAGAAGGAGGAGTATAGAGTATCATCCGTTAGCTTTGGCTGTAAGTAGGTTGTTAGTCATTTTGGTCAAGGCTGTCTCAGTTGCGTGATGGGGCAGAAATCAGATTGTAGATTTTCAAAGAGCAAGATAGATGAGAGGTGGGAGGAAGGTTCAGTCTGGACGTGCTGCTCCAAGAGTTTGGAAGCAAATGGGAGCAGCGATATTGGGCGATAGCTGGACATAGCAGTTGGATCGAGGGTTAGCTTTTTAAGGATGGGCGTGATTGTGGCATGCTTGAAAGCAGAAGGGAAGGTATACAGTCCCACTATACAATATAATGTAACCCCCCCATAGAATCTAATACAGCCCCCTCATATATTATAATGCAGCCCCCATAGAATATAATGCAGCCCTCCTCATATAGTATAATGCAGCCCCCCATAGAATATAATGTAGCCCTCTCGTAGAGTATAATGAAACCCCATACAATATAATCTAGCCCCCATAGAATATAATGCAGCCCCCCATGGAATACAATGTAGTCCCCTCATACAGTATAATGTAGCCCCCTCATAGAGTATGATGCAATACTCCCTTATAGAATATAATACAGCCCCGATACAATATAATGTAGCTCCCCATAGAATATAATACAGCCCACTTCCCCATAGAATATAATGTAGCCCCATCAAAGAGTATGATGCAATCCTCCCTCATAGAATATAATACAGCCCCCCATAGAATATAATGTAGCCCCCATGGAATATAATACAGCCCATCTCCCCATAGAATATAATGTAGCCCCATCAAAGAGTATGACGCAATCCTCCATCATAGAATATAATACAGCCCCCATAGAATGTACTGTAACCCCCATAGAATATAATACAGCCCCCCAAAGAATATAATGTAGCCCCCATAAAATATAATACAGCCCACCACCCAATAGAATAAAATGTAGCCCCATCAGAGTATGATGCAATCCTCCCTCATAGAATATAATACAGCCCCCCATAGAATATACTGTTACCCCCCATAGAATATCATACAGCCCCCATAGAATATAATGAAACCCCCATAGAAAATAATACAGCCCCCCACAGAATATAATGTAGCCCCCCATAGAATATAATACAGTCCACCTCCCCATAGAATAAAATGTAGCCCCTTCAAAGAGTATGATGCAATCCTCCCTCATAGAAAATAATACAGCCCCCCATAGAATATACTGTAACCCCATACAATATAATACAGCCCCCCATAGAATATACTGTAACCCCCATAGACTATAATACAGCCCCCCCTTAGAATATACAGTTATATGAAAAAGTTTGGGAACCCCTATTAATCTTAAGCTTAATGTTTTATAAAAATTGTTTTTTTTGCAACAGCTATTTCAGTTTCATATATCTAATAACTGTTGGACACAGTAATGTTTCTGCCTTGAAATGAGGTTTATTGTATTAACAGAAAATGTGCAATCTGCATTCAAACACCCTTATCATTTTCTTGTTTTAAATACTCCTACCTACTTTTTACTGACTTACTAAAGAATTTTTTTGGTTTTATCTGAAAACAAAGATTATTCAACATAGTTGTTCAGGGGAAGGATACAAAAAGCTGTCTCAGAGATTTAACCTGTCAATTTCCACTGTGAGGAACATAGTAAGGAAATGGAAGAACACAGGTACAGTTCTTGTTAAGGCCAGAAGTGGCAGGCCACGAAAAACATCAGAAAGGCAGATAAGAAGAATGGTGAGATCAGTCAAGGACAATCCTCAGACCACCTCCAGAGAGCTGCAGCATCAACTTGCTGCAGATGGTGTCTGTTGTGAATTCTGCACTTGGGCTCCCTCCGGTGGTTATAAGTGGTAGCGCTGCTGTTTTTGGATCGCAGCATTCATCAGGTGTGTCCACTTATTGCAATTCTGACTGGGCTATTTAGTCTTGCTTTACCCTTTAGTTAGTGCCAGTTGTCCATTGTTTCCTGGAGGATTCACTTCCCTGCCTGGTCTCTCTAGCTTGCTGTTCATTTCAACAAAGATAAGTTCTGGCTTTGTTTTTTGCAGTCCACATGCTGTGGGCCTGATCGTTCAAGTTATTTTCTATGTTTTGTCTTGTCCAGCTTGGTCTGTATAAGGATTTGTTCAGCCAAGCTGGTATCTCTGGAGATGCAGATATACCCTCCGTGTCTTTAGTTAGATGTGGAGATTTTGTATTTTCTGTGGTGGATATTTTCTAGTGTTTTAATACTGACCGCATAGTACTCTGTCCTATCCTTTCTATTTAGCTAAAAGTGGCCTCCTTTGCTAAATTCTGATTTCAGTCTGTGTATGTTATTTCCCTCTCCTCTCACAGTCAATATTTGTGGGGGGTTGTCTATCCTTTGGGGATTTTCTCTGAGGCAAGATAGTTTTCCCTTTTCTATCTCTAGGGGTAATTAGTTCTCCGGCTGTGTCGAGATGTCTAGGGAGTGATAGGTACATTCCACGGCTACTTCTAGTTGCGGTGTTAAGTTCAGGGTCTGCGGTCAGTACAGGTACCACCTTCTCCAGAGTACGTCTCATGCTGCTCCTACGCCACCAGATCATAACAGTACAACTGGCCAACAATGAGTTAATTGCATCTCAGAAGAAGGAAAGGAAAGTGCTGAGCCATTTTTTTTTCTGTAGTCTGTTGTGCCTTTTCTTTCCTCTTTACCTCTGGGTGGTTCAGGAGTTTGGTGCTGGTATGGATGTTCAGGGATTGGCTTCCCATGTGGACCAGCTTGCTGCTAGAGTACAGGGTATTTCCGATTATATCGTTCAGGCTCCGGTTTTAGAGCCTAGAATTCCAACTCCTGATTTGTTTTTTGGGGACAGGTCCAAATTTTTGAGCTTTAAAAATAACTGTAAACTGTTTTTAGCTCTGAAACCCCGTTCCTCTGGTGATCCCATCCAGCAGGTTAAAATAGTCATCTCTCTGCTGCGTGGTGACCCTCAGGATTGGGCGTTCTCCCTGGAAGCCCGGCTACTTCTAGTTGCGGTGTTAAGTTCAGGGTCTGCGGTCAGTACAGGTACCACCTTCTCCAGAGTACCTCTCATGCTGCTCCTACGCCACCAGATCATAACAGGTGTCACTGTGCATCGGTCAACTATACAACACACTTTGCACAAGGAGAAGCTGTATGGGAGAGTGATGTGAAAGAAGCCGTTTCTGCAAGAACGCCACAAACAGAGTTGGCTGAGGTATGCAAAAGCACATTTGGAGAAGCCAATTTATTTTTGGAAGAAGGTCCTGTGGACTGATGAAACCAAGATTGAGTTGTTTCGTCATACAAAAAGGTGTTATGCATGGTAGCAAAAAAACACAGCATTCCAAGAAAAACACTTGCTACCCACAATAAAATTTGGTGGAGGTTCCATCATGCTTTGGGGCTGTGTGGCCAATGCTGGCACCGGGAATCTTGTTAAAGTTGAGGGACGCATGGATTCCTCTCAGTATCAGCAGTTTCTTGACAATAATGTTCATGAATCAGTGACAAAGTTGAAGTTACGCAGGGGATGGATCTTTCAGCAAGACAATGATCCAAAACACCGCTCCAAATCTACTCAGGCATTCATGCAGAGGAACAATTGCACTGTTCTGGAATGGCCATCCCAGTCCCCAGACCTGAATATCATTGAACATCTGTGGGTTCATTTGAAGAGGGCTGTCCATGCTCGGCGACCATCAAACTTAACTGAACTGGGATTGTTTTGTAAAGATGAATGGTCAAAAATACCTTCATCCAGGATCCAGGAACTCATTAAAATCTACAGGAAGCGACTAGAAGCTGTTATTTTTGCAAAAGGAGGATCTACTAAATATTAATGTCACTTTTCTGGTGAGGTGCCCATACTTATGCACCTGTCAAATTTTGTTTGAATGCAGATTGCACATTTTCTGTTAGTACAATAAACCTCATTTCAAGGCAGAAACATTACTGTGTCCAACAGTTATTAGATATATGAAACTGAAATAGCTGTTGCGAAAAAAACTATTTTTATAAAACATTAAGCTTAAGATTAATAGGGGTGCCCAAACTATTTCATATAACTGTACTGTAACCCCCAATAGAATATAATACAGCCCCCCATAGAATATACTGTAACCCCCTCGGCTCTGGTCTCAGCGGCTGCACACAGTGGGTGCACGATGAAGAGACGTCATTGTGCACCCGCAGTGTCAGATGCAGAGGGGAATGATGGGAGAGGGAGCGTCATCTGACATTCTCTCCTCCATCATTGCGTTGAACTGTACCGGCATCATAGACTCCGGCATAGTTGAATGCGGGGGGAGTCTCCGCTGGTGGCACACGGGACCCCCTGACTCAAGGACCCCATAGCGGCTGCATGATTTGCCGCTATTAGCAGCACGCCACTGGCTGGGGGCCCCTGGGGAGCAGGAGCCCTAGGCAGCTGCCTGGTCTGCCTGCCGCTAACGCTGGCCCTGAGGAGTTTTCTGGATCATTTACAAATGGAGGAGGTGAAAACTTTGTTCAGGGTCACATTTTCATAGAGCTCCCTCAGGTTTTTAAAGCACCACTCCAGTGGGTTTTTTTTTCAACCCTCATGTGGTGCTTCTAGTCGAAGGTTCCTGCCCCTTGTCTTAAACTTACCTGCTACTGCCTTCACCTTTTTTCAGTGCTGCTTCAGACTGCCTGGAAGCCAGAAGTTACGTTACAAGCTTTCAATGCAAGTTTATGAGATCCAGAATGAAGCAGTAATAAACTTGCAACCATAAATGACCTATGCCTCGCCCAGCAAACCCTGGAGTGATCCAGCAGGTCACAAACTGCCGGAGACTGACGGGAGCGGCGGTGTTATACGGTGAAATATACTGTAATACTCGAGTCAGGTACCTTAGATTAGAAACACTACTCTAGCGCTGCAATAAAAAAAAACATTTGAGTGGTGCTTTAAATAACCCAATACAATGCGGATATTCCTAACGTGGACCCTATACACATGCATGCTTGGTTCAGTTGAGATTGCATCTGATTACAATGGAGTTAACAGACTCCTATTGTGGCCTCTTATCTCCCTCTGGAACAAAAGTATTGGGTGCTAAAATTCAACTTACCCCATCCTTTTGATTCTCCTTCTGGAGAGTCTGGAGGTCGATGCCACTGAAAATTGTCAGGCTCGTAGGATATTAATGATCTATTGTGTATGGCCAGCTATAGGGTGTTTTTATACTAATTAAATAATGCCCCCCATACATCTTAGATGGCTATCGACTGATTGGCTGTCTCTCCCATCCCCAGGAGAGCTACTGTACTCTCTATGAGAGAGCCTATGACAGACATCTCTGACTGCAGTTTATGTCAGGGAGAGCATAAAGGATCAGTATTAAAAATGAGCTCATCAGGCAAAATTAGAATTCACCTCTTTGCTCAGATTTTTCCGAGAAATTCAATTTGTGGAGAAGTTATTATATGTCGAGTATTATTATTATTATTATTATTATTATTATTATTATTATTATTATCTTCTTTGGTGCCTTCTATGAGTTATTAGTGGAGAAGATGATTGTTTTATTAAAGTGTTTGGTGAGTTCTTTATCAGCATTAAATGCTATTAAGACCCCAGATCATATACAGGCTATCATATGTAGCAGCATGTTGCATCTTTAGAATTATTCAGTAGCGCATAATGCATTCATCAGATAGACGCCTTATTTCTTATAATGGACAGTAAGCAAATTCTTCAATTCATAATTCTCAGAAATAGAAGCCGGTATGTGTCTTGTATTGGATTCTAGCACCTGAATGTGACCAAGTGATGCAAAAACTATACTACTCCATGGCATCTGGTGTGAAATGGGCTGGAGAGCAGAGGAGACAGGTGGCCGTTTTACAATGAACTGCCTCCACAATAGACACCCTGTACGATAGACTCAGCATGAATGGTAGTGGGACAACCTCATTACTGTGACACACGGTCTATATTGATGAATGCAGACTGAGCATGGCACGCTTCCCACGTAGGTTGTATCACAGGCCTTTCTGTTAGCTATAGATTTATTGCCAGTACACACTAGGATTGGGATCAATTCAGCTCCTCTCATCATTTATGTGCTGTATTACTGTCATTCTTTTTACAGCTTTGATTTCTTAATAGTAAAATATTAAAATGTGCAGAAAAAAAAAACTATTTACAATGATATATCAGTAGGCAGTTTAGATAGTAGAAGTTACATAACCTGAAAGGTCACTCGTAGGCATCTAGGTGTCATAAAATTATCATGGTCAATTTCACAACAGTATACATTTCCTTACTATTGTCAAGATCTCTGCACTTCACCATTACAGTAATAGCTACACAATGTCTACAGTTAATGATGTGAACACAGAGGCTTTGTAAAAAAGAAAAACTAAAATGTAAAAGTTTTGTCATGCAAAAAAATCATGCCAAGAAGAATCATTTCAAAACTTTTCCACCTTTAATGTCCATATACTTTGACTAAATCCCCAGTTCCAGCTGTCAAAAAAAACAGCCAAAACTTAATGCTGTCTCCACCAGGCTTTACTGTGGGTATGGTGTTCTTTTGGTGATGCGCAGTGTTGGCTTTGCACCAAACATACCTTTTGAAATTATGGCCAAAAACTTCAATCTTGGTCTCGTCAGACCACAACCCATTTTCCCACGTGATGTTAGCAAACCTACTATAGGTTTTGGCAAAACATAACATAGTAACATAGTAACATAGTTATTAAGGTTGAAGGAAGACTTTAAGTCCATCTAGTTCAACCCGTAGCCTAACCTAACATGCCCTAACATGTTGATCCAGAGGAAGGCAAAAAAAAACCATGTGGCAAATAGTATGCTCCACTTTAGGGAAAAAAATTCCTTCCCGACTCCACATACGGCAATTAGACTAGTTCCCTGGATCAACGCCCTATCAAGGAATCTATTATATATACCCTTTAACATTATACTTTTCCAGAACGGTATCCAGTCCCCTCTTAAATTTAAGTAATGAATCACTCATTACAACATCATACGGCAGAGAGTTCCATAGTCTCACTGCTCTTACAGTAAAGAATCCGTGTCTGTTGTTATGCTTAAACCTTCTTTCCTCCAGACGTAGAGGATGCCCCCTTGTCCCTGCCTCAGGTCTATGATTAAAAAGATCATCAGAAAGGTCTTTGTACTGTCCCCTCATATATTTATACATTAAAATAAGATCTCCCCTTAGTCTTCGTTTTTCCAAACTAAATAGCCCCAAGTGTAATAACTTATCATGGTATTACAGACCCCCCAGTCCTCTAATAACCTTGGTCGCTCTTCTCTGCACCCGCTCCAGTTCAGCTATGTCTTTCTTAAACACCGGAGACCAGAACTGTACACAGTATTCTAAGTGTGGTCGAACTAGTGACTTGTATAGAGGTAAAATTATGTTCTCCTCATGAGCATCTATGCTTCTTTTAATGCATCCCATTATTTTATTTGCCTTTGTAGCAGCTGCCTGACACTGGCCACTAAATGTGAGTTTGTCATCCACCCATTCTCCCAGGTCTTTTTCATTGACGCTTTTGCCCAGAGTTTTAGAATTAAGCACATAGTTATACATCTTATTACTTCTACCCAAGTGCATGACCTTACATTTATCCCCATTAAAGCTCATTTGCCATTTATCAGCCCAAGCTTCTAGTTTACATAAATCATCCTGTAATATAAAATTGTCCTCCTCTGTACTGATTACCCTGCAGAGTTTAGTGTCATCTGCAAATATTGAAATTCTACTCTGAATGCCCCCTACAAGGTCATTAATAAATATGTTAAAAAGAAGAGGGCCCAATACTGACCCCTGTGGTACCCCACTGCTAACTGCGACCCAGTCCGAGTGTGCTCCATTAATAACCACCCTTTGTTTCCTATCCCTGAGCCAGCTCTTAACCCACTTACACATATTTTCCCCAATCCCCATTATTCTCATTTTATGTATCAACCTTTTGTGTGGCACCGTATCAAAAGCTTTTGAAAAGTCCATATACACTACGTCCACTGGGTTCCCTTGGTCTAGTCCAGAACTTACCTCTTCATAGAAGCTGATCAGATTAGTCTGACATGAACGGTCCCTAGTAAACCCGTGCTGATACTGGGTCATGAGGTTATTCCTCTTCAGATACTCCAGTATAGCATCCCTTAGAATGCCCTCCAGGATTTTACCCACAGTAGAGGTTAAGCTTACTGGCCTACAATTTCCGAGTTCAGTTTTTGTCCCCTTTTTGAATATTGGCACCACATTTGCTATACGCCAGTCCTGTGGTACAGACCCTGTTATTATGGAGTCTTTAAAGATTAAAAATAATGGTCTATCAATGACTGTGCTTAATTCCTGCAGTACTCCGGGGTGTATCCCATCCGGGCCCGGAGATTTGTCAATTTTAGTGATTTTTAGACGCCGCCGTACTTCCTGCTGGGTTAAGCAGGTGACACTTAAACTTTTTTTTTGAAAGTCGCAATTGATGAATCAGGCAAAAAACATTTGGAATCGCTAAACTCTGACCACAAAGCGGAAAACAAGAAAAAACAGGTGAGCACATGTAAGGTGCCTAAGCGAGGTAGTCATGGGCGAGCTGTTGCTGCTGGCCACTTACTGCTGGCCTGCAGGCCTCTATTGGTTCCAAGCTTTCCTCTTCTGGATCTGCAGCAGCAAACAATCCAACAGACATGAAATTCATCAAAAAGCTCAAACTTTTATTTGACAACTGTCAGTTTTTACAAACACATAAGTTGAAAACAGTAAAGATTGCACCATGTTTTACCAAGAATAATTACTCTATAACATTGAAACTGCATTACTGCCATAGAAAATGGGAAAAAAGGAAAAAATAGCGCGATATAACATGTATATGAAATATTCATCTGCAAAAATTGCTATGAAAAATACAGTATGAGCGAAGGTACTTAGCGCATAGATTGGACAATATATGTGAACCCAATTGCCATGTCAAGGTGTCCTTCGAAAATTGGGTCCCTATCCTGATATGTCACTTCTCTTGGGCAAAAAAAGCCTACAATTTATGGGGCAGGAATGGACCAGCTAACTACTTAAAATCACCTGCAGCTAATGGGAGTGGGAGTGCACATATACAAAAAGGCTTTGCTACAAATAGAGAAAAAGACCAGCACATCCAAGCTAATGGGAACAGGCGCAACTCCCCCAAAAAAAGCATATATGTTGAAAAACAGTAAAGGTTGCACCATGATTTACCAAGAATGATTACTCTAGAACAGGGGTCCCCAACCTGTAGCTCGGAGCCACATGTGGCTCATGGTCCCATGAATTTTGGCTCGTGGCTGTCTGCCAGCTTGGTGCATTAGCTCCAAATTTAGTAAACTGGTATGAAGAGCACATCTCAAAATGGTGAACTTTGTGAGTAGCCCTGCATAGAAGAGCAGATTTGGGCACACTTCTACTGGTCTTGGGGGTTTAGAGATAATTGATACTACTGGTCAGAGGAGGTGCTTGAAGATGAATGTCACTGTGTTGGGAGTGCATGATGGGAGAATGCTGAATGTGGTGGGAACCTCTGGATCTTAGTAAACTGCTTTGGGGTGATCTGTGTGGAAAAGCTTTGGTTATCATTATACCCATAATGGGGGCTTTGGTTGGCACTACTGTGAGGGGGGCAGTAGCTGGATGTGGCTTGCGTCCCTCTTGCAAAGCCAAAAGTGATTCTCAAGGTCAGAAAGGTTGGGTACCACTGGTCTAGAACATTGAAACTGCACTACTGCCATAGAAAATAGGAAAAAAGGAAAAAAAAGCGCTATATAATGTACATATTGAATATTTATCTGCAAAAATTGCTCTGAAAAATACAGTAAGAAAGAAGGTACTTAGCGCATAGATTGGCCAATATATGTGAGCCCAATTGCCATGTCAAGGCTATATGTAAGTGCAGCGCGCCAGGGTCCTGGTCGTTGCAGTAATATCATTCTCCTCTAGGGGAGAGTGGTGTTACGTTTGGAGGCAAAGAAGGACAACTGCATCCAGGTATCACAAACATGCAACACATTTCACACACCAGTCCACCAGGGGGAGATCTGCTCCTATTTATTAGGTCACTCCCCACACTTAGGAAAAACTGGTCGCCTGTAGGGAAAGTTAGTTAGTTGCTGGCTGAGCTTCGCCCAGGTAGTTGGTCCCTGGCAGGGGTGGGATCCTGTCAGAGATCGAGACAGAAGGACACGGAGCTGTGCATGCCCTCAGAGCTGCAGCTCCCAGAAAGAGACATAGAAGGCAGAATTGTATTGCAGCGAGCATGCAAAGAAGTCGTAGAAAAGGAGTGGATATCAGAAGGGGACCAGCCCTACACAGGCTGCCTCCTTCTGAGGCGTAGAAGCCTGGTAGCCGGAACACCGAGGGAGTAATTATCTTTATGCCTTGCTCCAGAGACCGGCAGGACAGCTAATTTCACTTTACCTGTCCGCCCTACACCCAGGAGGCACGGTGGCACCCCTTAGAGGCTGGGGCATGATAGAGTCCCTATAAACCGCCTCAAGCCACCAGTCATATGGGTTTGTCCTATCCGGGGGACAGAGAGAGAGACATAACATCTACAACAGTTATGAGGACCTTATGAGAAGCTTAGCAGTTAGGGACTACAACACAGCAGCGCAAGGGAAGGCTACTGATTTCCACCTGGACAAGGGGACTCTGGACTTGCCTCCAAACAGGCTGGACTCTGCCTGCCCTGTGATCTGGTGCCCTGGACTGTGGATGCTGAAGTCTTCAGTAAAGGTAAAGAGACTGCAACCTTGTGTCCTCATTCTTCTCTGCGCCTCTCACCATCCACCATCTACATACTGGGAAGCCCTGGGGATACACTTCACCTGTGGGAGGGTATACCATCTAGCTGCCATAACATCACCCCAGCGGACCCCTTAAAGCAGCGTCGGTCACCCTGACCGAATACCACAGGTGGCGTCACGAACACAAACTTTATCCCCTTAAAGACCTTTCCCTTTTACATGGACGTCCCAGGGCCACGGACCAGGTCAGCCACCGTGACATCCCCCTGTGAACCGAAGGCCCGGGTACCGAGTACCCCACGGCCCCATGGGGGGGATCCATATATGTATTTTTCATAGCAATTTTTGCAGATGAATATTTCATATATTCATTATATAGCCCTTTTTTTCCTTTTTTCCAATTTTCTATGGCAGTAATGTCTCCATCTGTGCTGCGCCGCTCACTCCTTTGGTGGAGGAGGAGCCTCCGGCCACTTCCTTCACCAATCAGCATGTGAAACAGCTGTCGTGATTGCATAATTTCATCATGTCAGTTGTGTACTCCGGATAGTCAGCTCACCGGAGGCAGACAGACCAGAGCGTCAGGGAACAGGACTGATGTGAGTAAGTGGTGTTAATTTTTCACATGTATGGGATGTTTGGGTGGGCATGGGGAGGCTATGGGGGTGACATGGTGCCCCCACATGGTGCTGCACGTGGGGGTGACATGGTGCTGCACATGAGGGCGACATGGTGCTGCACATGAGGGGTGACATGGTGCTACACATGGGAAGTGACATGGTGATGCACATGGGGGGTGGCATGGTGCTGCACATATGGTGTGACATAGTGCTGCACATGAGGGGGGTGACATGGTGCTGCACATGGGGGTGACATGGTGCTGCACATGGAAAGGTAAAATGGTGCTGCACACGGGGGTGACATGGTGCTGCACATGGAAGGGTGACATGCTGCGGCACAAGGGGGTGACATGGTGCTGCACATGGGGGGTGACATAGTGCTGCACATGGTGCTGCACTTGGGGGTGACATGGTGCTGCACATGGGAGGGTGACATCGTGCTGCACATGGGGGTGACATAGTGCTGCACATGGTGCTGCACATGGGGGGTGACACGATGCTGCACATGGGGGTGTCATGGTGCTGCAAATGGGGGTGACATGGTGCTGCATATGGGGGTGACATGCTGCACATGGTGCTGCATATGGGGGCGACATGCTACACATGGTGTTGCATATGGGGGTGACATGTTGCACATGGGGAGGCTATGGGGACAACATGCAGTGCATATAGGGAGGACCTGTGGGGCTCATTCAGTGTATATAGGGAGGCTGTGTGGCGCTCATGCAGTCTATATAGGGAGGCTGTGATGGGCTCATACCGCATATGGGAAGGCTGTGTGGGGCTCATGCTGTATATGGGGGAGGCTGTGTGGGGCTCATGCCACATGTAAGGGGCTGTTGGGGGGCTCATATGATATACAGAAGGGGCTGTACTCGGGTTCAAACAATATATAGGGGGGTATCAGCATATTTAATTCTGCTCAATATTACGTGATATAATTAATATTAATAAAATTATCGATAATATAAGGCTATGTGCCCACGTTGCATAAATGCTGCGGAAATGTCCGCAGCATTTCTCCAACTCACTGCGGGTAAAACGCATGCAGAATTCACATGTGTTTTCCGGCAAAACACAAGCGTTTTTAGCTTGCAGAATGCTTGTGCTTTTACAAGCGATTTGAAGCATCGCTTGGAAAAGTGATTGACAGGTTGGTCACACTTGTCTAGCATAGTGCTTGACAAGTGTGACCAACTTTTTACTATTGATGCTGCCTATGCAGCATCAATAGTAAAAGATAGAATGTTAAAAATAATAATAAAATATATGGTTATTCTCACCTTCCGACGGCCACCGATCTCCTCAGCGGCGCTCCCGGTACGTTCCGTTCTCAGGGATGCTTTGTGTAAAGGACCTTTGTGATGTCACGGTCACGTGACCACAACGTCATCCCAGGTGATTCGCGCAATGTGAGCGTTTCAAAGCAATCCTATGGCTGCGGAATCGCCGCGATTCCGCAGAAATAATGAACATGCCGCGGATTTTACCGCTATGCGATTCTGCAGTGGGAAAATCCGCAGCATGGGCACAGCAACTGCGGAATCCCATAGGATTGCATGGGAATGCGTTTTTAAGCATTTTTTGAGCATTTCCACTCCGGCAAAAAAACACGACGGAAATGCATAAAGAACGCAACATGGACACACAGCCTAGTTATAATATATCGATATTGATAATGAGCATAATTAATTTTGGCCTTCTGGTTCGGCCCTCCACAACAGTCACGGTCTCTCATGTGGCCCCTCAGGAAAATTAATTGCCCACCCCTGTTCTAGAGTAATCATTCTTGATAAATCATGGTGCAACTGTGAGCAGGTAGCGGGATGCAATAACGGACAAGAGGCAGACCAAGGGTTAACAAATGGTTTAATTCACAGGAGGATACTCCTCGCAGCGAGATATTTAGATGAGGGGGAGAGTACTTCCCTAATACAAAGAACACTTCTAGGGGGTTTTAACTAATAGGGGAAGAAAATGTAAACTATGCATTTATCACTTTACGCTTCAGTCACAGAGGTGCCCCTCACTTTGACTGGGGCCACTTGGAATGAGCCACAACGGGGATCTGTTACAGTCTTGTGGAAAATGGGGGAAGCTTTTCTGGCGTTGAGAATGTTCTCTGGTGATCCTGACAGTGTTTTCTTTTCAATCCTATCACTGGTGATGATTGCCCGGTGTTCTAGCATGGGCACTGGCCCCAACGGATGCAGGGCAGAAGGAGGGGCAGATTCTTCCCTCAGAGGTGAGAATTCTTGTACTATCGGAGCCTGGGAGACGGTCCCGAAACAGTTCATGGTGGTCTGTTCGGTTTGCTGAGTTGTACCGTTGAGCATCGGTATCCCTCACACAGACCTTGCCTTCCCTAAGCACTACCGTTGGCCGAGTTCGCAGTCTTGTCAAGGACCTTTATGTAGGCGGGGACAGCGATGTTAGTGGGAACAGTCTTGTGGAAAATGGGGGAAGCTTTTTTTTCAGCTCGTCAGCGCGTCCTCTCGTCTCCAGCTCCCCTAAGGCTTCTTTCACACTTCCGTCTGTACGGGGCCGTCACAAAGCGTCGGCGCAATGTACCGACGGACAGTGGTGATTTTCTGCACAACGTGGGCAGCGGAAGCAGTGTTTCAACGCGTCCGCTGCCCATAGTAAACTCCCAGCGAGGAGGGGGTGGAGTTACGTCCGGGCATGCACAGTTTAAAATGCAGGACACAACGTACGAAAAAACATTCCCTTGAACGTTTTGTTTTGCTACGACGGTCCGCCAAATACAGACGCATCCAGTGCACGATGGATGTGGCGTGTGGCCATACGTCGCGATCCGTCGGCAATACAAGTCTATGGGAAAAAACGCATCCTGAGGGCACATTTGCAGAATGCATTTTTTTCCCAAAATGACGCTTGGTGACTGATCTAAAAAGATGGAAGTGTGAAAGTAGCTTTAGCTCCAACCCCTCGCCTCACAGCAGAAATTACCACTCACGCACGCTCAGCGTTCCCGCCTCCACAGTTTGAATTTCTGTGCATGCATTTTCTGCCTGCTTGGCCATGCCCCCTTTTCTTGAGCACAGGGAACATCCTGTTACTCTAAGCGCTCCCCCTTGTAACTGAGGTGACAGACCCGACGGTTCTGAGCCCTTTATGGATGAGACAAGCCTGGCTTGCTTCTTCTCCTTACACAACCTTTACTGTTTTTCAACTTATATGCTTTTTTTTGGGTTGGCGCCTGTTCCCACTAGCTTGGATGTGCTGGTCTTTTTCTCTATTTGTAGCAAAGCCTTGTTGTACATGTGCACTCCCACTCCCATGTGCCACAGGTGATTTTAAGTAGTTAGCTGGTCCATTCCTGCCCCATAAATTGTAGGCTTTTTTGCCCAAAAGTGACATATCAGGATAGGGACCCAGTTTTTGAAGGACACCTTGACGTGGCAATTGGGGTCACATATATTGGCCAATCTATGCGCTAAGTACCTTCTTTCTTACTTTATTTTTCATAGCAATTTTTACAGATGAATATTTCATATATACATTATATAGCGCTTTTTTTCCTTTTTTCCTATTTTCTATGGCACTAATGCAGTCTTTACAAACAGGCATAAAGGATAAGGCCCAGTGGGTTTTACCCTTGACAACATACATTGATAAAAAATACATTTAACCATTTGGGGTACCAAAGAGTAGATCATCAATTCCACCACTCCTACACACATGTAAAAGACAACCAGATGCAAATAAAATAATGAATTGGATGCAAACAAAAACAAAGTTTTTTATAGTCAGAAGAAGAAACTGCAGCAGCATCGCAAGTGACAGACTCAGTTCTGCTATATTTTAAAACTTGATAGAAATATCTAGTGTTTCTCTTGTTCCATTGTTCTAATATAAAATGTTCTAAAATTTAGCTTTCAAAAGTAGCAAAATTTTAAGCAATTTTACTCCATTCCCATCCTGGTGCATTTTTAGGTGTACCAGCAGTTTGGAGCATTTATTTTTGCTATTTTTTGGCCCAAAATTGCTACTTTGGCAGTTCAAGACAGGAACAAGGTCCTAGTTTGACTTTGTGCCAAATTCATGAATCATAAGCTCCATTTTGATGAATATGGGCCAAAAATGACAGCTAAAATCTCAAAGCAAAAAAGGACAGTGACTTTAATAAAAACAGATGATGAATCAGGGCCTACAACTTGTTTGAATGCAGAAAATATCAGGGGAAAACCTACAGATGACAACTGCTGGAGATTGTAAGCTTGCGAGCAGGGACCTCACTCCTAATGTCACTGTTTAAATTGTCTTAACCTGTATTGAATTTATTGTTTGTACATGTCCCCGCTTAATTGTAAAGTGCTGCGGAATATGTTGGCGCTATATAAATAAAAAATTATTTATAAATTATTATAGTCCATGTGCTGATAGGGGAGAACAAACAAAGCTGTATATAATATTAAGGCAAATTATTAAAAAAGAGTTCACAGGATGAACTAATGAATCACTGGTAAAATATTGCAAAGTAATAACTGTTCACACCATCATTATGCTACATAGTGGTGACCATAGTACTGGTGTCAGAACAGCTCACCCATTTTCATCAACAGATCCTTTGGCAACGTGCTAAGAAGGCATATATCATATTTTAACTGGATCCAAAATAACAAGGTCCACAAGACTAAATAATTTTTACTGGGCATATTACTGGCCCTGGCAAGCAACCATTGCATATTCCTTGCTTCATCTGTTTGTTCGCGGCTTCCAGTCACCTCACCACCTGTCTGTAGTTTCCCGGACTTCACATGTTTGTCTGCACCTTCCAGTAAACCTGCTACCTGTCAGTGACCTCAAGGATGTCACCTCTTCACCTGTTAGTGTGCGATTTCCATTTAGACCTGCTAGTTCTCAGTAACCTCCAGAACTTCACCTGTTTGTCTGTGGCTTCCTGCTTTCTGTCCCTCTGTGGTTTCCAGGATGTCTCCTGTCCGCTTGCGGCTTCCAGGACTTTTTTAAGGCTTTTATTTTGCCTATGCTACATATCTGCCTGCGGCTTCCAGGATGTCTTCTGTTTGCTAGTGGCTTCCAGGATTTTATTAAGACTTTTAGTATACCTTTGCGTGTCCACCTGAGGCTTTCAGAATGCACCTGTCTGCTGCACCAACGCCCGTGTGCCCACCCGGGTCTTGGGCTTAAGGAATCCACCTCACCCAGTGAGCCTGCATTATGTAACATCACTTTTAACATTGAGGTGAGGTGCATACGCTTGACCAATGCTCAACTCATTCCCTATGGGTCTGCGAAGCGCTGTATTCGACGTTCTTTAACGGTCCCATAGGGAATAAATGCAATGGAGGTCAATCATCCTCACCTCCGCTTCATGCTAATGGGCATAAATGTTCCTCGTTCTGGTGATCAATTGATGGTCCTACTGGATAGGTGAGGACTGCTTTTACCTTTATGATGATCTAATCTTTCCTCACTGTCTTTGCCCAAAAGTTCTGCGCCACTCCTCTTGTGTTCGGTGATCTCGTTTGCTTATGTTGAGATTTCAGGCTGGTTGGTATGATGAATCTTCTCGGGCGCACTGCCATGCCCGTGTTCCCACTGCCAGAACACCATGTGTGAACATCATTTGTGATTCCTTTGAGTTTCAGTCAAGAATACAAAACGGCTATCGATGCTGACATGATCCGTCCATGCTTAGGATTATGTGCCACAGCTAATTCTCTCCCTTGCTGGCAGAACAGTAAGATTATCTGCTGGATGCTGGAGCCTGATGGACAGTTACAGCCGAGAACACACATTATGATAAACTGGATATTATTTTGACATGTTGCTTCTCTCTAGAAGCATTATGTTGTCACTCTGAAAAGATATCCTCTATATGGGATTTATTCTTTACCAAAGTAAGTGAATCAAATACATGTTCTTACAAATTTCCAGAATTTGAATTTACCAGAATCCACATTTTTCAATTTGCAAATTTTTTTCCAATATCAAATATGTAAAAAAAAATACATGACACAAATAATAGGCCTATTTCTGATGATACATTCGCTTTAAGCTAATCTGTGATATGTGTACAAAATGTATTTTTGTATGTTCATCTGTTGAGTCATTAATTGATTTTTTTTGTAAATCAGTTCCTAGAAAAGAATAAATAGTTTTGTTCCAAATCTGAAGTATCCATGGAAATGTTCTTCATTAATGACTCATGCATTTTACAAGAAAAAAACACAAGTACGGTATTTAATGGACTGTGTAGTCACTAAATTGAGAATCAAGAGCTTGTCTTTGAGTTCCATATTTCATACCTAAGAAAAGAAGATAAAAATCTAAGCTAACAATCTTTTTGGTAATGTGTGGATTCTCATTCCTGTAAATAAGTATAATGACTGTTTTTTTCACTTGTAGCTAAAGTTACAACATAAAGCTCATAGGCCCCTATGTAAAAAGGTGTGCATGCCCCAGAAGTGCCCTAGATCAGAATGTTATACTGCGGGTGAAATAAGTATTGAACACATCACCAATTTTACAAGCAAATATATTTCTAAATGTGCTGTTGACATGAAATTCTCACCGGATGTCGGTATGAACACATCCAATCCACACAGGTAAAGAAATCATCCATAGATGTCCATAAATTAAGTTATGTGTAATAATGAGAAATGACACAGGGAAAATTGTATTGAACACTCTTACTGAAATTAGTTTAATACTTCATACAGAAGCCTTTGTTGGTGATGAAAAACGCCCCCTGTAGAGAGAAACTAGTCTCATGCCTTGCTGCATTGCTGAGGTGTGATTCTGGTCTATTCTTCCACACAAACACTCTTCACATCCTGAAGATTCTGTTGGCTCCTTCTATGAAATCTGAGCTTTAGTTCCGTCCATACATTCTCTGTTGGATTCAGGTAGGTGATTGGCTGGGCCATACTAGCAGCTTTATTTTCTTTCTCTGAAACCATTTCAGAGTTTCCTTGGCTGTGTGTTTGGGATCATTGTCTTACTGAGATGTCCACCCTCATTTAATCTTCATCATCCTAATAGATGGTAGCAGCTTTTTATCAAGAATGTTTGGCACATTTGTCCATTCATCCTTCCATCAATAACATGAAGTTTTCCAGTGCTGTATACTGAAAAACAGCCCCACACCATGATGTTCCCACCTCCTCCTTCATGATATGATGGGGTGATATGCAGTGCCTTTTGGCCTCCAAACATGGTGTGTATTATGGCATCCAAAGAATTCAATTTTGGTCTCATCTGACCAGACTAAATGCTCTCATTTCTTTGCCTGTGTAGATTGGATGGGTTGTTCTGTGTGATAGTACTGCTACGGACTACTAAATGGGCTGAAATTAGAAGTTATCATGTGGCTAATGCCACATGAAGTCCCTAAAAAACCTGCGGGGCTCAGAAACCATCTGTAGGACCCAAGGAAGTCACAACCTGGGTGTGGTGCAGCAGTCAGAAGCTGTGATTGAGCAGAGACGGGTTGGAGAGCAATGCTCTGGGCTGAGTTAAAAGAGACAACCAAAGAAAACTCTGCAGAGCAATGGAGCATTACAGTATAGACGCTTGTAGGCCAAAGCTGTGTAAGTGAAGGCTGGATAAGGTCACTTATCATGTGAGCATAATAATTGCTCCAAATGGCTGAAAGAAGTTGGATTTGTTTAGCTGATTTATCATTCCCTCAAAACTGAATGATCTGATGTCTTTATTCCTTGAGACTTTTTGACTCATTCCTAATGTATATAAGCACCTTGAAGTAAACACCATTTTCTAATTTAACAATATTGTCTCTGATAATTTCTCTATACATCTTTCTAGAATTCTTTATTTTTTTGTTACATTATGTCAACACTAGAGGAAGATTAGGAGTGTATGGCATACTATTTGTCCATTGGACATAACAATAACACTGCCTACATAAAGCTCCCCCTAGTGGTGCTGACAGGCATGCAGAATCCTTTTTTACCCTGTCAATATGGAAAACTAGATGGTGGCCCGATTCTAACGCATCGGGTATCATAGAATATGTATGTAGTTTATTTATGAAGATTTCAAAATAGAAGAAGCGTGGTTCAAATCCCGCGCCAATTCACGGCCGGACTGAGTCTGTCGCTGATTGTTCGTGGCCGGCCAGGCGAGACCAATCAGTGAAGCCAGGGCGAGCTCCAGGTTTTTGAGGGCCCCAGGCGAAAGAGTCTCACAGCCCACGTAGTATATAACACAGCCCACGTAGTATATAGCACAGCCACGTAGTATATAGCACAGCCACGTAGTATATAGCACAGCTATGTAGTATATAACTCAGCCACATAGTATATAGCACAGCCATGTAGTATATTGCACAGCCACATAGTATATCGCACAGCCCACGCAGTATATAACAGCCTACGTAGTATATAGCACAGCCCACGTAGTATATAGCACAGCCACGCAGTATATAGCACAGCGACGTAGTATATAACACAGCCCACGCAGTATATAGCACAGCAACATAGTATGTAGCACAGCCACGTAGTATATAGCACAGCCACGTAGTATATTGAACAGCCACGTAGTATATTGCACAGCCACATAGTATATTGCACAGCCACGAAGTATATAGCACAGGCCATGCAGTATATAGCACAGCCCACGTAGTATATAGCACAGCCACATAGTATATAGCACAGCCACGTAGTACGTATATTGCACAGCCACATAGTATATAGCACAGCCCACGCAGTATATAACAAAGCCCACGTAGTATATTACACAGCCCACGTAGTATATAACACAGCCCACGTAGTATATAACACAGCCACGTAGTATATAGCACAGCCATGTAGTATATTGCACAGCCACGTAGTATATAGCACAGCCCACATAGTATATAGCACAGCGATGTAGTATATAACACAGCCCACGGGGTGTGTTACACAGCCACATAGTATATAGCACAGCCCACGTAGTATATAGCACAACCCACGTAGTATATAACACAGCCCACGCAGTATACAACACAGCTCACGTAGTATATAGCAATGTGGGCACCATATCCCTGTTAAAAAAGAATTGAAATAAAAAATAGTTATATACTCACCTTCCGGCGGCCCCCGGATCCAGCCCAGGCCTTTAGCGATGCTCCTCGCGACGCTCCGTTCCCAGTAATGCCTTGCGGCAATAACCCGTGATGATGTAGCGGTCTCGCAAGACCGCTACGTCATCTGAGGTCATTGCCGCAATGCATTCTTGGGACCGGAGCATTGCGAGGAGCGGGAAAGGTTGCCGCGGATGCTGGAAGGTGAGAATATAATGATTTTTTTATTATTATTATTTTTAACATTATATGTTTTTACTATTGATGCTGCATAGGCAGCATCAATAGTAAAAAGTTGGTCACACTTACAGGGTTAATGGCAGCATTAACGGACTGCGTTACACTGCGGTGTAACACAGTCCATTTAACGGACTACTAAAACGCTATGTGAGTGCTGAATGGACGGGAGTATGGAGTGGGCACTGACTGGAGGGGAGTAGGGAGGGGCCAATTCATGGCCGGACTGTGCCTGTCGCTGATTGGTCGCACCCAGCCGGCCGCGACCAATCAGCGACACGGGATTTCTGTGACAGACAAACAGACAAACAGACGAAAGTGGACCTTCTCTGCTTGACTTCTGACCTGCCCATCCGTCTTCCGTTTCTGCTTTGGATTGTTCCGTCTGGCTCTGACCTTTGGTGTGTTTTTATCTCATCCTCTTGTTACTGCGCTCCTGACCGGCTTTTTGAGATCTGGCTTGCTTCAGACCTTGCTCCTGCCTTCTCCTCTGACACTGCGTTCCTGGCTGTTGCTTATTTAGCTTGAACGTCTTCTCTACTGCCCCCTAGCAGAGTTTTCCCAGCTCTACAGGTCTTCACTTGAGGTGAGCTCCTGTTACCTCCCTTCCTTGCCCCCTGGTGGTTGTCCCTGTATTGTACGACTGCAAGCACTTGTGCTCAGCAGTAGTCATTATATCGTCATTTTTTTAAACTTTTGAAAAAACCCTAAGCCCAAGCCTAAGCCCAAACCTAGGCCCAACCCTACCCCTCTCAGCCCAACCCTAACACTTTAATGCAATGGGTGGTCATTAAAGGGTAAAGGTCAGGTAGGCCCAGCATTATTTAAAAACCATTTTAGGCTGATGGGAGGAGTACTCAGCCAAATATAGAGATAGGCACCATTTACAATAGCATACTACAAAAAAATAATAAAAGTAACCACCACCTCCGAACAGAATAAAGCAAGTGAGAATAGGTGCAAGCTGCTATGGCTGCATAACATACAAATGGGAGAGGCATGTTTGATAAATTTTAAGTTTAGGATCCCATCACATCTGTTGGTGTAGGTCTACTGTGTTTTATCAAGACCAAAGTCAGTGCAGCCGTCTACCAGGAAATTTTAGAGTACTTCATGCTTCCCTCTGCCGACAAGCTTTTTGGAAATGGAAATTTAATTCTCCAGCACACTGCCAAAAGTACCAATACCTGGTTTAAAAACAACAGTATCACTGTGCTTGAATGGCCAGCAAACTCGTCTGACCTTAACCCCGTAGACAATGTATGTGATATTGTCAAGAGGAAGATGAGAGACACCAGACCCAACAATGCAGACGAGTTGAAGGCTGTTATCGAAGCAACCTGGGCTTCCATAACACCTCAGCAGTGCCACAGGCTGATCGCCTCCATACCATGCTGTACTGATGCAGTAATTGATGTGCATTTACTGAACCAAGTATTGAATGCATTTACTGAACATACATTTCACTAGACCAACATTTTACATTTTAAAATCATTTTTAGAGCTGGTGTTATAAAGTATTCTAATTTAGTGAGATAATGGCTTTTGGTTTTCATTGGCTGTTAGCCATAATCATCAACATTAACAGAAATAAACACTTGAAATAAATATATATACAGTTAAGGCCAAAAATATTTGCAGTGGCACCCTTGAAGTTGTTCCAGAAAATAAAGTATTCTCCCAGATACTTGTTGCAATTACATATGTTTTGCTATACACATGTTTATTTCCTTTGTGTGCATTGGAAAAAACACGAAAAGAGAAAATTGGACATAATTTAACACAAAACCCCCAAAATGGTCTGGACAAAAATGTTGGCACTTTTCCAAAATTGTGTGTAAACAACTTTGTTTCAAGCATGTGATGCTCATTCAAACTCACCTGTGGCAAATAAAGAGTGTGGGTAATATGAAATTCACACCTGAAACCAGATAAAAAAGGGAGAAGTTGACTCAATCTTTGCACTGTGTGTCTGTGTGTGCCACACTAAGCATGGAGAACAGAAAAAGGAGAAGAAAACTGTTGGAGGACTTGAGGACTAAAATTGTTAAAAAATGGCACAGTAGATAATCACCATGAACATGGACGGCAGATAAAAATTGATGATAGGATGCAATGCTGGAAAGTTCAGATGGTGAAACAAGCCAAACTATAGGGTGTATCAAATTCAGATACCCCAGAACAAATCCTCTGATAGAAATATCAAAATAGCCAAGAGAATATCTTACATGCAATATAAAACATAACTTTTAATAGTAATGATATAAAAACAGTTTTATGGATAATAGACAACATAAAGTGCAAGCAGTGCTCAGAATACCAGTGCTCAATAAAAAATGGTTTTATCTCACCAAATCAGTCGTTTTTTCTTTCCAGGAGCTCTATTGCATAAAGGGGGAGGGGAAATTAGTTACTATCCTACCCCGGTCGTGCCCCTGTGTTGCTCCTGCCCTGACAAGGGCAATCCCCAAGTCAGGCTAGATAATTGTCCCCACTATGAAATAGGTAAACTTCCCTACGCGTTTCCTCTCCCATAGGGGAGATTCATCAGGGGAATATATGGGTATAAGTTGTGGGATATGCAGTTTTATTTTTTATTTTATTTATTCAGTTTTTAGAAAATGAGCCCCTCCATCGGGAGGTGGCTCCTATGTGTCCAGTGCACCTGTTTTTGGGTATGGACTTGTGGTAAGGTGAGATGAGGAACGGAAATAATCCCCCTTAAGTAGTTTCCTACTTTTTCTGTTTAATTGCATGGCGTCCTACCTCATTTCCGTCAGGCACATGTTCTATGTGCATGCTGACGCTTTCGTTTGGCGTTACAGACTCCATGCCGCCATTCTCCTTCCTACACATATATACTTCCGGTATCGGAATCACTAGTCTACTGCGCATGCGCCATGTAGCGCAACACACGAGGTTGCCGGACAAACCCTCCAGTTCACAGTCCCTGGTTTGCCCGCTACTGCGCATGCGTCGCTTCGGGAGATGAAAAACAACATCCCACCAGTGGCGTGACTGTTTCCCTGGTAACCGCCCGGCTCTCAAGATTACATGCTACTGCGCAGGCGTAATTCAAATAAGACAGCCAGCTAGTTTACTGACCCCATCATATGCAGCTTACATCAAATTCATACAAATTCACAGTTTCGATATTGGTTGTTACTGCCCGAAGATCATTTCTAGATACATTGTTTGGTTTGTCCAATGCATTGATATTTTTTAAAAAAACCTATTCATGCAAATATGGTGCCTCACGGAATGGCCGGGTTTTGAGGCTAATAAGACACCTACTAGCCAATTGAATAGAATCCATAAACATATATATAAATGTACCTGTAGAGGCATATGTGCTTGTATCATAGATCCACATGGACCTTCTATCCTGGGGGATTAGTGAACCTATAGGGTACATATCTTATTACTGTTGATTTACATTGGACTTGCACTCATATATCACAATAACGCGATAAATGAGCATACAAACCGGTGGTTGCCCAAAAAAAAAAAAAAAAAATATGTAAGGGAACGACATCCTACCTATTCAGAGTATATCTAAAATGGGCTGATATATATCTGCAAAGAAGGGGTCTAGTGTAAACATATGTAGGGGTATAATATCCACACTGTTGCGCTAAGTAGATAGCAGGATTAAATAAACCGACCCGCGAGGCACAAACAGTGCCCATTCGGAATAGTATTTAAGTAATCAATGTAGGCTACCATATTGTTTAATCACGGACAGTTAAATATTACGGGGGGAATATTGTGTACGCTATGGGGGGATAAAGAACCGTCCAAACATAAAAATCCATAAAACAAAAATCTCAGTTTCATGCCCCATAGGTTGGGGCTCAAGATTCAGATACGTAAAATACAGCAGTGGCTAATATTTTATTCTTAGATCATAATAGATCATATACATTCTGTTTTATTGACTCAGTATTCCTAGAGAGCAGGCCACTAAACTCCAACCTATCAGTATATAACAGTACAAGTCTCCAAATCCTGGGATTCATATCAATTCACAGAAAGCAGCTATAACTTAATTGCTCGTTCAGGCCGTGCGGATAACAAGTATTCAAACGAAATATCCACCTCGATTCTCTTTGGAGCAGAATCTTATCAAAGTCCCCACCCCTTCTTGGTGGTTTGACTTTCTCGATACCCATGAACTGGATAGCCTTCAGGTCCCCATTATGCAGTCCATTCACATGTCTAGCCACAGATGTGTCTCTTTTATTACAGATATCGCCTAGATGCTCTCCTATCCTCCTCCTAAGCTCTCTTACAGTTTTACCTACATAGGCCTTGCCACATCTGCAAGTAATACGGTAGATTACACCCTTAGTTTTGCAGTTGATAAAGTCTCTGATCTCAAAAGACTCCCTGATGCCATCAAATCTTTTTCCCACACACATGTGCTCGCAGGCTATACATTCACCACAGCGGTAGCATCCCTTGATTTTGGCAGATAACCGGGTTTCTTTAGCCACAGGCGTGACAAAGTGGCTATGGACCAGACGGTTTCCTATTGTCCGGCTCCTTCTGTAGGTGATGTGTGGTCTTTCACCTACAAAATCTTTTATATCCTCATCCATCTGAAGGATACCCCAGTGTTTTTGAATTACCTGCCTGACCATCTGAGCCCCATTGTCAAAGGTGCAAATAAGTCGAGCTTTCCCATCCGGGTTCTCAGTTCTTCTTCTGGGTACCATCAGTCCCCTCCTATCTTGTTCGTTTGCATGTCTAAATGCCTCTCTGAGTATAGAATCGGGGTACCCTTTCGTAAGGAATCTTCGGCACAAATCATCCGCCTTGCTTTTAAAATCTTTTGCATTTGAACAGTTCCTTTTTAACCTCAAGTACTGACCCTTGGGTATACCCTTTTTCAAGGAATAAGGGTGATGACTCTCCCACTTCAATAAGGAATTAGTAGAGGTGGGTTTGCGAAAGATAGTAGTTTCTAAGGTGTCCCCGTTTTTTGATTTTGTGATTAAAACATCGAGGAAGGCCAGTCTTCTAGGGTCAATCTCATATGTGAACCTTAGGCCCATCTCCTTGTGGTTCAATGAGTCAATGAACTCTTGAAACTCAACCACAGTACCCCGCCACAAAATAAAAACATCATCTATGAACCTGACCCAGAGGTCAACCTTACTTGTCAGGTGCACAGATTTCTCAGAGAATACGATGGTGTCCTCCCACCAGCCCAGGAACAGGTTGGCGTAGCTTGGCGCACAGGGATTGTCCATGGCCGTGCCCCTGAGCTGGTGGAGGACTTTACCATCAAAGGTGAAAAAGTTGCTATGCAAAACAAACTCAAGGAGGGAGATTACAAACTCGTTGTGAGGGACACACTGACGGCCTCTTGTAGCCAGAAAATGTTTGACACCACCAATCCCAAAATTATGTGGGATAGATGAATAAAGTGCCTCAATGTCGATACTAGCTAGGAGTATTTCTGGTTCCACGTTGATATTATCAAGTTTACTAAGGAGGTCGGCTGTGTCCCTGACATATGACGGCAAAGAACTCACAAAGGGTCTGAGTATCTCATCGAGGTATGTACCCACATTGTGGCCTACACTACCAATGCCTGATACGATAGGTCTGCCCTTAAGGGGACAGACCCCCTTATGCAGTTTTGGGAGTGCATAAAAAGTCGCCGCCACTATATGTTTCGGGAGAAGGTAATCATATTCTTCCTGGTTAATTAGTTTATTACTCTTGGCCCCATCAAGGATAGTTTTTAATTCATGCTTTATTCTTTCCACCGGGTTGCTCGAAACTCGGGTATATGTTGTTGGATCATTCAACAAGGAAAGGCACATCTCTCTGTACCCATCTACATTCATAATGACTATATTTCCCCCTTTATCAGAGGGTTTCACCACTATAGATGTGTCCCTTTCCAAACTATGGAGTGCTTCCATCTGTTCCTTGGTTAGATTATATCTGGTGTGTACCCCCTCCCTTTGTTTGATCTCATCAGTTGTTAAGTTAAGGAACACATCTATGGCAGAAATATCGCCCCCAGCTGGCGGCATCTTGGTGCTAGTTTTTTTCAAAGATGTAAATGGGCCCTGACCCGTTAGAGACGACGGAGATTGATCAAGATTCGCCAAGAGTTGTACCTCCTGGAGCATATCAACTGGAATATCCAGGCCAACACATGTCTATCTATTTTGTTGTTTAAAGAACTTGTGCCATCTGAGTTTTCTAACGAATAAATTTATATCCTTGATACAATCAAAGGTGGAGAAATCAGTAGTAGGGATGAATGATAGCCCCTTACTTAATACCGTCATCTCTGGATCACTGATCACTCTGTCAGAAAGATTGACTACCTGTAATTCTAATCCTTGTTGAAGGGAATTCTGCTCCTTAGAGAGTACGTGTTGTCTAAAAAACCTGGCCTGGTGTATGAGTGAAAGTTGCCTCCCCTTGAATGACCTCTGTTTTTGCCCCTCTGTCGACTCCGTATTGGCCTTTGCCTTGTCTCTGTGTCCAAGATGTCGGTTTCTGTTGAGGATAAATTTGTTTCTCTCTCCCCTCTCTCTAAGCGATCTCCCAGGACCTGATAAATTTTATTTTCCTTAAAGTCCTGGAGATCCCTAAGATACTGTTTGTGTTTCCTTTCTTTCAATTTGTATTGAAATTTTTCAATAGAATTCTGTAATTGCGTTTCCTTAATGCTGAAATCACTTTCTCCTTTAAACTTTGTTACAATCTCTATCTGTTCTTTAAGTTTGATATCTAATTTTTCAAAATTGTTTTTTTCCTCCGTAACCAACAAGTTCATAAATCTCAGAGAGCTGCTAGTTGCCTCCTTCTCCCAACAACTTAATAACTGTGGGTTACAACACCGAGGTGCTGGCAGCAGAGTAATACGTAGTCCTCTAGGGACTATATTGTTTTTTATGTATGTTTCTAAGCTCTGGATTTCCCACCAAGAGCTCGTATGCTCTTTATAAAGTTTATTAAGATCTTTAAACGCTGCTGTGTACGTTGGAGTATATTTTTTCTGAGCAAACGTTTTCTCAGAGAAAATCTCCTTGGCCTCGGTGAGCCACAGGTTAGTGTCAGGTCCTGCCACAAGAAACTGGCCATAACAGAAAATTCTTAGCAATACCGAAACAAGCCAAACTATAGGGTGTATCAAATTCAGATACCCCAGAACAAATCCTCTGATAGAAATATCAAAATAGCCAAGAGAATATCTTACATGCAATATAAAACATAACTTTTAATAGTAATGATATAAAAACAGTTTTATGGATAATAGACAACATAAAGTGCAAGCAGTGCTCAGAATACCAGTGCTCAATAAAAGGGTCAGTACTTGAGGTTAAAAAGGAACTGTTCAAATGCAAAAGATTTTAAAAGCAAGGCGGATGATTTGCGCCGAAGATTCCTTACAAAAGGGTACCCCGATTCTATACTCAGAGAGGCATTTAGACATGCAAACGAACAAGATAGGAGGGGACTGATGGTACCCAGAAGAAGAACTGAGAACCCGGATGGGAAAGCTCGACTTATTTGCACCTTTGACAATGGGGCTCAGATGGTCAGGCAGGTAATTCAAAAACACTGGGGTATCCTTCAGATGGATGAGGATATAAAAGATTTTGTAGGTGAAAGACCACACATCACCTACAGAAGGAGCCGGACAATAGGAAACCGTCTGGTCCATAGCCACTTTGTCACGCCTGTGGCTAAAGAAACCCGGTTATCTGCCAAAATCAAGGGATGCTACCGCTGTGGTGAATGTATAGCCTGCGAGCACATGTGTGTGGGAAAAAGATTTGATGGCATCAGGGAGTCTTTTGAGATCAGAGACTTTATCAACTGCAAAACTAAGGGTGTAATCTACCGTATTACTTGCAGATGTGGCAAGGCCTATGTAGGTAAAACTGTAAGAGAGCTTAGGAGGAGGATAGGAGAGCATCTAGGCGATATCCGTAATAAAAGAGACACATCTGTGGCTAGACATGTGAATGGACTGCATAATGGGGACCTGAAGGCTATCCAGTTCATGGGTATCGAGAAAGTCAAACCACCAAGAAGGGGTGGGGACTTTGATAAGATTCTGCTCCAAAGAGAATCGAGGTGGATATTTCGTTTGAATACTTGTTATCCGCACGGCCTGAACGAGCAATTAAGTTATAGCGGCTTTCTGTGAATTGATATGAATCCCAGGATTTGGAGACTTGTACTGTTATATATTGATAGGTTGGAGTTTAGTGGCCTGCTCTCTAGGAATACTGAGTCAATAAAACAGAATGTATATGATCTATTATGATCTAAGAATAAAATATTAGCCACTGCTGTATTTTACGTATCTGAATCTTGAGCCCCAACCTATGGGGCACGAAAATGAGATTTTTGTTTTATGGATTTTTATGTTTGGACGGTTCTTTATCCCCCCATAGCGTACACAATATTCCCCCCGTAATATTTAACTGTCCGTGATTAAACAATATGGTAGCCTACATTGATTACTTAAATACTATTCCGAATGGGCACTGTTTGTGCCTCGCGGGTCGGTTTATTTAATCCTGCTATCTACTTAGCGCAACAGTGTGGATATTATACCCCTACATATGTTTACACTAGACCCCTTCTTTGCAGATATATATCAGCCCATTTTAGATATACTCTGAATAGGTAGGATGTCGTTCCCTTACATATTTTTTTTTTTTTTTTTTGGGCAACCACCGGTTTGTATGCTCATTTATCGCGTTATTGTGATATATGAGTGCAAGTCCAATGTAAATCAACAGTAATAAGATATGTACCCTATAGGTTCACTAATCCCCCAGGATAGAAGGTCCATGTGGATCTATGATACAAGCACATATGCCTCTACAGGTACATTTATATATATGTTTATGGATTCTATTCAATTGGCTAGTAGGTGTCTTATTAGCCTCAAAACCCGGCCATTCCGTGAGGCACCATATTTGCATGAATAGGTTTTTTTTAAAAATATCAATGCATTGGACAAACCAAACAACGTATCTAGAAATGATCTTCGGGCAGTAACAACCAATATCGAAACTGTGAATTTGTATGAATTTGATGTAAGCTGCATATGATGGGGTCAGTAAACTAGCTGGCTGTCTTATTTGAATTACGCCTGCGCAGTAGCATGTAATCTTGAGAGCCGGGCGGTTACCAGGGAAACAGTCACGCCACTGGTGGGATGTTGTTTTTCATCTCCCGAAGCGACGCATGCGCAGTAGCGGGCAAACCAGGGACTGTGAACTGGAGGGTTTGTCCGGCAACCTCGTGTGTTGCGCTACATGGCGCATGCGCAGTAGACTAGTGATTCCGATACCGGAAGTATATATGTGTAGGAAGGAGAATGGCGGCATGGAGTCTGTAACGCCAAACGAAAGCGTCAGCATGCACATAGAACATGTGCCTGACGGAAATGAGGTAGGACGCCATGCAATTAAACAGAAAAAGTAGGAAACTACTTAAGGGGGATTATTTCCGTTCCTCATCTCACCTTACCACAAGTCCATACCCAAAAACAGGTGCACTGGACACATAGGAGCCACCTCCCGATGGAGGGGCTCATTTTCTAAAAACTGCATATCCCACAACTTATACCCATACATTCCCTGATGAATCTCCCCTATGGGAGAGGAAACTCGTAGGGAAGTTTACCTATTTCATAGTGGGGACAATTATTTAGCCTGACTTGGGGACTGCCCTTGTCAGGGCAGGAGCAACACAGGGGCACGACCGGGGTAGGATAGTAACTAATTTCCCCTCCCCCTTTATGCAATAGAGCTCCTGGAAAGAAAAAACGACTGATTTAGTGAGATAAAACCATTTTTTATTGAGCACTGGTATTCTGAGCACTGCTTGCACTTTATGTTGTCTATTATCCATAAAACTGTTTTTATATCATTACTATTAAAAGTTATGTTTTATATTGCATGTAAGATATTCTCTTGGCTATTTTGAAAGTTCAGATGGTGGATAAGCCTCGCCAATCAAGTTCCAAAGAAATTCAAGCTGTCCTGTAGGCCCAGGGTGCATCAGTGTCAGCTCGAACTAACCGTCATTTGAATTCAATGAAACGCTATGGCAGAAGACGAAAGAGGACCCCACTTCTGACACAGAGACATAAAAAAGCTAAAGACTAGACTGCAGTTTGCAAAAATGTACGTACATGAATAAGACAAAATCCTTCTGGGAGAGCATCTTGTGGATAGATGAGACCAAGATAGAGCTTTTTGGTAAAGCACATCATTCTACTGTTTATCTAAAATGGAATAAGGGAATGAGGTCTACAAAGAAAATAACACAGTACCTACAATCAAATATGGTGGAGGTTCAAAAATGTTTTGGGGTTGTTTTGCTGCCTCTGGCACTGGAGGACTTGACTGACATATATATATAACACATGTTTTTTTATACACACGTTTATTTCCATCACATTCACTATTTTTCACCACTTAAATGAAAAAGAACCTATTTTTGGTATTTGCGCACTTGTACTGACCTAGAGAATAATATTTGCCAGGTCAGTTTTAGCTTTTAGAGAATATGCTAAATTTAAAAAAAAAACAAAAAAAACAATTGTCGAATTGCACTTTTGTTGCAATTTCACTGCACTTGGATTTTTTTCCTGTTTTCCAGTACGCTATATGGTAAAAATCAATGGTGTCATTCAAAAGTAAATCTCGTCCCACAAAAAAACAAGCCCTCATAAGGTTATATTGACAGAAAAATAAAATGCTATGGCTCTGGGAAGGTTGAAGGTTTGGGTAATTGGCTGCAATTCTTCCATGAAGAACACTTCTAGCTAAACTTTTCAAACTGTAGATGGGTGTAGCTGGGGTCCACTGGTTGCTGCCAGTTCTGAAATGATGATTTTGAAGGGAAGTAAGCAAGATGTGTATTTCATCTGCTATTCTAAGTTTCCTTGGCCAACTACTGAGTCATCAACATTGTCCATTTCTTAGTGTTTCTTCAAAATTACTTTACCAGCACATCTTGAAACCTCTGTTTGGTTTGAAGACTTTGCCCAGAAGAGACCTTGCTGATGCAGTATAACTGCCTTGCATCTTGTTGCTTTGCTCAGTCTTGCCATGGTGTATGACCTATGACATGAAATGACAAAAAAAGGATACAGTACCAATCTGTAAGGGCCAAGATATATGCAAACACTTAATATTTAAGATCTAAACTGCAGTTTTGCTAAATAGAATGTATTTATTGAAATGAAGGTTCATAGCACATAAATTGGCCAATTCATGTATGCCTAACAACCATGGCAAGGTGACCTTTCTCTGATGGGTACCTAACATAATACTTATCAAACATGCCTCTCCCAGGCTATAAGCCTACAATTTGAATGGGCTGGTAGGAACAAACACTAATTAAAAATACCCTTGGGCTGATGGGAGAAGTGCAGAGTCAGAAAAGGAGGCAGTCACAACCTCCAATAGTAAACTGGAAAAAACTTAACAGCGAACAGATGCAAGCTGTATAGTGTATTCAGTGTCTGCATATATCTTGGCCCTTACAGAGTGCTGCTGTGCTCTTTCTTGTATGTTGTGCAGTCATTGCACCTGCCCATTTAAATTGTAGACTTAAAGCCCGGGAGAGGCATGTCTGATAAGTATCAGGTTAGGTACCCATCAGAGGAAGGTCACCTTGCCATGGTTGATGGGCATACATTAATTAGGCAATTTATGGGCTAAGAGCCTTCATTTTTGTAAGTACATTCGATTTAGCAACAATGCTGCTATGACATGAAACTGTCCTCCACAACCTCAATTTTGTAGCAGAGTTTTGGTGTTCCTCACCCAGTTGTAAGTCCCCTTCTCAGCTGTTTCTGTTTCAGTGAATGATTATGTTTCAACTTACATATGAAAATGATGATCATAATTACGTTTGGTATAATTGGTTGCACATACAACTGACTATAATCCTACAAAATCCCTGACAATGTGCAAGTATAACTAGAAGAATTGATGCTAATTTAAAGGCAAAGATATTGATTTGATTTAAAAATCAGTAACTTTCATTCAATTTGCATTTTGTTAATTAGTAAAAGTAAAATATTAACACTTCTATTTTTTTTAAAATATTCTTACAAAGATTTCCTTTGATACTTATTCCAAATATTGTCTGTAGAAAATGAAAAAAAAAGTTTTATTTCTGATATGTATAGTAATATTTTTCCTTAAAGTGTGTAAGATGAAGAGTCTGTGTCTGCCCATTGTCGTAGACACTGGTGCCCTGGTCTGACATCGCCCGCTGGTAAGGTTCAGTGCTGCGAGTGCTGCACTCTCAGGGGCATTCTCTGTTTTTATTGTGAACGCTGTGCAATCGCCACTTTTGAGAAGGTTTTGAAAAGCCACATTAACACCCCCGATTAATTAGCATGATCAGTGAGAGCAGAAAATGAAGGAGAATAGTCTGAAGTCATGTTTATATGATTAAATGCTTACCCCCTCCCTCCCGCCAGAGTCTGGCCCAATCTCTGGCCCTTTGTTATTCTTATTGCATGGATAAAGAGTGCAGTGACCATGGTAAATCCCAATGTTCATGGCGTGGGAGCTGATCGCTATTTCTTTGGCATAATGATGTGCCGTATCCCATATACTGATTAAATATGTCACCGAGAGCCCATTAGCTGAGAATTAAAGTGACATTACAACCTGCTAAAGAAAAGGTGGATACAAAATGTATTAAAATGGTGATTCTGGCACAGGATAGGATGGAGAGGATGGCCTGAATCTGGGGTTAGTCTTTTATGTCAAAATTAGTTACAACTGGGAGACATAATTAGGACATATATACAACGTGATAGCCCAGCTTTTATTGGGTATAATTTACTAACCCGCTCCAATATTTAGACAGAGCAAATTTAGACGAGAAAGTCTGAAAATGCACAAAATGCATCACAGAGGCTTGTGCTGGATGATAAACTTAGCACATCTGTAGACATGTTTTTGGTTGCCACACTTTGTGCCACTTTTTGTTCCTAAGCTTCAACGCAAATCGGCGCATATACGATACGATACACTTTATTGATCCCGAAGGAAATTATGGTATTACAGCAGCATTACAAACAGCATTTTAAACATTACAACATTACAAATAGCATTACATAAAGTCATTACTAGACACAGATCTTACACATGACTAACCACATTACGTTACAAACTAATGTGGGTAAATGTACTTACTTAAATCTCTGATCATTGCCATTAGTGCACAGCCATAGGTCATTGTCGTCTTTCACCCTTAGGAAATTATTATACATCCCCATAGCAGTAGGTACAAACGATTTCCTGAATTTCTCCTTCTTGCACCTTAGTAGGATTAGACGACTGTTGAATGTGCTCTTCTGCTTCAAGAACAGCTCGTATAGTGGGTGTGTATTATTGATCATTATAGCCCTACACTTCATCTGAATCCCATCTTCCACTACGTCCTCAAAAGAGTCAAGATGGAGGCCAACTGCCGCGCTTGCCTTCTTGATAAGTTTGTTGAGCTTATTAGCGTCAGCTACTTGCACTACTGCCCCAGCATATGATAGCAAAAAAGATGGCGCTTGCCACAATGGACTGGTAGAACATTTCCAGCTTTTTACTGCACACATTGAACGACCTGAGCTTCCGTAGAAAGTACAGTCTGCTCATTCCCTTCTTGTAAACCTTCTCTGTATGATACCTCCAATCAAGGTTGCCGTCAAGGTGAACCCCCAAATATTTGTAGCTCTCAGCCATCTCCACCTCCTGGCCAGCAATAGCAATCGGTAAGTAGTCATCCTTTTTCCTTCTATAACTCACCACCATCTCCTTGGTTTTCTTCACATTCAGTTCTAGACAGTTAGTCTGGCACCAATCCACAAAGTAAAATATTGTGCGTTTTAACTTACATTCCTTTCTGATTTGCCCCTGCACCTTGTTAAATGAGGCTCAAAAAGTGTCTGAAAGACGGAATTAATGCGTCTGAAATGATGCAACATTATGCGGGAAATACGACCACCGATGAATAAACATTTACCGAATGGTGGTCATTAGAAATGACCATTTACAAAGACAGATCCATACTAGATCACTCAGAGGTAATAGGCCGCCATGGTTCTCCTGTTTACACAGGATGATGTTCCACTAAGATCTGCTGCACAAAAGATCATTTCACCCAATAAACAAGCATTTTGCTTGTTCACCTGGTTATCAGCAGACTGTTTATAAGGCAAAATAATCACGAAGGGAACATATTTAACAATGCTCATTCTGGAATACCTTGCAGTGTAAATGGGGCATATGATTAGTGTAGGGCGGTGATTTTCCAACCTGTGGCTCTCCAGCTGTTGCAAAACAACAAATGTATCTTCCGACAAACGGTCATTTATTTGTCACGTTTAATTGCCCAAATCTTGAATGATAATAATAATAAAATTAATAATAATAATAATAATAATAATACAGGACATTGCAAATATCTTTCAAATGTGCACACAATGAAGCAAGCGTCTGGCCTCTTATGGGCAAGACGATGTCCATGTCTCATAATATCAAAGCCCAGAGAGCTGAAGGTCTATCTGACAATATTTTTCTGTACTTAGGATGCATTAATAATGGCTGACCCACTGTTTAGACAGGACGATGTGCTGACGCTAACAATGATTTTAAAGCAAGCTTAAATATGTTTTTAAACAGGCGTTTTGTTTATTTGTCATGTGATTAGTAACTTGTTTATTAAGTACCATTATCAGAAAATGAGCGCCCCTAGGCCAGTGTAGCTATCACATTTCGATGAGTAGTGGCACCCAAAATCCGATTTTGTCAGTTGCTTATTTAGATCTTGACATTTGCTTTATAGAAAGGTGGAATGTTTGGTCCTGCCAACGGTTCTGAACTTTAGGTATCTTCTGAAAAGGAAATTAAAGACAGTCACTTTAAGGGCTGGTGCAGATGACCGTAGTTTCAACTCGGATCGCAGCCTGCATGATTTGCCTCCGATGGCACTCACCAATTCATTTCTATGGATCCAGTGAAAACATTGGATTCCATTCGGATGACATCCAATCTAATAAACTGAATGGAGGAGATGGAGGATTTTTTTTTTTAATCCTCCATAACCGAGAAAATCGGATCAGACAGTGATCGAACGCTGATCAGACTCTGACTAGAGTCTGATCAGCATTCGATTAGCATAATTAGACCAATTTTCATAGATGGAGAACATACAGTCTTCTGCACCTGCCCTAAAGGGAATTAATTATGCTCCATCCAAAGCAAAATCACCACCCTACAGTGCACGTTTACTTGTAGCATCATGACAAAACAGTTGTCCTTAAAATGTCAATGACCAAATTGACCAACAGGCACAGCACAACTGTTTGTATCCTTAATCCCTTCCCGACATTTGCAGTGTATGTTTGTCATGGTTGGGAAGTACTTTTCTGACCGGTGAAGTATATATACGTCATGATGATCTCCATCGTACAGGAGGCTGTGAACGGGTGATCACTCCCGGGTGTTCATCTGATATGACAGCTGACAACCGACACTCACAGCTAGGAGTGGTACCGGCACTGCTCCTGGCAGTTTAACCCTCTAAATGCTGAGATCGATATCATTCACAGCATTTGCAAGGCTGTGACGTCATTGTGAGGGAATTATCGTTGTTATGGTGACCTGGATTTGGCATCCGGGTCACCAGAGCTAGCATCCTAGCATGGGGTAGCTCAGACCATGATGTGTCAAGCTTGTGTGTCAGTGCAGCACTGACAGTTTATAAAGCATTGTGCTTTTCTATGCTTTAGAAGCGATCAGAAGCAATCAGGGTTAAAAACTGAAAATCCCATAGAGCAACTAAGCATAAAAGTATAAAAAAATAGTAAAATTATGTAACAAAAAGATAATCACAAAATAATAATAATACAAATATACTGTACATAGAAATTAATAGTTTTGAGAAAAAAAACAAAAAAGTAAATATTTGGTGTCGCCATGTTCAGAATAACCTGACCTATAACACTGTCCCACCAGTTAATCCCTTCAGTGAACATTGTAAAAAAAAAACAAGGCAAAAAAAATTATTTATTATCAAGCCACCGAACAAAAAGTGAAATAAAACACAACAAACTAGACAAATGTAAATTAAAATGGTATAGCTGAAAAGGCATCTTGTCCCGCAAAAAACAAGCCGACATACAGCTCCATCAGCGGAAAAATAAAAATGTTATAGCTTTCAGAATAAAGCAATGCAAAAATAATTATTTTGCATTACTTTTCTATAAAATAGTTTATATTGTGTAGAAGCACAAAAACCTAAAATAATATTATAAATGTGGTATCGCTGTAATCGTAGTGACCAGAAGAATAAAGCTGTCTTATCAATTTTACCAAAAGCGCAATGGCACAAAAAAAACAATTCCTGAATTGGTGGTCTTTGTGCATTCTGCCTCCCAAAAATCGGAATTGAAAGTGATCAAAAAATATTATGTGACCAAAAATGGTACCAATAAAAACATCAACTTGTCTTGTAAAAAACAAGCCCTCACATGACTCTGTGGGCTGAAATATAGAAAAATTATAGCTATCAAAGTCGCACCGACCCAAAGAATAAAGTTGTCTAATCACTTATACCACACGAGGAAAGGTGTAAAAAATAAATAGAACCAATTCTTGACCTATTATTGAATTTTTCATTCTGTCTCCCAAAGATCGCAGTAAGGCTCAGCCTCAAATTTATCCTGCACTCTGCTCTGAGCACTTACACTGGAGGTTCCATGTAAATATCTGAAATACATGATTCAAACAGAACCCCCTGGAGGAAGATTCCCTATAAAGAGGCAGATGGAGGCACTGTGGACGCTGTCTGGCCTATGATCCCGCGGTGTCCGTCTTTTTAGGCTTGTATAAAAGCGTGGTCGACCACTGTTTTGTGCACTTCTGAAAAGAAGGACAACACTAAACAAGGCCAGACTGAGTCTAGTATAACTCTGCTGCCTCATTATAGTGAATGGATGGGGGTTTCATCTGAATCACGTCACTCGGAGATTTAGATGGAAATCCTGATGTAAGTGCTCAGCATAGAGCACAGAATAAATGTGATCCAAAATGTTATGTAAAATGTTCACAATAAAAGCTTCAACTAAATTCACACAAAAAAGGCAGCAAATTTTGTGCTCCCAAATGCAAAAGCCTCCCTCCCTTCTGAGCCCCAGTGTGCCTAAACCCCATTTAGTGTCCACATGTTTGGCATTTCTGTAGCGATGAGAGCCCATCACATTTACGGGTGCGTGTCTGCAGAATCATGAGCTGGGCATTACCACGTACTGGGCACTACAACGTACTGGTGACTACAACGTACTGGGCACTTCAATGGCAAATACAATTTTTACAGCTGCTTGTTTTTGGAAAGTACTCATGGAGTCAAAATCGTCACAACACCTGTAGATAAATTCCCAAAGGGGTATAATTTACAAAATGGGGACACTTGAGAGGATTCTGCTCTTCTAGCACTTAAGGGCTCTGTATAGGGAGTCTGCAGACTATTCTAGGAAAATCTGTGCTCCAGGAGGGAAATAATGCTCCATCCCTCCCAAGACTCGTTATATGGCTAAGCAGTACTGTAGAGCCACATATCGGGTATTTCTACATTCAGCAGAAATTGTGGGACAAGTTTTGGTGCCATTTTTACTCCTTTTCTAGTGTCAAAATGTAAAATCTGGGGCTAAAACAAAATCTTGGTGGTGACAATGTAATTATTTTTTTCACTGCACAATGGTATAAAATTCTGTGACACACCTGTGGTGTCAATATAATCACAGCACCCATAGAGAAGTTTATTGAGAGGTGTAGTTTGTAAAACAGAGTTACTTATAGGGGGTTCTGGTCTTTTGGCACCTCAGGGGTTTTGCCAATGTACCATGGTACCTTCAAACCAGTCCAGCAAAATCTGAACTCCAATATGGCACTCCTTCCCTTCTGGGCTTTGCACTTTTCCTCAAAAGTAGTTTTCGACCACGTATGGGGTATCGGTGTAATGAAGAGAAATTGCACAACACCTTTTGGGGTCTATTTTCTCCTGCTATCCTTGTGAAAATGAAAAAAATGTGGGGCTAAAACAAACTTTTTGTTGGAAAAATGATTTTTTTCTCATTTTTACAGATAAAAGTAAAATTCTGTGAAGCACCTGTTTGTTCAAGGTGCTCACCACACATCTAGATAAATTCCTTGAGGAGTCTAGTTTCTAGTTTTTTCACTGCTTAGGCACATCAGGAGCTTTCCAAACGCAGCATGACACAGGCAGACCATTCCTTCAAAGTCCATGTTCTAAATTGTCACTTCTTCCTTTCTAAGCACTGTCGTGCACCCAAACAGTAGTGCTTCTGCAGCGCCCCAGAGTTCTGGTCGTTGCAGTACTGTGGCTCTGCCACTAAGGGGAGCCATGGTACGTTCGATGGCACCGAAGGAGTTCCTCCAATCAGGTATCACAGACACCAATATATTTCACAGCTGGGCCTCCGGGGGGAGCTAAGGGTGCTATTCATTAGGCCACTCCCCACCATAGTGGGTAAACTGGGGGTCAGGCAGGAAGTTAGAGGAGAACGCTGACGGGATTGAACGGAGCAACACCCTGTGGCAGGGGGTGTTGTGAAGGGAGAGACTGTAGGGTCTCTGCCAGGGGTGGGATCCTGGCAGAGGCTTGGCATTGAAAGAACGTAACGGGTCCGCGCAGGCTCCTGGAAGCGGCGGGACTCAGGAAAGGACTAGAAGCGAGATAGATTGTGCTGAGTGAGAAACGAGATCAAGCAGAAGGAGAATACCAGCAGGGGTTTTGTTGAAAGAGGCAGCACCCTGCTGAGGCGCAATACCGGTGGCCGGAACGCCGAGGGAGTGGATTAGAATACAGCTTCAAGCCATACTCCAAACAGCGGCAGGACAGTCGGTCTCAGGCGGGCTGTCTACCACATATCACCTATGAAGTCTTGGGGGGCAATTGCGGGAGAGGGGCGACTCTAGTGTCCCGGAAGAACTCCAGGCCTACCTGACAAACGGGTGCCATTCCAACCTGAATACAGGGAAGGGGTGGATTACAGAGGAACATCAAATCGAGTTGTGAGGGAACTTAAGAAACAGACACAACCGTTGTGGGGTTACTTTCCGTGAGCACAGCAGGGAAGGACTACAACACATAGCGCTAGAAGGAAGGCACAGATTTCCACCTGAGAGGAGAACTCTGGAGGTGCCATTGGACCGGCTGGACTTGCGTAGCCTGGTGAACCGTGTTCTGGACTGAGGACTCAGAGATCTCCAGTAAAGAGGTAAAGAGACTGCAACCTGGTGTCCTCGTTATTTACCGCGACTTACACCCCACAACCGTACTATTACTACCACCTATTACACCGGACGTCCCCCACTGACGGACAGGGCCACGGACCGGGTCTAGCCACCGTGACAACCCCGAGACTGAGAACTAGAGGCCCGGCTCCGGGTACCCCTCGGCCCTGCGGCGGTGTGGGGGGGCGCTCCAACTTGGCGTCACGAACAGGATCTACTTAAGCCTGAAGAATCAGGTCATGTGTGCCTAGAGACTGTGATTTGTTGTGCTTAGACTGTACTTTATTGCAAGACTGTGCTGCGCCACTAGCCGCCAAAAGTTCCCGCCAAAAGGCGCCGCCATTGCTACACCCAAGGGGAAGGAGGGCGTGTTATGGGCGGAGACCCCCAGTGTGGCGCGAGAAATGGCTACCGCCCCCTGCACTTCTGGCTGCAGAGGAATGACCTGCCCCAAAGCAGAAGAGAAACACCCCTTGATATGCAACGGCGGGAAGCGGGTGACGGAGAAGCCCGACCTCGGAGAAATGGCGGAGTTAGGTGCATGCACTGCCACCGACTATCAGGCAGCGATGATGAACGGCGAGTGCCTGAGCGAGGAAGAAGCAGTTCCGGCCTGCCCTTCTTCACCGGAGATGGACCGGAAGCCTGCGGACCCGACAGCGGAGTTACGTCCACCAATCCCGACCTTGGAGTTAGAGGAGGAGGAACCACAGCCAGCGGAGCCGAATCTGAGCATCCCATTGGAGGAGCCCCGGTCCGGGCTGCAGCAGACTCCAGCGTCCTCGTTAACGGACCGGAGCGACACCGATGGAACCATATTAGGCGCAGGTATGGCCGACGTCCCTGCTCCCCTCCGCGAGCCCGCTTCCATGACCCACCTCTATCGCAGTAGGGAGCGACTTATCTCGGCAGGGCTAATGGTGCTATCCCCCGATGACCTGGGGAGGATGGTGCCACCGCTGTCGACTGGAGTGGGGGAGCCTGTGGATGTGAGATTAGATGGAGTAGTTCTTCGGTGGGACACCCCCTGGTTTAGAGCAGATGGATCCCGAGAGAACGGGTCCACTCTTGCGGTGCTTACATGGGAACAATATAGACAGTGCTTGATTCTGCAGTGGAAAGGACGGAAAGGAGCGGAGTCGATGGGCCCATCGAAAGTACAACAACCCCCCCCGGCATGGGATGACAGAGACGTGACAAGGCGGGGCACTGTGTTGGCCTACCATGCAAGAAGAGGTTGGGGCCTCATACACGAGCCAGGATTGGATACTGACGTTTTTGTTGCGCACTGTAACGTGAGGGCTCCCTGCTGTGGCCGAAGTGGAGAAACATTGCAAAAGGGGGATTCAGTGACCTACAGCCGCCACCAGAACCCGCTCGGGTGGTATGCACGGAATGTTCGGCGGTGTATGTCTGGAGCCGCGACTCTTACCGCCTCGGACCTGGTCCCAGGAGCACCCGATCTTGTCACCATTGCAACGGTGCGCCTGGTTGCGGCCACCGAGTTGGCCAGTCGAGTTCATCTTCATGTTCGAACCGCGGACGCTGGCACCACGGTGGCTGGGGGACAGGAGCCCGAGCCGCCAGAAGAAGAATAAACCTCGATACCATGAAAATGTAAATAGTTACTGTTTGTCTTTTATTCCTTTAAGTTGCTGCTAAACCCGTCCAGGGTTAATGGATCCCTTTGTTGACCCGGGATCCCTGTGTTTGTTCTGAGTTTTCCTAAAATTTTGCACAAGTTTAAAGAACTGCAGAAATCATGGACTGTGCATGATTCGAACTTCCTTTGTAAATAGTTTGCACCTTCTTAAAGGTGCTTCCTACTGGTTTTGGCCAAAGACACTTTGCGAAGATATTTGCCCTATTGGTTTGAGTCAAAGACACTTTGCGAAGATACCGTTCCTACTGATTCTAATTAAAGACACTTTGCGAAGATACCATACCGGAACCTTTGCATGGACTGGTAGGCTGAGAAAACGAGCTACCTCAGAAAGACTTGGTCCCCTCTTAAAGGGGATGTGAGAAACTGAACTTGAGAGAGATACTGTTGCAGAACAGTAATGCCATAATGATGCCTTGAAAAGAAATGTAACTGTTTTACATGCTAAGTTATATGTGTTGAATTTGTTGAAATGTGAAATCTAAATAATGTTTTGCAGAAAGACAAGATGCAGAGAGCCCGTAGGGGTAGAGATAGAGATCTGCATAGCTGAAAGTAAGGAAGTAATGATGAAGGTGAGGATAGAAGGTCAACCCTGCGTCCCCATAGAAAGTTACTTTGTTACTAAGGACAGAAAGCGAACCCGTAGGGGTTAGAGAGTGAGTCCTTAAAGGAGCCGAGTAGAGCGGGCTCAGAGTTCTTTAAACGAAAGGAATGTTATGTCTATACTATGTATAGTAGCGAAAGGCAGTAGGCCCTGGCTGAACGGGGCGGTCCTGTAAAAGAAAGGAGAGGCAGTAGGTCTGGTGCCATAGGGACAGGCGGTCCTGCAGGTTCAAAGTAGGAGAATGTGAAGTTACCTTACCCTGTAATGTGATTATAGGAAGGCCTTTGGTAAACTAAGAGTGTATGTTTCTTAAAGGCAATGTTAATTTATTGTTCCAGAATTTGCACTAAGTAGAATACCCGGTTGGGTAACAGGAGTTATGCATAGCCTGTAATTTATAATGTTGACCATGTTTGTAACGTTAAAAGTGTCCTCACCTCCCATAAAGGGAAGCCTGTTCAAGTATACTTATCGTTTTGCACTCAACAAAATTGTATGTCTTTTTGCTAATCTGTATTGTTGTTTTTTCTTCCCAGTCCCGGAGTACTGTGTTTAACCAGGGGGGAGTGCAGCGCCCCAGAGTTCTGGTCGTTGCAGTACTGTGGCTCTGCCACTAAGGGGAGCCATGGTACGTTCGATGGCACCGAAGGAGTTCCTCCAATCAGGTATCACAGACACCAATATATTTCACAGCTGGGCCTCCGGGGGGAGCTAAGGGTGCTATTCATTAGGCCACTCCCCACCATAGTGGGTAAACTGGGGGTCAGGCAGGAAGTTAGAGGAGAACGCTGACGGGATTGAACGGAGCAACACCCTGTGGCAGGGGGTGTTGTGAAGGGAGAGACTGTAGGGTCTCTGCCAGGGGTGGGGTCCTGGCAGAGGCTTGGCATTGAAAGAACGTAACGGGTCCGCGCAGGCTCCTGGAAGCGGCGGGACTCAGGAAAGGACTAGAAGCGAGATAGATTGTGCTGAGTGAGAAACGAGATCAAGCAGAAGGAGAATACCAGCAGGGGTTTTGTTGAAAGAGGCAGCACCCTGCTGAGGCGCAATACCGGTGGCCGGAACGCCGAGGGAGTGGATTAGAATACAGCTTCAAGCCATACTCCAAACAGCGGCAGGACAGTCGGTCTCAGGCGGGCTGTCTACCACATATCACCTATGAAGTCTTGGGGGGCAATTGCGGGAGAGGGGCGACTCTAGGGTCCCGGAAGAACTCCAGGCCTACCTGACAAACGGGTGCCATTCCAACCTGAATACAGGGAAGGGGTGGATTACAGAGGAACATCAAATCGAGTTGTGAGGGAACTTAAGAAACAGACACAACCGTTGTGGGGTTACTTTCCGTGAGCACAGCAGGGAAGGACTACAACACATAGCGCTAGAAGGAAGGCACAGATTTCCACCTGAGAGGAGAACTCTGGAGGTGCCATTGGACCGGCTGGACTTGCGTAGCCTGGTGAACCGTGTTCTGGACTGAGGACTCAGAGATCTCCAGTAAAGAGGTAAAGAGACTGCAACCTGGTGTCCTCGTTATTTACCGCGACTTACACCCCACAACCGTACTATTACTACCACCTATTACACCGGACGTCCCCCACTGACGGACAGGGCCACGGACCGGGTCTAGCCACCGTGACAACCCCGAGACTGAGAACTAGAGGCCCGGCTCCGGGTACCCCTCGGCCCTGCGGCGGTGTGGGGGGGCGCTCCACTTCCCCACAATTGGTGTATCTGTGTACTCAGGAGAAATTGCACAACAAATATTTTAGCCTATTTTCTCCTTTTCTTACTTAGCGCGTGCACGCTGGCGCAGTTAACAAGACATCAAGTGATGTCAGTTGTCGGGTAGTGCGAACTGCGCATGCCCAAGGCAGAATATGACTGCGCAGGTGCCTGGACAACTGAATAATGCCGAGGAGGCGGCGCCCTTCTCGCAAAATGATGGCTGTGTTGTGTCTGGATGAGGGGGGAAAGACCTGCCTCCCTGGCGATTTCACAGGTATGAGAGACCAAATTCAAAAGCGATTATTTCTGCAGTGCAATGAACAATAACTAAAAGAGCCACCTTGTCAGAATACAGCATTAGTGCTGCACAAGATGGCTCTTTTAGTTACAAACGCCTGGGGGGGGGGGGGGAGACAGGTTCCCTTTAATTCCTGTGAAGCAAAGCACCTGAAGAGTTAATTACCATAGCTTCTTGATTGTGGTTTTGAGCACCATGAGGGTTGCAGTTCCTAGAACGTGTCACTTTTGGGTATTTTCTGTCATATAGCCCATCAAAGTCACCTCAAATGTGAGGTGGCCCCTAAAAAAATGGTTTTGTAAGTTTTGTTGTTGGAAATCGCTGGTCAACTGTTAACCCTTCTAACGCCCTGCAAAAAAAATTAAGGTTCAAAAATTGTGCTATTGTAAAGTAGTCATGTGGGGAATTTTATTTACTAACTATTTTGTGTGATACACATTGGGGGAAATAAGTATTTGATCCCTTACTGATTTTGTAAATTTGCCCACTGACAAAGACATGAACAGTCTATAATTTTAAGGGTAGGTTAATTTTAACATTGAGAGATAGAATATCAAAAATAAAATTCAGAAAATCACATTGTATAAATTATATAAATTTATTTGCTTTTTTTCAGTGAGAAATCAGTATTTTATCCCCTACCAACCAATAAGAGATCTAGCTCCTACAGACCATTTAGTCACCTTCATAAAAGACTCCTGTCCACAGACTCAATTAATCGAACTGACTCTAAACTCTACAACGTGGGCAAGACCAAAGAGCATTCTAAGTATGTCAGGGACAAGATCATAGACCTGCACAAAGCTGGCATGGGATACAAAACCATAAGTAAGACACTGGGTGAGAAGGAGACAACTGTTGGTGCAACAGTAAGAAAATGTAAGAAATACAAAATGACTGTCAATCGACAATCTCACCTCGTTGAGTATCCTTGATCATGAATGAGATCAGCCTAAAACTACACGTGGGGAACTTGTTAATGATCTCAAGGCAGCTGGGACCACAGTCACCAAGAAAACCATTGGTAACACACTATGCCGTAATGGTTTAAAATCCTGCAGTGCCCACAAGGTCCCCCTGCTCAAGAAGGCACATGTGCAGGCCCATCTGAAGTTTTCCAATGAACACCTGTATGATTCTTTGAGTGATTGGGAGAAGGTGCTGTGGTCAGATGAGACAAAAATTGAGCTCTTTGGAATTAACTCAACTCGCCGTGTTTGGAGGAAGAGAAATGCTGCCTATGACCCAAAGAACACTGTCCCCACTATCAAGCATGGAGGTGGAAATATTATGCTTTGGGGGGGTTTCTCTGCTAAGGGCACAGGACTACTTCACCGTAAATGTCATGGTTTGGACTGGGTTCATGCCCTGCCCTCTCAGGGTTAATTGTATCTGGCCTCCTTTTGGATCTGGGAGGGATATTTATACCCACTCTGAACCTGGATTCCCTGTCAGTTATACTTTCATTCTGTGTGTCTGACCCACTGGTGTGCGTGTGCATACAGTGTTTGTTTGACTATTTTCCTTGGTTCTGACCCCCTCGCCTGGCTGTTTTGACTTCGGCACCTCGCGTCTCTTTCTGTACTTTATTGCTTGGTTCGGCTTCCTGATCTTCGGCTTTCACCTGACTATCCTTCCGTCTCACCCCCGTTACCTTATTGACCTCCCAGTTTTGACCTCGGCACGTTTGACTTCTCTCCGGTGCCGTCCGGCTCCTCGGCACTCTGGCGCCTGTCTCCTCCCTCGGCCACTGCCCCTCAGTCACGTGGTTCAGGTCCTGCTTGCTACCCGGTGAGTTCTCTGCCGCTCTACTTGTGTCTTCCTTACTGCGGCACACTGCCTGCCTTGCGGCACACTGCCTGCCTTGTGGCAGGTACACCCAGGGTTTGTGACAGTAAAATCCTGAGAAACGTTAAACCGCACCCTATACCCATATGCCTTCCATAGGCCTATAAGTAGCGCACGTCCATGCCAGGGGGTCAACCCAGCTACATAGTCCAATCCAAATCCAAAAAGGAAGACAGTAAAATCCTGAGTGACAATCTCCTTCCTTCCACCAGGGCCTTAAAAATGGGTCGTGGCTGGGTCTTCCAGCAAGACAATTACCCAAAACATACAGCCAAGGCAACAAAGGAGTGGCTTAAAAAGAAGCACATTAAGGTCATGGAGTGGCTTAGCCAGTCTCCAGACCTTAATCCCATAGAAAACTTATGGAGGAAGTTGAAGCTCTGAGTTGCCAAGGGACAGCCTCAAAATCTTAATGATTTAGAGATGATCTGCAAAGAGGAGTGGACCAAAATTCCTCCTGATATGTGCGCAAACCTCATCATCAACTACAAAAAAGTCTGACTGCTGTGCTTGCCAACAACGGTTTTGCCACCAAGTATTACGTCTTGCTTGCCAGAGGGATCAAATACTTATTTCTCACTGCAAAATGCAAATAAATTTATATTATTTATACAATGTGATTTTCTGGATTTTATGTTTGATATTCTATCTCTCAATGTTAACATTAACCTACCCTTAAAATTATAGACTGTTCATGTCTTTGTCAGTGGGCAAACTTACAAAATCAGCAAGGGGTCAAATACTTATTTCCCCCACTGCAACTCTCAGATAAAAACTTAAATTTAGAAAATTGCAAAATAAATGCAAATAATATCGAAAAAATGTTACCACTATCATGAACTACAATATGTCACTAAAAAATATTCTTAGAATCCGTGGGATCTGTTCAATCGTTCCAAAGCTATTACCACAAAAAGTTACAATGGTCAGAATTGTAAAATTTAGCTTGGTCATGAAAGTGAAAACAGGCTCGTGGGTGAAGGGGTTAAAAAGTCTTGTTGCTTTGCCTCTAGAGTTGATGCCTTTTGGAAGCACCATCATTTACACAGTGTTGTGTGCTTTCGATAAGAATGATTTTTACAATCTATTAAGAAGATGAATGAGTATGGTGCAGCGCCCCAGAGTCCTGGTCGTTGCAGTACTGGAGCTCCGCCGCTAAGGGGGGCTATGGTACGTCTGATGGCACTAAAGGAGCTCTTCTGACCAGGTATCACAGTCACCAATACACTTCACAGTCTGGCCTCCAGGGGGAGCTAAGGGTTCTATGTATTAGGCCACTCCTCACAATCTGGTAAAACTGGGGGTTAGGCAGAAAGTTAGAGAGAAGCTGACTGGGTTGGAACCAGGCAACACCTTGTGGCAGAGGGTGTTGTAGGGGGAAGATTCAGAGGGGTCCCTGTCAGGGGTGGGATCCTGGCAGAGGCCTAGCAAACAGAGAAGAACGTTACAGGACCGCGCCTGCACGATATAGCGGCGGTACCCCAAGAAAGGATAAGAAGCGAGGTATATTGTGCTGAGTGAGAAACGAGATCAACGCAACAAGGAGAATACCAGTAGGAGTCGTGCTGTAAGACGAGGCAACATCCTATTGAGGCGCAAACAGTCGGTGGCCGGAACGCCGAGAAAGTAAGAGACTTTAAGCATTACTTCAAACCACGGCAGGACAGTCAATTATAGGTTGGCTGTCTCACTAAAACACCTAAGCAGACAACGGAGGCAGCTGTGGGAGAGGGGCGACTCTAGAGTCCCGGAAGAACTCCAGGCCTACCCCGTCATACGGGTGCGTCCTAACCATATCATCTGGGGGACGGAGAGAGAACGAACATCAGAGACAGACAGAACCAGTTGTGAGGACTATCCTGGGGAGCTCAGCAAGGAAGGACTACAACACACAGGCGCTAGAAGGTAGACACTGATTCCCACTCTGGATGTGCCGTCGGACCGGCCGGTCTCAGCCAGCCCTGTTAACAGTGCTCTGGATTGGGTACCTCCAAACCTTCAGTAAAAAGGTAAAGAGACTGCAACCTGGTGTCCTCGTTATTTACTGCAACCTGCACCGCACCACCACAACATCATCACCATTCCCTCCACCTTCATTGTACGCCCCTCAGCAGGGTCACGGACCGGGTCTAGCCACCGTGACAACCCCAGAGCAGAGACTCAGAGGCCTGGTACCGGGTACCCCTCGGCCCTGCGGCAGTGGGGGCGTTACAACTTGGCGTCACGAACAGGATCTACTTAAGCCTGAGGAATCGGGTCATGTGTGCCTTGGAACTGTGATTTATTGTGCTTGGACTGTGACTTATTGCAAAGACTGTGCATTGTTATTGCCGCCAAGAGTTCCCGCCACAATTCGCCATCGCTGTGCACGGAGGGAGGAGCCTTAGCTTCGTGGGTGGAACCGGTTAAAAAGAAGTGCGGAACGAGAAAGCGCATTAAGGTGCTAACCCCGGAAGAGGAACTCCGACCTCCAGCAGGTTAGTGGGAGGAAGGGACAGCCATGTCTGAGTGAGGGGAAGCGGAGGCGGCGGTAGCAGCCGTGAACGCAGAGGCAGCTCCGGTCCCCGTAGCGGATGTAGCCGCGGCCCTAATACCACTACTGGTGGCCACGGAGCCCGTTGCCCCCATCAGCCAGTCGGACACTGCCGCTACCACAAAGGCCATAATGCCCTTCTCTATGCCGTACCTGCCCGGAGCGGCCTGGCTCCCGCGAAACTCCGGGGAGTCGCACACATTAAATGATTTTAAAGAGGGAATCTGCAGCCTGCTCGAGTTCTATCCCCTGACGGAGCCTCAGAAGGTTCATATGATAATCAGCCAACTCCTCAGGGCGGCTCTGAGAGAAGTGAAGTCCTGGCCCGCTGTGGATAAAGGAACTGCACAGCAGGTTTTTGCAAAGCTTAAAGCCACCTTCGATACCCGCACTGCTACAGAAATTAAACTGACTTTCTATGGATGCAAACAGAGACCGCAGGATAGCTTACGGGACTATGCCCTTAATCTCCAGGAGGTGCTGCGGGCTATTAAGCAGAGTGACCCCGGCAGCATGCAAGATGAGGATAAACTCCTGAAAGAGCGGTTCATTGAGGGGCTCCTGTGCAGTCACCAAAGGGGCCAATTACACTTCCTGGCCATGCAGAATCCAGACTTGACTTTTGCGCAATTCAAGGATAAAGCTATCCAGGCGCTGCAGGAGCGACAACCCAGCCGCACAATACCACCCAGGCATCCCGCTCTCACATACCACCAGGAGGTGGCGTCGGATGCCCCAGTTGCCGCCGAGGCCGACGCCCAGAGCCTAGAGGACGACTCCCCTGCAGGACTCCACCTCCAGATGCAGGAGCTGACCAAGAGCGTTGCTGCCCTGGCCCGGACGGTGCAGTCCCTACAGGAGGCCCCCAAGGAGAAGATCCAGCTGGCCTCCAGACCAGAAGATGTCCCCTGGATGCGACAGAGGAGGACTCCGCCGACCAGAGGCAGGGACAGCGATCGCTTCCATCCGGACGGACGACCCATCTGCCGCCGCTGTCACCAGGTGGGCCACCTTGCAAGGTACTGTCCTTTAAACGAGCAACCCCTGGGGCAAAGGGCCAACCCCCAGGAGTAGGATGATCAGGCCCGCAGCATTGGAGAGCCAAATACGTTGGAGGGCGACCAGTTCTTCCTGTTGTGGTCGACGGTATCCCCATGAACGCTCTGCTGGACACCGGTTCTCAGGTGACGACTATGCCTTACGTGCTTTATAAACGGTATTGGGAGGACACCGATATTACTCGTGGCCCCGATGACGATTTCACCATCATAGCCAGTAATGGTCAGCCGTTTTGGGATATAAAGAGGTCACCATCAAGGTGGGGCGGGTGGAACTGAAGGCCCAAGGGATTGTAATTGTTGATATTGACCGCCGTGAATGTAATCCCATGATGACCATCGGTACTAATGTTATAGAAAATTGTCTTGCAGAAGTTATTGTTTTGTTGCAACAGGTAGCAGAAACCGCTGGCCATAGTGAACAACGCGCCCTGCAAAAAGAAATCAGAGCTCTGATGCAGAGACAGCAGGCAGAGCTGACTGGTGGTGAGATTGGTCGTGTCACTGTGAGTGATTCAAACCCCATCGCGATACCCCCCAGGAGTGAGATGTTAATATGGTGTCGGGCAGCCATAGGCCTCAGGGGTAAGGACTACCAGGCCTTGGTAGAACCCGTATACTCAGACAATAGGCCTACTATCCTGACAGCCCGGGGGGTGGTCGACGTCCACTAAGGGAGGGTGCCCGTACGTGTCCTCAATTGTGGGGAGGAAGAGGTTCACCTCACCAAGTATGCCACGCTCGCCAAACTGTTCGTTGTCAATAATAGTGTGATACAGACACCTGAACCCTTGGTCCCGTCAAACGTGGCGGAGGACAACGGTTCTGCAGGGCACTCGAAAGATTGGTGTCAGGAATTGCATGTGGGCACTGACTCTACCCCAACCCATCAGAAACAGTGGGCCTACAGGGTGGTTCACGAGTACGAGCAGGTATTCAGCAAACACCCCTTAGATTTTGGACAGGTGAAAGGGATCCAACATCACATCCCCACGGGAGATCACCGACCCATAAAAGAGAGATATCGCCCTGTTCCCCCAGCTCATTACCAGTGTGCCAAGGACATGTTGCGAGAAATGAAGGAGGCTGGGGTGGTGAGAGACAGTTGTAGCCCCTGGGCAGCTCCATTAGTCCTTGTTAAAAAAGAAGGATGGTACAATGAGGATGTGTGTTGATTACAGGCAGTTGAATCGCATTACACATAAGGACGCATACCCACTGCCCAGGATAGAGGAGTCTCTGGCTGCCTTAAAATCTGCTAACTACTTCTCTACCTTAGATCTCACAAGTGGGTACTGGCAGGTTCCCGTGGCGGAGGCGGACAAAGAGAAGACGGCCTTCACGACACCGATGGGTCTCTGCGAATTCAACTACATGCCCTTCGGATTGTGCAATGCCCCGGGGACGTTCCAGAGGATGATGGAGTGCTGCCTGGGGCACAAGAACTTTGAAACCGTACTGCTGTATTTGGATGATGTCATTGTCTTCTCTAAGACCTACGAAGACCATCTGAAACACCTGGCTGAGGTGTTTGAAGCCCTGTCCAACTTTGGCTTAAAGGTGAAACCGTCCAAATGTCATCTGCTGAAACCCAAGGTGCAGTACCTGGGCCATGTGGTGAGCGCTGAAGGAGTGGCCCCAGACCCCGACAAGGTCACGGTGATCCAGGACTGGCCGAAGCCCAGCAACCTCCACGAAGTCCGGCAGTTCCTCGGGCTGGTAGGCTATTACCGAAGGTTCATTAAGGACTTCACCAAGAAGGCCGCGCCCTTGCAAGACCTGTTGGTGGGCCAATCAAAGAAGACCAAGGGGAAAAACACCCCATTTGATTGGAACGAGGGGCTGGAAGGATCCTTCACTTGCTTGAAGTCGGCACTGACGGGAGAAGAGGTATTGGCCTACCCTGAGTACAACCAACCGTTTGTGCTGTATATGGATGCCAGCAATGTAGGATTGGGGGCCGTGCTGTCCCAGGTCCAGAAAGGCCAGGAGAGGGTAATCGCTTACGCCAGCAGGAAGCTTCGTCCCACGGAAAGGAACCCTGACAACTACAGTTCCTTTAAGCTGGAATTCCTTGCCATCGTCTGGGCAGTGACAGAGAGGTTCAAACACTACCTGGCCTCAGCGAAATTCACCGTCTTCACGGATAACAATCCGCTAACGCATCTGGATACCGCCAAACTCGGGGCCTTGGAACAGAGGTGGATGGCCCGGCTGTCCAACTACGACTTCACCATCAAGTACCGGGCAGGACGCAAGAATGCAAATGCCGATGCCCTGTCCCGAATGCCCAATTTGCCAGAAACGGGAGAAGACCCGGAGGCACTTGAAGAGGTGGAGCTGCCTGCATTCCATCGCCCCAAAGCCACTCAGAACTCCCATCATGTGAAGAACAAGCAAAAGAACCAACCGGATGCCATGCCGAATCCCCTGCCCCACCACGGATGGGCGGAGACCCAGGATGGTGACCCCGCGTTCCGTCGGGTGAAAGAGCTCTTGTCGCAGGCAGGGTTGCATCCCGGCCGGCCCAGATGATCCACAGGAGACCCAGCAGCTGTGGAAGGGGAGAAGCAAACTATTTATCCATGATGGCAAGCTGTGCCGGAGAGGCATCGACCCACGTACTCACGAATTGGTATGGCAGATAGTAGTGCCAAGGCGAGATGCGCCCATGGTTCTGGGAGCCTACCACGATGGAGCCGGACACTTCGGATGGAAGAAGCTGGAGAGGCTACTCCGAGGGAGGTTCTATTGGGTTGGCATGAAGAGAGCCATTGAGAAGTGGTGTCGGGAGTGTGGTCCATGTAGCCTACGCAGGAGGGACCGTGGCAGCCAACGGGCTCCCTTGCAGCCTATCATCACCAAGCGGCCGCTCGAACTGGTCGCGCTGGATCATGTGAAGCTGACACCTAGCCGGTCAGGCTATGTCTACGCTCTTACCATCGTGGATCACTACTCCAGATTTTTGGTGGTTGTGCCTGTCAAGGACCTATCGGCCAGGACGGCCACCAAGGCTTTCCAGCAGTACTTTTGTAGGCCCCATGGCTACCCGGAGAAGGTACTGACCGATCAGGGACCAGCATTCGAAGCGGAAGTGTTCCAAGAGTTCTGCCAATTGTACGGGTGTAAGAAGATCAGAACCACACCGTACCATCCCCAAACCAATGGGATGTGCGAAAAGATGAACCAGGTGGTGATCGACTTACTAAAGACCTTGCCCATAGAGGAACGGAGCCTGTGGCCAACGAAGTTGCCTGACTTGGTGGACATATATAATCACATCCCAGTAAATTCCACCAACTGCACTCCAGCGTACCTGATGCGAGGAAGGTCTAGCAAGTTACCTGTTGATCTGGATATGGGGGTCCTAACCCCCGAAGATACCTCGCCGGATGCCGATTGGGATACCGAGAGGCGGCAAAGGTACCGCAAGGTACAGGAGTGCGTGGAAAGAAGCCTTGCTCAGATCAGGCAAAAACAGGAAAGGGACTACAATCAGCATGCCCCTGCAATTCCCTTGCCACCTGGTGAGCACGTACTCAAACGAAAGAGGAGGCTACACAAACTCGACGACCAATGGGAAGCGGAACCGTATACTGTCCTGCCATCCGATTTCGACAACACGAAGGTTTGCCTCATCAGCAAGGATGGAGGGGAGACCTCGACGGTGATATCCAGGGACCACCTTAAAGCCTGCCCTGAGAAACTGAGAGCGAGGGAAATGGATCCAGGAACCTCCCCACCTGTAGAAAAGGAGAAGATGATCCACACTGTCCTTGGTGACTTTCCCCAGTCCTGGACTCAGATAAATCAGGCCATCGTGGTACCTGTTCTAACGTTCCAACAGCCGAACCCACCAGAACCAATGGTGGTACCAGATCATCCGGCCCCGCAACCTCAACAAGCCCTACCTGAAGATGCCGTGCCGACCGTTGAACTGGCGAATCCTCCCTCTGCTATCGGCGAGCCTGCCGTACCCACTGTTGCTAGCAGCAGCCCTGAGAGCCCCAGCCTGCCAGTGCTACCCAGACTCACTAGAAGTGTAGCTAGAAGGCAGTGCACTACACCAGCAGTAGCAAGCATAGTGGGCCCTGTTAGGCCAGTAGCAACCCCTGCGCTGCGAAGGTCTACGCGCAGCACTCAGAATCAAACTCCCCTCCGCTACAAAACTTGGAGGTATTATTGAGGCGCTGCAATGGCATATATACACAGGCCAATCGGGCATAAGCCTTCCTATGAACCCCAATTATTGACCCTTGTACACAACGCCTTTCATGCCTACGGGTCCACAGAACAGCCTGATGGGGCATAATGCCTGCATGGTCTCACAATGGACAGATGTGCTACAGATTTTGTGTTCGAATTTGCTGGATGAAAATTCTCAATAATTAACAGAAGCAGCAAAGTGGATGTAATTTTATAGAATCTCACATTTGTGCTACAAAAAACAATTGCTAGGATCCTTGCAGTAATTGTCCCATGGCGTAATTTTTTTATATCCCCAGCATGGCAATATATGTCTCAGATATCAGCATGGACTTTGCATTTTTTTAAAATTCTTTAGTCAATGATTTTTGTGATAGCAATAACATTGACTTTGCTTTTGACAATGATTGTTGAGAAATCAAAAGCAAAATACGATTTTCCGCTGTCCATTCCACAGTGAATCTACAACAGATTTTTTTTCTGCTTAATTTAGGTCCCAAGTGGAGGAACCCTAAGAAAATGCCCTTTGAGTGAGGTCTCATGTCACTAAAGCCCTGTACAGTAAATCACAGCATCATTAACACTTAGTAGTTATAGGATAACAAGAAGAATTTTGCCTTTCGCTTTTTTTCCTATATCCAAGTAGAAGAACTGAGTTGAATTCTTTTTTGTGTGTGCGCCATGTAAACCATACACATACATATACTGAATTTCCCATACAGTATTGTTTTCAAGATGTCACTATTAAATAGCACCCAAATAGAATGACCTTCCGCACTCCCCGGGCTCATGCTGTCCCTCCTTTGGGAGAATGGGCAAGTGAGCTTTTCCAGACAGGTTTGTGCACCAGCATCTTTAATATCCCCTTCCTTTCAAAAGCAAATAGACCATGCACTTATCTGAATGCTAATTTCCTAGTTAAAAACCCTCCCTCCCTGACAAGGGAATGAAAGAGTTTTAAATCACAGATGTAGAGTATCAAATGCAATAATGCTCTTGCAATAGTGCACTGAAGCTTCAATTAATTAACCCTTGGGCTAAGTGGGCAGGTACCTATTGGTGGGCACAGGCGGTGGATGGGAAAGATTTAAATGTGCATCTCATTTCCCCAGCACGGACTGTGCTGTTTGGTTCAAAAGGGAGTCAGATTTGGTCTCCTAGCCTCATTTCTTGGCTGTTTAATCCTCCTAATTCCACCTGAGACCCATCTAAGAATCTAGAAGGAGCTGCTGGTGTCTGGGGTCTGCCAGTACTACCCATAGCAGTGTATTTAACCCCAATTACCCACCAGCACATGGCATTACTCCGCGCATATACTAAACCTCACTTGTATCATAAGATGTATTGTCAGTGCATAAAAGATAAGTCTATAACATGTCCTCTACTTAACATGTATTTAAAATAAATCACTTATTTATCTGCTATATACTATGTATCTATTATTTTCTATGTATTTATTATATATTTTTATATACCATATATCAAATATATCTCTCTCTTAATTATTACGTATCTGCTACGTATCTTTTATGCACTATGGGCCTCTCATACGATGAGTGTTTGATTCTGCGTAATTTTGCAGTGTGAAAAATGCAACGTTTTAGAGATCCAGCAACGTGGATGAAATTTATAGAAATCGCATGACTATTATGTTTTTTTTTACTCAGTGTAAACAGTCCTGCGGTGTGTGTTTCAAATCGGCAACATGTCAATTTCTCTTGTGGGCACGCTGAGTTTTATGGGTAGATTTTTCCCATAGACTTGGATTAGATGCAGAAAATCCACAAGTAAAAAACCACACATGCATTGTTAGTTCGTTTCTGAGGTTAAAACTCAAAAACTTAAAACTTTTGTTTTTGTTGAGAGCCGTTCCTATCCCTACTTCTGTGGACATCTTTTGCCGGACCGTGCTTTTTACTACCAGGTATTGAGTACTACCACACTAAATTGCATCTTATATGGAATTTAATTTTTAAAAGTAGAGCTTGAATGTAGCACTGGTGATTTCTATATATCAGAATTCCCCGCAGCAGTGATTCTTGACATGTTATAGCCAATACGTTAAATAGAACTAGGATCTACAGTTAATAAAATGGGTAAAGCGTCGTATACATGGCAGACCCGTTCTATACAGTTGTGGGCAATTCTATATTGAGGATTTTAAGAATATACCAATGCGAAAGTGTCAATATTGATCATCTCATCTCCATCAATGTAAAAGCCATATATGTCCAATTAAAGGAGCTAACTAAAATAGGCACAATAACACAGATAATGAATGATGTCAAATCTGAATTTCAGATGCTCGGATCACAGAAAAGACAATTTGTATAGAGCACTTAAAAAGATACTGAAAATGGTATATAGCCAAGTGTTGTGATGGGGTAAATGGGGAGAGTTAAGGTACCTTCACATTAAGCGACGCTGCAGCGATAGCGACAACGATGCCGATCGCTGCAGCGTCGCTGTTTGATCGCTGGAGAGCTGTCACACAGACCGCTCTCCAGCGACCAACGATGCCGAGGTCCCCGGGTAACCAGGGTAAACATCGGGTTACGAAGCACAGGGCCGCGCTTAGTAACCCGATGTTTACCCTGGTTACCAGCGTAAAATGTAAAAAAACAAACAGTACATACTTACATTCGCGTCCCCCGGCGTCCGCTTCCTGCACTGACTGAGCGCCGGCCCTAACAGCAGAGCGGTGACGTCACCGCTGTGCTGTACTTTCACTTTCACTTTACGGCGCTCAGTCAGTGTGGGAAGCGGACGCCGGGGGACACGAAGGTGAGTATGTACTGTTTGTTTTTTTTACATTTTACACTGGTAACCAGGGTAAACATCGGGTTACTAAGCGCGGCTCTGCGCTTAGTAACCCGATGTTTACCCTGGTTACCAGTGTAAAACATCGCTGGTATCGTTGCTTTTGGTGTCAAACACGATGATACACACCGGTCTGACGACCAAATAAAGTTCTGAACTTTGTTCAACGACCAGCGATATCACAGCAGGATCCTGATCGCTGCTGCGTGTCAAACTAAACGATATCGCTATCCAGGACGCTGCAACGTCACTGATCGCTAGCGATATCGTTTAGTGTGAAGGTACCTTAAGGGCCGATGTTCCCTGCAGGAGTATTGAGTTCCTAGGAACACTCTGGTGGACGATCAACTGACGAATGGGCAAAATGTTTGTTCGTCAAGTAAAATTTTCTTTAGTACAGCACAAAACATCATGGTTCTCGGCGGCACATTGTCCTGTGTAAACAGGGCTCAGACTGTCGAGAACAATGACAGTCTATGTGCGCTGAGTGATCTACTACAGATTGCTCCATTCTGAATCACGGTATGGCTGAGTAAGCAGGTTATTAAATGACCACCAACCAAGAGTGTCTTGCTGGTCAGAGATTGATTAATACCGTGCACTGCGCAGTATGAACGGAACAGTAGTGTTGGTAAAGTGGAAAGTCTGTAGTAGGTAAAAGGATTCTTAGACAAGGAAGAATACATCTTGCAATTTTATGTACATAGTGTAACTGACTAGGGTTGAGCGACCTTTAGTTTTTTAGGGTCGAGTCGGGTTTTGTGAAACCCGACTGTCTTAAAAGTCGAGTCGAGTGAAATCGGCCGACCACCGTGAAAAGTCGGGTTTCGGCCGAATCACGAAACCCAATGCAGGAATTTTTTTTTTTTATTTTTTTTTATTTTTTTCTCTCTCTCTCTCTCTCTCTCTCCTCCGTCCCAGCACAGAAAATTTCGTATTGCACATTCCAAATCCCTACTGCGCACAAGCGATAACATGACGATAGGCGTTCACTCCCCTAAGACCTATGTCATCACTCTGCCCACGCTCATTCATTGGCTGAAAAAATGTCGCTAAACGCGTCATATGAAACGCGACTTTGCCGCCAAGATCGCGTACCGCATGGCCGACCCCGCACAGGGATCGGGTCGGGTTTCATGAGACGCCGACTTTGCCAAAAGTCGGCGACTTATGAAAATGCACGACCCGTTTCGCTCAACCCTATAACTGACTATAAAGTTTCAGGAACAAAATCACTGTTTTGTTTTTGGCTGAATATTCTCATCTCCATGATGATTGCTCTTGGTAAGCCATAAACAATATGAGAACCACTTATCTGGACTGAGACGGTCACAAATGTTATGTTCTTCTATTATCTAGTTTCAAACTTTAAGGAATTGTATACTCATTTTTAGAAAAGTAACGTAATGAGAACACAGAGAATATACTATCTCATAGGGCATTAGCAAACAACACAGTTACATATATCACAGCTAGTGGCACCAGCGTCAGACCCGGGTTCCTTGGGTGTGTAAGGATGATGGAGTGTGCTGTTGCGTTCCTACCCATGAAAACACCAATCGTGTTGTGTTGTATTGTACTGTGTATTATGTCATGCGTCTTTGTATATATCGTGTGATGTGAATTGTGCTATAATTGTGCTATAATGTACAGTGTGTAGTAGTACTATAAGTAATGTATAGTATAGGATATGATAATGTAAGGCATAATGTAAAAGATAGGTAGAATAGGGATAAACAGTTGACTGTAGCATAGGTATTGACATTTGGGTATGTTTGGGACTAACCCACATGAGGTGGGGTTAGTGTTAGGAAAAGTGACTTCCTGTTAGTGAGTGAGAAAGAGTTTGGAGTGCAAAGTGAGCAGTGCTGCTTCATACTGTAGAGGAAACTTCCAGAAGACTTTGTACCCAATACCCCTTGTATATAAGCCTTGCCAAGTTACCGTTCAGTAAAGATTTTATTTTTGAATGGTGGTCTCCCTTATTGAGCTGTGGAACCTATGGTTCTGGCCAGCTCACACCACCGGCTACATGCAGCCTGCACGGACGTAATGCCCTCACGGTACAAGTCCACACATCCAGCCAGGACCCACACTTTCATGTAGCCTCCAGGTCATAAAAGGAGATAAATGCTTCACACGCGACTACTGCCCCGTGCTGCGCTATAAGTTCACCATTTGCAATGATTCCGAGGGGCCATCCAGAATATGTACCCATGAACCTTTAACTGCATCTTAACCTCTTTAGGACAGCAGCATCTAAATATTTAAGCAGGGAATGGATTTAGCACCTGGCCTGTACTAAGCGGCCTCAGCTCCTGAGCTTGCTCCATACACTGATAGTGAGAACATGTACTGTACGTCATGGTACAGAATAAATTTATAGCACTCATATATCTAATCAACAACATCTAATATTTTATTTGTAGTCAACCCATAAGAAATAAACCATAGAGACAAGTGATGGATTCCAAAGTCATCTCAAAATAGGGTTGTCTTTTCTTTAGTGTTGGATCCTGGGCCCTGTGACTTTCTTCTAGTACACAAATGGGCCAGTCAGTGCTAGGATTGAACATAAGCCTCGCACCCATATGTACAGCTTTCCACTGATCCCCTCTGGAGTGGTAGTGAAAATCTGAAGAGAAAGCTAAAGAGACTCATCCGATGTATGGGAAAGGAGAAGAAAGGTCGAGGTCACTGCAAACACTTTGCAGACCTGACAATGGACAGCACTGTGGGAAAATGTCTGATAAAGTTGTGCTGAGGAAGTGGCGTAACATAGGTGGAATTGCAGCGCCCCAGAGTCCTGGTCGTTGCAGTACTGTGGCTCCGCCTCTAAGGGGGGCTATGGTACGTCTGATGGCACTGAAGGAGTTCATCTGACCTGGTATCACAGACACCAATACATTTCACAGTCTGGCCTCCAGGGGGAGCTAAGGGTTCTATTCATTAGGCCACTCCTCACAATCTGGTAAAACTGGGGGTTAGGCAGGAAGTTAGGGAGAAAGCTGACTGGGTTGGAACCAGGCAACACCTTGTGGCAGAGGGTGTTGTAGGGGGAAGATTCAGAGGGGTCCCTGTCAGGGGTGGGATCCTGACAGAGGCCTAGCAACCAGAGAGAACGTTACGGGACCGCGCTTGCACGATATAGCGGCGGTACCCCAAGAAAGGATAAGAAGCGAGGTATATTGCTGAGTGAGAAACGAGATCAACGCAACAAGGAGAATACCAGTAGGAGTCGTGCTGTAAGACGAGGCAACATCCTATTGAGGCGCATAACCGGTGGCCGGAACGCCGAGGAAGTATAGAGCTCCAAGCCAAACTTCAAACCTACGGCAGGGCAGTCAGTTATAGGCGGGCTGTCTCACCCAATTGACCTAGGAAGACACAGGGGGGGTAACAACAGGAGTGGGGCGACGCTAGAGTCCCGGAATAGCTCCGAGCCTCCCCGTCATACGGGTGCGTCCTAACCATAAGATCTGGGGGACGTGGAAGAACATCAGAATCGAGTTGTGAGGGAACACGAGAAACAGACACAACAGTTGTGAGGACTATCCCGTGGTGCTCAGCAGGGAAGGACTACAACACACAAGCGCTAGCAGGTAGGCACAGATTTCCACCTGCAAAGGGAACTCTGGAGGTGCCATCGGACCGGCCGGACTTGCGCAGCCTGGTTAACCGTATTCCGGACTGAGGACCCTGAAGCCTTCAGTAAAGAGGTAAAGAGACTGCAACCTGGTGTCCTCGTTATTTACCGCAACCTGCACCGCACCACCACAACATCATCACCATCACGCACACCTATTATTTGGGCGCCCCTCAGCAGGGTCACGGACCGGGTCTAGCCACCGTGACAACCCCAGAACAGAGACTCATAGGCCCGGTACCGGGTACCCGTCGGCCCTGCGACAGTGGGGGCGCTGCAGAATCACTTGAAACTCATGAGCCCCAATCAAGATCTCCAACAAGGTCCCCGCATATTGCGGGTCTTTAATAGTGGTGGTCTTCACATATGGACTGAAGGGAACTTTTGGGGCCGGTAAGGGAGCCTGGATGTGACTGCAACCCCTGCACACACTATTGTCATGTCCCTGTGAAACATAATATTGTCATTAAAGTGATATAATTACTACTGGGGCTTCATGTTTTACTGTTTATTGCTCTTGAGTAGTTTTTTTAATCTTATATGGATGTGTGAGCAAAACAAACTTATCAATGAATTGTTATAAACTATATCATCAATGTTTACCAATCAGCAATCCTTACTTGTGCCTTCGGCTGCAGGAACCTGTAGGGTGACCGCGGACATTCAGCATTTTTTTTCTAAGTGCACCCCCCCTCAAGGAGGTAGCGGTCTACTCAGGGGTCCACCCTGCATGCCCCTCGTCCTGACCCTGCCCACATTATGCAGTATATATAGTGAATATACACAGCAAAACCCAATGTGAAGGAAGCCATACCATATAGTGGACGATAATGAGGTCTGGGGACTGTCTTCATTTATTGTTTATTGCTTTTGAGTAGTTTTTTTTAATCTCATAAGAAATTATAATGGGATGTGTGAGCAAATTAGACTTATCAATTAATTACTATATTCTATGTGATCAACCCGACTCACTAATAATGAATTCTATACATTTTCTTTTTTCCTTTCTTTCCTTTCTTCTCTGTTTCCTTTTCTCTCTTTTGCGCCCTTTTTTTCCTATTCACTCTCTCTTTCCTTCTATCTATCTATCTATCTATCTATCTATCTATCTATCTATCTATCTATCGATCTATCTTTTTCTTTCTTTTCTTTTTTTTCTCTTTCCTTTTCACTCTCTCTTTCTTTATTTCTTCAGGTAAGCAGTCCTTTAAGTGCACCTTTTGGGCACTTTTAGGCTCTGGGGCCTGGGTGTAACCTCAATCCATACACTCACTATAGTCATACCCCTGCGTGACATAATAAAGTCTTTAAAGGCTCTAGCATAACTACTACTATTATTCTTCTAGCTGCTCGTAGACGATGGCGTTGTTATTACCTCCATGTTGTTATTACCACTATGTGTGTATTGTATATGGATCAGGCTATTAGCAGCCAGGCGGTGAGACGGGGCAGTGCTGCAATGTGTTGGGGGTCTCGGCAGGGTTAATTGTGTGCTTTGTTGACACATTTGCTCCCCAGGGGCCACTGCTTGTGAGTCTCTAATCCCCAGTGAGCCGCCTTTTAATTGCTGAGGTCTCTAATCAGTTGTCATATGGAGCTGTTTAAACAGAGATTATGCCGAACTCTTCAGCCTAATCCACTCCGTTTAAAGAATAGGCTGCTTTGTGTGCCACGCCAGGAAGCAGGGATTACATGATTGTCCTATTTCCACAGTCATTTTATACAATCGGATTAGTAGATCCATTTTCCTGGCAGGGAAACACGTTTGATGTTATTTTGCAGCAGCTTCCACTCCTGTCTAAGGCTGCTGAGAACAGAGGAGATGATAGCACTTCTCTGGCAGAGGTACTTGCCTATATAACAGACACTTTACTGTTCCCAAATGATGGGACTTATAGGAACCCCAGATGTACAAACACACTGCAATTACCAGGCCGGCGCCACACATTTACACCACACCTGGTTAGATATTGACTGCCGACGAATCACACATCAGTGCTAACAAGATCTGACTCCTTTATTATAACCAGAAATCTGTTCTGCTAAATGAAAGACATCGAAAAGGAGCAGGACATGAGCCAGATAACGTGGGTAAGGCATTTTTCCCACTGCGTTATTGGATCCAGTTATACATATATGTCAGGAAAATCTACCGATCTGTATCCTTATGTCCCATTGTAAAAAAAAGAATGTACACAGATACACAGAAAATACTGTATGAAAAAACAACTTTCTGCGGCCTATTTCTTATGAAAGAAAAATGAAATCCCAATGATTAATACCAACTGAACAGAGGCTGATTTGGTAGAATGAAGGTCTATTAAGCCAGGAGGTTCCCCCAGAGCCCGCATGCAGGGCCGGGACAAAGTATTTTAGTGCCCTAGGCAGATGAAGCACATGGCGCCCTCCCGCCCCAAAGCTAAGAATGGCTAAGAGGCAAAGATAACAGGACCACTAATGTACATTCCCCTTCCCCTCCAATGGGTTAGGTAGCAAACTCTGATGACTGTTTCTACTAGAATTGTTACCTTTATCACAAAATTCTACATGAATACTTCAACAGAACCATCAATAGTACATGAATGCATCACAAGATTCATAATCAGTACATTAACACATCAACAGACCCACCATCATTAGTTTACTACATCACCAGAACCACCATCAGTAAATTAATACATCACCAGAACCACTGTAAGTACATAAATATATGACCAGAACCAAAAGCACTTGAATATAACAACTAAGTGTCACGATCCATGTTTGGATTCGTGGCAGCTCTGGTTTCACAATGCTGCAAAAACTCGTCCACTGACCGCAAAGATGGTGATTCGGTCGGCAGGGAGAAGGCCCAGAATTGAGGATCACACTTGAGAAGGGGGACTTTAATCCCCACACGCTGCTCCTCACTCCCTGAAGAACGAGGACGGAGCCTGAAATACAAATTTCAGGCCTCCTGAAAAACCAAAAATGTATGAGAGAGATATCTTGGGTTCCTCAAAGAGTTCACCATCTTGTGGCAAACTCATGCGTGGAAATAAATGTTCAGGTCTGGACCTGGGTGTGATTGAGTACGTGTGGGTGTCCACCAAAAACATCGGGTGGAAGTATGCTTCTGGGACCTGGAGTTCTAGGGCGATCGGGCTGTATTGGGTGTCAGCCATTCTCAGCCCAGGGACTTTCCGGCTGGAGTTACCCCCCCAGTAATGCACGTACATAACGTATTCCCCAGGTTGGCGCTCTGGAGATTTGTGGCGCCTCCGGAGTCTACGTTATTACCATCTCCACTGGGCTGCGTTTGCTGTAAACCTGAGGGCCAAGTGACTGCAGAGGTGAACTCTGGTGGATCGAGGCAATCTCACCGTACGTCGTTTCAGGTGAGGTCTAGTATTGAGGGTCCAGAGCAGGGCCGCCATCAGGGCATGACAGCCATGACTGGCGTATGGGGCCCGGTGAGCAGAGGGGGCCCGCATCGGGCCCCGTCTAATCTGCTCACCTGGCCCCCCCTGCCGGCGCTGTGGGCCCCCCCTGCCGGCGCTGCGGGCCCCCCACCTGCCGGCGCTGCGGGCCCCACCTGCCGGTGCTGCGGGCCTGCGGGACACTATTGACGTGCGGGCCCGCCCGTGCCCGCACGTCAATAGTTAACAGCCGCCGCCAGCCAGTCGGAGGCTGGCAGCTGACTTGAGCGCCGCAGTGCGCAGCCGCACTTCGCCGGTGTCTGACGTCATTGTCAGCCGCCGGCGAGTGCGTTCTTCACCTGCGTGGAGGAAGTGAGGTTCCCCGCCGCAGGAGCGCACGGCCAGGTAAGAACTCGTTTTTTTTTTTCTATTTGAGAGCGGCGATCCCAGGGGGGTGGGGCCCGGGGCCCGGGGCAGAATGCTGGACACGCTGGGGCCCGGGGCAGAATGCTGGACACGCTGGGGCAGAAAGCTGGACACGGGCAGTATGCTGGACACAGGGGCAGAGATACTGGACACAGGGGGCAGAGATGCTGGACAAAGGGGGCAGAATGCTGGACACAGGGGGCAGAGATGCTGGACACAGGGGGCAGAGATGCTGGACACAGGGGGCAGAGATGCTGGACACAGGGGGCAGAGATGCTGGACACAGGGGGCAGAGATGCTGGACAAAGGGTGCAGAATGCTGGACACAGGGGGCAGAGATGCTGGACACAGGGGGCAGAGATGCTGGACACAGGGGGCAGAGATGCTGGACACAGGGGGCAGAGATGCTGGACACAGGGGGCAGAGATGCTGGACATGGGGCAGAATGCTGGACACAGGGGGCAGAATGCTGGACACAGGGGGCAGAGATGCTGGACACAGGGGCAGAGATGCTGGACACAGGGGCAGAGATGCTGGACACAGGGGGCAGAGATGCTGGACACAGGGGGCAGAGATGCTGGACACAGGGGGCATAGATGCTGGACACAGGGGGCAGAATGCTGGACAAGGGGGCAGAATGCTGGACACAGGGGGCAGTATGCTGGACAAAGGGGCAGGATGCTGGACACGGGGCAGAATGCTGGACACGGGGGGCAGAATGCTGGACACGGGGGGCAGAATGCTGGACACGGGGCAGAATGCTGGACACAGGGGCAGTATGCTGGACACAGGGGCAGTATGCTGGACAAAGGGGCAGTATGCTGGACAAAGGGGCAGAGATGCTGGACACAGGGGCAGAGATGCTGGACACAGGGGCAGAGATGCTGGACACGGGCAGAGATGCTGGACACAGGGGCAGAGATGCTGGACACAGGGGCAGAGATGCTGGACACAGGGGGCAGAGATGCTGGACACAGGGGGCAGAGATGCTGGACACAGGGGGCAGTATGCTGGACAAGGGGGCAGAATGCTGGACACAGGGGGCAGAATGCTGGACAAAGGGGCAGAGATGCTGGACACGGGGCAGAATGCTGGACACAGGGGGCAGAATGCTGGACACGGGGCAGAATGCTGGACAAAGGGGCAGTATGCTGGACAAAGGGGCAGAGATGCTGGACACGGGGCAGAATGCTGGACACAGGGGGCAGAATGCTGGACACAGGGGGCAGAATGCTGGACACAGGGGGCAGAATGCTGGACACAAGGGGCAGAATGCTGGACACAGGGGCAGTATGCTGGACAAAGGGGCAGTATGCTGGACAAAAGGGCAGAGATGCTGGACACAGGGGCAGAGATGCTGGACACAGGGGCAGAGATGCTGGACACAGGGGCAGAGATGCTGGACACAGGGGCAGAATGGAGATATGGGGTATGATGAAAGACATGGGGGCATGACTGGAGACAGACGGGGAAGGATTGGAGACACAGGAGGCATGATTGGAGACAGATGGGGAAGGATTGGAGACACAGGAGGCATGATTGGAGACAGATGGGGAAGGATTGGAGACACAGGAGGCATGATTGGAGACACTGGGGGCAGAATTGGAGACAGATTGTGCAGGATCATGGGGCAGGATGGATACGATGGAGACAGAAGGGGCAGGATGGGGAGATCATATGGGGCAGGATGGATACTCATGAGGGCAGGATGGGAGAACATATGGCTGACGCCAGGAATGAGACACACGGGGGCCAGGATGGGGAATATTATTACCATAGGGACTAATTAAGGGATATTATTACTGCAGTGATGTATTTATTTTTTGAGGACACTGTTTTAAATGAGGGGGCGGTCCTGTTACTGTGTAGAGTGACACTATGTCGCCTCTTTTTCTTTATGCGGTGTAATGTAGAAGTTGGGAAAAATTAAATAATGTGTTCTACAAGCGGAGCTCGAGATAACTGTGTTATTTCCTGCAGAAACGAGTCCTGGCTGGAAGACATGATGGCGGTCTGTGCTGGATGAAAGATGAAGGACTTCACCTAGAGACGTCACTGGTAAGTCAGTGTTACCTATACACTGACACTATACACTGTATACTATATACAGAGCTCCTGTGTATAATTTCACTAGTGATCATTGTATTATCTGTACACAGACACTGCATACTAAGTACAGATCTCCTGTGTATAATGGCACTTATGGTGATAGTGTGGTGCTTTTTTTTTATTACTGATCAGAATTGTAGTATTCAGTAACTATGTGGTGGTAATATGTGGTCTGGACATGGTGTTGCGGTATTTGTTCCTTGTATGTGATATTATTCGATCACTGTGGTGGTAATATGCGGTCTGGCCATGGTGTAGCGGTATTTGTCCCTTGTATGTGATATTATTCGATCACTGTGGTGGTAATATGTCATCTGGTCATGGTGTAGCGGTATTTGTTCTTTTTATGTGATATTATTGGTCATTTTAAAAATTGAAAAATAAATAAAAATATACCTAAATTGTATTGCATATTTTAACAAATATTTAATAGGTTACAGCAGAGTAGGGCCTCACCAAAAGAGTCTACCGTGTTATGGTGGCGGCTTACAAAATCTTTTGGCCAAAACAAAAGCTGCCGGCTATATGTGTGATCTGGTGATGGGAACTGTTAGGGTATGTGTCCACGTTAAGTAAACGCTGCGTGTTTGACGCTGCGTGGGGCCACAGCGTCAAACACGCAGCGTCCAGATGTTTCAGCATAGTGAAGGGGATTTTATGAAATCCCGTCTCCACTATGCGTGGTAACACGCACCCGGCGGCCCTGCGACTCCGGACATGCGGCGCTTCTTTTAAGATCGCAGCATGTCCGTGTTCCTTGCGGCAGCTGCGCCGCCGCAAGCTATAACACAGGGCCCTATGTGTGGGGTGCGATGATCCCGGATGTGTGCAATGAACACATCCGGCATCATCGCGGCACAGTAGGGGGCGGGGCTTAGCGCCGAGCGGGTTTGCCGCTCCAACGCAACCGCCGGCCATCCTGAAGGTGGACACGTACCCTCAATGTGTGATTGGTGAGAAGTGGAGTTTTTCCAAGAGAGAGCGGTGGGACTGTGGACAGTTTGAGGGGTGGAGCGTGGAGGCGGGGCTGGGGTGGAGCCTGGGGGCCCCAAAAATTTTGCCAGTATGGGGCCCCGAAATTTCTAGTGGCAGCCCTGGTCCAGAGGCCCCTCATTGAAAGGGGGGTACTGCCATGATCCATGTTTGGAATCGTGGCAGCTCTGGTTTAAATATAGCTTTTTCCTTTCAGGACGAGGGGATAAAATAGCAGTTTTTCCCCCCTGGCATTGAACTGCAACTACAGTGTGGCTAGGTCAGCTGATGTGGGTGGTGACCACTCCCACCATCCCTTAAATGGTCATCTGATGCATCAGCTGACTGTCGGTTATAAAGCAATCTACAGTGACCAAGCCTGGAGGAAGGAGCTTGCTGGCTGCTGTGGTGTATCAGCTGGTTTTGTGAGCTCGTAATCCTGGTGACTTTATTCTGCTGTGCGGTGAACTGCAGCAGAGGAAGTTGAGGCTAAGTTGTGTTTTTGCCCCGTATCTTTCGTGACTGCCACTGGCCCCTGTGTGGTATTATCAGCAGTGATGAGGCTAGTGTCCTTTGCCGGCCAGTGCACTAGCCAGGGCAGTATTAGGTGACAGCGATGAACGAGGCTCCTGACGGTGGTGAGGGGAAGGACCCACTTATGGCATTAGGGGAGTGCAGGGACAGGCTTAGGTTTGAGCTCAGATGGTGACCACCCACCATTTCCCTATCAGTAGGGCCTTCCTCTCCCCATTTCCATCCCATTATTAGTGTGTTGCGCCGTCTGTTGACCGAACCACTGTTGGGTCGTATCACATCATGACACTAAGCTTAGTACAACAACCAATTGTAACATTAAGTCAGCAAAAAAACAATTGTATCAACCCTACAACTCCCAGTATGTCCTTAACAGCCATCATCAGACTGTGGACCATACAGGAACCACAAGACTAATGAGAATTAGTCAGTATCACAAATAAACTTGTACATCCAGGTACCTTATAGATGAGATATGCTTTGGAGTCATCTCTTTATTTGTTTTACTCATTTATATAGCCCCATTAATTCTACAGCGCTCTACAGACATTATCGGCACTGTCCCCATTGGTGCTCACAATCTAAATTCTCTATCAGTATGTCTTTGGACTGTCGGAGGAAACCAGAGAACCCAGAGGAAATCCACGCAAACATGGGTAGATCATACAGATGTCTTGCAGATGTTGCCATTGTTGTGATTTAAACTGAGGATTTCTTCCCCATATATAATTAAAATATATAAAAATACATATAGGAGATTGTCATATATATACTATAAATATTTATATATACTGCATACATGTTGTGACAACGTCACTGACAAAGTACTGGAGGGAAGATATGTTTCACTGAGGCTATTAGCTTCAGTAATTTGAAACCTGGAAGTTTGCTCCAGCACACTAAGTGCTGAGAGGGGTTAATTGACCATTTTAAGGGCTGGGTTTTTAAATGAACAACTAAACAGTGGGTGGGAGGTTGTCGACCATATCTCCTCCCCAGGGTGGGATTGAGAAGGTAAACAGTCAGCTTTCTGAGTCATTTGTATATATATATATGTACAGTATATATATATATATATATATATATATATATATATATATATATATATATATATATATATATATATATATATATATATACACTATGTTCCAAATTATTATGCAAATGAAATTTTTCTCGGATTTTCCTAAATGGTCAGTGCAAATGACAGTCAGTCTAATAAAAGTCATCACCCGTTAGAGTGTACATCGAATTTTATTGAAGAAACCTCCCAATGATAACAGTATAATCTCCAAAATGAATAAAAACTCAAAATGCACTGTTCCAAATTATTAGGCACAGTAGAATTTCTAAACATTTGATATGTTTTAAAGAACTGAAAATGCTCATTTGTGGAATTTGCAGCATTAGGAGATCACATTCACTGAACAAAAAAGCTATTTAACTCCAAAACATCCTAACAGGCCAAGTCACATGTTAACATAGGAGCCCTTCATTGATATCACCTTCACAATTCTTGCATCCATTGAACTTGTGAGTTTATGGAGAGTTTCTGCTTGTATTTCTTTGCATGAAGTCAGAATAGCCTCCCAGAGCTGCTGTTTTGATGTGAACTGCCTCCCACCCTCATAGATCTTTTGTTTGATGATACTCCAAAGGTTCTCTATAGGGTTGAGGTCAGGGGAAGATGGTGGCCACACCATGAGTTTATCTCCTTTTATGCCCATAGCAGCCAATTACTCAGAGGTATTCATTGTCATGCATAAAGATGATTTTGTTCCTGAAGGCACGTTTCTGCTTTTTAGACCATGGAAGAAAGTTGTCAGTCAGAAACTCTATTTACTTTGCTGAGCTCATTTTCACACCTTCAGGAACCTTAAAGGGCCCTACCAGCTGGTTCCCCATGATTCCAGCCCAAAACATGACTCCTCCACCTCCTTGCTGACGTCGCAGCCTTGTTGGGACATGGTGGCCATCCACCAACCATCCACTACTCCATCCATCTGGACCGTCCAGAATTGCTCGACACTCATCAGTAAACAAGACTGTTTGAAAATTAGTCTTCATGTATGTCTGGGCCCACTGCAACCGTTTCTGCTTGTGAACACTGATAGGGGTGGCCGAATAGTAGGTTTATGAACCACAGCAAGCCTTTGAAGGATCCTACTCCAGACGCACCAGCAGCTTCAAATAACTGTTTGCTGCTTTGTAATGGTATTTTGGCAGCTGCTCTCTTAATCCAATGAATTTGTCTGCCAGAAAACTTCCTCATTATGCCTTTATTTGCATGAACTCTGTCTGTGCTCTGTTTCAGTCACAAATCTCATCAAAGTATGATGATCACTCTTAAGTTTTCGTGAAATATCTAATTTTTTCATACCTTGTCCAAGGCATTGCACTATTTAACGCTTTTCAGCAGCAGAGAGATCCTTTTTATTTCCCACATTGCTTGAAACCTGTGACTTGCATAATAATGTGGAACATCATTTTTGAGTAGTTTTCCTTTAATTAGAATCACCTGGAAAACTAATTATCACGTGTTTAAGATTGATTTCAGTGATTCATTGAGCCCTGAGACACAATATCATCCACGAGTTTATTTGAAAAACAAAACAATTACCGGTAAATCTTTAAGACACCTAAATCCAATTAGCATAATAATTTGGAACACAGTGTGTATGTATATATATATATATATATATATATATATATATATATATATGTGTGTACTCTGTAAGCTTTCTCACATAATTCCACGTTACACTCACAAAGCCAAATGCATTTCATTTGTCTCTTTCTTTTCATCTCCATCTTGTTTAGATGCCATGACGACTACACATTCTTTTCTTTTCTGCAGGCCTCCCTCTTCTCTGGTCTTTTGCAGTCTTTTTAAAATGCCCTCTGCATAAAAATGTCTGTCCATACTATGACTCTAAATAAGCCTCCAATGGTATATGGCCTCCACACTGTCTACAATTATCAGCTGTAACCGCCACACCATCCACTCTTATGAACCACGACCTATACCATGGCCATCCCCTCTCTAATTTTCCATTAAACTTTCTATATCTCCACACTGTCCCCCCACCATGCTAACCCCTCTCCATATTGTGCCTCCATTTCATGCTGTCTCCACTCCATATCCATTTTGTGCCCCTTTTCACACACTGCCCTCTTATTTCCCACCATGCTGCCCTCTTCAAACTAACAACGCCTCACACTGTCCCCCTACACAGTATCCTGGTCACCACAGCCACCCATACGGTATGATATCCACAACAACTTCCAGCCTGCATCTTGATGGAGATGCCGGAGGAGCAGGGGAGATTATCATGGGCATCGCACACAGCAATTGTGTTCTCGTCTGACAGATGTGGATACAATTGAATGTGGGGAGGGAGCGACAACAGGAGACCGGGCAGAGAGAGGGGTGAGCAGTGTTAGTTACTGACATCGCTCACTTCCATAGCTGCACCCCAACCGTCACTGTGCTGAATGTCTGTGGCTGCAAGAAGATGTTGGTTGGGCGACCGCAGACATTCAGCAATTTTTTTTCAAAGTGTGTCACCCTCGGGGAAGCAGGAGGTAGCACCCTAGGCACGTGTCTCCCCTACCTTCCCCTCGTCCCAACCCTGCCTACATTAAACAGTATATACAGTGAACATACACGGCAAAACCCAGTGTGAAGGAATCCATACCATATAGAGGACGATAAAGAGGTCTGGGGACTTTCTTCTTGTTTATAGCTTTTTGTGAAGGACTAAATTTAGAAAAATTAAAACGCGCTTCATTTTGTGCTTTTCGACTCCATTTTGTTGTTTACAAGATAAATTCTGTTACTAGGCTAAAGTTCATAGCTGTTATGAGACCTTGATTGTTTCAACCTGAACAAGATATGAGACTGAGGGTGTATTGTTCTACGAGACCTTGATGTACAGGCTGTTATGTTTTTTTCTATGCCATATACGTAGTTTCCAGTTTTCCTGCATTCTTATAGGTTAAGAACTGTGAGCGTGTTCTTATGTTAATTGGCTGAAGTATAATCTGCAAAAATTATAAAAGAGATGACACAATAAACGGGGGTTTAGAGATCTGCTTTTGATCCCCCCCAAACAGAGATACATCTCCGTCTGGTTATTCTCAGTTGCCGGCAACGCCCTGTGGATCTATTTGAAAATCACGGAGTCAACCGTGAAGAGTCACTTCAGATCCTCCCCCAACATTTTGAGTAGGGTTTTTCTTCAATCTCATAAGGAATAATATACGATACACTTTATTGATCCCGGGGGAAAGTACGGTATTACAGCAGCAATACAAACAGCAGAACATAAAATATTAGGACACAAATCTTGCACAAGTATACCAACATTACATAACAAATAAATGTGGGTAGTTCAGGTATATAAGTCACTGTTAATTGACATTAGTGCTCCTGCAATCAGTCATTGTTGTCTACCACCCTTAAGAAATTATTATACATCCCCATAGTAGTAGGTACAAACGATTTCCTGAATTTCTCCTTACACCTTAGTAGGATTAGGCGGCTGCTGAATGTGCTCTTCTGCTTCAAGCACAGCTCGTATAGTGGGTGTGTATTATTGATTATTATAGCCCTACACTTCTTCTGAATTCTATCCTCCAATACCTCCTCAAAAGAGACCAGATGGAGGCCAACAGCCACGCTTGCCTTCTTGATAAGTTTGTTGAGCATATTAGCGTCAGATACTCTCAAACTACTGCCCCAGCATATGATAGCAAAAAAGATGGCGCTTGCCACAACGGACTGGTAGAACACTTCCAGCATTTTACTGCACACATTGAACGGCCTGAGTTTCCGAAGAAAGTACAGTCTGCTCATTCCCTTCTTGTAAACCTTTTCTGTATGAAACCTCCAATGGAGTTTACTGTCAAGATGAACCCCCAAATATTTGTAGCTCTCAACAATCTCAACCTCCTGGCCATATGGGATGTGTGAGCAAATCAGACTTATCAATTAATTACTATATTCTATTTGATCAACCCCACGAATCACCAGTAGTGAATTCTATTCTTTCTTTTTTTCTTTCTGTCTTTTTTCTTTCTTTCTGTTTTTTTTTTTTTGGCTTTTTCTTTCATTTTATTTCTGATTTCCTTATCTGCGCCTTTTTTTGTCAGCTTATTCAATTTATCTTGTTTCCTTCCTTTTTTCCCTTTTCACTCTTTTTGTCAGCCTCCTATCTCTGTTGTTTATGTCTGTATCTGGTGAGTAACCAGCACTTGGCATCGTTTTGCTGCAGTGTGTATACCACTAAACGTATTGCTACACCTCATTTCTCTCCCTGCGATTTACCATCTGTGAGGCGCTCTTTAACCTAATAAAAGTCATTCAGCTTTTGACTAACAAGAAAGGGAAACAGTGTTCATTGTGGGGCTTTAGGAGAATGGCCTGACTAATCTCGGGGATGAGAATGGAGTGATTTATGGGCGGATTACACTGCAGGCTATGATGAGGGGGCTGGTAGTAAGTGCATTAGGTGTCTAAGTGTGGCAGTAGAGTAAATAGGCGTTTTATTTATCGCAGTGCCAGGGGCCTCTTAGCGGAAGAGCGCTTCTCCAAATTGAAATATAGCAGAGTTTACACTCCTGATTAGGGTTCCCAGCACAGAGCCCAAGGCACAAACAGCAAAGCTCTGCCACCTAATTGTTGCTGGATTAATGGACCCCAGCAGCAACAAATAACCCAGTGACACAGCTAATGGTGCCACTGGACACTTCCAAAGGCTGCTTTATGTAGCCAATCTAATGGGCAAAGGATGCGATTCTCCACCAGGCTACCAAGTGGAGGAACATGTGCACCTTTCAAGTGATGCAGGAAAAGTATTAGGAAACATTTTTTCCTCAATTTCATTTTCATGGTTAATTTTTGGAAGCAGTGAACCACTACCTATCTATCTAATCTATCTATCTAATCTATCTATCTATCTATCTATCTATCTATCTATCTATCTATCTATCTATCTATCTATCTATCTGTCTGTCTATCTATCGCTCTATTTATTTATCTTCAAACAAAATATAGCAGCCTTTGTAAGTAAGTGCTAAAATGTATGCAAATATTAAATATATGAAACATGAACTGTATCATTTCTATATAGAATATACTAATCAAAATGAAGGTTCTTAGTGCATAAATTGGCCAAGACATGAGAACCCATCAGCCACAACAAGGTGACCTTTCTTACAGGAGTCCCAAGGAAAAAAGGTACACCTTTTCATGGCTGATGAGCTCTCATGAATTGGCCAATTTATGCACTAAGTACCTTCATTTTTATAAGTATATCCTATATAGCAGTAAGGCAGTCCAAATTTCATATATTAAATGCATACATTTTAGTGCTAACAGAGTACAGCTGTATTCTTTTTTTGCATATAATGCAGACACAGCAGTTTCAAATTGTTCACACTTGCTTTATTCTGTTTGGAGTTGATGTTCAGCTTTTTATACTATCTATCTATCTATCTATCTATCTATCTATCTATCTATCTATCTATCTATCTATCTATCTATCTTTGGAATATTTGGGAATATTTAGTTTGCAAATGAGAAGACTGAGAGAAGACTTACCATAATAGCTGTCTACAAATATCTCAAGGGCTGTCATAGTATAGAGAGATCAGATTTATTTCCATTTGCAAAAAGAATGAATAGAAGGAATGGGATGAAACTGAAAGAGAGAAGATATACAAGAAACTTTTTGACAGTGAGGATGATCAATGAGTGGAACAGGCTGTCATGAGAGGTACTGAGTTCTCCTTCAATGGATGTGTTCAAACAGAGACAGGACATATGTGGTGCCCCAGGGTCCTGGTCGTCACAGTAATGTTGCTTTCCTCACAGGGAGAGTGATGTTACGTTTGGAGGCAATGAAGGAGAACTCTTTGTCAGGTAACACAATGCATGCAACATGTTCACACTCCAGACCAAAAGGGGGAGCTCTAAGCCTGTTTAAGGTGAACTCCCCTATAAGAACATCCTGATCTGGAGGGAAAGAGTTCAGTTCCTGTCAGAGAGACAGAGGGAAAGGAAGCAGAGGAGCCGTGTAGCCTGAAGTGCTACAGCTCCCAGAAGGAGACATTTCAGAAAGCAGAATACATTGCAGTGAGTGTGAAGGAATGCAAAGCACAGGAGAGGATACCAGAAGGGGACCAGCCCCGAGCAGGCTGCCTCCTTCTGAGGCGCAGAAGGCCGGAAGTCGGAACACCGAGGTAGTAAGGACCTCTACGCCTTACTTCAGAGATCGGCAGGACAGCTAAATGCACGTTACCTGTCCGCACCCACACCCAGTAGGCACGGTGGCACCCCTCAGAGGCTGGGGCATGCTAGAGTCCCTATAAACCGCCTCAAGCCACCAGCCATATGGGTTTTGTCCTATCCAACTACGGGGGACAGAGAAAGAGACACAACCTTATTTGAAGCTTATGCAGTAAGGGACTACACCACTACAGTGCAAGGGAAGGCTATTGATTTCCACCTGGACAAGGGGACTCTGGACTTGCCTCCAGACCGGCCTGACTCTTCTTGCCCTGTGATCAGGTGCCCTGGACTGTGGCTGCTGAAGACTTCAGTAAACGAGGTAAAGAGACCGCAAACCTGTGTCCTCATTCTTCACTGCACCTCTCACCATTCTACCATCTACACACTGGGAAGCCCTGGGGACATACTTCACTTGTGGGAAGGTATACCATCTAGCTGCCATAACATCACCCCAGTGGACCCCTTAAAGCAGCGTCGGTCACCCTGACCGAATACCACAGGTGGTGTCATGAACATAAACTTTATCCCTTTAAAGACCTTTCCCCCTTTTATACGGACGTCCCAGGGCCACGGACCGGTTCACAGCCAGCGTGACATCCCCCTGTGAACCACAGGACCCTGTACTGAGTACCCCCTTGCCCTGACGGGGCGCTCCACATACATCTGTCTGAGATAGTTTAGTGAATCCTGCATTGAGCAGGAGGTTGGAAACAACCCCAGAGGTCCCTTCCAACTCTAACATTCTATGACTCTATGATTGTCCTCACCTCCACAGCTATCATTGTCCTCTCCACCACCCCCTGATCACCTGTATTGACAAAAAACAACACTCATATCTCCGTACTAAATGACACCGGCGCACGGCGTGCTGACATCATCAGGCTACCTGCGCCTATGTCACATAGAAAGCACCTGGACTTGGTCATGCACTCATGTGCTTTCCATGAGATAAGTAGCAACTTATCTCTATAGTAGGATATACCAATATAATGTTATATGCAAGTGGCTATAAATAGCACACAACAAAGCGCTGTATAGTGCCAAGTATAGGAGATGTAAAGAGCAGCGGCAGATAAAGATAATTTTGCCTGGTAAGCGGCTATCAGAATATAGCAAAGTGTTAGTGACTGTAATAGTACAACATAAAAAGTCACCTTACCTAGTGCAGAGTAGGGTCGCAGAAAGGGAAGCTAGTCCGGGCGTTCCCCTTCACCCTGACTCGCGTTTCACCCTAAGCTTCTTCCGGGGTTGTGTCAGGGTGAGGAGAGACAGCCCTTATATATGGACAAGAGCCAATGAGAGTACAGTACTAATGGAAAGAGACATACCCAGAGAAGAGCCAATCAACCGTCCAGGTCAGTAGGCGCATATTACCATCATCACGCCCCATGTGAAATGGCACTTCTGGGATAGCGCTCGCTTGAATGCAAGCTGGAACGCATGCAAATCCAGTATCGAGGGTTCCCGGAAGTGTGGGGATATGTGACGAAACGCACTGCACGGCCGGCTGAAAGCCAGACTGAATGAATGAATGACCGAATGCCGTAATACGTGCACAGGAGCGCGACGCCAGGGAGCGATGAAGCAAGCAGGAGGGCGGCATCGCAAGAAGATGGGAGGCGCCGGACCTGGACCTGTGACACCCATCGGACTGGACTGCCTCCCCTGTGAGTATAATAAAACTTATTTTTCTTATCTTGCAGGTCGGACCGGGGGCTTATCTACACCATTAGAGAAAGCTGTAGATAAGCACTGAAAGGCAGTGGCCACATCTTATATCGGTCAAAACTGCTGACAGGTTCCCTTTAAGTCATTTTTTGTTCTCTTCTTCCAACCAGATATCTTTGGTGCAACCTGTGGAGCATGAGGGCACAGAGGTAAGGGGGTCCAATACCATCTCTAAATTATGAAGCAGCATCTGTCATAGGTAGAATGGACTAACAAGAGTCCATACACTGTTCTTGCTCAGGTGCCCGTTTCTGTCTGTGTCCGCACCTGCATTAAACTTTTGGCTGGTTGTGCCGATATTGATGGGTTTGGCCCACATTAGTGTAATTTGTATGGGGGCCTTATTCTACAAATTGAGCTCACAAAGCAGGAGAACACTATAAAACAATATCTGAATGCTCCTTGTGTGCATTTTCCAATCTCTAAAAAGTCATTAATAAACAAACAGATACAAATATCCATGAAATTCAGGTACCATTCACATGACAGAAAGGTTTTTCTAATATGCCATTAAAAAAGCTGTTTGTGCTAATGAATAGAAGATGAAAAGTTTAATAGATAACAAGATTAATTATATGTACCATTAGAGAGATAAAAAGACCTGACACATGATGGATAGAAAAATATAGATTCATCGATCGATAGAAGTCAAACCATAGATGTCCATAAATTAAGTTATCTACTATATAATTGTCTAAGGGTCACTTCCGTCTGTCTGTCTGTAACAGAAATCCCAAGTTGCTGATTGGTCGTGGCAAAACAGCCACGACCAATCAGCGATGGGCACAGTCCGGCGGCAAAATGGCCGCTCCTTACTCCCCGCAGTCAGTGCCCGCTCCATACTCCCCTCTAGTCAGCGCTCACACATGGTTAATGGCAGCGTTAATGGACCGCGTTATGCCGCGGTGTAACGCACTCCGTTAACGCTGCTATTAACCCTGTGTGACCAACTTTTTACTATTGATGCTGCCTATGCAGCATCAATAGTAAAAAGATCTAATGTTAAAAATAATAAAAAAATAAAAAATAGTTATATACTCACCGTCCGTCGGCCCCTTGGATCCAGAACAGGTCTTTCCCGCTCCTCGCGATGCTCCAGTGACCTCTCCATGCATTGCGATCTCGCGAGATGATGACGTAGTGGTCTCGCGAGACCGCAATGTACTCTTGAGACTGGAGCGCGCGAGGAGCATCGGTAAACGCTTCGTCTGGATCCGGGGGCCGATGGAGGGTGAGTATATAACTATTTTTTATTTTAATTCTTTTTTTTAACAGGGATATGATGCCCACATTGCTATACACTACGTGGGCTGGGCAATATACTACAAGGGCTGTGCAATATACTGCATGGGCTGTGCTATATACTACGTGGGCTGTGCAATATACTACGTGGGCTGTGCAATATACTACGTGGGCTGTGCAATATACTATGTGGGCTGTGCAATGTACTACGTGGGCTGTGCAATGTACTACGTGGGCTGTGCAATATACTATCTGGGCTGTGCAATATACTACGTGGGCTGTGCAATGTACTATGTGGGCTGTGCAATGTACTACATGGGCTGTGCAATGTACTATGTGGGCCGTGCAATGTACTGCGTGGGCTGTGCTATATACTACGTGGGCTGTGCAATATACTATGTGGGCTGTGCAATATACTACGTGGGCTGTGCAATATACTACGTGGCTGTGCAATATACATGGGCTGTGCAATGTACTACATGGCTCTGCAATATACTATGTGGGCTGTGCTATATACTACGTGGGCTGTGTTATACACTACGTGGGCTGTGTTATACACTACGTGGCCTGTGTTATACACTTCGTGGCCTGTGTTATACACTACGTGCGTGGGCTGTTACATACTACGTGAGCTGTGTTATATGCTACGTGGGCTGTTATAAACTACATGGCTGTGTTATATGCTATGTGGGCTGTTATACACTCTGTGGGCTGTGCTATATACTACGTGGCTGTGCTATATACTCCGTGGGCTGTGTTATATACTATGTGGCTGTGCTATATACTCCGTGGGCTGTGTTATATACTACATGGCTGCAGAGGTGTATCTAGGGTTTCTGGCACCCGGGGCAAGAATTCATTTTGGCGCCCCCCCAGGACATAAGCCCCCTGTCAGCCCCATCATTGCCCTCTCCCCATCAGCCCCATCATTGCCCTCTCCTCCTCCTGTTTAACAATAGAAAACCCCCATAAAACTACAATACTTTATTATATGCAAAAATACAGACACAAAATATAGCCCTACCTACAAGGTCAGTTAAATAAGAAGGGGAGGGGAAAAGATGCCCCGATAACCCCCTTAAGAGTAGATGATACTACAATATATAAGGTTTGAAAATATTATACCAGATGTAATACACACTCATAAGCTATAAGGGTGTGCAGATATATGCAAAATATCCCTATCAGCTAAAGATTTACCCTAGGGATGAATCTACCTAGATGCGGAGGTAGGCACCCTTAAGGAAATCGAGAATGGCGCCCCCGCTCGTGCGACGACTCTCCCTAGTCTCCTGGCTTATCCCTATAAGGGATAGAGTAAGAAACAGAACGCCAGGCGGCTGTAAATAACTTGTAGAGATATACACATATGTGTGGTGCCTCTTAAATGTCGTCTCAAGCCCTCCCCCACAATGTGCTGTAAGACCGAAGGATAGAGAAAAATATATTCACACACAACACATCCAAAGAAGGGCATTGATATCGGAGGAGCTTGTAGGACAAAGGACACCGCCGGAGAACGTTGTAGCACTGAGGACACCAAATAAAAGATCAAACCTAACTAGAACTGACCGAAAGTTCAACCCTGCAAAAATGCATAAACCACATAGGTGATAGATTAACACCACATGTCATCTGGAACAAATTATCTGCAGATGCTCATAGGACATGATAGCATAAATATATTAGTCCAGGATGATATTATACTCATCTGTTGTAGACTGCAGCTAGTTCAGATGTAGTGGCTCACATTGATGACTACCAGGCGAGAAATACCTCACCACTGCTCTCGACGCGTTTCCCCCACATGATTGGGTTCATCAGGAGAGATTCGATGACCATATGGCAGTGTAGATAGATGAAAACAAATAGGGCCTCTCCTCCTCCACCATCCCCATCATTGCCCTCTCCTCCTCCACCATCCCCATCATTGCTCTCTCCCTGTCAGCCCCATCATTGCCCTCTCCTCCTCCACCATCCGCATCATTGCTCTATCCCCGTCAGCCCCATCATTGCCCTCTCCTCCTCCACCATCCCCATCATTGCTCTCTCCCCGTCAGCCCCATCATTGCCCTCTCCTCCTCCACCATCCCCATCATTGCTCTCTCCCCGTCAGCCCCATCATTGCCCTCTCCTCCTCCACCATCCGCATCATTGCTCTCTCCCCTTCAGCCCCATCATTGCCCTCTCCTTCCCCCCCCCACACACACACGCCATTCACTTCTCTGCACATTCCCCTGCAGCGCGATACACACACACACACAACCAATACTGGGCCACACACACACACACAGTCAGGACTCTGAACATTTTTTACCTTTTGTGCATTACTGCCCTCTTCCATGATGGCATCTTTGGTCTCATGTGCACTGTGTCTTCCTGCTATAAAACTCCACCCCAGCCTTCAGTCTGTGCTAGAGTATTCTGCCTTGCATCCAGCTCCTGACCTCTGATTACTCCCTGGCTATACACCTGCTCCTGTGAACCTGTGTGGTGATCCTGCTACTCTGCTGTGAGTTCCTGCTGCATACACAAGTTTCCAGTAATCCTCCTTCATCTGCTGCTCGTGTTTACTTCATCTGCATTTGCTGGACATGTAAGCTGCTACTGCTTTGCAATAACCTGAGACTATTAACCAGGTCTCCCTGGTTGAGCTAAGATATGATTTGAACTGCCTATAAGCATATCTATCTGTGTCTGGACTAAGACAAGGATTTATTCGTGTCAAGTATCCTCTAGAATAACTGTGCTTCATAGACTTTCTGCTTGATTGCATTTTTCTCTGAAGACTGCCAAACTGCGTTTATTATTTGCACCAAGTGTTGTGGACTTGAGTTTCTCTCTGCACCTGTTTGAATCACCGTGTGATAATATAGACTTTACCACTTATAAGACTGTGTCCTATAGTTGTCTTGCTCCACGCAAAGAGTCTCCTGAGTTATCCCCTATAATTATTACACACATATACACACATTCACACACACACACACACACACACATTCACATACACACACACACACATACACACACACACATATACACAGATTCACATACACACATATTCACATACACACACACACCTCTCACCTCTCCTCGCGCTCTGCTGCAGCATCTCATCCCCTTCCTCTGACACAGCCGGCCGCTGAATGATGACGTCATCCAGCGGCGCGTCTGTGTGAGAGGAAGCAGGAAGACATCGCTGGGCAGCGGAGCTGCAGGGATTTCTCCCTGCCCGCCACAGCCACCCTGCAGGGGCCCCCCTCTACCTCTGCACACGTTGGGAGCCGGCGCTCTGCAGCTTCTCTGTGCCGGCTGTCAGCTTGATAGTTGGCACAGAGAACAGCTGACTTCCAGACCAGGGGCGGCAGAATGCAGCCACCGGGGGAGACACTGCGGACCGCCGAATTAGGCGGCCCGACTGCGCCCCCCTGCCGGCTGCACCCGGGGCACATGCCCCGACTGCCCCCCCCTAGATACGCCACTGCGTGGCTGTCCTATATACTCCGTGGGATGTGCTATATACTACGTGGCTGTGCAATATACTACGTGGTTGTGCAATATACTACGTGGCTGTGCAATATACTACGTGGCTGTGCTATTTACTATGTGGGCTGTTATATACTACATGGCTGTGCTATATACTACGTGGCCGGCCGCGAACAATCAGCGACAGGCGCAGTCCGGCCGCGAATAGGCGCGGGATTTGAACCACGCTTTGCTAATTGGTCGCGGCCGGCCGAATCCTGTGTATTCAATGTATTATTCTAAAATCTTCATAAATAAACTACATACATATTCTAGAATACCCGATGCATTAGAATCGGGCTACCATCTAGTGTGTAATAATGAGAAATGACACAGGGTGAAAGCATACACGTTTACTGAAATTTATTTAATGCTTCATACAAATGCCTTTGTTGGTAATGACAGCTTCAAGATACCTCCTGTATGGAGAAACTAGTGGCATGCATTGCTCAGGTGTGATTTTGGCCCTTTCTTCCACACAAACACTCTTCAAATCTGGAACGCTCTGTGGCTCCTTCTATGAACTCTGAGCTTTAGTTCCTTCTCTAAATTTTCTGTTGGATTCCGGTCCGGTGATTGGCTGAGCCATTCTAGCCATTTTTTTCTATGAATCCAATTGAGAGTTTCCTTGGCTGTGTGATTTGGATGATTGTCTTGTTGAAATGTCCACCCTCATTTCATTTTCATCAACCAGGTAGATGGCAGCAGATTTTTTATCAAGAATATCTCTGTACCACAGTACATTCATCCTTCCTTCAATTATATACAGTTTTCCAGTGCAATATGCTGAAAAATAGCCCTACACCATGATGTTCCCACTTCCAAACTTCACTCTTGGTATGGTGTTTTTGGGGTGATTTATAGTGCCTTTTGGCCTCCAAACATGGTGTATATTGTGGTATCAAGAGAGTTCAATTTTGGTCTCCTCTGATGACTATATTCTCCCAGTATTTCATGGTCTTGTCTAAATGTTGTTGATCAAAATGTAAACGCTCTTGAATATGCATTTTGTTCAGCAATGGAGTCTTGCTTGGTGAGCGTGCATACACTCCATGGAGGATGAGTGCATTACTTATTGTTTTCTTTGAAACAATTGTACCTACTGATTTGATGTCTTTCTGTTGCTCTCCACTGGTGGTCCTTGGCTCTTGGACAACTCTTCTGCTAATTCTTTTCACTATTTTGTCTGAAATCTTGTGGAGAACATCTGATCATGGCCCATTTATTGTGAAATTATGATTCCGGAAGATGACCCCACCAGTGCTCACTGGAACCTTCAGTAGTTTAGAAATTCTTCTGTAACCAGTGCCATCAGTATATTGTACAACAATAATTTTGTGAAGGTGTTGAGATAGCTCACTGGTTTTACCCATCATGAGATGTTTCCCGTGTGGCACCTTGGTAATGAAACACCTTTTTTAGGCCATCAGTTGAACCAGTTGATATTATTTTTCATTAAGTGACTGGATTGCTTTCTAATTACTGATAGAACTCTTTCTTCAGTTGTTCAATACCTTTTAATGTGTAATTTCTCATTATTACACATAACTTAATTTATGAACATCTCATTCTATCAGTTTTATTTCTTTGTCTGTATGGATTGGATGGGTAGTTACCGACATCTGGTGATAATTTAATGTCAATAGCACCTTTAGAAATATAGCTACTTTAAAAATTAGTGACATGATCAATACTGATTTCACCCGCTATATATAACTTATTATTATTATTACATTAAAAATAATTTTTCTTTAACCCCTTAATCCCATATGACGTACTATCCCGTCGAGGTGACCTGGGACTTAATTCCCAGGGACAGGATAGTACGTCATAGGCGATCGTCCGTGCTCCCGGGGGGAGTGCGGCCGATTGCCGCCGGGTGTCAGCTGATTATTACAGCTGACATCCGGCACTATGTGCCAGGATTGGTCATGGCACATTAACCCCCGGAGCACTGCGATCAAACATCATCGCAGCGTTCCTGCGGCATAGGGAAGCATTGCGCAGGGAGGGGGCTCCCTGCGTGCTTCCCTGAGACCCTCAGAACAACGCGATGTGATCTCCTCTGTCCCCCTCCCTGCAGGCCCCGGATCCAAAATGGGCCGTGGGGCTCCTTCTGCGTTCTGCAGGGAGGTGGCTTGCAAGCGCCTGCTCAGAGCAGGCACCAGCAAGCCTTTCTGCAATGCCTGTCAGATTGCTGATCTGACACCGTGCATTGCAAAGTGTCAGATCAGCGATCTGACACTATACTGTGATGTCCCCCCCTGGGGCAATGTTGTAAAGTAAAAAAAAAAAAAATTTTACATATGTAAAAAAAAAAAAAAAATCCTAAATAAAGAAAAAAAAAAAATATTGTCCCAATAAATACATTTCTTTATCTAAACAAACAAAAAAAATAAATAAAAGTACCGTATTTTCCGGCGTATAAGACGACTTTTTAACCCCCGAAAATCTTCTTAAAAGTCGGGGGTCGTCTTATACGCCGGGAATCGACTTGTACGCCGGTGTATATGGTGGGTGGGGAGGGGGAGTGATCCTGATGACGAGGGGGCGTCTCACAGGAAAGTGAGTAATCCCCATTACCTTATCCTAGCGGTGCAGCGTGGGGGTGTCAGTGCTGGGAGCGGCGGCGGCTGCTGTGTTCTGGTGCGGCGGCTCCTCTTCTGTGTGGGGCCTCTGTGCTGTGAGGTGGCGGCGGCAGCGGCGTATCTTTATCCAGTTGGGGCTCCTCCGGCATCTCCTTAGCCCTGGAGGCCCCGCCGCAACTCCATCGGTGCAATGTGGTGGCCTCCGGGAAAATGGCCGCTGCTCAGATTCAGATCTCGTGTCCCGAGATTTCGGGACGAGATCTGAATCTGAGCAGCGGCCATTTTCCCGGAGGCCACCGCATCGCACCTATTGAGCTGCCTCCGGGAAAATGGCCGCTGCATTGCACTCATGGAGTTGCGGCGGGGCCTCCAGGGCTAAGGAGATGCCGGAGGAGCCCCAACTGGATAAAGATATGCCGCCGCCACCGCCACCGCACAGCACAGAGGCCCCACACAGAAGAGGAGCCGCCGCACCAGAGCACAGCAGCCGCCGCACCAGAGCACAGCAGCCGCCGCCGCCACTCCCAGCACTGAGACCCCCACGCTGCACCGCTACGATAAGGTAATGGGGGATACTCACTTTCCTGTGAGACGCCCCCTCGTCATCAGGATCACTCCCCCCCCCCCCCCCCCAAAAGGCACATATTCACCGGCCCTATAAGACGACATAGGGTGTATAAGAAGACCCCCGACTTTTAAGAAGATTTTATATTTTAACTGGTAAAGTTGGGGGGTCGTCTTATACGCCCAGTCGTCTTATACGCCGGAAAATACGGTACACATATTTAGTATCGTCGCGTCCGTAACGACCTGACCTATAAAAGTGTCCCACTAGTTAACCCCTTCAGTGAACACCGTAAAAAAACGAGGCAAAAAACAACGCTTTATTATCATACCGCCAAACAAAAAGTGGAATAGCACGCGATCAAAAAGACGGATATAAATAACCATGGTACCGCTGAAAACGGCATCTTGTCCCGCAAAAAATGAGCCACAATACAGCATCATCAGAAAAAAAAAAATAAGTTATAGTCCTCAGAATAAAGCGATGCAAAAATAATTATTTTTTATATAAAATAGTTTTTATCTTATAAAAGCGCAAAAAAAAAAATATATATACATGAGGTATCGCTGTAATCATACTGACCCAAAGAATAAAACTGCTTTATCAAATTTACCAAAGGTGGAAGGGTATAAACGCCCCCCCCCCCCCAAAAGAAATTCATGAATAGCTGGTTTTTGGTCATTCTGCCTCACAAAAATCGGAATAAAAAGCGATCAAAAAATGTCACATGCCTGAAAATGGTACCAATAAAAACGTCAACTTGTCCCACAAAAAACAAGACCTCACGTGACTCTGTGGACCAAAATATGGAAAAATTATAGCTCTCAAAATGTGGAGACGCAAAAACTATTTTTTGGAAAAGTGTCTTTTAGTGTGTGACAGCTGCCAATCATAAAAATCTGCTAAAAAACCCACTATAAAAGTAAATCAAACCCCCTTCATCACCCCCTTAGTTAGGGTAAAATAATAAAATTAAAAAAAAATGTATTTATTTCCATTTTCCCCTTAGGGTTAGGGTTGGGGCTAAAGTTAGGGTTGGGGCTAAAGTTAGGGTTGGGGCTAAAGTTAGGGTTAGGGTTGGGGCTAAAGTTAGGGTTAGGGCTACAGTAAGGGTTGGGGTTACAGTTAGGGTTAGGGTTGGGGCTAAAGTTAGGGTTAGGGTTGGGGCTAAAATTAGGGTTGGGGTTGGGGCTAAAGTTAGGATTAGGGTTGGGGCTAAAGTTAGGGATAGGGTTGGGGCTAAAGTTAGGGTTGGGGCTAAAGTTAGGGTTAGGGTTGGGGCTAAATTTAGGGTTTGGACATTTATGGTTGGGATTAGGGTTGGGATTAGGGTTAGGGGTGTGTTGGGTTAGGGGTGTGTTGGGGTTAGGGGTGTGGTTGGGATTAGGGTCAGGGGTGTGTTGAAGTTAGGGTTATGGTTAGGGTTGGGATTAGAGTTAGGGGTGTGTTCGGGTTAGGGTTGGAGTTAGAATTGAGGGGTTTCCACTGTTTTGGCACATCAGAGGCTCTCCAAACGCGACATGGCGTCCAATCTCTATTCCAGCCCAAACAGTGGTTTACCTCCACATATGGGGTATCACCGTACTCAGGACAAATTGTACAACAACTTTTGGGGTCCAATTTTTCCTGTTACCCTTGGTAAAATAAAACAAATTGGAGCTGAAATAAATTTTTTGTGAAAAAAAGTTAAATGTTCATTTTTTTTTAAACATTCCAAAAATTCCTGTGAAATACTTGAAGGGTTAATAAACTTCTTGAATGTGGTTTTGAGCACCTTGAGGGGTGCAGTTTTTAGAATGGTGTCACACTTGGGTATTTTCTATCATATAGACCCCTCAAAGTGACTTCAAATGTGATGTGGTCCCTAAAAAACATGGTGTTGTAAAAATGAGAAATTGCTGGTCAACTTTTAACCCTTATAACTGATAGATAGATACCTGCATTTGTTAACACTTTCAACACTTTTCTGAGACTTTCAGCACCCTGTGCATGCTGGAAGGTGCAGCTGTGTTTCTCCTCTAATTGGAGGGTCAGCTCTTCTGCCAGTTTTTACCTCTGTACAAGGTCTATTGTGAATCACTGTAATCACAGTGGACTGTCACTATTCTGTTTGTATACACAGATTTTCATGAAAGAGATTTAATATATCTCTTATACTGTATATGAAAAAACTCTGGGTGAGAAAAGCAGGATACCAGCCCTGCAGATCCTGGATTGGACACTTCACTCATGTGTTATTATTGTCTAATTCATCAGAATTAGAAGAAGGAATGAGGACAAAGCAAGAAGATTGTTCTGTAAGTGTTTGAGACACAAGAGGATGTTACCTGTACAACAGGAGAAGGGCTGCATGATTAATTGTGTCACTGACATGACATGCAGAGCTCTATTGGCCACTATTACAATGGCCGACTATTGGAAACCCAAAATGGCGTCACAAAAATACAGAAAAGAGATTAGATTTTTTTCTGGAATATGACTTCATGTTCTATTATTTTCTATGCATCAGTTGAATTATGGTAAGGAGTGGTAAACCCTTCTAAATTGCCAGTACAGTAAAATAAGCCTCATGTACCACACAACTGAGGTCAGTTGATGAAAGCTAAACTCAGGCTGATTGTTATAGGTGTCTGCCGACCTGTCATTTACCCTGCTGAGCTGGATAGGTGCATCATTTAGGGAATAGGGGCTAACAGCTGTCAGTCGAATGGTTTGGCCGACAACTAATTAACGTCTTTGACCACCTTTAGATAGGTATAGCAGCATATAAGGGAGATCTGAATGTACATAATTTTTTTTTTGTACATTTTATAAAAAAAAATCGTATTACAGTTTTAAAACAAGCAGATGAATAGATGAGGTTTGTTTCTAGAAACCACAGATCAGACAAACCTAAATCCTTTCATTTCACTATCATTCTGTTCTGTGAGCTGCTGAACATGGTGGAAAATAATCTGTGTATTTCCCAGGTTCTAAAGTTTTATTGAGCGTAGACATTGGCGTTCCCATGTGTTACAAGGAGGAAAAGCTGTAGATCTAGCTTGGAGCTCAGTGGTGCAAAGTCTTATGATTAACCTTGATAGTTGCAATTTTTGATGTGAAATATGGCATTTCTGATTGCCAGACTTTAGCTGAGAAATCTCATAATTCCATTTTTTTCAGGTCCATTTGATTATCAATTGCACAACTCTCCCCTAAATTTAAACCGTACAAATATGATTTATTTCATTTTACACATTGTGCTTTCCAGTTAATGTAGAACTTTCAGCTCGGTGAATGGGAGTTCAGCTCAGGTATTTTTGGAGGCAGATTTATTTTTTCACTTTCAATGATATAAATTAGAATTAGAGTTTAGTTTTAGTCTTCTTTTTTTTTGTTTTACGTAGAATTACAACTGAAGGCTTTTCACTTTTATTTTTTTTTTAATCAGCAAGATATTATACTTTACATTTCCTAATTTTCTAAAGTGAAAAATATCAATGATTTTAATGAAAAGGACACAATCAGAGAAGTCTGTAAAATAATGCTCTGATTTTTATTACTTATTAAACACTTTGTGCTTGGGCCCAGTCAACCAGAGGTGTATCTAGGGTTTCTGGCACCCGGGGCAAGAATTCATTTTGGCGCCCCCCCAGGACATATGCCCCCCGTCAGCCCCATCATTGCCCTCTCCCCGTCAGCCCCATCATTGCCCTCTCCTTCTCCACCTTCCTCATCATTGCCCTCTCCTCCTCCACCATCCCCATCATTGCTCTCTCCCCGTCAGCCCCATCTGTTATGATCTGGTGGCCTAAGAGCAGCATGTGACGTACTCTGGAGAAGGTGGTACCTGTACTGACCGCAGACCCTGAACCTAATACCGCAACTAGAAGTAGCCGTGGAATGTACCTAGCGCTCTCTAGACATCTCGACACAGCCGGAGGACTAATTACCCCTAGAGATAGAAAAGGGAAAACTATCTTGCCTCAGAGAAAATCCCCAAAGAACAGGCAGCCCCCCACAAATATTGACTGTGAGAGGAGAGGGAAAAAACATACACAGACTGAAATGAGAATTTAGCAAAGGAGGCCACTTCTAGCTAAATAGAAAGGACAGGACAGAGTACTATGCGGTCAGTATTTAAAAAACTAGAAAATATCCACCACAGAAAATACAAAAAACTCCACAGCTAACTAAAGATATGGAGGGTATATCTCCATCTCCAGAGATATCAGCTTGGCTAAAAAAATCCTAATACAGACCAAGCTGGACAAGACAAAACATAGAAAGGAACTGAGCAATAAGACCACAACATGTGGATAGCAAATCAAGGCCAGAACTTATCTTTGATGAAAAGAACTGCAAAGCAGAAGGAACCAGGCAGAGATGTGAATCTTCCAGGAACAATGGACAACTATTTTGGACATAAACAAATTTGTCCGCAATTTAACAATAAAAAAACATTTTTGGTCTGAAGACCAAACTGGACAGAGAGATGAGAAATGCATTATTGAGAATGTTTTTCATACTTTAGATTTTCATGAACAGGTTTCATTGCTTACTTTGCAGGAATTACAGGGTCAGGATATAGAACCAGCAGATTCCATCAATCAATCAGAGAATTTCAAGATAAAAAACCCCTTTTTTTATCCACTACAATCGCGTGCAGATTGCATGAGTAAATTTCAGGAGGTAGTAGAACGAGAACTCAAATCCCTGAAAAACAATAATCTATCTGAAAATATTAATAACAATAATTTATCTAGAAAACATAGAAGAGCCATTCAGGACATCAAAAATATGAAGGATATTACTATAAAAACGAGTGATAAAGGGGGCATGATTGTTATTATGTGAATTCTCTAGACTACAAAAATGAAATAATGAAACTTATATCTGACGCACAAGTGTATAAAAAATTATCCTTTGATCCTACTGTGGGTTTTAAACAAAAAATTGATAAGGTCATAGAGGAGGGTGTGTCCTTGGGAGTATTATCCAAGAAACAGGCGGAATTTTTGGAAGTTTCACACCCTGTCATGCCTATTCTATATGGATTACCTAAAATCCACAAACAAGCCCAATTTCCTCCAATGAGACCTATAGTCTCCAGTATAGGCTCTATTAATGAACATTTGGGTCAATGGTTAGATTCCCTGCTTCAGCCATTAGTTCTAAGGACACCAGGACATATCAAAGACACAAAAGATGTTTTGGACATTTTGACACATAAAAAGTGGCAGTCGGATTACACATGGTTGAGCTGTGACATAGTATCTTTATATATGTGTATTCCTCACAATGTTGCGATGTCAGCATTGCAATTCCATTTGGATAGATACAGCTCTTATTCTCATGATCTCATTGGTTTTATTTTACAGGTCACTTTTTTCCTATTAACTCACAACTTTTTTTCTTTTGATTCTGAATATTATTTACAGTGCACAGGTGTGGCGATGGGCGCTACATTTTCACCATCATTGGCAAATTTGGTTATGTCTTATTGGGAGTATCATTTTTTATTTTCAACATCCAATAGATTTTCTGCTTTCATCTCCTGGTACGGCAGATACATCGACGATACGTTGATTATCTGGAAGGGTGATGTGTCTGCCATACAGGAGTTTGTGGAGTATATTAACAGTAATGATTACAATTTAAAATTTACTTATGTTCACGCGGAATCTAAAATTTATTTTTTGGATTTAGAACTGACTGGCATTCCTGATCAATTAATTTCTACACAAACATATGTAAAACCAACAGCAGGCAATACGATTCTCCATGCCAATAGTAGCCACCCGAAGCACACCATCAGATCAATTCCTGTAGGTGAGTTCACCAGGTTAAAACGTAATTGCAATAATAACGGTGCCCTCAAAGATGATTTAATGAAATCATGCAGAAAATTCCATAAACGTGGCTATCCCAATTGGACACTCAAAAGAGCATTGAATGTAATAGAAAAAGAGGATCAAGTTGATCGCATCTCTCCACGAGCTTGCAATAGCAGGGAGCACAAAAAACATTATGTGAAGCAGAGTAACAAAAAGAATATTGAGGATAGACCTTATGTATGTCTACAATTTAGTCCACAGTTTAATATGATTAAAACCATTATTAATATGGTTATTGTATGAAGATTCCACCCTAGCGAAAATTTTACATGATGGCTGCAATATTGTAACCAGAAGAGCGCCTACGCTAGGTAATATTTTGTCTCCAAACACTTTTTCTTCTCATCACTGCAGGGATACCTGGCTAAAGTGCACTGGTAGTTATAAGTGCAATGTGACCAACTGTACCACATGCCGGCATTTATTGTCACAAAGTCGTTTGGTGATAGTTTTAATAATAATCTGTATAAGATACAAGACTTTATCAATTGCAATACACGGTTTGTGGTATATAAAATTGACTGCACTTTATGTAAAAAAGCGTATGTTAGATGCACTATCAGAAAATTGAAAAACCGTATATCGGAACATTTGTATGACATTTCCTGCACTACAAATAGCAGCCGCAACATCTCTTTTGCAGCTAAACATTTCATTGAATGTCACTCACGAAACACAGATTCTCTGAGGATTACTGGCATTGAAAGGATAAAAAGACCCTCACGTGGAGGTGATATGCATAAGGTCCTGCTTACATGGGAGGCCTTTTGGATATTCAATCTCGGCACTAGGTTTCCGGATGGGTTGAACAAAAGGAATGAGCTCATGTTTCATTACTAATTTATTTTGATGCAGTTGTATTTTATTTTTGTATAATTTTATACGTTATTATGCTATTGTCAATTTGTGTTTTGTTTGGATTGTTTTAATGTTATATGCACTAGTTTTTTTTGTTTTTTTTTGTCTAGGACCTTCTGGTCATGTGACATTTTCTCACAATTCTATTGGTAGCTGATTTCTTTTTATACTGGGCATATAACTAAGTAGATCAGCTGTGACAAAGACCACTGTGTCGGTCGAAACGCGTCGCTTGCCTCCATGGTGTTATGGTGCTGTTCCAGGAGTTCTCCTGATTTTAATATATTGGATTAAAGTTCATTTTTTTATTGGAAGCTGGAACATTTCTTCTTTTTTTGTGTAATGGACAACTGGCACTGACTAAAGGGTGAAGCAAGACTAAATAGCCCTGTCCAAATTGCAAAAGGTGAAAACACCTGATAAATGCTGTGATTCAGAGACAGCAGCGCTACCACTTACAACCACCGGAGGGAGCCCAAGAGCAGAATTCACAACAGTACCCCCCCCTTGAGGAGGGGTCACCGAACCCTCACCAGAGCCCCCAGGCCGATCCAGACGAGCCAAATGAAAGGCACGAACCAAATCATCAGCATGAACATCAGAGGCAACAACCCAAGAATTATCCTCCTGGCCATAACCCTTCCATTTGACAAGATACTGAAGCCTCCGCCTCAAAAAACGAGAATCCAAAATCTTCTCAACCACATATTCCAACTCCCCATCAATCAACACCGGGGCAGGAGGATCAACAGAGGGAACAACGGGCACCACATATTTCCGCAACAAAGATCTAAGAAAAACATTATGGATGGAAAAAGAGGCTGGAAGGGCCAAACGAAAAGACACTGGATTGATAATCTCAGAAATCCTATAAGGGCCAATAAACCGAGGCTTAAACTTAGGGGAAGAAACCTTCATAGGGACATGACGGGAGGACAACCAGACCAAATCCCCAACCCGAAGCCGGGAACCAACACAGCGACGACGGTTAGCAAAACGCTGAGCCCCCTCCTGAGACAACACCAAATTGTCAACAACATGAGCCCAAATTTGCTGCAACCTGTCAACCACAGAGTCCACCCCAGGACAATCAGAAGGCTCAACCTGCCCTGAAGAAAAACGAGTATGAAAACCAGAGTTACAAAAGAGGGTGAAACCAAGGTAGCAGAACTAGCCCGATTATTAAGGGCAAACTCGGCCAATGGCAAGAAAGCCACCCAATCATCCTGATCAGCAGACACAAAGCAACTCAAATAAGTTTCCAAAGTCTGATTAGTTCGCTCGGTTTGGCCATTTGTCTGAGGATGAAATGCGGAAGAAAAAGACAAATCAATGCCCAGCCTAGCACAAAAGGCCCGCCAAAACCTAGAAACAAACTGGGAACCTCTATTGGACACAATGTTCTCCGGAATGCCATGCAAACGAACCACATGCTGAAAAAACAACGGAAACAAATCAGAAGAGGAAGGCAACTTAGGCAAAGGTACCAAATGAACCATCTTAAAAAACCGGTCACAAACCACCCAGATAACTGACATCCTCTGGGAAACCGGAAGATCCGAAATAAAATCCATAGAAATATGCGTCCAAGGCCTCTCAGGGACCGGCAAAGGCAAAAGCAACCCACTAGCGCGGAAACAGCAAGGTTTGGCCCTCGCACAAGTCCCACAGGACTGCACAACAGAACGCACATCCCGTGACAAAGAAGGCCACCAAAAGGACCTACCAACCAAATCTCTGGTACCAAAAATCCCAGGATTACCGGCTAACACAGAACAATGAACCTCCGAAATCACTTTACTAGTCCATCTGTCAGGAACAAACAATTTCCCCACTGGACAGCGGTCAGGTTTATCAGCCTGAAATTTCTGAAGAACCTGTCGTAAATCAGGGGAGATGGCAGAAAGAATCACCCCTTCCTTCAGAATACCGACCGGCTCAAGGACCCCAGGAGAATCAGGCAAAAAGCTCCTAGAGAGGGCATCAGCCTTAACATTCTTAGAACCCGGAAGATACGATACCACAAAATCAAAACGGGAGAAAAACAGGGACCATCGGGCCTATCTAGGATTCAGCCGTTTGACTCGAGATAAATCAGATTCTTATGATCGGTCAAGACCACAATACGGTGCTTGGCCCCCTCAAGCCAATGTCGCCACTCCTCAAATGCCCACTTCATAGCCAACAACTCACGATTGCCGACATCATAATTGCGTTCCGCAGGCGAAAACTTTTGAGAAAAGAAGGCACACGGTTTCATCAAGGAACCATCAGAATTCCTCTGAGACAAAATGGCCCCTGCCCCAATCTCAGAAGCGTCAACCTCAACCTGAAAAGGAAGAGAAACATCTGGCTGACGCAACACAGGGGCAGAAGTAAATCGGCGTTTAAGCTCCTGAAAGGCAGAAACAGCCGCAGAGGACCAATTAGTAACATCAGCGCCTTTCTTCGTCAAATCGGTCAGGGGTTTAACCACACTGGAGAAGTTGGCAATGAAACGGCGATAAAAATTAGCAAAGCCCAAAAATTTCTGAAGGCTCTTCACGGATGTGGGCTGGATCCAATCATGAATGGCCTGAACCTTAACCGGATCCATTTCTATAGATGAGGGAGAAAAAATGAAGCCCAAGAAAGAAATCTTCTGTACTCCAAAGAGGCACTTAGACCCCTTCACAAAAAAAGGCATTATCACGAAGGATCAGAAATACCATCCTGACTTGTTTCACATGAGACTCCCAATCATCTGAAAAAATCAAAATATCATCCAAATATACAATCATGAATTTATCAAGATAATTCCGAAATATATCATGCATGAAGGACTGAAACACAGATGGAGCATTAGAGAGTCCGAATGGCATCACAAGGTATTCAAAATGGCCTTCGGGCATATTAAACACAGTTTTCCATTCATCACCCTACTTAATACGAACAAGATTATATGCCCCTCGAAGGTCAATCTTAGTAAACCAACTAATCCTGCTTAATACTAGCAAACAGATCAGAAACCAAAGGCAAAGGGTATTGGAATTTGACCGTGATCTTATTCAAGAGGCGATAATCAATACAGGGTCTCAAGGAGCCATCATTTTTGGCAACAAAAAAAAAACCTGCTCCCAATGGTGAAGAAGATGGCTGAATATGCCCCTTCTCCAAAGACTCCTTAACATAGTTCCACATGGCGGTATGTTCTGGCACAGACAGGTTGAAAAGTCGTCCCTTAGGGAACTTACAGCCTGGAACCAAGTCAATAGCACAATCACAGTCCCTATGCGGCGGAAGGGAACTGGACTTGGGCTCATCGAACACATCCTGGAAATCCGACAAAAACTCCGGAATTTCAGAAGAGGGGGAGGAGGCAATTGACATCAAAGGAACGTCACCATGAACCCCCTGACAACCCCAACTAGTCACAGACATAGATTTCCAATCTAATACCGGATTATGCACCTGTAACCATGGGAAACCCAGCACAATAGCATCATGCAAATTATGCAACACCAGAAAATGACAATCTTCCTGATGGGCTGGTGTCATGCACATGGTCAGCTGTGTTCAAAACTGAGGTTTATTTTTAGCCAACGGTGTAGCATCAATGCCCCTCAAAGTAATTGGACTCTGCAAAGGCTGCAAGGGGAAACCACAATGTCTGGCAAATTCTAAGTCCATTAAGTTTAGAGCGGCGCCTGAATCCACAAATGCCATGACAGAAAATGACGATAATGAGCAGATCAGGGTCACAGATAACAGAAATTTAGGTTGTACAGTACTGATGGTAACAGAACTAGCGATTCTCTTGGTACGCTTAGGGCAATCAGAAATAACATGAGCAGAATCGCCGCAGTAAAAACACAACCTATTCTGACGTCTGAATCCTTGTCGTTCAGCTCTAGGCACAATCCTATCACACTGCATAGGCTCAGGACTCCGCACGGAAGACAATGCCATAGTGTGCACAACTCTGCGCTCGCGCAAGCGCCGATCAATCTGAATGGCCAGAGACATAGAATCACTCAGACCAGCAGGCGTGGGGAACCCCACCATAACATCTTTAACGGATTCAGAAAGACCCTTTCTGAAGATTGCCGCCAAGGCATCCTCATTCCATTTAGTCAGTACAGACCATTTTCTAAACTTCTGGCAATATGATTCTGCCGCTTCTTGACCCTGAGACAGGGCCAACAAGGTCTTCTCAGCATGATCCACTGAATTAGGTTCGTCATACAAGAACCCAAGCGCCTGAAAAAAGGTGTCTACATTAAGCAACGCCGGATTCCCAGGTTCCAGGGCAAATGCCCAATCCTGGGGGTCACCACGCAGCAGAGATATAATAATTTTAAACTGCTGGACGGGATCACCAGAGGAACGGGGTTTCAGAGCAAAAATCAGTTTACAGTTATTTTTAAAGCTCAGAAATTTGGACCTATCCCCAAAAAACAAATCAGGAGATGGAATTCTAGGCTCTAAAACCGGAGTCTGAACGATATAATCGCAAATACCCTGTACTCAAGCAGCAAGTTGATCCACACGAGAAGCCAATCCCTGAACATCCATACCAGCGCCGAACTCCTGAGCCACCCAGAGGTAAAGAGGGAAGAAAAGGAAAAAAAAAACACAACAGACTACAGAAAAAAAATGGCTCAGCACTTTCTTTCCCTTCTTCTGAGATGCGGTTAACTCATTGTTGGCCAGTTGTACTGTTATGATCTGGTGGCCTAAGAGCAGCATGAGACGTACTCTGGAGAAGGTGGTACCTGTACTGACCGCAGACCCTGAACTTAACACTGCAACTAGAAGTAGCCGTGGAATGTACCTAGCGCTCCCTAGAAATCTCGACACAGCCGGAGGACTAATTACCCCTAGAGATAGAAAAGGGAAAACTATCTTGCCTCAGAGAAAATCCCCAAAGAACAGGCAGCCCCCCACAAATATTGACTGTGAGAGGAGAGGGAAAAAACATACACAGACTGAAATGAGAATTTAGCAAAGGAGGCCACTTCTATTTAAATAGAAAGGATAGGACAGAGTACTATGCGGTCAGTATTAAAACACTAGAAAATATCCACCACAGAAAATACAAAATCTCCACAGCTACTAAAGATATGGAGGGTATATCTGCATCTCCAGAGATACCAGCTTGGCTAAACAAATCCTTATACAGACCAAGCTGGACAAGACAAAAACATGGAAAAGAACTGAACAATAAGGCCACAGCATGTGGACAGTAAAAATCAAGGCCAGAACTTATCTTTGTTGAAATGAACTGCAAAGCAGAAGAGACCAGGCAGGGATGTGAATCTTCAAGGAACAATGGACAACTGGCACTGACTGAAGGGTGAAGCAAGACTAAATAGCCCAGTCAAAATTGCAAAAAGTGAACACACCTGATAAATGCTGTGATTCAGAGACAGCAGCGCTACCACTTACAACCACCGGAGGGAGCCCAAGAGCAGAATTCACAACACATATCGGCCATTCACAACACTGCCAGTCACTGTTTTACCACCATTATCACAACAGATATGCCTCCATGCATATCCCAAGGAGCACACACAGCGCCCCCTAGCTGCCACAGGGGTCACTACACCACACTGTTCTTAGATCATTAGAGACTTTAGTGAGGGCAGTTTCAGTGGAGTGTAAAGAGCGGAAACCAGATTGTAAGGAGTCGAGAGGAGAGTTATCCGAGAGATAGCGGATTAGACGGGAGTGGACCAAGCATTCCAGGAGTTTAGAGATGAAGGAAAGGTTAGAGACAGGTCTGTAGTTAGCAGTGCAGTTCTGGTCCAGGGATGGCTATTTAAGTAAAGAGGTTATGTTGGCATGTTTAAATGAGGAGGGAAAGATACCTGAAGAAAGAGAGAGGTTAAATATTTTAGTCATGTGAGTGGGGAACACTGGTGAGAGAGACTGCTGGAGATGTGAAGGAATGAGGTGACTGTTGCAGGTTGTAGGCCAAGCAGAAGCGAGGAGGCATGGAAACTTCTTCTTCTGAAACAGGCTCAAAGATGTCTAGTGAGCTTGAGGTGCGGCAGGGAAGGGGATCTGTTATGATCCCTAGTGGCGGAGGATCACAAATAGATCAGCAAGTGATTAAACTAAGGACAAGCTCTAGGGAGATGGTAACTGGACTGATCGCAAATCTGAACCTATCCAAAACAACTAGAGGTAGCCGTGAACGTGCCTAAAAAATTCTTAGACGTCTCGAGCCAGCCTGAGGAACTAGCTACCCCTAAAGAGAAAGAAAGACCTCGCTTGCCTCCAGAGAAATAATCCCCAAAGATATAGAAGCCCCCAACAAATATTAACGGTGAAGTAAGAAGAAGGCACATACATAGGGATGAAATCAGATTCAGCAAAAGAGGCCCACTAGTACTAGAAAGCAGAAAATAGAGCAGGGGTCTATGCGATCAATAAAAAACCCTTACAAAATATCCATCCTGAGATTTCAAGAACCCACACACCAACTAACGGTGTGTGGGGAGAAACTCAGCCCACTAGAGCAACCAGCAAGCGAGGGAATTACATTTTAGCAAGCTGGAACAGAAAACATGATAAACACTGCTGATCAAAAAATGAGCAAACAAAACTTAGCTTATCCTAGATGGACTGGGAGCAAGGTAGTCAGAAGGAATCTGAGTAGCACTGATTACATCGACAGCCGGCCACAAGTGGAAGTAAAACAGAGCTATATAGGAACCTCCCAGAGGATAACGAACCAGCTGATAGCCAGAGACCAGCAGGATAACAAACAAAGCCACCAGGGGGAGCCCAAAGCAAAAGTCACACCATACCACCAGTGACCACAAGAGGGAGCCCGAAAACAGAGTTCACAACAGTACCCCCCCCTTAAGGAGGGGTCACCGAACCCTCATGAAAACCCCCAGGGCGATCAGGATGAGCCACATGGAAGGCACGAACCAAATCGGCCGCATGAACATCAGAGGCGACAACCCAAGAATTATCCTCCTGACCATAGCCCTTCCACTTGACCAAATACTGGAGCCTCCGTCTAGAAACACGAGAATCCAAGATCTTCTCCACCATGTATTCCAATTCTCCCTCAACCAGCACCGGGGCAGGAGGCTCAACCGGAGGAACCACAGGTACCACATACCTCCGCAACAACGAGCGATGGAACACATTATGAATAGCAAATGATGCCGGGAGGTCCAGACGGAATGACACAGGGCCAAGGACTTCCAGAATCTTATAAGGACCGATAAACCGAGGCTTGAACTTAGGAGAGGAGACCTTCATAGGAACGAAGCGAGAAGACAACCACACCAAGTCCCCAACGCGAAGTCGGGGACCCACACAGCGACGGCGGATGGCAAAGAGCTGAGCCTTCTCTTGTGACAACTTCAAATTGTCCACCACATGATTCCAAATCTGATGCAACCTATCCACCACAACATCCACTCCAGGACAGTCAGAAGGCTCCACCTGACCCAAGGAAAAACGAGGATGAAACCCCGAATTACAAAAAAAAGGAGAAACCAAAGTAGCAGAACTAGCCCGATTATTAAGGGCAAACTCGGCCAACGGCAAAAAAGTAACCCAGTCGTCCTGGTCAGCAGAAACAAAACATCTTAAATACGTCTCCAAGGTCTGATTAGTTCGCTCGGTTTGGCCATTCGTCTGAGGATGGAAGGCCGACGAAAAAGACAATTCAATGCCCAACTTAGCACAAAAGGTCCGCCAAAATCTAGACACAAACTGGGATCCTCTGTCAGAAACAATGTTCTCAGGAATCCCGTGCAAACGAACCACATTTTGAAAAAACAGTGGAACCAACTCGGAGGAGGAAGGCAACTTAGGCAAGGGCACCAAATGGACCATCTTAGAAAAACGATCACACACCACCCAGATGACAGACATTCTCTGAGAGACAGGGAGATCTGAAATAAAATCCATGGAAATGTGCGTCCAAGGCCTCTTCGGGACAGGCAAAGGTAACAGCAAACCACTGGCACGAGAGCAGCAAGGCTTCGCCCGAGCACAAATTCCACAAGACTGCACAAAGGAACGCACATCCCGCGACAAGGAAGGCCACCAAAAAGACCTGGCCACCAAGTCTCTGGTACCAAATATTCCAGGATGGCCCATCAACACCGAAGAATGAACCTCGGAGATGACTCTGTTGGTCCATCTATCCGGGACAAACAGTCTCTCCGGTGGACAGCGGTCAGGTCTATCCGCCTGAAACTCTTGCAGCACACGTCGCAAATCTGGGGAGATGGCAGACAAAATCACCCCTTCTCTAAGGATACCAGCCGGCTCTGAATCTCCAGGAGAGTCAGGCACAAAACTCCTAGAAAGAGCATCAGCTTTCACATTCTTCGAACCCGGCAGGTACGAGACCATGAAATCAAAACGAGAGAAAAACAACGACCAACGAGCCTGTCTGGGATTCAGCCGCTTGGCCGACTCGAGATAAATCAAATTCTTGTGGTCAGTCAAGACCAACACACGATGTTTAGCTCCCTCGAGCCAATGTCGCCACTCCTCAAATGCCCCCTTCATAGCCAACAGCTCCCGATTACCGACATCATAATTCCGCTCGGCAGGCGAAAACTTTCTTGAAAAGAAAGCACATGGCTTCATCACAGAGCCATCGGGGCTTCTCTGTGACAAAACAGCCCCCGCTCCAATCTCGGAAGCATCAACCTCCACCTGGAAGGGAAGTGAGACATCTGGCTGACATAAGACCGGAGCCGAAGAAAACCGACACTTCAGCTCCCGAAAGGCCTCCACAGCCGCAGAAGACCAATTAGTCACATCAGAACCCTTTTTGGTCAAATCCGTCAAAGGCTTAACAACGCCAGAAAAATTAGCTATGAAGCGACGGTAAAAATTAGCAAAACCCAAGAACTTCTGAAGACTCTTAACAGATGTAGGCTGCGTCCAGTCATGAATAGCCTGAATCTTGACTGGGTCCATCTCAATAGTAGAAGGAGAAAAAATGAAACCCAAAAAAGAAATCTTCTGGACTCCAAAAAGACATTTTGAGCCCTTCACAAATAAAGCATTGTCACGTAGGACCTGAAAGACCATCCTGACCTGCTTAACATGAGACTCCCAATCATCCGAAAAAAACAGAATATCATCCAGATACACAATCATAAACTTATCCAGATATTCACGGAAGATGTCATGCATAAAGGACTGAAAGACTGAAGGAGCATTAGAAAGTCCAAAAGGCATCACCAAGTACTCAAAATGGCCTTCAGGCGTATTAAATGCAGTTTTCCATTCATCACCCTGTTTTATACGCACAAGGTTATACGCACCACGAAGATCTATCTTGGTGAACCAACTAGACCCCCTAATGCGAGCAAACAAATCAGTTAACAATGGCAAAGGATACTGAAATTTGACCGTGATTTTATTCAAAAGGCGATAATCAATACAGGGTCTCAGGGAACCATCCTTTTTAGCCACAAAAAAGAATCCTGCACCAAGAGGGGATGAGGACGGGCGAATATGTCCCTTCTCTAAAGACTCCTTTATATAACTCCGCATGGCAGCATGCTCCGGCACAGATAAATTGAAAAGTTGTCCCTTAGGAAACTTACTACCAGGAATCAAATTTCTAGCACAATCACAGTCCCTATGAGGAGGTAGAGAATTGAGTTTGAGCTCCTCAAATACATCCTGGTAGTCTGACAAAAACGTAGGGACTTCAGAAGGAGTGGACGAAGCAATTGACACCACAGGAGCGTCACCATGAATTCCCTGACAACCCCAACTTGACACCGACATAGCTTTCCAATCCAGGACTGGATTATGAGTCTGCAACCATGGTAGACCCAACACGACGACATCATGCAAATTATGCAGTACAAGAAAGCGAATCACCTCCCGATGAACAGGAGTCATGCACATGGTCACTTGTGTCCAGTACTGAGGTCTATTCGTAGCCAATGGTGTAGAATCAATTCCCCTTAGTGGAATAGGGAATTTTAAAGGCTCCAAATCAAAACCACAGCGCCTGGCAAATGACCAATCCATCAGACTCAGGGCGGCACCTGAATCTACAAAAGCATTAACCGGGTAAGATGACAGGGAACAAATCAGGGTAACAGACAAAATGAACTTAGGCTGTAAAGTACCAATGGTGACAGATTTATCAACCTTTTTTTTGCGCTTAGAGCATGCTGAGATAACATGAGCTGAGTCACCACAGTAAAAGCACAACCCATTTTGCCGTCTATAATTTTGCCGTTCACTTCTGGTCAGAATTCTGTCACATTGCATAGATTCAGGTGTCTGTTCAGAAGACACCGCCAAATGGTGCACAGGTTTGCGCTCCCGCAAACGCCGATCAATCTGAATGGCCAGAGTCATTGACTCATTCAGACCTGCAGGCGTAGGGAACCCCACCATGACATTCTTAATGGCTTCAGAAAGACCTTCTCTGAAATTTGCAGCCAGGGCACACTCATTCCACTGAGTAAGCACCGACCATTTCCGAAATTTCTGGCAGTACACCTCTGCTTCATCTTGCCCCTGCGAGAGGGCCAATAACGTTTTTTCAGCCTGGTTCTCAAGATTAGGTTCCTCATAGAGCAATCCAAGGGCTAGAAAAAACGCATCTACACTAAGCAATGCAGGATCCCCTGGCGCCAATGCGAAGGCCCAATCTTGAGGGTCACCACGCAAAAAGGAAATGATAATCTTAACTTGCTGAACGGCATCACCAGAGGAACGAGGTTTCAAAGAAAGAAACAACTTACAATTGTTCCTAAAATTCAGGAACCTAGATCTATCTCCAGAAAACAACTCCGGAATAGGTATTCTAGGCTCTGACATAGGACTGTGAACAACAAAATCCTGAATACTTTGAACCCTAGCAGCAAGATGATCCAGACTGGAAGCCAAGCTCTGGACATCCATGTCAGCAGCTGAACTCAGAGCCACACCAAGATTAAGAGGAGGAGAGAAGCTAGCCACAGCAGCTAGACACACGGCAACAAAAAAAAAAAAAAAATTCTCAAGGCTTCTTTTCTCCTGCTTCTGCCATGCAATTAACACTTTACTGGCCGGCTGTACTGTTATGATCCTTAGTGGCTGAGGATCACGAATAGACCAGCAAGTGAATAAACTAAGGACAAGCTCTAGGGAGATGGTAACTGGACTGATCGCAAATCTGAACCTATCCAACACAACTAGAGGTAGCCGGTGAATGTGCCTAAAAAATTCCTAGACGTTTCGAGCCAGCCTGAGGAACTAGCTACCCCTAAAGAGAAAGAAAGACCTCGCTTGCCTCCAGAGAAATAATCCCCAAAGATATAGAAGCCCCCAACAAATATTAACAGTGAAGTAAGAAGAAGGCACATACGTAGGGATGAAATCAGATTCAGCAAAAGAGGCCCACTAGTACTAGAAAGCAGGAAATAGAGCAGGGGTCTATGCGATCAATAAAAAACCCTTACAAAATATCCATCCTGAGATTTCAAGAACCCACGCACCAACTAATGGTGTGTGGGGAGAAACTCAGTCCACTAGAGCATCCAGCAAGCGAGGGAATCACATTTTAGCAAGCTGGACAAGAAAACATGATAAACACTGCTGATCAAAAAATGAGCAAACAAAACTTAGCTTGTCCTGGATGGACTGGGAGCAAGGTAGTCAGAAGTAATCTGAGTAGCACTGATTACATCGACAGCCGGCAACAAGTGGAAGTAAAACAGAGCTATATAGGAACCTCCCAGGGATAACGAACCAGCTGATAGCCAGAGACCAGCAGGATAACAAACAAAGCCACCAGGGGGAGCCCAAAGCAAAAGTCACACCATACCACCAGTGACCACAAGAGGGAGCCCGAAAACAGAGTTCACAACAGGGATCCAGGCACTTAGGAGATTGAGCTGAGATATCCTGATGGATGTGGTTGATTTTTTCTAGGAAATAAGTGGCCAGATCCTCACTGCTGAGGTCGGTGATGGGGGCCTGTACTTTAGGTTTCAGGAGGGAGTTTAAGGTTTCAAAAAGTCGTTTTGGGTTGTTGTATAGTGAGTTGATGAGGGTGGTGAAGTAGGATTGTTTGGCCAGCTGAAGGGCAGAGTTGTAGGTTTTGAGCATGAACTTAGTGGATGAAGTCTTCTTCTAAGAGAGAGTTTCTCCACTGCCACTTGTGCACACCTTGATCAGCGCTGAAGAAAGCGTGTTTGCATTGTGTGCCAGGGCTGCCGTTGTCTGTGTCGGGTCTTTCTGCGTGTAGAAGGTGCTGCTTCATCTACATTCTTCAGTGTATTATTGAAGTGTGACAATGCTAAGTCTGGACAGGAGATGGAGAAGATGGGGGCTAAAGATATGTGGAGATTGTCCATAAGCTGCTGGGTATTAATGGTACGTGTATTCCGATAAGTGTGGTAAGTGGGGGTGTCCCGGGTGAGGAGACAATTCTTGACAGAGAAGGAAAGAAGGTTGTGGTTCAAGAGCGGGAGAGGGGAGTTAGTAAAGTCATGCAGCGAGCCGGGATAGGAGAAAACCAGGTCCAGAGTATTCCCGTCCTCATGCGTAGGAGAATTAGTAAACTGTGAGAGGCCGAATGAAGAAGTTAGAGAAAAAAGATGAGAGGCAGATTGGGAGAGGGGGTCATTGATGGGGATGTTAAAGTCTCCCATGATGAGGGTAGGGATGTCACAGGATAGAAAGTGAGTAAACCAGGTGGAAAAGTGGTCTAGTTACTGGCAGGAGGAGCCTGGAGGGCGATAAATAACTGCCACTCGCAAGGAAAAGGGCTTAAAGAGTCTGACTTCATGGACTTCAAAGGAAGGAAATGTAAGTGAGGGAACCGGGAGGGATGACCTGGAAAGCACATTGTGATGAAAGGAGCAAACCAACACCTCTCAGGTCTGGCGGTATGTGAAAATTTCAGCCCACCAAACGAGAGAGCGGCATCGGTGGTGATGTCTGAATGCTGGATCCGGGTTTCTGTAATAGCCAGAAGGTTAAGGGAGTTAGAGAGGAAAAAATTGTGAATGTAAGTTAGTTTGTTACACTCAGACCCTGTATTCTAGAGAGCACAGTGGAAAGCGATAGGAGAAGGCAGATGAGTAACCCCGAGGACTAGGGGTCACTCGGTATCGGGCCCTGCGATTCACAGGGGGATGTCACGGTGGCTGCGACCCAGTCCGTGGCCCTGGGCACCCATGTAAAAGAGGAAGGTCTTTTAAAGGGATAAAGTTTATGTTCACGACGCCACCTGTGGTGTTTGGTCAGGGTGACCGACGCTGCTTTAAGGGGTTCGCTGGGGTGATGTTATGGCAGCTAGATGGTGTACCTTCCCACAGGTGAAGTATATCCCCAGAGCTTCCTGGTGTGTAGATGGTAGGTGGTGAATTGGCGTGGAGAAGAACGAGGACACAAGGTTGCAGTCTCTTTACCGAAGGCTTCAGCATCCACAGTCCAGAACACCAGATCACAGGGCAGGCAGAGAAGTCCGGGCAGTCCAGAGACAAGCAAGTTCCCCTGGGTAAGTCAGGTGGGAGCCTACCACTCTGTGCTTTCTATCTCTAAGTCCCTGCTGCCACTAAGTGTTTCAACAAAGTCTTTAATCGCTCTGCTGTCCTAGGACAGGTACCTGTATGGCAGGCAGCTCAGGCCGTGTGAACTGGGGTCTGTTCTTGGTGACTCCAGACTCTTAGGTGCTGCTGTGCCACAGGTAATTATGGGCAAAGTCCTTGTAGAACAATACCCTCCGGTTTTGCTCTGTGTTTTATGATCCACAAAAGCCTTGGCTCCCAGTACCCGGATTCTTGCGCTGTAACTCTTCAGAGGCCTGCTCATGGCCTCCTGGAGCTCTCTCTTTCCTCTGTGCTCTACTCCTGTCTGTCCTCGCACACAGACTCCTTCTGCAAACTGAGCTCTCTCCGCCTCCAAACCAGGATCTTTATTGAGGGAAGCTGCCCTAAAACAGGGCTTGGAGCTTCCCTGTTATGACCCCAATGGCAGAGGGTCTCAGGAATAAATACCAAGTCTGCAAACACAAAAAACCAGCTCATAGGGCAGTGGTAACTGGGCTGACCATATATCTAATCCTAGCACCACAAATAGAAGTAGCCGGGGAACGTGCCTACGTTGGTTCTAGACGTCTCGCGCCAGCCGGAGAACTAACTAACCCTAGAAGGGAAAAGAAAGACCTTTCTTGCCTCCAGAGAAAAGACCCCAAAAGTTGGATACAAGCCCCCAACAAATAATAACGGTGAGGTAAGAGGAAAAGACAAACATAAGAATGAGCTAGGTATTTAGCAAAGAGAGGCCCACTAGCTAATAGCAGAATATAGTAAGATGACTTATATGGTCAGCAAAAACCCTATTAAAATATCCACGCTGGATATTCAAGAACCCCTGAACCGTCTAACGGCCGGGGGGAGAACACCAGCCCCCTAGAGCTTCCAGCAAGGTCAGAAATCACATTTAGTACAAGCTGGACAAAAACAGTAGCAAAGCAAGTAACTAAAAAAACAAAGAAGCAAGACTTAGCTTAATTTTGCAAGAGCCAGGACCAGCAGACAGGAGCAACAGAAGGATCTGATTACAACGATGCCAGGCACTGGACTAAGGATCCAGGAAGTTAATATAGCGACACCCCTGGACTAACGACCCAGGTGAGTGCCAAACAGAAAAAAGACAATCCCAGAGTCATACCACTAGTGACCACAAGAGGGAGCCAAAAAGTCTAATTCACAACAGTACCCCCCCCTTAAGGAGGGGCCACCGAACCCTCACCAAGACCACCAGGGCGATCAGGATGAGCAGCGTGAAAGGCACGAACTAAATCGGCAGCATGCACATCAGAGGCAACCACCCAGGAATTATCCTCCTGACCATAGCCCTTCCACTTGACCAGATACTGAAGCCTCCGCCTGGAGAGATGAGAATCCAAGATCTTCTCCACCACGTACTCCAACTCGCCCTCAACCAACACCGGAGCAGGAGGCTCAACAGAAGGAACCACAGGTACAACGTACCGCCGCAACAAAGACCTATGGAACACGTTGTGAATGGCAAACGACACAGGAAGATCCAAGCGAAAGGACACAGGATTAAGGATTTCCAATATCTTGTAAGGACCGATGAAGCGAGGCTTAAATTTAGGAGAGGAGACCTTCATAGGAACAAATCGAGAAGACAGCCATACCAAATCCCCAACACGAAGTCGGGGACCCACACCGCGGCGGCGGTTGGCAAAACGCTGAGCCTTCTCTTGAGACAACTTTAAGTTGTCCACCACATGATTCCAGATCTGCTGCAACCTATCCACCACAGAATCTACCCCAGGACCGTCAGAAGGCTCCACATGTCCCGAGGAAAAACGAGGATGGAAACCAGAGTTGCAGAAAAATGGCGAAACCAATGTAGCGGAACTAGCCCGATTATTAAGGGCAAACTCAGCCAACGGCAAGAAGGTCACCCAATCATCCTGATCCGCAGAAACAAAACACCTCAAATAAGCCTCCAGAGTCTGATTAGTTCGCTCCGTTTGTCCATTAGTCTGAGGATGAAAGGCAGACGAAAACGACAACTCAATGCCCATCCTAGCACAAAAGGATCGCCAGAACCTGGAAACAAACTGGGATCCTCTGTCAGACACAATATTCTCAGGAATGCCGTGTAAACGAACCACACTCTGAAAGAACACAGGAACCAGATCGGAAGAGGAAGGCAGCTTAGGCAAAGGTACCAAATGGACCATCTTAGAAAAGCGATCACATACCACCCAGATGACAGACATGCCCTGAGACACCGGGAGATCTGAAATGAAATCCATGGAAATGTGTGTCCAAGGCCTCTTCGGGACAGGCAAGGGCAAGAGCAACCCGCTGGCACGCGAACAGCAAGGCTTAGCTCGAGCACAAGTCCCACAGGACTGCACAAACAACCGCACATCCCGTGACAAGGAAGGCCACCAAAAGGACCTAGCCACCAGATCTCTGGTGCCAAAAATTCCCGGATGCCCTGCCAACACCGAGGAATGAACCTCGGAAATGACTCTGCTGGTCCACTTATCAGAAACAAACAGTCTGTCAGGTGGACAAGAGTCAGGTCTACCAGCCTGAAATCTCTGCAACACACGTCGCAAATCCGGAGAAATGGCAGACAAGATTACTCCCTCTTTAAGAATACCAACTGGTTCTGCGACTCCCGGAGAGTCAGGCACAAAGCTCCTTGAAAGAGCATCAGCCTTCACATTCTTTGAACCTGGTAAATACGAGACCACAAAGTCAAAACGGGAGAAAAACAATGACCAGCGGGCCTGTCTAGGATTCAGGCGTTTAGCAGACTCGAGATACATCAAATTTTTGTGATCAGTCAAGACCACCACACGATGCTTAGCACCCTCGAGCCAATGACGCCACTCCTCAAATGCCCACTTCATGGCCAACAACTCCCGATTGCCAACATCATAATTCCGCTCAGCAGGCGAAAACTTCCTCGAGAAAAAGGCACAAGGTCTCATCACAGAGCAACCAGGGCCTCTCTGCGACAAAACGGCCCCTGCCCCAATCTCAGAAGCATCCACTTCAACCTGAAAGGGAAGTGAGACATCAGGCTGGCACAAAACAGGCGCTGAAGTAAACCGGCGCTTCAACTCCTGGAAAGCCTCCACGGCTGCAGGAGCCCAGTTAGCAACATCAGAACCTTTCTTGGTCATATCCGTCAAAGGTTTAGCAATGCTAGAAAAATTAGCAATAAAACGACGGTAGAAGTTAGCAAAACCCAGGAACTTCTGAAGACTCTTAACTGACGTGGGTTGAGTCCAATCATGAATAGCACGGACCTTAACTGGGTCCATCTCCACCGCAGAAGGGGAAAAAATAAACCCCAAAAAGGGAACTTTCAGTACTCCAAAGAGACACTTTGAGCCCTTAACAAATAAGGCATTCTCACGCAAAACCTGAAACACCATCCTGACCTGCTCTACATGCGAGTCCCAGTCATCAGAAAAAACCAGAATATCATCCAGATAAACGATCATAAATTTATCCAGATACTTCCGGAAAATATCATGCATAAAGGACTGAAACACTGAAGGAGCATTAGAGAGCCCAAAAGGCATCACCGAGTACTCAAAATGACCTTCGGGCGTATTAAACGCGGTTTTCCATTCATCTCCTCGCTTAATGCGCACAAGGTTGTACGCACCACGAAGATCTATCTTGGTGAACCACTTGGCACCTTTAATTCGGGCAAACAAGTCTGACAACAGAGGCAAAGGATACTGAAATTTAACAGTGATTTTATTCAAAAGCCGATAGTCAATACAAGGTCTCAAAGATCCGTCCTTCTTGGCCACAAAAAAGAATCCCGCACCAAGAGGGGAAGAGGAAGGACGGATATGCCCCTTCTCCAGAGATTCCTTGATATACGAACGCATTGCGGTATGCTCAGGTACAGACAGATTAAATAGTCTTCCCTTAGGAAATTTGCTACCTGGAATCAAATCTATGGCACAGTCACAGTCCCTATGAGGAGGCAGCACACTGGACCTGGACTCGCTGAACACATCCATTCTGACGTCTATGATTTTTCCGCTCATTTCTGGTCTGAATTCTATCACATTGCATCAAATCAGGTGTTTGTTTAGACAACACCACCAGAGGATTAGCGGTTTTGCGCTCCCGCAAACGCCGGTCAATTTGAATAGCCAGCGCCATGGAATCATTCAGACTTGTAGGAATGGAGAAACCCACCATCACATTCTTAATGGCTTCAGAAAGGCCATTTCTGAAGTTTGCGGCCAGAGCACACTCATTCCACTGAGTAAGCACGGACCATTTCCGAAATTTTTGGCAATACACTTCAGCTTCATCCTGGCCCTGAGAAATAGCCAGCAAGGCTTTTTCTGCCTGAACCTCAAGATTGGGTTCCTCGTAAAGCAATCCGAGCGCCAGAAAAAACGCATCAATATTTGCCAATGCCGGATCTCCTGGCATACTGTTATGACCCCAATGGCAGAGGGTCTCAGGAATAAATACCAAGTCTGCAAACACAAAAAAACAGCTCATAGGGCAGTGGTAACTGGGCTGACCATATATCTAATCCTAGCACCACAAATAGAAGTAGCCGGGGAACGTGCCTACGTTGGTTCTAGACATCTCGCGCCAGCCGGAGAACTAACTAACCCTAGAAGGGAAAAGAAAGACCTTTCTTGCCTCCAGAGAAAAGACCCCAAAAGTTGGATACAAGCCCCCAACAAATAATAACGGTGAGGTAAGAGGAAAAGACAAACATAAGAATGAGCTAGGTATTTAGCAAAGAGAGGCCCACTAGCTAATAGCAGAATATAGTAAGATGACTTATATGGTCAGCAAAAACCCTATTAAAATATCCACGCTGGATATTCAAGAACCCCCGAACCGTCTAACGGCCGGGGGGAGAACACCAGCCCCCTAGAGCTTCCAGCAAGGTCAGAAATCACATTTAGTACAAGCTGGACAAAAACAGTAGCAAAGCAAGTAACTAAAAAAACAAAGAAGCAAGACTTAGCTTAATTTTGCAAGAGCCAGGACCAGCAGACAGGAGCAACAGAAGGATCTGATTACAACGATGCCAGGCACTGGACTAAGGATCCAGGAAGTTAATATAGCGACACCCCTGGACTAACGACCCAGGTGAGTGCCAAACAGAAAAAAGACAATCCCAGAGTCATACCACTAGTGACCACAAGAGGGAGCCAAAAAGTCTAATTCACAACACCTCCCCTCCTGGCCTGGAAGTGGAAGGTGTTGTGTGTGTGTAAACCTACCAAACGAAATCTCACGCATCTCCAGACATAGCACTATCCTCCCTGTGAGGAAGACAGCACTACTGTGGTACCCGAACCCCTGGGGTGCCACACATACACTGAATGTTAATAAGATTAGCAGGGTTTCTATATGCAGCTGGAGGAGAGTAATGTATATTGGTGGAGGGAAGCCCAGGGATGGGGGAGATGTCGCCTGCAACTAGTAAAAGGAGAAAAAACACGAAGAGCAGGTGGTGGGATGATTTGTATGAACTTTTTGAGTGCTGCATGGAGGTAGTGGATGGTTTGGAGTGGGTAAGAAATGTCAGAAGAGCCTCAGAGTTATACATGGGAGAGGGGAGAAGGGAAGGTTGGATATGGAGAGAGTGCACAGAATGTGTTAAAGGGTGGGCGAGTTGTGAGAAAGCAGAAGTAAAAACAAATAAGAAGCAGATTTACACAGTGGAAATACATAACAATACATAACCTTACAGCAATTACAATCAAGTAATTTACATTATACTCCAGCAATAAAGTGGCATCAAAATAGCAGCACACAGGGGCATAACAGTAAACATAAAACATGAAACATGTTTCTATGAGAACCAGGTCAATTTTTAAAAGGATGGGGTTAATGTTAAAATTAACCTATTCTTAAAATTATAGACTGTTCATGTCTTTGTCAGTGGGCAAACTTGCAAAATCTGCAAGGGATCAAATACTTATTTCCCCCACTGTATGTCTCTTAACCTGGGCCCCATCCTGATATATATATATCCACCATCCTGCTATATGTCCCTTATCTTGGGACTAGTGTTGAGCGATACCGTCCGATACTTGAAAGTATCGGTATCGGAAAGTATCGGCCGATACCGGCAAAGTATCGGATCTAATCCGATACCAATACCCGATACCAATACAAGTCAATGGGACTCAAGTATCGGACGGTATTCCTGATGGTTCCCAGGGTCTGAAGGAGAGGAAACTCTCTCTCTCTAATTATGAGGTCCTGGAAGCCTAATTCTAGGCATTCAGGATTTTAAAATTACGTTCCGGCTTGTGATTGGTCGCGTCGCGGTCACATGGGCGACGCGACCAATCACAAGCCGTGACGTCAGGGGAGGCAGGACACGCGCGCATTTTAAAATTACGTCATGGCTTGTGATTGGTTGCGTGCCGCCCAATCACAGCAAGCCGTGACGTAATTTCAGGTCCTGAATGCAGAAATAGGCATACAGGACCTGAAATTACGTCACGGCTTGCTGTGATTGGTCGCGTCGCGGCCACATGGGCGGCACGCAACCAATCACAAGCCGTGACGTAATTTTAAAATGCGCGCGTGTCCTGCCTCCCGTGACGTTACGGCTTGTGATTGGTCGCGTCGCCCATGTGACCGCGACGCGACCAATCACAAGCCGGAACGTAATTTTAAAATCCTGAATGCCTAGAATTAAGCTTCCAGGACCTCAAAATTACGTCACGGCTTGCTGTGATTGGTCAGAAGCCGTGATGTCGCGGGAGACAGGAAACGCGCGCATTTTAAGCAAACAACGCTGCCGGTTCCCTTGGTGAGGTCCAGGCTGCGTCAGAGAGGTGAGTATAGCAATATTTTTTATTTTAATTCTTTATTTTACACATTAATGTTGTATTTTACACATTAATGTTGTTTCGATACCGATACCCGATACCACAAAAGTATCGGATCTCGGTATCGGAATTCCGATACCCGCAAGTATCGGCCGATACCCGATACTTGTGGTATCGGAATGCTCAACACTACTTGGGACCCATCCTGGTATATATATATATATATACCCTCCTTCTTGGTACATGCCCCCCCGTTCTGCTGCTATTCTTTAAAGTATAGAAAAAATAAACCATACACTCACTTTCCATCCACTTCACCATCTTCTTCTAAAGCCGGCAGCTGACTTGTATGCGCCCTCAGTCACGTGCTCGCCGATATCAGCTATTGGCCTCTGATTGTCTGGAAGTGTGTATTGCTGCGCACGGACCCGACATGTCTGGGTATACATTCATCTGAATGTGTGTTCGAGGACACACATTCAGCTGAAGCATTTGCTGTCATCGGCGAGTCTCTCACAAGCTGGGCCCAGTTGCAGGGGCAGCGTCTGCAACTGCAGTAGTTGTGCCTCTGTCTATTTGCACAGAACGATCTATTACTGATTGTTCAATGCGCATTTTAAGCATGGTCTGACTGTGTAAACATGATATTAAGCGAATGGCGATGATAAGACATTTACAGATCAGTGGGCATTTAAATCCACAAAATCAAATGATGTACAGTATTTTTTGGATTTTTTTCCCCAAAATTTGGAGTGAAAATGGGGATGTGTCTTATAATCCAAATGTATCTTACCGGCTGTGGTGGAGCGGAGTCCCAGAGTCGCTGCTGCAGGAAACTTCTGGTGGTGGCGGCAGAAGCCGGAGTAGGGCGATGCTGCGGGCATCATTCTGTAATGATTATAGGGGATAACTCAGGAGACTCTTTGCGTGGAACAAGACAACTACAGGACACAGTTTTATAAGTGGTAAAATCTATATTATCACACGGTGATTCAAACAGGTGCAGAGAGAAACTCAAGTCCACAACACTTGGTGCAAATATCAAATGCAGCTCAGCAGTCTATAGGAAACTTCAGAGGAAAATGCAATCACGCAGAAAGTCTATGAAGCACAATTATTCTTGAGGATACTTGACACGACTAAGTCCTTGCTTAGTCCAAAACACAGATAGATATGCTTATAAGGCAGTTCAAATAATATCTTAGCTCAACCAGGGAGGTCTGAGTAATAGTCTCATGTTTTTGCAGAGCAGAAACAGCTTACATGTCCAGCAAATGCAGATGGAAGCAAACACGAGCAGCAGATGAAGGAGGATTACTGGAACTGGTGTATGCAGCAGGAACTCAGAGCAGAGTAGCAGGATAACCCCACAGGTTCACAGGAGCAGGTATATAGCCAGAGAGTCACCAGTGGTCAGGAGCTGGATGCAAGGCAGAATACTCTAGCACAGACTGAAGGCTGGGGTGGAGTTTTATAGCAGGAAGACAGTGTACATGAGACCAAAGACGCCATCTTGGAAAAGGGCAGTAATGCACAAAAAGGTAATAAAAAATGTTCAGAGTCCTGACACATTCTGGTAGGAGGTGTTGTTCAGTGGTGCTGGGGCTTCGCTGACATTTTGTAAAAAGGCAGGTGCCCCTGTACTTTAAATGCTTTTCAATGAGGTGGACTCCGGGAAAATGGCTGCTGGAGGCGGCACATGCGCAATTGAGATATCAAGAGCCTCGGGTCAGCAGCTTCTACTGCCTACCACCGCTGGCAGATTCCTGCAACAGCAACACTGCCACATGGGACCTCATTCAACTGCAACCACTCCTCAGATAATCTACCGTAAAAGCAGATTTCACAGGTCTGCGACTAAAAAGCTGTTTGATTTTTTTCATCTAATTTCCATGTATGTTGGTGTGCTGAAAATGAAAAAAAAACATTGAAAACAATCCTGGATGTCAGGATTTGCCACAAAATGCAAAATTCTCTTCGAATTTAGTATATTTTTCTAAATTTTTGGTATTTTTTTATCTTAGGGTTTTGAAAGTCAAAATTACTATTAATTAATTCACATCAATGCATTGAAGATATACAATGCCAGAAAAATATAACTTTCAAAGAAAAGAACTTTCAGAGGAAGCTAATGAAACCAGCATCAACATGTTGCAAGCTGAATGAGCAGGCTCCGACATGCTCGGGCTTGATTCAATTGTTTTATCTTGATTCTCGCCTGTTCACACTTTTTCATCTCAGTTCGTGTTAGCTCGTCATATTCATCCGTGTTTCCCAAAATTAGCATTATGGCTCAGCGGAAGTGTATTAATTCGCCTGACAGTTTCTGTTACATTTGTGGTGAATATACAGTGTTGAAGCAACAGCTGAATATTACAAACTTTGTGAAAAAAGTATACTTCGCTTATTTCGGACTAAAGCTTGGAGATCAATATAAAGCTTGGGCGCCTCATAAAGTGTGCAATCGGTGTGTTGAGGACCTCCGAAATTGGTTCATGGGTAAGAAAGAAGCTTTCCGTTATGGGATTCCTATGGTATGGCGAGAGCAAAAGAACCATAGTGACGATTGTTACTTTTGTTCATGCGATGTGAAAGGGTATAATGCAAAATGGAAGGATTCGATTTCATACCCAATATTCACTCAGCAATTCGTCCCATCCCTCATGGCACAGATATACCAGTACCCAAGGCCCCTGCTACCTTGGAAGAGATAACTAGCTCCGATGAAGGTGGAGTCATACCTGAACCAGATGATGAATCAAGTTCTGACTTTGAAGATGATACAAGACCAAAATTGTTTTTCCAGGAGGAGATGAATGATTTGGTAAGAGACTTGAATCTTCCCAAAGATGCTACTGAGTTACTCGGATCAAGGCTCAAAAGCAAGAATTTATTGTTGTCAGGAGTGTCTTTTTCATGGTTCAGACATTGTGAAAACGAGTTCGTTCTTTACTTTGCCCAGGAAGATAAGTTGGTTTATTGCATCGATGTCGAAGGTTTGATGGGTCAACTCAAAATCCAATATGATTCAGCGCAATGGCATCTTTTTTATAGATTCTTCAAAAAGAAGTCTCAAAGCAGTTTTACTCCACAACAGCGGTTTTTATGCTTCCATCCCTGTAGGTCATTCTGTACACCTCAAGGAAACCTACGAGAACTTGGAATTGGTTCTTCGTAAACTTAAATATGAAGATCACGGTTGGCAAGTTGGCAATTTGAAAGTCTTGTGCACGCTGCTCGGGCAATAAGCTGGGTATACTGTTGTGAATTCTGCTTTTGGGCTCCCTCCGGTGGTTGTAGGTGGTAATGCAGTTGCCCCTGAGTTGCAGTCCTGGACAGGTGTATCTGCTGATTGCAGTTCTGACTGGGGTATTTAGGCGTGCAGGATTCATTAGTCCTTGCCAGTTGTCAATTGTTCTTGGGAGGTGTAGGACCTCTGCCTGGTTCCTCCTGCCTTTCTGCCAAATCAGCAAAGATAAGTGTCTGGTTTTTTTTTCTCCTGTGGCACACATGTTGTGTGCTTCACAATTCAGTGCTATTCTTTGTGTTTTCTTGTCCAGCTCAGATTGTGTCAGTATTTTCTCAGTCCTGCTGGATTCTCTGGAGTGGCAGATATACATTCCATGTCTTTAGTTAGATTGTGGAACTTTTTGTATTATCTGCTGTGGATATTTTTGGAAGGGTTTTAATACTGACCGCCTAGTAATCTGTCCTATCCTTTCCTATTTAGCTAGAGTGGCCTCTTTTGCTAAATCCTGTTTTCTACCTGCGTGTGTCTATTCGTCTCCTACTCACAGTCATTAATCGTGGGGGGCTGCCTATCCTTTGGGGGTCTGCTCTGAGGCAAGGTAGCATTCCTATTTCCATCTATAGGGGTATTTAGTCCTCCGGCTGTGTCGAGGTGTCTAGGGAGTGTTAGGCACACCCCACGGCTACTTCTAGTTGCTGTGTTAGTTCAGGATTGCGGTCAGTACAGGTTCCACCGACTCCAGAGAAAGTTTCATGCGGCTCCAAGGTCACCAGATCATAACAGTACAACTGGCCCATAATGAGTTAAATGCATCTCAGAAGAAGGGAAGAAAGGTGTTGAGCCATTTTTTTTTCTGCTTTCTGTTTTGTCTTTTTTCCCTCTTTATTTATGGGTGTCTGAGGAGTCTTGTGCCAGCATGGATGTTCAGGAATTATCTTCTCGTGTAGACCAGCTTGCTGCTAGGGTACAGGGTATTTCTGATTATATTGTTCAGACTCCAGCTTTGGAGCCGAAGATTCCTACTCCTGATTTCTTTTTTGGGGATAGGTCCAAATTTTGGGGGTTTAAAAATAATTGTAAACTGTTTTTTGCTCTGAAACCGCGATCCTCCGGTGATTCCATTCAGCAGATTAAAATTGTCATCTCCCTGCTGCGTGGCGATCCACAGGATTGGGCATTTTCCCTGGAATCTGGGAATCCGGCCTTGCTTAATGTAGATTCCTTTTTTCAGGCTTTAGGATTATTATATGATGAACCTAATTCTGTGGATCAAGCGGAGAAAACCTTGTTGGCCCTGTCTCAGGGTCAAGAGGCGGCAGAATTGTTTTGTCAGAAATTTAGAAAATGGTCTGTGTTGACTAAATGGAATGATGATGCTTTGGCGGCAATTTTCAGAAAGGGTCTTTCTGAATCCGTTAAAGATGTTATGGTGGGGTTTCCCACGCCTTCCGGTCTGAGTGATTCTATGTCTCTGGCCATTCAGATTGATCGGCGCTTGCGGGAGCGTAGAACTGTGCGCGCTGTGGCATCGTCTTCAGAGCCAATTGCTGAGCCAATGCCCTAATCACATGGCAGTGACATCATCGCAGGTCCTACAGCTATTTGCTGTGCAGCAGATCCATCCTGGTGTTCTGTGGATGTCTTTTGTTCTCTGGTATCAGCCATTACATCAGACGGCCAGAGCTTACTGCGTCTGCGCAGGACACCAGTACACAGCGCAGGCGCCGGATTTGAAACGATAACAGCGCTGAGGGGGCGGCGCCGAAAGCGCAGGAAGATGTGAGTGACGGCAGAGGAGCTGGCCAAGCTGGGGAGTGAGGACCCGCCTACCTGGCTAGAGACAGGAATTGTGGCTAAGTATAAAAACGTTTTATTTGGGGTATGCTTGAACCTAAAACTAAAAGAGCCACCTTGTTAGAATGCAGCATTACTGCTGCACAAGGTGGCTCTTTTAGTTTATAATGGCTGGAGGGGGGTGACAGTGGCCCTTTAAGGGGGATTGATGCTACACCTTTGGCTAAAAATAAGCCTCAGTTTTGGACACAGGTGACCATGCACATGGCGCCAGCCCATCAGGAAGATTGTCGATTTCTGGTGTTGCATAATTTGCATGATGTTATCGTGCTGGGTTTCCCGTGGTTGCAGGTACATAATCCTGTGTTGGATTGGAAATCTATGTCTGTGACTAGTTGGGGTTGTCAGGGGGTTCATAATGATGTTCCTTTGATGTCAATCTCCTCTTCTTCCTCTTCTGAAATTCCAGAGTTTTTGTCTGATTTTCAGGATGTATTCGATGAGCCTAAGTCCAGTTCCCTTCCACCGCACAGGGACTGTGATTGTGCGATTGACTAGATTCCAGGCAGTAAGTTTCCTAAAGGCCCCATCACACACAGCGACGCTGCAGCGATACAGACAACGATGCTGATCGCTGCAGCGTCGCTGTTTTGTCGCTGTGTGGTCGCTGGGGAGCTGTCACACAGACAGCTCTCTCCAGCGACCAGCGATCAGGGGAACGACTTCGGCATCGTTGAAACTGTCTTCAACGATGCCGAAGTCCCCCTGCAGCACCCGGGTAACCAGGGTAAACATCGGGTTACTAAGCGCAGGGCCGCGCTTAGTAACCCGATGTTTACCCTGGTTACCAAAAAAAACAAACAGTACATACTCACCATCTGATGTCCGTCAGGTCCCTTGCCGTCTGCTTCCTGCTCTGACTGACTGCCGCCGTACAGTGAGAGCAGAGCGCAGCGGTGACGTCACCGCTGTGCTGTACTTTCACTTTCACTTTGCGGCGCTCAGTCAGTGTGGGAAGCAGACGGCGAGGGACCTGACGGACATCAGATGGTGAGTATGTACTGTTTGTTTTTTTTGGTAACCAGGGTAAACATCGGGTTACTAAGCGCGGCCCTGCGCTTAGTAACCCGATGTTTACCCTGGTTACCAGTGAAGACATCGCTGGATCGGTGTCACACACACCGATTCAGCGATGTCAGCGGGACCTCAACGATCAAAAAACGGCCCAGGCCGTTCCGACACAACCAGCGATCTCGCAGCAGGGGCCTGATCGCTGGTACGTGTCACACATAGCGAGATCGCTACTGAGGTCGCTGTTGCATCACAAAACTTGTGACTCAGCAGCGATCTCGCTAGCGATCTCGCTATGTGAGATGGGGCCTTAAGGGTCGACTTTTCAACTTGTCTGTGCCTGAACATACCGCTATGCGGAGTTATGTTAAGGAGTCTTTGGAGAAAGGGCATATTCGGCCATCTTCTTCACCGTTGGGAGCGGGATTTTTTTGTTGCTAAGAAGGATGGCTCCTTGAGACCTTGTATTGATTATCGCCTCTTGAATAAGATCACGGTCAAGTTTCAATACCCTTTACCTTTGCTTTCTGATTTGTTTGCTAGGATTAAGGGGGCTAGTTGGTTTACGAAGATTGACCTTCGGGGGGCATATAATCTTGTTCGTATTAAACAGGGTGATGAATGGAAAACTGCGTTTAATATGCCCGAAGGCCATTTTGAATACCTTGTGATGCCATTCGGGCTCACTAACGCTCCATCTGTTTTTCAATCCTTCATGCATGATATCTTCCGGACTTATATTGATAAATTCTTGATTGTATATTTGGACGATATTTTGATTTTTTCCGATGATTGGAAGTCTCATGTGGAACAGGTCAGGATGGTATTTCAGATCCTTCATGACAATGCTTTGTTTGTGAAGGGGTCTAAATGTCTCTTTGGGGTGCAGAAGGTTTCTTTTTTGGGCTTTATTTTTTCTCCCTCATCTATGGAGATGGATCCGGTTAAGGTTCAGGCCATTCATGATTGGATTCAACCCACATCCGTGAAGAGCCTTCAGAAATTTTTGGGTTTTGCAAATTTTTATCGCCGTTTCATTGCTAACTTCTCCAGCGTGGTTAAACCCTTGACTGATTTGACGAAAAAAGGCGCTGATGTGGCGAATTGGTCCTCTGCGGCTGTCTCTGCCTTTCAGGAGCTTAAACGCCGATTTACTTCTGCTCCGGTGTTGCGCCAACCAGATGTTTCTCTTCCGTTTCAGGTTGAGATTGATGCTTCTGAGATTGGGGCAGGGGCCATTTTGTCTCAGAGGGATTCTGTTGGTTCTTTGATGAAACCGTGTGCCTTCTTCTCCCGCACGTTTTCGCCTGCTGAACGCAATTATGATGTCGGCAATCGGGAGTTGTTGGCTATGAAGTGGGCGTTTGAGGAGTGGCGACATTGGCTTGAGGGAGCTAAGCACCGTATTGTGGTCCTGACCGATCATAAGAATTTGATTTACCTCGAGTCTGCCAAACGGCTGAGTCCTAGACAGGCTCGATGGTCCTTGTTTTTTTCCCGTTTTGATTTCGTGGTTTCGTATCTTCCGGGTTCTAAGAATATTAAGGCTGATGCCCTTTCTAGGAGTTTTTGCCTGATTCTCCTGAGGCCCTTGAACCGGTCGGCATTCTGAAAGAAGGGGTGGTCTTTCTGCCATTTCCCCTGATTTACGGCGGGTTCTTCAGGAATTTCAGGCTGATAGACCTGACCGCTGTCCTGTGGGGAAATTGTTTGTTCCTGACAGATGGACTAGTAGAGTGATTTCTGAGGTTCACTGTTCTGTGTTGGCTGGTCATCCTGGTATTTTTGGTACCAGAGATTTGGTTGGTAGGTCCTTTTGGTGGCCTTCATTGTCACGTGATGTGCGTTCTTTTGTGCAGTCCTGTGGGACTTGTGTGCGGGCCAAGCCTTGTTGTTCCCGTGCTAGTGGGTTACTTTTGCCATTGCCGGTCCCTGAGAGGCCCTGGACGCATATTTCTATGGATTTTATTTCTGATCTTCCGGTTTCCCAGAGGATGTCGGTTATCTGGGTTGTTTGTGACCGGTTTTCTAAGATGGTTCATTTGGTGCCTTTGCCTAAATTGCCTTCCTCTTCAGAGTTGGTTCCGTTGTTTTTTCAGCATGTGGTTCGTTTGCATGGTATTCCGGAGAATATTGTGTCCGACAGAGGTTCCCAGTTTGTTTCTAGGTTTTGGCGGGCCTTTTGTGCTAAGCTGGGCATTGATTTGTCTTTTTCTTCTGCATTTCATCCTCAGACAAATGGCCAGACCGAGCGAACTAATCAGACTTTGGAGACTTATTTGAGATGCTTTGTGTCTGCCGATCAGGATGATTGGGTGGCCTTTTTGCCATTGGCCGAGTTTGCCCTTAATAATCGGGCTACTTTGGTTTCGCCTTTTTTTTGTAATTTTGGTTTTCATCCTCGTTTTTCTTCTGGGCAGGTTGAGCCTTCTGACTGTCCTGGTGTGGATTCTGCGGTTGACAGGTTGCAGCAGATTTGGGCTCATGTGGTGGACAATTTGGTGTTGTCTCAGGAGGAGGCTCAAGGTTTTGCTAACCGTCGTCGGTGTGTTGGTTCCCGGCTTCGGGTTGGGGATTTGGTTTGGTTGTCTTCCCGTCATGTTCCTATGAAGGTCTCTTCCCCTAAGTTTAAGCCTCGGTTTATTGGTCCTTATAGGATTTCTGAGATTATTAATCCGGTGTCTTTTCGATTGGCGCTTCCAGCCTCTTTTGCTATCCATAATGTCTTCCATAGATCTTTATTGTGGAAATATGTGGTGCCCGTTGTTCCCTCTGTTGATCCTCCGGCCCCTGTTTTGGTTGATAGGGAGTTGGAGTATGTGGTTGAGAAGATTTTGGATTCTCGTTTTTCGAGGCGGAGGCTTCAGTACCTTGTCAAATGGAAGGGTTATGGCCAGGAGGATAATTCTTGGGTTTTTGCTCCTGATGTCCATGCTGCTGATTTGGTTCATGCTTTTCATCTGGCTCGTCCTGATCGGCCTGGGGGCTCTGGTGAGAGTTCGGTGACCCCTCCTCAAGGGGGGGTACTGTTGTGAATTCTGCTTTTGGGCTCCCTCCGGTGGTTGTAGGTGGTAGTGCAGTTGCCCCTGAGTTGCAGTCCTGGACAGGTGTATCTGCTGATTGCAGTTCTGACTGGGGTATTTAGGCGTGCAGGATTCATTAGTCCTTGCCAGTTGTCAATTGTTCTTGGGAGGTGTAGGACCTCTGCCTGGTTCCTCCTGCCTTTCTGCCAAATCAGCAAAGATAAGTGTCTGGGTTTTTTTTCTCCTGTGGCACACATGTTGTGTGCTTCACAATTCAGTGCTATTCTTTGTGTTTTCTTGTCCAGCTCAGATTGTGTCAGTATTTTCTCAGTCTTGCTGGATTCTCTGGAGTGGCAGATATACATTCCATGTCTTTAGTTAGATTGTGGAACTTTTTGTATTATCTGCTGTGGATATTTTTGGAAGGGTTTTAATACTGACCGCCTAGTAATCTGTCCTATCCTTTCCTATTTAGCTAGAGTGGCCTCTTTTGCTAAATCCTGTTTTCTACCTGCGTGTGTCTATTCTTCTCCTACTCACAGTCATTATTCGTGGGGGGCTGCCTATCCTTTGGGGGTCTGCTCTGAGGCAAGGTAGCATTCCTATTTCCATCTATAGGGGTATTTAGTCCTCCGGCTGTGTCGAGGTGTCTAGGGTATGTTAGGTACACCCCACGGCTACTTCTAGTTGCGGTGTTAGTTCAGGATTTGCGGTCAGTACAGGTTCCACCTACTCCAGAGAAAGTTTCATGCGGCTCCAAGGTCACCAGATCATAACAGTATACCAAATACCCTTGTTTTCTGTGTCTATGGGACAGTCGAGACCGACAAAATCACTGGACCAAGAAGAATTGGCAGCTGAGGGTGCTCACAGTTGGTGAAAAAAATGTCCTCCGAGAAACTTTGGTTCCTCCCCATAAAGTTCTTCTACCACCACTCCACATAAAATTGGGATTGATGAAACAATTCGTAAAATCACTTTCAAAAGATGGAGAATGCTTCAAATACTCGGTCACCAAGTTTCCAGGCCTCTCGGAGGCAAAATTGAAGGAAGGTGTGTTCGTCAGACCAGACATTAGAAGGCTTATAGCTGATCAAGAGTTTATCAATACCATGACGCATCCTCAAAAAGAAGGGTGGTTTGCATTGTTAGGGCTGGCGTTCGGAACGCACCAAGTAAATATAGAGATGTTATTTGGTGCGTTCGCAGCCCGGGGTCCACCGTGCAGGAAAAGAACCTGCTGCTGGCAAACGGCGGCACTATATGGCGGTAGAAGCGAATTCTGTTGCTTCACAGAGTCGCTATAAAGAAAGGACTGTGTCCTGTTAAACTCCACAGGAATACACAGTAACTGCTGAGCAGATAGCAGCTTGTGGTCACGCAGTCAAGGAGGCAAACATACAATCTCCTCACCGGAGGAGCCAGTATTTTAAGTGGCTTATTTCAGCCGGGGCCCTGAAACCATACACACAATCTCCTCGCCAGAGGTGCCGGTATTCTAAGTGGCTTATTTCAGCCGGGTCCCTGAATACACACAAGCGTGACCACATTGGCGCAAAACTCATGACATGCATTGATACTAGCGCATGGCCGTGCGGCCATGCAAACCTTTTATAGCTGCAGCAAGTACAAGACCTTCCTAGAAGGACCAATGAGAGGCTGTCACAGAGCCTGAGCACCTTCAGGACCTTCCTGGAGAACCAATGGGCTTTGCTGCAGTATCCAAGCATGTGACCCTCGATCTCCAATGAGAGATCTTACCCTGGGCATGCTCAGAAGGAGAAAAGCAGGACTTAGTCCCAAAAGCGTCTGCTCGCTGCTGCCCAGCACTGGCTACAATGGCAGAAGCTGGAAAAGCAGCAGTAACCCTTTGCACAGAGTCAGACTGAGCAAGACGCTGGGACCGACGTCTCCGCTGAGCAGGCTTCACTGCGGCAGGAGAAGAATGGGAGACTGCAGCGGAGATGGCCCGAGATTTCCCCTGTGCAGAGGTGGGAACTCGACCCCTAATATTACCTCCCCTCCTAAGGCCCCCCTCCTTGGACCTCGCTATGCTCAAAGGCAGCAATGAGTTGCGGAGCCTGAATGTGCTCAGCAGGCTCTCAGGACCATAACCCTTCCAGTCCACCAAATAAAATTTTTTGCCACGTACCACCTTGCACCCCAAAATAGTGTTCACCTTGTAATCGTCCGTAGATGAACCCGATGTCCCGGCAGATGACTCGGAAAACCAGGACATGTACACAGGTTTCAAGAGGGACACATGAAAGGTGTCGGTGATACCCAGGCATGGTGGAAGGGCTAAACGGTAGACCACAGGGTTAACCTGTTCGAGGACCTTGAAAGGGCCCAAGTAGCGAGGTGCAAACTTAGTGGACTCAACTCGCAGCCTGATGTTACGGGCGGAGAGCCACACCAAGTCGCCAGGAGCAAAGGAGCGGGGCGCCGATGTGCATTGGCAGAGGACCTCATTCTCTCCTTGGAGGCCCGAAAGGCATCCTGAGTGCGGTCCCAAATATCCCGTGCCTCCACAGCCCAGTCTGCCACCCTGGAGTCAGCGGAAGACACGGGCATAGGCACAGGTACCCGCGGATGCTGACCATAGTTAAGGAGGAATGGGGTTTGTCCAGTGGAGTCGGCTACGGCGTTGTTCAGCGCAAACTCCGCCCACGGTAGCAGGGAAGCCCAGTCATCCTGCCTGGCTGAGACAAAATGTCGCAGATATGTGACCAAGGTCTGGTTGGCCCTCTCTACCAACCCATTCGTCTCGGGATGATATGGGGAAGAGAGATTCAACTCAATGCTGAGAAGACAACAAAGCTCTCTCCAGAACCGAGACGCAAACTTGGGACCCCGGTCACTGACAATTTTGTTCGGCATACCGTGTAGGCAGAAGATGTGTTTTATAAACAACACTGCCAAGGCCCGTTGTTGTGAATTCCGCTCTGGGCTCCCTCCGGTGGTTGTAAGTAGCACTTTTGTGAATTCTGCTCTTGGGCTCCCTCCTGTGGTTTTGAGTGGTATTGCTGCTTCTTGGATTTAGCTTCAGCAGCTGCTTCCACTGATCTTCTTTCTGCTCGGCTATTTTAGTCTGGCTTTATCCCTCAATCAATGCCAGTTGCCAATTGTTCCTGCTTGGAGGCACGGCTCTTGGATTTCCCTGACACTCTGACCCGTTCAGCAAAGATAAGTCCTTGCTTGTCCTTTTGCAGTCCACTTGTTGTGGACTTATTGTTCAGCACATTTATGTTTTGTTCATTTGTCCAGCTTATCAGTATGGATCTATTTAGCTAAGCTGGAAGCTCTGGGCTGCAGATTTTGCCCTCCACACCTTTAGTCAGGTGTGGAGATTTTTGCATATCTCTGCGGTGGACTTTTTCTAGCTTTTATTACTGACCGCACAGTGTTTCTTTCCTTACTGTCTATCTAGCTAGAATTGGCCTCCTTTGCTAAAACTTGTTTCATACTACGTATGTCATTTCCTTCTCCTCTCACAGCCAATATTTGTGGGGGGCTGTCCTATCCTTTGGGGATTTTCTCTGAGGCAAGATAGCTTTCCTGTTTCTACCTTTAGGGGTAGCTAGTTCTCCGGCTGTGACGAGATGTCCAGGGACTGACAGGAACATTCCACGGCTACTGCTAGTGTTGTGTTAAGATCAGGAACTGCGGTCTGTATAGTTACCACCTGCCCAGAGCTAGTCGCATGTCGCTCCTAAATTACCAGTCCATAACAGTGCAACTGGCCAAAAATGAGTTGAATGCATCTCAAAAGAAGGAAAAGAAAAAGAGTTCTGAGCCATTTTTTTTTCTTTAGTCTGTTTTGTCTTTTTCCTTCCTCTTAATCTCTGGGTGGATTTGGGCGCGGACATGGATGTTCAGGGTTTGTTTTCTCGTGTGGATCAGCTTGCTGCAAGAGTTCAGAGTATCCAAGATTATGTTGTTCAGACTCCAACCTTAGAGCCTAGAATTCCTACTCCAGATTTGTTTTACGGGGATAGATCTAAGTTTTTGAACTTTAAAAATAACTGCAAATTGTTTTTTGCTCTGAAACCCCGTTCCTCTGGTGACCCCACTCAGCAAGTTAAAATAGTTATTTCTCTGCTGCGTGGTGAAACTCAGGATTGGGCATTCTCCCTTGAGTCAGGGGATCCGGCATTGCTTAATGTAGATGCATTTTTTCAATCGCTCTGATTATTGTATGACGAACCTAACTCTGTAGAGCATGCTGAGAAAACACTTTTGGCCCTGTGTCAGGGTCAGGAAGCAGCAGAATTGTACTGCCAGAAATTTAGAAAATGGTCTGTGCTCACTAAATGGAATGAGGATGCTTTGGCAGCAATTTTCAGATAGGGTCTTTCAGAAGCCCTTAAAGATGTTATGGTGGGGTTCCCCACGCCTGTTGGTTTGAGCGAATCTATGTCCCTAGCCATTCAGATTGATCGGCGCCTGCGCGAGCGCAAAGTGGTGCACCATATGGCAGCGTCCTCTGAACAGAGTCCTGAGCCTATGCAATGTGATAGGATTCTGACTAGAGCGGAACAGAGGGGATACAGACGTCAGAATGGGCTGTGTTTTTACTGTGGTGATTCTGCTCATACTATTTCTGATTGCCCTAAGTGTATTAAAAGGGACGCTAGATCTGTTACCATTAGTACTGTACAGCCTAAGTTTCTCCTGTCTGTGACCCTGATTTGCTCATTGTCATCTTTCTCTGTCATGGCATTTGTGGATTCAGGCGCTGCCCTGAACTTAATGGACTTAGACTTCGCCAGGCGCTGTGGTTTTTCTTTGCAGCCTTTGCAGAGCCCTATTCCTTTGAGGGGTATTGATGCTACACCATTGGCCAAGAATAAACCTCAGTATTGGACTCAGCTGACTATGTGCATGGCTCCAGCACATCAGGAAGATTGTCGTTTTCTGGTGTTGCATAATTTACATGATGTTGTTGTACTGGGTTTTCCATGGTTACAAGTACACAATCCAGTGTTGGATTGGAAATCGATGTCTGTGACTAGTTGGGGTTGTCAAGGGGTACATAGTGACGTTCCTTTAATGTCAATTTCCTCTTCCCCCTCTTCTGATGTTCCTGAATTTTTGTCAGATTTCCAGGATGTATTCGATGAGCCCAAGTCCAGTTCCCTTCCTCCTCATAGGGACTGTGATTGTGCTATCGATTTGGCTCCTGGCTGTAAGTTCCCTAAGGGCCGACTCTTCAATCTGTCTGTGCCAGAGCATGCCGCTATGCGGAGCTATGTTAAAGAGTCGTTAGAGAAGGGGCATATTTGTCCATCTTCGTCACCATTGGGTGCAGGATTCTTTTTTGTTGCCAAGAAGGATGGCTCCTTGAGACCCTGTATTGATTATCGCCTTCTTAATAAGATCACGGTCAAATTCCAATACCCTTTACCTTTGCTCTCTGATTTGTTTGCTCGGATTAAGGGGGCTAGTTGGTTTACCAAGATTGACCTTCGAGGGGCGTATAATCTTGTTCGTATTAAACAGGGTGACGAATGGAAAACTGCATTTAATACGCCCGAAGGCCACTTTGAATACCTGGTGATGCCTTTCGGGCTTTCTAATGCTCCTTCTGTATTTCAGTCCTTCATGTATGATATTTTTCGCAATTATCTTGATAAATTCTTGATTGTGTATTTGGATGATATTTTGATTTTTTCCAATGATTGGGAGTCTCACGTGAAGCAGGTCAGGATTGTATTCCAGATCCTTCGTGATAATGCTCTATTTGTGAAGGGGTCTAAGTGCCTATTTGGGGTCCAGAAGGTCTCTTTTTTGGGGTTTATTTTTTCTCCTTCGTCTATAGAAATGGATCCTGTTAAGGTCCAAGCCATTCATGACTGGGTTCAACCCACATCTGTGAAGAGCCTTCAGAAATTTTTGGGCTTTGCTAATTTTTATCGCCGTTTCATTGCCAACTTCTCTAGTGTGGTTAAGCCCCTGACCGATTTGACGAAGAAGGGCGCTGATGTGGCAAATTGGTCCTCTGAGACTCTGGAGGCCTTTCAGGAGCGCCAATTTACTTCTGCCCCGGTCTTGCGTCAGCCTGATGTGTCTCTTCCTTTTCAGGTTGAGGTTGACGCTTCTGAGATTGGGGCATGGGCCGTTTTGTCACAGAGGAACTCTGATGGTTCCTAGATGAAACCATGTGCCTTCTTTTCCCGAAAGTTTTCGCCTGCGGAACGCAATTATGATGTCGGCAATCGGGAGTTGTTGGCTATGAAGTGGACATTTGAGGAGTGGCGACATTGGCTTGAGGGAGCCAAGCATCGCGTTGTGGTCTTGACCGATCATAAGAATCTGATTTATCTCGAGTCGGCCAAGCGGCTGAACCCTAGACAGTCTTGATGGTCCCTGTTTTTCTCCCGTTTCGATTTTGTGGTCTCATATCTTCCGGGATCTAAGAATATTAAGGCAGATGCCCTCTCTAGGAGTTTTTTGCCTGATTCTCCTGGAGTTCATTCTTAGGGAAGGGGTGATTCTTTCTGCTATCTCCCCTGATTTACGGCGGGTGCTTCAGGAATTTCAGGCTGATAAACCAGACCGCTGTCCTGTGGGGAAGCTGTTTGTTCCTGATAGATGGACAAGTAAGGTAATTTCTGAGGTCCATTGTTCTGTGTTGGCCGGTCATCCTGGGATTTTTGGTACTAGGGATTTGGTTGCTAGGTCCTTTTGGTGGCCTTCCTTGTCACGGGATGTGCGTTCTTTTGTGCAGTCCTGTGGGACCTGTGCCCGGGCCAAGCCCTACTGTTCCTGTGCTAGTGGGTTGTTTTTGCCTTTGCCGGTTCCTGAGAGGCCCTGGACGCATATTTCCATGGATTTTATTTCTGATCTTCCTGTTTCTCAGAAGATGTCTGTCATCTGGGTGGTTTGTGACCGGTTTTCTAAGATGGTCCATTTGGTACCTTTGCCTAAGTTGCCTTCCTCCTCTGATTTGGTTCCATTATTTTTTCAGCATGTGGTTCGTTTGCATGGCATTCCGGAGAATATTGTGTCTGATAGAGGTTCCCAGTTTGTGTCAAGGTTTTGGCGGTCCTTTTGTGCTAGAATGGGCATTGAGTTGTCTTTTTCGTCGGCATTTCATCCTCAGACAAATGGCCAAACTGAGCGAACCAATCAGACCTTGGAAACCTATTTGAGATGCTTTGTGTCTGCGGATCAGGATGATTGGGTGGCCTTCTTGCCGTTGGCCGAGTTTGCCCTTAATAATCGGGCCAGTTCGGCTACCTTGGTTTCGCCTTTTTTTTGTAACTTCGGTTTTGATCCCCGTTTTTCTTCGGGGCAGGTTGAGCCTTCGGACTGTCCTGGTGTGGATTCTGTGGTGGACAGGTTGCAGCGGATTTGGACTCAAGTGGTGGACAATTTAACATTGTCTCAGGAAAGGGCTCAACGTTTTGCTAACCGCCGTCGGTGCGTTGGTCCCCGGCTTCGTGTTGGGGATTTGGTCTGGTTGTTTTCTCGTCATGTTCCTATGAAGGTTTCTTCCCCTAAGTTCAAGCCTCGTTTTATTGGTCCTTATAAGATTTCTGAAATTATTAATCCGGTGTCTTTTCGTTTGGCCCTTCCTGCTTCTTTTTCCATTCATAATGTGTTCCATAGATCTTTGTTGCGGAGATATGTGGTACCCATGGTTTCCTCCGTTGACCCTCCTGCTCCTGTCTTGGTTTACGGGGAGTTGGAATATGTGGTGGAGAAGATTTTGGATTCTCATCTTTCGAGGCGGAAACTTCAGTATCTGGTCAAGTGGAAGGGTTATGGCCCGGAGGATAATTCTTGGGTTTTTGCCTCCGATGTCCATGCGGCCGATTTGGTTCGTGCTTTTCATCTGGCTCGTCCTGATCGGCCTGGGGGCTCTGGTGAGGGTTCGGTGACCCCTCCTCAAGGGGGGGTACTGTTGTGAATTCCGTTCTTGGGCTCCCTCCTGTGGTTGTGAATGATACTTTTGGGAGTTCTGCCCTTGGGCTCCCTCTAGTGGGTTTGAGTGGAACTGCTGCTCCTGGAGTTTGGCCTCGCAGCTGACTTCACTAATCGGCTCTCTTGGCCTTGGTATTTAACAGGGCTCTGGCCTGTAATTCATGCCAGCTGTCAATGTTCTTCTAGGTTAGACTCAGTCTTCTCCTTGGATTTCTCTGATGGCCTGTCCATGTCAGCATAAGATAAGTTCTTGCTAGTTCTTGTACTTACTGTTCAGTTTAAAGTTATGTCTCTTTTTGTCCAGCTTGTCATTATGAAACATTCAGGCTAGCTGGAAGCTCTGGGAAAGCAGAGTTGCCCCTCCACACCGTGACTCGGTGTGGAGGTTATTTTTGTAATCTCTGCGTGGATTTTTAGGTTCTATATACTGACCGCACAGTTCCCTTTCCTATTTCTGTCTATCTAGTCAGTGTTGGCCTCCTTTGCTAAAATCTGTTTTCATCCCTGCGTTTGTCATTTCCCTCTCCACTCACAGTCAATATATGTGGGGGGCTATCTTTCCTTTGGGGAATTTCTCTGAGGCGAGATAGTTTTCTATTTCCATCTTTAGGGGTAGTTAGTTCTTAGGCTGTGAAGAGGCGTCTAGGGAGTGACAGGAACGTCCCACGGCTATTTCTAGTGTTTGTGTTAGGATTAGGGATTGCGCTCAGTAAAGCTACCACCTCCTCAGAGCTAGTTCATTATCTATTTTACCCACCAGGTCATATCAGTGCTGCTCCGTACCCATCAGGTCATTTCAGTGCTGCTCCGTACCCACCAGGTCATTTCAGTGCTGCTCTGTACCCACCAGGTCATATCAGTGCTGCTTCGTTCCCACCAGGTCATATCAGTGCTGTTCCGTTACCACCAGGTCATAACAGGTTCGTTTGCATGGCATTCCAGAGAATATTGTGTCTGACAGAGGATCCCAATTTGTTTCCAGGTTTTGGCGGTCCTTTTGTGCTAGGATGGGCATTAATTTGTCTTTTTCTTCGGCCTTCCATCCTCAGACAAATGGCCAAACTGAGCGAACTAATCAAACCTTGGAAACCTATTTGAGATGCTTTGTGTCTGCTGATCAGGATGATTGGGTGGCTTTCTTGCCGTTGGCCGAGTTTGCCCTTAATAATCGGGCCAGTTCGGCTACTTTGGTTTCGCCTTTTTTTTGTAATTTTGGTTTCCATCCTCGTTTTTCTTCAGGGCAGGTTGAGCCTTCTGATTGTCCTGGTGTTGATTCCGTGATGGACAGGTTACAGCAGATTTGGACTCATGTGGTAGACAATTTGATGTTGTCTCAGGAAAAGGCTCAGCATTTTGCTAACCGCCGTCGGTGTGTTGGTCCTCGGCTTCGTGTGGAGGATTTAGTCTGGTTATCTTCTCGTCATGTTCCTATGAAGGTTTCTTCCCCTAAGTTCAAGCCTCGGTTTATTGGTCCTTATAAGATTTCTGAAATTATCAATCCAGTGTCTTTTCGTTTGGCCCTTCCAGCCTCTTTTGCCATCCACAATGTTTTCCATAGATCGTTGTTGCGGAGATATGTGGTACCTGTGGTTCCCTCTGTTGATCCTCCTGCCCCGGTGTTGGTTGAGGGGGAGTTGGAATATGTGGTTGAAAAAATTTTGGATTCTCATTTTTCGAGGCGGAGGCTTCAGTATCTTGTCAAGTGGAAGGGTTATGGCCAGGAGGATAATTCTTGGGTGGTTGCCTCCGATGTCCATGCCGCCGATTTGGTTTGTGCTTTTCACTTGGCTCGTCCTGATCGGCCTGGGGGCTCTGGTGAGGGTTCGGTGACCCCTCCTCAAGGGGGGGGTACTGTTGTGAATTCCGCTCTGGGCTCCCTCCGGTGGTTGTAAGTAGCACTTTTGTGCATTCTGCTCTTGGGCTCCCTCCTGTGGTTTTGAGTGGTATTGCTGCTTCTTGGATTTAGCTTCAGCAGCTGCTTCCACTGATCTTCTTTCTGCTTGGTTATTTTAGTCTGGCTTTATCCCTCAATCAATGCCAGTTGCCAATTGTTCCTGCTTGGAGGCACGGCTCTTGGATTTCCCTGACACTCTGACCCGTTCAGCAAAGATAAGTCCTTGCTTGTCCTTTTGCAGTCCACTTGTTGTGGACTTATTGTTCAGCACATTTATGTTTTGTTCATTTGTCCAGCTTATCAGTATGGATCTATTTAGCTAAGCTGGAAGCTCTGGGCTGCAGATTTTGCCCTCCACACCTTTAGTCAGGTGTGGAGATTTTTACATATCTCTGCGGTGGACTTTTTCTAGCTTTTATTACTGACCGCACAGTGTTTCTTTCCTTACTGTCTATCTAGCTAGAATTGGCCTCCTTTGATAAAACTTGTTTCATACTACGTATGTCATTTCCTTCTCCTCTCACAGCCAATATTTGTGGGGGGCTGTCCTATCCTTTGGGGATTTTCTCTGAGGCAAGATAGCTTTCCTGTTTCTACCTTTAGGGGTAGCTAGTTCTCCGGCTGTGACGAGATGTCCAGGGACTGACAGGAACATTCCACGGCTACTGCTAGTGTTATGTTAAAGGGAACCTGTCACCTGAATTTGGCGGGACCAGTTTTGGGTCATATGGGCGGGGTTTTCGGGTGTTTGATTCACCCTTTCCTTACCCGCTGGCTGCATGCTGGCCGCAATATTGGATTGAAGTTCATTCTCTGTCCTCCGGAGTACACACAAGCGCAAGGCAATATTGCCTGTACTCCGGAGGGCAGAGAATGAACTTCAATCCAATATTGCGGCCAGCATGCAGCCAGCGGGTAAGGAAAGGGTGAATCAAACACCCGAAAACCCTGCCCATATGACCCAAAACTGGTCCCGCCAAATTCAGGTGACAGGTTCCCTTTAAGATCAGGAACTGCGGTCTGTATAGTTACCACCTGCCCAGAGCTAGTCGCATGTTGCTCCTAAATTACCAGTCCATAACAGCCCGTGCAGTAGGTAGCCGTGGAAGCGGCACCAAATGCACCATTTTAGAAAAATGATTGATGATAACCCAAATGATGGTACAGCCATGAGACTTGGGCTAACCCACCACAAAGTCCATCCCGACCATCGCCCAGGGCCTGTCTGCCACCGGCAAAGGATAGAGTAACCCAGCTGGCCGTTGTCGAGGAGACTTATTTTTGGCACAGGAGACACACACCCGAATATAATCTCTGACATCATGGACCATATGTGGCCACCAGTACGTCCTCGCCAGCAGTTCAGATGTCTTCTTTGTCCCAAAGTGTCCACCCACCCGAATGAGCCCAAGAGAGAACCTCCGGTTGCAAATTAATGGGTACAAAAGTCTTGCCCGGAGGCACAGACTCTAGCGAAACCGGAGCTACGGTTCTCAGACTCTCAGAAGGGACAATAAGCCGAGGCTCCCCTTCCTCCTCCTCAGATGACACAATGGAGCGAGAGAGGGCATCAGCACAAATGTTCTTCTCCCCAGCGAAATAATGGAGGGTGAAGTGGAACCGGGAGAAGAACAAGGACCATCTGGCCTGACGAGAATTTAGCCGCTGGGCTGTTTGCAAATATACCCGATTTTTGGGGTCTGTGAAGACTTGAAAGGGAAAGCGAGCCCTCTCCAAAAGATGTCTCCACTCCGAGAAAGCCAACTTCATTGCTAGCAACTCCCTGTTCCCGATGGAATAATTCCTCTCCGCTGGTGTGAAGGTCTTGGAGAAGAAGAAGCAAGGATGCTTCCGACCTTGAGCATCCTTTTGGAAGAGGATTGCTCCTGCACCAACGGATGAGGCATCCACCTCCATTATAAACGGCTTATCAACATCGGGACGATGTAGGATGGGAGCGCTAGCAAAATGAGACTTAATAGAAGAGAAGGCCCTGGAGACCTCTGCAGACCACAATTTGAGATTTGCTCCCTTCTTGGTGAGGGCTACCAAGGGAGCTACCAAAGTTGAGAAGTGGTGAATGAACTGGCGATAGTAATTAATGAACCCCATAAAGCGCTGCGCCACTTTATGAGAATGGGGTTCTTGTCAGTCCATCACAGCCTGTAGTTTGGCAGGATCCATAGCCAATCCCTGGGCAGAGATGATATAGCCCAGGAAAGGTAAAGACTCCTGCTCAAACATACACTTCTCCAACTTTGCATAGAGGGAATTTGCTTGTAAGAGGTCGAAGACTCTGCCAATGCAGCGCCCCCCCCACTGCCGCAGGGCCGAGGGGTACCCGGTACCGGGCCTCTGAGTCTCTGCTCTGGGGTTGTCACGGTGGCTAGACCCGGTCCGTGACCCTGCTGAGGGGCGCCCAATGAAAGGTGTGCGAGATGATGGTGATGTTGTAGTGGTGCGGTGCAGGTTGCAGTAAATAACGAGGACACCAGATTGCAGTCTCTTTACCTCTTTACTGAAGGCTTCAAGATCCTCAATCTGGAATATGGTTAACCGGGCTGCGCAAGCCTGGCCGGTCCGATGGCACATCCAGAGTTCCCTTTACAGGTGGAAATCTGTGCCTACCCTCTAGCGCTTGTGTGTTGTAGTCCTTCCCTTCTGAGCACCACGGGATAGTCCTCACAACTGTTGTGTCTGTTTCGCGTGTTCCCTCACAACTCGATTCTGATGTTCTTCCACGTCCCCCAGATCTTATGGTTAGTACGCACCCGTATGACGGGGAGGCTCGGAGCTCTTCCGGGACTCTAGCGTCGCCCCACTCCTGTTGTTACCCCCCTGTGTCCTCCTAGGTCAATTGGGTGAGACAGCCCGCCTATAACTGACTGTCCTGCCGTAGGTTTGAAGTTTGGCTTGGAGCTCTATACTTCCTCGGCATTCCGGCCACCGGTTATGCGCCTCAATAGGATGTTGCCTCGTCTTACAGCACGACTCCTACTGGTATTCTCCTTGTTGCGTTGATCTCGTTTCTCACTCAGCACAATATACCTCGCTTCTTGTCCTTTCTTGGGGTACTGCCGCTATATCGTGCAGGCGCGGTCCCATAACGTTCTCTCTGTTTGCTAGGCCTCTGTCAGGATCCCACCCCTGACAGGGACCCCTCCGAATCTTCCCCTACAACACCCTCTGCCACAAGGTGTTGCCTGGTTCCAACCCAGTCAGCTTTCTCTCCTAACTTCCTCCCTAACCCCCAGTTTTACCAGATTGTGAGGAGTGGCCTAATAAATAGAACCCTTAGCTCCCCCTGGAGGCCAGACTGTGAAATGTATTGGTGTCTGTGATACCTGGTCAGATGAACTCCTTCAGTGCCATCAGACGTACCATAGCCCCCCTTAGCGGCGGAGCAACAGTACTGCAACGACCAGGACTCTGGGGCGCTGCACCAACATCTCTCCGGTGGGAATCAATATCTGGCGAGAAGATGAGAATATCATCCAGATAGACTACAACCGACCGAGGTGGAGAGCATATCCCGGAAGATATCGTTGACAAGGTCTTGGAAAACGGCTGGGGCATTACAGAGCCCGAAGGGCATCACCAGGTACTCATAGTGCCCATCCCTGGTATTAAACGCCGTCTTCCATTCGTCCACCTCACGGATGCGAATCAGGTTATAAGCACCCGGAAGATCTAATTTGGTAAATACCCTTGCTCCCTGTAGCCTATCAAAGAGCTCAGAAATCAGGGGCAACGGGTATTTATTCTTAACGGTGATTGCGTTAAGACTCCTGTAATCTATGCAAGGACGTAATTCTCCATTCTTCTTCTGCACGAAGAAGAACCCCGCCCCTGCAGGTGACACTGACTTCCTCATGAACCCTCTTGCCAAATTCTCCTGGATATATTGGGACATAGCCTCCGTCTCCGGGAGAAAGAGGGGATAGACCCATCCCTGAGGAGGTTCTGATCCAGGCAAGAGATCAATAGGACAGTCATAGGGACGATGAGGCGGAAGGGTCTCCGCTGCCTTTTTGGAAAAGATGTCTGCATAGGACCAATAGCACTTGGGAAGCAAAGAGAGATCTGCGGGTATCTCAGTAGTGGAAACCTGAACACACTCCCTCACACATCTGCCCTTACATAAATTACTCCAACCCAATATCCTCCCTGAGGTCCACTCAATATGTGGGGAGTGGAAACGGAGCCAGGGTATTCCCAGTAGAATCTCATCCATTCCCTCGGGAAGAACAAGAAGGGAAATAATCTCCTGGTGGGAAGGGGACATGGACAACGTGAAAGGGACAGTCTGGTGTGTGATTTGTGAGGGAAGTGTTGACCCATTCACTACTCTAACAGTCACCGGGTTGGCGAGCATCACCAGAGGTATTGCATGGTGTAGAGCAAAAGCAGAGGACATGAAATTACCCTCTGCTCCAGAGTCCACAGAAAGCTCAACTGTCAGAGAAGATGAGCCAAACATGATTGTTCCTTTAAAGGACAACTTGGAGGAAAATGCCGCTGTGTCTGGTGAAACTCCTCCAATGGTCACTAGACGCGATCGCTTTCCCGACCGCCGTGGACATTTATTGGCATAATGTCCTTGTTGTTGGCAATCTTTACAAACCACGGGTACTCAAGCAGTCTGAGACTTAGGTCACGCTCGAGAAACCTCCATGGCCTCATGGGTGTCAGACGCCTGAAAAGGAGATTCTAGAGGACTGGTGAAGGTAGGGGCCAGCCGAAACCTCTGCCTACACTGGGTCCACTCTAACCTCCGCTCGTTAAAACAGAGGTCAATGCGGGTAGAAATACAAATGAGCTCCTCCAGTGTGGCGGGAATCTCCCTGGTGGCCAAGGCGTCCTACACATGGTCTGCCAGTCCTTTCCAGAACACCGGAATAAGGACTTTATCTGGCCATTCCAGCTCTGAGACAAGAGTCCGGAATTGGACGGCGAACTGGCTGACCATGGACGAACCCTGCATTATTGCCAACAATTGGAGCTCGGTATCAAGGGTGACCCGAGGTCCCAAAAAGACCTGTTTCAGAGCGTCCAGGAAAAGAGGAGCACTCTGCACCACACGATCATTACGCTCCCATAGCGGCGTTGCCCACTCCAACGCCCTGCCCAACAAAAGGGATAAAATAAATCCCACTTTCGCCCGTTCCGTAGGAAAACGTGCAGCCAGGAGCTCAAGATGTATGGAGCACTGACTCACGAATCTCTGACATAGCTTACTGTCACCAGCAAACTTGTCTGGAAGTGGGAGACGGGATAAAGTTGGAGCAGGGGTGACAGAGGACAAACTGGCTGCAGCTACACTGGCAGCCTGAGCAGCGACTGCGGTAACATCCACAGCTGAGGTTGTGCGCTCAAGGTCCGCCAACCTACCCTCCAGCTGCTGGATGTACCGCTGTAGACGCTGATCGTCCGCCATTTACCAGCCAGACCCTGGCGCTAGTATACTGTTAGGGCTGGTGGAACACACCGAGTAAATATAGAAATGTTACTTGGTGCTTTCGCAGCCCGGGGTCCACCGTGCAGGAAAAGAACCTGCTGCTGGCAAACGGCGGCACTATATGGCGGTAGAAGCGAACTCTGTTACTTCACAGAGTCGCTATAAAGAAAGAACCTGTTAAACTCCACAGGAATGCACAGTAAATGCTGAGCAGATAGCAGCTTGTGGTCACGCAGTCAAGGAGGCAAACATACAATCTCCTCACCGGAGGAGCCGGTATTCTAAGTGGCTTATTTCAGCCGGGTCCCTGAATACACACAAGCATGACCACATTGGCGCAAAACTCATGACATGCATTGATACTAGCGCATGGCTGTGTGGCCATGCGAACCTTTTATAGCTGCAGCAAGTACAAGACCTTCCTAGAAGGACCAATGAGAGGCTGCCACAGAGCCTGAGCACCGTCAAGACCTTCCTGGAGAACCAATGGGCTTTGCTGCAGTATCCAAGCATGTGACCCTTGATCTCCAATGAGAGATCTTTCCTGGGGCACGCTCAGGAGAAAAGCAGGACTTAGTCCCAAAAGCGTCTGCGTGCCGCTGCCCAGCATTGGCTTCAATGGCAGAAGCTGGAAAAGCAGCAGTAACCCTTTGCACAGAGTCAGACTGAGCAAGACGCTGGGACCGATGTCTCCGCTGAGCAGGCTCCACTGCGGCAGGAGAAGAATGGGACACCCGAGATTCCCCCTATGCAGAGGTGGGAACTCGACCCCTAACATGCATTTAAAGAGGTCGTAGAGAAATTTTTAGGCAATAACAAAGACCCTGACTACAAAAAAATTGTCGGACGAATGCTGAAAGCATTTCAAGCTTTAGGTTGCCTGATGAGTTTGAAAGTGCATTTCCTCCATTCCCACCTTGACAACTTTCCTGAAAATTTGGGAGCTGTGAGTGAAGAGCAAGGTGAACGATTCCACCAGGACATTAAAGAGATGGAAAGAAGATACCAGGGAAGATGGAGCATTACAATGATGGCAGACAACTGTTGGACGCTTCATAGAGACATTCCAGGTGCTACTCACAAGCGTAAATGTACCAAAAGAAGCCTCACAGGGAAGAAGAATCGATTTTAGTGTGTGTTAGTGAGCTCATTGCAGTTAAAAAATGATTTTCATGAAACATTTGTAATAAAAAATTAATTTTGAGTCTATTTTCATTTATTTTGAGGTATTGTCTTACTTAACATAGTTACTTAAATTGTCAGAAAACGTGATGTCCTATGACAAAATGGAGGTCATTTTCGGATTCAGCACACTTAAAAACATAAAGATTACGTGGAATAACCAAAACAGCTCTTGAGAAATTTTTTTTTGCAGACCTGTGTTATAAGATGCTCCACCATTTTATTAAAAATGTTTTTCCTATTTTCCTCCCCAAAATGTGGGGTGTGTCTTATAATCTGGAAAATATGGCAAGTGCACCTTTACGCATAGCATCGGGTGTGGGGGTTGCGCAGATATTAACAGCATATACAAGGGATAAAATATCTCAGAGACTGCAGAGAAAACAGGCTATAGGAAAAGCACATGAACAGGAAATCTGTGCTGGGTAAAGTCTGTAATTATATTGGAGATAATGAGTAAAGCAGCACCATGAACATACACAGAGCTCACCTCCAGCATGCATTACATGGAGCAATGCTCCTGCAAGATAAAAAAATGAAACTTAGATCAGGCATCAAGCTAGATATCGGGGGCCTGAAAATGAATGCAGGGATGAAGACCGCAGACTGACACTTGGTGCAATTTTACTATCCACTAATAAATGAAAAACAATATTTTTAATTTTCCCATGTAAGAGCTGCTCCTAGCTTTTGAGGCCTTTTCTAAACTGCCATAATAAGTTTATTTTTTATGAATTCTAAATGGATCTAAATTAAATTTATATTAGAATATCATCAAAAAGTTAATTTATTTCAGTTCTTCAGTACAAAAAATGAAACTCATATATAAAGTCAGTACAACAGAGTGATCTATTTCAAGTGTTTATGTCTCTTAACCCCTTCATGACCCAGCCTATTTTGACCTTAATGACCTAGCCATTTTTTGCAATTCTGACCAGTGTCCCTTTATGAGGTAATAACTCAGGAACGCTTCAACGGATCCTAACGATTCTGAGTTATTTCGTGACATATTTGGCCTCATGTTAGTGGTAAATTTAGGTCGATAATTTTTGCATTTATTTGTGAAAAAAATGGAAATTTGGCCGAAATTTTCACAATTTTCAAATTTTGAATTTTTATTTGGTTAAACCAGAGAGTTATGTGACACAAAATAGTTAATAAATAACATTACCCACATGTCTACTTTACATCAGCACAATTTTGGAAACAACATTTTTTTTTACTAGGAAATTATAAGGGTTAAAATTTGACCAGCGATTTCTCATTTTTACAACAAAATTTACAAAACCATTTTTTTAGGGACCTCCTCACATTTGAAGTCAGCTTGAGGGGTCTATATGGCAAAAAATACTCAAAAGTGACACCATTCTAAAAACTGCACCCCTCAAGGTGCTCAAAACCACATTCAAGAAGTTTATTAACTCTTCAGGTGTTTCACAGCAGCAGAAGCAACGTGGAAGGAAAAAACAAACATTTAACTTTTTAGTCACAAAAATGATCTTTTAGCAACAATTTTTTTATTTTTCCAAGGGTAAAAGGAGAAACTGGACCCTGAAAGTTGTTGTACAATTTGTCCTGAGTACGCCGATACCCCATTTGTGGGGGGAACCACTGTTTGGGCATACGACAAGGCTCGGAAGGGAAGGAGTGCCATTTGACTTTTGAATGAAAAATTAGCTCCAATCTTTAGTGGACAACGTATTGCATTTGGAGAGCCCCTGTGTCTAAACATTGGAGCTCCCCCACCAATGACCCCATTTTGGAAACTAGACCCCCCAAGGAACTTATCTGGATGCATAATGAGCACTTTGAACCCTCAGGTGCTTCACAAATTGATCTGTAAAAATGAAAAAGTACTTTTTTTTCACAATAAATTTCTTTTAGCCTCAATTTTTTCATTTTCACATGGGCAACAGGATAAAATGGATCCTAAAATTTGTTGGGCAATTTCTCCTGAGTACACCGATACCTCACATGTGGGGGTAAACCACTGTTTAGGCACACGGCAAGGCTCGGAAGGGAAGGAGCGCCATTTGACTTTTTGAATGAAAAATTAGCTCCAATCGTTAGCGGACACCATGTCGCATTTGGAGAGCCCCTGTGTGCCTAAACATTGGAGCTCCCCCACAAGTGGCCACATTTTGGAAACTAGACCCCCCAAGGAACTTATCTAGATGGTGGTGAGTAATGTTCAGCATTCCGATACCGCAAGTATCGGGTATCGGCCGATACTTAGCGGTATCGGAATTCCGATACTGAGATCTGATACTTTTGTTGTATCGGGAATCGGTATCGGGATCGATATAATGTGTAAAATAAAGAATTAAAATAAAAAATATTGCTATACTCACCTCTCCAACGCAGCCTACACCTTACCGAGGAAACCGGCAGACTTGTTTGCTTAAAATGCGCGCGTTTACTGCCTTCCGTGACGTCACAGCTTCTGATTGGTCGCGTGCCGCCCATGTGACCGCGACGCGACCAATCACAACAAGCCGTGACGTAATTTTCAGGTCCTGAATGCCTAATTCTAGGCATTCAGGACCTGAAAATTACGTCACGGCTTGTGATTGGTCGCGTGCCCGCCCATGTGACGCGACGCGACCAATCACAAGCCGTGACGTAATTTTCAGGTCCTGAATGCCTAATTCTAGGCATTCAGGACCTGAAAATTACGTCACGGCTTGTTGTGATTGGTCGCGTCGCGGTCACATGGGCGGCACGCGACCAATCAGAAGCCGTGACGTCACGGAAGGCAGTAAACGCGCGCATTTTAAGTAAACAAGGCTGCTGGTTTCCTCGGTAAGGTGCAGGCTGCGTCGGAGAGGTGAGTATAGCAATATTTTTTATTTTAATTCTTTATTTTACACATTAATATGGATCCCAGGGCCTGAAGGAGAGTTTCCTCTCCTTCAGACCCTGGGAACCATCAGGGATACCGTCCGATACTTGAGTCCCATTGACTTGTATTGGTATCGGGTATCAGTATCGGATTAGATCCGATACTTTGCCGGTATCGGCCGATACTTTCCGATACCGATACATTCAAGTATCAGACGGTATCGCTCAACACTAGTGGTGAGCACTTTGAACCCCCAAGTGCTTCACAGAAGTTTATAACGTAGTGCCGTGAAAATAAAAAATAATTTTTCTTTCCTCAAAAATTATTTTTTAGCCCTCAATTTTTTATTTTCACAAGGGTAACAGAAGAAATTGGACCCCAAAAGTTGTTCTCCAGTTTGTCGTGAGTACACTGATACCCCATATGTGGGGGGAACCACTGTTTGGGCACACGTCGGGGCTCGGAAGGAAAGTAGTGACGTTTTGGAATTCAGACTTTGATGGAATGGTCTGCGGGCGTCACGTTGCATTTGCAGAGCCCATGATGTGCCTAAACAGTAGAAACCCCCCCACAATTTACCCCATTTTGGAAACTAGACCCCCAGGGAACTTATCTAGACGTGTGGTGAGCACTTTGAACCCCCAAGTGCTTCACAGAATTTTATAACGCAGAGCCGTGAAAATAAAAAATCATTTTCTTTCCCGCAAAAATAACTTTTAGCCCCCGTTTTGTTTATTTTCCCAAAGGTAACAGGAGAAATTAGACCCCCAAAGATGTTGTGCAATTTTTTCTGAGTACACGTATGCCCCATATGTTTGGGTGCATGTCGGGGCTCGGAAGGGAGGGAGCACCATTTGACTTTTTGAATGCAAGATTTGCTGGAATCAATGGTGGCGCCATGTCGGGTTTGTAGACCCCCTGATGTGAATAAACAGTGGAAACCCCTCAATTCTAACTCCAACACTTACCCCAACACACCCCTAACCCTAATCCCAACTCTAACCATAACCCTAATCACAACCCTAACCCAACACACCCCTAACCACAACCCTAACCCTAATACACCCGTAACCCTAATCCTAACCCTAACCACAACCCTAACCCCAACACACCCCTAACCCTAATCTTAACTCTAATTCCAACCCTAACCCTAATTCCAACCCTAACTCTAACTCCAACCCTAACCCTGAGGCTATGTGCCCACGTTGCGGATTCGTGTGCAGATTTTTCTACACTGTTTTTAAAAAATCCAAAGGGAAACCGCACTGCATTTTACCTGTGGATTTACTGCGGATTTCCAGTGTTTTTTGTGTGGATTTCACCTGCGGATTCCTATTGAGGAACAGGTGTAAAATGCTGCGGAATCCACACAAAGAATTGACATGCTGTGGAAAACACAACACAGCATTTCCATAGGTTTACATGGTACTGTAAACGTGATGGAAAACTGCTATAGTTACATAGTTATTAAGGTTGAAGGAATACTTTAAGTCCATCTAGTTCAACCCATAGCCTAACCTAACATGCCTTAACATGTTGATCCAGAGGAAGGCAAAAAAAAACCATGTGGCAAAGAGTAAGCTCCACATTGGGGAAAAAAATTCCTTCCCGACTCCACATACGGCAGTCAGACTAGTTCCCTGGATCAACGCTCTATCAAGGAATCTAGTGTATATACCCTGTAACATTATACTTTTCAAGAAAGTCATCCAGTCCCCTCTTAAATTTAAGTAATGAATCAATCATCATTACAACATCATACGGCAGAGAGTTCCATAGTCTCACTGCTCTTACAGTAAAGAATCCGCATCTGTTATTATGCTTAAACCTTCTTTCCTCCAGACGTAGAGGATGCCCCCTTGTCCCTGTCTCAGGTCTATGATTTTAAAAGATCATCAGAAAGGTCTTTGTACTGTCCCCTCATATATTTATACATTAAAATAAGATCACCCCTTAGTCTTCATTTTTCGAAACTAAATAACCCCAAGTGTAATAACCTATCTTGGTATTGCAGACCCCCCAGTCCTCTAATAACCTTGGTCGCTCTTCTCTGCACCTGCTCTAGTTCAGCTATGTCTTTCTTATACACCGGAGACCAGAACTGTGCACATTATTCTAAGTGTGGTTGAACTAGTGACTTGTATAGAGGTAAAATTATGTTCTCCTCATGAGCATCTATGCCTCTTTTAATACATCCCATTATTTTATTTGCCTTTGTAGCAGCTGCCTGACACTGGCCACTAAATGTGAGTTTGTCATCCACCCATACACCCAGGTATTTTTCATTGACGGTTTTGCCCAGAGTTTTAGAATTAAGCACATAGTTATACATCTTATTACTTCTACCCAAGTGTATGACCTTACATTTATCCCCATTAAAGCTCATTTGCCATTTATCAGCCCAAGCTTCTAGTTTACATAAATCATCCTGTAATATAAAATTGTCCTCCCCTGTATTGATTACCCTGCAGAGTTTAGTGTCATCTGCAAATATTGAAATTCTACTCTGAATGCCCCCTACAAGGTCATTAATAAATATGTTAAAAAGAAGAGGGCCCAATACTGACCCCTGTGGTACCCCACTGCTAACCGCAACCCAGTCCGAGTGTGCTCCATTAATAACCACTAGTGTTGAGCATTCCGATACCGCAAGTATCGGGTATCGGCCGATACTTGCGGGTATCGAAACAACATTAATGTGTAAAATAAAGAATTAAAATAAAAAATATTGCTATACTCACCTCTCCGACGCAGCCTGGACCTCACCGAGGGAACCGGCAGCGTTGTTTGCTTAAAATGCGCACTTTTACTTCCTTCCGTGACGTCACGGCTTGTGATTGGTCGCGTGCCGCCCATGTGACCGCGACGCGACCAATCACAGCAAGCCGTGACGTAATTTTCAGGTCCTCAATGCCTAATTCTAGGCATTCATGATTTTAAAATTACGTTCCGGCTTGTGATTGGTCGCGTCGCGGTCACATGGGTGACGCGACCAATCACAAGCCGTGACGTCACGGGAGGCAGGAGACGCGCGCATTTTTAAAATTACGTCACGGCTTGTGATTGGTTGCGTGCCGCCCATGTGACCGCGACGCGACCAATCACAGCAAGCCGTGACGTAATTTCAGGTCCTGATGCCTATTTCTGCATTCAGGACCTGAAATTACGTCACGGCTCCCTGAAATCATCTTTAAGGACCTTCCACCTACCTCTAACTTTGTCATTTGTGCCAATGTGCACCATGACCACTGGGTCCTCACCATCCCCTCCCAGTAATCTGTCCACCCGATCAGCGATGTGTCTGACTCGAGCGCCAGGTAGGCAGCACACCGTCCGACGATCCCTGTCTTTGTGACAGATTGCCCTATCTGTTCCCTTAATAATTGAGTCCCCCACTACCAGCACCTGTCTGGCCTGTACTGCTCTCCTATTTCCCTCCTTACTGTAGCAGTCACTCCTCTGGCTTTCAGAGGACATGCCTGGCTGCAGCAGTGCTACCCCTGTACTTGCACTCCCCTCATCTGCCAACTTAGCAAACGTATTGGGGTGTGCCAGATCAGGACTAGCCTCCCTGGCACTCTTCCCTCTACCCCGCTTTCTGAATGTCACCCAGCTAGCTACTTCACTGTCCTGCAGCTCCATCCTACCATCCCCCCCCCTCATCTATCCCATTGAGCATCTGCTCAGTGAGCAGAAGACTCCTGTCCATATTGTCTATGGATGTCAGTGTTGCCAGCTGTACATTTAGATCCAGAATCTGGGCTTCCAAATGCTCAACGTGCTCACATCTCGCACAGCAGTATGCACCCTCGACCGGCTGATCAAGGACTGCATACATGTGGCAAGATGTGCACTGGATGGCATTAACAATAGAGCACATTTCCTAATGGGGATTGCACCACACAGAAACGTTAAATAAAAATAAATACAAAGTATTAATAAAATACAGACAGATCGTTCACACTCGCTAAGCTGAAGATTTAAAGATTTTTTTTTCCCCCTCAGCAACAATCCACCTTGCTGTTCAATGCTCTACCAAAAAGGACTTGAGTCCCAAACAGCTGCCCCTTCTAACCCCTTAATTATGAGCCCCCACCCTAAGTTAACCCCTTGTGAATATAGCTACTCCCAATTCAGCAACTCACACCAATTCACACAGGTATTTGTTAAAGGCTTTCCAAATGCCTCTTCACTGAATCACAAGTCACACTTACCGCCGTTCACACTTACGCTCAGGTCACACTCAGCTCGTTCACACTCGCTAAGCTGAAGATTTAAAGATTTTTTTTTCCCCCTCAGCAACAATCCACCTTGCTGTTCAATGCTCTACCAAATCTGCTTGGGATCCGCAGCCAAATCCACACCGTGTGCACATAGCCTAATACTAACCCAAACCCTAATTCTAACCCTAACCCTAATTCTAACCCTAACCCTAATTGCAACCCTAACCCTAATTCTAACCCTAATTCTAGCCCTAACCCTAATTGCAACCCTAACCCTAATTGCAACCCTAACCCTAATTCTAACTCTAACCCTAGTATAAAAATAAAAATATTTTCTTTATTTCATTATTTTTCCTACCTATGGGGGTGATAAAGGGGGGGGTTTATTTACTATTTTTTTTATTTTGATCACTGTGATAGGTTCTATCACAGTGATCAAAGTGTACCTGGAATGAATCTGCTGGCCGGAAGATGGCGGTGCCCATGGAGAAGACGGACAGACACCGGGAGGGACACCGGGACTCGGTAGGTATGAGGGGTGAGATCAGACTGCTGGGGAGCGGAGGGTAAAACGGAGGGGAGAGGAGGGCAGCGGAGGACAGGACGGAGGCGAGGAAAGACTGACGGCGGCAGATCGCTGCAGTCAGTCGGTGGCAGGGCAGATCGCGGTCTTCAGCCGTGGCCGATGATATTGCAGCATCAGCCATGGCTGGATTGTAATATTTCACCAGTTTTCATTGGTGAAATATTACAATTGCTCTGATTGACTGTTTCACTTTCAACAGCCAATCAGAGCGATCGTAGCCATGGGGTTGCAAAGCTACCTCCCCGGGCTCAAGTACAACTCCTCCTGTAAAGTCCAAAGAAGCAAGAAAAACAGCAGCAGCACTCCAAATAATGGTGAAAAAACAACCTTAGTCCTTTATTACATAATAAAAATCATGGACAAGGTATTGCGGGTAAACAAGTGCAGATTATGCAGGCAAATGAAACAGGACGATGGCTGTTTCGCGCAATAAGCGCTTCCACGGGTCCATCTGCTACAGATTCTTTCTTCCCTCAGCATCAAAGGCCTTGACCTGTCCTGGATTGCCTCATACCTTTCCGACCACACATTTAGCGTTTCCCACTACCTCCTCACCCCGCCCCCTCTCTGTTGGAGTCCCTCAAGGCTCTGTCCTAGGGCCTCTACTTTTTTCCATCTGTACCCTTGGCCTGGGACAACTCATAAAGTCCCATGGCTTCCAGTACCACCTATATGCGGATAACACTCAGATCTACCTCTCTGGCTCAGATGTCGCCTCTCTTCTGTCCAGAATCCCGGAGTGTCTGTCAGCCATATCCTCCTTCTTCAACTCTCGCTTCCTAAAACTCAATGTAGTCAAAATCAAACTCATCATCTTTCCCCCATCTCGCGTCTCCCCCCTACCTGATCTATCTATTATGGTAAATGGCATTACGCTCTCTCCCGCACCTGAAATCCGCTGCCTCGGGGTAACTCTCGATTCTGCCCTGTCCTTCAAACCGCACGTCCAAACTCTTGCCACTTCCTGTCGCCTCCAACTCAAATATATTGCCAGAATCCATCCCTTCCTCAGCCCACAATCTACTAAAACTCTTGTGCGTGCCCTCATCATCTCCCGCCTCGATTACTGTAACTCCCTCCTCTGTGGCCTCCCCACTAACTCCCTTGCACCACTCCAGCCTGTCCTCAACTCTGCTGCTCTGCTAATCTACCTCTCTCCTCGCTACTCCCCTGCTTCACCCCTCTGCAAATCACTCCACTGGCTCCCAATTCCCCAACGAATTCAGTTCAAACTACTAACACCGGTCTACAAAGCCATCCACAACCTGTCCCCTCCCTATATCTCTGAACTAATTTCCCACTATCTTCCTTCATGTAATCTTCGATCCTCCCAAGACCTCCTACTCTCTTCCACACTTATTCATTCCTCACACAACCGCCTCCAAGATTTCTCCTGAATATCCCCCATCCTCTGGAATTCCACACCTCAACACGTCCGATTATCCACCACCCTTGGATCCTTCAGATGGAACCTGAAAACCCATCTCTTCAGGAAAGCCTACAGCCTGCAATAACCATTCTACTGCCTCACCAACTACCTAAGCTGCTGCCTCACCAACCACCCGAGCTGCCGCCTCACCAACCACCTGAGCTGCCGCCTCACCAACCACCCAAGCTGCTGTTTCACCACCGCCAGAGCTGCTACCTCACCAACCACCCGAGCTGCCACCTCACCACCACCAGAGCTGCCGCCTCACCACCACCAGTGCTACAGCACACCGACCTCCTGTCTCTTCCCCATTATCACGATGAATGTAAGTCCGCAAGGACAGGGTCCTCTCCCCTCTGTACCAGTCTGTCATTGTAAATTTGTTTACTGTTAACGATATCTATAACCCTGTATGTAACCCCTTTTTACATGTACAGCACCATGGAATTAATGGTGCTATATAAATAAATAATAATAGTAAAGCAACGGAGATAACCGCAGCCTTGAAAGGATTGTTAAGAAAAGGCCATTCAAAAATCTGGGGGAGATTCCCAAGGAGTGAACTGCTGCTAGAGTCTTTGCTTCAAGAGCCACCACACACAGATGTATCCAGGACCTGGGCTACAAGTGTCACATTCCTTGTGTCAAGCCACTCATGACCAATAGACAACGCCAGAAGCGTCTTACCTGGGCCAAGGAGAAAATGAACTGGACTGTTGCTCAGTGGTCCAAGGTGTTGTTTTCAGATTAAAGTAAATTTTGCATTTCTTTTGGAAATCAAGGTCCCAGAGTCTGGAGGAAGAGTGGAGAGGACACAATCCAAGCTTTTTGAGGTCTAGTGTGAAGTTTCCACAATCAGTGATGGTTTGGGGAGCCATGTCTTCTGCTGGTGTAGGTCCACTGAGTTTTATCAAGACAAAGGTAAACGCAGCCATCTACCAGGAAATTTTAGAGCACTTCATGCTTCGCTCTGCCGACAAGCTTTTTGGAAATGTAAATTTAATTCTCCAGCAGGACTTGGCACCTGTCCACACTGCCAAAAGTACCAATACCTGGTATAAAAACAACAGTATCACTGTGCTTGATTGGCCAGCAAACTCACCTGACCTTAACCCCATTAAGAATCTATGGGGTATTGTCAAGAGGATGATGAGAGACACCAGACCCAACAAGGCAGACAAGCAGAAGGCTGCTATCAAAGCAACCTGGGCTTCCAAAACACCTCAGCTGTACCACAGGCTGATTAGCTCCATGCCATGCCACATTGATGCAGTAATTGATGCCAAAGGAGCCCCGACAAAGTATTAAGTGCATTTACTGAACATGCATTTCAGTAGGCCAACATTTCGGATTTTAAAATCATTTTTCAAGCAGGTGTTATAAAGTAGTCTAATTTACTGAGATAATGACATTTGGGTTTTCATTGGCTGTAAACCATAGTCATCATCAATATTAACAGAAATAAACACTTGAAATAGATCACTAAGTTAACTTTTTTATGATATTCTCATTTTGTGAGAAGCACATGTATATATAGTATTAGCATATCTGTGTATAAATATTTATATACTGTATATATAAAATTATAATACGATATGGTCATGAGCATATTGGACACCTATAGATATTTCATAGATATTTAGCCCTAGGGCACGATGGTCTATACCAGTGGTCCCCAACCTTTCTGACCTAGAGAGCCACATTCCGCTCTGTGAGAGCATCGCGAGTCACATTCCGCTCTGAGAGGGCGTCGCGAGCCACATATTGCTCCCTCACCCTCACAGTAGTGGCAACCAGAGCCCCCATTATGGGTATAATGATAACCAAAGCTTTTCCACAGAAATCACCCCAAAGGATTATAACAAGATCCAGCAGTCCCCACAATACTCCCATTCAGTATTCTCTCATCCAGCACTCCCAACATACTGTCACATTTAGCTTCAGGCACCTTCTCTGACAAGTGCTATCATCCTGTCTCCAGCGTCCCATACTTAATTTATCTCTAAAACCAGTATATGTGCATCAGATCAGCTCTTCTGTTCAGGGCTACACACAAAATTCACCATTTTTAGATTTTCTCCTCATATCTGTTTGCTAGACCTACAGCTAATGCACCAAGCTGGCAGACAGCCGCGAGCCACAATTCATGGGACTGCGAGCCACGTGTGGCTCCCGAGCTACAGGTTGGGGACCCCTGTTCTATACTAACAATCCTGTTGATCCTCTGCCCCGACGCGCCTCTACACTGTAGCTGTGCACTTTATCTGCAGCACTTTTATAACATTCCCAGTAAAAATTCTTACAAAACCTTGATAGCACAGTAAAAGGTCTAAGTAAATACATTTCCAGCATCTCATCCACCTGTTTCACATTAGGATGATCCTTTACTAACAGGGTCCTATCCACCTTGTTAGTGACACTTGGAAGCTCGGCATTAAAAGCATATACTTCATTCACACAATTTCTTGCCTCAATTACAACAGCCTTCCCTTTTCCAATGCTTGGACATCTTATTTCATAAAAACAAATTCAATGATTTGGTTCCTGGCTTTTCCATTTTAATGTAAGGTAAAATACAAGATTCATTATGCCTGGAAAATTGCCATTATGATGGAAAGCACAATCCCGTCAAGCAGGAGAAATATATCATTTCTGCATATCCTGATGCAATAAGGTAATTCGGCAGTGAAGCTTCCACAATGTATAGAGTAGATCTGCTGGCCAAAGGCTGTTTTAAGTCTACAGCCTCATTAACAAGGTCAAAACCAATGTTATTTTACAATTAGAACTCATTTTGGCCTAAGCATGAAAAGAAACCATAGTAGAAGTAGACTTAATATAATCATTTTCTTTTCATTCTTCTTTATGGGAAAATAATTTAGCCCAAAATTTAGTGGTCCCATCAGGGACGCGATATCTTAAAAAAGGTGGTCTGAAGGACAGGTTTTACTGGACTTTAATAGGCTTATAGATTAATATAAATCTTAATATTCATAATCTTTACCATTTTCTTGCTCAAATCTCCTCAAGTCGGTATCTATTTATAACGTACACTTAAAGCATGGACAGAATGGATGACACTATTAGACCTCAGGGATATTCTTGTGACCTAGCTTCAAAAATGTCACAGGTTCACTATCACAGATTGAGGAACCAATAAAATATCAACTTTTTACATAGAAACTAAAACTATATATAAATCGTTATCTATTCTTTTTGAGTGAAAATTAGATAATAAGAAATAAATATTTAGGAGGTCAGAACACTTCTCAAAGATTCTTGAAAATGTAGTTTTATATTAATTGTGGTGTGAAAATTGTCTGAAGATAATTCAAGTATCTCTAGTATAACAATATCAAGGATCTCCAGAATTAATCTAGAGATGCGTTTTAATTTGACCCTTAAACAATGATTTTGCGGGGCATGGGGGTAAGGAAGGAGTGAAGTAATCTGTACTGTATTTCGTGTAGAGCCATGGACATGCCCACCTTGTAAGGATAGGATCTGTGGAGAACGTTAATAGGGTCCCTCTATGTTTCTGGTCCATATAAAGCAGACATGTCCCATTAATCAGTTTCTTTTCACACTGTAATTTTCCTTTCCATTTAACACTGGTAAAGCTTCTGACATATACATTTAATGGAAGACTGTGAATGAGACAATATGTGGCATCCTTCACCGATCGGAATCCTTGGTAAAAAATTAAAGGTATACTATATGTCATACATTTTATTAGTGGATGCCACTGTAAATTCCATGTAAAGCCCATTGTAAACTGGCAAACAGAGACCAAATTGGGCTACATCTGGCAAAGGGGGTCTATGGGTACTTAGAGAGTACTGTACCAAGGGGCTTTCCCGATGCATAATATAAATGGACGTAAAAGAAACAGTGTGAAAAGACCTTCACAGTGAGCCCTGCTCGATGAACAATGCCTCTCCTGCCACAGACTAGTGTTTAAGGATTAAAATTGTAATATGTTGGAAAATGGCAGCACTCCTGAAGGCAACCCATGTCCATATGTCCTGTCAGGACCCTCCACTATGAGCTAGAATAGGAGTAAAGGTACCGTCACACTAAACGACGCTGCAGCGATATCGACAACGATGCCGATCGCTGCAGCGTCGCTGTTTGGTCGCTGGAGAGCTGTCACACAGACAGCTCTCCAGCGACCAACGATGCCGAGGTCCCCGGGTAACCAGGGTAAACATCGGGTTACTAAGCGCAGGGCCGCGCTTAGTAACCCGATGTTTACCCTGGTTACCATTGTAAATGTAAAAAAAACAAACAGTACATACTCACCTTCTGCTGTCTGTCACACGTCCCTCGCCGTCTGCTTCCCGCACTGACTGTCAGTGCCGGCCGGAAAGCAGGGCACAGCGGTGACGTCACTGCTGTGCTCTGCTTTCACTTTACGGCCGGCGCTCACAGTCAGTGCGGGAAGCAGACGGCGAGGGACGTGTGACAGACAGCAGAAGGTGAGTATGTACTGTTTGTTTTTTTTACATTTACAATGGTAACCAGGGTAAACATCGGGTTACTAAGCGCGGCCCTGCGCTTAGTAACCCGATATTTACCCTGGTTACCACTGTAAAACATCGCTGGCATCGTTGCTTTGGCTGTCAAACACGATGATACACGCCGATCTGACGACCAAATAAAGTTCTGAACTTTCAGCAACGACCAGCGATATCACAGCAGGATCCAGATCGCTGCTGCGTGTCAAACACAACGATATCGCTATCCAGGACGCTGCAACGTCACGGATCGCTATCGTTATCGCTGCAAAGTCGTTTAGTGTGAAGGTACCTTTAGTCTAGCAGAAAACATGGGTGGCCATTCATATGGATGACCGGCTTGTAATGCTGGATTTCCCGGAAGATGAAATTAGTCACCAGACACTTTTTTTTAAGAGTTTGAGTGCACTTAAAAATGTGAACAGTACACAAGGAGACGATCCATTAGTGCCCATTCTGAAAGCAGAAGGGCCCCCAATAAATCATACCCCAAAGGCCTCAGTGGAAGTGAGAAATTGGTGCTGCTCCCTGGTCAAAGCAGTAACCCTTGGCTGCAACTCCAAGGGAACCAAGAGCTCAGTCTAGGTTTTCCAGGAACAAAACATTGATGGCCCATCAATTTCAGATCAGGGGGCTGACATTTGACGCCCCCTGATAAGTGTTGCAGCACAGTGTTTCTTGGCCAAAAATAAATGCATTTAAAGGGAATCTGTCACTAGGTTTTTGCTAGCTCATCGGAGAGCAGAATAATGTAGGAAAAGAGACCCTGATTCCAACAATGTACTGCTTAGTTTACTGGGTGCAGCAGTTGAGATACGTACAATAAGAGGTTTAAGATGTACGGTATCATGTAGCAGAGCACAGAAAGCTAACCCTGCCCACACCACAGTTTTCTCTGTACATTGTATATTGACAGTAAGCTGCAAATAAGTCCTGGGGGAATGGTCAGATCAGAGCTTACAAGGGCACCAGTCCCAGCAGCGATAATCTCCTGCTGATAAAACACTCATTGTATTGAAACAACAGCACACAGCAAAATAAGTGACACATCGCTGAAATCAGTGTCTCAACCCCTACCTCATGCTACCCTTTGATTACATAGCAAAAACCTCCAGGCAGATTCTCTAAAAGTAAACGTCCCTCAAGGGTTTCCATAGCTTTTACGTTTGAAGGTGACATGGTTCTTGTCAAACTTCTATATTCTAATGTACCAAATTATTTTGCATTTTCTAGTTTTTCCAAATTACTCCACTTCATTCACAGTGACGTGAGATAATTGAGTTGTGATACAACGGATGAATACTGAAGCACTGTTCTGTTCACTTTCTGGCTTTATACTGCATGGATATTTTATCTATTTTCTTTTTTTAACTTCCTGCAGCCTAGAGAACCATGTCATTTTACAAATAAAGTGATGGGGTGGGATATGACTCTTCACAGAGTTTCTCACTATAATCCACAAATGGGTTTGAATGGCTACTACAGGGAACATCCTCATCTGTGACCTGTTTGCTTGTAATAAGTGTGTGTGCATAAAAGCTGAGTGAGTTTCTGGGATCCAGACAGACTCTTGCATCATTCATCCAGCCACTGACGTTTCTGGATTGTGAGTCATGGGGAAAGCAAAAGAATTGTCACTGGATCTACGGGAAAGGTAGTTGAACTGTATAAAACAGGAAAGGGATACAAAAAGATATGCAAGGAATTGATACTGCCAGTCAGCAGCGTTCAAATTGTGAATAACAAATGGAAAATCAGGGGCTCTGTAAAAACAAAACCATGGTCAGGTAGACCAACAAAAATGTCATCCACAACTGCCATGAAAATTGTTCGGGATGCAAAGAAAAACCCACAGATAACATCAGCTGAAATACAGGACTCTGAAAACTAGCGGTGTGGCTGTTTCAAGATGCACAATATGGAGGCACTTGAAGAAAAATGGGCTGCATGGTCGAGTCGCTAGAAGAAAGCCCTGCTCTGAGGGAGGCTCTACTGGATTGGTATGAAGAAAGCCATCGAGAAGTGGTGCCGAGAGTGTGGCCCATGTAGCCTACGCCGGAAAGATCGTGACAGCCAGCGGGCTCCCTTGCAGCCCATCATCACCAAACGGCCGCTCGAACTGGTCGCACTGGATCACGTGAAGCTAACACCCAGCCGGTCAGGCTATATCTTCGCTCTCACCATCGTGGACCACTACCCCAGATTCCTGGTAGTCATTTCGGTCAAAGACCTAACGGCTAGAATGGCCGCCAAAACCTTCCAGCAGTACTTCTGTTGACCCCATGGGTATCTGGAGAAGGTACTGACCGATCAGGGGCCAGCATTTGAAGCGGAAGTGTTTCAGGAGTTCTGCAATCTGTACGGATGTAAGAAGATCAGAACCACGCCATACCATCCACAAACCAACGGGATGTGCGAGAAGATGAACCAGGTGGTGATCGACTTGCTGAAGACCTTACCTGTGGAGGAACGGAATTTGTGGCCCACGAAGTTACCGGACTTGGTGGATATGTATAACCACATCCCGGTGAACTCCACCAACTGCACTCCAGCGTATCTGATGCGAGGAAGGTCTAGCAAGTTACCTGTGGATCTGGACATGGGGGTCCTGACCCCCGAAAGATATCTCGCCAGATGCGGACTGGGATACAGAGAGGCAGCAAAGGTACCGCAAGGTACAAGAGTGTGTTGAAAGAAGTCTCGCCCAAGCCCGACAAAAACAAGAAAGGGATTACAACCAGCATGCTCCTGCGACTCCCTTGTCACCCAGGGAGCAGGTACTCAAACGGAAGCTTGATGATCAATGGGAAGCGGAACCATATACCATCCTGCCATCTGATTTCGACAATACAAAGGTCTGTCTCATCAGCAAAGATGGAGGGGAAACCTCAACTGCAATATCCAGAGACCACCTTAAGATATGCCCTGATAAGCTAAGAGATGGGGAAACCGACCCCGGGACGTCTTCGCCCATGGAAGAGGAGAAGATGATACACACTGTTCTTGGCGATTTTCCCCAGTCTTGGACTCAAATAAACCAGGCCATTGTGGTACCTGTCCTAACGTTTCGTCAACTGACACCGCCAGAACTAAATGTGGAGCTAGGTCACCCAGACCTGCAACCACAGCGAACCCCACCGGAGGATGCCATGCCAACCATTGAACCGGCAAATCCTCCCTCTGCTATCGGTGAAACTGCCAAGCCCACCGGTGGTGAAAGCGGCCTTGAGCGCTCCAGGCTGCCAGTGCTAACCAGACTCACTAGAAGTGTAGCTAGAAGACAGTGCACTATGCCAGCAGTAGCAGGTATAGCGGGCCCTGTTAGGTCAATAGCAACCCCTGCGCTGCGGAGATCTACACGCAGCACCAGGAATCAAACTCCACTTTGCTACAAAACTTGGAGATACTAATTATAGCTGTTATTTGGTTAAAAGTGTTTGTGTAAATATCTTTGTTACAAGTTTAAAACAATGGACAATGGAGTAATGGATGGTGAATTGCTCCAAAACTTTCAAAAGGGATCCCTTTGTTCACCCGGGATCCCTGCTGTTTTAAGTTGCACCCACTGAACTGGGAGTCATGAACTGTGCATGACCGAAACTTTCGCAACGTTCAAGTGTTCTCACCTCCCATAAAGGGAAGCACTGTTATATTTACTTGTTCATAGTGTTTAATTGTTTATGGTATTTCAAAATTTTATGTGTTTTCTGCTAACATGTATTGTCGTTCTTATTTTCCCAGTCCAGGAGTACTGGATTTAACCGGGGGGGAGTGTAGCGCCCCAGAGTCCTGGTCGTTGCAGTAATGTCGCTCTGCCACTAAGGGGAGTGATGTTACGTCTGATTGCACTAAAGGAGTTCACCTGACCAGGTATCACACACACACACTACACTTCACACTCCGGCCACCAGGGGGAGTAGGCCACTCCTCACGCTTTAGTAAAACTGGGGGTTGGACAGGAAGTTAGGCAGAAAGCAGCCCGGGAGAGTTCGGGAGAGGACCTGTCAGGGGTGGGATCCTGACAGCGGCCCATCAAAAAGGACAGATCGTTACGGAGCCGTGCTTGAGTGATATAGCGGCACGCTTCTTAGAAAGGACACGAAGCGAGGTGTATTGTGGAGAAGTGAGAAGCAAGATCACAGTACAAAGGAGAACAGAACCAGTAGGAGTCGTGCTCGTGGCAACATCCTACTGAGGCGCATAGCCGGTGGCCGGGGCACCGAGGAAGTAACAGACTACGCATTACTTCGAACTACGGCAGGACAGTTAACTTCAGGTTGGTTGTCTCTCCCTTTTACACCTAACGAAGACACGGAGGCAACTGTGGGAGAGGGGCGTCTCTAGGGTCCCAGAATAACTCCAGGCCTACCCCATCATACGGGTGCGTCCTAGCCATATCATCTGGGGGACGGAGAAAGAGAGAACATCAGACACAGACACAACAGTTGTGAGGACTATCCCGTGGTGCTCAGCAGGGAGGTACTACAACACACAGGCGCTAGAAGGTAGGCACTGATTTCCACCTGCAAAGGGAACTCTGGATGTGTCTTCGGACCGGCCGGTCTCAGCCAGCCCTGTTAGCAGTGCTCTGGATTGCGGACCCTGAAGCCTTCAGTAAAGAGGTAAAGAGACCGCAACCCTGTGTCCTCGTTATTCATCGCGACTTGCACCACGCACCACCATCACACCTTTCATTGGACGCCCCTTAGCAGGGTCACGGACCGGGTCTAGCCACCGTGACAACCCCAGGACCGAGACTGAGAGGCCCGGTACCGAGTACCCCGTGGCCCTGCATCTGGGGGCGCTCTATATGAAAATTAGAAGCACAACTAAATATTGTACAAATTCAAATCCAAAATTAGCCAATTACAGATGATGCTCATGTGACCAATCATAAACTGGATCCAGTAATCATATTGCATCACATCTACTGCTTTAATCTATGTTTTATTTGTCGGTCAATCTAGAGAAGAGAGCTGATTATGAAGGGAGCATTCAGATTTTTGTTAGCGTGTGTGAGTAGTGGTACTGCATGAAGAGGGTTATTCGGCACCGCACATTGGAAGGAAGGTCGGCTGTAATCAGAGAACAGTTGTAAGGATTTTGCAGAAACATAAGCAGCTTGGAATAATTCAGGACAGGCCCAGAGATGGTCAGCCCAGAAAGTCATGGAAAAGGGGGACAGAGTACTAATAAGAACATCCCTTCCCATTTGAAGGCGCACTTCTCCTCGGCTTCTGCGAGAATGGCAAGAAAAATGCAATGTTGAGGTAGCAACATCAACTGTAAGGCCCCTTTCACACATCAATTTTTTGCCATCAGTCGCAATCCGTCGAATTTTGAAAAAAATGGATCCATCGCAGATTGTAAAAAACTGATGCGACGGATCTGTTTTTACACCGGATCTGACTAGCTGATCCAGCTAATTGGATCCTAAAAAAATTGGAGCATGCTCAGTTTAAAAAAACAGAATCCGTCATTTGACGAATCCGGCACCATAGGCTTCCATTCTAGCATTCGATGGACACAAAAAACTTTACTTTGTCCGTTGCCTCTGGCTGCCAGACAGACAATTTTCTACGGATTCGGCGAACGACAGATGAAATTTGAGGCCATCCGTCGCAATCAGTTGCTAATACAAGTCTATGAGAAAAAAACGGATCCGGTGGCATCGGTTGCTGGATCCGTTCTTTTCAAAATTCGATGGATTGAGACTGATGGCAAAAAACTGATGTGTGAACGGGGCCTTAGGAAGAGGTGTTTGGAAGCAAGTTTGAGACCCATGATTTGTGAAAATGACTACAAAATTGTGACATATAAATTGGTAATGAAGGCTAATTAGGGTTAGTCAGGTGAGCTACTCCTGGAACAGAAAATCATGGGTCAAAATTCAGATTTATGGACATAATTTGAGTTCCAGCCAAAAATGTGGATTTTTCAATTTATCATATTATTTCCACCTATAAATTATGTAAATTTTTTATACACTTTCTGGGATTAATTAAAGCTTGATAAGAAACAGATTGAATGCAATCTTGTTAGAGTAAACAGCCTTATATAAAAATGGGTCAAAGAAACTATGCATGCTATTATCTATCTATCTATCTATCTATCTATCTATCTATCTATCTATCTATCTATCAATCATCTATTATCTTTCTATCTATCTATCTATCTATCTATCTATCTATCTATCTATCTATCTATCTATCTATCTATCTATCCATCTATTATCTATCCATCTATTATCTATCTATCTATCTATCTATCTATCTATCTATCTATCCATCTATTATCTATCTATCCATCTATTATCTATCTATCTATCTATCTATCTATCATATATCTATCTATTATCTATCTATCTATCCCTCTATCATCTATCTATAATCTATTATCTGTCTATCTATCTATCTATCTATCTATCTATCTATCTATCTATCTATTATCATCTATCTATTATCTATCTATCTATCTATCTATCTATCTATCTATCTATCATTTATCTATCTATTATCTGTCTATCTATCTATCTATTATCTATCTATCATTTATCTATCTATTATCTATCTATCTATCTATCTATCTATCTATCTATCTATCTATCATCTGTCTATCTATCTATCTATCTATCTATCTATCTATCTATCTATCTATTTATCCATCTATCTATCTATAATCTATTATCTATCTATCTATCTAACTAGCTATGTACTGTATTATCTATCATCTATCTATTATCTATCTATTTAGTACCTATGTATCTATCTATTATCTATCATCTATCTATTATCTATCTATCAATCTCTATCTATTATCTATCTATCTATTATCTATGAATATACTGTATCTATCTATCTATCTATCTATTATCTATCATCTATCTATCTATTATCTATCTGAGATATTCTGGCCAATTATGCTAATCTCGCTCTGATCAGAGTGTGATCATAGTGTAATCTGATTTTCTCGAATGTGGAATTTCTCCATTCTGTCAGTCCGTGAAAATTGGACCACACTCAGATGTCATACGACTGGAGTCCGATTTTTTTATGAATCCATTGACTTGAATAGCTGAGTGCGTTCTTATAATTGGACACAACTTGTGTATGCTGCAACTTTTTCTTCGCACAGACTCAGCCTGAGGAAAAAATTGGACATGTACACTGCCCCATAGAATAACATTGGTGCGAATGCGATCCACTGTTTTTTATTAGGCCTTGTGCAGACGAAAGTATTTTTGGTCTGAGTGCGAGCTGACAAAACATCGGATCAGACTCAGACCAAAAATACGGTCATCTGCCTGAGGACCAATATGTTACACTAGATGGAGGCCCAATGCTATCGCATCGGGAGAGCGGTAATGTCACGTTGGGGGCAGGCTTTGCAGTGTTGAGAATCTCTCCCCCCATGTGCTCACCCACCTATCCACTCTCTCTTACCCTATGTGCAGACTTCTCCCGTCTGTGCTCTCTTCTTTGACCTGTCTACCCCATGTGCTATCCCCCTTGTCTGCTGTCTCTCTCCTTCCTGTGCTGTGTTCTCCCCTCATGTGCTGTCCCATTTGAGCTGTCACCCCCTTGTGGTCTGTCTCTCTCCCCCTGTGCGCTTTCTCTCTCCCCCTTCTGCTGTCTTCTCCTCTCATGTCATCTCTTCTTTGACCTGTGTACCCCATGAAAAGACAATACTGACATTACAGCAAGAGATCGCAGAGGATACATTTTGTGAGGAAAAATATTGTTTAAAAACAGTCAGTGAAATATTTTACCTGACAAAAGAAATCCTCTGTGATCCCCTGCTGTAATGTCAGTATTGTCTTTTGCTTCCTCCCCTGCCCAGGAGATGTGGTATGCTCCGTACACCGTCAGACACAGACAATTTTTAAAATGAACTTTCGCTTGTGGGAAAACCCCTTTAATGTGACCGGCTTCCTGTGCCTGTAACACGTCGTGCCTCTGCCGACGGGATCAGCCGAATGATTCACTGCGCCTGCGCGGAATTCACACAGGCGCAGTAAATCAGACCACCGCCTTCTTTGTGCAAACAGTGGCGGTCACATTAAAACTGCGCATGTGCTCCTCCTGTACGAAGATGGCGGTGGTCAGTAAATCATTCGGCTGATCCCGGTGGCGGCATGTTTGTGACGGTGTTCCGCAGGTGGTACCGCGCAAGAGGCTGTGTACGGCGTATACAGTGTGTGTGTGTGGTGTGTACGGCATATACAGTGTGTATTTGTGTGTGTGTGGTGCGTACGGCGTATACTGTGTGTGTGTGTGTGGTGCGACTGTGTCCCGCTGGTGGTACCGCGCAAGAGGCTGGTACCACCAGCAGTTTCCATATTGAGACATCCGTCACTTGGGTGTCTCAATATGGAGGTCGGTGAACTTCCACCGCTCGGAATTCTGGGATCTGGACAGAACAGGATGTGAAGACATTACAAGGTAAAGTACTGTATATATTAAGATACTGATAGGAATCATCAGGATAATGGCCATTTACACTGTGTGATGTGCAACACTAAATGACCACCTATCGGCAACCTGTTTGCCAGTCGGCTGTCATTTTATAGCTGTTTTATAATGGCCAGCCCCACTGGCAATGCGGCCAAGACAATGTGCTTCCAAGAATGATAGTCTTTTGTGCAAATCAAAAGATCATTTCATCAAACGAACGAGAGTTTTGCCCCTTAGTCCAGTGATTGGCAGCCTAAATAGACTGCATGATTATCGTGAGACAGGCATTCCTAGGCTTATTCACAATAATTGTGCAGTGTAAATGAACCTTAAGGCCATGTTCACACATTCAGTATTTGGTCAGTATTTTACCTCAGTATTTGTAGCCAATACCAGGAGTGGGTGATAAATACAGAAGTGGTGATGGGTTTCTAGTATACAACCCCTGGCAAAAAATTATGGAATCACCGGCCTTGGAGGATGTTCATTCAGTTGCTTAATTTTGTAAAAAAAAATCAGATCACATACATGGCACAAAACTAAAGTCATTTCATATGCCAACTTTCTGGCTTTAACCCATTACTTGCCAAATTAGCAATTTTCTTTCTTTTTTTTTTTTGTAATGACAGATTTTTAATGATTTGGGTCCTAATGAATCAGAAACGTAATTTGCTAAATTTTTTCAAGTACGGATTTTTCAGAAAAGGGCGTCCCAATATTCAATTAAAAATGACAATGACATGATTTCCTATTTTGAAAACATTCATTTTACAAACACAACACAAAAAATTGGACCTAATTATAAAAATTATAAAATCTTAGTTGCTAGAAGCTAAAGATTAGGTGTCCCAAGAAAAGGACATTGGTAGATAATGGGTTAATAAACACTAAAAGAAATCAAGAACAAAAAATGTGTTAGTCAGTAATGGTTATTTTTTTTTAACCAAGCGTAGGTAAAAAATTATGGAGTCACTCAATTCTGAGGAAAAAATTATGGAATCATGAAAAACAAACAAACAAAAAAACACTCCAAAACATCACTAGTATTTTGTTGCACCACCTCTGGCTTTTATAACAGCTTGCAGTCTCTGAGGCATGGACTTAATGAGTGTCAAACAGTACTCTTCATCAATCTGGCTCCAACTTTCTCTGATTGCTGTTGCCAGATCAGCTTTGTAGGTTGGAGCCTTGTCATGGACCATTTTCTTCAACTTCCACCAAAGATTTTCAATTGGATTGAGATCCGGACTATTTGCAGGCCATGACATTGACCTTATGTGTCTTTTTTCAAGGAGTGTTTTCACAATTGTTTTTGCTCTATGGCAGGATGCATTATCATCTTGAAAAATGATTTCATCATCCCCAAACATCCTTTCAATTGATGGGATAAGAAAAGTGTCCAAAATATCAACATAAACTTGTGCATTTATGGAAGATGTAATGACAGCCATCTCCCTAGCGCCTTTACCTGACATGCAGCCCCCTATAATCAATGACTGTGGAAATTTGCATGTGCTCTTCAGGCAGCCATCTTTATAAATCTCATTGGAACGGCACCAAACAAAAGTTTACAGATTGGTCACAAACGTTGACTCCAGTTTCCTCCCATTCGTTCCTCGTTTGTTTTGTTGTGCATTTCCTGTTTTGGAGACATATTGCTTTAAGTTTCCAGTCTTGACGCTTTGGTGTCTTCCTTGGTCTACCAGTATGTTTGCCTTTAACAGATTTGGTCCAGATTTGGTCAAGATTTTAGACACAATTACTGTGAACAACCAACATCTTTTGCAACATTGTGTGATGATTTACCCTCTTTTAAGAGTTTGATAATCCTCTCCTTTGTTTCAATTGACATCTCTCATGTTGGAGCCATGATTCATGTCAGTGCACTTGGTGCAATGTTGTGAATTTGGATTCTGGGCTCCCCCGGTGGCTACTGGTGGAATTGAACTTGTGACATCATCTTCCCTGTTCACCTGTTCTGATTAGATCTGGGTGTCGCTATATAACCTGGCTTCTCTGTTAGATGCTTGCCGGTCAACAATGTTATCAGAAGCCTCTCTGTGCTTGTTCCTGCTCCCAGACATCTACTAGATAAGTTGGACATTCGTCCATGTTTTGTTTTTGTATTTTGGTTCCAGTTCACAGCTGCAGTTTCGTTACTGTGTCTGGAAAGCTCTTGTTGATCAGGAATTGCCACTCTGGTATTATGAGTTAATGCCAGAGTCCTAAAGTAATTTCTGGATGTGTTTTGTTAGGGTTTTCTACTGACCATGAAAGTATGCTTTCTGTCTTCTGCTATCTAGAAAGCGGACCTCAAATTTGCTAAAACTATTTTCCTGCTGCGTTTGTTGTTTCATCTCATATCACCTCCAATATATGTGGGGGGCTTCTGTCTCCTTTTTGGGCATTTCTCTAGAGGTGAGTCAGGTCTTATATTTCCCTCTGCTAGCATTATTTAGTTCTCCGGCCGGCGCTGGGCATATAGGGATAAAAAGTAGGACATGCTACCTGGCTACTTCTAGATGATGCGGTAGGTTTAGTTCATGGTCAGTACAGTTACATCTTCCAAGAGCTTGTTCCTATTGAGGCTTATGCTAGTTCTCTGGCCATGGAGATCATGACAGTTTGACCGGCCCACTAAAGGGTTAAAATCCTTGGCTGAGAAAGGAGAGAAATAAGAAGTCTGCTGAGAGTTTTTTTTTTTTTTTTTTTTTCTCTGTGCTCTTAATTGGATCACTTGCCAGTCTGTCTATGCTGCAGTCTTTCTTTTTTTTCTCTCTCCTTCTAATCTTTGAATGGCTCTATGTTCACCTGTCTATAATGGATCTACAGAGTGTAACTGCAGGTTTGAATAATCTCGCCACGAAAGTACAAAGTTTGCAAGATTTTGTTGTTCATGCTCCGGTATCAGAGCCGAGAATTCCTTTGCCGGAATTCTTCTCAGGGAATAGATCTAGCTTTCAGAATTTTAGAAATAATTGTAAGTTATTTTTGTCCCTGAAATCTCGTTCTGCTGGAGACCCTGCACAGCAGGTTGGGATTGTGATTTCCTTGCTCCGCGGCGACCCTCAAGATTGGGCTTTTGCATTGGCACCAGGGGATCCTGCGTTGCGCAATGTGGATGCGTTTTTTCTGGCCTTGGGCTTGCTTTATGAGGAACCTCATTTGGAACTTCAGGCAGAAAAAACTTTGATGTCCCTATCGCAGGGGCAAGATGAAGCTGAAATTTACTGCCAAAGATTCCGTAAATGGTCTGTGCTTACTCAGTGGAATGAGTGTGCCTTGGCGGCTACTTTCAGAGAGGGTCTTTCTGATGCCATTAAGGATGTTATGGTGGGGTTCCCTGTGCCTGCAAGTCTGAATGAGTCCATGACAATGGCCATTCAGATCGATAGGCGTCTGCGGGAGCGCAAACCAGTGCACCATCTGGCGGTGTCCACTGAGAAGACGCCAGAAAACATGCAGTGTGATAGAATTCTGTCCAGAAGCGAGCGGCAGAATTTTAGACGGAAAAATGGGTTGTGTTTCTATTGTGGGGATTCTACTCATGTTATATCAGCATGCTCTAAGCGTACTAAAAGGCTTGATAAATCCGTTCCCATTGGCACTTTACAGTCTAAATTTATTTTGTCTGTGACCCTGATTTGCTCTTTGTCATCTATTACTACGGACGCCTATATCGACTCTGGCGCCGCTTTGAGTCTTATGGATTGGTCCTTTGCCAATCGTTGTGGGTATGATTTAGAGCCTTTGGAGACTCTTATTCCTCTGAAGGGGATTGACTCCACCCCATTGGCTAATAATAAACCACAATACTGGACACAAGTGACTATGTGTATTAATCCGGATCACCAGGAGACTATTCGTTTTCTGGTGCTGTATAATCTACATGATGATTTGGTGCTAGGATTGCCATGGCTGCAGTCTCACAACCCAGTCCTTGACTGGAGAGCTATGTCTGTGTTGAGCTGGGGATGTAAGGGGACTCATGGGGACGTACCTTTGGTGTCCATTTCATCATCTATTCCCTCTGAAATCCCTGAGTTCCTGTCTGATTATCGTGACGTCTTTGAAGAACCCAAGCTGGGTTCGCTACCTCCGCACCGTGAGTGCGATTGTGCTATAGATTTAATTCCGGGTAGTAAATACCCAAAGGGTCGTTTATTTAATCTGTCTGTGCCTGAACATACTGCTATGCGAGAATATATAAAGGAGTCCTTGGAAAAGGGACATATTCGTCCATCGTCATCTCCCTTAGGAGCCGGTTTTTTTCTTTGTGTCAAAAAAAGACGGCTCTTTGAGACCATGTATTGATTATCGGCTTTTGAATAAAATCACGGTTAAATATCAATACCCATTGCCGTTGCTGACTGATTTGTTTGCTCGCATAAAGGGGGCCAAGTGGTTCTCTAAGATTGATCTCCGTGGGGCGTATAATTTGGTGCGGATCAGGCAGGGGGATGAGTGGAAAACCGCATTTAATACGCCCGAGGGCCACTTTGAGTATTTGGTGATGCCTTTTGGTCTTTCTAATGCCCCTTCAGTCTTCCAGTCCTTTATGCATGATATTTTCCGCGATTTTTTGGATAAATTTATGATAGTGTATCTGGATGATATTCTGATTTTTTCGGATGATTGGGACTCTCATGTCCGGCAAGTTAAGAGGGTTTTTCAGGTTTTGCGGTCTAATTCTCTGTGTGTCAAGGGTTCTAAGTGCGTTTTTGGGGTTCAGAGAATTTCCTTTTTGGGATATATTTTTTCTCCCTCTTCCATTGAGATGGATCCTGTCAAGGTTCAAGCTATTTGTGATTGGACGCAGCCCTCTTCTCTTAAAAGTCTTCAGAAATTTTTGGGCTTTGCCAACTTTTATCGTCGATTTATTTCTGGTTTTTCGGATGTCGTTAAGCCATTGACCGATTTGACTAGACAGGGTGCTGATGTTGCTAATTGGTCCCCTGATGCTGTGGAGGCCTTTCAGGAGCTTAAGCGCCGTTTTTCTTCTGCCCCTGTGTTGCGTCAGCCTGATGTGACTCTTCCTTTTCAGGTTGAGGTCGACGCTTCTGAGATCGGGGCTGGGGCAGTGTTGTCGCAGAAAAGTTCTGACTGCGCCGTGATGAGGCCTTGTGCCTTCTTTTCCCGTAAATTTTCGCCCGCTGAGCGGAATTATGATGTTGGGAATCGGGAGCTTTTGGCCATGAAGTGGGCGTTTGAGGAGTGGCGCCATTGGCTCGAGGGGGCCAGACATCAGGTGGTGGTATTGACTGACCACAAAAATTTGATCTATCTTGAGACCGCCAGGCGCCTGAATCCTAGACAGGCGCGCTGGTCATTATTTTTCTCTCGGTTTAATTTTGTGGTATCGTACCTACCGGGTTCTAAGAATGTTAAGGCGGATGCCCTTTCTAGGAGTTTTGAGCCTGATTCACCCGGCAACTCTGACCCCACAGGTATTCTTAAGGAGGGAGTTATCTTGTCAGCCGTTTCTCCAGACCTGCGGCGGGCCTTGCAGGAGTTTCAGGCGGATAGACCGGATCGTTGTCCGCCTGATAGGTTGTTTGTTCCTGATGATTGGACCAGTAGAGTCATCTCTGAGGTACATTCTTCTGCATTGGCAGGTCATCCTGGAATTTTTGGTACCAGGGATTTGGTGGCAAGATCCTTCTGGTGGCCTTCCCTGTCACGAGATGTGCGAGGCTTTGTGCAGTCTTGTGACGTTTGTGCTCGGGCCAAGCCTTGTTGTTCTCGGGCTAGTGGATTATTGTTGCCCTTGCCTATTCCTAAGAGGCCTTGGACACACATCTCGATGGATTTTATTTCAGATCTGCCTGTTTCTCAGAAGATGTCTGTCATCTGGGTGGTGTGTGACCGTTTTTCTAAGATGGTCCATTTGGTTCCCCTGCCCAAATTGCCTTCTTCTTCCGAGTTGGTGCCCCTGTTTTTTCAAAATGTTGTTCGTTTGCATGGTATTCCTGAGAATATCGTTTCTGACAGAGGAACCCAATTTGTGTCTAGATTTTGGCGGGCATTCTGTGCTAGGATGGGCATAGATTTGTCTTTTTCGTCTGCTTTTCACCCTCAGACTAATGGCCAGACCGAGCGGACTAATCAGACCCTGGAGACATATCTGAGGTGTTTTGTGTCTGCTGACCAGGATGATTGGGTTGTTTTTTTGCCATTGGCGGAGTTCGCCCTCAATAATCGGGCCAGCTCTGCCACTTTGGTGTCCCCGTTTTTCTGTAATTCGGGGTTCCACCCTCGATTTTCCTCCGGTCAGATGGAATCCTCGGATTGTCCTGGAGTGGATGCGGTGGTGGAGAGATTGCATCATATCTGGGGGCAGGTGATGGACAATTTAAAGTTGTCCCAGGAGAAGACTCAGCTTTTTGCCAACCGTCACCGTCGTGTTGGTCCTCGGCTTTGTGTTGGAGATTTGGTGTGGTTGTCTTCTCGTTTTGTCCCTATGAGGGTCTCATCTCCTAAGTTTAAGCCTCGGTTCATCGGTCCGTATAAAATATTGGAGATTCTTAACCCTGTTTCCTTCCGTTTGGACCTCCCTGCATCCTTTTCTATTCATAACGTTTTTCATCGGTCGTTATTGCGCAGGTATGAGGCACCGGTTGTGCCTTCCGTTGAGCCTCCTGCTCCGGTGTTGGTTGAGGGTGAGTTGGAGTACGTTGTGGAAAAAATCCTAGACTCCCGTGTTTCCAGACGGAGACTCCAGTATCTGGTCAAGTGGAAGGGATACGGCCAGGAGGATAATTCTTGGGTCACTGCATCTGATGTTCATGCCTCTGATCTGGTTCGTGCCTTTCATAGGGCCCATCCTGATCGCCCTGGTGGTTCTGGTGAGGGTTCGGTGCCCCCTCCTTGAGGGGGGGGTACTGTTGTGAATTTGGATTCTGGGCTCCCCCGGTGGCTACTGGTGGAATTGAACTTGTGACATCATCTTCCCTGTTCACCTGTTCTGATTAGATCTGGGTGTCGCTATATAACCTGGCTTCTCTGTTAGATGCTTGCCGGTCAACAATGTTATCAGAAGCCTCTCTGTGCTTGTTCCTGCTCCCAGACATCTACTAGATAAGTTGGACATTCGTCCATGTTTTGTTTTTGTATTTTGGTTCCAGTTCACAGCTGCAGTTTCGTTACTGTGTCTGGAAAGCTCTTGTTGATCAGGAATTGCCACTCTGGTATTATGAGTTAATGCCAGAGTCCTAAAGTAATTTCTGGATGTGTTTTGTTAGGGTTTTCTACTGACCATGAAAGTATGCTTTCTGTCTTCTGCTATCTAGAAAGCGGACCTCAAATTTGCTAAAACTATTTTCCTGCTGCGTTTGTTGTTTCATCTCATATCACCGCCAATATATGTGGGGGGCTTCTGTCTCCTTTTTGGGCATTTCTCTAGAGGTGAGTCAGGTCTTATATTTCCCTCTGCTAGCATTATTTAGTTCTCCGGCCGGCGCTGGGCATATAGGGATAAAAAGTAGGACATGCTACCTGGCTACTTCTAGATGATGCGGTAGGTTTAGTTCATGGTCAGTACAGTTACATCTTCCAAGAGCTTGTTCCTATTGAGGCTTATGCTAGTTCTCTGGCCATGGAGATCATGACAGTGCAACAGCTCTCCAAGGTGTGATCACTCCTTTTTAGATGCATACTAACAAGAAGACCTAATTTGATGCAGGTGTTATTTTTGGGTATGAAAATTTACAGGGTGATTCCATAATTTTTTCCTCAGAATTGAGTGACTCCATAATTTTTCCCCTATGCTTGGTTAAAAAAAGTAACCATTACTGACTACTAGGGTTGAGCGAAACGGATCGGACAAATTCAAAAGTTGCCGACTTTTGGCTAAGTCGGGTTTCATGAAACCTGACCCGATCCCAGTGTGGGATTGGCCATGCGGAACGCGATCTTGGCACCAAAGTCGCGTTTTGTATGACGCGTTTAGCGCCATTTTTTCAGCCAATGAAGGAGCGTGGGCAGAGTGATGACATAGGGGTTAGGGGCGTGCACGCCTATCGTCATTTTATCGCTTGTGCGCAGTAGGGATTTGCAATGTGTAACACGAGATTTTCTGTGCTGGGACGAGAGAGAGAGAGAGAGAGAGAGAGATTTTTTTTCCCCCATTGACGTGCATTGGGTTTCGTGTTCTGGCCGATCCCCGACTTTTCGCAGTAATCGGACGATTTCGCCCGACTCGACTTTTCAGATAGTTGGGTTTCGCGAAACACGACTCGACCCTAAAAAAGTCAAAGTCTCTTAACCCTACTGACTACCACATTTTTGTTCTTGATTTCTTTTAGTGTTTCTTAAAGCCAGAAAGTTACCATTTGAAATGACTTTAGTTTTGTGCCATGTCTGTGATCTGCTTTTTTCTACAAAATTAAAAACCGAATGAACATCTTCCAAGGCCGGTGATTCCATAATTTTTGCCAGGGGTTGTACTTTCCCTCTGATTATACCTCTCCTGGTTTTGGCTTACAAATACTGAGGTAAAATACTGACCAAATACTGAACGTGTGCATGTGGCCTTATACTCCATAACTAGTATATAGATGGCCCAGGAAGCTCCTTTAAGTTGAACGTAAAAAAAAAATAACGTAAAATCATCACATCTGATACCCATCCCCTAGTATGCAGTACTACATATATCAACTGTATTTATGGTTGTGAAGAAATAAGAAAAAAAAGAAATAAAAAAAGATGCAGAATTCTAACAATAACCTTTTCCATGTGTACAGAATTGGATTGGGACTTTTTCCTTTCTCGCCTCCTTCTATCCATCCTTACATTTGTGCTACTCTTCTCCTTCTCGATCAATATAAACTTCTATTGCCTCTTCCAGCTGCCGAGAGTTCACTGAAATGATATTTCTTATCCTCTCACGTACAAAGCTCTCCATTGTAAATGATATGCATTTGTTAAAGGTTAGCAAACGAGAAAGTAAACCAACCATACCAATAACAGCCAGAGGAGACGCTTCTGACGATGTGTGCCAGCGGCCGTATGAATTTTAATATTCAGCCAGAGTAAAACTAAAGGCCACTAATCCGGAGGCAGATAAAATAGTCCTGGGTTTTATGGCTTTCTTACTTGAGTCAAATCTCTTAAATATTGCTAATGAGCTCCATTACGCCACCTCGCACTGGCTGGAAATGAGCCCTGTGCCAGACTGATATAGTTACATCTCCCCGCCTGGCAATCTACCCCAGGCCACAGCTAAGTGAATTATCACAGCTCCTAAATCATCTCTGTGGGGGTTTCCTCTAATCCCATCAAAGCTCTTTAGCTCTTTTCTTTCTTCACTGTCCGGTAATGAATTATTATTTCCAAGGGAGCAGTTAGAGGAGGCTTGTTGGACGAATTGAATGCAGTTATGTTTTGTCTGGGGTGAGAGTGGAGAAGTTGTTCCTAGAAATACCAGTTTGGCCTGGGGCTGTTCAGGTTGTTAAACGCTGGGCGGAATGGGACAGTGAATGGGCTGAGGGGTCCCCAGTGAATGACCACCCACTGCTAGGATTGCACACTATGCTAAAAGCCCTTTTAGATTACCTGCCGCCCCCTCCCTAAATGTCATTTGTCATCCGGTAGCCCATGATGTCCTCAGAGGCAAAACCTGGGTCTTTAACTGGTGGAAGCCTGTTAAACACGTAGACAGCGGACTATTAATTGAGCACTAGGAGAATCCAGCCTGGACGTTCTGGACTAACAAGGGTAATAATACCATAATGGACAATATAACAGGAATGAGTAATAATATCTTTAGGAAATATATTGACCTTTTTTTAAGACAGCAATTCCATCTTTTCTAGATTTCTCGACTTTGTGTGAAGCACGGTCGGTTTGTTTGTAATAGCCCGTTTACACAGACCGACTGTTGGCACAAAATGACTGCAGATTGGTAAAGATTTACCCATCAGTGTTCGTTTGAATGCCTATTTAAACAGGGAGACCAAAGTAAATTATGAGTACTGACTGATCTATTCTAGATCGCTCAGTGCACACAGACTGCCATAGTTCTCAACAGTGTGAGTCCTGGTTACACAGGATGATGCACCACCAAGAATGATGATTTTTTGTGCCATGTGTAAAAGTTCATTTTACGTTTCCTTATTCATCAGATGATTGGTAACCTGTTAATCAGGCAAGATAGTCGTGAAATTAGTATCTTAGGCCAGTCTCACACATCCAGATAATTCCGGTACCGGAAAAATCGGTACCAGAGTTATCCGTGTCCGTGTGTCCATGTGCTCACGTGGCACATCAGTGTGGCACACGTGCGGCAGCCGTGTGCCGCCCGTGTGCCGACTGGGTACCACACGGACCGTGCAGGAGACAGCGCTACTGTAAGCGCTGTCCCCTGCTTTGGGTGCTGAAGCCGCCATTCATTTCTTCTCTCCAGCAGCGTTCGCTGGAGAGAAGGAATGAAAAATCATTGTTTTTTATTTTTTTTGCGGTTGAAATAAAGTTCCTGGTAACTAACCCCCTCCCACCCCCTCCCAACCCCTGTGCGCCCGCCCGCTGGCATTAAAATACTCACCCAGCTCCCTCGATGCTTCCTCTCAGCGCTGCAGCTTGTCCTGTATGAGCGGTCACGTGGTACCGCTCATTACAGTGATGAATATGCGGCTCCACCTCCCATAGGGCCGTGAACTTTCCCGGTTACCGGGAACTTTATTTCAACCGCAAAAAAAATAAAAAAACAATGATTTTTCATTCCTTCTCTCCAGCGAATGCTGCTGGAGAGAAGAAATGAATGGCGGCTTCAGCACCACGCTGGGGGGACAGCGCTTACTGTAGTGCTGTCTCCTGCACGGCACACGGACTGCACATGGACAGCATCCGTGTGCGGTACGTGTTTTACACGGACCCATTGACTTTAATGGGTCCGTGTAATCCGTGCGCTCCCACGAACACTGACATGTCTCCTTGTTTTTCACACGGACACACGGTCCGTGAAAACACGTTGACATGTGCAGAGACACATTGAATTTAATGTGTCTACGTGAGTCAGTGTCTCCGGTACGTGAGGAAACTGTCACCACATGTACCGGAGCCACTGACGTGTGAAACCGGCCTCACAGTGTAAATGATCCTTAAGGCAGTATTTGTTTTCAGGTTTTCATTGTGATAATTGTTTCATTGTTTCATGAGTAATCTACAGTTAAGGCTGAGTCACACATAACGATATCGTTAATGATATCGTTGCAACGTCACGCTTTTTGGTGACGTAGCAACGATCCCGCTAACAATCTCGTTATGTGTGACAGCGACCAACGATCAGGCCCCTGCTGGGAGATCGTTGGTCGATGGGAATGATCAGGACCTTTTTTTTGTCGCTGATCACCCGCTGTCATCGCTGGATCGGCGTGTGTGACGCCGATCCAGCGATGTGTTCACTTGTAACCAGGGTAAATATCGGGTTACTAAGCACAGGGCCGCGCTTAGTAGCCCGATATTTACCCTGGTTACCATTGTAAAAGTTAAAAAAAAAACAGTACATACTCACATTCTGATGTCTGTCACGTCCCCCGGCGTCCACAGAGTTAAAACTGCTTTCGGCAAGAGCGCTGCTAATATGCACGAGCTGCTGCCGAGAGCTTCCCTGCACTGACTGTCAGCGCCGGCCGTAAAGCAGAACACAGCGGTGACGTCACCGCTGTTACTGCCGGCCCTGGCACATTCAGTGCAGGGAAGCTCTCGGCAGCAGCGCGTGCATATTAGCAGCGCTCTTGCCGAAAGCAGTTTTAACCCTGTGGACGCCGGGGGACGTGACAGACATCAGAATGTGAGTATGTACTGTTTTTTTTTTTTACTTCTACAATGGTAACCAGGGTAAATATCAGGTTACTAAGCGCGGCCCTGCACTTAGTAACTCGATGTTTACCCTGGTTACCCGGGTGCTGCAGGGGGACTTCGGCATCGTTGAAGACAGTTTCAACGATGCCGAAGTCGTTCCCCTGATCGTTGGTCGCTGGAGAAAGCTGTCTGTGTGACAGCTCCCCAGCGACCACACAATGACTTACCAACGATCACGGCCAGGTCGCTGGTCGTGATCGTTGGTAAGTCGTTTAGTGTAACGGTACCTTTACTGGCAAGGAAGACTTAGTTTAAAGGGAACCTGTCAGCAGGTTTTTTTCTACCTAATATGAGAGCAATAAGATGTAGAGTCCCTGATTCCAGTGATTTGTCACTGTGTTACTTGCTGTAGTTTTGATAAAATAATTGATTCATCAGCTGGAGATTATCACTAGTAATCCTGCTGCCAGGTTGTCCTCCATATGCATGAGCTTTGTATAATCCTGCTCCCATCACCGATTGGCAGCTTTACGCCTATGCACAGTGTACACAGAAACCTGCCAATCAGTGGTGTGGGTGGTGTTATACAGAGCTCAGCATTCAGAGAACTGCTAGATCTGCAGCAGATAAAACAGTGATTTTATCAAAATTACAGCATGCAGCCCAGTAAGTGATACATTGCTGGAATCAGGATTTTTCTCACTCTACATTATGCGGCTCTCAGATTAGCTGGCAAAAGTCTGGTGACAGATTCCCTTTAAGGTAGGAAATGTTGTTATACACACAGTATAAGCCGGCACCATTAACATTCCATAATACTGCTCTAGAATCCTCCACATGTGTGTAAAGTACAGCATATCACACAAAGAAGCAACAACACAACAACACGTGATCACAGAGTATTTTATTCCGAAGGTTTATAAATCTGTTGTCAATCAGTCAAGCTGTACAATTATTGGGATCTGTACCAGAGCCTCTCTCACAATACTGGGGCACAGGTAGGCATTTTACTTTCTAAGATGCACAGTGGTGGGCATTATTATGTGGGGTACTAAGTGGATCAGTAATAGGGACACATATGACAGCAACATCTCAGCATTGTGGTGACCGCAGGATGAGGAGTTTGTGCAGGTTGGGAATAGATGGGGACAATGCTGGAAATTTGAGAAGTCAAATGTGTCTTTGTTGTAATCTCTCCTGACAAGTCGTGTCTGGAGAAGTCAGGGTATCGGTCTGAGCAGAGGGAAAAGACAGGAAAAAATGAATGACTCCATCAGAAAGAACGTCAGCTGTAAGTCAACATCAATCACTGCCCTGTAATCTCTTATATGTTCTGCAGTCCTGGTATCTACCACTATATGGGGGTATTAACAGTGTTGGTCTTTATATGGAGATTATCAGTAACAGCTCGGTCATCTGTTGAGGTTCCCCTGTACTTATGATTAGGGTGCCCCACCATAGTGTAATCAGGGTGACATGGTTAAGGGTCCACTCAGATGTTTCACCCCCCTGAGCTGAACTTCTATCTACTCCTTTGCATGTACAGTATGTAAAGCCATACGGAAATCTGACACCAACAGAACCAGCCTGAATAATGCACATGTATTGGATAGGGTGAGCTGTAGCCACAAAACTTTCATATACTTCTACTACTAGAAGCAATACTACAGGACTGACACAATGATGTTCTCTAGTGACCTGTTCACCGTTCTTGTAGGGATTTTATTTGGCCTATTTTTCATTAAGATTTTCAAAAAGTTGAAAGACAAAAGTTACAAAAACTTCCCACCTGGGCCCAAATCCTTGCCTATCATTGGTAACCTGCACATCTTAAATCTGAATAGGCCGTACAAGGACTTTCCTAGAGCTGTACAAGAAGTATGGCCCAGTGTTCAGCGTACAGATAGGAAGCGAGAAGATGGTTTTACTTTGTGGACATGAGACCGTGAAGGACGCTCTTGTCAACTACGCAGAAGAATTCTCTGAAAGACCCTATATCCCCATATTCCAAGACCTAACAATGGGATATGGTGTTCTTTTTTCTGATGGGGAGAATTGGAAAATAATGAGAAGATTTACAACATCAACCCTGAAGGATCTGGGGATCGGGAAGAAAACTATCGAAAATGAGATATGTGAAGAATGTGATTTCTTAGTTAAGAAGTTTAAATAATTTGGAGGAAAACCATTCAAGAACACATTGATAATGAATGCAGCCGTTGCCAATATAATTGTTTCCTGAATTTAGAGTGGCATATTCCATACCTTCCACCCCATATTCTCAATTCCATACCTTGATGCTATAAAGACTTAGAAAAAAAACCTTGGATGATGTCAGACTAAAAATGAAGAATAAAAACCCAAATTAAGATCTGTTCTAAAACATCCTTAAAAGGTCAAAACCACGTCCATTTTTTACCATGGTCCTATACTCATTAACAAGCTAAATAAAATCCCAATGTGTAACAGAAGCTGAAAATGCAACAAAAAAACCTTGAATACACCAATCTATTTTCATTACCAGGAAGAGCAGCTAAACAATCATTAACTCAGCCAGCATGCTTAACATGTCCACTATTTTTATCAGTAGGTCGGTACAAATTGGTCTGCAAACTAATTTCAATATATTTCTGCAAAATAGCATCTAAGTTAGACTTTAGGCAAAGCAAATAAAGTGACTTGTGTTTCTCAAATGAATTGCAACAGGATGGTAACATTTTGATCACGTTAACTGACAAACCTTGTTTGTTATTCACTTTTCACAATGACAAAGTCATTTTCTTCTCCTGCATATTTGCAGAAATGTACCTAGATTGCATCTAAAGAATAGTTGTTTTGGAAAATTCTATGCAACACTTGATAAGTGTGTCTAATAATTGCTTGGCCAAAATTAACATATCATATGCTATAATACTCCATTCTTGACAGATCCAATCAGCATTCCTGCTGTCTAATACCGCAAGCTTGAGATATGTTTCATTCTCAATTTACAAACAGATTTTCTACTGGGAATTTAAGCTTTCTGAGATTTCTGTAGACAGGAACAATGTCAGCAACTGAAATATTGGTTATGGAGAAGGGGGAGAAATGATCTCTGACTAGTGGTTTACATGTCTACAGTATACACTCATGACATCATTGTATACTCTCCATGTATGTTCATATAGATCAATGTCTATATATTGTGCCAGATTGGCTCCCTCGGGTGCACACGGAAGTAGTCACAGGTACACTGAGGGCTTTAAGGATGCACTTGGTTTATTAGATACAGCATAAACCAAGATTAAGCACAAAATAAACACGGCCCTTTGGGCAAAACAGCAAAACAAAACAAAAAGGTAGCACTACGTACAGTCCTTGCATTAGTGGGGATCAGCCCACTAAGGGTTAGCAAAATCCACGGTTGAGGCATAAACAAAAGCACAAACCACTTCTCTGGACTGGAGTGTTCCTCTCCAGACACCCCCCCCCCCCCCCCCCCCGCTGCCTTTGGAAGCCAGCTAATTAAGCCCCGGACCATGTGACTCCTCCCTCATGTGACTGATCACATGACTGTGACATCACACAGGTACTTAGTAAATATAGGAAAACTGACTGAACAGCAATCTAGTCTGAACTGGTGCATAACCAAAAAAGACATATAGCAAATAGATCAATGGCTGCACTCAATTTTACTGTGCTAAAGCAAGGAAATGTGCGATACATGAAATGTGAATAGCATACTGGCTTGCGAAATCTATGAAAAAACACATGAGATGCTTAGCACAAGATTTGGCCAAAAATTGTGAGCCCATCCACCAAACGTCAAGGTAATCTCAGATCGGATTTACCATGTTATTAGCCATAGGTAAGTGTTCACACTAGGCAGACAGGTCAGGTACCCATCCGATCTGAGATTACCTTGACGTTTGGTGGATGGGCTCACAATTTTTGGCCAAATTTTGTGCTAAGCATCTCATGTGTTTTTTCATAGATTTCACAAGCCATTATGCTATTCACATTTCATGTATCGCACATTTCCTTGCTTTAGCACAGTAAAATTGAGTGCAGCCATTTATCTATCACACAGGTACTGTTAGCACACGACGGTGCCAGCTCTGCAGGTGGAGATAAGGTGGACCCCCCTTTTGCCCCATTCAAAATAAAGCAATAAAAAAAAATCAAACCTACACATATTTGGTATTGCCGCGTTCAAAATCGCCCGATCTATCAATGAAAAAAAAAGATTAACCTGATTGCTAAACGGCGTGGTGAGAAAAAAGTCAAAATCAGAATTACGCTTTTTGGTCACCGTGACATTGCATTAAAATGCAATAATGGGCGATCAAAAGAACATATCTGCTCCAAAATGGCATCATTAAAAACATCAGCTCGGCACGCAAAAAATAAGCCCTCACCCAACCCCAGATCACGAAAAATGGAGTCGCTATGGGTAATGGAAAATTGCACAATTTTTTTTTTTTTAGCAAAGTTTGGATTTTTTTTTCACCACTTAGATAAAAAAAAAACCTAGACATGTTTGGTGTCTATGAACTCGTAATGAACTGGAGAATCATAATGGCAGGTCAGTTCTAGCATTTAGTGAACCTAGCAAAAAAGCAAAACAAAAAACAAGTTTGGGATTGCACTATTTTTGCAATTTCACCAGACTTGGAGTTTTTCTCCTGTTTTCTAGTACATGACATGGTAAAACCAATAATGTTGATCAAAAGTACAATTTGTCCCATAAAAAATAAGCCCTCACATGGCCATATTGACGGAAAAATAAAAAAGTTATGGCTCTGGGAAGGAGGGGAGCGAAAAACTAAAACGCAAAACCGGAAAAAGCTTCGATCATTAAGGGGTTAAAGCAGTTTCATCCTTTATCATAGATTTCTATGGGTCAAAAAATGCTGAAAGAATTGACATTCTGCATGTTTTCAAAAACGCTGGAGTTCTCAAAAAAATAAGCTTGTGCATAAGATTTGTTCACACATTTGCGTTTTTGCTTTTAACTGCATTTAAGTTGCTTACAAAAACCAAGTACTGGTTAGTTTTTGTTGTTTTTTTGCTTAGGTTTTACTGTGTTTTTAGTGTGGTTTTTTTTTGCTGTGGTTTTGTCAGGGAACATTTGTCTCTTGTGCATAAAAAAAATCTGATTCAACTTCATCAGGTTTTGGCACCAAAAATATAGACCTGTTTCTGCACTAAAGGTACCGTCACACTAAACGATATCGCTAACGATCCGTGACGTTGCAGCGTCCTGGCTAGCGATATCGTTGTGTTTGACACGCAGCAGCGATCAGGATCCTGCGGTGATATCGCCGGTCGTTGATTAAAGTTCAGAACTTTATTTGGTTGTCAGATCGCCGTGTATCGTTGTGTTTGACAGCAAAAGCAACGATACCAGCGATGTTTTACAATGGTAACCAGGGTAAATATCGGGTTACTAAGCGCAGGGCCGCGCTTAGTAACCCGATGTTTACCCTGGTTACCAGTGTAAAATGTAAAAAAACAAACAGTACATACTCACCTTCGCATCCCCCGCCGTCCGCTTCCTGCACTGACTGAGCACTGGCCGTAAAGTGAAAGCACAGCACAGCGGTGACATCACCGCTCTGCTGTTAGGGCCGGCACTCAGTCAGTGCAGGAAGCGGACGCCGGGGGACGCGAAGGTGAGTATGTACTGTTTGTTTTTTTACATTTTACACTGGTAACCAGGGTAAACATCGGGTTACTAAGCGCGGCCCTGCGCTTAGCTACCCGATGTTTACCCTGGTTACCCGGGGACTTCGGCATCGTTGGTCGCTGGAGAGCTGTCTATGTGACAGCTCTCCAGCGACCAAACAGCGACGCTGCAGCGATCGGCATCGTTGTCTGTATCGCTGCAGCGTCGCTTAGTGTGAAGGTACCTTAAGCAATGAGTGAAAAATGCTAAAAAAAAAACCCTGCTATAACAAGTGACAAGTTGTATTTTGCAAAAAAGCAAGCTTTTATGGCAAAACAATCAGGAAAACAAAACAAGGGGTGTACATGACATTTCTGAAATCTCATTGACTTTGCTGGTACTGTGAAACACCGCTGAAAATTTGCATAAAAAAGCTTAAAGGGAACCTGTAACCAGGTTTGGCTGATACGAGTTACCCTCTTTCAGGGCTTCTATACAGCATTCTATAATGCTGTAGATAAGCCCCCAATCCACCCTGTAAGAGAAGAAAAATAACTTTTATTATACTCACCTGCACAGTGGTCCGGTCAAAGGGGTGTCGCTCTTCTTAGTCTGACACCTCCCCTTTTCTTGCAATGCTGCCCTCCTACTAGCTTCATGTGGATGATGCGTTCCTGCATCATCCACACAGGCTCCTCAGAATCACACTCTTGTGCAGGCGTACTTATCTGCCCTGTTGAGAGCAGAGCAAAGTACTGCAGTGCGCAGGAGCCGGGAAAGGTCAGAGAGGCCCAGCTCCTGTGCAGTGTAGAACTTTGCTCTGCCCATGGGCTGGTATATCAGGCTCAGTTTCAAGGGAAATGCATCCTACTGGCTGCACAGAGGTCCTGCTTCCTTCCTAAACACAGTGGTAACATTATTATCCTATTACTTTGTACACAATTTGTACACAATGCTTCTCTAGTGCTGTGTATACAGTAATGGAGAAGGCACAGTCAGTAATAAACCATCTCTGCCTTCTTGATCGGGACCCCGGCTGTCTCTGACAGCAACAACACTGTTGCTGAACAGTGGTTGATTAACACTGCTAGTTGGCTGGTGTAAACCGCTATAATGCTTTTCAGAGTAAACATACAGCTCTGGTAAAAATTAAGAAACCACTGGAGCACCCACTAGGACCGTGGGGGACTCGGGCTGGGTCCGATGGTTCTTATGGGGGTTGTCACAGCAGCTGTGATCCGGTCCGTGGCCCTGGGCATACATTAAAATTAGTGAAATGAAGGGGAAATAAAGTCTATAGGGAGTTAGTTTGTGAAACAACAGCTGTGGTGTTCAGCAATGGATGGCCGACGCTGCTTAAAGCGACCGCTGGGGCTGATGGTGATGCAGCTGGGATGGTTCTGCTCCCCACAGGTGGAGTGGGGCCCCATGGCTACTGGTAGAGTTGGAAAGGGATTGTAGACGATGGGGTGCAGGACTGAGGGAGCGGGAAATGACTGGAGGACACAAGGATTGCAGTTTTCTTTACCTTTACTTGGTGGTTGAAAGTGCAGTCCGAGGCACGGGTAACAGGTGATGATGGGGTCCGGGCAGCCTGGAAGCAATTTAAAATCCACCTAGGCAGGTGGGATTAGAGGCCTTCCTTCTACGCTGTTTTTTCAGGTACTTGCTGCCTCAAGCTCTGCACAAGTTCCTCTCACTGCCTTTTGCTCCTAACCTGTATGGCAGACAGCATGAGCCTATTATGAGCACTGCCTGTTCACTGGCAGCCCCAGGCTCTTGGCCTGCTGTGGTGCCTCCAGGTGTTCGGGGGGCGAGGGAGCTTGCAGTTCTCTGCCCTCCAGATTCGGCTGTCGGGGTGTACAGCATCCACACAGCCAAGGACTCTGGCGTCCTCTTTGTCAGCGCTCTGTCCTGGGGTGAGCTTGTCTACAGCTTCACTCCCCAGGCTCTCCTCGACTTCTTTCCTCTCTCTCCTCTCAGACTAGACTGACTAACCCCGCCTCCAGGCCAGAACTAATACTGAAGCTCTCCTGAAACCGGGTTTTAGAGCTCCCCCTTCTGGACTTGAGTAGGAAGGTGTTGGATACTGGTATTACCTGGTAAGAGGATCCGTCCTTGCTTCCAGGCATGACATCACCCCCCTGTGAGGGAGGCAATGCCACTGTGGCAACCGGACTCCTGGGGTGCCACACCACCACATCAAAACCCTGTCATGGGCAGCCCAATCTCCAGACCTGAACCCCATTGAAAACCTTTGGAATGTAATCTAAAGGATGTTGCATAGTCATAAGCAATCAAACAAAGAAGCAGTGTGAAAGACTGGTGGAGAGCATGCCAAGACGCATGAAAGCTGTGATTAAAAATCACGGTTATTCCACAAAATATTGGTTTCTGAACTCTTCCTGAGTTAAAACCATAGTATTGTTGTTTCTAAATAAATGATTATGAACTTGTTTTCTTTGCATTAATTGAGGTCTGAAAGCACTGTTTGTTTGTTTTTATTTTGACCATTTCTCCTATTCAGAAACCCCCCCAAAAAATGTATTGCTTGGAAACTCGGAGACATGTTGTCATTGTCAGAAGTTTATAGAACAAAAGAACAATTTACATTTTACTCAAAAATATACCTATAAAGAGAAAAATCAGACAAACTGAACATTTTGCAGTGGTCTCTTAATTTTTGCCAAAGCTGTATTTTGAAAAAGCATAGGGAGAGACGACAATTAAATCGGGAAGGTGGAGAAGTTGGCCAGGGGCTGCATAAGACTCATCCATAGAGAGCCATTGTACTTCTCCCCTCCCTGATCTAGTTGATTGACAGGTCTCTCCCTATGTAATTACATAGAGACCTGCCAGCAGTGGAGTGAGGCCAGAAGATGTCAACTGGGGACCGCATCAGACTAATCAGAGGAGACTTATTGTCTTTGACTTTTCAAAGTGAGCTTATTCTGAAATGCTGCTGCGTTTCAGAGTAAAAATGTACGTGGCTGTAGTCACCTAGACAGTGTCTGATTCATGCTGCCTGTAGTTCGGGTAACATAAATCTAATTGCAGATTCCTTTTAAGTGTTGGTTCTGGTATAATTAATAGTGATGAGCGAACGTGTTCGGATAAGGTTACACAGCCACAACACATGCAGCCACGGGGACTCTAACTTATTATTCGAGCACGCAGAAGACACTCGGGTAGCACCCAAGCGTGCTCGATAACACCTTATCCCAGCACGCTCAATCATCACTAATAATTAATAATTCATATAATTAGATCAGGCTCTGATTGGCAGGGCCTTTATTTCTCATTTGGTTGCATCATAAGCACAAAGACTGGTCACGTAGAAATGTGTATGTGCCAGTAGATATATCTGATTGGTGCCGTCCACCCTTGCACCTTATCTTATGTGCCCAATATGTCTTTCTATTTGCAGAATTATGAACACTTTGTGACCCCACCTGCCTGACGTGGCTGCTGGCAGGAGCCGTGGCTATTTTCTGTACAGTCGGCTTTTCTTTACCTAGCGCTAAGTATTCCTATTTCCAGCCCCATCACTGGTCTGCTAAGTAATTTGCGAAAAGCTAACAAACTCCAGCTACATCCTCATAGCGACTGCTTAAACCCATTACTTTCCCTTTTAATCAAATCGCTGCTGTGTCAAAATATACAATCCTTGCCATGAATCTCACTTGCCTGTTACAGTTCACCAGTTGACCTTGAAAATGTTTGCTCTTCTGTGCGCCTTCTTCTCGGCCTCCAGCTAAATTGCTCTAGACCAGGCCTCATCATTTTTCTATATACAGAAGCCGGATTAACATAAACAGAACAATCTGAGACAGCGCAGGAGAAATCAGGCTTCAAATAAACTTTCTCACATTTGCAGCTGTTTCTGCATGAAAACATATTATTAGGATGTGAACTGATATCATCATCTGTATTATCACCACAACGTTTCTTCTTATTGTAATTATGGCTATAAAACTGCGGTATTTTATACAGCACAAGAAGCTGAACCGGCGGCACGCATACAAATGCCTCTATATACTAGGCACAAGTCAAAATGTCAAAGTAATTAACATATTAAGAAATTACTGTACATTACTCACATTAACTATATTATTAGAATTTTCATTTTTAAACTTTCTTTTTTGTTTGCGCCCCACTACTTCCATAACTTTTTCACTTCTTCTTCGACATATCTATACAAAGGCTTGTTTCGGTTGGACAAGTTGTAGATTTGCCTGGCCCCCATTCATGTTAACCTACAGCATAATGTACTTAAAAATGGGCACAAAAATTCCAGGTGCAGTAAAATGGATTAAAACCCAAAATTCTGACATTGTTTTTTGCGGGTCCTATTTTTCCAACATTCATTACATTGTACACTTTACCTGGCTACGGAACTCTCCAGGTCAAAATGAATATGGCAATATGAAAAGTATACAGCCTTTTTTTCACATTTTATTGGTTAAAAAAAAAGATTAGAATATTGGAAAAAAATTGGTTTGTGTCCCGTTTTTTAAGAAATTTAACTTTTTTTTAAATTTTTTTTTTTTTTGCTTGATGGAGCCGTGTGAGGGATTGGTTTTGATGTGGTGAATTGTAGGTTTTCTTATTACCGTTTTGTGGTACGTACACTTTTTCCATCCCTTTATATTCCATTTTGCTTTGCTATGCAAGATGACCGTAAAAAGTTTCAATTGCTTCTCTTTTCTGCCTTTATTAAATGGGTAATTAATCTTATAATTTCATACGTTGGACTTCAGATATGACAATATTAATTAGAGTTGGACATATCCAATGTAGGGTGGGACATATTCCACTATATAGGAAAACCGTCATTTAAATCACCTGTAGGGACACATTGTAAGAATATATATGCTGTGAGCTATGCTTTATTTTCTATATACAATTCAATGCACTAGTGTAGTCTTCTACGTCACTCCATACCTTTTGTTATGTGGCAAACCAACATATACACACCCACTTGAGGTCAAAAGAGCACTGTTATGCACCTGTCCTGGGCTTTGGTTCTTTCCCCTGAGTCCGCTGCCCTCTGGTGTGTGCCACATCATGTTTTGCAAATTGTCTGGCATGGCTCGGTGACATCATCTCCCTTGGCCTACTTAAGGCCCACTAGGACACATACCTGTGTTTTAGGATTGAGGAACCTAGTCATGTATTTGGTCTATTTGGTGTGCCCCATCATCAGCTCCTAGTTTGCATCTAGCTTTGTGTGTTGCTGGTTGGCCTTCTGCACTTCTCCTCCTGGATTTACCCCTTGGTTGCAGTAAACCATATTCTGTTGTTGGACTCTCATTTGCTGGTGCACTACTCCTATGGTTCCTCTGCTGCACCAATGCCTGGGGTTCATGTACCCACCCGGACCTGAGGCTTCATGGATCTACCTCACCTGGTGGGCCTAACAGACACTCTGGTAAATGTTGTGCTACGGGTACACATAGCATGTATGGAGGACACTTCCCTTGGTGAATACACTAAAAGTAGATGACAATGGTGACCTGAACAGGATCTCACGCATGGGGAGTGTAGGCAGATTACTGCACGGGTGTTATAAGTGGGGCCCGTGACCTGCTGAATGTACCTGGCACCTGGAGTATTTAGATCTCTATGTAGATGAATTATCAGTATATCTCCCACCTACATGAAAACAAAGATGAAAAAATTACCATTCTATATGGAAATTGCTTACAATGTTACATAGTTACATAGTTACATAGTTATTAAGGTTGAAGGAAGACTTTAAGTCCATCTAGTTCAACCCATAGCCTAACATGCCCTAACATGTTGATCCAGGGGAAGGCAAAAAAACCCCATGTGGTAAGAGTAAGCTCCATCATGGGGAAAAAAATTCCTTCCCGACCCCACATACGGCAATCAGACTAGTTCCCTGGATCAACGCCTTATCAAGGAATCTAATATATATTCCCTGTAATATTATACTTTTCCAGAAAGGTATCCAGTCCCCTCTTAAATTGAAGCAATGAGTCACTCATTACAACATCATACGGCAGAGAGTTCCATAGTCTCACTGCTCTTACAGTAAAGAATCCGCGTCTGTTATTATGCTTAAACCTTCTTTCCTCCAGACATAGAGGATACCCCCTTGTCCCTGTCACCGGTCTATGATTAAAAAGATCAGCAGAATGGTCTTTGTACTGTCCCCTCATATATTTATACATTAACATAAGATCACCCCTTAGTCTTCGTTTTTCCAAACTAAATAGCCCCAAGTGTAATAACCTATCTTGGTATTGCAGACCCCCCAGTCCTCTAATAACCTTGGTCGCTCTTCTCTGCACCCGCTCTAGTTCAGCTATGTCTTTCTTATACACCGGAGACCAGAACTGTGCACAGTATTCTAAGTGTGGTCGCACTAGTGACTTGTATAGAGGTAAAATTATGTTCTCCTCATGAGCATCTATGCCTCTTTTAATACATCCCATTATTTTATTTGCCTTTGTAGCAGCTGCCTGACACTGGCCACTGAATATGAGTTTGTCATCCACCCATACACCCAGGTCTTTTTCATTGATGGTTTTGCCCAGAGTTTTAGAATTAAGCACATAGTTATACATCTTATTACTTCTACCTAAGTGCATGACCTTACATTTATCCCCATTAAAACTCATTTGCCATTTATCAGCCCAAGCTTCTAGTTTACATAAATCAGCCTGTAATATAAAATTGTCCTCCCCTGTATTGATTACCCTGCAGAGTTTAGTGTCATCTGCAAATATTGAAATTCTACTCTGAATGCCCCCTACAAGGTCATTAATAAATATGTTAAAAAGAAGAGGGCCCAATACTGACCCCTGTGGTACCCCACTACTAACCGTGACCCAGTCCGAGTGTGCTCCATTAATAACCACCCTTTGTTTCCTATCCCTGAGCCAACTCTCAACCCACTTGCACATATTTTCCCCTATCCCCATTATTCTCATTTTATGTATTAACCTTTTGTGTGGCACCGTATCAAAAGCTTTTGAAAAGTCCATATACACTACATCTACTGGGTTCCCTTGGTCCAGACCGGAACTTACCTCTTCATAGAAGCTGATCAGATTAGTCTGACATGAACGGTCCCTAGTAAACCCGTGCTGATACTGGGTCATGAGGTTATTCCTCTTCAGATACTCCAGTATAGCATCCCTTAGAATGCCCTCCAGGGTTTTACCCACATTAGAGGTTAAACTTACTGGCCTATAATTTCCGAGTTCAGTTTTTGTCCCCTTTTTGAATATTGGCACCACATTTGCTATACGCCAGTCCTGTGGTACAGACCCTGTTATTATGGACTCTTTAAAGATTAAAAATAATGGTCTATCAATGACTGTACTTAATTCCTGCAGTACTCGGGGGTGTATCCCATCCGGGCCCGGAGATTTGTCAATTTTAGTGATTTTTAGACGCCGCCGTACTTCCTGCTGTGTTAAGCAGGTAACATTAAATTGGGAATTATTATCACTAGTCATATTGGCTGCCATGGGATTTTCTTTTGTAAATACTGATGAAAAAAAGTCATTTAGCATATTGGCTTTTTCCTCATCCTCATCCACCATTTCACCCAGACTATTTTTAAGGGGGCCAACACTATCATTTTTTAGTTTAATGTACCTTCTTATATAAAAGCTAACAAGCTTCTAAACCAGATATTCCCTTTAAAATCTTAAAAATCGTATTCAATATCCATTTTGTTTCCGCAAGACAATTTCTTTACTTTCAGCTGAATTATTGGTCTGTATGAGCTCTGAACTGCTCATTGGTGTAAAAAGCTGGCAACTAATCGACAGAAAAAAAAACTTTTTGTAAGGCGTGTTACAACCATTGCTACTTAGAGAGAATATCTTCACAACATCATTCTATACAAATGAACCATGCAAAGGTGCATGGAGTATCTGAAAACAAAGAATTATTACAAGGGCTCATGAACTTGATTATTGCTCTCTGTAATACTTAAAGGGTTAATCCAGCTCTGCACACTTCCGCATTAGGAGGTAAGGTGAGCCAGCAACGTCACTTCTATAGATATATGGCCTGTCGCACATGCAAGGGGCAGGTACAATGCATCTGCCCTATTCTAATGTATAGGGAGGTAGGCAGGACCAATGACGTTACATCTTCAGAAATGTGGCGGGTCACCAGCATGTGTGGTAGGTATCATGCACCTGTACTATTATAATGAATACGGAGGGCCGGTGACGTCACATCTATAGATATCTGGTGCGTCATGTGTTCAAGCATTAGGTATTGTGCACCTGTACTATTCATTAGAATATATCAGAGGTACGTGAGACCCACCAGACATGCAACATCACCGGCCTCTGCGCACCTCCCTATCCATTAGAATAGGACTGAGGCCACTCACACAAACGACCCATCAGATATTTGTAGGCTTGAAGTTATCGTTCCCACACCTATCCGTATCAGGAACGTAGATGAGCTGGTTTACCCTACGGCCTACAAAGGGATGCGAAGGGCCATACTGTACCTTTATATGATGTCATATAGTGGCATTTACTTCTAAATTTAAAGAGAATCTGCCAAAAAACTTTGGTATGTTTCTTTGTGTAATATATTACTAAGATAGTCTCCTCTAGAAGCACTGTACCTAGGCGTATGAGGAGGGGTAGCTCTGTTTAACAGTACTGTATGGACTGTATGGGCCACCATAAATTATGGGTCAAAGGGCTAGAATAATTTCAATATTGCAAATATCATAGAAAATATTTTATGAAATGTATTGAAGAAGAGAAATTACTGCGGCACTCGGCCGTGCATAAAGTTTAGAGGCTTTATTTCCAAATGGATAAAAGTAACTGCGTGATAGTGAATGAAACCTACAAGAGAAAAAAATTAGCAAAAACCCTGCTGTAAATAAGTAAAAAGCAAAAAGTGTATCTAAATGACACAGAGTTTTTAGTAATACTGTTTTTGATTAAAAATAGCATAAAAGCCATCCCACCACGACAAGGTAACTCTGATCGGGATGGTCCTACACCGTCTAATATTAAAAACATTACGATGTGTCAATGCTGACCTCAGTGTGAATAACGTCAGACAACAGGACTGGGCCCAACCAGTAGAACACCAGCCTGGGGGAGCTTTATATACAATCTCTAGCTCAGAAACAGGGAGGCCACACCCCGACTTGCACAAAATGCAATAATATAAAGAAAAAAAACACAAAAATTGGTAACTCTGGTGGGGACAGTCCTATACTGTCTAATATTAAAAAGGCTTTATTTCCAAATAGATAAAAGTAACTGCGTGATAGTGAATGGCATACTCCTATGTACAGACAACAGTCGTTTCGCACCGAGCAGGCGCTTCTTCCTGGGTCCTGGTGCAAAAGGGTTGTTGTCCGTACAAAGGAGTGTGCCATTCACTACCACGCAGTTACTTTTATCTATTTGAAAATAAAGCCTCTGAATTTTATGCATGGGGTAGTGCCGCAATTTCTTCTCTTCTACAATACTGTTGGACTTTCTATATACAGAATTCATTGCTGAGCACCAGTAAAAGTGAATGGAATAACATGTTTCTGTGGAGTGCTGATATTTTTTCTTTCTGTTGGACTTTTATTTCATGGATGTAATTCGTGTGAGGAAACCTCATCCTGAATATCAGCATCCAGGAGAAATTTGAGGAGAGAAAAAAAAAGTTAATTTATTTAGTAGACTATATCTGGCATCTAGCCATAAATTTCCAGAATGCTGAGTAACAAAAAAGAAAAACATTTACATTTCAGAAAATTTTGGTTTTCTTGAGATGACGTTAGTTAGAATTTTTCATTTCAACGCCATTCCGTTTAACTGTTTATCACCCGGCCGCCCATTCCATCTTAGCCCCCAACCTATTCTGATATTCTTCGAGGCAATGTAGGTGTTAATAAAGATAGGTGCCGCACTCTTTGATTATTCAATACGCCATGTGTATAAAAAACGCTTCTAAGATGTGGACAAACAATTAGTTTTGAGTTATTTATCTGGAGTTTGTATGGTTTAGAAAAACTCCATCTTCTTGGCTGCTGCTGTCCTAATGCATTTAACTTGAGCCATCAGCTATGATTAAACACCTGCTGTTGTGGGGAAACAAAGCACGCTAATCCAATATGTATTTCTGACATCTTAAATATCACCCAGTCCCCTGACATCAGGCACAGCTTTTCAGCGGGATGGAATTCCACAGCATATTTTTCTAATTTATGGATGGACAATAAATCAAAATTAAGCCTTGGGCAATGAAATATACATCAGTGCAGAATGAACTGACTGCAAACTAGGACACAAAACAGCAGAGGGAAGCAGCTAGGATACATTAATGGAGCATAAACATTGCACCACTACAAACTTATTGAAGTGGAGAGAAAGACAAAAATAAACCGTAAAATATAAAACGCACATTGCATGATAGATACATGGATAGATCTGTGCTGATAAACCTACATGCATTGTATAGATACGTACATAGATATTCTGTACACAGATATGATTGACACAGACAGAATATATATATATATATATATATGATAGAGATCACATATGAAATTGGTAGGAAGATATATCATGATAGATTATTAATTAAATAGATAGATATTAGATATACGATAGATGGGCAAAGATAGATATTAGATAGACGTGATGTAGGTAGAACAATAGATAGATGTTATCTAGGAATGCAATAGACAGGGAGATATGACAGATAAATATCTATATAGATAATAGGTGTTGGATATATATAGTAACATAGATATAACAGAAAAAGATATGATATAGGTAGAATGTTACATAGACAGAAAATAGATTCACATCCAACAGATAAGTAGATATGCTATCATAGATAGATATTAATTATATGCTGTATATTCATTAGAGATATAAACAATAAGTATTAGATATGCAATATATACGTATATGATCATGGATTAGTAGATAGAAAAAATAGAATTAGAGATAGATGGTGATAGATAAATCCAAACATAGGTAACATAGGTAGTTATGAGGCAGATCTGTGACATATACTGTATATAGCTAGATATATAGATAGGTAGGTAGATGTTATATAGATTTATAATGATAGATAAGTAGCTAGAAATGCATTAGACAGATGATATATATAGATGATAGATAATAGATAGATATATAGATGACAGATAGATAATAGATAGATAGTAGATGGATAGATAAATAGATAATAGATAGATGATAGTTAGATAGATATGGGATAGAAAGATGGATAGATAATACAAAGAGATAAATCTCCATCTATTATCTATCATCTATCTATCTATCTATCTATCTATCTATCTATCTATCTATCTATTATCAATCTATCATCTATCTATTATCTATCTATCTATCTATCTATCTATCTATCTATCTATCTATCTATCTATCTATTATCTATCCATCTATTATCTATCTATCTATCTATCTATCTATCTATCTATCTATCTATCTATCTATTATCTATCCATCTATCTATTATCTATCTATCTTTCTATCTATCTATCTATCTATCTATCTATCTATCTATCTATCTATCTATCTATTATCTATCTATCATCTATTATCTATCCATCTATCTATCTATTATCTATCTATCTATCTATCTATCTATCTATCTATCTATCTATCTATCTATCTATCTATCATTAGATGTGTACATTTAGTAGCTGGATATTAGTTACGCAGGATATGACATACAGATATAGTCACACACCTTGCAGTATCACCCCTAAAATCATCCTATTAAGCAGTGGATGAGGCTGGAATTGGGGGATTATTTTATGCAGCCTTTCAATGATTATTAATATTTATTTTTACAATTCGCCATTTTCTGGGTTTTGCTGTCTGGAGCTGTCCAAGTGCTGAAATGATGGATTCTGTTTGAATGAGGAGATTTTCCACAAATTCTGAGGGTGATTTACAAGATAATTGAGAATATTTAAGAGGCCATTTCATGGTGTTGTGTTCTGCTTTGCTTCCAGCCTGATCGGGACAGTTATGTTGTGTTATTAGACATTAGCTCTGGATGGGAGAGATCATGCTGCTTCTTTTGTCTTACAGATGTTTCCACAAATTAGTATCTTAGGCGGCATTAATATGCGTAACCTGTAGTTCACCTCATCTGAATCACCTCTGGACTCGGTGACATTGGCAGCAGTTAAGACTTTGTTCTAATGGGATTTTATAATGCGTCCTTTTACATTTTATATGGTTGCCTAAGTAAATCCGTTCTTGTCAATTACTCGGAGACAGAAATTAATAAACAGGACATTTTTCACATTCTTTTCCCTTTTGTGAGGGTTTTTGAGCCCTATATTTTCTATTCTTGTCTTGTAGCAGTGTATCCATAAAACACATAGAGACATTTTTTTCTTCTGTCTCTTAGTTTTTTTTTGTTAATTGGACTATTGAGATTGAAAATGAAATGAACCTGACTCATCTTTGAAATGAAAGCTCAAAGTCAATTCTGCAATCTTCTAATGAATGCGCACACAATACCGCAGGATATGACGGTAATTGTCTTGTAGGTAACGGCAAACGCATTGTGCAAAGATGACGTCAATGACCTTAGACTAAAACCAGTGTATCTATGTCCAAAAACATCCATATCTAATGTATTGTCTGTCTTGTTTCATGTCAATATAGGAAATATTATAAGTGGCCACCCACCAATTCCGTCACCCCAAGTAAAATGGATATAGAGTTTTGATCTTTTGACCTCAGAAATGATTTATTACTGTAAGGAAATGCAAAGATGAAGATACCGCAAGTCTAAAAAATGTAATACTTTATTTTCCAATGATTAAAAAGGATCGCATGTCATAAAGTTTGTGGAAAAGAAAGCCCCTTATTAGACCATAATCGTTGACGCTTTTCTAGGCAAATGAAATAAGAGGTGTCAATGACTATGGTTTGAAAAAAAGACTTTTTTTTTTGTTTCGATGGACAAACCATAAAAATAAATAATGGCAAAAGAAAAAAAAAAATAAAGGCAAAAATTATAAATAATCCCTTCCTCAAAATAAGACCACCCACTATTTATTATACAACCCTGTCCTGTAAGACTTAATATATTAAAATTAATGATCGACAATGATGAACACCATTAAAATCATTCATTTTACACTCCAAGGAGTATCTGGGGGGGCAGGAGGGGTATGTGCCCCGGGCGCAGCCGTCAGGGGGGCGCAGTCGACCCGCCTAATGCAGATGTCTGAAGTGTCTCCCCCGGCGGCTGCATTCTGCTGCCCCCTGGACTGGGAGTCGGCAGTTCTCTGAGCCGACTGTCAAGCTGACAGCAGTCACAGAGAAGCTGCAGCGCGCCGGTTCCCAGTGTTCAATAGTACTGTTAGACGCGAGTACAATCAAAGCTCTGCCCGCTGGGTGAGAGCGATGCCAGCAGCGTGATCATGTCATGTGATCATGCTGCTGATGTCACTAGCCGGCGCTGCAGAGGCGCAGATGGGTGGTAAGTGCTCGACGTTAGTGGAGTTGAAGACACCGAAGATAGGAGGGGGTGGTGTATTTAGTGTGGGGGGTATTTGCTGTGTGTGGAGGGGGGTATTTACTGTGTGTCGTGTGGAGGGGCATTTACTGTTTGTGTGGGGGGTATTTACTGTGTGTGTGGGGGGTATTTACTGTGGTGGGGTAGTTACTATGAGGGGGTATTTACTGTGTGTGTGTGCCTGTGTAGGGGGGTATTTACTGTATGTGGGGGTATTTGTGTGGCTTTCTTCCAGGGAGGAGGCAAGCGCCGAAACGCATGTAGGGGAACGCAGGACACATCTACACTCTGGTAAATGAATTCTACTTCCTCTGTCTTTACCCCTCTCTATTGCACATGTACTTTACTGCAGACTTAACTATGGCTACATAGCCAGCACTCATCTGGCGTTTGCATTTTGCACTTTACTATAAATTATGATCGCTGTCTAGGCTGGATCAATATATGTACTCTACCATGTCTTTTCAATAGATTGGTATATAGCACAGTGCGTTTTCAGGGTACTTACACCTCTAACTCCCTATCTGTCTGCCAAAATTAATATCATGTGCATGTGATTATTTACCCGTGTTTTACTTTGTGTACTATCTTTTGGTTCAATGTGTGTTTTTTAACTTTTCATTACTAATTATTAATTACTGTTCAAATATAATGTATACATCTTTTAATATACATTTTTCTCATATGGTCTTTTGTGCACCAATCCTTTATATGATCTCCATTGAATATTGAACTTAAAAATGGTTTCTCACCAATATGGAATTAGCCATCCTTTTAAAATGAAATATTTAGGGACATTAGTCGGTGCTCCATTGTTGTGCGCTTTATTAACTTTTGCACTTTACCACAGGATTTTTAACTATAAGCTGAATTAGTATTAGGTTTTGGGGCAGAAGTTTAACTCTTTAACTTACCAGTAGAGCATACATTGGAACATGAACTAAGGGTACCATTACACAAAACGATTTACCAACGATCACGACCAGCGATACGACCTGGCCGTGATCGTTGGTAAGTCGTTGTGTGATCGCTGGGGAGCTGTCACACAGACAGCTCTCCAGCGACCAACGATGCCGAGGTCCCCGGGTAACCAGGGTAAACATCGGGTTACTAAGCGCAGGGCCGCGCTTAGTAACCCGATGTTTACCCTGGTTACCGTCGCAAATGTAAAAAAAACCGTACATACTCACATTCCGAGGTCCGTCAGGTCCCTTGCCGTCCACTTCCCGCACTGACTGAGTGCCGGCCGTAAAGTGAAAGCAGAGCACAGCGGTGATGTCACCACTGTGCTCTGCTTTTACTTTCCGGCCGGCAGTCAGTCAGTGCGGGAAGCAGATGGCTAGGGACCTGACGGACCTCGGAATGTGAGTATGTACGGTTTTTTTTTTTTTACATTTACGATGGTAACCAGGGTAAACATCGGGTTACTAAGCGCGGCCCTGCGCTTAGTAACCCGATGTTTACCCTGGTTACAAGCAAACGCATCGCTGGTTCGGTGTCACACACACCGATCCAGCGATGACAGCGGGAGATCCAGCGACGAAATAAAGTTCCAAACGATCTGCTACGACGTACGATTCTCAGCAGGGTCCCTGATCGCTGCTGCGTGTCAGACACAGCGATATCGTATGGATATCGCTGGAACGTCACGGATCGTACCGTCGTAGCGACAAAAGTACCACTGTCAGACGGTACCCTTAACCTATAGAGCACACACTAAAGTGGCACCCAGTAGTCTTTATCAAAGCCTATTAAACATTTCTGAACAAATCTTTTGAAATTTGAATTTGCAAGTCTCAATTAATTTTTTCCTGAAAATTTAATTTCAACAAATCAGTATCCTGCAAATCGAAATACTGCCTCTATTTAAACTGAAAAGATGTATGCAACTCTCTGAGATCTCCCAGGTCTCAAAAAATGGTACCATTTCTATTAAACAAATTTTGGATTTTTTTTTTCACCACTTAAATAAAAAAGAACATAGACATGTTTGGTGTCTGTGAACTCGTAATGACCTGGAGAATCATAATGGCAGGTCAGTTTTAGCATTTAGTGAACATGGTTAAAAAAAAAAACAAAAAACAACAACAACCACTGTGAAATTGCACCTTTTTTGCAATTTCATCACACTTGGAATTTTTTTCCCATTTTCCAGTACACGATATGTTAAAACCAATGAGGACTTTCAAAAATACAACTTATTCCGCAAAAAACAAGCCCTCACATGGCCATATTGACAGAAAAATAAAAAAGTTATGGCTCTGGGAAGAAGGGGAGCAAAAAACGGAAATTATAAAACTTAGATACCCTGGGTCATTAAGGGGTTAAGTAATATTGACTACTTGCATGTTTTCAAAAATACACAGCTTCAAAAACTAATTGTGGGAATTTATCCTAAGGCCGGGGTCACACTTGCGAGTGCACTGTGAGAAACTCGCACAAGTCTCTCGCATCAATACCCGGAACAGGTGCCAGCACTCGGGATTGGAGCGTTCAGCTGCATAGAAATACAGGCATCCTCACGCTCCGGTCCTGAGTGCCGGCGGCAGTGCCGGGTATTGATGCGAGAGACTTGTGCGAGTTTCTCGCATTGCACTCGCAAGTGTGACCCCGGCCTTAGGATAAATTCCCACAATTAGTTTTTGAAGCTGTGTATTTTTGAAAACATGCAAGTAGCCAATATTACTTAACCCCTTAACGACCAGGGGTATTTAAGTTTTTCAATTTCTGTTTTTTGCTCCCCTTCTTCCCAGAGCCATAACTTTTTTTATTTTTCTGTCAATATGGCTATGTGAGGGCTTGTTTTTTGCAGAATAAGTTGTATTTTTGAAAGTCATCATTGGTTTTAACATATCGTGTACTGGAAAATGGGAAAAAAATTCCAAGTGTGATGAAATTGCAGAAAAGGTGCAATTCCACAGTGGTTGTTGTTGTTTTTTGCTTTTGTTTTTTTTTTAACCATGTTCACTAAATGCTAAAACTGACCTGCCGTTATGATTCTCCAGGTCATTATGAGTTCAAAGACACCAAACATGTCTAGGTTCTTTTTTATTTAAGTGGTGAAAAAAAAATTTGTTTAAAAAAATGGTACCATTTTTCGAGACCTGCAGCGTCTCCATTTTTCATGATCTGGGCCTGGGTGAGAGCTTATTTTTTGCGTGCCGAGCTGATGTTTTTATTGATACCACGTTGGTGTAGATGCGATCTTTTGATCGTCTGTTAATGCATTTTATTGCAATGTAGTGGCAACCAAAAAAATGTAATTCTGGTGTTTTTAATTTTTTTCTCGTTACAAGGGGAGTCCGACATGGACGTACTTTTAGAAAGGAGTTGATGGGTGTAGAAATGCTGCAGAAAATCTGCAACATCAAAACTCACCAAAAAGCTCATCATGGGAACTTGGCCTTATGGTACATGAGGACATGTATATCTTCTGTGGCTGATACCATCTTCTGCATTGTGTAAATTAGTGGTAGTGATTATTTTTTCATTTGCGTGAATTGAATTGAAAACTGTTCAAATTCACTTTAACCTGCCAATTTAAAAAAAATTGACACAAATGAGATTCACATAGAATCGATTTGCTCATGTCTGCGTCTGAGGTATTGAGGTGTTCCCTGACTTTTTTTTTTTATACTTATATTGTCAATATTTTCACTGCCAAAACCATCTAGACATTTTGTATATGAAGAAACCATGTTGCCTGATTTAGTCCATGTTTAGGTGGGATTAATTACAGGGAGGTTAGTCATGACATAGAGCCCCATCCATCTGTATTTCCTACAATAAAGATTACCACAGCTACTAATAAGCCATTAAATGAATGAAGTGTTGATCTATTTCCTAAAATCTCGCTGTGGTGAAAGAGTCCTCATTAAGCTAACAAGGGCAGGGAAGAAAAATGGCTGTTTAAAGAGCGCTCGCATGATATAAACGTATGCCTGTATCATTTCATAAATACACAAATCAAAAGCGGGTTTGTTATAGCCGTAATCATTGAAAATCAACTCATTAATGAAGGTAATATCTGACTGAGCTTAATGAGTTATTAGGTTTCATACGCTGGCGACCATTGATAAGCTAAACTAGATCAGTTATCTGCAGACAGATTTTCATTTCGGCAACATGATTTCATTAATATTGTAAATATTTAATTATGAGGCGGGAAAATGAGTGGAGAGGCTCAAGGTGTCAGGAGAAGTAACCTGAAAGAATCCAATTAAGCGTCTCTTATAATGAAAACAAACACAGGCTCCTCCGTCTAAATGGGCACCATCTTCCTTTGTGCTACAGTGACAGACCTCTGGAATATATACTTTATACTTCTGGAGGCATGTCAGCCTCCAAATATATGATATAGGGTCATGCAAGAGAAACTAGGCTACCACTGATGTAATGTATAGGGTCTGCATCAGTGATGAGCGAACATGCTTGGATAAGGTGTTATCTGACATGCTCGGGTGCTAACCGAGTGACTTCCGCGTGATCAAAAAATATGTTCGGGTCCTCGCTGCTGCATGTCTCGTGTCTTTTCAATAGCCGCAACACATGCAGTGATTTCCTGTTTGTTAGACAATCCCTGCATGTGTTGCGGCTTTCGAACAGACAATCAGGAGCGGGGATTCGTACATATTTTTCGAGCATGCCGAAGACACTCGGTTAGCACCCGAGCACGCTCGGATAACACCTTGTCCGATCACATTCGCTCATCACTAGTCTGCATACTTGCCAACAGCCCTGAATCCTGCAAGGCTGTCTCATGATCTATTCTAGACAGAGTTTGGGATAATTGACCGCAAATTAGTATTTTGGTGCTGTTAAGGTAAGTTCACACTGTGTCTTTTTCCAGTTGTCAAATCCCTCTGTTTTTCAAGCAGCAGATATTTCAGGAATCATTCCCTTTCTCTCGAGATCTGGAGTTTTTTTTTTTAGCAGTTATTTTGATTGCTTTCTAAATCTTTTTTCAATTTTGTTTTTGTCAATGTTGCTTTTAGTTTTTTTCTCAGCCCTTTTTTTCAGTGTAGTTTTAATGTTATTTTCCAGATGTGTTTTTTTTTTTAAAATCCATTAAGCAATTAAGAAAATGCTAGCGTGTTTGAAGCTAAACACAGATAACATACTGGGTGTTTATTTCTCCTTCCCATTGACTTCTGTAAAGTATTTAGCGCCTTTTGTGGGGAAAACGCTAGAAGAATGTAGATTGGAGATGAGCGGGCCAGGCAAAATGTTTGCATGGATTTTCCTGGGGAATTCAAAAAATAGAGAAGTTATTTTCCAAGAATTTAATGTCCCAGAGCATAATTAATGTAACATGTAAAAAAAAAACAACAACTTATACTCACCCTCCACTTACCTCTCTGCCTCCTTTGCTTCTCATTGTCACCCGTCTGGTCCTCACCACATTTTCTGCTATAGAATCTTTAGGGATCTTGCACTGTACCAGACTTTCTGCTGTCATGGTGCCTGGGAAGGTTCTGCTCATGCAAGTAGGAAGATCCCAGCACATGCCAGGAAAGCCAAAAATATGAGAGGCCTGAAGGTTCCAATGTGATTGAGAGGGGATCAAAAGATGTGACGAAGACTGGACGGGTGGTGGTGAGTAGTGGAGGTGTTGGAGAGGTAGGCAGCAAGTATAAGGATATTTTTCTTTGTTTACCCTTTTGATGGCATATGGAAGTGAGTTACAAAAAAAAATCAACATTTTGGTTAGCGCGTCTTATTGTAAAATTTTAATAGAATTCAATTCTACTCTAATTTTTTCACTCATCTCTACTGTACATATTGCTTAGTTTTTGAAAGCCAGAAGGATTTAGAAGACATTCAAAAGCTTGACCATATAAATAGTAAGTTGCTTTCCATACAAACTAAATTATTTTGATGGGTTTTCTTAGCAGAAAAACATGCAGTGTGAATACCCTTATGGAGATATTTTTATGTATAAGAAGGAAAGGTCCTAAATTGCTATTAGCCTCTCAGGTCATAATGGCATCTCACTAGGATATGACCCCACTTAATGGTCACTGGGATTAAGATCTCTGGAATCCTCACCAATTCTGACAATGACAGGCAGCAGCACTGAGATCCATTGATATTTTCACCTGTACAGCACCACTCCCGATCCTCCTGAGACTGCTGGCACCACTCACATAAATAGAGCTGCAATGCAGTCAATGACCAAGAAAGCCCTGTGCAGCAGAAAAAAATTCTGAAGCAGAACTGAAGCCACTTCACTACTCAGAACTGGTGGAAGTCCAATAGGTTTGCCTCTCATTCTAAATGAAGGAATATCCTAGTAATATCTGAGATGGGAAAATACAGTTAAATGACTAATAATTTGAGAAAAGCATGGGTTCCATGTTTTCCTGTTGGCGTGTTTGCGTAGACAGTAAATATAGGAATTTTCAGTGTCATCTGATGGCAATCTGATGTCTTCAGGCACCAGTCAAACCTTGAGTAAGATGTCTCGTCAAAACTACTCGAACAAGATTTCATCTCAAATAAATACATAGCGCCATTTCCATAGAAATAGACCAATATTATATGTGGATGCAGTAAGTGAATAGCTGCAGAAATAATATAATTCTATCATTCAAATATTTCACTTTTTGAAAAATATAGAACTGAACAAATATATTTGTAGGACCATGGTCCAGTGGTCACGTTGATTGTCAGTGGCTGCTAGCCCAGAGTTCTGTAACTTCTTTCTCCTGGTAGGCATCCACAGCATTTCTTCTGATTGGTAGACCAGAAGTGGGATCGTGCGTGATGACCATCCCTCCAGGCCTACTAATCAGAAGAAGCACCTAAGATGGTGGCAGGTAGGAGGAGGCTTTGACAGCTCTTGTTTGGAAACCGACGTTGCCAACAGACCAGGGTACTTTGAATATTTTTGCTCAACTCAACTCTATTGCCATATATTTCAAATTAAGGGTCCACGTCATAATATGAATGTCAGTATTAGAAGCCATCAACAAACTGATGTTTTCAACATGTTGGAATATCTATTTCTGAATATGTCATCTCCAAGAAATAGGAGATCAGAGCCGAACATGTAGATTTGAGGTCTAAGGGTATGTTCACATTTTGCTGTCTTGTTTTTGTTTTTTTAATGCATTTCTACTGAAAATCAGTTCTGTTTGTGGCGATGTAAGAGATGTGAATCAAGAGTGGATCCTCTGGATCTCGGTACTGAAGCTCCCACGGGCGAGCAAACCTGGGAGACCAACCCCTATATAGGGATCGTGAGGAGCAGACCCGAGGGAGTCAGATACCACAACAGCTGGAACCAAGAGGGACGGCTCAGGAAGACAGAAGCAAGGAGAGAACTCAGGTATAAACGGAATAATGGGTATGAACTAGGAGGTAATAAGCAGGACGGGACAGGTGAATGGGCCAGAAGAACGTATGGACTGCACACGATAATCAGGTGCCGCCAGAATGGCGGAGCCGCCTGATAAACCCTGTGCTGAAGGCTGATTGGAGCGCAGGGAGTACTGGGAAGGATCAGAGAGGGTTAATATGAAATAGAGGCGTGCACCCGCGACCTATGGCGCACGCATGGAGCAGAAACAGGCCGAGAAAACGAATGAGAAGGAGCACCATGCCGAAGCCCCCTAGTGGCAGAACAAGAGGACGGAGGATTAACGTGGTGCCTGGAGTGAGGAAGAGAAGGCGGGACAGGAAGCACGAAAACAGCAGCAGCGGCCGCAGCAGAGGAGATGGCGGTGAGACGACCACAGTGGTGAGGAGGAAGAGGAGCAGCGGACCCAGAGACGGACACAACGGAGGGAGCGTCCGCAACGGAGGAGGCGACAGCGCGACGCCCGGAGAGGTAAGTAGATTCAGCAGCAGCCGTGACACTGTTCATCTGAATAGGGTACTTTTGGCAGCAAACACATGGATTTCTGCAACATTTACACAATTTAAAACCTCACGTGTCCATGTTTAAACACGTACGTGAAAAAATAGTACCAGTGTCATCAGTGCTTTGCGTCAGTGTGCGGTCCATGTGTCCATTTTTACCATCAGTGTTTTTCATGGATGGATAAAGAAAAATAAAATTACAAAGCTTCTCCTATACTTTACAATTTTAAATGTGGAAAGCACACGCATGCCGCCTGGATGGCACAAAGACGATACATGGATGGCACGCGGACGGAACACGTATGCCATCCGTATGCTGTACGTATTTTTGCTGTATTGGCACTCAGCCCCCTTTACATGATTGTAGCTACAATGAACTACAATATCAAAAACTTTTAGGCTACGTTCCCATGATGAGCTTTTTTTGTCAAGTTTTGATGTTGCCGATTTTCTGCACCAATTCTGCACCTACCCTGCCTTTCTGCATTTGGCACACGCATTCAATTTTGTGACATTTTTGCTGTCAAAATCATGCCTGTTACGGTCCTATCCCAACACACGTTTGTATATATGAGGGAATCAGGAGCTTTATTTATCTGGATCTGAATTATTAAGAAAATAGAGTAGGCTCTGGTTTATAAGACATTAAAAACCACAAGAATGCATTAATCAAATGAGTGTGCGGGAGGAAAGCGCTCCAAAAAAAAAACAATGCTGCATTGTATGCATGGAAAGATTTTTCATTCTGTTTCGCTTCAGCTCTGCCCCTGCAACAGAGGATCTAATCAATCTGCCGGCTATTAAGTTTGTTAATTGATAATGCATACTAATTAGGCTGAGCGCAGTTACTTAAGAGACTTTGCTAAGGTGATTGTAGGCACAAGTCCAAATGGAGTTTAAAGTATTCTGTGTGAGGTTAAAATCCATCAACCAGAATAGATGGATTTTATATTATAACAGAAGGCACAACATACTCATAAGTATTTAATGTATGGGACTATTACCCATTGTTTCTATTTAAATGCTGCTCGAGAATGAAATTGCCGGCACATCCAATAAATACTGCAACTGGAAATGAGCTTGTTACCAGTGCAAATATTAATTCTACTAGTCAGGTTGTAACGAAAAGGCTGTGAAAGGTGTTATCTGCATCTAGTGGGTAATGATATTGTCCAGCACACGTAATAGCCTAGGAAGCACCATGGGTATTACCCCCTTCCTAGGCAATAAACATCAGCCCCCAGTTGTCGGCTTTCCCTCTGCTGGTTACGAAAATTAAACGAGAGCCCAAGCCATTTAAAAAAGATAAAAATCTTTTATTAATTAAATACATAGTAACATAGTAACATAGTTATTAAGGTTGAAGGAAGACTTTAAGTCCATCTAGTTCAACCCATAGCCTAACCTAACATGCCCTAACATGTTGATCCAGAGGAAGGCAAAAAAAACCCATGTGGCAAAGAGTAAGCTCTACATTGGGGAAAAAAATTCCTTCCCGACTCCACATACGGCAATCAGACTAGTTCCCTGGATCAACGCCCTATCAAGGAATCTAGTATATAACCTGTAACATTATACTTTTCAAGAAAGGTATCCAGTCCCCTCTTAAATTTTAGTAGGGAATCACTCATTACAACATCATACGGCAGAGAGTTCCATAGTCTCACTGCTCTTACAGCAAAGAATCCGCATCTGTTATTATGCTTAAACCTTCTTTCTGGCCTGTTGGTTAATATTAGGTCTAGCAGTGCCCCCCTTCTTGTTGGGTCCTGAACCAGTTGTAAAAGGTAAAAGGTAATTGTCTCTCATAGTTGTTAAAAACCGATTACACAGGTCTGCGACTCAAAAGCTGTTTGATTATTTTCATCTAATTTCCATGTATTATGGTGTGCTGAAAACAAAAAAAATATTGAAAAAAATCCTGGATTTGCCACAAAATGCAAAATTCTCTTTAAATTTAGTATATTTTTCTCAATTTTTGGTATTTTTTTTATCTTAGGGTTTTGAAAGTCAAAATTACTATTAGTTAATTCACATCAATGCATTGAAGATATACAATGCCAAAAAAAATAACTTTCAAAGAAAAGAACTTTCAGAGTGAACTAATGAAACCAGCATCAACAAGTTGCAAGCTGAACGAGCAGGCTCTGACATGCCCGGGCTTGATTCAATTGTTTTATCTTGGTTCTCGCCTGTTCACACTTTTTCATCTCAGTTCGTGTTAGCTCGTCATATTCAAATTGAAGGAAGGTGTGTTCGTCGGACCAGACATTAGAAGGCTGATCAAGAGTTTATCAATACCGTGACGCATCCTCAAGAAGAAGGGTGGTTTGCATTTAAAGAGGTCGTAGAGAAATTTTTAGCAATAACAAAGACCTTAACTAAAAAAAAATCGTTGGACGAATGCTGAAAGCATTTCAAGCTTTAGGTTGCCTGATGAGTTTGAAAGTGCATTTCCTCCATTCCCACCTTGACAACTTTCCTGAAAATTTGGGAGCTGTGAGTGAAGAGCAAGGTGAACGATTCCACCAGGACATTAAAGAGATGGAAAGAAGATACCAGGGAAGATGGAGCATTACAATGATGGCAGACAACTGTTGGACTCTTCATAGAGACATTCCAGATGCTACTCACAAGCGTAAATGTACCAAGAGAAGCCTCACAGGGAAGAAGAATCGATTTTAGTGTGTGTTAGTGAGCTCATTGCAGTTAAAAAATGATTTTCATGAAACATTTGTAATAAAAAATTAATTTTATGAGTCTATTTTCATTTATTTTGAGGTATTGTCTTATTTAACATAATTACTTAAATTGTCAGAAAACGTGATGTCCTATGACAAAACGGAGGTCATTTTCGGATTCAGCGCACTTAAAAACATAAAGATTACGTGGAATAACCAAAACAGCTCTTGAAAAAAATTTTTTTGCAGACCTGTGTTACCTTTGCTGGAACTGCAGGTTTCTGTTCCCCAATCTATTTCAGGGTAGTTGAAGTCCCCCATAATAATGAGTTCTCCTTGAGTCGCAGCTTCATCTATTTGTTTTATGAGGATATTCTCCATTGCTTCCATTATTTTTGGGGACTTATAACAAACCCCTATCAGTAATTTATTTTTTTTCCCCCTCCCCTTATCTCCACCCACAGGGACTCTACATTTTCATTAGATTCACCTATATTATCACGCAGGATGGGATGTCCAGTAATTTGCACACACACTGTACTAATTGTATTTGTCACAGACATCTATATACCTACCTATTCTATATGTATTTACTGTATGTAATCCATCTCTTCTATCCTGTCGGCTCCTGCTGTGATTTTACACTGAATGCTGAATTACCGGCTTTTCTTCTATCTATCTATCTATCTATCTATCTATCTATCTATCTATCTATCTATCTATCTATCTATCTATCTATCTTTCTATCTATCTATCTATCTATCTATCTATCTATCTATCTATTATAAATACATACACTCACTGGCCACTTTATTAGGTACACCTGTCCAACTTCTTGTTAACACTTAATTTCTAATCAGCCAATCACATGGCGGCAACTCAGTGCATTTAGGCATGTAGACATGGTCAAGACAATCTCCTGCAGTTCAAACCGAGCATCAGTATGGGGAAGAAAGGTGATTTGAGTGCCTTTGAATGTGGCATGGTTGTTGGTGCCAGAAGGGCTGGTCTGAGTATTTCAGAAACTGCTGATCTACTGGGATTTTCACGCACAACCATCTCTAGGGTTTACAGAGAATGGTCCGAAAAAGAAAAAAAATCCAGTGAGCGGCAGTTCTGTGGGCGGAAATGCCTTGTTGATGCCAGAGGTCAGAGGAGAATGGGCAGACTGGTTCGAGCTGATAGAAAGGCAACAGTGACTCAAATTGCCACCCGTTACAACCAAGGTAGGCCTAAGAGCATCTCTGAACGCACAGTGCATCGAACTTTGAGGCAGATGGGCTACAGCAGCAGAAGACCACACCGGGTACCACTCCTTTCAGCTAAGAACAGGAAACTGAGGCTACAATTTGCACAAGCTCATCGAAATTGGACAGTAGAAGATTGGAAAAACGTTGCTTGGTCTGATGAGTCTCGATTTCTGCTGCGACATTCGGATGGTAGGGTCAGAATTTGGCGTAAACAACATGAAATCTTTGGGATGTGGTGGAACGGGAGATTCACATCAGGGATGTGCAGCCGACAAATCTGCGGCAACTGTGTGATGCCATCATGTCAATATGGACCAAAATCTCTGAGGAATGCTTCCAGCACCTTGTTGAATCTATGCCACGAAGAATTGAGTTCTGAAGGCAAAAGGGGTCCAACCCGTTACTAGCATGGTGTACCTAATAAAGTGGCCAGTGAGTGTATATATACAGTGGGGCAAAAAAGTATTTAGTCATTCAGCAATAGTGCAAGTTCCACCACTTAAAAAGATGAGAGGCGTCTGTAATTTACATCATAGGTAGACCTCAACTATGGGAGACAAACTGAGAAAAAAAAACCCAGAAAATCACATTGTCTGTTTTTTTATCATCTTATTTGCATATTATGGTGGAAAATAAGTATTTGGTCAGAAACAAAATTTCATCTCAATACTTTGTAATATATCCTTTGTTGGCAATGACAGAGGTCAAACGTTTTCTGTAAGTCTTCACAAGGTTGCCACACACTGTTGTTGGTATGTTGGCCCATTCCTCCATGCAGATCTCCTCTAGAGCAGTGATGTTTTTGGCTTTTCGCTTGGCAACACGGACTTTCAACTCCCTCCAAAGGTTTTCTATAGGGTTGAGATCTGGAGACTGGCTAGGCCACTCCAGGACCTTGAAATGCTTCTTACGAAGCCACTCCTTCATTGCCCTGGCGGTGTGCTTTGGATCATTGTCATGTTGAAAGACCCAGCCACGTTTCATCTTCAATGCCCTTGCTGATGGAAGGAGGTTTGCACTCAAAATCTCACGATACATGGCCCCATTCATTCTTTTATGTACCCGGATCAGTCGTCCTGGCCCCTTTGCAGAGAAACAGCCCCAAAGCATGATGTTTCCACCACCATGCTTTACAGTAGGTATGGTGTTTGATGGATGCAACTCAGTATTCTTTTTCCTCCAAACACAATAAGTTGTGTTTCTACCAAACAGTTCCAGTTTGGTTTCATCAGACCATAGGACATTCTCCCAAAACTCCTCTAGATCATCCAAATGCTCTCTAGCAAACTTCAGACGGGCCCGGACATGTACTGGTTTAAGCAGTGGGACACGTCTGGCACTGCAGGATCTGAGTCCATGGTGGCGTAGTGTGTTACTTATGGTAGGCCTTGTTACATTGGTCCCAGCTCTCTGCAGTTCATTCACTAGGTCCCCCCGCGTGGTTCTGGGATTTTTGCTCACCGCTCTTGCGATCATTCTGACCCCACGGGGTGGGATTTTGCGTGGAGCCCCAGATCGAGGGAGATTATCAGTGGTCTTGAATGTCTTCCATTTTCTAATTATTGCTCCCACTGTTGATTTCTTCACTCCAAGCTGGTTGGCTATTGCAGATTCAGTCTTCCCAGCCTGGTGCAGGGCTACAATTTTGTTTCTGGTGTCCTTTGACAGCTCTTTGGTCTTCACCATAGTGGAGTTTGGAGTCAGACTGTTTGAGGGTGTGCACAGGTGTCTTTTTATACTGATAACAAGTTTAAACTGGTGCCATTACTACAGGTAATGAGTGGAGGAAAGAGGAGACTCTTAAAGAAGAAGTTACAGGTCTGTGAGAGCCAGAAATCTTGATTGTTTGTTTCTGACCAAATACTTATTTTCCACCATAATATGCAAATAAAATGATAAAAATACAGACAATGTGATTTTCTGGATTTTTTTTTCTCAGTTTGTCTCCCATAGTTGAGGTCTACCTATGATGTAAATTACAGACGCCTCTCATCTTTTTAAGTGGTGGAACTTGCACTATTGCTGAATGACTAAATACTTTTTTGCCCCACTGTATATATATATGTGTGTGTGTGTCACTATGTATTCTATGTGTATATATCTATTTTATTCTAACCTGTCAGTGTAATTTTACTGTACCCGCATATGAATTGCCGGCTTTTACAAGGAGATCGGTGTGTAAAAATCGGACAGCACTCGCATGGTCCGAGTGCTGTGTGATTTTTTTTTTATCGCACCCACAGACTTTTATTGCGGGATGCGATCCGAATTCCGATTACAATCACAGCATGCTGCAACTTTTTTCCAGTCCGATCGTGATCCGATCCGAGCTGGAAAAAAAAACGCAGATGAAGACACAATCATAGAATAACATTAGTCCGAATTCAATCCGATTTTTTATCGAATTTCATTCGTCTGATTTCATCGCAAGTGGGCATGAGCCCTTACATATGAGATTGAAAACTATTTTAGGCTCCCGATCAATTTTTTTTGTACCCCTTTTTTCTGGAAGAATGGTTCTAAGGCCTCATTCAGAGGTCAGTGATTTTTCCTGCAAAAAAAGGTTTGAATTTCATCAATGTTTTGGATCCAATTTTCACGCGTGTTTTTCTATATGTATCAATTTTTACTAGTGATGGGCGAGCATGCTAAGGACTGCTTAATACACGGTCAAGTATACTGTGATGCTCGGTTCCCCATAAGACACTAATTTTAATTATTTGAGCCGCACGCTGCACTGAAATGGGGTATTTCCCTGCTGGGAGAAGAGGGACTCCTCTGTCATCTGTGTGCAGTCGAGATTTGTACAGACCCATAGACTTGATTCATGATGCGGTTCATAAATGGACACAGGTCCGAACAAATGTGTGAACAAACAAACATGTTAAAAGCACCATTGATTAAAATGGGAATGTGTTATATCTGTGAAAACCACAGAGAGAACGCATACATGAAAAACAGATGTCTGAATGAGACCTAATAGTGACTTTTTTATTTGGGCATTTTTAAAGTTAATTTTACTTGTTCTTAAATGCTTTTTTATTTTATTTTTAATCATGGCTGTGATTTTGATTATCCAGATGTCTTTGCCTATTTCAACATTTTCAACTTTTTTTAATTTTGGAAAATTATGCACAGTTGTACTCCAATATTCTAGAGTAGTACAAAATCTGTCTTTTTTCTTCTTCTAATTTTTAATGACCAAAGTGTGGCATTTTAAAACATACTAAAAGATTTGTGTAACTTTTTATTCTAAAAATATGCAAAAATACCAACAAATAAGCACCTTTGAAATTGTGTCAACTCATCAAACATTGTGGACCCACTTTATTGAATTTGGCACAAAATGCGCCTGTGCAAAAAGAAAAACAAGATAAAAAATAATTTATAAAAAACCTGACAAATGATGAATCATGACTATATGTTATTACATTTATTTTACTTGCACAGAAAGCAGAATAAACTTTTTGCTACGGTTTTTATTCAAACAGTTTCAACATCAAAAAATGGTATACGTAAGACACACCAAGTGAGTAAGGACGAGCGGACCTGTGGAAGTTCGGGTTCTGGTACTCAACCCGAACTTTAGTCCAAAGTTCAGTTCGGGTACCAGAGCTGCTCCCAAACTTGAACCAGAACCCAATACCTTTTAGAAACAATGGGGACCCGAACTTTGGAGCAGGAAACTTTTCTCTCTTTCTGTCTCTCTCGTCCCCAGACTTCCCCTGGCACTGCGTACATTAAAATGGGCTTCAGTGAAAAGTCCATGCTCATAGTCTAGCGCCGGACACTAACTGTCCAGTATGAACCCCGAACTTTTAAGTTCAGGTTCACTCATCTCTAGATATGAATGTGGAAAGTTATAGGTCAAAGTAGTGTGCTGTAGTTATGTTCTTAGAAGATAAATGGATACAATTATTTTTAGCCTTAACGGCCTTGTGATGCTTCTTGTAGATGCCTTTAGAAAGCATAATACTTCAGCATTTCAGAGTAAAACATTTGTGACTAGATTGTACAGCCAGTGCCTGACACACATGGTCCATGGATTGGGCAGCATGTCAGGTTCACTTTAAAAGTTCGCCCACATCTGTGTATAAATATACAAAGTGTAATGTGATAAAAAAATCTTATTGCACTCTCACTAATGTCAGTCAATGAGCCAGTGCTGATCTGCAAGTTTTTCCTCAGCTGTAATTGGGCTGAGGAAAAAATCGCTTTATTCTGCCACGGATATCTGATGAGACTCGCTAATGCAGTCTCATGCAGTCTAACGCAGTCTCTGACATCATGCACGCTCTCTTTCTGAAACTCAACCTCTCCAAAACTGAACTTCTTCTGCTCCCGCCTTCTACTAACCTCTCTAAATCTGACATTTCCCTCTCCGTGGGTGGCACCATAATAACACCCCGGCAGCAGGCACGTTGTCTGGGTGTTATGTTTGACTCCGATCTCTCCTTCACCTCCCACATACAATCTCTTGCCCGCTCGTGCCGCTTACACCTAAAGAACATCTCTAGAATCCACCCTTTTCTCACCATGGAGACAACAAAAACCCTTACTGTCGCCCTAATCCACTCCCGTCTGGACTACTGTAACGCTCTATTAATTGGCCTCCCCCTCACGCGACTTTCCCCTCTCTAGTCTATCCTTAATGCAGCAGCCAGGGTTGTCCATCTAGCTAATCGTTACTCGGACGTGTCCGCTCTTCGCCAGTCATTACACTGGCTGCCCATTCATTACAGGATACAATTCAAAGTACTTGTTCTCACTCACAAAGCTCTCCACAGTGCGGCACCCCCATACATCTCCTCCCTCACTTCTGTCTATCGGCCTAACAGACCGCAGCACTCTGCAAACGACTTTCAACTAACCTCTGCACTAATCTGTACCTCCCACTCCCGACTCCAAGACTTCTCCCGTGCTGCACCAATCCTCTGGAATGCTCTACCCCAAGATATTAGGACCATCTACAACTTGCATAGTTTTAGGCGCTCGCTCAAAACACATTTGTTCAGAGCGGCCTATCACGTTCCCTAATCAAAGTCATTTTATGTTTGTGTGTGTGTAGCCCATTCGCTATCTCCATCTACCCCCCACTCCCTGAAGATGGCTGGACCCTCATTGTAAATACATCATTGTAAATACACACCTGTACTTTGTATCTCCCCACCTCATTGTAGATTGTAAGCTCTCACGAGCAGGGTCGTCTTATTTTGTCTTATTTTGCTTTATTACTGTATTGTTAACATTGTTACCAATGACTGTTGTGTTTGAAACTGTTAAACTGTAAAGCGCTGCGGAATATGTTGGCGCTATATAAATAAAGATTATTATTATTATTAATGCAAGTCTACAGGTGTGAGAAAAAAAACGGACTGCACATGGACTATCTGTATGGTGTCCGATATTTATGCACACATCACAAAGGAACCAAGAAATTGCATCAGCCAAGTACACAAAGTTCACAGCAAGAACCCTGCTGGCAACCCCCCCAAAAAAATCTTATATAAAATAGAGAGATAGATAGAGAAATAGATAGATAGATAGATAATAGATATATAATAGGTAGATAGAATACATATCTTGCAGATATATAATTTCACAACCCCCCCTACATATTATAAACTTGCACCCTTTAGTTCCTTTCATGTGGAGTTTATTGTCCAGCTTTTTAGGCTTGTTTAACTTAATAAATTAGTGAATTAATTAAACGGCTATTTTATGAAACCAGCAAAGGTAAATCAGACAGCCATTAGCTGATATCATCAGGCTGTGAAGGTCTATGGTTTTTGACTCCTTCCCAGCCTATAATACCAGCCCTCAGCTGCTCCCAAAGTGGAGCATCAAATGAGATGCTCCAAGTCTGACACTTCGCCTTCGCTCTTGCTGATTCCTTTGGTGCGTTGGCAATCGGTAATGGTAGTTGGGGTTCATGTCCCCTGTGATTTGTTCAAAAGCACAGCTGACATCAAGCACCCCTTTACTAACTCAGTAATTCAAATATAAAACATAGATGTACTGCATCATAAATACAGGATTCAGCCACCTTTCTTTGTAAGATTAATGAGGTAAAATTAAAAAAAAGATGACGAGGTAATTCTTCCCTCTTTTGATGTAATGTCATTATATACTTCAATTGATGATGAAAGGGGTTTTAAAGCAGTGTGTAGGAAATTATTAGAGATTAATTATACAACTGATTGTAAGAAATGTTTTATGGAGATGCTTGAATTGGCATTGAAGAAGAACCATTTTTTCATTTAGGGGTAAGTTTTATGCCCAAAGACATGGTACTGCCGTGAGTGCCATTATGGCACCTGCTTATGCATATATTATGAACCGTTCACTGAAGGAGGATCTCGTCTATGTGTCCCACCACTTTGGACATGTACTAAAGTAGTGGCTATACATAGATGACATCTTCCTCTTGTAGAGCGGTTCACTTCCTGAATCAATTGAGTTCGGAGCTTTTCTCAATGGAATGTACAGGGATATCATTTTTACTCTGGTCTATTCAGAGGATCAAATCCAATTCTTAGATGTTTTGGTTCAGCGAAATGTGTGCAGGTTATCAACTATGTTGTATACAAGTCCGACTGATTGGAATAATGTTCTTAAGTTTGAAAGCCATTACCCCAGTAAATTGGTTCAGTCACTTCCGTATAGCCAATGCTTGAAAGTAAAGAGAATAGTTAATGAATAATCAAATGTACAATCGGCTTTTGAGAGCTTGGCTTGAAATTTAAGAATAAAAATTATCCGGTAAATATGTTGAATACCTGTTAAAATAGAGCAAAGAGAATGGATTGTGCTAAATTGCTCAATAAAAAGCAAGAATCGAATAGACTTCTTAAAATTATCTGTATAGTTACAACATATTGTGAGGAGAGTAATAATATTAATGAGATCATTGGAAAACATTGGTCAGGAAAATATTTACCAGGGGTTGAGGAATTTAGTGTCCAACCATTATTCTCTCATAAACGAGCAAAAAGTCTTAAAGACAGATTTGCCCATTCTGACGTTGAGTCATCCAAGATAGTGGTACACAGTCACATTAACAGTTAGGAAACGTATAGCGTGTTTCCCTTGTTTAGCCTGTGTTAATTGTACACCTATGTTAAAGAGAGAGAATTTCCAACATCCTTTGTCTGGTAAAGTATTTAATATTAGGTTCTATATGACATGTGAACTGATCATGTTATCTATATTCTACAGTGCCCATGTAACTTATTATATGTGGATGAAACCACTTGGGGTTTTAAGAATAGATTCAACCACCATCATTATGCAATCAGGAAAAAGAGACTTACCAGTATCAAAGCATTTTGTGGATTTGGGGCACAAAGAGAAGGATCTGAAATTCTATTTGACCATCATCCTCCTCTCAGGAGAGCGGATAATAGGGAAAAATTGCTTAAAAAGTAAGAACTTGAATGGATCTATAGGTTAAACTCTATGAAACCCAAAGACCTTGATGCGGATTTTAAGTTACATTCATTATTATGACTTAGCTCCTCTACACCGGATCTCTTCTCTCCGCGGTATAGTGAGTGTTTTTAGAATTTCATTTTCATTTTCTTCTTTATTTTTCATTTATATTTTTAATGTGATTTATAATACAGTCTTAGATGTCTTCACAGTTTTTTTTACACTAAAGAAATGCTGAAAATTATGACTCATTCCATCATAAAATGGATCGCATTGAAGCAATACAAAAAAGTTTTTTTTTGCATAAAAATGCTCATTGAAAGCTTACTGTTTATGATATTTATTTGGTGAATAGTATTTCTTTTAAATATTATTCAAAACATTTTTAACCCATTGGTTACGTTTTTCTCCTTTTTCCCCTCAATACATTTATCCTGTATTTTATGAGTGTTTGGATGTTAACCCCATTATTGGGGACTCTTATCCATTGAATATACTGTAAGGGATTAGTGAAGGAATAAAAAATAGATGTACTTCCCCTTTAATAATATACCCAGAGACAATTATTGTCCAGTTAGTGAATGATGGTGAGGGACTAGATAGGGGGTTAATATACATGTCTTAGGAGGATTTCTGCTAAGTATACATGGGTATCTATCTCTTTACATAAGATTGCTTATTATTTATGGCAACTAGCTTTAATTTGGATAGCATAGAGTATTATAGTATATAAAAGAAGATGTTATAAACACATTACATATGGATTGAATACGCGTCGTACAGATGTCATATGGGTGCTAGACAAGAAAAAAATTGTAAGAAAAAAATAGCACTCGTCTAACTTTTCGGGATGAAGATCAGAGAGATTTTTATACGCAGATATGCAGAAAATATCCAGCAGTGCCTACACACATATCCATGTTTGCAAGACTTTAGTATTTTCTGGCTTTGAATAAATCTGTCTCGAAGCCAGCATCTCCTGATTAGAGTTCTTTTATCTTTACATGGAGGCCTTTGGTAGAGTTGGGGAGAGGAGGACGCATTATACAAAAACTATTAAGATAGATGTAAACGATCAGCATCAGCAACAGAAACCTGTAGAGAAATTCTTCAAAGTATAGGACAAATTATAAGCTTCTCTTTGATGTCATATTAAAGGAAATGTTAATGAAAAGAGCTTTGCAATTCACAATGAAAACCAGCAAAATCAAGTAGCTGACAAACCTTTCAAAGGCTTCATATACCCTTATAATGAGCAAGATAGCAATAATCTTGGACATTATTCTTAATATGCACAGTTTTCTGGGCTATAGAGCCAGCATTGGTGAAAATAGCATTACCCAAAGAGACTTTAAGGGAATCTGTCAGCAGGTTCTTTGCTATGTAATTTAAGGACAACATGAGGTAGGTGTTACATCACAGAATTCAATTATGTATCACTTATAAAGCTGTGTGCTGTTGAAGGTTGTATCACTAGGACACGTGCTTGCAGGTCCAACTCCATCCCTTCCTCTGATAAGCAGCTCACAGTCAATAGACAGTGTACATACAGAGCCTGGTGTGGGCAGGGTTAGCTTTCTCAGCTCGGCTGTAGCCTTCTCTTCCATGACTGACAGCTCTGACCTGAGAAGGGTGGAAGCTAGAGAGAAAACAAGTAGGCTGGAGGGTGCACTAAACTATTCAGCCACACTATGGGTGCTCCTCATTAGCATAACTGAATAAATAAGCGTTTCTGGCAAAGGAAGCAATGGATTTGGACACTAAAGGGCACAACTTTTTATGTCCACAAAAAGGTGCTGTGCTTCGTTTGAACCATCATTTTGTGCAGATAGGCTACCTTTGAAGGGCATGCTCAATTTTGAACATCATATTGTGGATTGCATTATTATTATTATTATTATTATTTATTATTATGGCGCTATTTATTCCATGGCGCTTTACATGTGAAAGGGGTATGCATAATAAAAAACAAGTATAGTATTCTTGAACAATACAAGTCATGACTGGTACAGGAGGAGAGAGGACCCTGCCCGTGAGATGGATGAGAATACAGTAGGTGAGGCTAGCGCTGGTAATGCAGCAGTATCGTAGGTTTCCATTGTGGGTGAGAGTCTGATGTGTTGTGGTAGAGAGTTCCATAGAAGGGGGTGCATGGGAAAAATCTTGTATGCGATTGTGGGAATAGGAGATCAGAGGGGAGTAGAGAAGGAGATCTTGTGAGGATCGGAGGTTGCGTGCAGGTAAGTGTAAGGGTGTGTTGGGGGTCAAGTCATGCCCTGCATCTCTTCCTGGTAAAACGGCCAAATCAGCATGTTTACCCCGGTAAAATAACACCCCTTATACTCACCTCAGGTGCCGGTGCTATTCCAGTGTTGTCGGCACTGCTAGAACAGCATCGGAGGTGAGTATAAGAGTTGTTATTTTACGAGGTCAAACATGCTGATTGAGACGGGATTGTCCGAGTTGTGAACCACCCCTTTAATTAGTGTTCAAATGTCAACATATTGTAACAGCAGCTCATTGACTTCCATTCTGTTAGCCAATATACTATTTGGCAGCCAACAACTTCCTCAGAATCTTTATAAACTAATCAGTTCAGTCTAACCAAATAGACAGGATATTTCTATGTCTGTGGAAAAAAACCCCAAAAGATCTGAAAGTTAAATTAAACTTGTTCAATACTTGTTTCTACCTTACGCTGTCCCCATAAACAAGATTGTCAGCAGATCCTATCTTGCGTTTGTGCCTACCATTGCAATAAAGGAGGCATAATATTCAGAGACCCTAAAACAAGGGATGACTAGTTTTATTACATCTGACCTCTCTTATTGATCATTATATAAAGCAACCACTTCCATGCATGAGATCCGATTCAAGTAAACATTTTAGAGACAAAAGTTCAAAAGGTTATGCGCAGTTTTACAACCATTTTTTATTTTTCCAATGCAAATAAAAACATAATACAAAAAAACCCCAGGAAACAGCTTTTGTTTCACAATTGTGCTTTGTAAAATTAAAACTGTGCTGTGATTGGTTATTGTGAGGGGCTTTTCAAATTCATCTTGCAGTAGCTTTACAATCCACCTTTCGGGCAGATGAAGCCGGAATGCCCATTACGGGCAGCGCATGATATCACTGCCTTGCACCATCCAGCCCCTCTGCCGACTGCGGAGGAGGAAAAGGATGTTTGCTACTCATCATGGATGTAGGGATACGTGTGAAAAATCATGCTTTTTTTACTTTAAAAGTGTAAGGAAAGAGCGCCAGGAGTGGGACATTATTACAGAATGGGGGACATTATTACAGGATGGGGACCATGATGTGAGACATTATTACAGGATGGAAATTATTACAGGACGGGACATTACTGTAGAATGGGGGGCTATGATGGGGGACGTTATTACAGGCTAGAGGCCAGAATATGGGTCAATGGGGGACATTATTAAAGGATGTGGGAAATTATTTCAGGATGGGGGATATTATAACAAAATGATGCCCAGGGGCTCATAACTCCTGTAATGTTGAATCCTCATAACTTACTGGCCCAAATTCTGCACAATTCCATCAATTTTACAATGATTGTCTTGGCATTGACTTTTCCTCACCTCTGCACCCAGACTGCCAGCATTTATTTGCTTTTACCCATGGCCATAAACAGAAAACTTGGATGGTGTTAGCTCAAGGTGCCGAAAATTCTTTGAAAATGTATACTGCTGAAATGTCCTCCATTTTGCAAAAATAGATTCCTCCGTATCCGGAGGTTGTGTTGATCCAGTATATGGATGATTTGCTGCTTCCTTATCAAATCTCTAGTAAGTCATCTATCTCACTTTTATGGTTCCCAGCAGATCATGGAAGTAAGGACTCTAACAAGGTATTCTTCTTAGGCCACTGCCTGTCACAAGGCACCAAACATCGCACAGAGGAAACAATGTTTGCAATACAGCAAGTTAAGTTGCCCCAAATCATGCACAACAAATCGTAGATTATAAAAGGACAGGAGCCGCCCGGCTTGGCACATTGACACATTGCACAGCTATGTGACACTTCATATTGGAGGGGGAGAATGCTTGTCTAGGCCTGTGTGTGTGCACAGTATAATGAATCAGGGGCCGGTGTGTAGTGTTGATACTGGTGCTGAAGCTGTTTTTCATTCATATATCTGCCTATAAAATTCGATGCTCACTATGTACAGAGCGGTGACAGAGCTGCTTAGCTAATATGACTGAAAGCTTGAAGCTGCCAAGAATAATAAAGTTCATTTCCTCCCGGCAGCCGGGCTGTTAGATCAGCAGCTGCACAGCTTTACAATTCTTTTAACCTGCAGATTAGCCCCATATCTGCACGTTAATAAAATTTTTTGACATTGCAAGTTCCCCTTAAAATTTCTGGTGGGGGAACAAAAGTACATACGATTAGTGTTGAGCATTCCGATACCGCAAGTATCGGGTATCGGCCGATATTTGCTGTATCGGAATTCCGATACCGAGATCCGATATTTTTGTGGTATCGGGTATCGGTATCGAAACAACATTAATGTGTAAAAGAAAGAATTAAAATAAAAAATATTGCTATACTCACCTCTCCGACGCAGCCTGGACCTCACCGAGGGAACCGGCAGCGTTGTTTGCTTAAAATTCGCGCGTTTACTTCCTTACGTGAAGTCCCGGCTTGTGATTGGTCGCGTGCCGCCCATGTGGCCGCGACGCGACCAATCACAGCAAGCCGTGACGTAATTTTAGGTCCTTCAGGATTTTAAAATTACGTTCTGGCTTGTGATTGGTCGCGTCGCGGTCACATGGGCGACGCGACCAATCACAAGCCGTGACGTCACGGGAGGCAGGACAAGCGCGCATTTTAAAATGCGCGCATGTCCAGCCTCCCGTGACGTCACGGCTTGTGATTGGTCGTGTCGCCCATGTGACCGCGACGCGACCAATCACAAAGCCGGAACGTAATTTTAAAATCCTGAAGGACCTGAAACTACGTCACGGCTTGCTGTGATTGGTCGCGTCGCGGCCACATGGGCGGCACGCGACCAATCACAAGCCGGGACTTCACGTAAGGAAGTAAACGCGCAAATTTTAAGCAAACAACGCTGCCGGTTCCCTCGGTGAGGTCCAGGCTGCGTCGGAGAGGTGAGTATAGCAATATTTTTTATTTTAATTCTTTCTTTTACACATTAATATGGATCCCAGGGCCTGAAGGAGAGTTTCCTCTCCTTCAGACCCTGGGAACCATCAGGGATACCGTCCGATACTTGAGTCCCATTGACTTGTATTGGTATCGGGTATCGGTATCGGATTGGATCCAATACTTTGCCGGTATCGGCCGATACTTTCCGATACCGATACTTTCAAGTATCGGACGGTATCGCTCAACACTACATACGATTACTATATGGGTGCACAAAGTGGGATATGATCATTGAATCGAGGCACAAAGGGTGACATTACTCGTGTAGACGTAGTGTCATTGTACACTTCAATTGAACTTGAAAAGGGTTTGCCTGCTGTGTCGGACATGCTGGTGGGCCCGAGCATGGCACCTAAGTGTGCACATCTTGTCCTAACTCTGCTGAGGTTTATTCTAGCGAGGAATTTCTTCCTTTTTGGGGATAATTACTTCTTGCAGCATCGAGATACCGCCATAGGGTCCAATGTGGCCCCAACTTATGCCAAGATCTATAAGGTGGTATTCGAGGACAGGTATGTGTACAGCTCCTCCTTTTAGTGCCATGCTTGAGCCTGATGGCGATATATTGACGTTTTCTTTTTGTTGTGGGATGGTGGTGCTGATGAACTTCTTGCCTTTCAGAGTCATCTTACATGTTTTTATCAGGAGCTACAGTTCACAGTAACCAGCTCAACCCCATTAACCATCTCAACCCCTTCTGTCATACAGATAGGATCGTAATTTGAAGGACAGGTTGGTTAAATCTGATTTTGGCACATTGAAAATGCTGACACAAACCACACGTAGCAAACCCTGACTTGGGAATTTTCATCATGTGATACTATCCTCTATCTCCTCCAGGTGGATGGGAGTAATGCATGACTACAGTGACAGTCTCTTTTATATGGAGGAGTAGGGTTTTATAATATCTGAACTATTTACTGAAGTCCATTTTAGTATGTTACATCGTCTAAAAAATCACCTGTCACATTTATCCAATTTCCAGTTAATGTCAATTTATTCTGATCTTCAAGGCCTATATCACTATTGCTTTCAATTTTGACTTCAAAATTTGCAGACCTGCGCACAGTTTGGCAATTTTCTTTCAGGAGTCTACTCACAATGGATAATTGATGCCTTTATTAGTTACGATACTATTGTTTTCTTTTGGCTATTATAAGATTTTTCCTTCAGTTCTACAAGATTTTACATTCGTTTAAAGCCAACTGCAATTATCACATTATAGATACAAGAGTTGGCACTCTTTGTATGATTTTTCCCACTATAGCGCCAATACAGAGGTCACGGAGGTCATCTTGTCTCATTATCTACCACATTCTCTTGTCAGAGTTCGAGCACCTGGGACACCAGTTCCTTCTTGGAATAAGCATCTGAACAACAGGCTTAAAGGGGTTGGGTTTTCCAGAATAACATTAATAATGTCCTATCCTTAGTAAAGGCCCTATTTAACAGATTGTTGGGGGGTCTGACTCTTGGCATCCCTTACAATCGGCTGTGTGATGGGCCATGGCACTTGGCTGTAAAACCACTTTAAACTAAAAAGGCCATTATTATACTTTCCTGGATCCCTGTTTGCCTTTTTTTTCTGTTGTGGTCTGTTTAAGACTTTGCATCTCTACAGATTCCCGATAACTGCAGCCATAGAAATACAGAAAGTATGACTGAAATTACAGAGGCTAATAGGTGCTAGAGCTGACCAGAGCATCAATGATGATTTGCTATGATGATGTTCTGTTTCCAATGGATTAAAATCTTGAGCTCTGCTAATAAAATGAATAAAGTCATTTTTTTCACGCTTAGTCCAGCTTAAGTTGTACCTTGTAAGCAATAATTGGTCATCAGGGCTCATTCAGATGTATATAGGATACCCTCCTTGTAATATATTATATATTATTTATAAATGTATGTAATAATAATAATAATTTTATTTCTATAGCGCCAACATATTCCGTGACACTTTACATTTTAGAGGGGACTTGTACAGACAATTAAAGACATTACAGAATAACAATAATCACATAAATTAACAGATTCCAAGAGGAATGAGGGCCCTGCTAGCAAGCTTACAATCTATGAGGAAATTGGGAAAACGCGAGAGGTGGATGGTAACAATTGCTTTCGTTGTTCGGACCAGCCATAGTGTAAGAATCAGGTGTTCATGTAAAGCTGCATGAACCAGTTAACAGCCTAAATATGTAAGAGTACAGACACAGAGGGCTATTAAATGCATAAAGTGTATGAGAACATGATGCAAGGAACCTGGTTATGCTAAAAATATTGAATGGGCCACACAGGGGTAGTTAGGTTAATGCGTTGAGGCGGTAGGCCAGTCTGAACAAGTGCATTTTTAGGGCATGCTAAAAACTTTGGGTATTGGGAATTAATCGAGTTAACCTGGGTAGTGCATTCCAAAGAATTGGCGCAGCATGTGAAAAGTCTTGGAGATGGGAGTGGGAGGTTCTGATTATTGAAGATGTTAACCTCATATCATTAACAGAACGGAGAGCACGGGAAGGGTGGTAGGCTGAGATGAGGGAGGAGATGTAGGGTGGTGCTGAGCCATGGAGCGCTTTGTGGATGAGGGTAATAGGTTTATACTGGATTCTGGAGTGGATGAGTAACCTGTGTAATGACTGGCACAAGGTAATAATAAAAATAATAATAAGCTTAGCGCCAACATATTCCGCAGCTCTTTACAGTTTAACAATTTCAAACACAACAGTCATAGGTAACAACGTTAACAATACAATAATAAAGCAAAATATGACGACTCTGCTCGTGAGAGCTTACAATCTACAATGAGGTGGGGAGATACAAAGTACAGGTGTGTATTTACAATGATGTATTTACAATGATGGTCCAGCCATTTTCAGGGGGTGGGGGGTAGATGGAGATAGTGAATGGGCTACATACACACACACAAACATAAAATGACTTTGATTAGTTAACGTCGTAGGCCGCTCTGAACTAATGTGTTTTGAGCAAGCGCCTAAAACTGTGCAAGTTGTGGATGGTCCTAATATCTTGGGGTAGAGCATTCCAGAGGATTGGCGCAGCACGGGAGAAGTCTTGGAGTCGGGAGTGGGAGGTACGGATTAGTGCAGAGGTTAGTCGAAAGTCATTTGCAGAGCGCAGCGGTCGGCTAGGCCGATAGAAATGAGGGAGGAGATGTAAGGGGGTGACGCACTGTGGAGAGCTTTGTGGGTGAGAACAAGTGCTTTGAATTGTATCCTGTAATGAATGGGCAGCCAGTGTAATGACTGGCGAAGAGCGGATGCATCTGAGTAACGATTAGCCAGATGGACAACCCTGGCTGTCGCATTAAGGATGGACTGGAGAGGGGAAAGTCGAGTAAGGGGGAGGCCAATTAATAGAGCATTGCAGTAGTCCAGGCGGGAGTGGATTAGGGCGACAGTGAGGATTTTTGTTGTCTCCATGGTGAGAAAAGGGCGGATTCTAGAGATGTTCTTTAGGTGTAAGCGGCACGAGCGGGCAAGAGATTGTATGTGGGAGGTGAAGGAGAGATCGGAGTCAAGCATAACACCCAGACAGCGTGCCTGCTGCTGGGGTGTTATTATGGTGCCACCCATGGAGAGGGAAATGTCAGATTTAGGGAGGTTAGTAAAAGGCGGGAGCAGAAGAAGTTCAGTTTTAGAGAGGTTGAGTTTCAGATAGAGAGCGGACATGATGTTGGAGACTGCAGACAGACAGTCAGTGGCGTTCTCTAGTACAGCGGGGGTAAGGTCAGGGAATGGTGTGTATAGTTGTGAGTCATCAGCATAAAGATGGTACTCAAAGCCAAATCTGCTGATGGTCTGTCCAATTGGGGCTGTGTAGAGGGAGAAGAGAAGGGGCCAAGGACTGAGCCCTGAGGTACCCCAACAGTGAGAGGAAGAGGAGATGAAGTGGAGTCAGAGAACAGAACACTGAAGGAGCAATCAGAAAGGTAGCAGGAGAACCAGGAGAGAGCAGTGTCCTTAATGCCTAGAGACTGGAGCCTAGAGAGTAGGAGAGGGTAGTCAACAGTGTCGAAAGCTGCAGATAGGTCAAGGAGAATGAGCAGAGAGTGGTCACCGTTACATTTTGCTGTCAGAAGGTCATTGGTCACCTTGATGAGTGCAGTTTCTGTCGAATGTAGGGGGAGGAAACCGGACTGTGAAGGGTCTAGGAGGGAGTGAGTGGATAGGTAATGGGTTAGGCGGGAGTAGATCAGGCGCTCCAAGAGTTTTGAGATGAAGGGTAGATTGGAGACCGGTCTGTAGTTGTTTGTGTAGGATGGGTCGAGGGTGTTTTTTTTTGTAAGGGAGTAATGATAGAGTGTTTGAAGGAGGAGGGGAAAATGCCAGAGGAGAGGGAGAGATTACAAATTGTAGTTAGGTGAGTTGTGACGACTGGAGAGAGAGACTGGAGGAGGTGTGAGGGAATGGGGTCGGTGGTGCATGTAGTCGGACGAGAAGAGGAGAGGAGCTTGGAGACTTCTTCTTTGATGGGATCGAATGTGGAGAGTGAGCCAGGGGAGATGCAGGGAGGGATGGAAGTCACAGAACTTGGTGATTGGGAGCGGATTTCCTGACGGATATTGTCTATTTTCTCTATAAAGTGGGAAGCTAGGTCATCAGCACAAATGTCTGTGATAGGGTCTTGTGCTTTTGGCCTGAGGAGGGAGTGAAAGGTGTTAAAAAGTTTCTTGGGGTTGTTGGATAGTGAGGAGATCAGGGTGGTGAAGTAGGACTGTTTGGCGAGGTGAAGGGCAGAGTTATAGGTCCTTAACATAAATTTGAAGTGTATGACGTCTTCTGGTGTGCGTGTTTTCCTCCATAAGCGTTCAGCACTCCTAGAGCATCGCTGGAGAAATCGGGTTTGCGATGTGAGGTAGAGGCATTATGTATATGTATAATGTTGCTTACTGATGTTCAATTATATTTATTCCACAAATGCTCTTAAAAAATATCCAGATAGAAACATTGCTTGTTACACAATTTATATGTCAGATTGGATTATGGAATTCACAAACAGAAAATATTTAAAATAATTTCCGTCTCTTTCTTTAATTTTACATATGATTGAAATGCGGTAAAAAAATATGAAATGACTTATATTTGCATCCCGATCCCCCACTGCTCTTCCGTTCTGCTGGCCATGTCCCCTCCTGTCTCTTCTACTTTTATAGCATGGTCAGCACTTGACAGCTGCAGCCAACCGCTGAAGCCACTGATTAGCTGCAGTGGTTACAGCCGACTCAACTTCCATTAAGATCGGTGGGCAATAAGAAAAGCGGAATGAAAGACTGGTGAGGATCGGAAGGTAAATACTGTATATTCTGTTCTCTACTTTTTTTACCACACCGAAGCCATATATCAGGTTAGAAAGGGACGGAAAACTCCTTTAAGCATTATTACAATTCTTTCGATTTTTCATTGTGTGCTGTGAACATTTAACTCACAAATCTTGTAACCAATCAGATTAATATTAATGGATTTTTTGAAAAAAATTGTTCCAATTTTTACAAGGAAACATGTTTTCTTATCTCGGTGAAATAATGCCTTCTATTCCTATAATGGAGTCTTCTGTCAGAACTACAATCAAAGGCGTAACGATGACTGGCAATTCTAAGCAGGTCAGGTACATTTCCTGGAAGATGAGACAGATGTCAATCAGATCAATTTAGACTGAGCAAATTCTGCATTTGTACTTTAAAAGATATGGACCCTTTTAAGGCATTTTTTTTACCTAAATGCATGGATAGTATTTTAGACTATTTTTAAAAGTGTTTCAATCAAAACTTGACCATTTTCAGCTTCTATGTGTCACCGGGCCCAGCAGATTGCTGATGTATTATCAGTGAATCCCTCGGTGATCTCGCCTAATTGCAGGATCAGTAACCCTTAAATCACTGAAGCAGAAGTCACTGGCGCCTGCGCAGAAGATCCCTGAGTGCAGCGCCCATAGAAGGGAGGAAGAGGTATGTATTTCTGAGGGAGTGCAGGGGGCAAGCGCGGGATTCCAGCCCCAGAACTGACGTACAAGGGAGGGGGGTAGTATTACAATGAGTAGAGGAGGGCAGGGATTTCTTCCAGGCACCGCACGCCCCAGAACCTGGAAGAAATCATTAACATAAAGACAGAATATAACATTTCTGAGTAACAAGACCATTAATATGAGTCATACAGGTAGGACTAGTGTAACATTTCTATTACCTGTATGCCCTGCCCTTATTAATAGGGCCTATAAGTCCTGGAGGGGGAACATTAAAAGTGTAGACTGTATTAACTATTAGACTGTCTTGCAGCTATTTTAAAATGTTTTTTTTTTGCCGTTTTTAGAGATTTTTTGTAATTTGTTGCAAATTATTGTCTCAGTCTCTGTTTTTTTAATTGCAGTTTGTGTTGTTGAGTTTCTAACATTACAAGTTAGATCACGCGATTCCAAAATTTCTTATAATGGAAGAAACACAACAAAAAATATTCCTCATTAAGCACAACACATATTAACACATACAATTTGACAAAATAATGGAGAAAAATTCAACAAAGTGTTCAAAGCTATAACTAAAACAACTTGAGGGGTTTTTTTTAAATACCACAATAACAAAAAACATTGTCTTGCATTTGATATTTATCTATTGAAAGCAACAACCATCTTGCTGTAGCATTGCCACTTAAAACACAGTGTTATTTTAAAAAAAAATGCTCTGTGTGATAGAACTTTTAGGTTTATATTCACACTTTGCTTATTTGGTGCGGATTTTCTGCCTGAATTTAGAAACTAAAATCCACAGTGTTTTAGGTTATAATATCTGCACATATTTTTCACACTCATTTATGACTTTTCATGCGTTGAGGTGTAGCCTTAACACACAAAAAATGCAACAAAACAATGTCGGTCAGTGGTTCAACCTGTAAATTCCCAATTGCAAGGAATGGGTACAATCTGTGTCAATAAGATGCATTTTCGGAACAGAAATTGAGATGCTGCGGATTTTAAAAGAATGCAGCAAAAGCCAATTTCCAAGCAGATTCGACATAGAAAAATCCGAAAATGCAGCTAGTAGATGAAATTAAGTTTCTCATCAGAAGACGCTCATGTTTAGGTGTTAACTTCCGTAATTAGCATGGATGTTTCTGTGAGATGATTGAAGTTCCATTTGTGGTAAATGTTTCTATCCCCTTTGCTACACTATTCTGACTGATAAGTAAAGCTTTGTTGATCTTCTTTGTAGCCTTCGCCTTTCTTGTGTAAAGAAATTATTTGCTTTCTCAGGTTTTGTGACATTTCTCTTCCATGTGGTGCCATTGTTGAAAGCATGAAATGAAAAGGGTTTTTTTTTGTTAGTGGCACCCTTTTATAGTAAACTGTGTGCTGGTCACCTGTTTAATGAATAATTAGATTTACGTTTGGTTGAATTCTACTTGACTAGAATATTGTAGTCTAAAGTTTAGCTTTGTTTCCTTGGGGTGTACTCATTTTCACAACATGGTCTTAAATTACTTTGTTAGGAAACTAACATTTTGGGGTGTGCAACATAACAAATCTTGTTTGAAATCAATGGCACACATTTGTTGGAGTAGTTTGTAGTATGGTTTCCCATAGTAAATATTGATTCGAAAAGCAAGCTAAAAGTTTTCTGACAAATCTATTGGGGTGTACTCATTTATGCTGAGCACTTATATACATTTACTACTGATCATGGGTATAACTAGAGTTTTATGGGATCTAGGAGATATGAAGATGTGTTCTGTGTCCCCGAAAAAAATAATAACACAAATATATACAGACAACAGAGTCTTACAATTACCAAGTAATACTACTATACAAATAACAAACACCACCATACAAAACCCAGTGTACTAACAATAATACCATCATATAAAAAATAAATAATACCACCACACCATGCCCACATATTATCAATTTATGTTACCACCATAAAATGATTGAATAATACCACCATACAGATCATTAACCCATTACTTGCCAAATTAGCAATTTTCATTTTTTATTTTTTTTTTATGACAGATTTTTAATGATTTGGGTCCCAATGAATCAGAAAAATAATTTGCTAAATTTTTTCAAGTACGGATTTTTCAGAAAAGGGCGTCCCAATATTCAATTAAAAATCCCTGTACAAAGACTAATAAGGACATGGTGCAGTGACTGTAAGGTGGTAGAAGCCAGTTGTACACCGGCGGTCTGTATACCATCAATGTGAATAGTGTACAGATACATCCAGTAACTCACTGATGATGTTCTTTCTGATTGAATTCATTAATTTTCCCTGTTCTGCTCCATCTGGCCCAGAACGCCATGACAAAATTATCTTATTTTTGCAGAATATAATCCACAGAAATCAGGTAAAAACTTAAACAGTGCCTTCCTCACTATTATCCATCTCTTAACAAACTCCATAAGACCCTATATGTTAATAATTCCACCATCCATTCCATTCACTACAGTTTTGTGCTCTCCCCAAGTAACAGTGCACCCTTTGTACCTCCACAGTTATATATAGTACCCCACAAGACAGTAAAGGTGCCCCCATAAAATAATTATCTCGCTTTTGTGCCCCCATATAATAATTACATCCCCTTGTGCCTTTGTACAATAATTATGCTACCACTTCATGCCCCCATACATATAATTGGACCCCCATGCAATAGTTTTTCCAATCTCTGTGCAAACATAGAACAGTTATGTCCCATTTTAGGACTCTAATTGTGCCCCCTTCGTACTGTCTCACTTTGGGTCTCCACTGCAAGAGTAATGCACCCTATACAACTATGTCCTCCTTTGTGCCTTTCATGCTCCAATTTCTAATAAAAGAAAGAAGTAAAGTCAATCTCACTTCCCCCTGTTGAGTGGCAAGACCTTTTTCCTTCTCCTCGCCGTTGGGTTCAGGCGGCACAATGAAATGATTTAATCGTGCCACCAGATATCCTCTGCGCACTCCCAATCTGGTGTGGCCTGAAGACTGAAAGCAGCCTGTGACTTATCAGAGTACATAGCAGAGCAAGGAGCCGATGGCTCTCTGCTCCACCACAGCTTTTAACTGTATCCGTATCTTGAAAATACAGGTGCAGTTAAAAGCAGTGTCTGCCCCGGTATTTGGGAGATCCCCCTTCACTTTTGGGCCCTTCGCATCCCCTGTGAGTGAGATTAATACGCCACTGTGACTGATTTATATAAAATATCTAGCCATTGATTTGCGGTATTGTATGCTGATATTCTACGGTTTTCTACGGTTTAATGTCTCAGGCACAGGATATAACTGGGCTGAAGTTGCATTTTTATGCTACAACTTTTGCAATGAAAATATCACATCTTGATGGCACTGTAAAATACTTTTCAACCCTGCAGACTTTTGGACTAGGTTGACATCAAATTTATGTTCCAACAAATGAAATATGTCGGAATAAGTATGGAAAAATATTATGGATTGAAAAATATTATGGAAAATGTGAAATGCAGTAATACACCAATCAACAGGAACGAGGGGAGATGAAAATATATTACACTCTGCAGCTAAATAAAAGGGAGAATCTCAAAAACAAAGTTACAAAACAAATGCCTGATGGATGTCCCAATGATGCGGTACTGTAGCCAGAGCTCTATATAATTCATCCATGTGTTATTACTGAGGCGTATGAGGCAAATTATTATTTATAGGGCATTATGTAAAAGCATGTATTATATACACACAAGAACTGAAGCAGTTGCATGGGGCATCTAATTACATTTACTTAAACAGGTTGTCTACTTTGTTTAGAAAGGTCGTTGAAAAGAGTTGCCTGAGGAAGTCGTGCAACTGTCATCAGTGTTCACTTCCACTGCCGTGCCACCACGGGTTACATGAAGCATTACTTGGTACCTATGAGTATCAATAGGCTGTTCATGTACTGTACACATATGCCATGTTCTCCAAAGATGGAGACTCTCTTTGTAGGCGCTCACTACTCAAATGAATTGATGATGGACCCAAATTGGACAACCCTAATGTATCCTAGAATGACTTAATAGAATATTTGGAAATGTTATGCTACTGTTATCGCAGATTATAACAATGGTTATGGTATTTTGAGCTAATTTCAAAATTTATATGAGCTTTCAAAAGAGAAGAGTATTATTTAATTAGAACAAATAATTATAATGGAGCAAAACAAAGTTTCCAGAAGTAGGAGAGTATTGCTGCCCTTGTCATGTGGTAACATTTTGGGTATAGATTTATTGTGGTTGCCTGAGATGATTCTAAAGGGTTTTCTTGAGTTTGGAATATCGTCGGCCTATCATTTGGGTGGCGCAGTCTTTTCAATGTCTAAATGGTGCTATCTACCTACATATAGTAGAAGTGGAGGACCAATACTACTAAGTAGAGTTTGTGTAAGTGGATGGCACCAAGTAAATGTAGAAGAGGCAGCAGCATATAAACGAGTGCTCCAGGTCCGTCAATCTGCCCATTGGCATGGCAGCAGATGACATCACTATTCCGATCCCAAAAACCCTTTGAACATGAAGGCCCAAGACTGGCGATTTTTTCTCGCTGGTCTTGATGATGGGGCGTGTTTGAGTGAGATGCTGTTGAGTCATTAAAAGACGCACGCCTCAGCCTTGCCTGAAAATGGCGTGTGCCTTGGGACAAATCTTACTTGAGTCAGATTTCTGCTGTAAGGGAATGCCACAGCATGTCATGAATAATATGAGCTGTGTTGTCACGACGCCGTAAAGCCCTTGTCCCACCCCAATTCTGCATATTTTGGTGGAGCTGGATGAAACTGGCTTGAAAACTTCAAAAGTCAAAAAATATTGGCACAACTCTGAATTTAGCAAAAATTCTGGCAAAATTGATTTGATAAATTGGGGCCAAACTGTGCTAACACCAAGACCCCTGTGCAGTTTTACTACAGGAACCTGTCAAAACCGGCCATAGCAAGAGACTTGTTAATCACCAATAGAGGCACTGGAAAAAGCCGGCTGGTGGTGGTGCCTGCCAGACTTGTCTGGTTTCCGGTTGTATTTTTAAAGGCTATTCAATCGAAATTCAATCAATGTATTAAATGCTGCCTGTGGTGTGCATAGCGTGAATCAGATAAGTGGTTCCCTTTAACCTGAAATCACCATAAGCTGGTACAAAGCACAGGTTTTATCAGTGTAGATGTAGATCTTTTGCACCCATCTATTTTTGATTTGTGGGTTTACAAAGGACTGCAGGTTACCCTACTAAGAACATTTTTCATGATGTGCAAACAATACAAGGTTATCAGGGATGTCAAAGAAAATGTCTGGTGATCTAAACTGATAACGTTTATATAAAAGCTTTACTTCTGGACACAGATTACGAGCTGAAAACAAATCCTGGTATAAATCAGGAAAAAGGACCTGCACTGTCACCCTGGATAAATGGAGAGAAGGGGGAGATATATTGCTTTTTATCTTCTACACTTTGTAAGTAGATTTAGTCGGCAGATTTAAAGGGTGATAATTTTATTGTGGTCAGCACATTTTCTTAGAGAATTAGGGTAAGGAATGAGTGTTATCAAATTAGCCAGATAATTCGCTTTGTGGCTTTTTATTTGCCTGTGATGATATTTCCTCCTTGTTGCTCTTCCTTAAATCACAAATTTGCTTTCTCTCTCCTTCTCATATTGACCACTTGTTAAATCTTTTTGTTTGTTTCCCGCCATACTCCTGGGACGCGGAGACAGACAGGCTTGCCAGATTCATTTTCTGATCAAAGCTGTTTGATTTGGTCAATTTTGCCACATTGGAGACGTTCTCTATTACAGAGATAAATAGCCTCGGGCCAACTGTCAACGAAAACTTGTAAGCTAATAAATTATTCCAATTTCTTCCAGTGGATTTCTCTGGAGACAGCCCTAGGAAATACACTTTTTGATTAGTAAATTTCTCTGTGTGTGTGTCTGGACATTCAAATGTGTCTAGTTTGATTAGTACCATTGCTTTTCAAGTCGATGTTGGCTGAGGGGCTGTCAGTTGAAGGCAGGCCTAATGCATAATGCATAAGCTATGCCAGAAAACCGGTTCCTGATTCGGCATTGGAAAGGCGGGAAAATTGCCCTAACAACCCCGTCGTCTTTTTTTTTTTTATCAAGGGAGATAAAGTTTCAAGACTTGTCATCTGTCGAAATGACGCTTACTTGTCACAGGAGTCATACAGCTCCGGAAAGGTTGAAAAAGCAATACTGCGCGACGGCAAAAACAGATGATCTATTGAGACCTGCTAAAATTGATTACCTCCACCCTCCCCCTTCCAAATGCTAGAATCTTTAAAAGATGTTCTCTATTTTCAAGGGTAATCAGAATATCAGGATCTGCCTTCTGGGTTATTTATGACTGCTTGGTGTTTAACAGGGTTTCCATTTCCCCCCTCCAAGAAGACCGCAGACCGTTTTATTGCATTTATAAACAGAGTTTCTCTTCTAGTCTGGGGGATCCACTTAAAGACTCCTATAGAAAAATATTTTGGCTGCAACAAATCAATTGGTGCGTGTGATAACACAAGCATACAGATCATTTATCACTAGCAAAGTAGCCTAAATTATGACCTTTGAGGAGAGTATGAGGAGTCAGAGGGAATGCATAAGGTAAATTAAACTTTGAAGGGTCATCGAGTTCTTCTTTCACTATTCATCTTTCTTTCACCTTCTGGGTCTTAGAAGAAGAGTGCTGTGTAATTACATTTCACTGGGGTGCATCAGCTCATTATTCTCTGCAGGAGCTTCATAGTGCAACATTTCCAACGTAGCCAGGTAGATTTCAATTTATTCCAGGCAATAGGACAATGCGGTTGCTCCTTAAGCCTGATAACATACACTAATCTCTAGCCGGCCTATCATCTCAATTTATGTGCGGATAATAGGCTGGATTTTGAGATCAATAAAGGCATTTACCGTTTATAGTGTTGTAAAGCGGGCCGGGGCCATTATACCTAGCCTGTTTGTGTTATATGTTATTCGATAGCTATGCCTTATTTTCCTATGGTGATGACTATTTTGTGACAGTTTGATTTTTACTGATTTATTATTATGAATGATGGAGGCAAAAGTAGAAATGATTCGAATTGGTTTGCTTCTTATACTTTTAGACTTATTGCTGTACCATTCACGTGTCAAGAGGACCTGTCACAAGGTCAAAAGTGGCCAGTTCTTACTCTTATTTTATTCCCGCTATTTTTTTTTTCTGAAATCCACTATATGGTTCCAAGATTTGGGGCTTTTTATTTAGTGCTAATATTTATAGTCTTTACCAGGAGGTGTGGTTTCTCGGGTAATAATGCAGAGCATCCTAAGACATGCCCCAAGGGAATCTTGTGAACCACGCCCCCTTGGTAAAGACCATAAAAAGGAGCACTAAATAAATAGGAAAGATAAAATGTCCAGCTCATCCGTATATGATCTCAAGCAGTTCAGAGCAAAGGAATGGTCTATGCCTAGATAGAGAAAATCCAAAGAAAAGAAGCTAAACTGGCTGGAGAAGTTGTCAGTGCATCTCTTTAATCAAGCAAATGCTGTGAATACCTGAACGGCAGATATTTAGGTGCACTGCTAATGCATTACTAACATCATGATTAAAGGGAACCTGTCAGCAGATTTTGCCGCTATTAGATGCGGCCACTGCCTTTCAGGGCTTATCTACTCTACAGCATTCTATAATGCTGTAGATAAGCCCCCCGATCTGACCTGCAAGTGAAGAAAAATAAGTTATATTATACTCACCTGGGGGGCGGTCCGGTCTGATGGGTGTCGCAGGACCAGGTCCGGCACCTCCCATCTTCTTGCAACGCAGCCCTCCTGCTTCTTCATTATTCCCTGGTATCGCACTCCTGCGCAGGCATGCTTCTCTGCCCTGTTGAGGGCAGAGTAAAGTACTGCAGTGCGCAGGCGCTGGGCCTCTCTGACCTTTCCCGGCACCTGCGCACTGCAGTACATTATTCTGCCCTGAACAGGGCAGAGAAGTACTCCTGTGCAGGAGCGCGATGCCGGGGAGCGATGAAGAAGCAGGAGGGCAGCGGCGCAAGAAGATGGGGTGCCGGACCTGGACCTGCGACACCCATCGGACTGGACCACCCCCCCGGGATGAGTATAATATAACTTTTTTTTTTCACTTGCAGGTCAGACCGGGGCTTATCTACAGCATTATAGAATGCTGTAGATAAGCCCTGAAAGGCAATGACCGCATCTTATAGCGGCAAAATCTGCTGACAGGTTCCCTTTAAGGGTGTCAGACACTAGAAAAGCGTTGATGTGTTAAAGATGTACAGATGCTTCTCATAAAATTAGAATATCATCAAAAAGTTAATTTAATTCAGCTCTTCAATACAAAAAGTGAAACTCGTATATTACATTACAAACAGAGTGATCTATTTCAAGTGTTTATTTCTGTTAATGTTGATGATTATGGCTTACAGCCAATGAAAACCCAAAATTCATTATCTCAGTAAACTAGAATACTTTATAACACCAGCTTGAAAAACGGTTTTAAAATTTGAAATGTTGGTCTAGTGAAATGTATGTTCAGTAAATGCACTCAATACTTGGTTCAGTAAATGCACATCAATTACTGCATCAGTACAGTGTGGTATGGAGGCGATCAGCCTGTGGCACTGCTGAGGTGCTATGGAAGCCCAAGTTGCTTTGATAGCAGCCTTCAGCTCATCTGCATTGTGCTGTCTGGTGTCTCTCATCTTCCTCTTGACAATATCACATAGATTCTCTACGGGGTTAAGGTAAGGCGAGTTTGCTGGCCAATCAAGCACAGTGATGCTGTTGTTTTTAAACCAGTTATTGGTACTTTTGGCATTGTGGACAGGTGCCAAGTCCTGATAGAGAATGAAATTTCCATCTCCAGAAAGCTTGTCAGCAGAGGGAAGCCTGAAGTGCTCTAAAAGTTCCTGGTAGACGACTACGCTGACTTTGGTCTTGATAAAAAAAACAGTGGACCTAGACCAGGAGATGACATGGCTCCCCAAACCATCGCAGTTTAGATTGTGTGCCTCTCCACTCTTCCTCCAGAATCATTGACCTTGATTTCCAAATGAAATGCAAAATTTACTTTTATCTGAAAACAACACCTTGTACCACTGAGCAACAGTCTGGTTATTTTTCTCCTTGGCCCAGGTAAGATGCTTCTGGCGTTGTCTATTGGTCATGAGTGGCTTTCACAAGGAATGCGACACTTGTAGCCCATGTCCTTAATACATCTCTGTGTGTGAGGTGGCTCTTGAAGCAATGACTCCAGCAGCAGTCCACTCCTTCTGAATCTTCCCCAAATTTTTGAATGGCCTTTTCTTAACAATCCTTTCAAGGCTGCGGTTATCCCTGTTGTTTGTGCACCTTTTTCTACCACACTTTTTCCTTCCACTCAACTCTCCATTAATATGCTTGAATACAGCACTATGTGAACAGCCAGCTTCTTTAGCAATGACCTTTTGTGGCTTACCCTCCTTGTGGAGTGTGTCAATGACTGCCTTCTGGACATCTGTCAAGTCAGCATTCTTCCTCATGATTGTGGAGCCTACTGAAACAGACAAAGGGACGTTTTTAACCACTTAGAAAGCATTTGCAGGTGTTTTTTGTTAATTTTTCTAATTTACTACGATAATGACTTTTGGGTTTTCATTGGCTGTAAGCCGTAATCATCAACATTAACATAAATAAACACTTGAAATAGATCACTCTGTTTCTAATGACTCTATATAATATATGACTTTCACTTTTTGTATTGAATAACTGAAATAAATTAACTTTTTGATGATATTCTAATTTAATGAGAAGCACCTGTATCTATCATCATACTTTAATCTGTTTTGCACGGCTTTTGTACGAGTATATATTTGCATGTTTGAGAAGCTGGTTTCTCCTTCTTTCACTAAATAAATAGACTCATCACTCGGGAACCGTATGGCAGATTTTAGTAAAAAAAACAAAAGTAATCAGTGGAGTGGCAGGAATAAATTAAGAGCAAGCACTGGCCACTTTGACCCGGTGACAGATCCTCTTTAATGTTAGGCTGAACAATAATTTTTACTGCTATTAATGAGTTAACAGGTGACTACATTTCATGACAACCCATTCACTTAAAGGAATACTAAGAAAAAAACTTAAGAAATATCCCAGCAATCCCTCCCAAAATCTCCTCCATTTTCTCTGTAATTGCATTACAACTAAGAAATATATAAAGAAATCTTCTCTGTGTCTTTAGAGATCATCCACGTCCCTCCTTCTCCTTCCTGTCCTGAAGGACAATCGGCTGAAGCAGGAGCCTCCCCCCTCTGCCATATAAGCACTCGGACCAAGAGTCTTTAAGCCCTGTCCCCTCCGCTACATGCAGTCCAAGATGGAAATGAACTCCAGGAAATTGTCCCCTGTGTACAAGACTGAATATTTCACAATTGACATAGTAATTGTTATATTGATTGATGTTTCATATATCACTTCTCAGAAATTACTTTATTAGCTGGAATCTCAATAGAATCATATTATCCTATTATCACTTTGGGATTCAATGTATGATTGTTAAATTTCAAAGTCCAACATGCTTCATTTCATATCTTGCTGACCTTGCGTTTCGGCCTACAATCTGTGAGAAACTTCTAGATTGTTAGCCTTCTGTTGTTTATATCTTAACAAAATAGATTTTTTTTTATAAATGTAATATTGGAAGCTGCTTAATTCTAGCCTTGACCATATGTGTCTATATTACTTGTTTTTCTTCCTTATGATTCTAGGCCAATACCCGAGCTCGGTGGAGCTGTTGGAATTGCATCATATTACATTGTCCCTCTTTATTTTTCAAGAAATAAAGAAGGCTGAGTATTTCAGGTCAGCCCTCTCCATAACCACCCAACTTGTTTGTTAGTTTTCGCTGTCTCCATTGGCCAGTGTTTATAGGGCATAATTAGGAACAGCTCAGAGTTAACTTAAGAGCTGTGTATAGGGTTTTGCTCGTACAATCCAAATTGAGAAACATTATTCCAACAGAATCGGTCAGAAAATGTTTCAGGCTCACAATTAGTGAATGGAGAAAATGAGAATACGAAGCTTGTGCCTCCTATGGTACTTTCAGGAGAACGCCTGTCGTCTATCACGATATGGCAATCTGAATTCACCTGGTGCTGCCCCGTGTTCTGGTGAGGTTCCCTCATCAACAGCATTAGAGTCCAGATTACACCAGAAGAAGCAATAGATTAAGCATGTGAAGAAGAGGACACTTTACAGGTGATGCCAAAACTACAGGAATAACGTCACCGATGAGATGACCTATTGGATTCGCATTGCCTATAAAGTGTCATCTTCATCATATACAATAGCTAGCACACTGTGAGGAAACTTATATTTCCTATTTAATCTCTTCATTCATTTTTACGTTTAGTGTTTATTAAAAAAAACATCATATTTGTTGCAGACATTTCTGTGACCTTCCCGTTCACGTGACTGGTATTTCTGGACATCCATGCACATGTTGCAGAGACAACCTGACCTGAAGGTATGGAATGGATTTTCCAATAGCGTATATTGTGGTAGGAGTCTGCCGCATATGAACATTAAATGAAAAGTGCCACGTAAGCTAATATTCCCCTGTGTGCACTTGATAATTATTTTTATTTCTTTTACTGCTGTTGTTGATCTGGAACATATTCTGCTGTGTTGTCCACAGACTTTTCACTTTCCATGTAGAAGAGAAAATGAGAGACAAGCGCACATCGGGTGATACAGCCTAGGGTAGAGGAAGTTGGGGGAGTGAGGGGAGTGCTCACCTGAGCAGGTCACAACCCCATTGTATGGCTGTATAGTACACAGCTACTGCAGTCACACCAGCAGATTGAAGGAAATCTTCATCTGCAAATATATTGAGAAGTTAAAGGAGATGAACGTTTCCGGTTGACCACGCTGCTGCTCTTGAGAAAGTACTCTCTCCACGCAGGGTCCATTTGTAATAGAAGATTTTTTACATATTTCAAGTTCGTACCAAAACTTTTTTTTAAAAAAATATACCGTACTACACACACTATATACTCTTTTGGAAAAGAGTTTGGTACGAAATTGAAATGAGTAAAATATCTACTATTAAATATGACCAGAGCTTGGAACGACTGCTTTTCCAGCAGCAGCATGGTCAATCAGAAACGTCCATCTTCTTTTCTCTTTCCATGTCATTCTTAGATCCAACCATCTGTACTATTTACTTGGAAGTTATCAACAGAAAAAGCCCAATTGTTTAAAATGGGTCTTTGCGTTTTGGCGGTCATGGTGGTCTCGCAGGCTGGTGGGTTGTCCTCAGCAGAATAAAAAGGGAGAAGTTGTGGAAGGGATGCCAGATCCACCCGTTGTTAGGGCTAGCAGAACGCACAAAATAATTAGAAAGATGGTATAAGGTGCGTTCGCAGCCCGGGGTCCACCGTGCAGAGATGGAACCTGCTGCTGAGTAATGACAGACTATATGACGGTACAATGTGGATACACACAGGTTAGCTTCACCCTGTATGAAGGAAGCGAACCCTGTTGGGTCACAGGGCCGCGGTACCGCACAAAGAGCACAAGCAAGGATTCACCGAACTCTGTCCCAAGACTCAGGGAAAGAGTTCCTCTAGACCTCTTGCGCTCGACACCGCTACTGGGGTGTCAGAGTTTAACGGAAATAATAATTTAATGCACAAGTCAAGAGCACGTGCAGTGCAGCTCTGGCGGACGCCACTAACCACCCAGACTTGGGCCAGGAAAGGGCTCTATTAGCGCACGGCACCGCACTGGCGGTCACTGCAATCAGATGCTGTATTGTGTGCTAGGTGTGCAGGTAGCACTGTCGTGCGCTAGATAGCATCCACCATTCGTGAGCAGTCAGCAACACTAGGAAGGGGATGATTAAGGAGCGACAGTCACACATCAACACACACACATTATCAAGTATACACTAGCGCATGGCCGAGCGGTCTTGCAAACCTTTTATAGCAGCAGTGCTACGGGACCTTCCAGATGGTCAAATAGGAGCCGCAACAGGACCCGAGCATGTGACCCCCAACCTCTAATGGGATGTCGTCCCGTGGGCATGCTCAGTATGGGAAAAGCAGAACTTAGTCCCTGAAATGCCTGCTCGCTGCTGACCAGTACTGGCTACAAAGGCAGAGCCTGGAAGGGCAGCAGTCACCAGTCGCACAGTATCAGCTTGAGCCAGACGCTAGGACCGATGTCTCCGCTGAGCAGGCTCCACTGCGGCTGGAGAAGAATAGGAGACTGCAGTGGAGATGGTTCGAGATTCCCCCTGTGCAGAGGCGGGAACTTGACACCTAACACCCGTCTCAATAAGAAATATTCAGAACTCAGATGCAACAGAAAGAAAAATTTGCTTTTACTGGAGCAGATGATGATGATGATGATGATGATGATGATGATTACACCTCTCCACAGTTATTCCGTACATTGAGCCAACAGCCCCTCATGGAGTGATGACCCCAGCTCTTTTCTGGGGGCAGCATGGTGGCTCAGTGGTTAGCACTACAGCCTTGCAATGCTGGAGTCCAGGGTTCAAAACCCAACAAGGAGTTTGTATGTTCTCCCCATGTTTGTGGTGGCTTCCTCTGGGCTCTCCAGCTTCCTCGCACACCACAAAGACATACCGATAGGAAATTTAGATTGTGAGCCTCATTGAGGACAGCGATGATAATGTCTGTAAAGCGCTGTGGAATATGTTGGCACTATATAAATAAAAAGATGATTATTATTATTATTTTCTGGCATTGTGTAGCAGCTCTCCTCACTCCTGCTGCATCTAGCACTATACGTGCACTAAAACTTCTCCCCTCAGCCTGGACCTTGGCTTCCACGGCAAATCAGGCTTACAGGAAAGTACATCAGCTCTCTTCCCACCACTGATAACTAAGGATCATATCAAGACATCTCTCCTCTGACCCCTGACTGACGTCTGGCAGGTGGACACTTCTTGAACCGCGCAGGACACTATGCCCCATGCGGCTGCACAGATTTCACTGGAATCTCAACAGCGACCACTGAAAAGGCACTGGCTGGCCTCCTTGATCTCCAACACCACTCAATCCCAGGGGTGTAGGTGTGCTACTCCTGGGTTCGGTAGTTCTCCTGTGGGGGCTACTACCCACCAAATTTTACAATAGCCCTTACACTAAGTACATGTGTGTGTAAAAATGGCTGAAGAGCTGGCTTCTCACACCATCAGAGTTCACAGAGATTTGTGACGCCTGACTTGGCAGGGCGCCACACTTGTATTTAAAAAAAAAGTGGGAATTGCAGATTGACTGCAGACTTATTAATTTGGATCCGACAACCCCTTTAAAGTTTGCAATGCCAGAAATCTGTCATAGAGGGATGATCAATTCCTCACTTTATGTTTATGTAATTTTTGATCACTGTATATACATTCAAGCAATCATTTATAGCAGCTTATGTTTCTAATGACATCTTATAGGACTAGAAAAATTAGCAAACGTCCTGACAAAATGTCAATTATTTCTTAATTACGTTTTTGATTCTTGTATTTAACGACTTGTTTTTTAAGTCTAACACCTATATACTCCCAGCGCATACCAAATAGACATACAAATTAGGACCACATGAGCTTGCAACCCAGTGGGTCTACAATAATGATATAATTAGCATTATACAATTAAGTAATGTAATGGCGAAGTTACACTAGAGAGCAACTGGAAGGAACGCGAGAAAGAGAAAAATAATTGAATTCTCATTTTCTAATATGGATATGTTGATATTCAAGTAGGTCAAACTAAGGTGATATTACCAGGCATAGTCAAAGATCCATGAGCAAATTGCTGATGAAAAAAAAAAGGAGATGAGGTACAAAAGTCTTAACATCATATTTAAAATTAGAACACCTCTGGTATTATACGTAGAAAGTAATGTCAATCTAATTAAAATCTGCTAAAGTAATTGTAAACCTTTATCTGTAATATGATATTTCCTGCGATGTTGTTATGGACTTAAAGGCAATGTACAGAATAAGAAAAACACATCTCATTTCTTGTAGAAACAGTGCCACACCTGCCCATGGATAAGTGTTTGGCACTGCAGCTCAGATTCATTGACATGTATTTGCCACATATAACTTACAGACAAAAGTGGCACTGCTTTCCTACAGTCTCCTGTTTTCTTTACAATCCATTTAGAGGGAATCTGTCACCAGGTCTTGGTTATTTTGTTATGTGATCCGAGAGAAGCATGATGCAGGGCAGAGACACTGATTCCAGTGATGCGTCACCTACCGGGCTGCTTGGTGATGTTTTGATTAAAATCAGATCTCCTAGTTCTCTGAGTGCTGAACCCACACCACTGATTGGCAGCTTTCCGTCTAGGCACAGTGTGCACATAACTCAGCCAATCAGCGGTGGGAGGTGTGGTTGGACTACATGGCAGCAGGCCAAGTAGTCCTCTAATGTTCATCTCCTGCTGATAAAACAATCATTTTATAAAAACTACAGAAAGCAGCCCAGTAAGTGACATCTTTATGGAATCAGGGTCTCCGTCTCCACAAAAACCTGGTGATAGATTCCCTTTAAAAGGTTGTCGTGACTTTTCTTCAGGAGCGCACCGCTTCTCTGCCTCCCAATTTCTTGCTTTCTGAAGTGAAATGTACTCCTAAAGATGGATATTTCACACCAGTGGTACAGTCTGCTGGTCCAAACTATGCAGTCTGAATCTGCAGCATTGGTGGAGCGATAAGGGTATGTTTCCACGGTCAGGAAACGCTGCGTGTCTGACGCTGCGTACAACCGCAGCATCAAACACGCAGCGTCCAGATGTTACAGCATAGTGGAGGGGATTTCATGAAATCCCATCTCCACTATGCGGTAAAAGAGTCAGGCGGCAGACCCGCGTAAACGGACATGCGGCGCGTCTTTCCAGAATGCAGCATGTCTGTTTACAATGTGGCGATGCTCCGTCACCGCACTGTAAATTTACCATAGACTATCATTAGATGCGGTAAAACCGCATCTAATGATTAGTCATATGCGTAACAACTGCGTAAATGCAGCTGACTACGCATGTCTACTAATTTAAATAAGGTCTTACCTGTCACACCGCCGGAAGTCCGCGTCCACTGCAGTTCTTACGATAACTTATCTTACCACATGCACGTGACCGGGGATTATCTCCGGTCACTAGGCTGGTTCTCACGGTCAGCTGATCAGCTGATTGTGAGAACGCTGCAGTGTAGGTGATCGCTGGAGCGTTATCTCCGGTGGTCATCTACAAGCTCTGCTGTATTTGGATGTCAGGCATCCAGATGTAGCAGAGTTGGACTCGTCGTGGGACACTCGTTATTAAGGACTGCGTCGGACCAGGGAGTATACTGTTGGTTTATTTTTTTTTATTTTTTTCAGAAGATCGATGGCTTTGCTTGGATAACCAGAGTAATAAAGATGACAAAACTGTGTGGTGTTTTATTTCATTAAAATACTATTCTGCATGTGTGTGTGTTTTATTAACCCTTTACCAACTATAGGATTAGTAATAGTAGGAGTCTTATTGACGCCTCTCCATTACTAAGCCGGCTTAATGTCACCTTACAAAGGTGACATTAACCCCTTATTACCACATATGCCACTGCTATAGGGCAGTGGGAAGAGAGAGACTAAGCGCCATACTTACAGATGCGCCATTTCTGGGGCGGTTGGGAGCTGGTATTTGTAGCCAGGGGGGCCAATATCCATGGTCCCTTCCTAGGCTATGAATATCAGCCTGCAGCTGTCTGCGTAGTCTTTCTGGCTATAAATTATAGGGGGACCCCATCTCATTTTTTGGGGGGTCCCCCTATTTTAATAGCCAGTAAAGGTTAAATATACAGCTGCGGGCTGATATTCATAGCCTGGGAAGCTCCATGTCTATTAACCCCTTTCCCAGGCTATAAACATCGGCCCCTCATCGCTGGCTTTCCCTCTCTGGCACCGAAAATTGCACGGTAGCCCACAACATTTTTTTTCAATTTTTTTTTTAAAATTAAACAGATATTGCATTTAAGGCTGGGGTCACACTTGTGAGAAACTCGCACGAGTCTCACATCTCAATACCTGGCACTGCCGCCGGCACTTGGGAGCGGAGCGTGCGGCTGCATAGAAATACATGCAGCTGCACGCTCCGCTCCCGAGTGCTGGCGGCAGTGCCGGGTATTAAGATGCGAGACTCGTCCGAGTTTCTCGCATGTGTGATCCCGGCCTAACTCTTTATGTACCATTTTATTATGTTTATTACTAAACATCGGGCTTGGTATTATCTATAGATATATCTATCTATTATCTATAGATTGATATATAGATAGATAATAGATAGCTATATCGCTAGATAATAGATAGATAGATACGATAGTTAGATACGATAGATAGTTAGATAGATCTATAGATAGATAGATAGATAGATCTATCTATTAGCGATCTATCTATAGCTATTATGAAATCCATGCATACTTTGGGTTGCTCCATGTTTTATTGATTGTTACCATCTTACTCCATTGCTTCCAGACTGCAGTCCTGCACGCATCCATGCCTGGGCGCCGTTGCTCCAGCCGGCTCTCCGCATCTCTATGTGGTGGTGATGTTTGGCCATGTGATTTTTCAACTTGGCTGTGACGTAGCCACTCCATGATGCGGACGCTGGCCGGCGTAGTGGCTGCCTTGGCAATGCTATGTGTCACTTCCGGGTCGTGGCTGGAATCAATTCCGGTGGTCGGCATTATAAAACACCGCTTCTCCATGCTATACCATGCCCCCTGATGAAGGCTTCCGAAACGTGCGTAGGGCTGGGCACGTGGGCGCTGTGGATCTGTACCCTCATTGAGTGAATCTTCAAGGTATATGCTCCTACTATGTGGCTACAGACATAGGTGTAATTCGAGCTACTATTGCCCACAGCATGTGATCTTTGCACACATGTGCTTATTTCCTCTTGCTGCAGCGGCAGTAGCTTTTCTTTACCTTTCCTCATGCATGGATGTGGAGGAACGACCTTATACGCAGAGGTGCAGAGCAATGAGCCTGCTATTATGGGTATACGCTGAAAAGCTGCTTGGTGCCGCCTGGCGAGAAAAGCGCATGGGGTAGAGGCAACTTAGTTGCAATGGAAGAGCGTAGAGTGCCGCGGTCCGTGGAGCAGCGATGGAGTAGAGCTATGGGACCACGGACCGCGGCACTCAGCGCTGATGCACCTCTGCATATAAGGTCGTTCCTCCACATCCAGTTCATGTTAAGAATTGATCTGATGAAGGTCCTGTGTCAGAGCGAAAACGTTCATAACATTTTTTTGGATGCATAATAAAAGGAACTTCTGTTTTGCAAGTATCGAGTGCCAAGTTTATTACATTTTATATTGACGGATTGGAAACCTGACTTGGGCACCAACAGCACCACAGTCTTGGAGTGCCGTGTTCTTCTAAACTATTGAGTGATACAATGCGTGTCATTTTTGCAGAGTGATTCCAATACATGTTCAGTATGCTTAAGTCATAAAATTTGACCACTGTTATATCCACCACCTTTTTAGTGCCCCTTTCTGGCTGTTTTTTGCCTTTTGTATACCCATCCCCTCCCTTACCTGCAACTATTTGTAATTTTACCATCTTTTTGATATTTAATAAAATCTGTATATTTTACTTAGACTAGTTGATCATCTTTTGTCCTCTTTTTGGTTTATTTCACATATGACAATTGGTCTTCTATAGGTCCATTATTTGGCAGAACTATAATAGTTTATATTAAGTTTGCATCATTTGTAAACTATGCCCAGTACTGCTATCAACTGTTATTACCCCATTTTTCATTGTATACTCACCTTTCATGTATATTTCATGTATAATTATTAATAAAGTGTTAATAACATATTTTATCAACTGTGTGGTTATTAACTTTATGGTCGGTTCTTCCTTGTTTTCAAGTTATAGACTTATGCATTGTTCCCTTCACAATGGCAGTCTGAAGCAGCATTCAGATAAATATTACTGTACTATGCAACAAAAATATCGGGTAAATATTGCAATACTTCAGATAAACAGTCTCATACACTGCCTGGGTAAAAATTGCCCTAATAAGAGTTATATAATCTTTTCATAATTACTTGCAAATAATATTTAGATAAAAAGTGTCAAACAATGTCTAGATAAACCGTGTTATATAACTTTAAATGAAAGCTGTATAAAACGTCCAGAAAAATAGTGTTATACACTGTCTAGAATCATAGAATCATAGAATGTTAGAGTTGGAATAGACCTCCAGGGTCATCAAGTCCAAATCCCTGCTCAGTGCAGGATTCACTAAACCATCTCAGACAGATGTCTATCTAGCCTCTGTTTGAAGACTTCCATTGAAGGAGAACTCACCACCTCTCGTGGCAGCCTGTTCCTCTCATTGATCATCCTTACTGTCAAAAAGAGCTTTCAATATCTAATCTGTATCTTCTCCCTTTCAGTTTCATTCCATTGCTTCTCGTGTTTCCATGTGCAAATGAGAATGATGATGATCCCTCTACACCGTGACAGCCCTTTATATATTTGTAGACAGCTATTAAGTCTCCTCTTAGCCTTCTTTTTTGCAGCTAAATATTCCCAGATCCTTTAACCGTTCCTCGTAGGACATAGTTTGCAGTCCGCTCACCATCCTGGTAGCGCTTCTCTGAACTTGCTCCAATTTTTTAAAATGTGGTGCCCAGACCTGGACACAGTATTCCAGATGAGGCCTGACCAAGGAGGAGTAGAGGAAGATGATTACTTTATATGATATACACTCTATGCTTCTCTTAGTAGATTTGATTAGCTTACCTTCAGTTCACTTATCTAGATTAGTTGCAAAAATGTTAAACAACACTGGGGCCAGGACAGAGCCTTGTGGTATCCAACTTGAAACACTTTTCCAATTGGATGTGCAACCATTTATTACCACTATTTGAGTGCGATCAGTGGGCAAGTTATGAATCCACCTAACAGTAGCCTTGTCAATCCCATACTGGGTCATTTTTTCAATAAGGATAGTATGAGATACTTTATCAAATGATTTGTTGAAGTCAAGATACACTATATCTACGGCATTTCCCTGATCCAGCCAGTCAGTGATTCCATCATAGAAGAAAATGTAATTACTCTGGCATGACTTTGCTACAAACTCTTGCTGGCTCTAGTTAATCACTGCATTCTTATCCAAATACTTACACACACGTTGTTTAATAATTTGTTCAAATATCTTTCCTGGTATAAAAGTAAGGCTCACTGGCCTGTCATTTCCTGGCTCCGTCTTCTTTCCTTTTTTGCAGATAGGGACAACATTTGCCATTCTCCAATCTTCTGGGACCTGTTTTCCAGGATTTTGCAAAGATATTGGCTAGTGGTTCTGCAATTTCCTCTTCTAACTCTTTCAGTACCCTAGGATGTAATTCATCTGAAACAGGAGACTTAAATTCATTTAAATTAGCTAAGTGTTCCCTCATATCTCTTTGTTTATAGATAGTGTGGATTATTTTATTCATACGATGGCACTGTGATGATCAGTTGATGTTACAATTGCTTTCTTAGAGAACGCAGATGCAAAATAGGAATTTAAAAATCTAAATAGTTTGTTGCATATAATATCAAAATAAACATTTGTACAACATTAAATGGATGTCTGGATGCAAGTTATCACTGATATGGTCAGCAGAATGGGCAAATTTTCTCCTCATTAGAATGGAGAAGCAGTGTGCATGTTCCACCACAGCTCTATACATTCTATTTGAGGCAAGAGCGGCGCTCAGCTATTTCTGACACTTTCCATAGGGAATGACTAGAACAACGGCCCTGCTCCCTGCTAATGGGGAAAAAAGTTTCAGGCTCTACCGATAGGTGCAGGTCCCAGCAGCGGTTTGACCCCCACTTACCTATTAGTTGTCAGATATCCGGTGCATCGGTGATAACTTGCTTTCACCAAAACTATCCCTTAAGATAATTAGGCACATAATTAATATAAAAATTCAGAAACCTTAATATTAAAGGAACACAAAACCTAAAAAATCAAGGTTTCAACCCTTCCCATCATGAATAATTTCCATTTTTTTCATTTCCACTTTTTCCTCCTCTTCTCCCTCCCAAGGTCCACAACATTTTTATTTTTCTGTCCACAGAGACATATAACATACGAGGGCTTGTGTTTTGCAGTACTTTTGAATGGCATCATTTATTTTATCACATAGTATACTGGAAACCGGGTAAAAAATTCCAGGTGCAGTAAAGTTGCAAAAAAACCTCTGATTATTTTATAGGAATTGTTTTATGGCCTATATTTTGGGACAAAAATGACTTGACAATATGGTTGTCCAGGTCAGTATGTTTACTCTGATGCCAAACTTGTGCATATTTTTTATTATTTTAGTGGTGAAATAGTGGAAATTTTAAAATAATAAATAAATAAATAAATAAATAAATAAATAAATAAATACATTTTTTATTGTGTTGCTATTTTCTCAGAGACCCATAACATTTTTATTTTTTGTTCAATGGAGCTATGTGAGGCCTTGTATTTTGCAGGGTGAGACAACATTTATATAACACTAGCTGTACTACCCGGCTTCGCCCGGGTTAATGACTGCTGTTAGCAAAATAGAATGTGTTAACAAAAATTTATTCTGCACACAAAAACCACAAAACAAATAGATAGAAATGTAATTATTAAAAGGCAAAAACTAAGCAAATAGAAGCATTTCACAACATATATTAGCTTTGTTATACTGAGAATGTCTTTGTTGCCTATATTAACCAATCAGAGCTCAGGTTAATTAACTGTAGCAAAATAGAAGCTGAGCTGTGATTGGTTGCTATTGGCAGCCTGATAAATCCCCAGCCAACAGGAAGCCCTCCCCCCTGGCAGTATATATTAGCTCACACATACACATAATAGACAGGTCATGTGACTGACAGCTTCCGTATTTCCTATATGGTACATTTGTTGCTCTTGTAGTTTGCTTATTAATCAGATTTTTATTTTTGAAGGATAATACCAGACTTGTGTGTGTTTTAGGGCGAGTTTCATGTGTCAAGTTGTGTGTGTTGAGTTGCGTGTGGCGACATGCATGTAGCGACTTTTGTGAGATGAGTTTTGTGTGGCGACATGCGTGTAGCAACATTTTGTGTGTTGAGTTGCATGTGACAGGTTAGTGTAGCAAGTTGTGTGCAGCAAGATTTGTGCATGGCGAGTTTTGCGCATGGCGAGTTTTATGTGTGGTGCATTTTGAGTATGTGCAAGTTTTGTGTGAGGCAACTTTTGCATGTGGTGCAACTTTTGTACATGTGGCAATTTTTCTGTGTGTGCAAGTTTTGCATGAGGTGAGTTTTCCATGAGGTGAGTTTTGCACGTGTGGCGAGTTTTGCGTGAGCCTAGTTTTGCATATGGCGAGTTTTGCATGTAGCGAGTTTTGAATGTAGCGAGTTTTGAGTGGTGACTTTTGTGTTTCGACTTTTATGTGGCGAGGTTGGTGTGTGTGTGTGGTGAAATGTGTGCTGAGGGTGGTATATGTGTTCAAGCACGTGGTAGTGTGTGGCGCATTTTGTGTTTGTGTTCATATCCCCGTGTGTGGTGAGTATCCCATGTCGGGGCCCCACCTTAGCAACTGTACGGTATATACTCTTTGTCGCCATCGCTCTCATTCTTTAAGTCCTCATTGTTCACATCTGGCAGCTGTCAATTTTCCTCCAACACTTTTCCCTTCACTTTTTCCCCATTATGTAGATAGGAGCAAAATTGTTTGGTGAATTGGAACGCGCGGGGTTAAAATTTCACCTCACAACATAGCCTATGACGCTCTCGGGGTCCAGACGTGTGACTGTGCAAAATTTTGTGGCTGTAGCTGCGACGGTACAGATGCCAATCCCGGACATACACACATACATACATACACACATTCAGCTTTATATATTAGATATACCTGTATGTAATCTCCTGTATATAGTATATACCTGTGTGTCATCTCACCTATATATAGTATATATCTGTGTGTCATCTCCTGTATATAGTATATACCTGTATGTCATCTCCTCCTATACATAGCATATACCTGTGTCATCTCCTCCTGTATATACTATATACCTGTAGGTAATCTGCTCCTGTATATAGTATATACCTGTGTGTCATCTCCTCCTGTATATAGTATATACCTGTATGTCATCTCCTCCTGTATGTAGTATGTACCTGTATGTCATCTCCTCCTCTATATAGTATATACCTGTGTGTCATCTCTCCTGTATATAGTATATATCTGTGTGTCATCTCCTCCTGTATATAGTATATACCTGTGTGTCATCTCCCCTGTAAATAGTATATACCTGTGTGTCATCTCCTGTATATAGTATATAGCTGTATGCCATCTCCTCCTGTATTAGCCCTCGTTCACACGTTATTTGGTCAGTATTTTTACCTCAGTATTTGTAAGCTAAAATGGCAGCCTGATAAATCCCCAGCCAACAGTAAGCCCACCCCCTGGCAGTATATATTAGCTCACACATACACATAATAGACTGGTCATGTGACTGACAGCTGCCGGATTCCTATATGGTACATTTGTTGCTCTTGTAGTTTGTCTGCTTATTAATCAGATTTTTATTTTTGAAGGATACCAGACTTGTGTGTGTTTTAGGGCGAGTTTCGTGTGTCAAGTTGTGTGTGTTGAGTTGCGTGTGGCGACATGCATGTAGGGACTTTTGTGAGATGAGTTTTGTGTGGCGACATGCGTGTAGCAACTTTTTGTGTGTCGAGTTGCATGTGACAGGTTAGTGTAGCAAGTTGTGTGCAGCAAGTTTTGCGCATGGCGAGTTTTGCGCGTGGCGAGTTTTATGTGTGGTGCCTTTTGAGTATGTGCAAGTTTTGTGTGAGGCAACTTTTGCATGTGTTGCAACTTTTGTGCATGTGGCAATTTTTCTGCGTGTGGCAATTTTTCTGCGTGTGCAAGTTTTGCGTGTGGCGAGTTTTGCACGTGTGGCGAGTTTTGCATGTGGAGAGTTTTGCGCGTGGCGAGTTTTGAGCGGCGACTTTTGTGTTTCTACTTTTATGTGGCGAGGTTGGTGTATGTGTGGTGAAATGTGCACTGAGGGTGGTATATGTGTTCGAGCACGTGGTAGTGTGTGGCGCATTTTGTGTGTGTGTTCATATCCCCGTGGTGGTGTGATTATCCCATGTTGGGGCCCCACCTTAGCAACTGTACAGTATATACTCTTTGGTGCCATCGCTGTCATTCTTTAAGTCCCCCTTGTTCACATCTGGCAGCTGTTAATTTGCCTCCAACACTTTTCCTTTCATTTTTTCCCCATTATGTAGATAGGGGCAAAATTGTTTGGTGACTTGGAAAGCGCGGGGTTAAAATTTCACCTCACAATATAGCTTTGACGCTCTCAGGGTCCAGACGTGTGACTGTGCAAAATTTTGTGCCTGTAGCTGCGACGCCTCCAACACTTTTCCTTTCACTTTTTCCCCATTATGTAGATAGGGGCAAAATTGTTTGGTGAATTGGAAAGCGCGGGGTTAAAATTTCACCTCACAACATAGCCTATGACGCTCTCGGGGTCCAGACGTGTGACTGTGCAAAATTTTGTGGCTGTAGCTGCTACGGTTCAGATGCCAATCCCGGACATACATACATACATACATACATACACACACACACACATTCAGCTTTATATATTAGATTTGAGATAAATATGACATTTTGATAGCTTCTTAATGCAATTTTTTTCCAGAACTGCAGCAACCAAAAAAAACCCACAATTTTGTTTTTTTTATTTTTATTCTGTTTATGGTGATTAGCAATTGGGTTAACTAATTGTATATTTTGACAGATTAGATTTTTATGGATGCAGCAATACCGAATATGTGTATTTTTTTCTATTTTTTTAATATCTTTATGTTTAGTGATGGAAAAAGTGGGTGATTCAAATTTTTTTTATTTTTATTTTTTATTGCCTTTGTTAGTCTCCTCAGGGGATTTGAACCTATGATTGTCTGACCACTTGAAATTGTTCAGGAAAATGAAGTATTTCTCCCCCAAAATTATTACAATTAAGCATTTTGTTATACACATGTTTATTTCATTTGTTTGCTTTGGAGCAAAACAAAAAAAGAGAGAAATTGCAGGTTCAGGGTGCAACAGTGTCAGCACAAACTATCCGTTGACATTTTAATTAAATAAAACGCTATGGCAGGAGACCCAGGAGGACCCAACTGCTGACACAGAGACATAAAAAACTAGACTGCAGTTTGCCAAAATGTACATGAGTAAGACAAAAAACCTTCTGGGAAAGCGTCATGTGGATAGATGAGATGAAGATAGAGCTTTTTGGTAAAGCACATCATTCTACTGTTTACTGAAAACGGAATGAGACCTACAAAGAAAAGAACACATACCATGATTTGTGATGCACAAATAAGAAATATAGATATAGTACAAGGCTTACAGATCATATAGGACTGTTATGGTTACCCCAATGACCATGGGAAAAAAATGCAAAACGGACTAGCTCTCGGGTGATGGAAACTAAGGTCGACCGTGACCTAAACCTGACCCAACACTTACAGTAGCCGGGGGATGTACCTACGATGCCCTAGACACCACGCGCCAGCCGGAGATCTAACTACCCCTATAAGAGGAATATACAGGCCTGCCTTACCTCCAGTGAGGAACCCCAAAAGATGATAGTAGACCCCCACAGATATTGACGGTGAGTTCAGAGGAAATGACATACGTAGGATGAACAGCAGATTTAGCACAGTGAGGTCCGCTTACTAGATAGCAGAAGGACAGGAAAGAGTTACTTCACGGTCGACCTAAAAATCACTATTCAAAAACACCATCCAGAAATTACTTTAAACTCCAGTGACAACTCATGCCACTGGAGTAGTAATTTTCTGTCCACAAGAGCTTCCAGCACTGAAGAGTCACATTGCAGATAGCTGGACAAAAATAGCAAAACAAGAAACAAAATTCAACTTAGCTGAACTGGAACTTGAGGCAGGTGAATGCAACAGAATGCTACTAGCACATTGTTGGCCGGCATGTGACTAACAGCCAAGCAGCCTTAAATAGGAAACTCCCCAAGAGGGTGGCGACAGGTAATCAGAGATGGAGGAAGGCACATAAGAGACACTACCATAACAGACCACCGGGGGAGCCCACAAACCGAATTCACAACAGTACCCCCCCCTTAAGGAGGGGGCACCGAACCCTCACCAGAACCACCAGGGAGACCTGGATGAGCACTATGAAATGCACGAACCAAATCGGGAGCATGAACATCGGATGCTGTCACCCAAGAATTATCCTCCTGGCCATAACCTTTCCACTTAACCAGATACTGAAGTTTCCGTCTGGAAACACGGGAGTCCAAGATCTTTTCCACCACATACTCCAATTCACCCTCAACCAACACAGGAGCAGGTGGATCAGCAGAAGGAACAACCGGTACCTCATACCTCCGCAATAATGACCGATGGAAAACATTATGGATATTAAAAGATGCTGGGAGGTCCAAACGAAAGGACACAGGATTAAGAACCTCCAGAATCCTATAAGGGCCGATAAACCGAGGCTTAAACTTAGGAGACGAGACCTTCATAGGAACAAATCGAGAAGACAGCCACACCAGGTCCCCAACACAAAGACGAGGACCAATACGCCGATGACGATTAGTGAACTGTTGAGTCTTCTCCTGGGACAACTTCAGATTGTCCACAACCTGTCCCCAAATCTGATGCATCCTATCAACCACAGCATCCACTCCAGGACAATCCGAAGACTCCAATTGACCGGACGAAAACCGAGGGTGAAACCCTGAATTACAAAAAAATGGAGAAACCAAAGTGGCAGAACTAGCCCGATTGTTAAGGGCAAACTCTGCCAATGGCAAAAAGTCAAGCCAATCATCCTGATCAGCGGACACAAAACACCTCAAGTAAGTCTCCAAGGTCTGATTAGTACGCTCAGTCTGGCCATTAGTCTGAGGATGGAATGCAGACGAAAAAGACAAATCGATATCCATCCTGGCACAGAACGTCCGCCAAAATCTAGACACAAACTGAGTACCCCTGTCAGACACTATATTCTCAGGAATACCATGCAAACGCACCACATTCTGAAAAAATAGAGGAACCAACTCAGAGGAGGAGGGCAATTTGGGTAAAGGTACCAAATGAACCATCTTGGAAAAACGGTCACAAATCACCCAGATGACAGACATCCTACGAGAAACCGGAAGGTCAGAAATAAAGTCCATAGAGATGTGCGTCCAAGGCCTCTTAGGAATAGGCAAGGGCAACAACAACCCACTGGCCCTAGAACAGCAGGGCTTGGCCCGAGCACAAACATCACAAGACTGCACAAACATGCGCACATCTCGAGACAAAGAAGGCCACCAGAAGGACCTAGACACCAAATCCCTGGTGCCAAAAATTCCAGGATGACCTGTCAACGCGGAAGAATGAACCTCCGAGATAACTCTACTGGTCCAATCATCAGGGACAAACAGTCTACCAGGCGGACAGCGATCAGGCCTATCCACCTGAAACTCCTGCAAAGAACGCCGCAGGTCTGGGGAGACAGCTGACAATATCACCCCATCCTTCAGGATGCCGGTAGGTTCGGAATCACCAGGCGAGTCAGGCTCAAAACTCCTAGAGAGGGCATCCGCCCTCACATTCTTGGACCCAGGCAGATATGACACCACAAAGTTAAATCGGGAGAAAAACAACGACCAGCGCGCCTGTCTAGGATTCAGACGCCTGGCCGACTCAAGATAAATTAGATTCTTGTGGTCAGTGAGGACCACCACCTGGTGTCTAGCACCCTCAAGCCAATGACGCCACTCCTCAAACGCCCACTTCATGGCCAGAAGTTCCCGATTTCCCACATCATAATTTCGCTCAGCGGGCGAAAACTTTCGGGAGAAAAACGCACATGGTCTCATTACTGAGCAGTCAGGATCTTTCTGCGACAAAACTGCACCTGCTCCGATCTCCGAAGCATCCACCTCAACCTGGAACGGAAGTAACACATCAGGTTGGCGCAACACAGGAGCGGAAGAAAAGCGGCGCTTAAGCTCTTGAAAGGCCTCCACAGCCGCAGAGGACCAATTAGCAACATCAGCACCCTTTTTGGTCAAATCAGTCAAAGGTTTAGCAATGGCAGAAAAACCCGCTATAAATCGGCGATAGAAATTAGCAAAACCCAAGAACTTTTGCAGACTCTTCAAAGAAGTAGGTTGCATCCAATCACAAATAGCCTGGACCTTGACAGGGTCCATCTCCATAGATGAAGGGGAAAAAATATATCCCAAAAAGGAAATTCTCTGAACTCCAAAACTACACTTTGAGCCCTTTACAAAAAGAGAATTAGCTCGCAAAACCTGAAAAACTCTCCTGACCTGTTGAACGTGAGATTCCCAGTCCTCCGAAAAAACAAGAATATCATCCAAATACACAATCATAAACTTATCCAGATATTCACGGAAAATATCGTGCATAAAGGACTGAAAAACGGAAGGGGCATTTGCGAGACCGAAAGGCATTACCAAATACTCAAAATGGCCTTCAGGCGTATTAAATGCGGTCTTCCACTCATCCCCCTGCTTAATCCGCACCAAATTATACGCACCACGTAGATCGATCTTAGTGAACCACTTAGCCCCCTTTATACGAGCAAACAGATCAGTCAGTAAAGGTAACGGGTACTGGTATTTAACTGTAATCTTATTCAAAAGTCGATAGTCGATACAAGGTCTCAATGAACCATCCTTTTTACCTACAAAGAAAAATCCTGCCCCTAGTGGAGACAACGAGGGGCGAATATGACCCTTTTCCAAGGATTCTCTGATATACTCCCGCATAGCAGTATGTTCAGGTACAGACAAATTAAACAAGCGACCCTTAGGAAACTTACTACCGGGGATCAATTCAATAGCGCAGTCACACTCTCTGTGGGGAGGGAGAGAATCAACTTTAGGCTCTTGAAAGACATCATAAAAATCTGACAGAAATGCTGGGATCTCAGAGGGAGTAGATGAAGAAATAGGAACCAAAGGTGCATCCCCATGAATACCCCGACATCCCCAGCTCAACACAGACATAGATTTCCAGTCCAAGACGGGATTATGAATCTGTAACCATGGTAATCCAAGCACTAAGACATCATGTAGGTTATATAATACAAGGAAACGAATAATCTCCTGATGGTCTGGGGTGAGACGCATAGTCACTTGTGTCCAATATTGTGGTTTATTGCTAGCCAAAGGTGTAGAATCAATACCCTTCAGGGGAATAGAAACTTCCAACGGCTCCAAATCAAACCCACAACGCTTGGCAAAGGACCAATCCATGAGACTCAGAGCGGCGCCAGAATCCACATAAGCATTCACAGTCACAGATGACAAGGTACAAATCAATGTCACGGACAAAAGAAATTTTGACTGCAAGGTACCTGTAGAAAAAGATTTATCAACCTTTTTATCAACCTTATTTATACGTTTAGAGCATGCTGATATAACATGAGCTGGATCTCCACAGTAGAAGCACAATCCATTTTTGCGCCTGTAATTTTGACGTTCGCCTCTAGACAAAACACGATCGCATTGCATATGCTCCAATGCCTTTTCAGAGGTCACCGCCAAATGGTGCACAGGTCTTTGCTCAGAAGACACCGCCATATGGTGCACAGGTTTTTGCTCAGAAGATACCATCATATGGTGCACAGATTCTTCCTCAGAAGACCCCGCCATATGGTGCACAGATTTGCGCTCCCGCAAACGCCGATCAATCTGGATAGCCAATTTCATGGCATCATTCAGACCTGTAGGCACAGGGAACCCCACCATGACATCCTTCACGGCATCAGAGAGACCTTCTCTGAAATTAGCTGCTAAAGCGCACTCATTCCATTTAGTAAGCACCGACCATTTACGGAATTTCTGGCAGTATATCTCAGCTTCATCTTGCCCTTGGGAAAGAGCTATCAAGGCTTTCTCAGCCAAAATCTCTAAATTAGGTTCTTCATAAAGCAACCCCAAAGCCTGAAAAAACGCATCTACATTTAACAACGCAGGATCCCCTGGCGATAATGCAAATGCCCAACTTTGTGGGTCGCCGCGCAGTAGAGAGATAACAATTTTAACTTGTTGAGTCTGATCACCAGCAGAGTGAGATCTCAGAGACAAAAACAATTTGCAATTTTCTCTGAAACTCAAAAACCGGGATCTGTCTCCGGTAAAGTATTCAGGCAGAGGAATCTTAGGTTCAGACATTGGAGCACGTATAACAAAATCTTGTAGGTTCTGTACTTTTGTCGCAAGGTTATTCAAACCCGCAACTAAACTCTGTGGATCCATGTTTCAGATGGGTGTAACCCAAGCATTCAGAGGTTAAGAGGAGAGGAGAAAAAAAAAAGGCTGAAGACTGCAGTTTAAGCAAGGAATACAAATGATCAAACTAAGGTGCACTTTCAAACACAGAAAAAAAAAAAAAAAAAAAAACCTTTTCTTCTCCTTCCTACTTTAGTGCATATTTTAACACATAGATTTTTTATAGGCCGGCCAAACTGTTATGGTTACCCCAATGACCATGGGAAAAAAATGCAAAACGGACTAGCTCTCGGGTGATGGAAACTAAGGTCGACCGTGACCTAAACCTGACCCAACACTTACAGTAGCCGGGGGATGTACCTACGATGCCCTAGACACCACGCGCCAGCCGGAGATCTAACTACCCCTATAAGAGGAATATACAGGCCTGCCTTACCTCCAGTGAGGAACCCCAAAAGATGATAGTAGACCCCCACAGATATTGACGGTGAGTTCAGAGGAAATGACATACGTAGGATGAACAGCAGATTTAGCACAGTGAGGTCCGCTTACTAGATAGCAGAAGGACAGGAAAGAGTTACTTCACGGTCGACCTAAAAATCACTATTCAAAAACACCATCCAGAAATTACTTTAAACTCCAGTGACAACTCATGCCACTGGAGTAGTAATTTTCTGTCCACAAGAGCTTCCAGCACTGAAGAGTCACATTGCAGATAGCTGGACAAAAATAGCAAAACAAGAAACAAAATTCAACTTAGCTGAACTGGAACTTGAGGCAGGTGAATGCAACAGAATGCTACTAGCACATTGTTGGCCGGCATGTGACTAACAGCCAAGCAGCCTTAAATAGGAAACTCCCCAAGAGGGTGGCGACAGGTAATCAGAGATGGAGGAAGGCACATAAGAGACACTACCATAACAGACCACCGGGGGAGCCCACAAACCGAATTCACAACATAGGACCACTTGTGTGCTTTTGCTTTGTACTTGAATATATTCAGAAATTCTACTTATCGAATAGAAGGAGGCAGCAGAAAAACTCATAAAATGTGGACTGTTATAAGATAGCGTTCTTGACGTTAAGAAAGAGGAATTGAGGGAAAGAGAAGGAAGAGATACCATAAAGGAGGAGATAATGAAGGAAGAGAGAAGTGCCAGGTCATCTTTTTGAGCGTTCATCACTTAATAGATTTCCAAAGACTTGAGAAAATTTGACAGAAAAAAAGGGCTTAAAAAACGCTAAGGGATGTGCCCACGATAAGGAAGAGCAGCGTTTTGGATGCAGCTCACATGCACTGCGTCCAAAACGCTGCGTTCTACATTAGAAGAACAGTGGACGGGATTTATAGAAATCTCATGCCCACTGTGTTTCTATTTTACACTGCGTAAACTGACCTGAGGTGCGGGCTTACAAGCTGTAGCATGTCAATTATCTGCAGTGGAGACGCTAGTCTCACCCATAGCTATACATTAGATGCGGTAAATCCGCATGGTTCAGTGAACACATGCAGATTTAACTGCATGATTAGAACGCAGCGTTTTCGATGCAGCGTAAAGTCCAAACCGATGCTATTTCTTGATAGTGAGCACGTCGCCTAACAGAAAACTTTTCAGGACAAAAAACCCCTAGAAAACAGCAAATAGAAGGCGCATTTCCACCAATGGTTTCTACTTGAAAAGCTTATCGTTTTTGACCACCTTAAAAAATCTGTGTGCCCCTACGTATAAAAGCAACTGTCCATCCTGGCACTAGAAAGTGACCAGAGAATTGTAATGTATAGCCACCCTATCAGCTGTCCTCAGTTTGCCTCCCGTTGCCTCCTCTACTCAGATCAATATTCTAGTCCTCCTTAATCCAACATGGTAAGTTTGATCGACAGCTCCACAGATCAGGAAAGGCAGGAGGTTCAGACCTACCACAGTGCTCGCCATGCTGCCATTTTGGATGCAGGAGGACTAGAATGTTGGTCTTAGCGGAAGAGACAAAGCAAAAAAATGGCAGCAGGATTTCTGTTATTCTCTCTGACTTCCAGTCCCCCACAAAAAGGTAATACAATTTTTAAATTATATGTGTCCCATCATGATGCCATTGAAAGTACAACTGGTCTCACAAAAACAAGCACTGATGCAGCTACAATGGCGTAAAACTGAAAAAGTTATGGTTCTTGAAACAAAAACAAACCAAAAAAAATGTGTTGTCCTCAAGGTCCATAATAGCTGCTATGAAGACATATGGACACCATTGAGGTTGGTCTGCCTTTTAGGACTCTCTAAGGACGAATGTATCACGATCGGAGTATGTACTGCAATGCAGAGAGAGAGACAAGCCGCTGGTCTCCTGACCCGAACGCGACAGTATTGAGGCTGAGTAAGAAGACTCGCGGCTATCAAATTCAGGTTTGGAGACCTGTAGTCAGTTTTGGTCAGTATACGAACTGTGTTTCATGGCTGTTTGCATGAGGCTTAGGCCTGTTTCACACATCAGTTTTTAGCCGTTAAGCAAAATCCCGCTAATTTAGGAAAAAACGGATCCGTTGCAAATTGTGAAAAACTGATGCTACGGATCCGTTTTTTTGCTGGGTCCTAGGGTTGAGCGACTTTTCATTTTTTGAGATCGAGTCGGGTTTCACGAAACCCGACTTTCTCAAAAGTCGGATCGAGTGAAATCGGCCGATCTTATTGAAAAGTCGGGGTCGGGGATCGGCCAAAACACGAAACCCAATGCAAGTCAATGGGGAAGCATACTTTTTTTATATTTGCTTCAGCGCGATAATGTTGAAAAGCCGGTAATTCAATTCAAAATTTTGGCGCTGTAGCTATTAAATTTAAGGGTGGGCTCCCGCGCAATTTTCTCTGCCAGAATGGTAAAGCCAGTGACTGTCATAATTGATGCCTCTCCATTATTAATCTGGCTTAATGTCACCTTACAATAGCAAGGTGGCATTAACCCTTCATTACCCCATATCCCACCGCTACACGGGAGTGGGAAGAGAGTGGCCAAGTGCCAGAATAGGCGCATCTTCCAGATGTGCCTTTTCTGGGGTGGCTGGGGGCAGATGTTTTTAGCCACGGGGGGGCCAATAACCATGGACCCTCTACTGGCTATTAATATCTGCCCTCAGTCACTGGCTTTACCATTCTGGCAGAGAAAATTGCTCGGGAGCCCACGCCAATTTTTTCTGCGATTTAACCCTTAAATTTAATAGCTACAGCGCCAAAATTTTGCACATACACACTACTAACATTAGTAGTGTGGAATATGCAAAAAAAAAGGGGGATATGACATGGTTTACTGTATGTAAACCATGTCTCATATCATGTCGGGTTTAGGCAGGAGAAATGAAAAGCCGGCAATTAAATTACCGGCTTTTCAACATTATCGCGCTGAAGTAAATATAAATGTATATATATATATATATGTATATATATGTGTCTCTATGACATATATATATATATATATATATATATATATATATATATATATATATATATATATATATATATGTATATATATATATATATATATATATATATATATATAAAAAACAAAACCCGACTTTGGATTACAGATCGTGTACCGCCGACCCGATCCCAGAGTGGGATCGGGTCGGGTTTCACGAAACCCGACTTTGCCAATCTGTTTTGCTCAACCCTATTGGGTCCATTTTTTTTTTTAATCCCAGGGATAGGGTTTGGACTTGAGAGAGTGAGAGATTTTCCAGAAAGGAAAATGCCTGAATTGTATAAAAATCCATAAACGGTCACCGGATTCGGTCATTTCACCTCACGTTTCATTAATTTTCCGCCACATCAGGCACTGTGCGGTTTTCCGCCGGACAGAAAAAATGTTCCTCTGTACGTTTTCTCCGGCCGCCAGAATACTAATTTTGGACGGATCCGGCAAAAAATGGATGAAATGTGAGGCCATCAGGCGCAATCCGGCGCTAATACAAGTCTATGAGAAAAAAAGGATCCGGCAGCAACTTTTGCCGGATCTGTTTTTTTCAAACTTCGCCGGATTGTGCCTGACTCAAAAACCTGATGTGTGAAAGGGGTCTTAATGGTGCAAGTTAGGCAAGACATAGCTTTCCCAGACCTGTGTTGATCAGCTGATCGACATTTCTGCTTCACTTGAAAAAGAAGTGTCTTAAAGGTAAGGTACCGCGTTTGTAGATCATTAATAAATCACTGTAATGTAGCATAACATGCTGCTATAACCAAGTTTTAAATGCATGTGAAACAGATTTCGTGTGTTATATGTGTTTAAAGAAGGAACTGGGGGCTGACATCTTGGTTTTGCAGCAGTAGCAGGGCACTAACAGTGTCATTTTACAGCACCCCATGGACATAGGAGATAATAGACCGGCGCTGACCCTATCTTTAACATTGGAGAGGCGTTAGCAGTGAGCTGGGCACGCCTCTGTGGGCTACACAACTCACTGCTGTAGGTGTGACTAGCCGCCATTTTATTATAGCCCAGTGCTCTCTGCCCAGCTCCACTTACTCTATCACAGGAGCTCCATTCACTCCATTAAGCTGCATTCCCAGCCTGCAGAGAGAGGTGACACCTGACACCTCTCTCAGCCATACAATGTATCTCTCCCCTCCCTCCACATTGCCTGGCCATTGACTGCAGACCTGGAGCTCCTCCTTATCTTACTGAGGGATGAGTCACAGACAGCTCTGCACAGACAATGCTGCTCCATACACACCACATACACTAACTGTGCTTCTGATGCACTAACTGCTGGTGATAGCAGATCACAGGGCAGTCACACACAAAATGGCTCTGCCCTGTGATGCTGCTCTTCATTCTGCCCCAGGGATATTAGACCACCCAAAAGGGGAGGGAAATGGTGATGTCAGCAGTTACTGCCCAGATTTTCCAGCTAACAGTAAAGCTGGTAAGTCTTACTATAGCTGCTTGAGGTCTAAAACGGAAAATGCTCCCCCTAGTGGTCAATATATATATTTGTAAGAAAATATATAATATTTTTCATATAGAAATGTTTGCAAACAGTGCAAACATTGCATTAATACATTTTATTTACTATTTTAAGCTTAATTTCACAAAAAAACAAACTACAAGAAAACTGGTGGCACCTTCCCTTTAAGATTGGAAGGATTTAAAGGATGTGGCCACAGTCTGGTTTTATTCAGGTTTTCTGAGGCAATTTTGAAACCAAAATCAGAAGTGCATCATAAAGAAAAAGAAAGCGTAAGGGCTCATGCATACAACCATATTTTTGGTCCCAGTGTGATCCGACAAAAACACTGGATCACATGTAAGGGATTGCAGTGTACAGTGTCTTGTTCAACCCCTTTTCTTTATTACTCGTTATGATACAAATGTGATTAGCATTGTACATATGTAAAACATTTTTCTGCTACTATTGTACTGTTTATATTGAAATGTTATAGGGAAAGCGCAATGCTAAATTTAGCCGCTAGATAGGCTAAAGATCATTACACTGTAGTAGGAACATGTGAATAGTTAACATAGGAGGGGCACGGTGGATAAGACAGGAAGGGCTTCCTCATAGATCTTAGTTGGGACCAGGGCGCCCGTGCAGCTCACTTGGGCTAGCCAGCCCCGGGCTATATTGTGCCATGCAAAGTTGGAAGAAGTATAAGGCCCAGCCATATATCATCCCTGGCTAGGACCTCATCAGAAGGAGCAATAGCAACAGTACTAGTGGTGCAGTATTAGTGGGACTGCAGTTGCAAGGAAAAGCTAAGCAGTACGGGCAGTTCGCTCATCATGTGACAGCTTATTGCGTGGGTCAAGGCCCTCCTCAGATCCGGTACGAAATGGCTGAGGGAGTCCCCAGATGGAGTAATGCTGAGCAGAGAGGAAACTGAGGGATTTAAAGGTACGGTCCGTCCCGGAAGCGAGCTTAGCGATGGAGAGAGAAGGACAGGGACAGAAGAGGAGTTGGACATTGTGAAACCTGATGTTGATGCTGGACAAAATGTGAATATGCTGCATACAGAACCAAGTAAAGCTGTTGTTGTTAAAGTTGAGCTGGACTTTGTCTCTCTTTGTGCGGTGCCGTCTACAAAGCATCACTGGCGGTCCAGGGTGGACCCTGATGGCATGGAGACCCAGAACACATGTATGCCAAAGGAAAGGCACTATTGTACTGTGGGGAGATGCCAGGGCGTGATACAGGGATTACTCTCAGCCATGACTACCGCTCTGGCCGACCCCTACACACACCCAGACCATTGTTATTCTGTAGGACTATGCACAAGATCGTTTTTTTCCTTGGACTGAGATGGTCCGAGGAAAAAAACACCGCGCACTCGGCAATGCACGTCAATGAATCTGTGGGAAACATCAGACTGCGCTTGGATGACCTTGAGCCTTGAGGAACTCCAAGGGAGAGACATCTTACTTCAGTCCAATTTCTGCTGCCTCAGAGAATGGAGAAGATGGAGACATTTTTTTCCATCTTCTCCTCATCCGAGAGAATCGGATCACACTATGATCTTGGAAGAGAGCAAATACTGCCAAGTGACCCTAGCTTCAAGGACGCATATTATTGCTTTTGTGAAACCACTGCTAGTTTTACCTACAATACCTGCATCAAAAGCCGTGTGTTGCCAAAAAGAAAAATCGACAATGTAATGTGAAAGTAAAGAGCATCCATTATGAAGGCAATGAATATATACTGCAAAAATCCTAAACTGCTTGTACATAAAGTGCTCTCCATCCAGTTCTCAGCATCAGCTATAACGAGTGTGAAAAAGCCGATCAGCATTTGCTAATTTCCCAGAGTCGATGCGACATTTACAATGTCAGACTCTGCCCGACGGCCCGAGCCAATGATCTCCAGTGTTTTTCCTGAGAGTTCCTGAGTTATTTTCTTTTGTGCAGCTGTTCTCTATGGAAATGAAGCTTTAAATGGTCGGATGTGCATGGTCATAGTCAGTTTGTTTTTATATTGCAACATGCATGTCAATTTTGAAGCGGCTGGGGGACGCTTTAAGCAAATACCACGCTTGTGGCTGTACTGGAATTTATTTAACTTGAATTTTATTCAATAAGGCTCTTTTTAGAAGTACTGCCGCATGGTCTCTCTCCGTATCACAGCCACTTAGAATGTGTTCTCCTGATATATGTGAGGCTGTGAAACACTGACTACACCGTTATTAGAATATATGAAGAATGGGGGGAAATTGAGATGCCTCTAAAATATACTTATTCTCAATATCGGAGAAACTATTAAAGGCTGGTGTATCCCATAATTCCAGCCATGTCTGGCTGTATTTTATGCACAGATGAAAGTTAATCTGACAAAAAATTTTCTGGCCTATCTTCGTACCCAATCAGACAGGCATTAGACCTTACTGCAACTTGTCTCCTCCGTAACGCAGGGCGTAATGCTAGAAAATGTTAGAAGTTAGATTTAAGGCGACACTAATGCATTTGTTTTATTCTAACTGTGGACAAGCCCGATCTTCGGCTTTGATCATATTTAAATAAATGAGGCTCGGTTTATTGCAAGAAATTGCAAAACCGCTTGATAAAAAAAAAATATGTGTTTTTTTTATATCCTAATTATTACATATTATGAAATAAAATAATATAAAAATAAATATAAAATGGGGGTAATGTTAAAATTCAAACATCCACCCTTATTCATAAATTGAGTTTCTAGGAAGCAATCGCTGCTCCCCCCATGGCTGTGGGGAGGGCAAAGCAAGCAGCTGGGTTGTAGGAGTAATAAAGAAAGGGAATCAATAGGCCATGCAATGGAGCCAAGGTGCTGCCATTTATCACACCGCTTCTCTGACTCCAATCATTCATCATGCTCAATGAGGCAGCAAATAGGAAAATGACTATTTGTATCAAACACATCTGCACTCATCCACTGAGGTATTTTATTCCCATTAACTCTGAAAGTAAAATACGCAGACTTTTCTAGCTTCTTTCAGCTCAGGTTGGCAGAAAGAAATTCATCGTACGGGAGCACAAAGGCTTCACTTTACATTCCGCTCAAACATACAAGTTTTTTCAGACATATCTATATATATTCTTCTTAAATCAGAGGGTCCGAGCGTTAATACTCCTTTTTTTCCGCCGGTGAAATGGCAAATTCTCGCTCACTACCTCACGTGGTTCTTCTTTTCTCCCATAAATTACCCCTTCTTTGTGGCCGGAGGGGGAGAGGGGGGTTAGAGCTAATTTCCTTAAGTCTTTTGGAAGATCTGATGCAAATGGGAGGGATATTATCATTATGGTGTAATACCCCATGAAATGGGAGCATCATTATTGGCCCTTTTTATGGTCAGCACAAGTTTATTTCTAATAGAAACGCAATGCCGCGCTCTTTAATTAGAGGAAACCTGGCTGAGGTGGTGTCAAGTGCAAAACATATCACATCCTATGACTCTACTAGAGTATTATTTCCGTTATTATTAATGCAATTATTTACAATGTGCGTGCTGCACGCAGAAATTTGGAAAATATATTTTGTGAAAACATTTTTTTAATTGTATTCATATTATCTATGTTTATTGTAATTATTATTTATTGCGTTTATAGATATTTACTTTGTCACACACCATTCCCAAAAAGTGTATCGTATTGACCACACAGCGTTTTGCAACTTAAAGAGTAACCATCGTTTTCATTTTTATTTCATAAATCAATAGTACACATGAAAATAAGCAATATTGTAATATATCTTAGAAGAGAAATCTACTTTTTTCTACCGCTGGATTGATCTTTCACTCTCAATTCAGGGATAAAATCTGTATTCAGACAGTTTTTCCTATTACAGAGATAGGAGATGACAGTTGGTGCCAATAAAGTTCTATGGAGAGGGGAGGAGCTATGAACACATAGACATTCTGTTACAAGTTCACAAGAAAGTGTAACTGTCATTTCAGGGTGAACTTGCAGCAGAATGTCTGTGTCTTGCCTTGTCCTTCCTTCTCCCTCCTTCCTCTCTCCATAGATTCTTATAAACACCAACTGTTATATCTTATATCTAAGTGATGGGAATATCTGTCTTCACAGAATTAAAAAAAAGCAATCCAGTAGAAAAATACAGATTTCTCTGATAAGGTATATTACAAAAATTGCTCGTGTATTATTAATTTATGAAATAAAAAATAAAATGACGGTTACTTTTTAACTGTGACAAAACAAGATGTTACTTTAATGTCTATAGCAAATTACTGAAAAGTGTACATGCATAGCATTTTTTTATTGTTGTTTGTGCGTTTTTGGTTTTGGTTTTCTTCTTCAAAAAAGAGCCATGCTCTGAACCTACGGTAATGCCATTTTTTTTTTTTTGTGCAGAAATCTATACACATGCTGCAGAAACAACCCCATTCAGATGAAAGGAACACATTCAGCAAATGTTGTAAAAATTAAGATTTTTAGTGGAAACATCCCCTTACCTTTTGCTATGACTTATAGCTCTCATGACACATCAGGGGACCAGCCAAACGCAGCCCGCTAAAGTGACTTGTTGACCATAGTTGTCACTTATGTGACTCACGGGTCAATTACTGTGAAGGCAATTTAAAAAATGTTTGCGGCATTTTCTTTTAGCCTTCTAAAATAAACACCATTTCCATGTGGTTTATTTTCAAGCCTTTTTGGTGGCATTTTTTTTTTAATTCAAACATTTTTATGTGTTTTTGACATGTGTTATTTACGTCATTCAGAGAAACAAATGACTCCAAAAAACACCCAAGGGCTCTGTATATAGGTCCGAATGCGATCCGACAAAACATTGTATCACACTAGGACCAATGTTAGTCTATGGCTCGAGGAAATGTACAATATTTTCCTTGGACAGAAGAAAAAATTGCTGCATGCCTGAGTTTGATGTTGTATTCGGATTGAACTTGACCATGCAAGTCAATGAGTCTATTTAATTATGTAGCACCAATGATTCCATGGGGCCGTACATGAGAAGAGGTTACATCAAAATACAGATATCATTTACAGTAAACATACTAATACTGACAAGCTGGTACAGTGGGAAGAGGACCCTACCCTTGGGGACTTACAGTCTACAGGATGATAGGAAAGGAGACAGTAGGTTGGGGGTTGCAGTAGCTCTGATGGTGTTGAAATGGCAGCAGGGTCATTGCAGGTTGCAAGCGTTCTTGAAGAGATGAGTTTTCAAGTTATGTCTGAAAGATCCGAATGTGGGGGATAATTGGATGTGTTGGAGTACAGAATTCCAGAGGATGTGGGATATTCAAGAGAAGTCTTGGAGGCAATTGGGTGCGGAACGAATAAGTGTAGATGAGAGAAGGAGATCTTGGGATGACTGGAGAATATGTGAGGGAAGATATCAGGAAATTAGTTTGGAAATATACGGGGGAGACAGGTTATGGATGACTTTGTAGGTCAGTGTTAGTAGTTTGAACTGGATACACTGGGAAATTGTGAGAACAGTGAAAGGATTTGCAGAAGGGAGAAGTGAAGGAGTATCAAGGACAGAGATGAATTAGGGTACCGTCACACAGTGCCATTTTCATCGCTACGACGGCACGATTCGTGACGTTCTAGCGATATCGTTACGATATCGTTGTGTCTGACACGCTACTGCGATCCGGATCCCCGCTGAGAATCGTACGTCGTAGCAGATAGTTTGAAACTTTCTTTCGTCGTCTAGTGTCCCGCTGTGGCGGCATGATTGCATCGTGTGACACAGGTTGTATACGATGTGCGCACAGTAACCAACGGCTTCTACATCGCAAATACGTCATGAAATTATCGCCCCAGCGCCGTGTATTGCAACGTGTGACCGCAGTCTACGACGCTGGAGCGATAATCATACGACGCTGCAACGTCACGAATCGTGTCGTCGTAGCGATGAAAATGGCACTGTGTGACGGTACCCTTAGTCGGGCAGCAGAGTTAAGGATGGACTAGAGAGGAGTGAGAGTGTTAGAAGGTAGGCCACAAAGGAGGATGATGCAATAGTCAAGGCGGGAGATAATGAGGGCATGCACAAAAAATGTAGTAGATTGAGGGTTTAAGAAAGGACGGATTCTGGAAATATTTTTTTCCTGGAGGCTACAAGAAATTGAGAGAGCTTGGATGTATGGTTTGAAGGACAGGGCAGAGTCAAGGGTTATTCCGAGGCAATGGATTTCTGGTACAGGGGAAAGTGTGATAGATAGATCAGGTAGGGAAGATGCATGAGATGGTGGAAAGATAATGAGTTCAGATTTATCCACATTGAGCTTTAGGAAGCGAGAAGAGAAGAAAGAGGATATGGCTGACAGACATTCTGGGATTCTGGACAGCAGCGAGGTGACGTCTGGGCCAGAGAGGTAGATCTGAGTGTCATTAGCATATCCGTGGTACTGGAAGCCATGGGACTTCATGAGTTGCCCCAGGTCAAGGGTATAGATGGAGAAGAGTAAGGGTCCTAGGACAGAGCCTTGAGGAACTCCAACAGAGAGACATCTGAGTTCAGCCTCATGAAATGGAGAAGATGGAGACATATGCTGACACTCGGATCAGAGTTTGATAAAAGTTTCATTTGCATAATCGGCCCAATTCTCTCACATAGGACAATGTACGGCCATCTGACAGTAGCCTGAGGACGTCATCAATATTGTAAGGCTGAAAAGCACCATTCAATCCAATGAGCTTGAAAATAGCTCCATAGGAGAGGTGAAATGCTGCTGCCTATCTCACATGTTTTGGAAGCAATAAACCACCTTGTTATACGATTTTGTCTGGAGTGCTGCTCTGTTTTATCTGCTTTAAATCCATGATATATAGAAGATGGTGAATATTGTGTGTATAGACATAGGCAGAAAAGATACATGAATGTAGAATTTGTTGGATTTGCTATTTGGTCCTTTTGGAAATGGTTGCCACATGTGGAAAACTGTCGAAGTTGGTGTGGTTCGGATTAAAAAGATGTAATGTGTGTGGCCAGTATAAGTATGTCCATTTTATAGTCTCCACCTCATCACAAACTGTTAATCTGTTAGTAACTTAAAATCACTAGAACTCATTGAATATTCTCAAAAATTAAAATCTTCGAACCAAACCAAAATGCTACAAATCCTACTGAGAACACATTGCAGTGATCTGTGGCCAGGGTTGCCACTAGGAATTTTGGGGCCCCATACTGGCAACATTTTTGGGCCCCCTTGAGACTCTGCCCAGGCTCCACCCCAGCTCCGCCTCCACCCTTCTAACCTTCCACAGTCCCACTGCTCACTCTTGGAAAAACTCAACTTCTCCACCACGTCCTCATCAATCCGATATTAACAGTTCCCATCAAACACCAGATCACATTCATAACCAGCAGCTTTTGTTCTTGCCAAAAGAATTTTTAAGCCACCAAAACAACACGGTAGACTCTTTTGTCCGGACCCTACTCTACTCTAACCTATTAAATATAAATATATTTTTATGTATTTTTCTTTAAGAGAATGAGTCACATCCATTTTTTTTAAATGACCATTAATACAACATACAAGTATACAAATACCGTCACACCATGAACAGACCACATATTACCACCACATAGTGACTTATAATACCACATACAAGGGACAAATGCCGTCACACCATGACCAGACCACATATTGCCACCACATAGTGAATGAATACTACAATACTGATCATCAATAATAAAAAACAAAGCACAATACTAAGTGACATAAGACACAGAAGCTCTGTACATAGTATACAGTGTCAGTGTACAGGTAATACAGTGATCACTGGTGACATTATACACAGGAGCTCTGAATATAATGTACATGTAATACAGTGATCACCAGTAGCATTATACACAGGACCCCTGTATACAGTGTCAGTGTACAGATAATATAGTGATCACTGGTGACATTATACACAGGAGCTCTGTACAGAGTATGCAGTGTATAGTGTCGGTGTAACGGTAACACGCTGACTCACCAGTGATGTCTGTAGCTGAAGTCCTTCATCTTTGTTTTTCTTTTTCATGCAGCGCAGACCACCATCACTTCTTCCAGCCAGAAGTCATCTCTGCATAAAATAACACAGTTACCTAGAGCATGGCTTACAGAGCACATTCCCCTCTTTTTCCCTTTCTTCTACACTACACATCTGAATATAGATATGCACCCACCATTAATACATAATTAGTTATTATGCAATCCACCATTCCAAATATAAATTCTAATACGCCACTGAGCCCCTTCTAGCTATACATAGCCACTTTACCCACCTAATATATAATTAGCACCTCAATTCATTACCAGTCACTGCATACTCAAAGCGCCCCACTATGTATCTCTCACTCCCCCGACTCATTATATTTACATGCCCTTCTGCCCCAATTCATTGTCATGTCTTCTCTCTCCCACCCTCTATTCATTATCAACGGCTCTATCCCCACATTCAATACATCATTTACTCCCCCACCCTCAAAATTCATTATTATTTGCTCTCTCCCAATCATCATTTGCTCTCCCCACCTGCAATTCAATTGCTGTCCCTCTTCCCTCACTCTCAATTCATCATTTGCAGTTTCCCATCCCCTCCCCCATTTTATCATGTGCAGTCCCCCTCCCCCCACTTCATCATCATGTGCAGTCCCCCTTTAACTCCCCACATCATCATGTGCAGTCCCCTTTAACCTCCCACCATCATGAGCAGTCCCCCTTTAACCCCCTCTCCACATCATCATGTGCAGTCGCCCTTTAACCCCCCACATCATCATGTGCAGTCCCCCTTTAAGCCCCTCCCCACATCATCATGTGCAGTCCCCCTTTAACCCCCTCCACACATCATGTGCAATCCTCCTTTAACCCGCTCCCCACATCATCATGTGTAATCCCCCTTTAACCCCCTCCCCACATCATAATGTGCAGTTACCCTTTAACCCCCCCTCTCCACATCATCATGTGCAATCCCCCTTTAACCCCCTCCTTACATCATCATGTGCAGTCCCCTTTACCCCATGTCATCCTTTGCAGTCGCCCTTTAACCCCCACATCATCATGTGCAGTCCCCCTTTAACCCCCACATCATCATGTGCAGTCCCCCTTTAACACGCCTCCCCACCTCATCATTTGCAGTCCTCCTTACTCCTTCCCCCATCATCATGTGCAATTCCTCCTCCTCACCTCACCCATTTGATTCATTTTGTACAGAAAAAAAAAAGTTTTGTATACTTACCTCACAGTCGCTCCCCAGCAGAGCGGCTCTGCCTCCAACATCTGGAACATGTCGGGCGGCGCGCCATCACCTGACACAGAAGACCGAGGTACAGGAGCTGCGCAGCCGTCAAGGTACGACGGCCGTGCACAGCTCCGGGAAAGCTCCCGATGAACAGTGGTACATAAGCGGGGCCCCGGACCTGCAGGCCCCTCTGTGTGCTGCTGTTCACCAGGCCCCATACAGCAGTAAGGGCAGTAATGCCCTGATGGCGGCCCTGTCTGTGGCACATGTAATGTCTGGGAGCTGATGTCCTGCGGATCCATTTTAATTACCGTATATATTTTCAAGACAGAAATGAATTCATCTTATTCACAAGACTTGTAGCTGATATTAGTACACACAGCCTGCGATCTATGCTTATTCCTAATAGGCCTACAAACTAGTAATCCTGCAGGATGATTGTGGTAATGAGTCTGACATTTGTCACCTTCAGCAATTCATCGATGTTTAAATGTCTCCATTCATTCACAACAATCTTGAAGGCCACTACCCAATGTTGTTCTCAGCAGAGGATCAATGTTACCTGAATTCCTACAGGCTTCATCGCAGCTACTATGCTATCCAGTGTCGGACTGGGGTGCCACGGGTCTACCATTTACCAACTCCAGGGCCCCACTTCTCAATTACATGCATATGTGACATTATCCTCAATCACAAATTTATATAACAATGAACTGGGTAGATTGATAAATGAATAAGATGCTGTCTTTGACTGTACATAGTGATTCAAGTATATAGTGCCAGGTACTGCTCATATAAAAGGGTGGAGGCCCAGTTCTGCATAGGGGCCCAACGGAAGAGGATTCTGCTATTCTCCTGAGGGGCAGTCCAAGCCTGATGCTATCTAACTATAACAGTGACAAAAAATGCTCCTTAAAGGGAATCTGTCATTAAGATCAAACCCCCCAAACAGCATATATGGACAAGCAGGTCTTAGAAATGTAAATCCATCAACACCTTTATATCTTCTATCTATTGCTGCATTCTCAAGTAATTAGTGTTATTATTCATATGCAAATGAGGTGTTAAGTGCTCTGGGCATGACAAAGCACTTCCTAAGCCTCTGCCTCTCTTCTTTGTTACCATGCCTAGCAACAACCACTTTAGCTTGATTGATACCTCACTCTCTCATTTCCTTGCCTAGCTCCTGACCTCACACAGACAGTGAGCTATCAATCAAGCTAAACAGGATGCTGCTGGGTGGGGAAACAACCTGGGGAGGCAGAGGCCAGGGAAGTGCTCAATCACACCCAGAAAACTTATCATTCATATGCAAATGAGATGTTAGTGCTAATTATTCAGGAATGCAGCAACAGGTACAACATGTAAAGATGTTGATGGATTTACATTTCAAAGATCTGCATGTCCATATATGCTTTTTAGGGGTTTATCTTACTGGCAGATTTCTTTAAATGAATATTATCAGTTGGCTAAATGTTTTTTCATCTCATAAAGTGAAAGTATATGCTCAGGATATGTTACTACTTTATGATCAGTGTGGGTCTGATCTCACATCACAGTTACCTGCACAGCCGAGTTGCCAAGGGACCCTGTACAGCATAAAAACAGAAAGGGGTCACTGTGCCACATCATCGATGTGTACTGTTAATTGTCAGAATTGGTGGGGGTCCCAGAAGCTGTAGAATCATAAAATCATAGAATGTTAGAGTTGGAAGGGACCTCAAGAATAATCATGTCCAACTCCCTGCTCAATGACGGATTTACTAAACCTTCTCAGACAGATGTCTGTCCAGCCTCTGTTTGAAGACTTCCATTGAAGGAGAACTCACGGCCTCTTGTTGCAGCCTGTTCCACTCATTGATCACCCTCACTGTCAAAAAGATTTTCTAATATCTAATTTGTATATTCTCCCTTTCAGTTTCATTCCATTGTTTCTTGTGTTTCCATGTGCAAATGAGAATAATGATGATCCCTCTACAATGTGACAACCCTTCAGATATTTGTATACAGCTATTAAGTCTCCTATTAGCCTTCTTTTTTTGCAAGCTAAACATTCCCAGATTCTTTAACCGTTCCTTGTAGGACATTGGTTTGAAGTCCGCTCACCATCCTGGTTGCTCTTCTCTGAACTTGCTCCAGTTTTTCAATGCCTTACTTCACATGATCTAGATTCTTTGCTTCTCTTAATACATCCTAGAACTGTATTTGGCTTTTTTTGTTGCTGCATCACACTGTTGACTCATGTGCAGTCTGTGATCTATTAGTATACCTGTCATGAATCCCAATGGCTAGGGATAGCAAGGGACAAGCAAGTAATACAAAATATCGGACGAGCTCTAGGGTGATGGAACCTGGGCTGACCGCTGCCCTACGCCTGACAAACGCAACTAGAGATAGCCAGGGAGCGTGCCTACGTTGGTTCTAGACGCCACGCACCAGCCAAAGAGCTAACTAGTACTGCAGAGAAAATAAAGACCTCACTTGCCTCCAGAGGAATGAACCCCAAAAGGTATAGTTGCCCCCCACATGTATTGACGGTGAAATGAGAGGAAGGCACACACATAGAGATGATATATATAGGTTCAGCAAATTGAGGCCCGCTGTAAACTAGAAAGCAGAACGATACAAAAGGGGTCTGAGCGGTCAGCAAAAAACCCTAATCAAAAAACCATCCTGAGATTACAAGAACCCATGTGCCAACTCATGGCACATGGGGAGAACCTCAGTCCACTAGAGCTACCAGCTAGCATAGAGACATAATAAGCAAGCTGGACAAAAAAACCAACAACTGAAAACCAGCACTTAGCTTATCCTGAAAGATCTGGGAGCAGGTAGGCAGGAACCAAACAGGGCACATCTGAATACATTGATAGCCGGCAAGGGAATGACAGAAAGGCCAGGTAAAATAGGAAACATCCAGCCTCTGATGGACAGGTGGAAACCAAAGGCCGCAACCCACCAAAGTCACCCAGTACCAGCAGTAACCACCAGAGGGAGCCCACAAACAGAATCCACAACAGTACCCCCCCCTTGAGGAGGGGTCACCGAACCCTCACGAGAACCCCCAGGGCGATCAGGGTGAGCTCTATGGAAGGCGTGGACCAAATCAGTCGCATGAACATCGGAGGCGACCACCCAGGAATTATCCTCCTGACCATAACCCTTCCACTTAACCAAATACTGGAGTTTGCGTCTGGAAACACGAGAATCCAAGATCTTCTCAACAACATACTCCAATTCTCCCTCCACCAGCACCGGAGCAGGAGGCTCAACCGAAGGAACAACGGGCACCTCATACCTCTGCAACAACGACCGATGGAACACATTATGAATAGCAAACGATGCTGGGAGATCCAAACGAAAAGATACAGGGTTAAGAATCTCCGAGATCCTATAAGGACCGATGAACCGAGGCTTGAACTTAGGAGAAGAGACCTTCATAGGGACAAAACGAGAAGACAACCACACCAAATCCCCAACAAGAAGTCGGGGACCCACGCGGCGACGGCGATTAGCAAACTGCTGAGTCTTCTCCTGAGATAACTTCAAATTGTCCACCACCTGGTTCCAAATCTGATGCAGCCTGTCCACCACCACGTCCACTCCAGGACAATCCGAAGACTCCACCTGACCAGAGGAAAAACGAGGATGAAACCCCGAATTACAAAAAAAAGGAGAGACCAACGTGGCAGAACTAGCCCGATTATTAAGAGCAAATTCGGCCAGTGGCAAAAAAGCAACCCAGTCATCTTGATCAGCAGAAACAAAACACCTCAAATAAGTTTCCAAGGTCTGATTAGTTCGCTCCGTCTGGCCATTCGTCTGAGGATGGAATGCAGACGAGAAAGACAAATCAATGCCCATCTTGGCACAAAACGTCCGCCAAAATCTAGACACAAACTGGGATCCCCTGTCAGAAACGATATTCTCCGGAATCCCATGCAAACGAACCACGTTCTGAAAAAATAAAGGGACCAACTCAGAGGAGGAAGGCAACTTAGGCAAGGGCACCAAATGAACCATCTTAGAAAAGCGGTCACACACAACCCAGATAACGGACATTTTCTGTGAAACCGGGAGATCAGAAATAAAATCCATGGAAATGTGCATCCAAGGCCTCTTCGGGATGGGCAAGGATAACAACAACCCACTGGCCCGAGAACAGCAAGGCTTAGCTCGAGCACACACTTCACAAGACTGCACAAAGGTACGCACATCCCTAGACAAGGAAGGCCACCAAAAAGACCTGGCCACCAAGTCTCTAGTACCAAATATTCCAGGATGACCAGCCAACACAGAAGAATGGACCTCGGAGATGACTCTACTGGTCCAATCATCCGGAACAAACAGTCTTTCTGGTGGACAACGATCCGGTTTATCCACCTGAAACTCCTGCAATGCACGTCGCAAGTCTGGGGATACGGCGGACAATATTACCCCATCCCTAAGGATACCAGTAGGCCCAGAGTCTCCAGAAGAGTCAGGCACAAAACTCCTGGAAAGAGCATCTGCCTTCACATTCTTTGAACCTGGCAGGTATGAAACCACGAAATTGAAACGAGAAAAAAACAACGACCAACCAGCCTGTCTAGGATTCAAACGCCTGGCAGACTCAAGGTAAATGAGATTCTTGTGATCAGTCAAGACCACCACACGATGTTTAGCACCCTCAAGCCAATGACGCCACTCCTCAAATGCCCACTTCATGGCCAAAAGCTCCCGATTACCCACATCATAATTGCGCTCGGCGGGCGAGAATTTTCTAGAGAAGAATGCACATGGCTTCATCACCGAGCCATTAGAACTTCTCTGTGACAAAACCGCCCCCGCTCCAATCTCGGATGCATCAACCTCAACCTGAAAAGGAAGCGAAACATCCAGTTGACACAACACAGGAGCAGAAGAAAACCGGCGCTTAAGTTCCTGAAAGGCCTCCACGGCCGCAGGAGACCAATCAGCAACATCAGCACCCTTTTTAGTCAAATCAGTCAAAGGTTTAACAATACTGGAAAAATTAGCAATGAACCGACGATAAAAATTAGCAAACCCCAAGAACTTCTGAAGGCTCTTAACAGATGTAGGTTGTGTCCAGTCACAAATCGCCTGAACCTTGACGGGATCCATCTCAATAGTAGAAGGAGAAAAAATGTATCCCAAAAAAGAAATCTTCTGGACTCCGAAGAGACACTTTGAGCCCTTCACAAACAGAGAATTGGCCCGCAGAACCTGAAACACCTTCCTGACCTGTAGAACATGAGACTCCCAGTCATCAGAAAACACCAAAATATCATCCAAATACACAATCATAAACTTATCCAGATATTCACGGAAAATATTGTGCATAAAGGACTGAAAGACTGACGGAGCATTGGAGAGTCCAAAAGGCATTACCAAATACTCAAAATGGCCCTCAGGCGTATTAAATGCGGTTTTCCACTCATCACCCTGTTTTATCCGCACCAGATTATACGCACCGCGAAGATCTATCTTAGTGAACCACCTAGCCCCCTTAATGCGAGCAAACAAATCAGTCAATAATGGCAATGGATACTGATACTTGACTGTAATCTTATTCAGAAGGCGATAATCTATACAAGGCCTCAGGGAACCATTTTTTTTTGCCACGAAAAAAAAACCTGCTCCCAGAGGGGACGAAGATGGACGAATATGTCCCTTTTCCAAGGACTCCTTAATATAATTCCGCATAGCAGTATGCTCTGGCAGTGACAGATTAAATAAACGACCCTTAGGGAACTTACTGCCAGGAATCAATTCTATAGCACAGTCACAATCTCTATGCGGAGGGAGCGAATTGAGCTTAGGCTCCTCAAAAACATCCCTATAGTCAGACAAAAACGCAGGGATCTCAGAAGGAGTAGATGAAGCGATTGAAATCGGAGGTGCATAATCATGAACCCCCTGACATCCCCAGCTTAACACAGACATTGTTTTCCAGTCCAGGACAGGATTATGAGTTTGTAACCATGGCAGACCAAGCACTAGTACATCATGTAAATTATACAGTACAAGGAAGCGAATCACCTCCTGATGAACGGGAGTCATGCGCATGGTCACTTGTGTCCAATACTGCGGTTTATTCATAGCCAATGGTGTAGAGTCAATTCCCTTCAGAGGAATAGGAACTTCCAGAGGTTCCAGACTAAAACCGCAGCGTTTAGCAAATGACCAATCCATAAGACTCAGGGCAGCGCCCGAATCCACATAGGCATCGACGGAAATGGAAGACAGTGAAAAAATCAGAGTCACAGACAAAATGAACTTAGGCTGCAGAGTACCAATGGCAAAAGATTTATCAACCCTTTTTGTGCGTTTAGAGCATGCTGATATAACATGAGCTGAATCACCACAATAAAAACACAATCCATTTTTCCGCCTATAATTTTGCCGTTCACTTCTGGACTGAATTCTATCACATTGCATAGTCTCAGGTGCCTGTTCAAAAGACACCGCCAACTGGTGCACGGGTTTGCGCTCCCGTAAACGCCGATCAATCTGAATGGCCATAGCCATCGACTCATTCAGACCTGTAGGCGTAAGGAACCCCACCATAATATCCTTAATGGCCTCGGAAAGACCATTTCTGAAGTTTGCAGCCAGGGCGCACTCATTCCACTGAGTAAGCACCGACCATTTCCGAAATTTTTGACAATATATTTCCGCTTCATCATACCCCTGAGAGAGGGCTAATAAAGCCTTTTCAGCCTGAATCTCCAGGTTGGGTTCCTCATAGAGCAATCCCAATGCCAGAAAAAACGCATCCACATTGAGCAATGCAGGATCCCCTGGTGCCAATGCAAATGCCCAATTCTGAGGGTCGCCTCGCAGGAAAGATATTACAATCTTGACCTGTTGAGCAGGGTCTCCAGAGGAGCGAGATTTTAAAGAAAGAAACAATTTACAATTGTTCCTGAAATTCAGGAAGGTGGATCTATCTCCAGAAAAGAACTCTGGAATAGGAATTCTAGGTTCAGACATGGGAGTGTGAACAACAAAATCCTGTATGTTTTGAACTTTTGCCGCGAGATTACTCAGGCTGGAAGCCAAACTCTGGACATCCATGTTAAACAGCTAATATCAGAGCCATTCAAGGGTTAAGAGGAGGTAAGAAGCAGCTAGACAGCAATTAAGGGCTAGGCAGCAAAACTCTGAAGGGAAAAAAAAAATAAATAAATAAATAAATAAATAAATTTCCCTTAAACACTTCTTTTTCTCCTGCTTCAGCCCAAACAATTAACACTTTGTGGGCCGGCTATACTGTCATGAATCCCAATGGCTAGGGATAGCAAGGGACAAGCAAGTAATACAAAATATCGGACGAGCTCTAGGGTGATGGAACCTGGGCTGACTGCTGCCCTACGCCTGACAAACGCAACTAGAGATAGCCAGGGAGCGTGCCTACGTTGGTTCTAGACGCCACGCACCAGCCTAAGAGCTAACTAGTACTGCAGAGAAAATAAAGACCTCACTTGCCTCCAGAGGAATGAACCCCAAAAGGTATAGTTGCCCCCCACATGTATTGACGGTGAAATGAGAGGAAGGCACACACATAGAGATGATATATATAGGTTCAGCAAATTGAGGCCCGCTGTAAACTAGAAAGCAGAACGATACAAAAGGGGTCTGAGCGGTCAGCAAAAAACCCTAATCAAAAAACCATCCTGAGATTACAAGAACCCATGTGCCAACTCATGGCACATGGGGAGAACCTCAGTCCACTAGAGCTACCAGCTAGCATAGAGACATAATAAGCAAGCTGGACAAAAAAAACAACAACTGAAAATCAGCACTTAGCTTATCCTGAAAGATCTGGGAGCAGGTAGGCAGGAACCAAACAGAGCACATCTGAATACATTGATAGCCGGCAAGGGAATGACAGAAAGGCCAGGTAAAATAGGAAACACCCAGCCTCTGATGGACAGGTGGAAACCAAAGGCCGCAACCCACCAAAGTCACCCAGTACCAGCAGTAACCACCAGAGGGAGCCCACAAACAGAATCCACAACATATACCCAAGTCTTTCTCACATGTGCTATTGCTTAGTTCTATTCCTCCCATTCTACAGATGTAATTTTAGTTTTTCTTACCCAGATGTAGAATCTTGTTTTTCTCCATGTTAAATACCATTTTATTAGTCGCTGCCCATTGTTCAAGTTTATCTAGATTTTTCTGAATCCTTTCTCTGTCTTCTCTAGTGTAATCCTTGTGGTACCCCACTTGAAACACTTTTCCAATTGGATGTGCAACCATTTATTACCACTGTTTGAGTATGACCAGTTATGAATCCACCTAACCGTAGCCTTGTCAGTCCCATACTTGGTCATTTTTTCAATAATGGTTGTATGAGATACTTTATCAAATGCTTTTTTGAAGTCAAGATACACGGCATCTACTACTGCATTTCCCTAATCCACCCAGTCAGTGATTCCATCATAGAAGAAAATTAGATTAATATGACATGATTTGTTTGCTACAAACCCATGCAGGCTCTGGTTATTAACTGTATTCTTATCCAAGTACTTACATACATGCTGTTTAATAATTTGTTCAAATAACTTTCCTGATATAGAAATAAGGCTCACTGGCCTGTAATTTCCTGGCTCCGTCTTCTTTCCTTTTTTGAAGATAGGGACAACATTTGCCCTTCTCCAGTCTTCTGAGACTTTTCCTGTTTTCCATGATTTTTCAAAGATTCTGCAATTTCCACTGCTAACTCTTTCAGTACCCTAGAATGTAATTCATCTGGATCAGGAGATTTAAATTCATTTAAATTAGCTAATTGTTCCCTCACCATCTCTCTGTTTATGGATAGTGTGGATTCTTTTATACCTTTGATGGCACTGTGAAGAAAAGTTGATTTTATAATTGCTTTCTTAGAGAACACAGATGCAAAATAGGAATTTAAAGGTTTGGCCTTCTCAACATCATTTTTGACCACTTCACCCATTTCATCCTGTAAAAATCCTATAGCATCTTTGACTTTTCTTTTGCTTTCGACATACCCCCAAATCCTTTTTATTGCTTTTGGTCTCCCTGGTGAGCCTTACTTCATTACTGGCTTTAGCGCTTCTAAAGCTTGCCATCCATTTCCTGCAAACATCATTATGTTTTTGTTTGGATATCCTCCCCATTTCATATACATTTATTTTTTCCATTTTAATAAGTGGTCTCCGTAAATGCTTGGGGAAGAAATGAGCAGGGCTGACCTCATGACCCGGGTAGGAGGGGCAGTGTTGTGAATTCCGTTCTCGAACTCCCTCCTGTGGTCATGAATGGTACTTCGGCGAGTTCTGTCTGTGGACTCCCTCTGGTGGCTGTGAGTGGAACTGCTGGTTCTGAGGTTGCTTCCTCAGCTGCTCTCGTTTGCGGCTGGGCTGGCTTCTCTATTTAACTCCACTCAGATCGTTACTCCATGCCAGCTGTCAATGTATCAGTATTGGTTCAGATCTCTCTTGGATCTTTCTGATGACCTGTCTACTCCAGCAGAAGCTAAGTCCCTGCTAGTTCATTTGTTGTTCATTTTGTACTGAATATATTTCTTAGAATTTGCTAAGTTCTTGTCCAGCTTGCTTATATGATATTGCCTTGCTAGCTGGAAGCTCTGGGGTGCAGAGTGGCACCTCCGCACCGTGAGTCGGTGCGGGGGTCTTTTTGCACACTCCATGTGGCTTTTTGTAGTTTTTTGTGCTGACCGCATAGATCCCTTTCCTATCCTCAGTCTATTTAGTAAGTCTGTCCTCCTTTGCTGAAACCTGTTTCATCCCTGTGTTTGTGACTTTCCTCTTAACTCACAGTTAATATATGTGGGGGGCTGCCTTTACCTTTGGGGGAATTTCTCTGAGGCAAGGTAAGGCTTCATTTCCTATCTTTAGGGGTAGTTAGCTCTTAGGCTGTGAAGAGGCGTCTAGGGAGAGTTAGGTACGCTCCACGGCTATTTCTAGTTTGTGTGTTATAGGATTAGGGTTTGCGGTCAGCAGAGATTCCATTTCCCAGAGCTTGTCCTGTCATCTAGTTTAACCATCAGGTCATTCCAGGTGCACCTAACCACCAGATCCATAACAGTACAGCTGGCCAACAAAGTGTTAATGCATCTCATTAGAGGGATAAGAGAAGTTCTGAGACCATTTTTTTTTCTCTGCTGTGTGTTTTGTCTTTCTTTTCCCCTTAACCTCTGGGTGGTTCAGGACTCAGGTGTAGATATGGACATTCAAAGTCTGTCCTCTTGTGTTGATCACCTCACTGCGAGGGTACAAAGCATTCAAGATTATGTAGTTCAGAATCCTATGTTAGAGCCTAGAATTCCAATTCCTGATTTGTTTTTTGGAGATAGATCTAAATTTCTGAATTTCAAAAATAATTGTAGACTGTTTCTTGCTTTGAAACCCCGCTCCTCTGGTGACCCCATTCAGCAAGTAAAAATCATTATTTCTTTGTTACGTGGCGACCCTCAAGACTGGGCATTCTCCCTTGCGCCAGGAGATCCTGCATTGCTTAATGTTGATGCGTTTTTTCTGGCGCTTGGATTGCTTTATGACGAACCTAACTCTGTGGATCAGGCAGAAAAAATTTTGCTGGCTTTGTGTCAGGGTCAGGATGAAGCGGAGGTATATTGCCAGAAGTTTAGAAAGTGGTCTGTGCTTACTCAATGGAATGAGTGTGCCCTTGCAGCAATTTTCAGAAAAGGTCTTTCTGAAGCCCTTAAAGATGTTATGGTGGGGTTCCCCATGCCTGCTGGTCTGACTGAATCAATGTCCTTGGCCATTCAGATCGATCGGCGCTTGCGTGAGCGCAAGCTTGTGCACCATTTGGCGGTATCCTCTGAGCAGAGGCCTGAGCCTATGCAATGTGATAGGACTTTGACCAGAACTGAACGGCAGGAACACAGACGTCAGAATGGGCTGTGTTTTTACTGTGGTGACTCCACTCATGCTATCTCTGATTGTCCTAAGCGCACTAAGCGGTTCGCTAGGTCTGTCACCATTGGTACTGTACAGCCTAAATTTCTTTTGTCCATTACTCTGATTTGCTCTTTGTCGTCCTACTCTGTTATGGCATTTGTGGACTCAGGCGCTGCCCTGAATTTAATGGACTTGGAGTTTGCCAGGCGCTGTGGTTTTTTCTTGGAGCCCTTGCAGTATCCTATTCCATTAAGGGGAATTGATGCTACGCCTTTGGCCAAGAATAAGCCTCAGTACTGGACTCAGTTGACCATGTGCATGGCTCCTGCACACCAGGAGGATATTCGCTTTTTGGTGTTGCATAATTTGCATGATGTGGTCGTGTTGGGTTTGCCATGCCAACAGGTCCATAATCCAGTATTGGATTGGAAATCAATGTCTGTGTCCAGTTGGGGTTGTCAAGGGGTACATGGTGACGTTCCGTTGTTGTCAATTTCTCCTTCTACTCCTTCTGAAGTCCCTGAGTTTTTGTCAGATTGCCGAGATGTATTTGATGAGCCCAAATCCATTGCCCTACCTCCTCATAGGGATTGTGATTGTGCTATTAATTTGATTCCTGGTAGTAAATTTACTTTTTAATTTATCTGTGCCAGAACACGCCGCTATGCGGAGTTATATAAAAGAGTCCTTGGAGAAAGGGCATATTCGCCCATCGTCGTCACCGTTGGGACAGGGTTCTTTTTTGTGGCCAAGAAGGATGGTTCTCTGAGACCTTGTATAGATTACCGCCTTCTCAATAAAATCACGGTCAAATTTCAGTACCCTTTGTCTCTACTGTCTGATTTGTTTGCTCGGATTAAGGGGGCTAGTTGGTTCACCAAGATAGATCTTCGAGGGGCGTATAATCTTGTGCGTATTAAACAGGGCGATGAATGGAAAACAGCATTTAATACGCCTGAGGGCCATTTTGAGTACTTGGTGATGCCATTCGGGCTTTCTAATGCTCCATCTGTGTTTCAGTCCTTTATGCATGACATCTTCCGAAAGTATTTGGATAGATTCATGATTGTATATTTGGATGATATTTTGGTCTTTTCGGATGATTGGGAGTCTCATGTGAAGCAGGTCAGAATGGTGTTCCAGGTCCTTCGTGCTAATTCTTTGTTTGTGAAGGGGTCTAAATGTCTCTTCGGAGTTCAGAAGGTTTCCTTTTTGGGCTTCATTTTTTCCCCTTCTACTATCGAGATGGATCCTGTTAAAGTTCAGGCCATTTATGATTGGACTCAGCCTACATCTGTGAAGAGCCTTCAGAAATTCCTGGGCTTTGCTAATTTTTACCGTCGCTTCATCGCTAATTTTTCTAGTGTTGTTAAACCGTTGACTGATTTGACCAAGAAAGGTGCTGATGTGGTGAATTGGTCCTCTGCGGCCATTGAGGCTTTTCGGGAGTTGAAACGTCATTTCTCTTCGGCTCCTGTGTTGTGTCAGCCAGATGTTTCGCTCCCTTTTCAGGTCGAGGTTGATGCTTCTGAGATTGGAGCAGGGGCTGTTTTGTCTCAAAGAAGTTCTGATGGCTCTGTGATGAAGCCATGTGCTTTCTTTTCTAGAAAGTTTTCGCCTGCTGAGCGTAATTATGATGTTGGCAATCGGGAGTTGTTGGCTATGAAGTGGGCGTTCGAGGAGTGGCGACATTGGCTTGAGGGAGCCAAGCATCGCGTGGTGGTCTTAACGGATCACAAAAATCTGACTTATCTCGAGTCTGCCAAGCGGTTGAATCCTAGACAGGCTCGATGGTCGCTGTTTTTCTCTCGTTTCAATTTTGTGGTTTCTTACCTTCCGGGTTCTAAGAATGTGAAGGCTGATGCCCTTTCAAGGAGTTTTGTGCCTGATTCTCCGGGAGTTCCTGAGCCGGCTGGTATTCTCAAAGAGGGGGTAATTCTGTCTGCCATCTCACCTGATTTGCGGTGGGCGCTGCAGGAGTTTCAGGCTGATAGACCTGACCGTTGTCCAGCGGAGAAACTGTTTGTCCCGGATAGATGGACTAGTAGAGTTATCTCTGAGGTTCATTGTTCGGTGTTGGCTGGTCATCCTGGGATTTTTGGTACCAGAGATTTGGTGGCTAGGTCCTTTTGGTGGCCTTCCTTGTCACGGGATGTGCGTTCTTTTGTGCAGTCTTGTGGGACTTGTGCTCGGGCCAAGCCCTGCTGTTCTCGTGCCAGTGGGTTACTTTTGCCCTTGCCAGTCCCGAAAAGGCCTTGGACGCATGTTTCCATGGATTTTATTTCAGATCTCCCTGTCTCTCAAAGGATGTCGGTCATCTGGGTGGTTTGTGATCGCTTCTCTAAGATGGTCCATTTGGTACCCTTGCCTAAATTACCTTCCTCCTCTGATTTGGTTCCATTATTTTTCCAGCATGTGGTTCGTTTGCATGGCATTCTGGAGAACATCGTGTCGGACAGAGGTTCCCAGTTTGTTTCAAGGTTTTGGCGGTCCTTTTGTGCTAAGATGGGCATTGATTTGTCTTTTTCTTCGGCTTTCCATCCTCAGACAAATGGCCAAACCGAACGAACTAATCAGACTTTGGAGACCTATCTGAGATGCTTTGTTTCTGCTGATCAGGATGATTAGGTGACCTTCTTGCCATTGGCTGAGTTCGCCCTTAATAATCGGGCCAGTTCGGCTACTTTGGTTTCGCCTTTTTTTTGTAACTCTGGTTTTCATCCTCGTTTTTCTTCAGGGCAGGTTGAGCCTTCGGACTGTCCTGGTGTAGATTCTGTGGTGGACAGGTTGCAGCAAATTTGGACTGATGTAGTGGACAATTTGACATTGTCCCAGGAGAAGGCTCAGCATTTCGCCAACCGCCGTCGCTGTGTGGGTCCCCGACTTCGTGTGGGGGATTTGGTTTGGTTGTCGTCTCGTCATGTCCCTATGAAGGTTTCTTCTCCTAAGTTTAAGCCTCGGTTCATTGGTCCTTATAAGATTTCTGAAATTCTTAATCCTGTGTCGTTTCGTTTGGCCCTTCCAGCTTCTTTTGCCATCCATAATGTGTTCCATAGGTCGTTGTTGCAGAGATATGTGGCGCCTATGGTTCCCTCCGTTGACCCTCCTGCTCCGGTGTTGGTCGAGGGTGAGTTGGAGTATGTGGTGGAGAAGATTTTAGATTCTCGTATTTCGAGACGGAAACTTCAGTACCTGGTCAAATGGAAGGGCTATGGTCAGGAGGATAATTCCTGGGTTGTTGCCTCCGATGTCCATGCTGCCGATTTGGTTCGTGCCTTTCATTTGGCTCGTCCTGATTGACCTGGGGGCTCTGGTGAGGGTTCGGTGACCCCTCCTCAAGGGGGGGGTACTGTTGTGAATTCCGTTCTCGAACTCCCTCCTGTGGTCATGAATGGTACTTCGGCGAGTTCTGTCTGTGGACTCCCTCTGGTGGCTGTGAGTGGAACTGCTGGTTCTGAGGTTGCTTCCTCAGCTGCTCTCGTTTGCGGCTGGGCTGGCTTCTCTATTTAACTCCACTCAGATCGTTACTCCATGCCAGCTGTCAATGTATCAGTATTGGTTCAGATCTCTCTTGGATCTTTCTGATGACCTGTCTACTCCAGCAGAAGCTAAGTCCCTGCTAGTTCATTTGTTGTTCATTTTGTACTGAATATATTTCTTAGAATTTGCTAAGTTCTTGTCCAGCTTGCTTATATGATATTGCCTTGCTAGCTCGAAGCTCTGGGGTGCAGAGTGGCACCTCCGCACCGTGAGTCGGTGCGGGGGTCTTTTTGCACACTGTGTGGCTTTTTGTAGTTTTTTGTGCTGACCGCATAGATCCCTTTCCTATCCTCAGTCTATTTAGTAAGTCTGGCCTCCTTTGCTGAAACCTGTTTCATCCCTGTGTTTGTCTTCAAAGGGAGATTTGTAGTTAACATTCTGCGCTGCCGCTAAGATGAATTTCAGGAGAGTATAGTTGATTCACAGTGGTTTTATTCAATGCGTTTCAGGGGTCTCATGCCCCCTTCATCAGGAAATACCACTGGTATTTCCTGATGAAGGGGGCATGAGACCCCTGAAACGCGTTGAATAAAACCACTGTCAATCAACTATACTCTCCTGAAATTCATCTTAGCGGCAGCGCAGAATTTTAACTACAAATCTCCCTTTGAAGACATTATTTTCTCTGGTCGGTGAAGACCTGTGGATCTGCAGCAGCCGCTATCTACATGCTCTAATCTCATCCTAACCAGGTGAGCAAATTTGGTGTATATTCTCCTCTGTGTAACGTGGATAAGACCCTATTGCGCTCTTTGTCTCCCCATTGTTTTACAATAATCCCTGTGTTTGTGACTTTCCTCTTAACTCACAGTTAATATATGTGGGGGGCTGCCTTTACCTTTGGGGGAATTTCTCTGAGGCAAGGTAAGGCTTCATTTCCTATCTTTAGGGGTAGTTAGCTCTTAGGCTGTGAAGAGGCGTCTAGGGAGAGTTAGGTACGCTCCACGGCTATTTCTAGTTTGTGTGTTATAGGATTAGGCTTTGCGGTCAGCAGAGATTCCACTTCCCAGAGCTTGTCCTGTCATCTAGTTTAACCATCAGGTCATTCCAGGTGCACCTAACCACCAGATCCATAACAGGGCAGCTTGAAAAGCAAAGCGCGCACAGCTGCGGGAAGTTTGGCAGGAATTAGCAGCCAAGAGCAGCCGGGTGAGCAGCGTGCTCCCTCCTCTGAGCACTGGCACTGCAATGGGCTGCAGTGTTTGGTCCTTGCCACCTCCAGTGGTACTGTTGCAGAGCGAGGTGCCGTGTGCTCAGTGGCTGCCAGAGATAGAAGCGCCGTATGCTCAGTAGCTGCCAGAAACAAAAATGCTGTGCGCTCCGTAACTGTGAGTACCGCGCACGTGCAGAGGAGAGAATGCCGAATGCCTAAACTTTTGCAGCCTAACTTGCCACTTACTTCCCACCTGTTTACATTTGACTCTGAGAGTGCCACAGCCTTGTTAGTTTTGGCTGCACTTGCTTATGGGCTAGGGGCTCAGTGGAAGGTACTGGAGACTGACAGCTGCCACAAGAAAATGGACCATCGCTTAAAGGACCCCATCTGAGGACATCACCCAGCCACTGCTGGTTCTACAATCTGTCCTCCAGCGGGATCATCAGCTGCAGAGGACCATACAGAACACGGAAAGTTCTGTTCATTGGACTGCTATTGTTTTACAGTTGCTACCCCTGTTATCCCTCCTTTAACCATTAAGCTCCCTATGAAGAGTGAATTCCCTGTTTATTAAACTGTTATATTTTGTTAACCCTTGCTCTGCCTCTTATCTGTCACTGCATCCCGCAACCTGCTTACACTTGGCGTAGCCGGCAGGATGTAGTCCACAAGCACAGAGGTGGCAGATCATGCGGCCGTTGGGGTCTCAATGGCCAGCTTATCGCTGTGGGCCATAGTCAGCAATCTCCCGAAGTTTACAGGGGATAATTCACTGTTATGGGACTGGTCCGAGCAGGTTAAAGGCATGCAAAGGATGCACCGCATGACCCCCGTTATGCAGGCGGGGATTGCTGTGATGGCCTAGATGGGGAAGCCAGATGTTCTGTTATGGTCCGGCCCCCGCACGAGCTGAACACATTCACTAAAGTGTTACAGATCTTGGAAGAGATGCATGGAGACCCCACGGATATTGGTGAATTGCGGATGCGATTGTTTAGCCGTGTCCAAAGGGAGGGGGAGCTAATATATGAAGGCATTGCATGAGGTCCATGCTGGGATTGCTAAGCAAGATGATGTGGGTGTGGCCCCCCCATTTTCATAATTTTGAGAGACCAAATCGGAGCAGGCTTTAAGGATGTGCTGCTTAAACAGGCCCTGTGGGAGCGCTTGTTAGCCAATCTGTGTGTGACTTTTTTGCAGGGCCGTAACTACAACCGGGGCAGCCGGGGCACTGCCCCGGGGCCCTAACCACCCACGGGGCCCCAAACTGATGGTAAAAGATTGTATTTTAGTACTTTAATTTCTCATAAAATACCCAGCTCCTATATTCCTGTCAGACAATGTCACCCGGAGGACAGGAGAGACTATCATTTCAATAATTTCCAGGAGCTCTGCCAGCTGTCAATGAATGGAAACCTGCACTGGCCTGGAAAGTCTCATAGCACAAGATTTGTAACAATAGTCTGGAGATCACAGAGAGTTGGCAAGGCAGGCACAGTGCCCACTGACTGTAACAAGCTCTCAGCATCATTGAGAGGAGACAGTTTCAGCAGACACAAATATCTCTGTGAGTCTGTGACAAACTGTGAGAAGCCCTGCTATAGGTCTATACTGCTGCGAGGGGGAGGGGAGGAGGGGGAAGTCTCCATAATCACACATTCCTCCCGGCTCCGGGTCATGCAGTATCTATCTTCTCAGTCATCTGCCTCTTGTTGTTTTCAATAATCAGAGCTGTGTACAACCCCCACTCTCCTCACAACCGTGAGGGAGCAATAGTGACTGCTGTACCTGTGGTCGGGGTTGTAGTATTTGATGTCTGGACACAGTGCACATATCCTGGGCAGCGCAGCCGCACTGTCTCTTTGCCAGTAGGTGGCGCCCTGCACGTGACCTGGTGTATAAGACGACCACTGACTTCTGAGATTTTCAAGGGTTAAAAAGTAGTCTTATACGCCGGAAAATACGGTACTAGACAGTCTGTGATTGTGTGTGTAAAACCGTTTATTATGAAACGACTTCGGCACCAGCCAAGTGGAAATAAAAAAAGACAGGCTGCGAAAAGAAGAAACTTGGAGGCTGAAAAAAGTTCAAAGAACTTAGCAGCATGGCTGGATGTTGAAAACCACTCGACAGGGAATGATGATAAGAAAGGTATGTATGTGTATGATTTGATTGGTTACATTTGCATGATGTTTGTATACATTACGGCCACTATGCCGTCTTTATTCAATTATTCATTATTCGTAAATATTTATGCAGAAGAAAAACTTATTTCCAAAACTGAAACTAGCCTACTTATTTTGTTCATAATTTATTATATTGAACTTTTACATTGAAATTTTTCATTTTCTGAATACTAACGCATATTAACACGTTTTTAGTACGTTTTAAAAATGTGTGTTAAAAAATTATTTTTTATCAATTTAATTATTTTCTTTTTAGGTCCGAATAAATTAACAACCCAAGGTCTGGAAGACACTTTGGAGAAAATGAAAAAAAGGGGATCCTTCTGATATTGAAATCTCACAAAAATTAAATTCAGATACGTCGGAATAAGACAACCTTAATAATGATAATGACTCGAAAAAGCAAAAATTTATAGGGAAAAAGATATAACAGACCCAACCAATGATACACCACATTTTTTGGAAGATGAAGATTCTGCCTACTACGACGCCTTTCCTATTGTGATTGAAAATCTAGATAAGAAACGTAGGCTGATAGTGTCTGGTCCAATACAGCCTGATGGATCATTTCCCAAGGATATCAATCAACAAGGTCGATCTTTTTCAAGTAACTATTATTTTATCAACACAAAGTCATGGTTGAAGCTTAAGGGTACTGTCACACAGTGCAACTTTCGTCGCTACGACGGCACGATCCGTGACGTCGCAGCGTCGTATGATTATCGCTCCAGCGTCATAGACTGCGGTCACACTTTGCAATCACGGCGCTGGAGCGATGCCGAAGTCCCCGAGTAACCAGGGTAAACATCGGGTAACTAAGCGCAGGGCCGCGCTTAGTAACCCGATGTTTACCCTGGTTACCAGCGTAAACGTAAAAAAAACAAACAGTACATACTTACATTCCGGTGTCTGTCCCCGGCGTCTCAGCTTCTCTGCACTGTGTGAGCACCATAGCCGGAAAGCAGAGCGGTGACGTCACCGCTGTGCTCGCTTTCCGGCCGGCAGGCGCTCACACAGTGCAGAGAAGCTGAGACGCCGGGGACAGACACCGGAATGTAAGTATGTACTGTTTGTTTTTTTAACGTTTACGCTTGTAACCAGGGTAAACATCGGGTTACTAAGCGCGGCCCTGCGCTTAGTTACCCGATGTTTACCCTGGTTACAAGCGAACACATCGCTGGATCGCTGTCACACACAACGATCCAGCGATGTCAGCGGGTGATCAAGCGAAGAAAGAAAGTTCCAAACGATCTGCTACGACGTACGATTCTCAGCGTGATGTCTGATCGCAGTAGCGTGTCAGACACAGCGATATCGTAACGATATCGCTAGAACGTCACGAATCGTGCCGTCGTAGCGATCAAAATTGCACTGTGTGACAGTACCCTAAAAGAAGTTGGTTATGTTACTCAACAAAATTAGATTGTGTTTACTGCTTGCCATGTTGGCTATTCCCTCAGTCACAGTCGAAAGCACTTGAATACAGAAATCGTGTATTAACGTTTTCAACAACTGGAGTTCAAGACTGGAAGCATATTTCAGAACGTATTTCAGTTCATGAAGCATCCAAAAGCCATACACATGCTTGTGTAGTTTATGAGCAATGGCGGAAACGTGGTACTTTAGAAGACGTTTTCGACAAAAATGTGGAGAGTGAAGGAAGCTTTTGGGGTAAAGTTCTTGAAAGAATCCTAAATGTGACATTAACACTTGCAACATGTAATCTTGCATTTCGTGGATCTACTGAAAAGTTAGAATATAGTAACAAAGGAAACTTTCTCTTGATAGTTGAGCTTTTGTCAAAATATGACCCAGTACTACAAGAATTGCTTCAGTGTCCACAAGGGACTGTGAAATACCTCAGTCCTAAAATTCAGAATGAGTTTATTAACCCCTTCACCCCCAAGGGTGGTTTGCACGTTAATGACCGGGCCAATTTTTACAATTCTGACCACTGTCCCTTTATGAGGTTATAACTCTGGAACGCTTCAACGGATCTTGGCGATTCTGACATTGTTTTCTTGTGACATATTGTACTTCATGATAGTTGTAAAATTTCTTTGATATTACCTGCGTTTACTTGCAAAAAAAATGGAAATTTGGCGAAAATTTTGAAAATTTTGCAATTTTCCAACTTTGAATTTTTATGCCCTTAAATCACAGAGATATGTCACACAAAATACTTAATAAGTAACATTTCCCACATGTCTACTTTACATCAGCACAATTTTGGAACCAACATTTTTTTTTGTTAGGGAGTTATAAGGGTTAAAATTTGACCAGCAATTTCTCATTTTTACAACACCATTTTTTTTTAGGGACCACATCTCATTTGAAGTCATTTTGAGGTGTCTATATGATAGAAAATACCCAAGTGTGACACCATTCTAAAAACTGCACCCCTCAAGGTGCTCAAAACCATATTCAAGAAGTTTATTAACCCTTCTGGTGCTTCACAGGAATTTTTGGAATGTTTAAATAAAAATGAACATTTAACTTTTTTTCACAAAAAATTTACTTCAGCTCCAATTTGTTTTATTTTACCAAGGGTAACAGGAGAAAATGGACCCCAAAAGTTGTTGTACAATTTGTCCTGAGTACGCCGATACCCCATATGTGGGGGTAAACCACTGTTTGGGCACATGACAGAGCTCGGAAGCGAAGGAGCGCCATTTGACTTTTCAATGCAAAATTGACTGGAATTGAGATGGGACGCCATGTTGCGTTTGGGGAGCCCCTGATGTGCCTAAACATTGAAACCCCCCACAAGTGACACCATTTTGGAAAGTAGACCCCCTAAGGAACTTACCTAGAGGTGTGGTGAGCACTTTGACCCACCAAGTGCTTCACAGAAGTTTATAATGCAGAACCGTAAAAATAAAAAATCATATTTTTTCACAAAAATTATTTTTCGCCCCCAATTTTTTATTTTCCCAAGGGTAAGAGAAGAAATTGGACCCCAAAAGTTGTTGTACAATTTGTCCTGAGTACGCTGATACCCCATATGTGGGGATAAACCACTGTTTGGGCGCATGGGAGACCTCGGAAGGGAAGGAGCGCCGTTTGACTTTTCAATGCAAAATTGACAGGAATTAAGATGGGACGTCATGTTGCGTTTGGAGAGCCCCTGATGTGCGTAAACATTGAAACCCCCCACAAGTGACACCATTTTGGAAAGTAGACCCCCTAAGGAACTTATCTAGAGGTGTGGTGAGCACTTTGACCCACCAAGTGCTTCACAGAAGTCTATAATGCAGAACCGTAAAAATAAAAAATCATATTTTTTCACAAAAATTATCTTTTCACCCCCAATTTTATATTTTCCCAAGGGTAAGAGAAGAAATTGGACCCCAAAAGTTGTTGTACAATTTGTCCTGAGTACGCTGATACCCCATATGTGGGGGTAAACCACTATTTGGGCGCATGGGAGAGCTCGGAAGGGAAGTAGCACCGTTTGACTTTTCAATGCAAAATTGACAGGAATTGAGATGGGACGCCATGTTGCGTTTGGAGAGCCACTGATGTGCCTAAACATTGAAAAGCCCCACAAGTGACACCATTTTGGAAAGTAGACCCCCTAAGGAACTTATCTAGATGTGTTTTGAGCGCTTTGACCCACCAAGGGCTTCACAGAAGTTAATAATGCAGAGCCGTAAAAATAAAACAAAAATTTTTTCCCACAAAAATTATTTTTTTAGCCCCCAGTTTTGTATTTTCCCGAGGGTAGCAGGAGAAATTGGACCCCAAAATTTGTTGTCCAATTTGTCCTGAGTGCGCTGATACCCCATATGTGGGGAGGAACCACCGTTTGGACGCATGGAAGGGCTCGGAAGTGAAGGAGCGCCATTTAGAATGCAGACTTAGATGGAATGGTCTGCAGGCGTCACATTGCGTTTGCAGAGCCCCTAATGTACCTAAACAGTAGAAACCCCCCACAAGTGACACCATGTTGGAAAGTAGACCCCCTAAGGAACTTATCTAGATGTGTGGTGAGTGCTTTGACCCACCAAGGGCTTCACAGAAGTTTATAATGCAGAGCCGTAAAAATAAAACAAAAATTTTTCCCCACAAAAATTATTTTTCAGCCCCCAGTTTTGTATTTTCCCGAGGGTAACAGGAGAAATTGGACCCCAAAAGTTGTTGTCCAATTTGTCCTGAGTGCGCTGATACCCCATATGTGGGGGGAACCACCGTTTGGATGCATGGGAGGGCTCGGAAGGGAAGGAGCGCCATTTGGAATGCAGACTTAGATGGAATGGTCTGCAGGCGTCACATTGCGTTTGCAGAGCCCCTAATGTACCTAAACAGTAGAAACCCCCCACAAGTGACACCATGTTGGAAAGTAGACCCCCTAAGGAACTTATCTAGATGTGTGGTGAGTGCTTTGACCCACCAAGGGCTTCACAGAAGTTTATAATGCAGAGCCGTAAAAATAAAACAAAAATTTTTTCCCACAAAAATTATTTTTCAGCCCCCAGTTTTGTATTTTCCCGAGGGTAACAGGAGAAATTGGACCCCAAAAGTTGTTGTCCAATTTGTCCTGAGTGCGCTGATACCCCATATGTGGGGGGAACCACCGTTTGGATGCATGGGAGGGCTCGGAAGGGAAGGAGCGCCATTTGGAATGCAGACTTAGATGGAATGGTCTGCAGGCGTCACATTGCGTTTGCAGAGCCCCTAATGTACCTAAACAGTAGAAGCCCCGCACAAGTGACCCCATTTTGAAAACTAGACCCCCCAAGGAACTTATCTAGATGTGTTGTAAGAACTTTGAACCCCCAAGTGTTTCACTACAGTTTATAACGCAGAGCCGTGAAAATAAAAAATCTTTTTTTTTCCCACAAAAATTATTTTTTAGCCCCCAGTTTTGTATTTTCCCAGGGGTAACAGGAGAAATTGGACCCCAAAGGTTGTTGTCCTATTTGTCCTGAGTACGCTGTTACCCCATATGTTGGGGTAAACCCCTGTTTGGGCACACGGGAGAGCTCGGAAGGGAAGGAGCACTGTTTTACTTTTTCAACGCAGAATTGGCTGGAATTGAGATCGGACGCCATGTCGCGTTTGGAGAGCCCCTGATGTGCTGAAACAGTGGAAACCCCCCAATTATAACTGAAACCCTAATCCAAACACACCCCTAACCCTAATCCCAACAGTAACCCTAACCACACCTCTAACCCTGACACACCCCTAACCCTAATCCCAACCCTATTCCCAACCGTAAATGTAATCTAAACCCTAACCATAACTTTAGCCCCAACCCTAACCCTAACTTTAGCCTCAACCCTAACTGTAGCCTTAACCCTAGCCCCAACCCTAGCCCTAACCCTAATGGGAAAATGGAAATAAATACATTTTTTTTATTTTTCCCTAACTAAGGGGGTGATGAAGGGGGGGTTTGATTTACTTTTATAGCGAGTTTTTTAGCGGATTTTTATGATTGGCAGCCGTCACACACTGAAAGACGCTTTTTATTGCAAAAAATATTTTTTGCGTTACCACATTTTGAGAGCTATAAATTTTCCATATTTTGGTCCACAGAGTCATGTGAGGTCTTGTTTTTTGCGGGACGAGTTGACGTTTTTATTGGTAACTTTTTGGGCACGTCACATTTTTTGATCGCTTTTTATTCCGATTTTTGTGAGGCAGAATGACCAAAAACCAGCTATTCATGAATTTCTTTTGGGAGAGGCGTTTATACTGTTCCGCGTTTGGTAAAATTGATAAAGCAGTTTTATTCTTCGGGTCAGTACGATTACAGCGATACCTCATTTATATTATTTTTTTATGTTTTGGCGCTTTTATACGATAAAAACTATTTTATGGAAAAAATAATTATTTTTGCATCGCTTTATTCTCAGGACTATAACTTTTTTATTTTTTTGCTGATCATGCTATATGGCGGCTCGTTATTTGCGGGACAAGATGACGCTTTCAGCGGTACCATGGTTATTTATATCTGTCTTTTTGATCGCGTGTTATTCCACTTTTTGTTCGGCGGTATGATAATAAAGCGTTGTTTTGTGCCTCGTTTTTTTTTCTTACGGTGTTTACTGAAGGGGTTAACTAGTGGGCCAGTTTTATAGTTCGGGTCGTTACGGACGCGGCGATACTAAATATGTGTACTTTTATTGTTTTGTTTTTTCTATTTAGATAAAGAAATGTATTTATGGGAATAATATATATATTTTTTTTCATTATTTTGGAATATTTTTTTTTATTTTTTTTTACACATTTGGAAAAAAATTTTTTTACTTTTTTACTTTGCCCCAGGGGGGGACAATACAGATCGGTGATCTGCCAGTTTGCATAGCACTCTGACAGATCACCGATCTGAGAGAAGTGCAGGCTGCTTCACAGTGCCTGCTCTGAGCAGGCTTCTGTGAAGCCACCTCCCTCCCTGCAGGACCCGGATCCGCGGCCATCTTGGATCCGGGTCTGGAGCAGGCAGGAAGGGAGGTAAGACCCTCGCAGCAACGCGATCACATCGCGTTGCTGCGGGGGGCTCAGGGAAGCCCGCAGGGAGCCCCCTCCCTGCGCGATGCTTCCCTGCACCGCCGGCACATCGCGATCATGTTTGATCGTGGTGTGCCGGGGGTTAATGTGCCGGGAGCGGTCCGTAACCGCTCCTGGCACATAGTGCCGGACGTCAGCTGCGATAGGCAGCTGACACCCGGCCGCGATCGGCCGCGCTCCCCCCGTGAGCGCCGCCGATCGCGCTGGACGTACTATCCCGTCGGTGGTCATACGGGCCCACCCCACCTCGACGGGATAGTACGTCTGATGTCAGAAAGGGGTTAATCTATTAGCCTTACAAATCACAGATGAAATTGTAGTTGAGCTTCAAAATTCCTTGTTTTTTTATTGACCCTAGATACCACCCAGGACATAGCTAAAATTGAGTGAGTAAATGTTGAGATGAGTAAAGTTTACCGGTATGTCAAAATAGTTAATGATGAAGAGCGGAAACCTATTGAAATCAAAATATGTGAAACTTTGTATCCTTCAGAGAGATAAAAGATCAGTCTGTGCAAGGTCTTGCAGAAGAAATAATAACTTCATTAAAAGAGAAAAACTTGGATTTGACCAAATGTCGGGGACAAGGCTATGATGGTGCTGCAGTCATGAGTGGGGTATACAATGGAGTGCAGCAGAGTATTAAAGAAAAAGCCCCACACGCATACTTTGTGCACTGCGCTGCTCATAACCTTAATTTAGTGTTGAAGGATGCTGTGGAAGAGAACCGAGTGGTGAGGCAGTTTTTTTAAACAATTCAAAGTGTATATTGCTTTTTTGGTAATAGTATTGTTCGCTGGCAAGATTTGAAATCAGTGTACTGCATCGAGGTTCTGCTCGATTCACTGAATTCGAAATCGAAAGTAGCACTGAAAACTCTTAATCCAACTCGTTGGTATGGCAGACATGATGCAGTGTATGCACTGAAACACAGGTTTTGTGACGTGATGAAAAGTCTTACTCGCATAACTTTGACTTCCAAAAAAAGCAAGGAAAGAAATGAAGCACAGCAGCTAAAGAACTGGAAAGTTTTGATTTTGTATTACTTTTGGTTGTGCAGTGTGAAGTCTTAGAGACTCTCAACCTTGTATCGAAATCCTTACAATCTGAAACCATGGACCTCTTGTCTGCATATGAGTTATTGGGTAATGCATTGTTAAAGATAACCGAAATGCGTGAAAGGTCCGAAGCACTTGTTTCTGAAGTATCAGATGTTTGTAGTCGATGGGGAATAAAAAATGAATTTCACCAGAACAGAGTAAGGAAAGTGAAGAAACACTTTGATGAGTTTTGTAAAGACGAGAGATTAGCAGACCCAACAACTTGTTTCCGAGTTACTGTGTTCTATCCAATGGTAGACACACTTTGCACTCCACTTCATCGCCGCTTTGAAGGGATGAAATCTGTCCTTGACTCTTATGAAGTAATGCAACCTGATTTTTTGGCCAGTGCAAGTGAACGAGATATTCACAAAAAAGCTGTTGATTTTGTTAATAAGTTTGCAGATGATGTAACTCCAGCCTTTCCTTCACAGATATGTTTAGTAAAAAATTTGTTTCAAAAGCAACTGGAAAAAATGAAAAGTGTTAAGAAATTTGCTGATTTCCTAATAGTCGAGCATTCTTCACTTTCATCAACTATCCAGACGTTTGCACAGCGTGCATCATGTATTTGACTCTTCCTGTGACTGTGTCTAAGGCTGAACGATCCTTCTCTAAGCTTAAACTCATAAAAAACTACTTGAGAAGTACTATGGCTCAAGAAAGACTCAGAAGCTTAGCTTTACTTTCAATTGAGAATGATCGAGCTCAACAGATCAACTTTGGGTTGGGTGAGAGAAATTCGGAAGGAAATCCAGGACATGCGGGAAGAGTGGACTGAACTAAAAAAGACCCCTGGTGATTCTGAACTCCACCAAAGGCAGAACCGACCCTGAGCTCATCAGGGAACGGGACAACCCCGATCAGAGAGATGGCCGATTTGCTTTAGATGCGGGGATACTGGACCATATGCCCAAGAATGTACCTGCTGGGGGATGCCGCCCGGAGCCTGAGCAGCCAAGAACGAGAGACAGAAATCTTGCAAGTTTGATTTCCCTGAGACCTCTCATATGGGCCAAAATCGATGGTCGGGTCGTCCCTGTCTAGTAGACACCGGCTCCCAAGTGACTACCATGCCAGAAACTTACTTCAGATGTCATACTTCAGGGGCGACATGGCCCAAATGGGGCACAGTGATTAAGTTGACCGTGGCCAACCAGTTGCCTATCCCAGTCGCAGGGGTGGTCTGGATGCAGGTTATCGTGTGTGGCAAAAATGTGGGCTGTAAAGGAATTGTATTAACTGCTGGAGACTCCGGCAATGGCCCCACCATGACTTTGGGAATGAATGTACTAAAAGAACTTGGAACTCTTTTGATCAGTCGTTGGAAGCTTTTCTCGACCAATGGAGCCCCCAATCTCCCCAGAGGCAAGTGTTTCAACAACCGATCTGGGTTGCTCAGGCCCAAGAGACGTCCAGGGCAGGGAAGGTCCTGGGTAAGGTGGTAGACACCGCTGATGCTAATCTCGTCCTACCGTCAGGTCAAACTGTGCTCACTCTGCCTGTACAGGCCTGCACGCCACTTGAGGGAGTGGAAGTCCAGATTGAGCCCATCATAGTGGATCAAATACCCTCGGGACTCCTCATTGCTCGAACCTTAGCCATAGTCCATGACGGCAATGTAGTGGTGCGGTGTGTCAACTTAGGGGGAGACAGCCTTACCCTTTCACCCAAAAGTGAAGTGGCACAGGTGCTGGGCATGCCCGAAGAACTGATGCAACCAGTTAGCGGTGAGACCAAGAGGGCCATGGACTGTAGCTGTGACCCTGGCCCCAGAGTGCGTGCCTGGAAGCACAAAAGAGGGGTGTCGAATCTTGGAACAAATGCGAGCTGAGCAGTCGGGATCTCCCCACAACAGGTACAAGTCAAAGCTGTACTAGAGAGTTACCTTCGGTTATCTTCAGATGCACTAAATCCATAACTTACAAGAGACCCACAGGAAGTGCTGCACCGATCCAGGAAAGATACCGCCAGATTCCACTTCAGATGTATCAGGAGGTAAAAGAAATGTTGTCGCATATGCTGCTGAGTGGAGTCATTAGGGAGAGTCAAAGTCCGTGGGTGGTTCCCATAGTGCTGGTGCAGAAGAAGGACGGAACCCTGCATTTTTGTGTCGATTATAGGCGACTGAATGCTTGCACAGTGCGAGACTCGTATCCCGTGTCCCGAATTGAAGAGTCATTGTCTGCCTTGGGGAAAGCAAAGTATTTCTCGTCCCTAGATCTAGCCAGTGGATATTGTCAGGTGTCCATGGCTGAACATGATCGATCGATGACGGCATTCATCCTACCAATGGGATTGTTGGAATTCAATCGGATGCCCTTCGGCCTTACCAACACCCCTGGGACCTTTCAATGACTAATGGAAAGATGTTTGAGAGACCTGAACTTCGAAGCAACCCTTATTTATCTGGATGACATCATTGTCTATGCAGCTACCTTTGAGGAGCATTTCCAGAGGCTGGAGCAAGTGTTGAGTCGACTGCAGAAACACGGACTGAAAGTGAAGCCCCAAAAGTGTCACCTCTTCCACAAGAAAATGGAATATCTGGGGCATGTTGTATCTGCTGAGGGGGTGCGACATGGGTGAGAGAAGAGAGCAGCAGTGCAGGACTGGCCCACCCCAAAGACTGTGAAAGATGTCCGGGCCTTTCTGGGACTCACTGGATATTATCAATGGTTCATGAAGAACTTCACTCGTATTGCTAATCTGCTACTGGAATTATTGAAGGGAGTGCCATCCGATGCAAAGAATCGATCGTACAGTGGAAAGACAGTCAGGAAGAAGCCTTCCAAGCCATAAAGATGGCCTTTACTGAAGCACCCATGTTGGCCTATGCTGACTTCTCTCAACCTTTCATCCTTCACACCAATGGAAGCTTACAGTACATGGACTAGGAGCTGTATTGTCGCAGATGCAGGACAGAAAAGAGCAAGTGATTGCCTATGCGTACCGATCCCTCCACAACTCTGAATTAAATCTTGTGGTCACAACTGGTACTGTGTGAGTGCTGTCTTTGGGCTCCCTCTGGTGGTTCTTTGTGTCATTCTGCAGGTCTGAGGCTGATCAGCTGTCTCGTTATCTGTTAGCTGGTTTCCTATTTAGTTCACCTGGACTCTCAGTTGTTGCCTGCTGTCAATGTCTTCAGTGCTATTTTGGAGCTCTCCTGCAGCCCTTCGTTATCAGTCTCTTCAAGAGAAGCTAAGTTTTGCTTGGTTCATTTTTTGACCATCAGTGGTCATATGTTTCTTGGTTTATTTATGTTTCTTGTCCAGCTTGCTAAATATGTGATTTCCTTGCTTGCTGGTAGCTCTAGGGGGCTGAGTTTCTCCCCTCACACCGTTAGTTGGTGTGAGGGTTCTTGTATTCTCAGCGTGGATATTTTGCATCGGGTTTTTTACTGACCGCACAGTTCCCTATCTGTCTTCTGCTATCTAGTATTAGCGGGCCTCATTTGCTGTATCTGTTTTCATTTCTACGTTTGTGTTTTCCCCTTACCTCACTGTTATTATTTGTTGGGGGCTTCCTATATCTTTGGGGTGATTTCTCTTGAGGCAAGTTAGGTCTTGCTTTCCCTCCAGGAGTGGATGGTTTCTTGGGCTGCGTTGAGACGTCCAGGATTTTGGGCACGTTCACCGGCTGCCTTTAGTGTGTTGGTTGGGATCGGGTTTGCGGTCAGTCCAGTTGCCACCTCCCTAGAGCTCGAGTCTGTGTTCATAGACTTGGCTAGTCCGTTTTGTGATCCTCAGCCACTAGGATCATAACAGGTACGCACCAATAATAATCCTCTAGCCCACATGGAAAATGCCAAACTGGGGGCCCTGGAGCAGAGATGGGTGGCCCATATGGTGAAGTACTGATACAAGACCCGGGATCAGACGGCTGAGTCAGTGGCGCAGGCCATCTGCCACGATTTCATCCGGGTGCACTGTTGCCCGAAAATAATTCATTCTGATCAAGGCGCCTGCTTTCAAGGTCGAGTAATGGAAGAGCTTCACCACCTGTATCAAATTGAAAAGTTCAGAACGACACCTTACCATCCACAGGGGAATGGAGCATGTGAACATTTCAACCGGATGTTAATTCAGATGTTGAGAACATTGGAGGAAGACAAGAAAGTCTGCTGGCCCGAGTATGTAGCTGAGTTGGCTTGGGTGTACAACAACTGAGTGCACAGTACAACTGCGTGTATGTACACGCCATACACCCTGCTGTTCTGCAAAAAAGGATGAGAGATTACCGAGCTGGAGTTGGACCCAGAGGAGGACTACCCATGGACGGGGGTTTCCACTTGGGTCCGTGAACATCGACATTGCTTGCAGACTCTGCATCGAGTAGTACAGACCAGGTTTTGGGAACTTGAGCACCACGAGACGATGCCTCTGCAAGGGACAGCTCTCAAGGCTGGAGACCGAGTATTAGTCTGAGACAGGCACCCTTGAGGCACAAGAGAAGGAGTGTCAAGTGTCCAAAAAGTGTCCACTTCAGTGACCCTCGATTGTGAAGAAGAAGAAGAAACTACCTTATCTTCTGACCTGGATGGTCTGTTACCTACTGACTCAGGGGAAGTGCGAGAACCTGAAACTCCCGATATGGCTTCTCCACCGAGCCCGGACGCATCCCCGTCTTCAACTGCCCAAACTGGCTCGACTACTCAGCCTGACTTATGCCGCACAGAACAAACAACAGCTGGAATACCTCCCAACCGTTATGAACAAGACCAGTTTATTTGGCAGCGGATCATTTGAGACATGGAGGAGTGTCACCACCTGCTACCATGAACTCTCGCCTGTGGAATGGCGAGTTAAAGGAGAGGGGAAGTGTAAGGAGTAAGACCAGGCCGCTTTAACATTCTTTGTCCCAGGGATATATGTTACGAAGAAATGAAACCAGGCAAAAAACAGTGCCCACCTAGCTTGACGGGCATTCAAACGTTTAGCAGCATCCAGATATATCAGATTCTTATGATCAGTAAAAACCTGTATCGGATGTCTAGCCCCCTCCGAAAAATGTCACCAATGCTCAAACGTAAGTTTAATGGCCAGCAACTCTCTGTTCCCAACATCATAGTTGAGCTCAGTCTCTGAAAATTTTTTAGAAAAGAAAGCACAGGGATGCACCCCATCCTCTCCCTCCTGGAACAGAACTGCCCCCACCCCTACTGAAGAAGCATCAACCTCTACCTCTACCTCCACCGACTTTTCGCAATAATTGGCCGATTTCACCCGACCCGACTTTTGACAAAGTCAGGTTTCGCGAAACCCGACTCGATCCTAAAAAAGTAAAAGTCGCTCAACTCTAGTAGAAATATTACCCTGCCGTGGTAAATTATATAAGCTAGCATAGTATGTTCTGAATTCTTCCAAGATTTCAGACGTAGAGTGAACTAAAAACCCAGATGAAGAATTTATATTGAGAATTGGCGTCTGGGCAAGTCTGGGATGGAGCGATCTTGCCAGTAAGTGTCCGCATTTGTCCCCAAATTCAAAATAATTTTTACGCATCTTGTCTTTCATACATAAAGTCTTTTGTTCTAAAATAGAAAGAGCTTGTTGTCTTAGAGACGAGATTTCTGCTTTAAGTATATCATTGGAGGCCACTTTATTGGCCGCCTCTTTGGTACCCAGCAAGACGAGAGTATCCTTTAAGGTTTGGGCCCTTTCTTTTTTAAGTCTAGAACCATGAGCTATGAAAATTCCTATTGAAGGAATCTGGGAGAGAATTTTTTTTGTATGGCTGGACAAACTGTTACGGAACGGCAACACAGAACTAGGAAAGAAAGGGGAAAACTGACCCTGAACTGAGACTAGGCTGATACCCTACGATGGAGTGGGCGCCCCATTCCTTGCGAACAGACCCACCTACGATCCTAGGTTAATCTCAGCGAAGATCTATAGATTGGGGGAAGGAGGTCCCTGAAAGATCTAAGGACTGGGTATAAAAGCAGGTCACCTCCTAATAGAAAATATAGAGACGGCTGCAGAAACCACCAGAAAACAGAAACTAAGGATAACAGAACTGGGGGTCCCAGAACTGCACAATATCAAACACAGAAAGCTATCAAAGCACCTAGCCAGGACTCTAGTGGATTAACACTGTTGTCCAGCAAGGAATGGGAGGCAGGTGCTGGGTAATAAAGGGTGATCACCTGACCTAAGGCAACCCAGCATCAGGGGAAAAGGATCAGCAACAGAAAACCAAAACAAGATGGCGGATGGTCAAAAACAAAACTGATTCTAATACCTAGGTCTTCCAAGTCTCTGCATATACAATAGTTTCCAGGTTTTTTTTTCTGTGTCATTTTTGCCTCCTACGTTTATTAATAGGCATGGGTAGTCGTTTGTACCACTGAAGAGTCTTGAAACCCTATCAGACATATCTTTGATTTGGGGACCAGGAAGACAGCACACTTCTCATGAAGTAATGTCCAGTCAGCAGATAGCAGTTTCTGTTCCTCACAGTAGGGAATCCCCCACAGCCATCACTCTCCTTTCTTCACCACAGTGCTTCTTTTGCTCCTTTCAAGAGGCTTCTAATTTCATACTGCAATGTTCTTTATGGGCAAAGCACTTTTTTGATGTACATCTTCATAGTTGTCCTCCGTGAGAGCCTGATAGCGGTTCTTTAGTAGTATGGGTGCTGACTAGTGTTGAGCGATACCTTCCGATATCGGAAAGTATCGGTATCGGAAAGTATCGGCCGATACCGTCAAAGTATCGGATCTAATTCGATACCGATACCCGATCCCAATGCAAGTCAATGGGACGAAAATATCGGAATTAAAATAAACCCTTTCTTTCCTTGTAGGTTCATTCTACATGAAGGAAAACAACTAAGAATAATGTAGGATGTATTGGGGGAGGTGGCGGAGACATTAAAGGCACAGAGGTTTAGCCCAATCAAATAGAATAGCAGGAATTATATTTTTTTTTATGACGTTCGGCGTTAGAAAGATTTTGACTATGTTAATTTTTTTTTTATTTTGTCAGATATTGATGTTTCACTACTTCCACGCCCTTCACCTTCTTTTTTTACTTCTCCCACACTTTCTTCTTCATTATCCTCATCATCAGCTTCTTTGACATCAACTTCTTCACCTTATTCATTTTCTTCTTCATCTTCTACCTATTATTTTTTTTGTTACATTGTTCATATTCTTTTTATTTTACTATTATCTTCTTCATATTCAACTTCTTCATCATATTCTTATTTGTGACAGGCATTCCCGTAGTTGTTATCTATAAAAGTTTGAAGATTACACCTTCCGTTCTGCCTGTCACAAAAGAGTTACATTTGTCCGCGTTCAGTTTGGCCTGCAGCATCAGCCTTTATCCAGGGGCACCACGAGGAGGAACGGACTCACCCCCATACACTGCTTAGTCTTCTTCTGCTTATAATTTAGATAATATCTTTTGCTCTGATATTTAGTCTTATGCTTAATGTTCTTCTGCTCTTTGTTCTGCAGCCTCTTGTTCTTCTGCTTCTCGGTCTTCCAGGTCGTCGTCGTCTCTGGGGTCGTCGTCATCGGGGTGGTCTTCAGGGTCATCCTCTCCAGGGTCGTCGTCATCTCAGTGGTTGTCATCTCTGGTGTCTTCGTCATCTTAGGGGTGGTCTTCCGGGTCATCGTCTTTAGTCTCTTGAACTTGGAAATGTAGCAGAAGGTACAAGAAGGCTGAGAAAATGCCGAGAAACAGCTGATGGAACTGGAACTCGGATGGCTACCCGAAGGTCCAAGAGCCAATGGAACTACCGAGGACCAGCTGACATTACTGGAACCCGGTTACTAAGCAGGAGGTACCCGTGCCTGAAAGCACTACCAAGGACCACCTGACATTGGTGGAACTCGGATACCCAGAGGGAGGCACCTAAGCCAAAGGCTCTGCCCGGAACCAGCTGACGGTACTGGAACCAGGATGGGGAGCAGAAGGTACAAGAGCAAAAGACACTGCCGAGAACCAGCTGACGGTACTGGAACCCGGATGGGTAGCCGAAGGTCCAAGAGCCAATGGAACTACCGAGGACCAGCTGACGTTACTGGAACACGGTTACTAAGCAGGAGGTACCCGTGCCTGAAAGCACTACCAAGGACCACCTGACGTTGGTGGAACTCGGATACCCAGAAGGAGGCACCTAAGCCAAAGGCTCTGCCCGGAACCAGCTGACGGTGCTGGAACCAGGATGGGGACCTATTCAAGCTTGTCTTCCTAGAGCCCCAACTAGCAGTGTTGGAGCAAAGGGTCAGCAGGGGGAGCAGAGTGTAGGCCAAAGCCTGCACTGGCGGCAGCTTTGGGTCTGTTGTGTCTGTGTGGCTGTTGCAGGACACGTTGCCGGCTACACAGCAGGGGAACAGCTGGCGGTGCTGAACCCCACTGACAGAGTGGCGGGTGTTTTGCTCTGTGCAGCCAGCACTTGCGGACAGCAACTAGTGGTGTTGGAGCCCAGGGTCAGCAGGAGGAGTAGAGGGAGCAGAGTGTAGGCCGAAGCCTGCACTGGAGGCAGCTATGTGTCTTAGTGGTGTTTGCAGGACACGATGCCGGCTACACAGCAGGGGTACAGCTGGCGTTGCTGAACCCCACTGACAGAGTGGCGGGTGTTTTGCTCTGTGCAGCCAGCACTTCCGGGCCCCAACTGGCGGTGTTAGAGCCCAGGCTCTGCGGAAGGAGCAGAGTGTAGGCCGAAGCCTAATTGAACCAATTTCAAAGGTAACCTTTAACCCCCCCTCAGGGGTTACAAACTAGAAGAGCCACACCTTATGCAGCAGTAGTGCTGCACAAGTCAAAGGTTGCTCTTTTAATTTTTCTCCTTGCACATGCTGAATGAAACACGTATAACATTTAGCCCTTTAAACAGTCAAACTGTGTTGGAGGCGAGAGTTCCCTTCGAAATGAGACGCAGCACAGCTGGCCAAAATACCAACTTGTTGCTGGGCGCAGCCTCCTGAGCATCGTTATTTGCTGTACAGGAGTCTGCGCTGTCGTGTTATCCCTTGGCGCTGCGCTGGTAGCGCTGCCCATCTTCTGACATCATTTAATGTCGGCCGTTGCAGTTCGCGATGACCATGAATCCCAGCCCCGCAGTGTCTTTACATTGTTAAAACACTGCGGGGCTGGGATTCATGGCCTGGCGCAGTACATATGTTCGCCTCTCACACTCGGGTCCTTACACCTGCTTCAGACTGTGCAGCGTCAGCTGATCCCTTATCGCATGCCACAGCCATGAAGCCGCACAGTCTGAAGAAGGCGGAAGGAGATGAGGGACAGGCGAACATATGCACTGCTCATGCCCATCAATCACACCCTTGCAGTCAAAATAAATAAGACACCGAGGGGCGTTGTGTCGTGCAGGGCGGCCGCAGAGGCGCAGCCAGCCAAACAATGATGCCAGAAGACGGGCAGCGCTACCAAGGGGGTTGATGCGTGTCATTACAAAGGAAAGTCACACCTCAGGGACGTTTTAATGGTCTCAGGGGACACATTGTAGACGTGTTCTGTTCCACGTGTGCAAGGAGAATAAGTTTATGAGCCACCTTGCACACCTGCAGCATTACTGCTATACAAGGTGGCTGTAAAACACACAAACACCTGGGGGAGGGGGGACAGGTTCCCTTCAATTTCAGTTCTTGTGTCTGCGTGGCTTTTGCAGGACATGATGCCGGCTACACAGCAGGGGAACAGCTGGCGGTGCTGAACCCCACTGACACATTGGCTGGTGTTTTTTTCTGTGCAGCTAGCAGTACTGGGTGCCAACTGGTGGTGTTAGAGCCCAGGGTCAGCAGGAGGAGAGGGAGCAGAGTGTAGGCCAAAGCCTGCACTGGCGGCAGCTTTGTGTCTGCGTGGCTGTTGCAGGACACGCTGCCGGCTACACAGCAGGGGAACAGCTGGCGGTGCTGAACCCCACTGACACATTGGCTGGTGTTTTTCTCTGTGCAGCTAGCAGTACCGGGCCCCAACTGGCGGTGTTAGAGCCCAGGGTCAGCAGGAGGAGGAGAGGGAGCAGAGTGTAGGCCGAAGCCTGCACTGGCGGCAGCTTTGTGTCTGCGTGGCTGTTGCAGGACACGTTGCCGGCTACACAGCAGGGGAACAGCTGGCGGTGCTGAACCCCACTGACACATTGGCTGGTGTTTTTCTCTGTGCAGCTAGCAGTACCGGGCCCCAACTGGCGTTGTTAGAGCCCAGGGTCAGCAGGAGGAGGAGAGGGAGCAGAGTGTAGGCCGAAGCCTGCACTGGCGGCAGCTTTGTGTCTGCGTGGCGGTTGCAGGACACGTTGCCGGCTACACAGCACGGGAACAGCTGGCGGTGCTGAACCCCACTGACACATTGGCTGGTGTTTTTTTCTGTGCAGCTAGCAGTACCGGGTGCCAACTGGCGGTGTTAGAGCCCAGGGTCAACAGGAGGAGAGGGAGCAGAGTGTAGGCCGAAGCCTAATTGAACCAATTTCAAAGGTAACCTTTAACCCTCCCTCAGGGGTTACAAACTAGAAGAGCCACACCTTGGGCAGCAGTAATGCTGCACAAGTCAAAGGTTGCTCTTTTAAATTCTGTTCCTTGCACACGCTGAATGAAAAACGTATGACATTTAGCCCCTTTTACAGTCAAAACTGTCTTGGAGGCGGGAGTTTCCTTCTTAATGAGACGCAGCACAGATGTCAAGAATCCCACCTTGGTGCTGGGCGCGGCCTCCTGAGCGTTGTTATTTGCTGTACAGGAGTCTGCGCTGTCGTGTTATCCCTTGGCCTTGCGCTGTTAGCGCTGCCCGTCTTCTGACATCATTTAATGTCGGCCGGTGCGGTTTGCGATGACCATGAATCCCAGCCCCGCAGTGCCTTTACAGTGTTTCACACTGCGGGGCTGGGATTCATGGCCTGGCGCAGTACATATGTTCGCCTCTCGCTCGTGTCCTTACACCTGCTACAGACTGTGCGGCGTCAACTGATCCCTTATCGCATGCCACGGCCATGAAGCCGCACAGTCTGAAGAAGGCGGAAGGAGATGAGTGACAGCCTGGCGAAGATATGCACTGCTCATGCCCGTCAATCACACCCTCGCAGTCAAAATAAATAAGACACTGAGGGGCGTTGTGTCGGGCAGGGCAGCCGCAGAGGCGCAGGCAGCCAAACAATGATGTCAGAAGACGGGCAGCGCTACCAAGGGGGTCGCTGCGTGTCATTACAAAGAAAAGTCACACCTGAGGGACGTTTTAATGGTCTCAGGGGACACATTTTAGACGTGTTAAGTTCGGCATGTGCAAGGAGAGTAACATAATGAGCCACCTTGTACAAATGCAGCATTACTGCTGTACAAGGTGGCTGTTATACATACAAACGCCTGGGGGAGGGGGGACAGGTTCCCTTCAATTTCAGTTCTTGTGTCTGCGTGGCGTTTGCAGGACACGATGCCGGCTACACAGCAGGGGAACAGCTGGCGTTGCTGAACCCCACTGACACATTGGCGGGTGTTTTGCTCTGTGCAGCCAGCACTTCCGGGCCCCAACAGGCGTTGTTAGAGCCCAGGGTCAGCAAGAGGAGAGGGAGCAGAGTGTAGGCCGAAGCCTGCACTGGAGGCAGCTTTGTGTCTGCGTGGCTTTTGCAGGACACGTTGCCAGCTACACAGCAGGGGAACAGCTGGCGGTGCTGAACCCCACTGACACATTGGCGGGTGTTTTGCTCTGTGCAGCTAGCACTTCCGGGCACCAACTGGCGGTGTTAGAGCCCAGGGTCAGCAGGAGGAGGAGAGGGAGCAGAGTGTAGGCCGAAGCCTGCACTGGCGGCAGCTTTGTGTCTGCGTGGCTGTTGCAGGACACGTTGCCGGCTACACAGCAGGGGAACAGCTGGCGGTGCTGAACCCCACTGACACATTGGCTGGTGTTTTTCTCTGTGCAGCTAGCAGTACCGGGCCCCAACTGGCGTTGTTAGAGCCCAGGGTCAGCAGGAGGAGGAGAGGGAGCAGAGTGTAGGCCGAAGCCTGCACTGGCGGCAGCTTTGTGTCTGCGTGGCGGTTGCAGGACACGTTGCCGGCTACACAGCACGGGAACAGCTGGCGGTGCTGAACCCCACTGACACATTGGCTGGTGTTTTTTTCTGTGCAGCTAGCAGTACCGGGTGCCAACTGGCGGTGTTAGAGCCCAGGGTCAACAGGAGGAGAGGGAGCAGAGTGTAGGCCGAAGCCTAATTGAACCAATTTCAAAGGTAACCTTTAACCCCCCCTCAGGGGTTACAAACTAGAAGAGCCACACCTTGGGCAGCAGTAATGCTGCACAAGTCAAAGGTTGCTCTTTTAAATTCTGTTCCTTGCACACGCTGAATGAAAAACGTATGACATTTAGCCCCTTTTACAGTCAAAACTGTCTTGGAGGCGGGAGTTTCCTTCTTAATGAGACGCAGCACAGATGTCAAGAATCCCACCTTGGTGCTGGGCGCGGCCTCCTGAGCGTTGTTATTTGCTGTACAGGAGTCTGCGCTGTCGTGTTATCCCTTGGCCTTGCGCTGTTAGCGCTGCCCGTCTTCTGACATCATTTAATGTCGGCCGGTGCGGTTTGCGATGACCATGAATCCCAGCCCCGCAGTGCCTTTACAGTGTTTCACACTGCGGGGCTGGGATTCATGGCCTGGCGCAGTACATATGTTCGCCTCTCGCTCGTGTCCTTACACCTGCTACAGACTGTGCGGCGTCAACTGATCCCTTATCGCATGCCACGGCCATGAAGCCGCACAGTCTGAAGAAGGCGGAAGGAGATGAGTGACAGCCTGGCGAAGATATGCACTGCTCATGCCCATCAATCACACCCTCGCAGTCAAAATAAATAAGACACTGAGGGGCGTTGTGTCGGGCAGGGCAGCCGCAGAGGCGCAGGCAGCCAAACAATGATGTCAGAAGACGGGCAGCGCTACCAAGGGGGTCGCTGCGTGTCATTACAAAGAAAAGTCACACCTGAGGGACGTTTTAATGGTCTCAGGGGACACATTTTAGACGTGTTAAGTTCGGCGTGTGCAAGGAGAGTAACATAATGAGCCACCTTGTACAAATGCAGCATTACTGCTGTACAAGGTGGCTGTTATACATACAATCGCCTGGGGGAGGGGGGACAGGTTCCCTTCAATTTCAGTTCTTGTGTCTGCGTGGCGTTTGCAGGACACGATGCCGGCTACACAGCAGGGGAACAGCTGGCGTTGCTGAACCCCACTGACACATTGGCGGGTGTTTTGCTCTGTGCAGCCAGCACTTCCGGGCCCCAACAGGCGTTGTTAGAGCCCAGGGTCAGCAAGATGAGAGGGAGCAGAGTGTAGGCCGAAGCCTGCACTGGAGGCAGCTTTGTGTCTGCGTGGCTTTTGCAGGACACGTTGCCAGCTACACAGCAGGGGAACAGCTGGCGGTGCTGAACCCCACTGACACATTGGCGGGTGTTTTGCTCTGTGCAGCTAGCACTTCCGGGCACCAACTGGCGGTGTTAGAACCCAGGGTCAGCAGGAGGAGCAGAGTGTAGGCTGAAGCCTGCACTGGAGCAAGTTGAAAGGGAACCTTTAACCCCCCCCCCCCCCAGGCGTTTTCTAGCTGAAAGAGCCATCTTGTACAGCACTAATGCTGAAAAAGGTAAACTTAGCTCTTTTAATTATGGTCCTTGCAAACGCTGAACTTGACACTTCTGAAATGTGTCCCCTCACACCGTTAAACCGTCCAGTCGGAGGGACTTTCCTTTGTCATGTGACGCAGCACAGCCGTCATTCTTACCCCCTTGGTGATGTGCGCCGCCTCCTCAGCGTTGTTTGAATCTGTCCCGGAGCCTGCGCTGTTATGTTAGCCGTTGGCCATGCACACATTTTGCGCTGCCCGTCTTCTGACATCATTTGGTGTCAGGCTGGCTGCGCCTGTGCGGCCACGCTGGCCAAGATCCCACCTCGCAGTGTCGTCCAATGTAATCCCACTGCGGGCCTGGGATCCATGGGCATGCGCAGTGCATATCTTCGCCTCTCACTCCCCTCCTTCCAGCTTCTTCAGACTGTGCGGCGTCACGGCCGTGGCATGCTATTAGGGATCAGCTGACGGAGCACAGTCTGAAGAAAGCGGAGGGAGATGAGTGAGAGGCGGATGTTAAGATATACACTGCGCATGTCCATGGATCACAGGCCCGCAGTGGGATTAAATCAGAAGACACTACGAGGCGGGATCTCGTCCAGCGTGGCCGCACAAGCGCAGCCAGCCTGACACCAAATGATGTCAGAAGACGGGCAGCGCAAAATGTGTGCATGGCCAAGGGCTAACATAACAGCGCAGGCTCCGGGACAGATTCAAACAATGCTGAGGAGGCGGCGCACATCGCCAAGGGGGTAAGAATGACGGCTGTGCTGCGTCACATGACAAAGGAAAGTCCCTCCGACCGGACGGTTTAACGGTGTGAGGGGACACATTTCAGAAGTGTTCGGTTCAGAGTGTGCAAGGAGCACCAAGAAAAGAGGCACTTTTTCCTTTTGCATCATTACTGCTGCACAAGGTGGCTCTTTCAGTAACAAACGCCTGGGGGGGGCAGGTTCCCTTAAATTTAAGTTGTTGTGCCTGCGTGGCGGTCGCATGACACGTTGCCGTATACACAGCAGGGGAGCAGCAGGCATTACTGAACCCCACTAACACATTGGCGAGGTGTTTGGCTCTGTGCGGACAGCACTTCCGGACAACAACTAGCGGTGTTGGAGCCCAGGGACAGCAGGAGGAGGAGGTGGAGGAGATAGGAGGGATTGCCAAACACACAGCTGGGGAACAGCTGGCGTTACTGAACCCCAATAACAGAGGAGCGACTGTTGACTGTGCGGACAGCACTTCCGGACAACAACTAGCGGTGTTGGAGCCCAGGGACAGCAGGAGGAGGAGGTGGAGGAGATAGGAGGGATTGCTACACACACAGCTGGGGAACAGCTGGCGTTACTGAACCCCAATAACAGAGGAGCGACTGTTGACTGTGCGGACAGCACTTCCGGACAACAACTAGCGGTGTTGGAGCCCAGGGACAGCAGGAGGAGGAGGTGGAGGAGATAGGAGGGATTGCCACACACACAGCTGGGGAACAGCTGGCGTTACTGAACCCCAATAACAGAGGAGCGACTGTTGACTGTGCGGACAGCACTTCCGGACAACAACTAGCGGTGTTGGAGCCCAGGGACAGCAGGAGGAGGAGGTGGAGGAGATAGGAGGGATTGCCACACACACAGCTGGGGAACAGCTGGAGTTACTGAACCCCAATAACAGAGGAGCGACTGTTGACTGTGCGGACAGCACTTCCGGACAACAACTAGCGGTGTTGGAGCCCAGGGACAGCAGGAGGAGGAGGTGGAGGAGATAGGAGGGATTGCCACACACATAGCTGGGGAACAGCTGACGTTACTGAACCCCAATAACAGAGGAGCAACTGTTGACTGTGCGGACAGCACTTCCGGACAACAACTAGCGGTGTTGGAGCCCAGGGACAGCAGGAGGAGCAGAGGAACACAGTGTAGGCCGAAGCCCGATTGGAGAAAGTCAAAAGGGAACCTTTAACCCCCCCCAAAGGCGTTTGTAGCTGAAAGAGCCAGCTTGTGCAGCACAAAGGATGCAAAAGGAAAAGGTGGCTCTTTTCATTATGCTCCTTGCAAACACAGAACTAAACACATATTATAAAATGTGTCCCCTGATACCGTGAGACCATCCCGGAGGTGGGACTTTCCTTTGTAATATGACGCAGCACAGCCGTCATTCCTACCCCCTTGGCGCCGTGCCCCAGCTCCTCAGCGTTGTTTGATTCCGTCCCGGAGCCTGCGCTGTTATGTTATCCCTTGGCCAGGCACACTTAGCGCTGCCCATCTTCTGACATCATTTGGTGTCAGGCTGGCTGCGCCTGTGCGGCCGCGCTGGCCGAGAGCCCGCCTCGCAGTGTCGTCTAATGTAATCCCACCGCGGGCCTGGGATCCGTTGCCATGCGCAGTGCATATCCTCGCCTCTCACTCCCCTCCCGCCGGCTTCTTCAGACTGTGCGGCGTCACGGCCGTGGCATGCTATTAGGGATCAGCTGATGGAGCACAGTGTGAAGAAGGCGGAGGGAGATGAGTGAAAGGTGGAGGTTCAGATATGCACTGCGCATGTCCATGGATCTCAGGCCCCCAGTGGGATTAAATCAGAAGACACTGCGAGGCGGGATCTCGGCCAGCGCGGCCGCACAAGCGCAGTCAGCCTGACACCAAATGATGTCAGAAGAGGGGCAGCGCTAAGTGTGCCTGGCCAAGGGATAACATAACAGCGCAGGCTTCGAGACAGAATCAAACAACGCTGAGGAGCCGGCGCACCGCGCCGGGGGGGTAAGAATGACGGCTGTGCTGCGTCACATTACGAAGGAAAGTCCCACCTCCGGGACGGTTTTACGGTATCAGTGGACACATTTTATAAGTGTTAAGTTCTGCGTGTGCAAGGAGCTAAACAAAAATAGCTACCTTTTCCTTGTGCAGCATTACTGCTGCACAAGGTGGCTCTTTCAGTAACAAACGCCTTGGGGGGGGGACAGGTTCCCTTACATTTCAGTTGTTGTGTCAGCGTGGCGGTCGCAGGACACATTGCCGGCTACACAGCTGGGGATCAGCTGACGTTACTGAAACCCAATAACACTGGGTCGTATGTTTTGACTGTGCAGACGGCACTTCTGAGCCTCAACTGGCAGTGTTGGAGCCCAGGAATTAAAGTTCAGGTGGTAGAAAGATGAACACAACAGGAGACCTGGATACTGTAGACAGTCACCTAATTATTTAATCAGGAAGAGGAGTGGCAAATTCCTGCGAGATCCAGGCCTTGTTCATTTTCAGGAAAGTAAGCCGGTCAACGTTATCGGAGGATAGTCGCATGCGACGGTCAGTTAGTACACCACCTGCAGCACTAAAGACGCGTTCCGATAATACACTAGCCGCAGGGCAAGCCAGCACCTCCAATGCATACTGGCTTAGCTCTGGCCATGTATCCAGCTTTGAGACCCAAAACTTGAAAGGGGAAGAGCCGTCTGGGAGTACAGCAAGAGGGCAAGACATGTAGTCTGTCACCATCTGACGGAACCGTTGCCTTCTGCTGACTGGAGCTGTCTGTGATGGTGTAGACTTTTGTGGCGGGCACACAAAACTGTGCCACAGTTGGGCCATACTGGTCTTGCCTTGGGCAGAGGCACTGCTTCTGCTCCCTCTTTGTGCAGAGCCTCCTCCACTGCCTGGACGCACTGAGCTGCTTTGTAATGCACTAGCAGCACTTCTCTCAGTTGGAATGGAGAAGATGATGGAATTCACCAGTGTGTCTTGGTACTCCCGCATTTTTCGCTCCCGGTTCAACGGTGCGATGAGGCTTTCTACGTTGTCCCGGTAGCGAGGATTGAGGAGGGTGAACACCCAATAATCAGACATGTTGAGAATGTGGGCGATGCGGCGGTCGTTTCTCAGGCACTGCAGCATGTAATCCACCATGTGCTGCAGACTGCCAACTGGCCAAGAAACGCTGCCCCATGCTTGAGGCGTGATCTCTGCCCGCTCGTCATCACCCCACCCTCGCTGTACACACTGACTACTGGACAATTGTGTAACTCCCTCCTGTGGACGGATGTCTTCCTCCTCCATTGACTCCTCCTCATCCTCCTCACAAAGTGTCCCCTGCCTACGCGTTTGTGAGGAACCACGTGGCGCTGACTGTCCAGAAGATGATGGAAATGGTGAATCCTCATCCTCCACCTCTTCCACAACATCATCCCTTAGCGCTTGCAGTGATTTTTCAAACAGGCAGATAAGGGGGACAGTCATGCTGACTAGTGCATCATCTGCACTCGCCATCCGCGTGGAATAATCGAAGGGACGCAAAACCTGGCAGACTTCCTTCATAGTGGCCCACTCTGTGGTTGTGAACGGCGCTGAGTGCGACTTCTTTGCGCCTGATGCAGCTGGTACTCCATTACAGCTTGCTGCTGCTCACACAACCGCTCCAACATATGTAACGTGGAATTCCACCTGGTAGGTAGGTCACATATGATGCGATGTTCCGGAAGGTGGTGTCGGCGCTGCAGAGCCGCAATGCGCGATTTTGCCGTGCTGGAACGCCGCAAGTGAGCACACTCTAGGCGGACCTTGTGCAGCAGTGCATCAAGATCCGGATAGTCCCTCAAAAAACTCTGCACAACCAAATTGAGCACATGTGCCAGGCATGGGATGTGAGTGAGGTTGCCGAGGCCCAGAGCTGCCACCAGATTTCGGCCATTATCACACACTACCATGCCTGGCTGGAGATTCGCTGCCACAAACCACACATCGCTCTCCTGCTTGATGGCATTCCAGAGCTCCTGCGCTGTGTGGCTTCGATTCCCCAAAGAAATTAATTTCAAGACGGCCTGTTGACGTTTGGCCATGGCTGTGCTCATGTCGGTCGTAACAGGTAAACGTTCACGGGTCCATGTGGAGATGGACTGTGACGGCTCCTGCAGCGATGATTCTGAGGAACTGGTGTAAGAGGAGGAGTCAATGCGTACAGACTGGATTCCTGCAATCCTTGGAGTGGGCAGGACACGTCCTGCGCCACTCGCACGATCTGTACCCGGCTCAACAACATTAACCCAATGGGCTGTGAGGGAAAGGTATCGCCCCTGTCCATGTTGACTGGTCCACGCATCGGTGGTGAGGTGGACCTTGCTACTAACGGCGTTCAGTAGCGCGTGTTTTATGTGTCCCTCCACATGCTTGTGCAGGGCAGGGACAGCTTGCCTGCTGAAGTAAAAGCGGCTGGGCACATTGTACTGTGGGACTGCCAATGACATCAAGTCACGGACGCTGTCAGTCTCCACCAGCCTGAATGACAGCATTTCCAGTGACAGAAGTTTGGCAATGCCTGCAGTCAGAGCCTGTGCTCGTGGGTGGTTTAACGAGAAAGGCCGCCTTTTCTCCCATGCCTGTACTACCGATGGCTGTAGACTGGGCTGGGAGTGTGTGGATGACTGGGAACGTGGTGCTGCAGGTGGAATTACAGTGGGTCTCTGGACAACAGGGCCAGAGGTTCTTCCACGGCGATCCTGGGAGGAAGCCGAACCAGCTGCGTGTGAGCTGGAGGAAGAGGCAACACGAGCTGAAGAGGTGGTAGCTGCCACTGTTGGTTGGCCTAGCTCTTCAGTGTGTTTTTCTAACTCCGCCGCATGCCTGGTGCGCACATGTTTCCACATGTTGGAGGTATTGAGGTTGCTGACATTTCGACCTCTTTTGACTTTGTGATGACACACCTTGCATTTGACATAGCAAATGTCATCTGCAACTGTGTCAAAAAAGGAACAGGCACTGCAAGTCTTGGGAGCGCCCTTTTTGGCTTTTGGAAGAGACATGCTCCTAACGGGTGCCAAAGTGGAGGCTGCAGGATCCGCAGTCTTCCCCCTCCCTCTCCCTCTTTGGCCCGTTCGGGGAATCTCTTCCTCAGAGCTGCTCCCACCACCTTCCTGTCCCTCACGTCAAGATGGATCAAGGACCTCATCATCTACACTACCCTTTGCCACCAACTGCTCCTCCTGGGTTGTCTCAGCAGCAGAGCATGCACCAGAAAGTTGCACCTGAGTGTCATCAGCGGATGCGTCCTGCGATGTGGTGACCGGAGGCACTGGCCCACCCGCCTCTTCAGAGGAAGAGAGAAAAATCTGTTGGGCATCACTGCACCCTGCCTCTTCTTCCATTTCTCCAATGCTGTTTCGCTGGCCCCCTGTTTTCAAGCCAAGAGATTCAGAGAACAGAAGTAGAGATGGCTCCTGTCCTGGGCTCTCTGTCTGCCTGGGCAATTTGGCAGGTGGTGAAGAGACAGATGGGTGCTCTCCAGTGCTCTGTGTCTGAGAGGATGTGGCACTAATTGAAGTCGATGCGTTAGCTGCCATCCATCCGACAACGGCTTCAATTTGGTCTTCACGCACAGCGGTGTACGGCGCTCCACGACAAAGCTGCGCATGAAGGACTGTTCCCTGGTGAAACTGGGTGCTGATGAGTCACCGGTGCCCGCAGCAGGCACAGAATCCCCACGTCCTCTCCCTGCTCCGCGCCCACGCCCACGTGCCTTACTCCCTGCCTTCTTCTTCTTGGTTGACTGATAAAGATAAGCAGAAAAGTACTAACGGCTTTGTGTGCTTATTCCTGAACAGCTCCTAACAGGTATAAGAAACAATCATTTTCTAAAGTGTGGACTAGACTTTAATATGAGCTAATGTGGCCTACACAAATGTAAAGTGGTGTGTTTGGTGAACTTTATTATTTATTTTTTTTGGGGGGGCTGAACTGACAACAAAGAGAGCAGCACTCACACGGAGACCGTGCAGACAGCCGTAAACGGCGCTGCAAGGCCCAAAAACCCTCCTCTACGTTATCCTATGTAGTGTTTTTCCACAAGTTAGCTGGATACGGGTGGAAAGACACTAATAGGAATTTTTTGAAAAAATGTGCAGCAGCCTGCACTACTTAAAACAAAAGGAAAATTGATTTTACGGTATGACGCAGTGAAGAACCCTGAGCTGGATAAAACCAGGCTATGGCTGCTCACAGACTACAGGGCGAGCTGCAGTCACACTGAGACCGTGCAGACAGCCGTAAACGGCACTGCAAGGCCCAAAAACCCTCCTCTATGTTATCCTATGTAGTGTTTTTCCACAAGTTAGCTGGATACGGGTGGAAAGTCACTAATAGGAATTATTAGAAAAAATGTGCAGCAGCCTGCACTACTTGAAAAAAAAATTAAAAAAAAAGAACAGTATGAGGCAATGAACCACCCTCCCTGAACTGAATACAACCAGCTATGGCCTATGGCTGCACACAGACTAGAGAGTGGGCTGCACTCACACACACACACACAGACCTTGCAGATCGCTGTGAAAACAGCGCTGCAAGGCAAAAGCAAGGTGATTAGTAGGTGAACACAGCGGTTGCTAAATTAGCCTTGGTGTTGTGAAATTGGATTTTGGGCTCCCCCGGTGGCCACTGGTGGAATTGAACTTGTGTGCATCATCCCCTCTGTTCACCTGTTCCCATCAGGATGTGGGAGTCGCTATTTAACCTTGCTCCTCTGTCACTTCCATGCCGGTCAACATTGTAATCAGAAGCCTTTCTGTGCATGTTCCTGCTACCAGACAACTTCCAGCTAAGTCGGACTTTTGTCCTTGTTTGTTTTTTGCATTTTGTTCCAGTTCACAGCTGCAGTTTCGTTTCTGTGTCTGGAAAGCTCTTGTGATCTGAAATTGCCACTCTGATGTTATGAGTTAATACTAGAGTCTTAAAGTAATTTCAGGATGGTGTATTGATAGGGTTTTCAGCTGACCATGAAAGTACCCTTTCTGTCTTCCTGCTATCTAGTAAGCGGACCTCGATTTTGCTAAACCTATTTTCATACTACGTTTGTCATTTTCATCTTAAATCACCGCCAATATATGTGGGGGCCTCTGTCTGCCTTTCGGGGAAATTTCTCTAGAGGTGAGCCAGGACTATATTTTCCTCTGCCAGGATTAGTTAGTCCTCCGGCCGGCGCTGGGCGTCTAGGGATAAAACGCAGGCTACGCTACCCGGCTACTGTTAGTTGTGCGGCAGGTTTAGTTCATGGTCAGTTTAAGTTTCCATCCTTCCAAGAGCTAGTTCCTATGTATGCTGGGCTATGTTCTCTTGCCATTGAGAACCATAACAGTTTGACCGGCCAACAAAGGGTTAAATTAATTGGCAGAGAAAGGAGAGAAAAAAGAAGTCTGCTGAAAAATTTTTTATTTTTTTTTTTCCTTCAGTTCTGAGTGTGCTTTCAATTGAATCACTTGCAAGTCTGCCTATATTGCAGCCTTCCTCTCTCTCTCTCCTTCTAATCCTGGAATGGCTCTGTGTTCACCTGTTTAAAATGGATATTCAGAGTTTAGCTGCAGGTTTGAATAATCTCACCACGAAAGTTCAAAATTTACAAGATTTTGTTGTTCATGTTCCTATATCTGAACCTAGAATTCCTTTGCCTGAATTTTTCTCGGGGAATAGATCTTGCTTTCAAAATTTCAAAAATAATTGCAAGTTGTTTTTGTCCCTGAAATCTCGCTCTGCTGGAGATCCTGCTCAGCAGGTCAGGATTGTGATTTCCTTGCTCCGGGGCGACCCTCAAGATTGGGCTTTTGCATTGGCTCCAGGAGATCCTGCGTTGCTCAATGTGGATGCGTTTTTTCTGGCCTTGGGGTTGCTTTATGAGGAACCTCATTTAGAGCTTCAGGCGGAAAAAGCCTTGATGTCCCTATCTCAGGGGCAAGATGAAGTTGAAATATACTGCCAAAAATTCCGTAAATGGTCTGTGCTTACTCAGTGGAATGAGTGCGCCCTGGCGGCGAATTTCAGAGAGGGTCTCTCTGATGCCGTTAAGGATGTTATGGTGGGGTTCCCTGTGCCTGCGGGTCTGAATGAGTCCATGACAATGGCTATCCAGATCGATAGACGTCTGCGGGAGCGCAAACCTGTGCACCATTTGGCGGTGTCTACTGAGAAGACGCCAGAGAATATGCAATGTGATAGAATTCTGTCCAGAAGCGAACGGCAGAATTTTAGACGAAAAAATGGGTTGTGCTTTTATTGTGGTGATTCAACTCATGTTATATCAGCATGCTCTAAGCGTACTAAGAAGCTTGATAAGTCAGTTTCAATTGGCACTTTTCAGTCTAAGTTTATTCTATCTGTGACCCTGATTTGTTCTTTATCATCTATTACCGCGGATGCCTATGTCGACTCTGGCGCCGCTTTGAGTCTTATGGATTGGTCCTTTGCCAAACGCTGTGGGTATGATTTAGAGCCTCTTGAAACTCCTATACCTCTGAAGGGGATTGACTCCACCCCATTGGCTAGTAATAAACCACAATACTGGACACAAGTAACTATGCGAATTAATCCGGATCACCAGGAGATTATTCGCTTTCTTGTGCTGTATAACCTACATGATGTGTTGGTGCTTGGATTGCCATGGCTGCAATCTCATAACCCAGTCCTCGACTGGAACGCTATGTCTGTGTTAAGCTGGGGATGTAAGGGGATGCATGGGGACGTACCTTTGGTTTCCATTTCGTCATCTATTCCCTCTGAGATTCCTGAATTCTTGTCTGACTATCGTGACGTTTTTGAAGAACCTAAGTTTGGTTCATTACCTCCGCACCGGGAGTGCGATTGTGCCATAGATTTGATTCCGGGTAGTAAATACCCTAAGGGTCGTTTATTTAATCTGTCTGTGCCTGAACATGCTGCTATGCGAGAATATATAAAGGAGTCCTTGGAAAAGGGACATATTCGTCCTTCGTCATCTCCCTTAGGAGCCGGTTTTTTCTTTGTGTCTAAGAAAGATGGCTCTTTGAGGCCGTGTATTGATTATCGGCTTTTGAATAAAATCACGGTTAAATATCAATATCCGTTGCCACTGCTGACTGATTTGTTTGCTCGCATAAAGGGGGCCAAGTGGTTCTCTAAGATAGATCTCCGTGGGGCGTATAATTTGGTGCGAATTAAGCAGGGGGATGAGTGGAAAACCGCATTTAATACGCCCGAGGGCCACTTTGAGTATTTGGTGATGCCTTTTGGCCTTTCAAATGCCCCTTCAGTCTTTCAGTCCTTTATGCATGACATTTTCCGTGATTATTTGGATAAATTTATGATCGTGTATCTGGATGATATTCTGATTTTTTCGGATGACTGGGACTCTCATGTCCAGCAGGTCAGGAGGGTTTTTCAGGTTTTGCGGTCTAATTCCTTGTGTGTGAAGGGTTCTAAGTGCGTTTTTGGGGTTCAAAAGATTTCCTTCTTGGGATACATTTTTTCCCCCTCTTCCATCGAGATGGATCCTGTCAAGGTTCGGGCTATTGGTGATTGGACGCAACCCTCTTCTCTTAAGAGTCTTCAGAAATTTTTGGGCTTTGCTAACTTTTATCGTCGATTTATTGCTGGTTTTTCTGATGTTGTTAAACCATTGACTGATTTGACTAAGAAGGGTGCTGATGTTGCTGATTGGTCCCCTGCTGCTGTGGAGGCCTTTCGGGAGCTTAAGCGCCGCTTTTCTTCCGCCCCTGTGTTGCGTCAGCCTGATGTTGCTCTTCCTTTTCAGGTTGAGGTCGACGCTTCTGAAATCGGAGCTGGGGCGGTTTTGTCGCAAAGAAGTTCCGACTGCTCCGTGATGAAACCTTGTGCTTTTTTTTCTCGTAAATTTTCGCCCGCCGAGCGGAATTATGATATTGGGAATCGGGAGCTTTTGGCCATGAAGTGGGCTTTTGAGGAGTGGCGTCATTGGCTTGAGGGGGCTAGACATCAGGTGGTGGTATTGACCGACCACAAAAATTTTATTTATCTTGAGTCCGCCAGACGCCTGAATCCTAGACAGGCGCGCTGGTCGTTGTTTTTCTCTCGGTTTAATTTTGTGGTGTCATACCTACCGGGTTCTAAGAATGTTAAGGCGGATGCCCTTTCTAGGAGTTTTGAGCCTGACTCCCCTGGTAATTCTGAACCTACAGGTATCCTTAAGGATGGAGTGATATTGTCTGCCGTTTCTCCAGACCTGCGGCGGGCCTTGCAGGATTTTCAGGCGGATAGACCTGATCGTTGCCCACCTGGTAGACTGTTTGTTCCTGATGATTGGACCAGTAAAGTCATTTCTGAGGTTCATTCTTCTGCGTTGGCAGGTCATCCTGGAATCTTTGGTACCAGGGATTTGGTGGCAAGGTCCTTCTGGTGGCCTTCCCTGTCACGAGATGTACGAGGCTTTGTGCAGTCTTGTGACGTTTGTGCTCGGGCCAAGCCTTGTTGTTCTCGGGCTAGTGGATTGTTGTTGCCCTTGCCTATCCCGAAGAGGCCTTGGACGCACATCTCGATGGATTTTATTTCGGATCTTCCTGTTTCTCAGAAGATGTCTGTCATCTGGGTGGTGTGTGACCGTTTCTCTAAGATGGTCCATTTGGTTCCCCTGCCTAAGTTGCCTTCTTCTTCCGAGTTGGTTCCTCTGTTTTTTCAAAATGTGGTTCGTTTGCATGGTATTCCGGAGAATATCGTTTCTGACAGAGGAACCCAATTCGTGTCTAGATTTTGGCGGGCATTCTGTGCTAGGATGGGCATAGATTTGTCTTTCTCGTCTGCTTTCCATCCTCAGACTAATGGCCAGACCGAGCGGACTAATCAGACTTTGGAGACATATTTGAGGTGTTTTGTGTCTGCAGATCAGGATGATTGGGTTGCTTTTTTGCCTTTAGCGGAGTTTGCCCTCAATAATCGGGCCAGCTCTGCCACCTTGGTGTCTCCTTTTTTCTGTAATTCGGGGTTTCATCCTCGATTTTCCTCCGGTCAGGTGGAATCTTCGGATTGTCCTGGAGTGGATGCTGTGGTGGAGAGGTTGCATCAGATTTGGGGGCAGGTGGTGGACAATTTGAAGTTGTCCCAGGAGAAGACTCAGCTTTTTGCCAACCGCCGGCGTCGGGTTGGTCCTCGGCTTTGTGTCGGGGACTTGGTGTGGTTGTCTTCTCGTTTTGTCCCTATGAGGGTTTCTTCTCCTAAGTTTAAGCCTCGGTTCATCGGCCCGTACAAGATATTGGAGATTCTTAACCCTGTGTCCTTCCGTTTGGACCTCCCTGCATCTTTTTCTATTCATAATGTTTTTCATCGGTCATTGTTGCGCAGGTATGAGGTACCGGTTGTGCCTTCCGTTGAGCCTCCTGCTCCGGTGTTGGTTGAGGGCGAGTTGGAGTACGTTGTGGAAAAAATCTTGGACTCCCGTGTTTCCAGACGGAAACTCCAGTATCTGGTCAAATGGAAGGGATACGGTCAGGAGGATAATTCTTGGGTGACTGCCTCTGATGTTCATGCCTCCGATCTGGTCCGTGCCTTTCATAGGGCTCATCCTGATCGCCCTGGTGGTTCTGGTGAGGGTTCGGTGCCCCCTCCTTGAGGGGGGGGTACTGTTGTGAAATTGGATTTTGGGCTCCCCCGGTGGCCACTGGTGGAATTGAACTTGTGTGCATCATCCCCTGTGTTCACCTGTTCCCATCAGGATGTGGGAGTCGCTATTTAACCTTGCTCCTCTGTCACTTCCATGCCGGTCAACATTGTAATCAGAAGCCTTTCTGTGCATGTTCCTGCTACCAGACAACTTCCAGCTAAGTCGGACTTTTGTCCTTGTTTGTTTTTTGCATTTTGTTCCAGTTCACAGCTGCAGTTTCGTTTCTGTGTCTGGAAAGCTCTTGTGATCTGAAATTGCCACTCTGATGTTATGAGTTAATACTAGAGTCTTAAAGTAATTTCAGGATGGTGTATTGATAGGGTTTTCAGCTGACCATGAAAGTACCCTTTCTGTCTTCCTGCTATCTAGTAAGCGGACCTCGATTTTGCTAAACCTATTTTCATACTACGTTTGTCATTTTCATCTTAAATCACCGCCAATATATGTGGGGGCCTCTGTCTGCCTTTCGGGGAAATTTCTCTAGAGGTGAGCCAGGACTATATTTTCCTCTGCCAGGATTAGTTAGTCCTCCGGCCGGCGCTGGGCGTCTAGGGATAAAACGCAGGCTACGCTACCCGGCTACTGTTAGTTGTGCGGCAGGTTTAGTTCATGGTCAGTTTAAGTTTCCATCCTTCCAAGAGCTAGTTCCTATGTATGCTGGGCTATGTTCTCTTGCCATTGAGAACCATAACACCTTGGAAAAGAACAATGAAGCAAATCGCTATCTCTAAACTGGCCCTCAGTCAGCAAACAGCGTCCTGTCACTAACTGAATTCACAGCAGAGTGAGCGCAAAATGGCGCCAGCGACTTTTAAACTGCAGCATGACATCATTTCAGCAGCCAATCACAGCCTTGCCAGTAGTTTCATGCCCTCCATGCTGAACAGGATGTGCCCACACTTGGAATCATTCTCATTGGCTGAATTTGTGCAAATTCGTGCAGTTTGAATCATGGGAACTTCCGATTCCGGTATCCGATACGCGGCAAGTATCGGATCTCGGTATCGGAATTCCGATACCGCTAAGTATCGGCCGATACCCGATACTTGCGGTATCGGAATGCTCAACACTAGTGCTGACTGCCTCCTCATCCTCCTGCTTCTTTGGGTCATATGTTTCCAATTCTCTTCTTCTGGAGGTACATTGAAAGGTGCTTGTCTTCAAACATTCTGAATAGCTATTTCTGCTCTGCCATTTTCTTCTGTAGGAACACTGAAAAGGTCTTCTCTTGCAACATTACGAAGAGATTCTTCTGCTCTGTCAAGGAAATTCTCATCTTGTTTGATGAGCTTCAGTGTAACTACTCTATCCTGAAGACTTTGCACCTTTTCTTCTGACAGAGTCACAGGCTTGCATTTCTGGCATGTAAAGTTTGTCTTTTCCTCCAACAAGTCTGTAAACATATAGCGCATATTGCAGCACCCCATATGGGTAATCTCATTCTCCATAATGAACAAAATGAAATATTGTGGAATTGCTGTAAGGATTTGACAAATTCCTCCTAGCAGCTTGATCCAGCTCCATGCAAAGATCCTCAGACTCGCAGCGACTTTTCACTTTTACCAGAATGCATCAGGAATACGCAACTTATCTCCCACAAGCTTCAATTCCTGGTTTGATGATTTCATCCAAGCAGCTCAATCCAGCTACACCCAAACATCATCAGACTCACGGCGACTTTTCACTCTCCCCAGAATGCACCTTGAGCTTCAATTTGTGGTACCCCATGTTGATCATAAAATAATTACATATTTTATAGACAGCATCAAAAGTATGGGACATGACTATGAGTGTGACAGAGCCAATGATCCCCTCTAAGTAAAGCCTTGCCCACCTCATTAGCTGTGGCTTACAACTGCTAATAATGTGCTACAGTAACAGGTTAAAAAGTAATTACATAGCTGCAATATGTTGTTGCTGATTGGCCAGGCTATCTCTTGTAGAGTAATGAGCGTGTGTAACGAATGGAAGCGGAGGCACAGATGGTGCAGCGAACATTCGTTTAATTAAATTTTTGTGGAACCACAAGACCACTATCCGGGGGTTCCGAAGGGGGCGTAACTATGCAAACCCCAGACACTCGTAGCAAGACCCCTCAAACAGGGCCAGGTTGGAATGCCCAAGGGACGCAAGGTGCTACCTCCAGTTAGAACCCGAACACATGGAAGCTGAACCAGCGGGACAGGCGGGCTGGCAGGAACTGCAGGAAGTGGAGAACATGGCAGTTGGAGAATGGCTGGAGCGGGTAACAGGCTGTAACTGGCAGGCACTGGCACAGAAGGTACTGGCGTAGTCCGGAGAGATGTGGAAAGACTTGGCGGGCACACTGCGGAGACAAACAGGAATTAGCAAGATGCTAGCAGAGTACTGGCAAGCAGGTACAGAGAACCTGGAATAGCAACAGGAAACACTTGTTGCTCAGGCACCTCCCTAAGGGTAGAGGTGCCTGAAATAATACAGGACACTCAGCCATTGGCTGAGACCTAATTTTGAAAAAGGTGCGCTGCCTTTTAAGAGACTGGGAGTGCGTGCGGGCGTGCGCCCTAAGAGCCGCTCCAGGAGACCTACAGGCCAGGAAGCAGAGGCAGGAGCTGGCAGCGTGGGACAAGGGACAGGAACCCGAGAAGACCAGCACCCCAGCTGGACACCACGCTGCAGCAACGGACCCAAGGCACCAAGTGAGTATCGGGAGGCGGACCGGACACGGGGCAGAGGCGCTACATCGTGCTTTCTTCTAGTGTCTATATTTAATGTTCCTTCTGATTATTGATGGTTGTTAGTGATAATATGCCTTCTTCAAGAGGGCCTGAAAGGTAAAAATTATTATGCGCCTTTAAGCATCTATAACAGGAGCTGTGTGCTATTTTAGAGTTGGAAGTGGACCCCCTACTACAGGGGCCCTGGTGCAGCTGCACAGGTTGCCCCAATACTATGTCCGCCCCAAACAGCACGAATGCATGGGTGGATAGAGTAAGAAGTCTATGAGTCTATGAGCCAAAAGCTGCCGAGCAGGAAGGGATGTGAGAGAAGGGAAGGACATTTTGGAAACTTCTTCTTGTATCCCAATAACATGCAGACATTTAATTTCTGAGCTGATAAGGATCTAAAGTGAACAGAGAATAACTTGTAGTTACTTGTGTTACTTTACCCTAATAGCTTCATATTAGTAATTATATAGATTTGCTCAAAGTTTAACTTAAAGAATAACTGTCATTTGATGTCATGTTTTCATAAATAGTAAATGTGAAAATAAGAAGAAACTTTGTAATATATTGTATTAAAGAGATTCTCTTATTTCTCCTCCAAGACTTGATCAATCATTCTATAAAATTCTCAATTCACGGTTAAAATCAGTCTGAGTTAACAGTTGGTGCTCTTAAAGTTCTGTGAAGAGCTGTGACTATCATTCTAGGAGAATTTGCAGTAGAATGTCTGTGTCTGCATCTCACTCCTCCCTCATCCTCCCACCTCCCCTTCCATTGAATTTTAAAAGCACTAACTGTTATCTCACTATTGGAAAATCTGTCCGTCATGAATACAGATTTTATACTTTTTACTCATGAATTGAGAGAGAAAGATTAATCCAGAAAGAGAAAAAAGCAGATTTCTCTGATAAGATATTACAAAGTTTCTTATTTTCACATGTACTATAGATTTATTAAACAATTAAAAGGATGTTTGCTCTTTAAAGGGGTTCTCCAAGAATGAGATAAAATGGAGCCCTGATATAATTTAAGTTGCAGTCCATCCTAATCAAATTTACAAAGTCTTGATTTTTAGGTTTTAGTAGACAAAAATGCTCACCACATGTCAGTATGGACTGCAGACTGAAGACATACGTACAGTTCACAAGACCTGTGTCTCAACTGACAAGGACTGTATCACACAAACTCGGTCAGTGGCCAGAAACAGGGCTGTGATATGTAAAAAAAATATGTTTTAACCCACATTGTGCTCGGAGAGGAGATCTCCAGCTCTTCTTCCTCTTCTGTCAGTCTAACAGCTTTGTAGCAGTGCACAAAGACTGACTGCACGGCTGCACCCAACTGGAAAACAAATAAACATTGAGGAGGATAAAGCTGGAGATAAGTTTGTGCTCAGCGAGGAAGAGCTATATGTCATGCGCACAGGTGGAGCACATGGTTCGTGGACCTACTGTACCACAGGGCAGGGCTTACCTAGGAGAGGTGTAGCAAAGTGGCTACCTGGTGCTCACTGGAGCTCCTGATTCTGCTGCAGGTAGCCACCAGGTAACACTCCTAGGCAGTCCCTGGTACTGCAGCTGCTGACCCTAGGGGTCAGGTACGCAGAACTGGATTTGGAGACTGGTATTACTGTCCTGACAACGTGAAATGCAGGGATAGGTACACGTTCAGACACAGGGGTCTCGGGAACTGGTTTAGGTAGCGTCGGAGCGGCTTCAGAGTTCAGGCACCACCGATGTGGTTTCGGATTTATGTACCACCAGATGTGGTTTCAGGATTCAGGCACTGGTCTCACATGGACCAGGGAACCTAATAACTCACTAGTAGGATACACTAATGAATTAATGTTGCTTCGTCCCCTCTTACTGGGAAGGGACGTTTTATACTAAATTCATTCCAGCCATTGGCCCCTCTTTCTAACCTTCACTCACTTTTCGAACAGTTGTCGGAGTTAGCATTAAAAACACCAAAAGTCCACAAATTTTGCCACATTTGTAATAGTTTTCTGACATCTACTCTTTTATGAATTGGTCCCTAAATCCGGAGGAGACACTAAGGCAGGGTGAACACAACGCTGCATCCAAAGCGCTGCCTTCTACTGAACGCAGGTAAATCCAATTGTGCTCACTGAACCATGCGGATTCACAGCATCCTATACATTCTATTGATGTAATTTTTGTTGTGGAGACTGAGTGTCTCCGCAAGAGAAAATGACATGCTGTGGTCTTGAAAGATACGCTGCATGTCAGTCTCCACCGGTGATCCGCAGGCGACTATGCACCCATAGTGGACACGGGATTTCTAGAAATCCCATCCACTATGCTGTAACATCTGGCCGCTGTTGGTTTGATGCTGCATAAATACGTCAAATCCGCAGCAGTTCCTGATCGTGGGCACAAACCCTTAAGTTCTATAGTACATCTACAATATTTATGTAAGTACTACAGGCACTATTTAGGCGTTATTTCCTCATACTGGTGAGGCTATTTTGTGAGATCATTACTTTAGTTTTTTAAGATGTCTTAAATACTCAATATAATTTAATATGCTGAAATTAGTTTTTAAGAATAATCAAGTAGTTTTTTTAAATAACTTCATATTGTAGCATTTCAAAAATGTTTGCAACACAGATGATAAATTAGTTTTCATTTAAATAAAATCATTTATTAAAAGTAATTAGGTATTTAGACAAATGTGTAAAAATCGAACCGAACATATAAAATAATTTAAAATAATTGTACTAGATGCATAATTATCTATTTATCCATTTGAGGAAGGTTTGCTTTACAACACTGCTTTGAATCATATTATGTCCCTGAATAGTGGAAATATACATTAATAAGCCAAATCATATTAAAAAATGTAGATCTGTGAAAAATTTCCATCTGGAGTTTTAGATACAAGTTCCACAGAGTATTACAGCAGCAGGAATTTCCACATGGTGTAAATCTTTCCCCAAAGATTTGAATCTCTGAAATGCATCCTGATTATAAAAAGTTCAAGTCCCAAAGAGTGACTAAATAAAAAGGTTGAAAGAAAAAAAAATATATATATACACACTGTATATATATATATATATATATATATATATATATATATATATATATATATATATATATATATATATATATATATATATATATATATATATATATATATATATATACACACATATACAGTACAGACCAAAAGCTTGGACACACCTTCTCATTTAAAGATTTTTCTGTATTTTCATGACTATGAAAATTGTGCACACTGAAGGCTTCAAAACTATGAATTAACACATGTGGAATTATATACTTAACAAAGAAGATGAAACAACTGAAATTATGTCTTATATTCTAGGTTCTTCAAAGTAGCCACCTTTTGCTTTGATGACTGCTTTGCACACTCTTGGCATTCTCTTGATGAGCTTCAAGAGGTAGTCAGAGGGAATGGTTTCCACTTCACAGGTGTGCCCTGTCAGGTTTAATAAGTGGGATTTCTTGCCTTATAAATGGGGTTGGGACCGTCAGTTGTGCTGTGCAGAAGTCTGGTGGATACACAGCTGATAGTCCTACTGAATAGACTGTTAGAATTTGTATTATGGCAAGAAAAAAGCAGCTAAGTGAAGAAAAACGAGTGGCCATTATTACTTTAGGAAATGAAGGTCAGTCAGTCTGAAAAATTGGGAAAACTTTGAAAGTGTCCCCAAGTGCAGTGGCAAAAATCATCAAGCGCTACAAAGAAACTGGCTCACATGAGGACCGCCCCAGGAAAGGAAGACCAAGAGTCACCTCTGCTTCTGAGGGTAAGTTTATCTGAGTCACCAGTAGAGATGAACGGTGTTCGAGTCGAACTGTTCGCCAATTTCAAATTCGAGCTGTTTTGGGCGGTGTTCAAGTCGTTCGACGAACCCGAACAATTTGCTTAAAATTCGGCTGTTCGAGTCTCTGTTCGATAACTGTTTGTTCACCAAAAGCCTAGCTTGATTTGCACATTAAAACTGTTTATCATTGTTAATGGACTGTTTCAGTGTATAGTGGGCGGGGGGCGGGGGATAGATCTGTGCTGAAATAACGCCGATCTCCATTTTTTTTTTCTTTCCCGCATTTACAGAGGGGTGGTGCAGTCTCTCAGCCTATCAGCAGTGCACACACACACAGCAATGTGCATGTGATGCACACAAGCAAGGGCATGTGTCATTGGCTGTGTATGTCACATGCCCTTGCCCTATAAGAACCAGCCATTTGCCCCGTCGCCACCATTTCCTCACTGCTGCAGCTTAGTGTTAGACGGCATCGCTGCTGCTGTGGGCGCTATACAGTCAAAGAGTATTTTTTTGCCAGCGAATTTTCTTAGAGATAGGTTTAGGGAGTCAGGAGTTGGGACTAGTTGTAATATCAGCCCTTTTCAGGGTAGGTTACAGCAGTTCATAGCACTGTTTTCCATGCAGGTCTAAGCCAATGCTGTGCAAGTGTTAGCCACAGCATTTGGTGTAATCTAGCTCAGCCAATCCTTTTGGGCTAGTAGCATTGTTTGATAGTCACCTGAGTAGCCCGCCTGTGAAGCTAGCTACACCGCCTGTGTATCTCAATTTTTACTGCATCTAATCCAGTTAATAGTTTTGGGGTTTTGGGCTTAGTAGCAGTGTCTGCACGTCAGCAGAGTAGCCCGCCTGTGAAACAAACTATACCACCTGTGTATCTCAATTTTTACTGCATCTAATCCAGTTAATAGTTTTGGGGGTTTGGGCTTAGTAGCAGTGTTTGCACGTCAGCAGAGTAGCCCGCCTGTGAAACAAACTATACCGCCTGTGTATCTCAATTTTTACTGCATCTAATCCAGTTAATAGTTTTGGGGTTTGGGGCTTAGTAGCAGTGTTTGCACGTCAGCAGAGTAGCCCGCCTGTGAAACAAACTATACCGCCTGTGTATCTCAATTTTTACTGCATCTAAGGCCGGCCTCACACTAGCGAGTTTTACGGACGTATGAGCGCATAAACTACGTCCGTAAAACTCGCAAAATAAACTGCACAATTATTCTCAATGGGGCTGCTCCTATTAGCCGTATATTACGGTTCAGTATTATACGGCTTTCTACGGCCGTACAAAATCGCAGCATGCTGCGTTTGTCACCGTATTGCGCAAAAAAAATCGCCAATGAAAGTCTATGGGGGCGAGAAAAATACGGATTCCACACTGACCAGCAGTGTGACTTGCGAGAAATACGCAGCAGTGTTAGTGAAAAGTCGGTAATTCAATTGCCGGCTTTTCATTTCTCCTGCACAAACCCGACAGGATATGAGACATGGTTTACATACAGTAAACCATCTCATATCCCCTTTTTTTTTGCATATTCCACACTACTAATGTTAGTAGTGTGTATGTGCAAAATTTCAGCGCTGTAGCTGCTGAAATAAAGGGTTAAATGGCGGAAAAAATTGGCGTGGGCTCCCGCGCAATTTTCTCCGCCAGAGTGGTAAAGCCAGTGACTGAGGGCAGATATTAATAGCCAGGAGAGGGTCCATGGTTATTGGCCCCCCCCCGTGGCTAAAAACATCTGCCCCCAGCCACCCCAGAAAAGGCACATCTGGAAGATGCGCCTATTCTGGCACTTGGCCACTCTCTTCCCACTCCCGTGTAGCGGGGGATATGGGGTAATGAAGGGTTAATGTCACCTTGCTATTGTAAGGTGACATTAAGCCAGATTAATAATGGAGAGGCGTCAATTATGACACCTATCCATTATTAATCCAATTGTTTGAAAGGGTTAAAAAAACACACACACATGATTTAAAAGTATTTTAATGAAATAAACACAGCGGTTGTTGTAATAATTTATTGTTCTCTCAATCCATCAGGAACACCCTCGCTTGGAAAAATAATAAACGCACAAGATACATACCTTCTGGTGAACCGTCTCGTCCCACGATGTAATCCATCTGAAGGGGTTAACTAATATTACAGGCAGGAGCCCTGCTAAATGCAGCTGTGCTCCGTGCCTGTAATCCCCGGCGAATGAATGAAATGTAGGTCATTGACCTACATTTCCTTCAGTCGCGGTGATGCGCCCTCTGCTGGATGTCCTCATATGACCTGGAGCCTGGGAAAAAGTTCCCAGGCTGCAGTTCATGAGAACATCCAGCAGAGGGCGCATCACCGCGACTGAAGGAAATGTAGGTCAATGACCTACATTTCATTCATTCGCCGGGGATTACAGGCACGGAGCACAGCTGCATTTAGCAGGGCTCCTGCCTGTAATATTAGTTAACCCCTTCAGATGGATTACTTCGTGGGACGAGACGGTTCACCAGAAGGTATGTATCTTGTGCGTTTATTATTTTTCCAAGCGAGGGTGTTCCTGATGGATTGAGAGAACAATAAATTATTACAACAACCGCTGTGTTTATTTCATTAAAATACTTTTAAATCATGTGTGTGTGTTTTTTTAACCCTTTCAAACAATTGGATTAATAATGGATAGGTGTCATAATTGACGCCTCTCCATTATTAATCTGGCTTAATGTCACCTTACAATAGCAAGGTGGCATTAACCCTTCATTACCCCATATCCCACCGCTACAGGGAGTGGGAAGAGAGTGGCCAAGTGCCAGAATAGGCGCATCTTCCAGATGTGCCTTTTCTGGGGTGGCTGGGGGCAGATGTTTTTAGCCACGGGGGGGCCAATAACCATGGACCCTCTCCTGGCTATTAATATCTGCCCTCAGTCACTGGCTTTACCGCTCTGGCGGAGAAAATTGCGCGGGAGCCCACGCAAATTTTTTCCGCCATTTAACCCTTTATTTTAGCAGCTACAGCGCACAAATTTTGCACATACACACTACTAACATTAGTAGTGTGGAATATGCAAAAAAAAAAGGGGATATGAGATGGTTTACTGTATGTAAACCATGTCTCATATCCTGTCGGGTTTGTGCAGGAGAAATGAGAAGCCGGTAATTGAATTACCGGCTTTTAACACATATCGCGCTGAATGAAATCTAAATACAGAATATATATATATGTGTCTCAATGACATATATATATATATATATATACTGTATATATGTTTTCCCGAACATTTGAGCACATAAATCCATTAGATGTCGGTTTTGCAAGCCTGCGAGAAAATCTCGCAGTACGGATGCCATACGGATTACATACGGAGGATGCCATGCGCAAAATACGCTGCCACACCCTGACTACGGATCAATATTTTGGGAACATTTCTCCGTATTACGGCCGTAGTACGGACGTATAATACGTGGCGTATTGTCTTACGCCCAGTGTGAGGCCGGCCTAATCCAGTTAATAGTTTTGGGCCTAGTACCACAGTTTGGCCACTCAGTTCTGCTCGGTATTCATCCATCGGTTGTTGTGCTAACAACTACAGATACAGAGATGCCAATTAGTTAAGCACTAAAATGAGTGGCAAAAGACCTGCTGCTGGTGGAATGGGGAATAGGCATGTTGGAAAGGGAAAAAAAGGTTGTGTCCGTGGGGTAGGTGGTAAAGCAACAGTAACATCTGCAGAAGAAAGACCATCTTCCAGCCAAAGTAAGATGTCTACTTCTTTTCGTGGACAATCTGATATGATCCCTTTCTTGCGACCATCGCTACAAGCATCACCAAAAATTCCAGATGAGGCACAAAAACAGCAGGTGCTTGAACGGATATCAAGTGCTAATTCAAGTGGGCTCTCATCCATGTCAACTTCAACATCACAACTACTCCAGTCCTCAGAGTTGTCACCCCAATCGCACTGGCTTCCTCACAGCTCCCAAGTCTCCAGCTGCCCATCTGAGCATGGGGTAACACACATGGTTGAGTCTGTAGAGCTGTTTACGCATACTATAGCCTGGGAATCAGAGGTCTGCTCCAGAGCTTCTGTGAATCCAGACGAGGAAATGATCTGCCTGATGCCCAGAATCTTTGTAAGTCGGATCCAGGCCCTGATGAAGAAGGTTCTGAGCATAATGTAGACCCTCGTTCCCAAACTGTAACTCCTGTTGGTGGAGACAATGAGGGAGATGATGATGAGACTGAGATACCAGATTGGAACGAAAACTTGACTTTTCGGTCGGGGCAGGAAGAGGTTGGCTCTGAGGACGACGGGTGTGAGAACACACAGGATGATGATGACGAGGTTGTAGACCCCACTTACTGTCAACCCCCACTTCGCCAGTCCATGAGGTCAGCAGAGGAGGTGGAGGAGGATGCTGACAACGAGGTAACGGTGCGCCTTCCTGGACAGAGACGGACTACTGGAAGCACATCATCAACTGCATCCTCAACCCCAACTGTGCCTCAGACCAGAAGTCGTGGTGGCTCTTCAGGTCGCACGGGCTCTAAGCCTTGCATAGCCTGGGCATTTTTTGACATTTCAAAGGATGACCCAACTCATGTTGTCTGTAAGATTTGTCAACAAAATCTCAGTAGAGGCCAAAAAATTACTTGCTTGAGTACTTCATGCATGAACCGTCACATGGATATGAGGCATAAGTTGCAGTGGGAAGCTCACTGTGCTACAATGCGGCCTAGAGGGCTGGGTCAACCACCGTCTGCCCCATCAAGTGCATCCGCGTCCTCTTCATCCTATGTGACTGTGGGGACAGCAGTCACACTTGGTTTTGGATACAGACCTTCCACCTCTTTACCCACAACAGCCAGTGTGATTGGCAGGTCGTCAGGACATTTGCAAGTGGAAACACCTGCTGGTGTTGAGCTCTCTTCGACATCGACACCACATTTTGATCAAGGCAACATAACATCTCCACCTGCACCTTCCTCACAGACCAGCAGTTTGCCGGGGACACCCTACTCAACTCCGTCTAAGCACGGCAGCCAGCCCTCAGTCCCTCAGATGTGGACAAGTAAAGGACCATTTCCTCCTAGCCATGACAAAGCTAAGAGGTTGAATTTCTCCATCTGCAAGCTGTTGGCTACAGAAATGCTGCCTTTCCGCCTGGCGGACACAGAGGATTTTCAAGATCTTATGTCCGTCGCAGTGCCCCAGTACCAGATGCCCAGTCGCCACTACTTCTCAAAGAAAGCTGTGCCTGCGCTACACCAGCATGTCGCACACAACATCACCGCTTCCTTGAGAAACTCTGTGTGTGACAGGGTGCATTTCACCACAGACACTTGGACGAGTAGACATGGACAGGGGCTTTACATGTCGGTGACTGGGCACTGGGTAACTATGGCGACATCAGGAGAAGGGGCTGCTGTCCAAGTCTTGCCGTCCCCACGAGTTGCTCATTGATCCTCTGCATCTAGAAGTTCCTCCACTGCTTCTGCCTCCTGTTGTGAAATTGGATTCTGGGCTCCCCCGGTGGCCACTTGTGGAATTGTACTTGTGTGCATCATCCCCTCTGTTCACCTGCTCCTATCAGGATGTGGGAGTCGCTATATAACCTTGCTCCTCTGTCAGTTTCATGCCGGTCATCAATGTAATCAGAAGCCTTTCTGTGCATGTTCCTGCTACTAGACAACTCCCAGCTAAGTTGGACTTTTGTCCTTGTGTGTTTTTGCATTTTGTTCCTGTTCACAGCTGCTGTTTCGTTACTGTGTCTGGAAAGCTCTTGTGAGCGGAAATTGCCACTCTGGTGTTATGAGTTAATGCTAGAGTCTTAAAGTAATTTCTGGATGGTGTTTTGATAGAGTTTTCTGCTGACCATGAAAGTGCCCTTTCTGTCTTCTTGCTATCTAGTAAGCGGACCTCGATTTTTGCTAAACCTATTTTCATACTACGTTTGTCATTTCATCTAAAATCACCGCCAATATATGTGGGGGCCTCTGTCTGCCTTTTGGGAAAATTTCTCTAGAGGTGAGCCAGGACTGTCTTTTCCTCTGCTAGGATTAGGTAGTTCTCCGGCTGGCGCTGGGCATCTAGGGATAAAAAAACGTAGGCATGCTACCCGGCCACTTCTAGTTGTGCGGCAGGTTTAGTTCATGGTCAGTATAGTTTCCATCTTCCAAGAGCTAGTTCTCATATATGCTGGGCTATGTTCTCTCGCCATTGAGAATCATGACAGTTTGACCGGCCAAAAAAAAAAAAGGGTTAAATTACTGGCTGAGAAAGGAGAGAAAAAAGAAGTCTGCTACAATTTTTTTTTTTTTTTTTTTTTTCCTCTAGTTCTGAGTGTGCTCTTAATTGAATCACTTGCTAGTCTGCCTATACTGCAGCCTTCCTCTCTTTCTCTCCTTCTAATCCTTGAATGGCTCTGTGTTCACCTGTTTCAAATGGATCTTCAGAGTGTAGCTACAGGTTTGAATAATCTCGCCACAAAGGTACAAAATTTGCAAGATTTTGTTGTTCATGCACCTATGTCTGAGCCTAGAATTCCTTTGCCTGAATTCTTCTCGGGGAATAGATCTCACTTTCAAAATTTTAAAAATAATTGCAAATTGTTTTTGTCCCTGAAGTCTCGCTCTGCCGGAGACCCTGCACAGCAGGTCAGGATTGTAATTTCCTTGCTCCGGGGCGACCCTCAAGACTGGGCTTTTGCATTGGCACCAGGGGATCCTGCGTTGCTCAATGTGGATGCGTTTTTTCTGGCCTTGGGGTTGCTTTATGAGGAACCTCATTTAGAGCTTCAGGCGGAAAAGGCCTTGATGTCCTTGTCTCAGGGGCAAGATGAAGCTGAAATATACTGCCAAAAATTCCGCAAATGGTCTGTGCTTACTCAGTGGAATGAGTGCGCCCTGGCGGCGATTTTCAGAGAAGGTCTCTCTGATGCCATTAAGGATGTTATGGTGGGGTTCCCTGTGCCTGCGAGTCTGAATGAGTCCATGACGATGGCTATTCAGATCGATAGGCGTCTGCGGGAGCGCAAACCTGTGCACCATTTGGCGGTGTCTACTGAGAAAACGCCAGAAAATATGCAATGTGATAGAATTCTGTCCAGAAGCGAGCGGCAGAATTTTAGACGAAAAAATGGGTTGTGCTTCTATTGTGGTGATTCAACTCATGTTATATCAGCATGCTTTAAGCGTACTAAGAAGCCTGACAAGTCTGTTTCAATTAGCACTTTACAGTCTAAGTTTATTCTATCTGTGACCCTGATTTGTTCTTTGTCATCTATTACCGCGGACGCCTATGTCGACTCTGGCGCTGCTTTGAGTCTTATGGATTGGTCCTTTGCCAAACGCTGTGGGTATGATTTGGAGCCATTGGAGGCTCCGATACCTCTGAAAGGGATTGACTCCACCCCATTGGCTAGTAATAAACCACAATACTGGACACAAGTGACTATGCGTGTTAATCCGGATCACCAGGAGGTTATTCGCTTTCTGGTGCTGTATAATCTACATGATGTTTTGGTGCTGGGATTGCCATGGCTGCAATCTCATAACCCAGTCCTCGACTGGAGAGCTATGTCTGTGTTAAGCTGGGGATGTAAAGGAACTCATGGGGACGTACCTTTGGTTTCCATTTCATCATCTATTCCCTCTGAGATTCCTGAATTCTTGTCTGACTTTCGTGACGTTTTTGAAGAACCCAAGGTTGGTTCACTACCTCCGCACCGGGAGTGCGATTGTGCCATAGACTTGATTCCGGGTAGTAAATACCCTAAGGGTCGTTTATTTAATCTGTCTGTGCCTGAACACGCGGCTATGCGAGAATATATAAAGGAGTCCTTGGAAAAGGGACATATTCGTCCTTCGTCATCTCCCTTAGGAGCCGGTTTTTTCTTTGTGTCTAAGAAAGACGGCTCTTTGAGGCCGTGTATTGATTATCGACTTTTGAATAAAATCACGGTTAAATATCAATATCCGTTACCACTGCTTACTGATTTGTTTGCTCGTATAAAGGGGGCCAAGTGGTTCTCTAAGATTGATCTCCGTGGGGCGTATAATTTGGTGCGAATCAAGCAGGGGGATGAGTGGAAAACCGCATTTAATACGCCCGAGGGCCATTTTGAGTATTTGGTGATGCCTTTTGGTCTTTCAAATGCCCCTTCAGTCTTCCAGTCCTTTATGCATGACATTTTCCGCGATTATTTGGATAAATTTATGATTGTGTATCTGGATGATATTCTGATTTTTTCGGATGACTGGGACTCTCATGTCCAGCAGGTCAGGAGGGTTTTTCAGGTTTTGCGGTCTAATTCCTTGTGTGTGAAGGGTTCTAAGTGTGTTTTTGGGGTTCAAAAGATTTCCTTCTTGGGATACATTTTTTCCCCCTCTTCCATCGAGATGGATCCTGTCAAGGTTCAGGCTATTGGTGATTGGACGCAACCCTCTTCTCTTAAGAGTCTTCAGAAATTTTTGGGCTTTGCTAACTTTTATCGTCGATTTATTGCTGGTTTTTCTGATGTTGTAAAACCATTGACTGATTTGACTAAGAAGGGTGCTGATGTTGCTGATTGGTCCCCTGATGCTGTGGAGGCCTTTCGGGAGCTCAAGCGCCGCTTTTCTTCCGCCCCAGTGTTGCGTCAGCCTGATGTTGCTCTTCCTTTTCAGGTTGAGGTCGACGCTTCTGAAATCGGAGCTGGGGCGGTGTTGTCGCAGAGAAGTTCCGACTGCTCCGTGATGAGACCTTGTGCTTTTTTTTCCCGTAAATTTTCGCCCGCCGAGCGGAATTATGATATTGGGAATCGGGAGCTTTTGGCCATGAAGTGGGCTTTTGAGGAGTGGCGTCACTGGCTTGAGGGGGCCAGACATCAGGTGGTGGTATTGACTGACCACAAAAATTTAATTTACCTTGAGTCTGCCAGGCGCCTGAATCCTAGACAGGCACGCTGGTCGTTGTTTTTCTCTCGGTTTAATTTTGTGGTGTCTTACCTACCGGGTTCTAAGAATGTTAAGCCGGATGCCCTTTCTAGGAGTTTTGAGCCTGACTCCCCTGGTAATTCTGAGCCCACAGGTATCCTTAAAGATGGAGTGATATTGTCTGCCGTTTCTCCAGACCTGCGGCGGGCCTTGCAGGAGTTTCAGGCGGATAGACCTGATCGTTGCCCACCTGGTAGACTGTTTGTTCCTGATGATTGGACCAGTAGAGTCATCTCTGAGGTTCATTCTTCTGCGTTGGCAGGTCATCCTGGAATCTTTGGTACCAGGGATTTGGTGGCAAGGTCCTTCTGGTGGCCTTCCCTGTCACGAGATGTGCGAGGCTTTGTGCAGTCTTGTGACGTTTGTGCTCGGGCCAAGCCTTGTTGTTCTCGGGCTAGTGGATTGTTGTTACCCTTGCCTATCCCGAAGAGGCCTTGGACGCACATCTCGATGGATTTTATTTCGGATCTGCCTGTTTCTCATAAGATGTCTGTCATCTGGGTGGTGTGTGACCGTTTCTCTAAGATGGTCCATCTGGTTCCCTTGCCTAAGTTGCCTTCTTCTTCCGAGTTGGTTCCTCTGTTTTTTCAAAATGTTGTTCGTTTGCATGGTATTCCGGAGAATATCGTTTCTGACAGAGGGACCCAATTCGTGTCTAGATTTTGGCGGGCATTCTGTGCTAGGATGGGCATAGATTTGTGTTTTTCGTCTGCTTTCCATCCTCAGACTAATGGCCAGACCGAGCGGACTAATCAGACCTTGGAGACATATTTGAGGTGTTTTGTGTCTGCGGATCAGGATGATTGGGTTGCTTTTTTGCCTTTGGCGGAGTTCGCCCTCAATAATCGGGCCAGCTCTGCCACCTTGGTGTCCCCGTTTTTCTGTAATTCGGGGTTTCATCCTCGATTTTCCTCCGGTCAAGTGGAATCTTCGGATTGTCCTGGAGTGGATGCTGTGGTGGAGAGGTTGCATCAGATTTGGGGGCAGGTGGTGGACAATTTGAAGTTGTCCCAGGAGAAGACTCAGCTTTTTGCCAACCGCCGTCGTCGTGTTGGTCCTCGGCTTTGTGTTGGGGACTTGGTATGGTTGTCTTCTCGTTTTGTCCCTATGAGGGTTTCTTCTCCTAAGTTTAAGCCTCGGTTCATCGGCCCGTACAAGATATTGGAGATTCTTAACCCTGTGTCCTTCCGTTTGGACCTCCCTGCATCCTTTTCGATTCATAATGTTTTTCATCGGTCATTGTTGCGCAGGTATGAGGTACCGGCTGTGCCTTCCGTTGAGCCTCCTGCTCCGGTGTTGGTTGAGGGTGAGTTGGAGTACGTTGTGGAAAAGATCTTGGACTCTCGTGTTTCCAGACGGAAACTCCAGTATCTGGTCAAATGGAAGGGATACGGTCAGGAGGATAATTCTTGGGTCACTGCCTCTGATGTTCATGCCTCCGATCTTGTCCGTGCCTTTCATAGGGCTCATCCTGATCGCCCTGGTGGTTCTGGTGAGGGTTCGGTGCCCCCTCCTTGAGGGGGGGGTACTGTTGTGAAATTGGATTCTGGGCTCCCCCGGTGGCCACTTGTGGAATTGTACTTGTGTGCATCATCCCCTCTGTTCACCTGCTCCTATCAGGATGTGGGAGTCGCTATATAACCTTGCTCCTCTGTCAGTTTCATGCCGGTCATCAATGTAATCAGAAGCCTTTCTGTGCATGTTCCTGCTACTAGACAACTCCCAGCTAAGTTGGACTTTTGTCCTTGTGTGTTTTTGCATTTTGTTCCTGTTCACAGCTGCTGTTTCGTTACTGTGTCTGGAAAGCTCTTGTGAGCGGAAATTGCCACTCTGGTGTTATGAGTTAATGCTAGAGTCTTAAAGTAATTTCTGGATGGTGTTTTGATAGAGTTTTCTGCTGACCATGAAAGTGCCCTTTCTGTCTTCTTGCTATCTAGTAAGCGGACCTCGATTTTTGCTAAACCTATTTTCATACTACGTTTGTCATTTCATCTAAAATCACCGCCAATATATGTGGGGGCCTCTGTCTGCCTTTTGGGAAAATTTCTCTAGAGGTGAGCCAGGACTGTCTTTTCCTCTGCTAGGATTAGGTAGTTCTCCGGCTGGCGCTGGGCATCTAGGGATAAAAAAACGTAGGCATGCTACCCGGCCACTTCTAGTTGTGCGGCAGGTTTAGTTCATGGTCAGTATAGTTTCCATCTTCCAAGAGCTAGTTCTCATATATGCTGGGCTATGTTCTCTCGCCATTGAGAATCATGACAGCCTCCTCAACCTCCTCTCGGTCCTCCACCTGCACCCAAAGCCTGTCTGGTAATGCCACCCGCGTTGTAACTGCGCAGAAGGAATCCTGCACACCTCCTCACTTTGCTGTCACCAGGGCTCAATGGCATCTGGCAGTGTTTACATTGAAATGTCTGGGAAATGTGAGTCACACAGCTGAGGAGTTGTGGTCAGCTCTGGAGACTGAGTTCCATCAATGGTTGTCTCCACTCAACCTGCAGCCAGGGAAGGCTGTGTGCAACAATGCTGCAAACCTGGGTGCGGCCCTTCGCCGGGGCAATGTCACACACGTGCCTTGTATGGCTCACGTTTGGAACCTGGTTGTCCAGCAATTTTTATCCCACTATCCCGGACTAGATGGGCTACACCGCCTGTTTACCTAACTAATATTTTGTAACGGCATCTAGCCCTGGAAATCCTTTTGGGCCTAGTAGAATTTAGTGCTACTCAGCAGCGTACCCCACCCATGAAGCAAGCTACACCGCCTGTTTACCTAACTACTATTTTGTAACGGCATCTAGCCTGGGAAATCCTTTTGGGCCTAGTAGAATTTAGTGCTACTCAGCAGCATACCCCACCCATGAAGCAAGCTACACCGCCTGTATACCTAAGTACTATTTTTTAATGGCATCTAGCCCAGGAAATCCTTTTGGGACTAGTAGAATTTAGTGCTACTGAGCAGCGTACCCCACCCATGAAGCAAGCTACACCGCCTGTTTACCTAACTACTATTTTGTAACGGCATCTAGCCCGGGAAATCCTTTTGGGCCTAGTAGAATTTAGTGCTACTCAGCAGCGTACCCCACCCATGAAGCAATCTACACCACCTGTTTACCTAAGTACTATTTTGTAACGGCATCTAGCCCTGGAAATCCTTTTGGGCCTAGTAGAATTTAGTGCTACTCAGCAGCGTACCCCACCCATGAAGCAAGCTACACCGCCTGTTTACTTAAGTACTATTTTGTAACGGCATCTGGCCCAGGAAATCCTTTTGGCCCTAGTAGCAATTTCTGCTACTCAGCAGAGTACCCCACCCATGAAGCAAGCTACACCGCCTTCTTTCTTTCTCAATCTAACCCCTCTGCTCTGGGGTGTCCACTCTCTCTCCAGCTCTCTCCTTCTCACAGGTGGACTACCGCGTTATTTTCACACTGTGGCGAATCTTTTGGGCCCAGGCATAAGAAGTCGTCGAGGTAATGGATAATATGTGCAGTCTTACAAACGTCCATGACGACACATTTGAGGAAGCAACTAAACGCCTCAAATAGTGAGCAGGATATGGAGCTCCCCATGGGCAAACAGCGATCTATGTAGTATGCTCCTGCACAGAAGCAGCCCAATGGGAGGACACTATTTGGAGGCACAGGTAGTAACCAGAACGCCCCTTCAATGTCTGTTTTGGCCATTAGGGTGCCCCTTACCAACTTCTTGACCCGCCTGATTGCCCCGTCAAAGGAGGTACAGTACATAGTACTGTACTTGGTTCCACGTCGATGTTGTCGTTTACTGACCTGCCCCTTGGATATGACAAATGGTGGATTAGTCTGAATGTATTGGGTTCATTTTTTGGCACAACTCCCAACGGGGGTACCACTACATCTTCTAAGGAAAGTGTTCTGAATGGACCCGCCGCCATTCTACCTAAAGATATTTATTTTTTAATTTTTTTTGTCAAGACGTCTGGGTGTTGGTAGAGTGAGTTTAGATTTTTACTCCAGCCTTTCTTGATTTTAGAATGGCATGACATGCCTATATCTGTGTCTCCTCCTCCTTTTACTCCTCCATCTCTTTGTTTGTTGTGTCTTCTGAGCAGTTTGTCAGCTTTTGGACACCTTTTAAGGTGTTTTCTATGTGTTTTCCATGTGTTTGTATGTGTTTGTGTTTGCCTGCCGTTGGTTTCAATGGGGTTTGACGGTGTTTGTCGAACGTTCGACGAACAGTTCATCGAACATCTTCCTGTTCGACGAACCGAACCCGAACGCTAGGGAGGTGGCTCATCTCTAGTCACCAGCCTCAGAAATCGCAGGTTAACAGCAGCTCAGATTAGAGACCAGGTCAATGCCACACAGAGTTCTAGCAGCAGACACATCTCTACAACAACTGTTAAGAGGAGACTTTGTGCAGCAGGCCTTCATGGTAAAATAACTGCTAGGAAACCACTGCTAAGGACAGGCAACAAGCAGAAGAGACTTGTTTGGGCTAAAGAACACAAGGAATGGACATTAAACCAGTGGAAATCTGTGCTTTGGTCTGATGAGTCCAAATTTGAGATCTTTGGTTCCAACCACCGTGTCTTTGTGCGACCAAGAAAAGGTGAACGGATGGACTCTACATGCCTGGTTGCCACCATGAAGCATGGAGGAGGAGGTGTGATGGTGTGGGGGTGCTTTGCTGGTGACACTGTTGGGGATTTATTCAAAATTGAAGGCATACTGAACCAGCATGGCTACCACAGCATCTTGCAGCGGCATGCTATTACATCCGGTTTGCGTTTAGTTGGACCATCATTTATTTTTAAACAGGACAATGACACCAAACACACCTCCAGGCTGTGTAAGGGCTATTTGACCAAGAAGGAGAGAGATGGGGTGCTACGTCAGATGACCTTGCCTCCGCAGTCACCAGACCTGAACCCAATCGAGATGGTTTGAGGTGAGCTGGACCGCAGAGTGAAGGCAAAAGAGCCAACAAGCGCTAAGCATCTCTGGGAACTCCTTCAAGATTGTTGGAAGACCATTCCCGGTGACTACCTCTTGAAGCTCATCAAGAGAATGCCAAGAGTGTGCAAAGCAGTCATCAAAGCAAAAGGTGGCTACTTTGAAGAACCTAGAATAAAGACATATTTTCAGTTGTTTCACACTTTTTTTGTTAAGTATATAATTCCACATGTGTTAATTCATAGTTTAGATGCCTTCAGTGTGAATTTACAATTTTCATAGTCATGAAAATACAAAAAAAAAATTTAAATGAGAAGGTGTGTCCAAACTTTTGGTCTGTACTATATATATATATATATATATATATATATATATACAGCACAAAATAAAATAACAAAAATTACGGAAAAAAAGTTTGGCAGGAAAAACAAATTTTCCATGATTGGTATCGTCAAGTCTGAAGCAACCTGAGCTATGAAACTGTCAAACTATTTAACCCATAAAGCGAACACTATAAAAAATACAGCAAATCTCAGTTTCTTCAGCCTACCACGGTACAGAAAGTGGAATAAAAAGAGATCAAAAAGTTGAATGCCAAAAAAATGGAATCAATGAAATTATCTCATCCCATGAAAAACAAGCCCTCACTCAATTTTTTTGTATTTATGGTAAAGTTTATTTGTCCAATTACTTTTGAACCTCTGAAATGAGGAGGCTTTGTAGAAAATGTGATGGTATATGCCTCAGTGTCTCATGTAATGTATATGGCCAAGCCCCAGTGTCTTTTGTGATGTAAATGCCCTATCCCCATTGTCTTGTGTAATATATATGATATCTCCTATGTGATGTATATGCCTCAGTCCCAGCTTTTCTTATAGAAGTATATACATCAGCCCCAGTGTATCCTATGTGATGCGTATGCTCCAGCCCCAGCGTCTCCCAGGCTCTCCCATGTGTTATATATGTTGCAACCCCAGCATTTACTATATGATTTCTATACACCAGCCCCAGTGTATCGTATGTGATGTATATACAGCAGTCTCAATGTCTTCTAAGAGTTGTATGTGCTGCAAGCCAGTGTATCCTATGTGATGTATATGCTCCAGCCCCAGCATCTCCTGTGTGATATATATGCTCTACCACTAGCTTCTCCTATGTGACGTTTACAGCAGCCCCAGTGCCTCCTATGTGATGTAAATGCTTCAGCCCCAGTGTCTCCTATGTGATGTATCTACAGCAGTCTCAGAGTCTCCTATGTGATATACAGTATATGCTCTAGCCCCGGCGTCTCCTATGTGATGTAAATGCTCCAGCCGCAATATCTCTTATGTAATGTATATGCTGAAGCCCCACTGTCTCCTATGTGATATATACAGCTGTCTGGGTATCTAATTTCCAATATTTTCTACTAGTATATAAAGTAATGTGACATTTTGAAGTAATACTGTGAGGTGGGGATTATTTATATATACAAGAACACCATACAAGTGCTGCACCAGCACCTCTTTCTCACACAAACTGCAGAGGTTGATTCTGAAGCTCACCTACTTTTTCCAACTAATTTGTCTGGAATTCCATGTATTTCAGTGTAATTATGACAGAAAACTGGTGTAAGTCCATTAGTAAATCGCCCTCCTAATTTATTTGTTTAATTTCAGAATATAGACAATAGAGAGTAGATAGATGTCATATTGATATAATTTAGGACAGCTGTAGTATAAGCTTCTGGCACAAGAAAGCAACATTTTGGTAACAGGTGTTCTTTAATTTCTGGAAAGAAGTAAGGATTTTACTTTATACCAAAACAGTAGATGGTTCTGATAGCTGTTACTGACCCTTTATGTGTAACTCAAAGGAAAAAAGATAGTAAGATTTCAACTATTGGCATTCAATGATAAATTACTAAATAAGTTAAACAAGATCTATATGTCTGTAAAAAGTACTTACAGAGTTCCTTTAAAGAATTGTCTCAGAACTAAAAGATCGCATAGGGGCAAAATTCTTGGTCGCAAACAGAGTAAAGGTACCTTCACACGAAGCGACACTGCAGCGATAGCGACAACGATGCCGATCGCTGCAGCGTCGCTGTTTGATCGCTGGGGAGCTGTCACACAGACCGCTCTCCAGCGACCAACGATGCCGAAGTCCCCGGGTAACCAGGGTAAACATCGGGTTGCTAAGCGCAGGGCCGCGCTTAGTAACCCGATGTTTACCCTGGTTACCAGCGTAAAAGTAAAAAAAAAAAACAGTACATACTCACCTGCGCGTCCCCCAGCGTCTGCTTCCTGACACTGACTGAGCTCCGGCCCTAACAGCACAGCGGTGACGTCACCGCTGTGCTTTCACTTTCACTTTAGGGCCGGCGCTCAGTAAGTGTCAGGAAGCAGACGCTGGGGGACGCGCAGGTGAGTATGTACTGTTTGTTTTTTTTACTTTTACGCTGGTAACCAGGGTAAACATCGGGTTACTAAGCGCGGCCCTGCGCTTGGTAACCCGATGTTTACCCTGGTTACCAGTGTAAAATATCGCTGGTATCGTTGCTTTTGCTTTCAAACACAACGATACACGGCGATCGGACGACCAAACAAAGTTCTGGACTTTATTCAGCGACCAGCGACATCACAGCAGGATCCTGATCGCTGCTGCGTGTCAAACGAAACGATATCGCTAGCCAGGACGCTGCAACGTCACGGATCGCTAGCGATATCGTTACAAAGTCGTTTCGTGTGAAGGTACCTTAAGGCCACGTTCACATGTTCAGTATTTGGTCAGTATTTTACGTCAATATTTGTAAGCCAAAACCAGGAGTGGAACAATCAGAGGAAAAGTATAATAGAAACACATCCCCACTTCTGTATTTATCACCCATTCCTGATTTTGGCTTACAAATGCTGATGTAAAATACTGACTATATACTGAACATGTGAACGTGGCCTTAGCTTAATAGTTGCAGGATATACTTATTCATGGGGACTGTGTTATACTCAACTGGTCCAGCAAGTCATACCCAGAATGGTTGCCGGCTTTTACCTTTCTTTCAATGGCACTATGGTTACCTTCCTTCGCTTGGCCTGCTCCACAGAAGCGTCACTTGCAGGGTTGCGCCAACCACTCTGTGTAGTCCTTGTGACTACCTACTATGGAAGTAATTTCAATAACCTCTGGTGCCAAACATGCCAGTGTGCACATTCACAACTTACTGTGTCACAGTAGTACACTCACTGACTGTCATGTGTCCACACATTCACAATCCAAATACTTGCTAGTATAAGACACTGCTTCTCAAATAACCAAGCGCTTCATTTTGCACTGCCAGATCTTGTCCTATCTTTTATAAGACCACTTATATGACTTTACAAGGACAGTTTTCTCAGTAATCTCAATACCATATTCCCAGTGTTATGTGTGATGGCCGCTCTCTGCTCTCCTGATCTCACTGCAGAGCAGTGTATGATTAAACCTACTGTTCTGTGTTAGTTACATGTCTCACACTGGTATCTCTCCCTTTTATTAAAAGCATCTCTGCAGGCAGCTTCTCATGAAAATCAGTGTCAAATATCAACGCATAATTTTATTCAGCATCCTAGGACCTGCATGCCCATATAGACGGCTTAGCAGGGTTGATTCTACTGACAGATTCCCTTTAAAATACAATGTGAAAGACAATGTGATATAACAGCTGAAGACAAGACAAGTAAAAAAAAAAGATAGCAATAAAGGCCTATTCGTTTTGAACTTGTGGTATTGAAAGGATTTTAGTCATGGCTTCGCATATTGCAAAATGAACAATAAGCATTATTTAAAAATACACAAGAGAAATAGAATGGTTTGCTCATTGAAGCCATGAGAAAGAACCTTCCCATACAATCGATTCAAAATGCGCATGATTTTATGGCTATTATTTTTAGTTAGATTGCCTGCAGTTTTTATATCACAATGGATTTTAATATTATGTAATAAAGAATCAGAATTTTTTTTACCTAGAAGATAACAGTTGGAAATTAATTTTTGTATGGTTCTGGAACCAATATGCAGCACCCATTAGCTACCTGGGATACTGTATGTTCCCTTGCACCATTGAATAATTGGAACACTACACAAACTGTCTTCAAAATATCGACCTTCAAAAAAATGAGCAGAGATATGTATTATTTTCTTAATTGCACTTTTTCAAAAGTAGCACAAAAACAATGGCATAACTAGAGTCCAACGGGCCCCAGTGCAAAATTTAGAACTGGGCCACCAACATCGTGCTGGTCCTATATGTATAGGAACATGTAGCGTTATAAAGATCCTAAAAAAAAGAAAAAAAGAAGAAAAAAGACTACTGATAAAATATACCGTAATACATCATTTCACAGATAATACAGTAGTAAGGTAATTTTCTAAGTAATACTTCCAAATTGAAATCACAGTTACCAAATAACAAATATCACCATATTGTTTCTGAGCAAATTTGCTGTACCAAAACTAATATGCTAATAATAAACCAAAAAAAGGGATTATTATTGCCATGCAATGACTGGTTATTATCACCACACGGTGTCTGAAAACAACCATCATCCTGTTTCTGAACAAAATCCACTACACCAAGATCAATAATACTACATATAAGGGATCAATTCCATAACATCATGGCCGGACCACATATTACGACCACACAGTCAAGAAATAATACCATACAAGGAAAAGATATTGGCACCTCATGATGGAATCACATAGTAACTGAGTAATAGCAACCTACTGATCATTATCAGAAACCACAGCTGGGGCTGCCAACAGTAATATTAGGGTCCCATACTGGCAACATTTTTGGGCCCCCTTGAGACTTCACCCAGGCTCCACCCCAGTGCCGCCTCCACCCCTCAAACCTTCCATAGTCCCACCACCTTAGTCACAAAGCTCCACTTCTGCATTACATCCTCACCAATAACACATTAACAGTTCTCATTGAACAGCATATCATACATAGCCATTAGCCTTTGTTTCGGCCAAAATATTTTTAAAGCCTGCCACAATGACAAGGTAGACTCTTCTGGCCGGGCTCTACTCTACTCTATCCTTTTAAAAATGTCTTAAAATATTCAATATTCTTTTTAGGTGTATTTTTATTTATTTTTCTTTAAGGAAATGTGTCACACAATTTTTTTTTAAATGACCAATAATTCCACATACAATAGACAAATACCATCACACAATGGCCAGACCACATATTACTACCACAAAGTGACCGAATAATTCCACATACAAGGAACAAATACTATCACACCTTGACCAAGCTGTTAGCACCATGCTGGATCCCTGCTCTGACAGGCAGGATCTCCAGCGTGTCACTTCACTTACCCACGCTGTGGTCAGTCCTTCCCTTCCCCATGCTCTGCATGCTTCTAGCAGAGCTTCCAGCCAGGCTTCCAGCCATGTCCTTAGAGCACGCACGCGCGCTCCTGCCCTCTTAAAGGGTCACTTGCTATTTCCTTCCCAGCCAATGGCTGTGGGGCATTATGTATATATTGCTTCCTTCCCACTGGGGAGGTGCCTGAGCAACCTTCCTGTTCTGCAGTCTAAGTTGTGTAAGGTTGCTTACCAGTCCTTGCTGCACTCTGGTGCAGATCTTGCCTGCTGCACTCTGACAAGCACTTTGCCTGCTGCACTCTGGTGCAGATCCTGCCTGCTGTGCTCTGGTGCAGATCCTGTCTGCTGAACTCTGACACGCACTCTGATTCAAACGCTGCCTGCTGCATCATCCAGTCTGTCCTACTGGGTCCAGATGTCGAGCGTCTGTTGGTCTGTCCTAGAGTGGAACCTGGCGTTCTTCGGGAGCCAAGTCTAACCTCACCATCAGAAGCTCTAGTGAACAGTCTGGTGCTCGCTAAATCACGCCCCTCCAGGCTCTCTGTGGCCCAAGGCACATTGGTTCCACAAACCACATCCGTGACAGTTTGCCCAGCTGATCAGACCATGTAGCAAAAGCTTTGCCGACAGAAAAGCATGCAGGAGAGGTTGTCGATGCAGTTGCAGTCCCTGACTACCAAGTCGGAGGCCTTAAACAGGTCTCCTCATGTTCAAGCAGCCGTGTCTTCTCCAGAAACTTCTCAGTCTGTTTGCTTAGTTCGAGCTCGAGGTCCCTGACTTGCAGCCCCAACCCACTTTGACGGCAATCAGAAGCTCTGCCGAGGGTTAATAAATCAGTGCCGGCTACATTTTGAACTTCTTCCGCATCACTTCCCGTCAGACCGAAGAAAGATAGCATTCCTTATGTCGCACCTTGGAGGTGAGGCCCTGGCGTGGTGAACCCATTATTACTAACAGAGGATCCAATCATCTCCAATTTGCCCATATTCTTGGAGGCTTTCTGCAAAGTATTCGATGAACCTGGACGAACCACCACTTCAGCTTCTGCTCTTCTCTGTTTACGTCAGTCTCTTCTGTGGGACAATATGCGGTACAAACTCGGATGGAATAATGAAGCTTTTGGTGGCGACATTCTGGGAGTGGCTTTCCGGAAACATTAAGGATGAGCTAGCTGGTTGAGACCTGCCAACTACCTTCGACGGCCTGGTCTTCCTCACCATCCGTATAGAGCTTCGCTTCCAAGAGCTTGCTCGTGAGTTGGAATGTGAAAGAGGATCACGGTGCCTGGCTCCATCCTTTCAAAGGCCGCTTGTTCCTCCACCTTCCCTTGTCGAGGCCTCACTGGAACCCATGCAGGTCGACCACTTTGTACTCGCCAGTCAGCAACACAGGGATCACTGTGCTAAATGCCAGTGCCTGTACTGTGGAGACGTAGGCCACGTCATTCGCACCTGTCCGGTGAAGCCGGGAAGCTCCAGCGTCTAGGCTTGGTAGGAAAGGCCTAACTAGACAGAAAAGACACTACCCTTGACTCTTACTGTGGTTGTGACAACCAGTGAATCCCAATTTATTGAGACTGCGTATTTGGATTTCGGGGCAGCAGAGAATTTTATCCTCCAAGCTGTAGTAGATCGCTTCCGAATCCCAGTTCGTCTGTTCCAAAACCCTCTGGTTATAACATCTGTCGATGGGAGAATTCTTTGAGAGATGATTCGCCTGACCAATGAGCCACTTGAGGTCCATATTGGGATGCTTCATACTGAGAAGATAGTCTTCCATGTTCTTTCCCACATGTCTCACACCTTTCTCTTAGGTCTACCATGGCTACAACAGCACGAACCTGTGTTGGACTGGGCAACTGGAGAGGAGGTCCCATCTTCTCCAGCATTGATGCCCCGTTTGGCATCTGCATATTTATCCTTTGCTGATGTATTTGACAAAAAGGAAGCAGAGACTTTGCTGCATCCCAGACCGTATGACTGCCCTATCGACTTAATTCCCAGATCTACGCCCCCTTGAGGTCGAACTTATCCTCTGTCCCCAGCTGAGACTCAGACTATGTTGGACTACATTCTGGAGAATTTGGCCAAGGGGGTTCATTCAGAAGTCCTTCTCTCCTGCTGGGGCCCGGTTTTTCTTTGTTAAAAAGAAAGACGTATCACTCCGACCCTGTATAAACTATCGGGGTCTCAACCAGATCACGGTGAAAAATAAATACCCTATCCCTTTGATCTCTGAGTTGTTTGACCAATTAAGAGGTGCCAGGATCTTCACCAAATTAGATTTAAGGGGTGCCTACAATCTAATCCGCATTCACCAGGGAGACGAATGGAAGACGGCTTTCAACACCAGGGATGGACATTATGAATACCGAGTGATGCCCTTCAATGATATCTTCCGGGACCTGCTTTATTCCTGCATTGTTGTATATCTGGATGATATTTTGGTATTTTCCCCGGATCTGGCCTCCCACAGATGAGCCGTTCAGCTAATTCTTCAGCGTCTTAGGGAGAATCGACTCTACGCCAAGTATGAGAAATGCATTTTTGAATAGTCCACCCTTCCCTTCTTGGGTTACGTTATCTCAGATACTGGACTCAGGATGGATCCTGAGAAAGTCTCTTCCATCCTTAAATGGCCTCTGCCTGTTGGAGTCAAAGCAATACAGAAATTCCTTGGCTTTGCTAATTATTATCGATAAATCATTCCTCACCTCTCCACTTTGACCGTGCCTATCTCAGCTATGACCTGAAAAGGAGCCGATCCAAAGAACTTTTCCTCCGAGGCTGAGGAGGCCTTCCACTCTCTTAAACAATCCTGCTCCACCGCTCTCGTTCTGCATCGTCCCGATTTGAACAAACAGTTCTTCCTAGAGGTGGACGCATCCTCATTTGGGGTTGGAGCTGTGCTCACTCAGAAATCTTCCTCGGGTCGCCGCGTGTCCTGCAGTTTCTTCTCCAAGGCCTTCTCTGCTCCAGAGCGTAACTACTCCATTGGTGACCAGGAGTTACTCACCATTAAGATAGCTTTGGAGGAGTGGCGATACCTGCAATCTGCCCTGTGGTCATCTACATGGACCATAAGAAAATGGTGTACCTTCAGTCCACCCAGAGACTTAATCCACGCCAAGCCAGGTGGTCTTTGTTTTTTGCCCACTTTAACTTTTCTTTACATTTCAGGTCCGGTGACAAGAATGTCAGAGCCGATGCCCTCTCTCGCTCATTCCTGTCCGGTGATCAAAAGGAGGATCCTCAGATTATCATCAAACCGTCCAAGATAGTTACTGTCTCTCCAGTCAGCCGGTCACAAATTCCCCCAGGAAAAACCCTTGTGGCCGAATCCAAGAAGGAGCGAGTTTTGTCATGGGGTCACTCGTCTACGGTGGCTGGTCACGCTGGACAAAGGAAGACACTACAATTGATTTCTCGACACTACTGGTGGTCATCCATGAGGGAGAGCTATGCTTACATGGCTGCCTGTCCAGTGTGTGCCCACAATAAGGTTCCCAGATGACTTCCTACCGGTTCTCTCATGCTGTTACCCATGCCGTCTAGTCCATGGCAGCACATAGCAATGGACGTCATTACGGATTTGCCAGTATCAGAGGGTTGCACCATCATCTGGGTAGTTGTGCATTGCTTCTCCAAAAAAGTGGATTTTACCCTGTTGTCTGCTCTTCCGTCTGCTCTTGAACAGGCTGACAGCTTCATCAAACATTTTCTGCTTGCACAGATTTTCTCGTCATATTGTGTCCGATCGAGGTTCGCAGTTCTCTTCCAGATTCTAGCGAGCTCTCTGTAAACATCTGGATATCGTCTTGGATTTCTCTTTGTCCTATCACCCTCAGTCCAATGGGCAAGTGGAGCGTGTCAACCAGGTCCTGGGCAACTACTTGCAACACTTTATTAATGCCCACAATTATTAGGTGAAATTACTTCCCTGGGCTGAGTTCTCGTACAACTATCACATTGTTGAAGCCTCGGAAGATTCTCCTTTCAACGTTGTGTTTGGTCGGCAACCCGAGGTTCCCCATCCGTTGATGGTTTCTTTTGATGTTCCTGCAGCAGATGTTATCTCCAAGGATTTTATGAAGTTGTGGGAGGACACCAAAGCCACTTTAGATGCATCCTCCGCCTGTATGAAGAGGCATGCAGACAAGAGGCGTCTGGACTAGTGATGAGCGAGTATGCTCGTTACTTGAGTTTCTCCAAGCATGCTCGGGTGGTCTCCGAGTATTTTGGCGTGTTGGGAGATTTAGTTTGTGTCGACACAGCTGCATGATTTGCAAGTGCTAGACAGCTTGAATACATGTGGGGATTGCCTAACAAACAGGCAATCCCCAAATGTATTCAAGCTGTCTAGCAGCCGCAAATCATGCAGCTGTGTTGACATAAACTAAATCTCCAAGCATGCAGAAATACTCGGAGACCACTTGAGCATGCTCGGAGAAACTCGAGTAACGAGCATACCAGCTCATCACTAGTCTGGACCCTCCGTGCTTCCGCCCCGGCTACAAGATATGGCTCTCGTCCAGGTACGTCCGATTGAGGGTTCCCTCTTACAAGTTGGGTCCTTGTTTTATCAGGCCTTTCGAGGTGCTGAAGCAGATCAATGAGGTCTCCTATAAACTGAAGTTGCCTCCTTCATTATGGATTCCGAATCTTTCCATGCATCTCTGATGAAGCCGGTCATCCTGAGTCCCTTCTTCAAGGATCCCAGTACCACGCCCATGACAACTGCCTCAGATGATGTTTTTGAGATGAAGAACTTCTTGGCCATGAAGAGGGTGAGAGGCAAGACCTTCTTCCTTGTCGACTCGAAGAGATTTGGTCCCAAGGAGAGATCCCGGGAGCCTAAGGAGAACATTCACGCTCTGATTCTCCTCCGGAACTTCCTCGATAGCCTGAAGAGGAGGGGGCGTAAAGGAGGGTACTGTTAGCACCATGCAAGATCCCTGCTCTGACAGGTAGGATCTCCGGTGTGTCACTTCACTCACCCGCGCTGGGGTCTGTGCTTCCCTATGCTCTGCATGCTTCCAGCAGAGCTTCCGGATTCAGGAGTGTAATTAAAAGAATATAAGTGGTTACTATAAATATAATGTAACAGGCAGATTAGGGACAACTTAATACCCTCCATGCATTTTAATATAATTAGAAATAAAAGATAATAGAGAGAGATTGCTATTTGTGGTTCTCGTGATTTTTGTCATTAATCAATTATATATCCCTCCTAGGCCATTTTTTGTCCTGCTTTTGGTTTGGTAGAATACAGTGTACAGTGTCAGTGAACAGGTGACACACTGACTCACCATTGACATCTCTAGTTGAAGTCCTTCATCTTTGCTTTTCTTCCTCATCCAGCACAGATGACCATCACTTCTTCCAGACAAGACTCGTCTCTGCAGAAAATAACACACAGTTATCTATAGCACCACTTTCAGAGTGCATTCCTCACTTTTTCCCCAATAGCTACACTAAGCAGCTGAACAGAGACGTGTACCCACCATTAATATATGATTCATTATTATGCAACCCACTATTCTAATATAAATTGCAATCCACTAATGTGCCCCGATTAACTATAAATAGCCACTTTATCCACCCAATAAATATATAAATTAATTAGCACCTGTACTCTTTCCTTCAATTCAATGCCAGTCACTCTACTGCATCTTCAAAGCCCCTTACTCTGTACCTCCCACTTCCTCAATTCATTATATTTACATGCTGCCCTCCGCCCCAGTTCATCATGTCATGTCCTCTCTCTCTCACCCCATCCTCTATTCATTATAAACTACTCTCTCCCATGCTCAATTCATCATCATTTGGTCTGCCCAACCTCAATGTATCACTATTTGGTCTACCACCCTCAGCACCATTTTCTCTCCCCCATACTCAATATATAATTTACTCTCCCCCACCCTCGATTTATCATTACTTGCTGTTCCCCACCCCAATTCATCATCATTTGCTGTCCCCGATTCTCCACCTTCAATTCATTATCATTTAGTTTCCTTCATCCCTCAGTCTCAATACATTATTTACACCTTCCACCCTCAATTCATCATTATTTACTCTCCCTCACCTCCACCTTCAATTCATTATTATTTGCTGTCCCCACCCTCAATTCATCAATTGCTCTCCCCACCCCACCTTAAATTCATCATTTGCCATTCCCACTCTCAATTAAGCATTTGCTCTCCCCCATCCCCAATTCATTAGAATTTGTGCTCCCACACCTCAATACAACATAATTTATTGTCCCACACATCCCACTCACAATTCATCATTTGCTGTCCCCCACCCTCAATTCATCAATTGCTCTCCCCACCCCCACCTTCAATTCATAATTTGCTGTCCCCACTATCAATTAATCATTTGTTCTCACTCACACTCACTCCCAATTAATTATTATTTGCACTCCTACACCTGAATACATCATTTATTGTCCCCAATCCCCCACCCTCAATTCATCATTATTTGCTGTTCCTAACTCTCCACCCTCAATTCATCATCCTTTACTCTCCCCCACCTTCAATACATAATCCTTTACTCTCACGCATGCTCAATTCATCATCATGTACTGTCCCCCCATACCTCAGTCCCAATACATCATCATTTACTGCTTACCCTCAATCATTATTTGCCCTCCCCCACCTTCAATTCATTATCATTTGCTGTTCCCCACCCTCAATTTATCACTTGCTTTCCTCACCCTCACCTTCAATTCATCATTTGCTGCCTCCCGTCCCCCACCCTCAATTCATCATTTGCTCTCCCCCACCCCAATTCATTATTATTTGTGCTTCCTCACCTCAATAGATCATCATTTATTGTCCCCCATTCCCCACCCTCAGTTTATCATCATTTGATTCCCTCACACTCATTTAACCCCTTCCTGACATGTGCCATATATAAATGATTCTGCAGGAGATGTGTTCCCGTAAATCGGCATGAATTTATGGGGTGGTGATCATGCGGGATCACACTGTATGTCGCCGCAATCAAATCCAGGTGTCAGCTCTATATGAGAGCTGACACCCTGAAGCAATGTCCATGATAATTTAACCCCTCTGATGCTGCTGTCAATAGTGACAGCGATATTGTGGGACATTACAGGGGGAGGGAGCTCCCTCTGTGCTCACATCAGCAAAATTCAATTGCGACCACGTTGTGCTGATGATCTCCATGGTAACCATGGGCCTCAGAGCAGGAGCTGACACGCCTCCTCCCTGCATTTCAGATGCTAACTTAATGCTCTGCAAAGCAGAAGCATTGCAGAGTATTAGATCAGCGATCTATCAGCATACAGTTGATGTCCCATCCTGGGACAATGTAATAAAGTGAAAAAAAGTTAATAAAAATTGTAAAAAAAAATAAAAAAAATCACAAAATAAAGAACAAAAAAAATATTATTCCAATAAATACATTTATGTAAAAACAAAAATAAACAAAAAAAGTACACATATTTGGTATCACCACATCTGGAATGATGCGCCCTATAAAATAGTCCCACTAGTTAACCCTTTCAGTGAACACCGTTAAAAAATAAATAAAAAACTAGCCAAAAACTATGATTTATCATCATACCTCCAAACAAAAAATGGAATGAAAAGCAATCCAAAAGACAAATGTAAATAAAATTGGTATTTATGAAAATGACTTCTCGTCCTGCAAAAAACAAGCCGTCATACAGCTCCATCAGCAGAAAAATAAAAACTTATAGCTCTCAGAATTAAGCGACGCAAAAATAATTATTTTTTCTATAAAACAGTTTTTATTGCGTAAAAGCGCCAAAACATAAAAAATGATATAAATATATTAGCACTGTAATCATACTGACCAGAAAAATTGAAAAATTATAGCTATCTACATATGGTGATGCAAAAATAAAAAGCGTCTTTTAGTGTGTGACAGCAGCCAAACAGAAAAAAACGCTCTAAATCTGGTATCACTGTAATCACACCAACTATAGTCCTCTAATCACTTATATTGCATGAGGAGTGGCTTAAAAAATAAATAAAACAAATTCTTCACCTGTTGTTGATTTTTTCATTCTGCATCACAAAGATCGCAGTAAGGCTCGGCTCATATTTATCTTGCACTCTACCCTGAGCGCCCGCATCAAAGTCAAGAAGTTAGCATATGACGTACCAGTACGTCATATGTCGGTAAGCGGTTAAAGTCACTCATTTTCTTCTTCATCTAGCAAAGACCGCTAAGACAAAGACAGGTTATGACAGACATCTGGCAAAGATAGCTAGGACTACTAGCCTCATCTCTACAGACAGTAAGGCTATGTGCACACATTGCAGATTTGTTGCGGATTTGCAGTGTTTTTTCTGCGCAGAATTGCATCAAATCCACAAAGGATTGCTCAAGCAAGGTTAATCAATGGGAATCTAGAATTGGTGTGCACGTGCTGCGGAAAAATCCTTCCTGATTCGCAGCATTTTATTTTCCACAGCATGTCAATTCTTTTTGCGGATCAGCAGCGTTCCTGCACCCATTGACTTCCATTGAGTCAGTCCAATCCGAAGCAAAAACACAGGTGTAAAAAGGTTTGCGGATTTGCTGTGGATTTTCTGCAGATTTGCTGCCTAAAATTCTGCGATTTGTCAAAGGGAAATGATGTCAGAAGGAGGAGGATTGTGTGGGCGGGGAATATGTGTGAGCGGAGAATATGTTTGAGCAGATAATATGTGCGTGTCTGTGTGTGCGTCTATCTCTGTGTGTGTCTGTCTGCGGGTGCCTGTGTGTACATCTGTCTGCGGGTGTCTGTGTGTGCGTCTGTCTGCGGGTGCCTGTGTGTGTGTCTGTCAGCGGCTGTCTGTGTGTGTCTGTGTGCGAGTGTCTGTGTGTGCGTTTGTCTGCGGGTGTCTGTGTTTTTGTCTGTGTGTGTACCCAGGTGTCGTTTGATGGGACTACTACTCCCATCTGGCTACGTGTTTTGTCACATATAACAGTGACAGAATGAGCCGATGAAGGAGCATATGTAAGAATATAACGTGGCACAACCTGTTCTATTAGCTGGTGCTCAAGTAGGGTCCCAGACCTTTACAAGTTGAATGAAGACTTGGCACACAAGCGAGTATAAAGTGAAGATATTTTAATGTGGTCCAATATTCAGTACAGTAACATAAACGTTTCGGTCATGTAACTCTGACCTTCATCAGTGTATCGACTGCTCATATCTAATATATAGAATATAGAGATAGGCCGTCAGCGTCCAAGTGCTACTAAGGTAGAAGATATAATTGAAGCTAGAAAGTTGGCCTTTAATTCAATCGGTTTGTCATGTGCATTGCTTGTGGGACGAGGAATCCACCCTTAGTCCTGTGCAGTAAAGTAAAAACAAAATGCAGTTTTTAAATGAAGGTCTTTATTATTAAGGGAAAAAGAAATCCAAACCTACAGTGCCCTTTGTGAAAAAGTGATTGCCACCCCACCCCTTAAAAAAATAAATTTATTGTGATTTATCACATCTTTAGAAAGCTGAGTTCAACTTCCCTAGCCACACCAAAGCCTGATTAGTGCCACACCTGTTCTCAATCAAGAAATTCCTTCAATAGGACCTGCCCAACAAAGTGAAGTATACCAAAAGTTCCTCAAAAGCTAGACATCATACATCCAAAGAAATTCTGGAACAATGAGAAACAAAGTAATTGAGATCTATCTGTTTGTAAAAGGTTATAAAGCCATTTCTAAAGCTTTGGGTCTCCAGAGAACCACAATGAGAGCCATTATCCACAAATGGTGTAAACATGGAACAGTTGTTGTGAACCTTCCCAGCTGACCAAAATTAGTCCAAGATCGCAGTGACTACTCTAAAAGATCACAAAAGACTCCACAACAGCATCCAAAGAACTGCAGGCCTCACTTGCCTCAGTTAAGGTTCATAACTAGTGTTGAGCATTCCGATACTGCAAGTATCGGGTATCGGCCGATACTTGCTGTATCGGAATTCCGATACCGAGATCCGATATTTTTGTGATATCGGGTATCGGTATCGAAACAACATTAATGTAAAAATGTGTAAAAGAGAGAATTAAAATAAAAAATATTGCTATACTCACCTCTCCGACGCAGCCTGCACCTTACCGAGGGAAGCGGCAGCGTTCTTTGTTTAAAATTCGCGCTTTTCTTTCCTTTATGTGAGTCCCGGCTTGTGATTGGTTGCGTGCCGCCCATGTGACCGGGACGCAACCAATCACAGCAAGCCGTGACGTAATTTCAGGTCCTTCAGGATTTTAAAATTACGTTCCGGCGTTGTGATTGGTTGCGTCGCAGTCACATGGGCGACGCAACCAATCACAGCAAGCCGTGACGTAATTTCAGGTCCTTAAGGATTTTAAAATTACGTCCCGGCTTTGTGATTGGTTGCGTCGCAGTCACATGGGAGACGCAACCAATCACAAGCCGTGACGTCACGGGAGGCTGGACACGCGCGCATTTTAAAATGGGCGCGTGTCCAGCCTCCCGTGACGTCCCGGCTTGTGATTGGTTGCGCCGCGGTCAACCAATCACAAGCCGGGAGGCTGGACACGCGCCCATTTTAAAATTTTAAAATGCGCGCGTGTCCAGCCTCCCGGCTTGTGATTGGTTGACCGCGGCGCAACCAATCACAAGCCGGGACGTCACGGGAGGCTGGACACGCGCCCATTTTAAAAAGCGCGCGTGTCCAGCCTCCCGTGACGTCACGGCTTGTGATTGGTTAATGGCGGCCATGTTGCCGGGACGCGGACCAATCACAGCAAGCCGTGACGTAATTTCGTCACGGCTTGCTGTGATTGGTCCGCGTCCCGGCAACATGGCGCCGTGACCAATCATAAGCCGGGACGTCACTGGAGGCTGGACACGCGCGCTTTTTAAAAAGCGCGCGTGTCCAGCCTCCCGTGACGTCACGGCTTGTGATTGGTTAATGGCGGCCATGTTGCCGGGACGCGGACCAATCACAGCAAGCCGTGACGTAATTTCGTCACGGCTTGCTGTGATTGGTCCGCGTCCCGGCAACATGGCCGCCCTGACCAATCACAAGCCGGGACTTCACGTAACCAAGTAAAAGCGCGAATTTTAAACAAACAACGCTGCCGGTTCCCTCGCTGAGGTCCAGGCTGCGTCGGAGAGGTGAGTATAGCGATATTTTTTATTTTAATTCTTTCTTTTACACATTAATATGGTTCCCAGGGCCTGAAGGAGAGTTTCCTCTCCTTCAGACCCTGGGAACCATCAGGAATACCGTCCGATACTTGAGTCCCATTGACTTGTATTGGTATCGGGTATCGGTATCGGATTGGATCCGATACTTTGCCGGTATCGGCCGATACTTTCCGATACCGATACTTTCAAGTATCGGACGGTATCGCTCAACACTATTCATAACTAGTGTTGAGCGATACCGTCCGATACTTGAAAGTATCGGTATCGGAAAGTATCGGCCGATACCGGCAAAGTATCGGATCCAATCCGATACCGATACCCGATACCAATACAAGTCAATGGGACTCATGTATCGGACGGTATTCCTGATGGTTCCCAGGGTCTGAAGGAGAGGAAACTCTCCTTCAGGCCCTGGGAACCATATTAATGTGTAAAAGAAAGAATTAAAATAAAAAATATTGCTATACTCACCTCTCCGACGCAGCCTGCACCTTACCGAGGGAAGCGGCAGCGTTCTTTGTTTAAAATTCGCGCTTTTCTTTCCTTTACTGAAGTCCCGGCTTGTGATTGGTCGCGTGCCGACCATGTGGCCGGGACGCAACCAATCACAGCAAGCCGTGACGTAATTTCAGGTCCTTCAGGATTTTAAAATTACGTTCCGGCGTTGTGATTGGTTGTGTCGCAGTCACATGGGCAACGCAACCAATCACAGCAAGCCGTGACGTAATTTCAGGTCCTTAAGGATTTTAAAATTACGTCCCGGCTTTGTGATTGGTTGCGTCGCAGTCACATGGGAGACGCAACCAATCACAAGCCATGACGTCACGGGAGGCTGGACACGCGCGCATTTTAAAATGGGCGCGTGTCCAGCCTCCCGTGACGTCCCGGCTTGTGATTGGTTGCGTCACGATCAACCAATCACAAGCCGGGAGGCTGGACACGCGCGCATTTTAAAATTTTAAAAGGACCTGAAATTACGTCACGGCTTGCTGTGATTGGTTGCGTTGCCCATGTGACTGCGGCCACATGGTCGGCACGCGACCAATCACAAGCCGGGACTTCAGTAAAGGAAAGAAAAGCGCGAATTTTAAACAAAGAACGCTGCCGCTTCCCTCGGTAAGGTGCAGGCTGCGTCGGAGAGGTGAGTATAGCAATATTTTTTATTTTAATTCTTTCTTTTACACATTTTTACATTAATGTTGTTTCGATACCGATACCCGATACCACAAAAATATCGGATCTCGGTATCGGAATTCCGATACAGCAAGTATCGGCCGATACCCGATACTTGCAGTATCGGAATGCTCAACACTATTCATAACTCCACCATAAGAAAGAGACTGGGCAGAAATGGTCTACATGGCAGAGTTCCAAGATGAAAACCACTGTGGGCAATAAGAACATAAAGGCTCATCTCAGTTTTGCCAGAAAACATCTTGATGAAATCCAAGACTTTTGGGAGAACACTCTGTGGACTAACTAGACAAGAGTTGAACTTTTTGAAAAAGTGTATATGTCTTATTACATCTGGCATAGAAGTAACAAAGGATTTCAGAACAGGAACATCATACCAACAATAAAATATGGTGGTGGTAGTGAGATGGTCTGGGGCTGTTATGCTGCCTCAGGACCTGGAAGACTCGCTGTGGTAAAGAAAACCATGATTTCCAAAAAATACGGACGGAGAATGTCCGGCCATCTGTTCGTAACCTTAACCTGAAGCGTACTTGGGTTATGCAGCAGTAAAATGATCCAAAACAAGTCTACCTCTGAAAGGCAAAAGAAAAACAAAATTAAGGCTTTGGAGTGGCCTAGTCAAAGTCCTGACCTTAATCCGACTGAGGTGCTGTGGCATGACCTTAAAAAGGTGGTTCATGCTCGGAAATCCTCAAATGTGGTGGAATTACAACAATTCTGCAAAGATAAGTGGGCCAAAATTCCTTCAGAGAGTTGTAAAAGACTCATTGCCAGTTATCGTAAACGGACCGCCCCCGGCACATTAACCCCCGGCACACTGCGATCAAACATGATCGCAGTGTACCGGCGGTACAGGGAAGCATCGCGCAGGGAGGGGGCTCCCTGTGTGCTTCCCTGAGACGATCGGTACAAGGCGATGTACTCACCTTGTACCGAGCGTCTCCTCCCTGCAGTCCCCGGATCCAAAATGGCCGCGGGGCTGCATCCGGGTACTGCAGGGAGTACTTCCGGGTCCAGAGCAGGCGCTGGTAAACCTGCAGCGCTGTCAGTCAGATCGCTGATCTGACAGAGTGCTGTGCAAACTGTCATATCAGCGATCTGTGATGTCCCCCCAGGGACAAAGTAAAAAAGTAAAAAAAAAAAAATTCCACATGTGTAAAAAAAATTAAATAAAAAAAAATTCCTAAATAAAGAAAACAAATATATATATTACAACCATCAGAGGATAGTAACCCGCACTAACCCTTGTACTGTGAACGCTCCGGACCGGAGATAGTGACGCCACTTAGCTTCTGATCTTGGGTGCTGAAGCCAGAAATAAACTAGCAAACGATTAGACTGAAGAAAGAATGAAGGCCGCACTCACCGATCTCTTGGCAGGTATCTTTATTACAGTTGCATCTTCACGGCACGGGGGTGTATTTACAAGACATGTGAGGGCCGAACGACGGCCGTTTCGCACCGACCAGGTGCTTCTACGGGTTCAGAGAGTGGACGGACGTGACGCCTGAAAAAGGTGTGCAGCAATGGCCCCTCCCCCTGCGTCACACCGTTCACTCCCGGTAACAGACACAAAACAATTAAAATCATTACAACAATCTAAAAACAATGGTACATCTCTGCCCTAATCCAATATCTCGCGCCTATATATGTATTACCTTACTTTACGCTGTGCTCAAGCTTTCCTTACTATACTATTCTCGTCGCAGTGTGTATCCTTCCTTCTATCATCATTTCTCTACTATTACACTCCTCTCTCAACGGTGTATCTACATGGCTCCTAGAATTATTCAACAACTCTCTACTCAGTATTAAGGGACATAGTGTTTGAGATGAAAAGAAACAAAAAAAGAAAAAGAAAAAAATCCCATCTCATGGTACCTTACCGGTCCTTCAGGATCAGGACCTAGTTGTTCTTGCGCATGCTCGTGGGACGGCACTCTAAGGAGCACTACTAGACAGATAATATGCTCAGCGGTTTACCTGACAGTATACAGCGGATCATAAAAATATAGATAGATCTACCTTGTCATTTAATCCGGCCGGCCCCATCGCTCTCGTTCGTATAATCCATAGAGCCTCCCGCCTCAGTAGTAAGTTGTTCCGATCACCTCCTCTCCTGGGCGGTCCAACTAGTTCTAATCCGGCGAAAGTTAAAGTACTCGCATTACTATCGTGGGCCTCCCGGACATGTTCTATTAATCTAGGTGATCCCTTCCCTGTCGTGATGGATCTACAGTGTTCTTTGATCCTAACGCGGAGGCACCTGATCGTCTTGCCCACATAGTACCGTCCACATGGGCACCAGAGAGCATACACCACATACTTAGTCTGACATGTAATCATGTCTTTACTCACGTGCTGTATAGGTCCAATTTGTAGTACTTTATCTATAATGTGTTGTCTGCACATAGAACAATGTCCGCAACGGTAATTGCCTCTGGGGGCATTATTTTCCAACCAGCTCTTTGGTCTATTTTCTCTCGTCTGGTTGCGCACTATAATGTCCCTGACCCTCGTACTTCTCCTATTGGAGATCAGGGGGCCCCTACATGCCACCTCAACAAGATCCCTATCGCCCTCTAACAGGTGCCAATTACTTCTAATTGCCGTCCTTATCTGTCTGTCCATAGGACCAAATCTGAAACAAAAAGTGAATCTTTTGCCCGTCATCTGCTCTCTACCTTCCCTGCCATTAGACTGATTCTCCATTTTACTACAAGCATCCCGCCATACTGAATCAGGGTACCCTCTGTGTTTGAGTCTTTCCCCTAGAGCTCTTGATTGTTCGTGGAAGCCCCTTATGGTATTGTTAGCTCGCCTTGTTCTAACCAACTGCCCATATGGAAGGCTTTGTTTTGTGTGGTACGGATGATAACTATTATAATGTAACAGCGCATTAGTGGCCACTGTTTTTCGATATAACGATGTATTGATGATCCCATCTACTATGTCCACACTAACATCTAAGAAATCCAGGTGGGAACCTCCAAATACCGAGGTAAAAGACATACCCATATCATTATCATTTAATAACGCAACGAACTGGTTGAAACTAGTTTCTGATCCGTCCCATATTATAAACATGTCGTCTATGTAGCGCAAATACATTTTTATGTGCTTGAAAAACACATTGCTGCTGGAATATACATGTACCTCTTCAAAGTGTCCTAAATAGAGGTTTGCGAATGTACAAGCTGCCGGAGTCCCCATAGCAGTGCCAACCACCTGCAGGTACCAAAGATCTAGAAATGTAAAAGCATTATGCGTTAAAATAAAACTGAGGCCACTGCAAACAAAATCCACCATTCCAGTACTCATATGAACAGTGTCAAGGATCTGGCGTATTGAGTCCACCCCTCGTGCTTGGGGGATACTTGTATATAGGCTGGTTACATCTATTGATGCCAGGTTAAAACCCGGTTGCCATATAAACTCTTGGATCTGTTTCAGGAAAGAACTCGTATCCTTAACATATGAGGGGATATGTACCAGCAGTGGTCTCAGGAGCCAATCTATATATTTCGATAGTGGCTCTGTGAGGGATCCCACCCCGGAGACTATAGGCCGCCCGGGTGGGTCCCTCTCTGATTTATGAATTTTCGGAACGTAGTACCAATGGGGTCGCATGGGGAACTCCGGCAGCAATTTTTCCGCAACTTTGGAGGTCAATACTCCTGCCTCAACGGTATGTCTCAAAAGTGATCTCAATTCGTTACTATATCTATGGGTAGGGTCATTGGGTAGTCTGACATAAGTGCCTTCATCCCCCAACTGCCTCAAAGACTCTTTGATGTACAACTCTCTAGGGATAAGGACAGTTTTGCCCCCTTTATCAGCGGGGCGTATAATAGTGTCAGTCCAACCTGTGATCTCCTTCAATGCTCTCTGTTCTACGGGTGTCAGGTTAGATGGAGCTTTTGGGTAAATGAGGGCCTCCACGTCCTTCAGTACCTGGGCCTCGAACAAATCTATAACATTCCCTGGGGATATGGGGGGCATGTACCTGGAAGTTACACCCCCAGTGAAAGGTGCTATGGGTCCTGGGGGATCCCGTTGAACATCTAAGGGGTCACCTGCAATGCTCAATAATAATTCCGCATCCTCCCTAATATCTGCTAGCACCTCAAAACCCGCCCCCGCCATAAATCCCAGGGGCCCTACTACGCATGGACGCTCCCCTTCCAACATGATTTGTCTCTCCGGGGTTTTTTGAAAATGTTTGAATAAATGGATTTTTCGTATTGATTTAAACGAAGCTAAGTGGCGTCACTATCTCCGGTCCGGAGCGTTCACAGTACAAGGGTTAGTGCGGGTTACTATCCTCTGATGGTTGTATTGCGTATAAAGACTTTTTGAAACCCAGCACACCGCAGCGTACAGAATATAGCGCCATTGTTAGTAGACGGGTGACTCCGATACACAGATTGTGAAATGGAGCCACAGACCACATCAGCTGTTGCAGGTTTACAAGCCGGCCGGGTGGATGTTAATCAGTACTTTCAAGATTGTGAGCAAGCCGATGAGGTACAGACATTGAGCACTAAAGCCCTGCAGTATAAATTACTCAATTTATCTGAGCGCGAGGTGAAGCTTTTTTGGACTAACAACTCCTTAACCTCGTATGTGGCAAGTGGGCGTGTCCCACGAGGTCTCAGAGTGTGGAAACAAATATCACATTTCTCACAGGACCCGAGCTTCCACAGTAAATGGGAACAAATAATGTTAAATTGCTCGCGGGAATTGTTACAACTGGTTTTGACTTCTAACATCCAAAATTACGAAATGGTAGAAATGGACATAGAGAAAACCCGAATTGAGTTGCAAAAAAGACTCACGGAGAGCCAGTGGACGCAGTTCAATAAAAAGATGGAAATGAAACTTATCCCCATCCAGGCTGATGTCAAACAAAGGAAGAGGGATAAGTTTATGAGAGACAAAAAAGATTTTGATTCAGGATTGGTTTTTACGTGGCAGAAACAACAAACAGCAGAAAGGGGACGTAATATGGACTCAGAACGAACAGTACGTAACAAGAGGCGGTTTAGAAAGCGCTTTACGCAACAGAAAAGAGACTATATCACGACCGAATCCGACTCAAGTCAGAGTGAGGGGGCGGCAGCCTCAGTAAGCTCACTAGAAGGTCCCAGCACATCAGACATACAGGATCCTAGCCTCCCTTTAGGCGGAGGCGGACACGCCGAGGAGGCAAGAAGAGGAGGCGGCATCCAGGACCGCAAACGGAAACAGGTCTCATGGAGGCAGAAGCACTGAACGAGTCCCACAAGTCGCATGTCTTAAATCTGACTGACCATATATTAAATAATGCACATTTATCCCTACTAGCCAAGGGTCTTAATTACTGCATCCCAAATAATTTTGACTTTGCGGAATTCAGGGTAGACCTGTTTAAATCAATACGAAAAATCCATTTATTCAAACATTTTCAAAAAACCCCGGAGAGACAAATCATGTTGGAAGGGGAGCGTCCATGCGTAGTAGGGCCCCTGGGATTTATGGCGGGGGCGGGTTTTGAGGTGCTAGCAGATATTAGGGAGGATGCGGAATTATTATTGAGCATTGCAGGTGACCCCTTAGATGTTCAACGGGATCCCCCAGGACCCATAGCACCTTTCACTGGGGGTGTAACTTCCAGGTACATGCCCCCCATATCCCCAGGGAATGTTATAGATTTGTTCGAGGCCCAGGTACTGAAGGACGTGGAGGCCCTCATTTACCCAAAAGCTCCATCTAACCTGACACCCGTAGAACAGAGAGCATTGAAGGAGATCAGAGGTTGGACTGACACTATTATACGCCCCGCTGATAAAGGGGGCAAAACTGTCCTTATCCCTAGAGAGTTGTACATCAAAGAGTCTTTGAGGCAGTTGGGGGATGAAGGCACTTATGTCAGACTACCCAATGACCCTACCCATAGATATAGTAACGAATTGAGATCACTTTTGAGACATACCGTTGAGGCAGGAGTATTGACCTCCAAAGTTGCGGAAAAATTGCTGCCGGAGTTCCCCATGCGACCCCATTGGTACTACGTTCCGAAAATTCATAAATCAGAGAGGGACCCACCCGGGCGGCCTATAGTCTCCGGGGTGGGATCCCTCACAGAGCCACTATCGAAATATATAGATTGGCTCCTGAGACCACTGCTGGTACATATCCCCTCATATGTTAAGGATACGAGTTCTTTCCTGAAACAGATCCAAGAGTTTATATGGCAACCGGGTTTTAACCTGGCATCAATAGATGTAACCAGCCTATATACAAGTATCCCCCAAGCACGAGGGGTGGACTCAATACGCCAGATCCTTGACACTGTTCATATGAGTACTGGAATGGTGGATTTTGTTTGCAGTGGCCTCAGTTTTATTTTAACGCATAATGCTTTTACATTTCTAGATCTTTGGTACCTGCAGGTGGTTGGCACTGCTATGGGGACTCCGGCAGCTTGTACATTCGCAAACCTCTATTTAGGACACTTTGAAGAGGTACATGTATATTCCAGCAGCAATGTGTTTTTCAAGCACATAAAAATGTATTTGCGCTACATAGACGACATGTTTATAATATGGGACGGATCAGAAACTAGTTTCAACCAGTTCGTTGCGTTATTAAATGATAATGATATGGGTATGTCTTTTACCTCGGTATTTGGAGGTTCCCACCTGGATTTCTTAGATGTTAGTGTGGACATAGTAGATGGGATCATCAATACATCGTTATATCGAAAAACAGTGGCCACTAATGCGCTGTTACATTATAATAGTTATCATCCGTACCACACAAAACAAAGCCTTCCATATGGGCAGTTGGTTAGAACAAGGCGAGCTAACAATACCATAAGGGGCTTCCACGAACAATCAAGAGCTCTAGGGGAAAGACTCAAACACAGAGGGTACCCTGATTCAGTATGGCGGGATGCTTGTAGTAAAATGGAGAATCAGTCTAATGGCAGGGAAGGTAGAGAGCAGATGACGGGCAAAAGATTCACTTTTTGTTTCAGATTTGGTCCTATGGACAGACAGATAAGGACGGCAATTAGAAGTAATTGGCACCTGTTAGAGGGCGATAGGGATCTTGTTGAGGTGGCATGTAGGGGCCCCCTGATCTCCAATAGGAGAAGTACGAGGGTCAGGGACATTATAGTGCGCAACCAGACGAGAGAAAATAGACCAAAGAGCTGGTTGGAAAATAATGCCCCCAGAGGCAATTACCGTTGCGGACATTGTTCTATGTGCAGACAACACATTATAGATAAAGTACTACAAATTGGACCTATACAGCACGTGAGTAAAGACATGATTACATGTCAGACTAAGTATGTGGTGTATGCTCTCTGGTGCCCATGTGGACGGTACTATGTGGGCAAGACGATCAGGTGCCTCCGCGTTAGGATCAAAGAACACTGTAGATCCATCACGACAGGGAAGGGATCACCTAGATTAATAGAACATGTCCGGGAGGCCCACGATAGTAATGCGAGTACTTTAACTTTCGCCGGATTAGAACTAGTTGGACCGCCCAGGAGAGGAGGTGATCGGAACAACTTACTACTGAGGTGGGAGGCTCTATGGATTATACGAACGAGAGCGATGGGGCCGGCCGGATTAAATGACAAGGTAGATCTATCTATATTTTTATGATCCGCTGTATGCTGTCAGGTAAACCGCTGAGCATATTATCTGTCTAGTAGTGCTCCTTAGAGTGCCGTCCCACGAGCATGCGCAAGAACAACTAGGTCCTGATCCTGAAGGACCGGTAAGGTACCATGAGATGGGATTTTTTTCTTTTTCTTTTTTTGTTTCTTTTCATCTCAAACACTATGTCCCTTAATACTGAGTAGAGAGTTGTTGAATAATTCTAGGAGCCATGTAGATACACCGTTGAGAGAGGAGTGTAATAGTAGAGAAATGATGATAGAAGGAAGGATACACACTGCGACGAGAATAGTATAGTAAGGAAAGCTTGAGCACAGCGTAAAGTAAGGTAATACATATATAGGCGCGAGATATTGGATTAGGGCAGAGATGTACCATTGTTTTTAGATTGTTGTAATGATTTTAATTGTTTTGTGTCTGTTACCGGGAGTGAACGGTGTGACGCAGGGGGAGGGGCCATTGCTGCACACCTTTTTCAGGCGTCACGTCCGTCCACTCTCTGAACCCGTAGAAGCACCTGGTCGGTGCGAAACGGCCGTCGTTCGGCCCTCACATGTCTTGTAAATACACCCCCGTGCCGTGAAGATGCAACTGTAATAAAGATACCTGCCAAGAGATCGGTGAGTGCGGCCTTCATTCTTTCTTCAGTCTAAATATATATATTATTCCCATAAATACATTTCTTTATCTAAATTTAAAAAAAACAATAAAAGTACACATATTTAGTATCGCCGTGTCCGTAACGACCCAACCTATAAAACTGTTCCACTAGTTAACCCCTTCAGTGAACACCGTAAGAAAAAAAAAAAAAGAGCCAAAAAACAACGCTTTATTATCATACCGCTGAACAAAAAGTGGAATAACACGCGATCAAAAAGATGCATATAAATAACCATGGTACCGCTGAAAACGTCATCTTGTCCTGCAAAAAAACAAGCTGCCATACAGCATCATAAGCAAAAAATAAAAAAGTTATAGTCCTCAGAATAAAGCGATGCCAAAATAATTATTTTTTCTATAAAATAGCTTTTATCGTATAAAAGCGCCAAAACATAAAAAAATGATATAAATGAGATATCGCTGTAATTGTACTGACCCGACGAATAAAACTGCTTTATCAATTTTACCAAAAGTGGAACAGTATAAACGCCTCCCCCAAAAGAAATTCATGAAAAGCTGGTTTTTGGTCATTCTGCCTCACAAAAATCGGAATAAAAAGCGATCAAAAAATGCCATGTGCCCGAAAATGTTACCAATAAAAACGTCAACTCGTCCCGCAAAAAACAAGACCTCACATGACTCTGTGGACCAAAATATGGAAAAATTATAGGTCTCAAAATGTGGAGACGCAAAAACTTTTTTGCTATATGTGTGCGACAGCTGCCAATTATAAAAATCCGATATAAAAAAACGCTATAAAAGTAAATCAAACCCCCCTTCATCACCCCCTTAGTTAAGGAAAAATAATAAAATTAAAAAAATGTATTTATTTCCATTTTCCCATTAGGATTAGGGCTAGGGTTAGGGTTAGGGCTAGGGTTAGGGCTAGGGTTAGCGCTAGGGTTAGGGCTAAGGTTAGGGCTAGGGTTAGGGCTAGGACTAGGGTTAGGGCTAGGGTTGGAGCGAAAGTTAGGGTTAGCGTTGGGGCTAAAGTTAGGGTTAAGGTTGGGGCTAAAGTTAGGGTTAGGGTTTGGATTACATTTAAGGTTGGGATTAGGGTTAGGGGTGTGTCAGGGTTAGGGGTGTGGTTAGGGTTACCGTTGGGATTAGGGTTAGGGGTGTGTTTGGATTAGGGTTTCAGGTAGAATTGGGGAGTTTCCCCTGTTCAGGCACATCAGGGGCTCTCCGATCTCAATTCCAGCCAATTCTGCGTTGAAAAAGTAAAACAGTGCTCCTTCCCTTCCGAGCTCTCCCGTGCGCCCAAACAGGGGTTTACCTCAACATATGGGGTATCAGCGTACTCAGGACAAGTTGGACAACAACTTTTGGGGTCCAATTTATCCTGTTACCCTTGTGAAAAAACAAAACTGGGGACTAAAAAATCATTTTTGTGAAAAAAAAATAATTTTTATTTTCACGGCTCTGCGTTATAAACTGTAGTGAAACACTTGGGGGTTCAAAGTTCTCACAACACATCTCGATAAGTTCCTTGGGAGGTCTAGTTTCCAATATGGTGTCACTTGTGGGGGGTTTGGACTGTTTGGGTACATCAGGGGCTCTGCAAATGCAATGTGACGCCTGCAGACCAATCCATCTAAGTCTGCATTCCAAATGGCGCTCCTTCCCTTCCGAGCTCTGCCATGCGCCCAAACAGTGGTTCCCCCCCACATACGGGGTATGAGCGTACTCAGGACCAATTGGACAACAACTTTTAGGGTCCAACTTATCCTGTTACCCTTGGGAAAATACAAATCTAGGGGCTAATAAATAATTTTTGTGGAAAAAAAATATATTTTTTATTTTCACGGCTCTGCATTATAAACTGTAGTGAAACACTTGGGGGTTTAAAGTTCTCACAACACATCTAGATAAGTTCCTTGGGAAGTCTAGTTTCCAATATGGGGTCACTTCTTGGGGGTTTCTACTGTTTGGGTACATCAGGGGCTCTGCAAATGCAACATGACACCTGCAGACCAATCCATCTAAGTCTGCATTCCAAATGGCGCTCCTTCCCTTCCGAGCTCTGCCATGCACCCAAACAGTGGTTCCCCCCCACATACAGGGTATCAGCGTACTCAGGACAAATTGGACAACAACTTTTTGGGTCCAATTTCTCCTGTTACCCTTGTGAATATACAAAACTGGGGGCTAATAAATAATTTTTGTGAAAAAAAAAAGAATTTTTATTTTCACGGCTCTGCGTTATAAACTGTAGTGAAACACTTGGGGGTTCAAAGCTCTCAAAACACATCTAGATAAGTTCCTTAGGGGGTCTACTTTCCAAAATGGTGTCACTTGTGGGGGGTTTTAATGTTTAGGCACATCAGGGGCTCTCCAAACGTGACATAGTGTCCCATCTCAATTCCAGTCAATTTTGCATTGAAAAGTCAAACGGCACTCCTTCCCTTCCGAGCTCTGCCATGCGCCCAAACAGTCGTTTGCCCCCACATATGGGGTATCAGCGTACTCAGGACAAATTGCACAACAAGTTTTGTGCTCCAGTTTCTTCTCTTACCCTTGGGAAAATAAAAAATTGGGGGCGAAAAGATCATTTTTGTGAAAAAATATGATTTTTTTATTTTTACGGCTCTGCATTATAAACTTCTGTGAAGCACTTGTTGGGTCAAAGTGCTCACCACACACCTAGATAAGTTCCTTAGGGGGTCTACTTTCCAAAATGGTTTCACTTGTGGGGGGTTTCAATATTTAGGCACATCAGGGACTCTCCAAACGCAACATGGTGTCTCATCTTAATTCCAGTCAATTTTGCATTGAAAAGTAAAATGGCGCTCCTTCCCTTCCGAGATCTGCTATGCGCCCAAACAGTGGTTTACCCCCACATATGGGGTATCGTCGTACTCAGGACAAATTGCACAACTTTTGTGGTTTAATTTCTTCTCTTACCCTTGGGAAAATAAAAAATTGGGGGCGAAAAGATCATTTTTGTGAAAAAATATGATTTTTTATTTTTACGGCTCTGCATTATAAACTTGTGTGAAGCACTTGTTGGGTCAAAGTGCTCACCACACATCTAGATAAGTTCCTTAAGGGGTCTACTTTCCAAAATGGTGTCACTTGTGGGGGGTTTCAATGTTTAGGCACATTAGGGGCTCTCCAAATGCAACATGGTGTCCCATCTCAATTCCAGTCAATTTTGCATTGAAAAGTCAAATGGCGCTCCTTCCCCTCCGAGCTCTGCCATGCGCCCAAACAATGGTTTACACCCACATATGGGGTACCAGCGTACTCAGGACAAATTGCACAACAAGTGTTGGGGTCCAATTTCTTCTCTTACCCTTGGGAAAATAAAAAATTGGGGGCGAAAAATCATTTTTGTGAAAAAATATGATTTTTTATTTTTACAGCTCTGCATTATAAACTTCTATGAAGCACTTGGTGGGTCAAAGTGCTCACCACACATCTAGATAAGTTCCTTAGGGGGTCTACTTTCCAAAATGGTGTCACTTGTAGGGGGTTTCAATGTTTACGCACATCAGGGGCTCTCCAAACGCAACATGGCGTCCCATCTCAATTCCAGTCAATTTTGCATTGAAAAGTCAAATGGCGCTCCTTCCCTTCCGAGCTCTGCCATGCACCCAAACAATGGTTTACACCCACATATGGGGTATCAGCGTACTCAGGACAAATTGCACAACAAGTTTTGGGGTCCAATTTCTTCTCTTACCCTTGGGAAAATAAAAAATTGGGGGCGAAAAAATCATTTTTGTGAAAAAATATGATTTTTTATTTTTACAGCTCTGCATTATAAACTTCTGTGAAGTTCCAAACACCCAAACAGTGGTTTACCCCCACATATGGGGTATCATCGTACTCAGGACAAATTGTACAACAACTTTTGGGGTCCATTTTCTCTTGTTACCCTTGGTAAAATAAGACAAATTGGAGCTGAAATAAATTTTGTGTGAAAAAAAGTTAAATGTTCATTTTTCTTTAAACATTCCAAAAATTCCTGTGAAACACCTGAAGGGTTAATAAACTTCTTGAATGTGGTTTTGAGCACCTTGAGGGGTGCAGTTTTTAGAATGGTGTCACACTTGGGTATTTTCTATCATATAGACCCCTCAAAATGACTTCAAATGAGATGTGGTCCCTAAAAAAAAATGGTGTTGTAAAAATGAGAAATTGCTGGTCAACTTTTAACCCTTATAACTCCCTAACAAAAAAAATTTTGGTTCCAAAATTGTGCTGATGTAAAGTAGACATGTGGGAAATGTTATTTATTAAGTATTTTGCGTGACATATCTCTGTGATTTAAGGGCATAAAAATTCAAAGTTGGAAATTGCGAAATTTTCAAAATGTTCGCCAAATTTCCATTTTTTTCACAAATAAACGCAAGTTATATCAAATAAATTTTACCACTATCATGAAGTACAATATGTCACGAGAAAACTTTGTCAGAATCGCCAAGATCCGTTGAAGCGTTCCAGAGTTATAACCTCATAAAGGGACAGTGGTCAGAATTGTAAAAATTGGCCCGGTCATTAACGTGCAAACCACCCTCGGGGCTTAAGGGGTTAATGAATAACACTGGTCAACGCAATTTTTCTGGCAAAAGGTTTTAAAACATATTTTAAGTCAATTTTGGCTGCTGATTACGAATATGAACTCCGTTTTTGGCTATCACATCAGGATTTCGAGATATTTTCAATTTTTGATGAAAATTACTCCTAATGTTTTATGATAAAAACACATGATTTTCGGTACTACATTTTGTATATTTTTAATCAGGGAATAACAAAGATTACAAAGTCTATGTACAGCAAATCAAATATACTTCCAGAATTAAACTACAAAATATAAAACACATATATATGGCACACAGATGTATGACAAATGGCAGTTATTTGAACTTTCTTTTCTTGGCTGATCTGTGATGTACTGCTTCTGGGTTGTCTCTCATCAAGCTCCAGCAATAGTCAGCCATCATATGTGAGTCCCACTGGCCTTGATACCGTTCTTCCATTGTTTTAATGTCCTGATGAAAATGCTCCCCTTGTTCCTCGCTCACATGCCCAAGGTTCTCTGGAAAAAAAGTCCAAATGGCTGTGTAAATAGTGAATCTTGATACTCATTCTACTTCCAAGATATCGCATACTCATTAGTAGCTCTTCCACAATCTCTTCATAGTTGTCTCTTTCTTATTCCCTAGAAAATTCTGCACCACATTACAAAATGCATTCCAAGCTCTTTCTTCTGTCTCATTCATTGATGTGATACAATTTGGGTCTCTCATAAGTGTTCTTATTTGAGGTCCATCAAATATTCCAGCCTTTTTCTTCTCTTCAGTAAGACCAGGAAAAGTTGAACATATATAGCTAAAGCATTCTCCACTGTGATTGAGAGCTTTGACGAACTGCTTCATCAATCCAAGTTTTATGTGTAAGGGAGGAAAGACAATGTTCTTCCTATCCACTAGAGGATCATGGATGACATTCTTATCGCCAGATGCCAAACTCTGTCGCTGAGGCCATTCAGTTTTCACCCAATGCTCTGCTGTAGCTCTACTGTCCCAGTAGCACAGAAAACAAGAGTGTTATCATAACAAATGGGAATTATGCATGTTCAAAGAAAACAAAGATATTCTCACATTTATTGGGAGATTAATTGAAAACTAAATTTACCTTAGTGAACCGTATAAACCGGCACTTTTCATACACTACTTATATTTATCATGGAATTCATGAAAATGGGCTATATACCTATAGCGCAAAAATGTGATGTGATAGAGAAATTATGAGATCAGATTTGAATTTAGCACCCTCAAATTAGTCTAAAACTGTTCTTAAAGTCCATGCCAGAATTTTTTTTTTTTTTGTAGACCAGTGTAATAAGAGCGCACTGGCACTATGACACTTTATACCTGTATTGTTACTGCTTGAGTTACTGTAGAATCATGATAATTGATTTATTTTATTAATTAGATCAATTACCGGTGAACACAATAAATATATTACTAAAGCACCTTTGTTATGTTTGAGGCTAAAACGCCGCTGCAGATTATGGCAAGATAAGATAGATAGATAAAACCTATCTATCTATCTATCTATCTATCTATCTATCTATCTATCTATCTATCTATCTATCTCTCAGTCTGTCTGTCTATCCTTCTATCTATCTATCTATCTATCTATCTATCTATCTATCTATCTATCATCTATCTATTATCTATCTATCCATCTATCTATCTATCTATCTATCTATCTATCTATCTATCTGTAGAAAAAAATAGAACAGCACAATACCTATAAGTTGGTGAACAAAGCATCCAATACGTGACCCAATCAAGACAGAGAAAACATGAAGGCAGCACTCCATAGATTTGTAGTGAAAAAAATGTGGATTTTATTCAGACCCACATGGCGTGGCGATGTTTAGGCTCACACTGAGCCTTTCTTAAGGCTAACCAAAAGGTTCCTTAGCCTGTTTCAGTAGGCTCCACAATCATGGGGAAGACTGCTGACTTGACAGATGTCCAGAAGGCAGTCATTGACCCACTCCACAAGGAGGGTAAGCCACAAAAGGTCATTGCTAAAGAAGCTGGCTGTTCCCAGAGTGCTGTATCCAAGCATATTAATGGAAAGTTGAGTGGAAGGAAAAGGTGCGGTAGAAAAAGGTGCACAACCAACTGGGATAACCTCAGTAAAAACTTGGGGGAGATTCACAAGGAGTGGACTGCCGCTGGAGTCATTGCTTCAAGAGCCACCGCACACAAACGTATCCAAGACATGGGCTACAAGTGTCACATTCCTTGTGTCAAGCCACTCATTACCAATAGACAACGCCAGAAGCGTCTTACATAGGCCAAGGAGAAAAAGAACTGGACTGTTGCTCAGTGGTACAAGGTGTTGTTTTCAGATGAAAGTAAATTTTGCATTTCATTTGGAAATCAAGGTCCCAGAGTCTGGGGGAAGAATGGAGAGGCCACAATCCAAGCTGCTTGAGGTCTAGTGTGACGTTTCCACAATCAGTGATGGTTTGGGGAGCCATGTCATCTCCTGGTGTAGGTCCACTGTGTTTCATCAAGACCAAAGTCTGCGCTTCCGTCTACCAGGAAATTTTAGAGCACTTCATGCTTCCCTCTGCTGACAAACTTTTTGGAGATGGAAATTCCAGTCTCCAGCAGGACTTGGCACCTGTCCACACTGGTAAAAGTACTAATACCTGGCTTAAAAACAACAGTATCACTGTGCTTGATTGGCCAGCAAACTCACCTGACCTTAGCCCCATAGAGAATCTATGGGATATTATCAAGAGGAAGATGAGACACCAGACCCAACAATGCAGACAAGCTGAAGGCTGCTATTAAAGCAACCTGGGCTTCCATAACACCTCAGCAGTGCCACAGGCTGATCGCCTCCATGCCACGCCACATTTATGCAGTAATTGATGCAAAAGGAGCCCCGACCAAGTATTGAGTGCATTCACGGACCATTCATTTCAGTAGGCCAACATTTCAGATCTTAAAATAATTTTTCAAGCTAATATTATAAAGTATTCTAATTTACTGAGATAATGACTTTTGGGTTTTCATTGGCTGTAAGCCATAATCATCAACAATAACAGAAATAAACACTTGAAATAGATCACTCTGTTTTGTAACGACTCTATATAATATATGAGTTTCACTTTTTGTATTGGAGAACTGAAATAAATTAACTTTTTGATGATATTCTAATTTTGTGAGATGCACCTGTATCGCTCTGTTTGTCTATCATCTATCTATTTTCTATCTATTTCTCAATCAATTCATCTGTCATCATAAATATATTATCTGTCTATCTATTATTTATCTATCTATCTATCTATCTATCTATCTATCTATCTACCTATCTATCTATTATCTATCTATTATTTATCTATCTATTATCTATCTATCTACAGTATATATATTATCTATCTATCTATTCCTCCAGAGATTTAATTTGTAACAAATGTAATTGTGGCCTTTAATATCACCGTGCCTCGTTATAAGTAATCTCTAATCCAGTGACATAGATTTATTTATGCACATATGACAAATTAGTAAGAAGACATTTCATTATGTAATAAAATATGAGTTTAGGAAGGGGATGTAAAAAAAAAAAAAGAAAACTCCTTTAAATATTTTGCATAACTGCATATTGAAATAGCTTCCATCAGCAGGATATTAGGATATTTTTTTTCCAAGATTTTTTATTAATATTTCAAAACAAGTACAAGTAAAAGTAAAACAGGTAAATCTGGATCATTTCATACATCCTAATACAGCCATATTTTGATCATGACCGGGAATGTTTAAAGAGAGCAGTAGAACAACAAGAAGAAATGGAAGAAGAAAAAAGAAGAAAAGTTAGACGCAGAATAAAAAGAAAAGGAGGAACAGGAAGACTGTGTTTGTGTTTTTTTAAGTATAATGCTTGTTGGCTGTAAGGACATATTGCCCGAGACTTAGCAACAAAGGGTTAATGAATCTTGCAGCTACTCGTGTGATCGGGAATCAGAAGCTGGAAGGAGAAAGGTTAATATAGTTGTTTCCCAGTGTTACTACATAACATGCAGATCCGCAGAGAGCGCACGTTGGACGCGCATGTGCAATGCCTGCCTCTCGCTCCCCCACCCCGCTCTCGCTCGCTGGAGAACTTGGCTTTCTGCCTGTTCAGGCATTCATCATGAGCTCCTCAGGGATCAGCAGGCAAAGTCACAGTCTGCACAAACAGAGCTTTCAAATTCATAAAATTCATAGGATTTTTCACAAATGAATGAACACAATTTTCTACCAATTTCCTCATTATGCAAATATGCAAAATATCAAATTTAGGCCAATTAGGGTCCTCCACAGTCCTAAATTCACCCGTTTAAGCCATAATTGCAGAAACTATCAAATAATTACAGTCGCTAATTGGAAATATTTGTGACAGATACAACAAATTCTTGCACAAATTACATTTCATTCTAGGAACCACTGCGCGCCACTGAAATTTTATCGAAGTCTAATTTAACTTACATAATGAGTTGAATTGAGTACTTGTTATCAAATTTGAGCAATTCATAGCCCCGTAATGTGGAATGATCAAATAAATTAAAAGGGAATTTATTCAATATTTTGTTGTGATCCTTTTTTCTGAGCCACTGCTATTTTTAGAGGTGTTTTTTTTTTTGTCTCCCTAATCCTCTCTGCCGGCACGTGTCATTGAATTTCTCCTGACCGTGAATGGTTAAACACAAAAGAGAAAAAAAAAAGGGTCAGTTTCTTTTCATTGCTTCCGTCCAGCGTCACCTCTCTTATAAGAAGCGGGATTGGAAAATAGGATATTAAAGAAAAACACATCTACCATACGAAGCTGTACGCGCGGCTTATTTTCCTTGTTACCGGTGCTTGGTCTGTGTAATAAAACGTTGTTTTTGTTATCATCGTTGGTTTTTATTTTTTTCTCGGTGGTTTTTCATGTAGGAAATCACAAAATCAGTGGGATTTAAATTTTTTTTTTTTGTTTCTATATTATGCACATATTGTCTTTACTTATAAAAAACGCTTATTCTTATTTTTTTTAGTGTTTGGATAAAGAGTGATGAAAATAAATAACCCGGAGCTATCCTCTGCACTATATTCCCCTTATAGAAGGTCAACCCTTGGACATGGTCATTTATTCTTCTCCGCACAGCCACAGGCATTTTTTTTTATATTCCAAACTGCCTTGTTGGTCCCCTTTGGCGGATTATAAATGTCTCCTTCTAGCTGTGATTTGTTTAATCCGTGGAAATGGTGCCGGTTGTATGTAAACAAGCCAAGTGCAGAATGGAGGCGGCCACCCATGCGTGGCCAGCCTGCCTATTTGTCAGGAAAGCTTCATAAATACTCAGCCGCCGGTCTGGGCAAAGATGATGTCTCCATTTTTGCCAGCAAAGGGCATTAGAAGACAAAGGGAGGCAGCGCTGCGTGTAACCTTTAAGGGACATATAGAGTGCGCGAAGCAAGGAGCTGTTTATAAGTCACCGCCGGGATGATGGTCATCTTAGCGCATTTATTAAAGGGCGCATTATTCATTAAAGCTGCATTATCCCCAGAGAGGGAAGCACTCACAAGGTTACGACACCTTTTAACAGACACACGCCGTGTTAAATGTATTTGATTTTCCTATACTAAATGCTTTTCACTGCGCAAAGGGAATTTTTTTTCTGTTTTATTCCTACTGATATTTTCTAAAAAAAAAAGATAAATAAATAATTTTAAAAAAGCGCTTTTGTTTGCTTGCTTGCGATTTTATAGCATCCTTTTCCTCCAAAACAACATGTGCGTATATAAACATTTTATGAAAGTATTTGCTCTTGTTTAATTAGCTTGGAGAGGCTTCATTTTCTAATCATCTCAAAGTAATGAGGAAGTCCCAGACTGCTACTATAAACATCAGACACCGCAACATGCAAGGGCTGTTTCATTACCAGCCGGCAGCCATCTTCCCTGCTGTTACCGGCCGTGCTCATGGCCTTTCGTTTAAGGGCAAGTAGCGCTTTTATAGAAAGGTAAATGCACAGTGATAAAGTCTGTAGTGATGATATTGGCAATGAATGTTTGTATTAACTGCAGTCTTGAGTATTGGGCGAGTAGTAATATTGTTTACGAATGTAAAGTAATAATCATATTTATTCCAGGTACCTAAAATTCTCCACGTCATACAATTTATTGGAGTTTCTTTATGCTCAAATATATGGGAGAATAATATCACTCAATGAATTAATTCTATTCCAGCTAGAATGTTTACCTTCAATATCGTGTAATTTTGGGTACAATATTACGTGCTACTTTATGAATAGTCATTTTTCTGATCAAGCCCTCAAATCCCGGCATAGACCTAAATGACCACTAGAGGGAACTTAGGAGTATATTGCGTATAGCTTTGCTATTGGTTTAAATTTAATCACAATATGCAGTTAGGTCCTAAGCTCCCCCTAGTGGCGGTAACAGACAGCCAGAAATAAAGCTGATCTAAAAGATCTAAAGCTTCTCCAAACTTTCTAACTCCCTGCATTGATCTAAATGGCCACTAGGGGGAGCAGAGAGGTGAATTACATACAATGTTCTCATTTTATAAACAGTATGCAGTTCGTTCCTAAGCTCCCTCTAGTGGTGGTAACAGACAGACTGAAATAAAGCTGATGTAACTTATCTAAAGCTTCTCTAAAGATGATCTAAAGCTTCTAACTCCCTGCATTGACCTAAATGACCACTAGGAGGAGCTTAAAAGCGAATTACATACAAGTATCTCATTTTATAAACAGTATGCAGTTCGTTCCTGAGCTCCCTCTAGTGGTGGTAACAGACAGTCAGAAATAAAACTGATTTAGGGGAAGCTTAGAGGCAAATTACATAGAATTGTCTCCTTTTATAAACAATATGCAGTTTGTTCCTAATCTCCCTAGTGGTGGTAACAGACAGTCAGAATTAAAGCTGATCTAGAGCTCTAAAGCTCCAAATTCCTTGCATTAACCTGAATGACCACTACGGGGATTTTAGAGGCAAATGACATAACATTTTCTCATTTTATAAACCGTATGCAGCTTGTTCCTAAGCTCCCCCTAGTGGTGGAAGCAGACAACCAGAATTAATAACTTAACACTACAGGCAAGTTTTAGCACTGACCATTATAAAGTTATGTTCTGATATGAATCAACTTAAAATTTTGGACTTATATAGATAAAGAAAAGTTTAATTGTGTTAAATGTAGGTATAAATACCAGTCATATAAAATGTATCATCACCACCGTTCCCTGAGTGTACTGTTCTTATATACCCGGGGCTAGCTTTCACATTTGTCATAGATTTATGATGCAATGCAAAGGAATAGGAAGCAGCTGACAGGTTCTTGGTATTATCTTAAAATTCTTTTGGGTAAATGCAGTGATTCCAATATTAACTCTATGGCCCTGATTCATTAAGACTGGCATTTTGTACGTTAGTATTAATTATGGGTGTGCGGGAAGTAAGATGCGCCAAATTTATTATGAGGCACACACCGCTCAATGAATTCAGCACCACTCATCGCTGGTGTGTGCCTCGTCAGAAATGAGTAACATTGTGGAGTAAGAAATACTAACACTTTTGCAGAATTTGATGGGCGAGCACAGTCACGCCCCATCGTGGCGTGAAAACACTAAAAGTCACAAACATATGAGAAAATATTTTTGTGGCCATTCAAAGTGTTTTCCATCGTAGAGACTTTGATGTATCGGCCCCTGTGTGTGGGGAATGCTATTTAGGCAAAGTAGTTTTAGTTAAGTTGAAGGCAGAGCTTATCATGCAAATATCAGATGGATATAATATGGGTGACATTTTATTTTGTCAGTTTCCCAAATATTCCGTCAGTTAGTCACTTATATATTAATAATATTTACATCTGATATATATATATATATATATATATATATATATATATATATATATATATATATATATATATATATATATACAGCACCATGAGTATATCGGTGTCACTGAAGCTGAATCTGAGCAGGATCAGGTATTCACACTTTTATAAATAATATATATATATTGATCATTTTTACATTTATGTTTTCCCATTAATAGCCGATCCATTTCCTTCTTTTCCAGTGATACAGATTAGTATACATATGTCTGCAGTGAAGTGTAGTTGCATAAGCATGCTCACTGATCACTGACTTCCAACGCCGCTCTGGTCCTTTTCTAAGTCACATGACTTCAACTCCGACCACCCAGATCACTCAGGGGTTAAAGTGTGAACCAGAAGCCACTTTTGCAATATAAGTTTATGTAGTTTTATTCTGACACCCCATAGACTTACACTGTGAATGTGACTTGTGGTCCACACAGAATCCCCTGAGCGATCCGGAAGTCATGTGAGTCAGAAAAGGACAGGAGAGGTGCTGGGAGACAGCGACCATTAGCAATCTACTACCACATCTGCGAGGGTTTGTATGTCCCCCCCATGCCTGCTTGGGTCCCTCCCTATGACATACTGATAGCGATGGGGACAGTGATGATGATAATGATATCTTTAAAACGCGATGGAAATTAATGTCACTATAAATGCGAATAAAATAACTAAATATTTTCCAGGTCTTGGAACAATCAGTGGCGCTGACGTAGGGGAACCAGGGTCCAAAACAGTATCTATCAGTTTATCTTATTTGTATAATAAGAAAGTAAAGCCCCTCTAATATGTGATTGCATCGGGCAGCTGCCAATAAGCATTTTCCTGGTGAGGAATCTGCAGATATCGAAGTATCTTACAGTATCCAGCGACTCCACAGACATTTCCACAATCCAATTACCTGAAAAATAATCAGCATTTTTTTTTTAATCTAAGACTCAGTTCACATTCTTTCGATGGCTTCCGATTATAATGGAGCTTTCTAATCTTTTTTATATATATACAAATCGGGAACATTTCTGCAAGACCCTATTGATAGATATTGGGGTCCATTAGGTTTTGGTATTGGTATATTTTATAGCAAGATTATCAATGCATACTATACTATTCTTGCTATTAAAAATACTCCATGAAAAACCTGACAGCATCCCTTAATGCTTGTGTGAACAAAGCCCAATGGTGTAATCTAAATGAACCCTACTGGAGAAATAATTTATTGCATCAGTTCCCCAAAAAATCCTTAGCAACTAATCATTGTGATATAATTTACAATTATTTTAAGAAATGATCATGTTGGACCAATAATCTGACGAAATGAGTGGCCTGTGACCTAATAATAATAATAATAATCTAATAATAATATGTTCATAATGATAGTAATAATACAAAAATTGTAAAAATAAAATAATAATAATCTAATAATAATATGTTCATAATGATAATAATAATACAAAAATGATAATAATAAAATAATAATAATAATCTAATAACAATAATCCGTGCACAATAATAATGATAATAATATTTAATGCAAAAATCATAAAAATAAAAATGATAATAATAAGACTAATAATAATACAAATTTCAATAATAATAATAATAATAATAATACTATGCTAATAATAATAATACAAATGTTAATAATAATAATAGCAACAATGATGATAATACAAATCTCTATAATAACAATAATAATACAAATCTTATTAATAATAATAAAAAAATGTTAATAATAACCATTTTAAAAATGTTTAAAAACAATATTATTATTATATGAAATGCTTATCAGGCCTAATTGCGTGTCCCTTTGTCCCTTTTCATTCTGCTTACTATAACAGATATTAGATTTATGTTGTATTTTTTATTACCTTCTACAGTTTTATGATATAGAATGATCCTTAGAAATGATGACATTTTTCTATAATACAATATGTACAATATTTTCCATTATTTGAGTGATTCCGGAGGCTTCTGCTGGATCTGTGTGTGACAAGCACAATCCTCGGACCATTCAGCCCACGCTGCCTTGTTGGGTGAGGATGGATTGCTGTCTACACAGGCGGCGTTACATGGGGACTGACTATGTTGTAGCTGTAGCTTTATGACAATAATGCATATGGGCCTCATTAGATCGCCCTTATTAAGTGCGGCAATCACCTCCTCTAATTACTCTGGTCCTTTTTTATTTAGAAAAAGATGCCTGGTATTAAAATGGAGAAGAAGCTATTAATCAAACCTTTACACCTTCCTTATCGCAGGCGTGATGCTGAGGATTATCATAAATCTACTCTGATACTAACAGGAGAATAATGAGTTCAGTAATGATAGCGATGATGATCATAATGATTTTAACCAACAAAGAATGGCTGAGATTTATTGCTAATAATGTAATACAGGAACCCCTTCATTAAAACCTATAGGTACTCTTCATTACATAGAAGAGGATAAGACAGAATAAAGCCCTGGCATTTATTAGGACATACCGGTAGCCGATAAATACTTATTTAGATTTTCCCTAAAGGCCGTGACCCTTGAAAACCTGTTTCCTTTAATGAAAGGTCTATGATATGGCATCACAATAATTACGATAAATCAAATAAAATAAACACGGCCTCTCCAAAGCCCTGGAAGAACCCGGGCGAATAGAAATGAGACGTCAGCGCAAACATAAATTGTGAATTTCGCTGTTTGTAATGTAAATATGTGAGCTCCAATGCACATTATTAGGAAGGACATTATCTGCAGCCTGTAAATCACAAGATCGCTTGGTGTAGCATCTGACAATCAAATCGTTTTTATGTTAAAACTCGAGCGGAGTAATCTGGGGAGAGGGAGAGGTAAATGTCCTAAGAAGTAACTTGCTGATTGGCTTCTGGATTAGCTAGGCGGCAATATAATTGGTCGCTAAGGCCTTGGAATCGGTCAAGATGCAAGATAAATCACATATATATATATTCATATATAGAAATGTGCAAGGCTCAATCAATTAAAACAAATCTATTCTTTATTGGATAACATAAAATGAATATTGAAATCAATATTACACTACATAAAATATATACACATATCATCATTATCTATTATTTGTTTAAAAAAAAGAAAGAAAATATATATATAACTATTAAATTACTCCAATTAAAATATATTAAGCATATTTTACTCATCTATATTTATATAATTTGTATACGTCTTGCTCAAAGTCACCAACTGTCCAGAAATTACAGGAAAGTCACTTTTTTTGCCCTGTCCATAAAAAAAATTTGAGGCGTCAGTGATTTTATTGAGGCTGAAGAAACTTGTACGGATTATTTTGACTGTCATTATCTTCATTTTGCACTTTACAGTGATTTCTTCAAATCAGAATTATGGACTGTAGACATGGATCACTTATAAGCATAAGCATTTATTATGGTTTTCCAGTGTGTTCATAAAAAGATATTGTCTATTTGTACTTTTTTGGGAAGCTGTCAAGAAAAAAAAATAAAAAAAAGTTGGCAGCCCTGGTCATGCTTAATTACAGTCTTAAAGAATATAAGTTTCGACAGACATGACAAATTCTTAACAAACATAGTTGTGCCCTTCTAATATACATATACGATATATATATATATATATATATATATATATATATATATATATATATACCGTATATATATATATAGTAATATACATATATAATATATATTTAAATATATATATACGGTACATTACCTTATTGTGAATTAGAAAGTATATATATATATATATATATATATATATATATATATATATATATATATATATAAGTGCTTTTTAATTCACAAATATGTAATGTCCATACTTTTTCCACTATGGATTATGCTGCAATGATAGAAATCAGTAACTATTTTCGCTAGGAATACAATATTGTATACACTCGTATGTGGAAATTCATGATGGTTGCTACATATATATATGTATATACACCATTGTTTTCTAGAGTAGATTTATGTAATGTGGTTTCGTGGATGTCGGCTAATTCGTTTTGTAAGACTAGTAGGGAATAAAATTTTCACTTTATAGGCACGCAGAAAGGTTTATTTGAAGTGAGTGACAACAGGATGGCTGCCATTTGAGTGGATTGTCATTCAATTAGCATATAAAGCAGGCCATGGTCCGGGCTCCTTCTCCCAGCACGGTCCTGTCCTGTAGAAAGCCTTTCGCCTTATGGCAGATCATTCTCTAAGTGAATAGAGATGAAGGCAGGGATATTAAGAGACTCTATAAAACATCCCGGACACAATTGTGTGATTGATGGAGGACAAAGTAGGAACAGCAGGACACAGGATCCTGGGAGAAGCCTCCCTGTCAATTGAAGAAAGCCATCGCGGCAAGCAGCCTCTCCTGGAGGAGTTTGCAGTCTATTTGTATGAGTAATCAGCTGGGCCCCCACTCTGTCAGCAGTGTTTACTCACTGATTTTCTCTACAAGACAGCCATTGACATTGGATGGATGGGGCTAATCTGGCTCAGAACTGGTGGCTTTGCAAAGGCTACAGGTCGGGGATGGAGGCTGCAGGTGCCCGGATCGCCCAACTAATCTTCAGCCTCCAATCCATCATCCCCCTATTGACAAGAAACAGATAGAGCCAGGCTGGGGCCAGAATAGTGAGGGCATCCAAAGGGCCGATGTGCCGGGCAGCTATGTGCACCAAAGGAAAGGCTGCTTGAATAATAAGCACATCACTGACAAATAGTAACAAGAAGCCGAACGGCAAAGATTGTGATATCTGATAGATAATTCATGCATAGAGTGTATAAATCAGCACATACAGCGCCTGGGCTTATATATATGGCATGGGATATAGGATATGAGCCATATATAGTAGACGTGCGTTGATTATAATAGTAAAGATTTATATAAGTTATAAGCTAAATGAATGGATAGAATGAGACTAAATTATTGACAATTCCGAAGATAATATTATACAAGGTATATCCGTCAGTGAACGTCTGAGTCGTGCTCCGGGCTACGTCTTTAAGATGAAGCACACAGAGTCTACGTCCAGATGTCCATTTATCTGTTTCCTATGTGCTGCTCTGAATTGAGTGAATGGCTTCGGCATTACGACGATAGGGCGTCTTGGCCTGACACGCCGCCTTTATAACTGCGATATCGCAGGGGTGTGTAGTCTAGAGGTGGATTTGATGTTTTCTGGGCAAAATATGTCTTTGAAGGGAGTTGGACTGTGGGCTGGAAGAAGATGTAAACTAAGAAGAGATGTGATCTCCTGCTGCTGCTGCTGCTGCTGTTGCTGTGGAGCCGGGAGGAATTGAATAAAATGACAGCCTCAGATTGGAAATGTCTTTCACCTAAACTGTCATATTTCCAACTTTATACTGGAAGGGAGTGAGAAGGGAATTGAGAGAGAGACACAGAACACTGGCTGCAAGGGGCTGCCACACTACAAGGGGGTGCCACGATCAGTGCCTGCTGCTGCTGCCCTTCTACCCAGCCGCCCCTGGTACAGGTCTCCCCATCTCCTTCCTTCAGAAGCCACTAATTGCTCTGCTCCCTTCCTCCACACACCTCCACTAATTTCCCATTTCTTATTCCGCCGGTAGCTGGAAGGCGTCTGAAGGAATACAGCACATTCTCTTAGCTACCGCATGAATATAGTAAGTCATGTCCATCAAGTCATCTGTAAGGGTCGTTTGGTAAATTAACAGCTGTGCTGTATAATCAGGCATTCGCCACTGAGGCCAATGTGCAGCCCCGCTTAACCAGGTGAGATTTCAGCATCTAATGGGCTGGGAGGTATGACATAGATACTAAATTATCAATTAAACTTTACAGATCGCATTCCATTCCAATTCGAGGTCACAGATAGGTTATTAAGAAAATTGTACTTTGCAGAACATTTAATGGTTTCTTTTTTAACAATAAAGTCATTTGTTGGAAGATTTCTGAAATACTCGGATTTATTACACAATGTCAGTTTTCTTTGGACATTGAGTGAGATTTTCCTTCCGTGTCATATTTGGAAATGTAATAATGTTTATTAAATACCGCTTGTCCGTGTATTCATTACAGCAATAGATAAGCCGCGCACTGTGCGAGATTTAGGAATTTTCTAATCATCGTTTCTAAGTGTGAATGAAAAGAAATTCTGAAATAGATGCACTGAATTCTTGCTGCTTTTTTTTTCTTGCATGACAGGTCATTTTAATGTGTCTGGTATCGGTGCAGGATTTATAGAGGGTGAACATTTATTTCTGAGAACTGTAAGAATTTCATTTACTCTTTTTTGGTCAATGTATACATAGTAATAAAAAATAAATAAATAAATGTAGAGAGCTTGGAGGAAAACAGGAGGAGGGTCAACTTGACCATCGTCTAAGGTTTTATTTATTTCCATAAGATGAAGTAGATTGGGAATTGAAATCCGGCGCTATGTGGCAATACAGATTTCATTGCTACCTTTAGTTTAACTAACGTTTAATCTGTGAGCTCCGTGTTTTATATAGTAAAAAATGACACTTTATTATGCTGTTAAATGCAGAAAAATCAGCATTCCTGATTGAAAATTGTACAAGTCAAATATGTCCTCGTTGATACTTTAATGTAAACATTGCATGTTGTAATACACTGGAAACATTCGGTACCTGGATATTTCTAAATTATACATTGGCACAATCCAATTCATATGGAAAGTATAGAGGTGATAGTCTGCCATTATTTATATAAAATAAGCTTTAATATTATTTGGATAAAATAAGCTTTAATATTGCATAAAAGAGATGCCATCCGGCATTACAAGACTGCTTGGCAGCTTTGTTGTTAATAAGTCTTTTTCTCCTTGTGTCATAGGCGTAGGAGCGATACATCAATGTCACGACTGCTTGAAGCTCGTCGTCATCTTCCCGGCAAAGGCCCAATGACGTCAGGAGTCAGGACGTGTTAATCTAGATATTGTCATAATATTTCTCGGATTATGAAATACGATTACCAAGTTTACATTGCCCATACGTCTCTTACGGATATAGCGCTACGTTACTTGCACGCGATTCATCCTGTGGATAACATCAATGCTGTGTTACCTAGAAGGAGCCAGGAGGCTGCAGTGAGGAAGAAGTTAACTTGCGTTTCTATTTTTCCAGCCCTCCTTAGCAGTTTATGTAAAGATCAGTGGTTTCTTTTTGTGTGTGTATGTGCTGGAAGATCTTATACCCAAGGGGTCTCTGGCTGGATTGTGCACGTTTCTCTTTGCATTAGCAAAGCCCAAAGTCATCCAGTTTGCGCTAATCACCACAATTAGTCCAGAATTATCACCGGACTCTGACAGACGTTCCTTGTAACTCTCTTTTATTTCCAACAGCCCTAATCAGCAGCTCTCATTACAAACGCTGATTAAACTGCAAATTATCCAGCAGTGGCCCTGTTCCCGTCTACCAGCAGCTCGTTCAATATCAATTAAGGCAGCAAGCAGCAAATCTGCAGCCTCTGAGAGCTTCCAACTGCCTGATAGTGGCACTTATTAGTTTGGAAAACTAGGAAAATACTAATAATCAACAACCAAGGGGAAAGAAAACCTAAGCATAGACATGATGGAGAAAATACACATCCCAACTCCTGCAGTGTTCAATTATAACTAGTCCCAGTGGCTGTGGGCCTGACTGGTGACAGCCCACTTACAACAGGGGTCAGGGAGCAGGTAGGAACTAAAACTGTATTAGATAAGCTAATATCTTCAGCTTATTGAAGTCAGTTTGCTTTATAATGAATTGCATTAAGCCATATAAAAAATGTGAAATCTAACATCATTAGGTCGTTCCGGCTTCATTTCTAATTGACGCCTTTTCTTTTTTTGACCTCCTCTTCCTCTAAGTGAAACGAGAGCTAATGACAGTTGATTTTATTTATTTATTTTCTCAAATTGCATTTAGATACGCACATGCAGAAGCATTGTCTATCCATTATCACTGATGAAACTAGAGAAGGCTAGTGGCAGAGGGCCACGCAGCACAATGAGATATTTCAATAGATAACTGGATTGCTCAGGTAGACCTGACCATGCCACCAAAAGGCCAAAGGGAAAGATATTTGTCAGCTACCTGTCGAGATCGGAAGAAAGAGGACGGGCGAGAGGCTAAAAGAAAACATCTCGTTGACATTGAATGGATTCCTTTGTGGTGTACACTCATTAAAAATGATAATATGTCCTGACGTGTTCTGGACACAATTAATGTATGTGTGACCTATGGCAGAATTTCATAACTGCGCATAACAAAGCTGTCTAATGTCCAATAAATCAGATATGTTTTCAGTCACTAAACAGATACAATCTTCCGCTTAATTCCTAATTACCTGCTCATAATAAAGTATGTGAAGAGTTCTTTTCACCTTTAGGTGTCAAGTCATAATTTGTGAGGATGTGGTCTACAGATGAATGAGGCACAATGATTGCGAACAAGGTTGGAATTCAGGCATAAATATCAGATGCACAATTTGGGGATTAGTTTCTTCCCCGTGGAACCTCTATATTGCGGAAATGAGGAGTAACCTGTCAATATAGGCTTCTTTATAGTGCAATGATCATATTATATAGCACTGTGTACTTACAATTGCTCATTTTGCCTTTCTACTTACCATATATACTCGTGTATGAGCCGAGTTTTGCGGCGCATTTTTTTTGTGCCAAAAATGCCCCCCTTGGCTTATACACGAGTCATTGTCCCAGAAAGACAGAGGTGGAGTGGCGGAGCAGCAGCACACAGTTACAGCCACTGGCTTCCAGCACACATCCTACTTACCTTCCCTGCGCGCCCTCGCTGCATCTCAATCCAGCGCCAGCAGCTCTACCGGCTGAGCGATCACGTGGTCCCGCTCAGTAAGCTAATGAATATTCACCCCTCTCCACTCCCATAGGCGTGGAGTGAATATTCATTACCTTAATGAGCGGGGCCACGTGATCGCTCAGCCGGAAGAGCTGCTGGCGCTGGAATGAGATGCAGCGAGGGCGCACAGGAAAAGTAAGTAGGATGTGTTTTTTTTTATAGGAACCGTGCATACAAGGATAGGGGATAAGGAGCTATGTACACAAGGACAGGGATAAGGAGCCATGCATACAAGGACAGGGACGGGGAGCCATGCATACAAGGATGGGACGGGGAGCCATACATACAAGGATGGGACGGGGAGCCATGCATACAAGGATGGGACAGGGAGCCATGCATACAATGACAGGGATGGGGAGCCATGCATACCAGGATAGGGATGAGGGAACAATGCATAACCGGCTTATACTCGAGTCAATAAGTTTTCCAAGTTTTTCATGGCAAAATTAGGTGCCTCGGCTTATGCTCAGGTAGACTTATACTCGAGTATATACGGTAGCTAATTATTCTCTTTTCCATTATGTATATGATATAACATGACTAAAAACAGACTAGCTAAATCCGTGTAAGCTCCATGTAGAAAGTCTCGTTTTCCCTGCATGAGTCATTGTTAGAACTACAATTCCACTTCATTGTAAAGTCCAAAACCTACAAGAAACAAAATAAGCAAAAACCCTGCTAAAAAGCAAAAGTGCATTTAAATAACACAGGGTTCTAAGTAATACTGTTTTTGAGCAAAAATAGCATAAAAGCCATCCCACTGTTGGCAAGGTGACCCTGATCGGGACTGTCCTACGTTGTCTAATATTAAAAATCTTACCATGCGTCAGAGTTGCAAACAAAATCTTTAGGACAGCATAAATATTCATAGGGGTGGCCTCAGGCCTGAATAACCCAACCACCACACGCAATAGCCATGGAACTACTCCCAACAATATTGTATACAAACAAGAAATTAGAGTACCAAAATCCAAAAAAGAAGTAAAATCAAGATAATTTTTATTTTACTAATGAGTATAAGGCACCAAAATAACATAAAACATGGTCATATCATAAACAGAGTTTTTAGCAAGACAAAGACTTAGGTGCAGCAAAACACATGCAGACAAACAGCACAACCAAGCAAGATCAATTAAGAAGATATACCATTACTAGTAAAGTGACAGTGCTTCAAGTATATCCAGAGTTAGATAGTGTGGTCAGTGTGACATATAGTAAAATGTAAAGCAGATCATATTAACACATGGCATCCACTAAGGCTCACATAAGTTCAATAATTCTTACCCATAGTTGTGATGCCCGTTGCACGTGTGACCCCTATGCGCGTTTCGAGTGGGCTTTGTCAGGGGAATGAGATCTCATTTTACATTTTACTATATGTCACACCGACCACACTATATTTTGACATGGCTACCCCTATTATCACTATAAAAAAAGGATCGGGTCCCGATCTATGGACACCAGTCTGGGGAAGCCTTTAAATGTAATTTCCAACTCTGGAGAGGGAGGCCACACCCCGGCTTGCACAGGATGCAAAAACACAGAGAGAAAAAAAACAAAAACTGAGCTTGGTTTAAGTTGGTATACATGCAGCACATAAACGCATGTTCATATTGGCCATAAAGCATTCATTGCAAAATCCGTAGCAGTCCAGCTCCACCTCTTCTTCAACTCCTGACCCAGCTGCTCCACTCCCGCCCCACCAGGGACTTTGCCGTGAGGTAGAGTTGTAGTTCTAAGGATGACTCATGTAGGAAAAATACTCTCCCTGTTTCAATATAAAGCTTAGAAGGATTCAAGTAGTCTGTTGTTTTTAATTATATGATGTCATAGACCTAATGGAAAAGAGAAGAATTAACTGGGTATAAAGGCACACACAGTACTATATATTATGATGATTGCAATAAATGAAAGGGAATCTGTCGCCATGTTTTTGCAACCTCATCTGAGAGCAGCATGATGCAGGTAAAGAGACCCAGAATCCAAAAATGTATCACTTAGATTACTGTGTGTAGCTGTTCTGACACAATCAGAGTTCTTACACTTAGCAATGAAGCAGAGCTGTAAAAGCTAACCCCGCCCACACCAGGTTCTGTAGGTACATAGCTATAGACAGTGAGCTGCTTATCACAGGAGGGAGCGGAGTCTGACTAGCATGCACACGCTGCTATAGTCCAGACAACGATAACCACAAAGTGATAAAACCTTCAGTCTAGGTAAACAGCAACACACATCCAGACATGAGACACATCCTTGAATTCTGTGTTTTAACCCCTCCTTCATGATGTCCTCAGATTAAATAGAAAAAGAACTACTGACAGATTCCCTTTAAGAGGATAAAAGCTTTGATCGGAGACCTTCTATAACTATTTGGTATTACCAATTTCTGTAGTTGGTCTTCATGGAATTTTGACTTCATGTTCCCCAATTTTAAGGATCTGAACTTTATTAGTGTATACACTGTACATTAGACATGTTTCATTATACTGTATTAATCATAGTACTTAACACTGTAGGGAGTGTGTATGGTGCCTGATTAGATCTGACTGTATATTATTATCCTTGTGGCCTTTATTTCAGCTTAGAACTTCTAAAATGTTAAAGCACAATGTTTTAATTCTTTATTTAAATACCTTTACACAAATAATTGAGGCTGACATAGTCACCTTATTGCACATGACCATGATCAAACCATAAACCTTTATAGTCAAAATAACAAATAATTCTTCATGAATAAATTAAAGATGTTTAACAGGTTTTCCCTTAATAAACCTTTATAACCTACCCACAGGTGGTTCCTATCCTGGAACTCCTAAAACTGCCAGAATGGGGTCCCAAGTTCTCCGTTCCTCCTCTCCACTCTTCAGCAGGCAGTGTGGCCTTTGTGATGAGGGCCCGACTACCAGAAAAAAATGAAATTTATTCATCCCAGTATTCTCTGGCTTTCAGTCATCATGGCACAGCTGGCACAGATACTGTCTCTGCTCAGTACATAGTGAGCGGCGGCTATAACCACGCCCCCAGCACTGACTGACAGCCGGCTCTGCAGTGCATCAGTGTAGAGCCCGCTGTCAGTCAGTGCAGAGACACGGGTAAAGCCACCACTCACTATGCACTGAGCAGTGACTCAAGCTGTGCCTTAATGACTGAAAGCTGGAGGGTCCCGGAGGTAATAACGTTTATTTCCTCCAGGCAGCTGGGCTCTCAGTGCAGCGGCCAAATGGCTTTAGAACGGTACTAACCTATAGATTAACCCAATATTAATAGACATGACAGCTTCCCTTGACATGACAGCTTAGTTCTCTTGAATGGTATTAGTTATTAAATAGACATTAATCCACATATATATATATGTCTTAGAGAACAAAGAGATTTTTAGATAACATATATAATATATAGGAAAGAAACAAACTAAACAAAAAATGCATTGCAAGATATTAACAATTCCTAAAATGTGTTGCCTCATTACACATCTTAAAATGTCACTAACAAGATTTATACGAAAAAAATGATGTAGAGCAAGAGATGGTTTTCCATGGCGTTGGTTTAACAGATGCAGATATCCTGTTTGGCAACTTTTGTCATTACACTGTGGATCTTGCTGAGCAGGAATTTTCCCAATATCACAAAAAATCTGTAGTGACAAAGTCGATAAACCTGACATTTACAAATGTGGAAATGGAAAAAATAGAAGATATTCTTTGTTTTAATGACTTCTTTGACATTTGCCCAAAATAATTTATTCAGTAAAAAAATGGTCATTATTATTAGTATAGGTAGTGTGAAAATCTGCAGAGATAGATTATCGTGAAATTAAAGTACAGCTTTTTTTAAGGGGTACATATGATAGTTTGCCATACATGGTAGTTTGGTTCCAATACATGATAGTTTGCACTTCTTGTACATTATTTCTTACACTTGCTTATAAAACGCTGATATATCCTGCAACACCATAAAGACATTGCCATCACTTTTTGTCCCCATTGAGAAACCGTATAAGTATGTATTTGTCGTGTGGGAGGAAACCCATGAAAACACAGTAAAAAACAAAAAAGAACAGACTCCCTGCAGATATTACTCTTGGTCAGATTAGATCCCAGGATTTCAGGGCTGCAAAACCACGGTACTAATTATTGAGCCACCATGCTGCAAAAGTCCTGATTGGGCCCTATAAAAAATCCCCTCCACTGAAAAAAATACTTGGCTGTGGCACAGAACAGCATGTACTACAATTTTGCCGACCTTTTCATTTCCTTTAATTTTGCCGTTATTGAAACCCCCACACACTATAATGGCCCCCACTAGCACTCCGAATAGTATAATGGCCCCAACATAACCCTCCACAAGGTATAATAGCCCTCACACAACCCTTGATACAGTAAAATGCCCCCCTATACAGGGCCGGATTTAAGAGGTGGGTGGCCCGGGGCCCATTTTGGAAGGAGGCCCATTTTTCAAGGTGTTGCAATACGTAATGCAAAAGCACAAAATTAAACGAATGCAAGTTTATTTACAAAAAACATTTACGCAGAGTAATTCAGGTAAAATCATTCATTTTTTACAATCCAGGCACTTTCCTTGATTTTCGTGCTGCAAAATCACTAATGATGTCACTAAAGTCCAATTCACGCAGTAGATCTGATTCGATGCTCATAATAGCCAAATTTACAAGTCGTTCCTGCTTCATGGATGTCCTTAATCGGTTTTCAACTAATTTGAGTTTTGAGAAGGAATGCTCACCACTGCAGTTTGTTACCATCAAATTATTATTTGGGTCCTTTAACTTAATACTTTGTTGTGCCACCTTTTTCTGCGATTACAGCTGCAAGTCGCTTGGGGTATGTCTCTATCAGTTTTGTACATCGAGAGACTGAAATTCTTGCCCATTCTTCCTTGGCAAACAGCTCGAGCTCAGGGAGGTTTGATGGAGATCGTTTGTGGACAGCAGTTTTCAGCTCTTTCCACAGATTCTCGATTGGATTGAGGTCTGGACTTTGACTTGGCCATTCTAACACCTGGATACGTTTATTTGTGAACCATTCCATTGTAGATTTTGCTTTATGTTTGGGATCATTGTCTTGTTGGAAGACAAATCTCGGCCCCAGTCTCAGGTCTTTTGCAGACTCCAACAGGTTTTCTTCAAGAATGGTCCTGTATTTGGCTCCATCCATCTTCCCATCAATTTTAACCATCTTCCCTGTCCCTGCTGAAGAAAAGCAGGCCCAAACCATGATGTTGCCACCACCATGTTTGACAGTGGGGATGGTGTGTTCAGGGTGATGGGCTGTGTTGCCTTTATGCCAAACATATCGTTTGGCATTGTTGCCAAAAAGTTCGATTTTGGTTTCATCTGACCAGAGCACCATCTTCCACATGTTTGGTGTGTCTCCCAGGTGGCTTCTTGCAAACTTTAAATGACACTTTTTATGGATGTCTTTGAGAAATGGCTTTCTTCTTGCCACTCTTCCATAAAGGCCAGATTTGTGCAGTGTACAACTGATTGTTGTCCTATGGACAGACTGTCCCACCTCAGCTGTAGATCTCTGCAGTTCATCCAGAGTGATCATGGGCCTCTTGGCTGCATCTCTGATAAGTCTTCTCCTTGTCTGAGATGAAAGTTTAGAGGGACGGTCGGGTCTTGGTAGATTTGCAGTGGTAGGATACTCCTTCCATTTCAATATGATCGCTTGCACAGTGCTCCTTCGGATGTTTAAAGTTTTGGAAATCATTTGGTATCCAAATTCGGCTTTAAACTTCTCCACAACAGTATCACGGACCTGCCTGTTGTGTTCCTTGGTCTTCCTGATGCTCTCTGTGCTTCAAACAGAACCCTGAGACTATCACAGAGCAGGTGCATTTATACGGAGACTTGATGACACACAGGTGGATTATATTTATCATCATTAGGCATTTAGGACAATGTTGGATAATTCAGAGATCCACAGTGAACTTCTGGAATGAGTTTGCTGCCCTGAAAATAAAGGGGCCGAATAATATTGCACGCCCCACTTTTCAGTTTATGAATTTCCACAAAAAATTAAAATAACCAATAAATTTCATTCAACTTCACAATTGTGAAGATCCAGAGTGAAGTCCTGCCGTGCTCCGCAGTGGAGAATCCTCTTCTTGCACCGACATTGTGGCTCCGCCTCCTTCCTAGAAGGTAGCTGAACAAACTCTCATCTGATCTAATCCGAGGGAGCGATCATATAGCTCAATAGGAAGCGCCTAGAAGCTTCTGTTGGGATCGGAGAAGGCTGCCGCATACCATAAGCTAAACATTAGGTACAGGGAGGGTACTAAAGAAGTCTGGCTAGGCTAACCAGGTCAGTGGATGCTGACGCAGGTCAGGTGCCATGATTCTGCCGCTCTGCGCCAGCCACTGAGATGTAGGACCGTAGTCAGGTCCCTACACTTTCAATAGTTTCTCTTTTGTTAAATGTTTATTATCATTAGAAACAGTTCACAGCAAAGAGACATGTCTTTTACTTGTTTTGAGATATTTATCCCTATATTGGTGGTAGGCCCCCGCTTGGTGGGTGGCCGAGGGCCCGGGCCCCTTGGGTCCCCCCCTTAATCCGGGCCTGCCCCTATAGCCCTCTACATAGTATGATGGCCCCACAAATAGCCCTCCACATAGTATAATGGCCCCACAAATAGCCCTCCAAATAGATTGATGGCCCTACAAAGTACTCATCGATTGAAACAAATAATAATAAAATATTCACTTATCTCTATTCATCCACTGCACCAGGCTCCCTTCCCCTTTAAGGCAACTGTATTGCAATTTCTTGCTTATTAACTTACATGTCTGTTTTATCACTGTATAGTGTTGAGAAGGGACAGCGTAGGGTTAAAAATAACAGTTATGAATAGGAAGCAATAGTAAGGGGGAGGGGGGTACTATAGTGCAGTATTATTAGGAAAAGTTATGCTCACATCACAGGGGATTTTCCAGGTTAGGAGGAGCTATTATGGGATGTAGCGTACTTGTGGGTAGGAACGTCCTGATAAAGATCAAAGTGTGGTGATGACATGTGGAGATGACACAGATAAGCCAAGGGGCTGGAGAGGATTAAAGACATACGGGACCCCAAGAAGAAGCAGGGTGTGGGGGCGGTCGCTTTATAGTTCAGTAGTCATTCTGGGATTATTCGGGGTCTACAGCCGGGACTAAGCAGAATTATGGATGCCTCTTACTTCCTCCAAGGGAAGCCGGACAGAAGATCAACTGAATCTAGTGGACCTAAGGGCACGGGAGCTCCAGGGTTAGAAGGAATGTCTTCGGGATTAGGTCTATCAGAAAATACAGGAAAAGGTCAGGAACTGCATAAGAAAATGGACTGTACTGTATTTGTACCGGAACTCCTGGGTGTGAGTAAAGTTGATTTGTTGGAAATTAATCCTAAGTCTGGAATCGTTTTTGTGGACTCTGTAACGGGAACCAGGGTAAGAGGACTGGAGGAGTGCCCAGAGATTAAATTGAGTGTTCTTTTCCTCATGCAACACACACCACAGATAGAACATTATGGTTTTTTTGTGGGGTTCCAGGGTGCACAAACACAACAGCACCTCGCCATGACTACCACCCTGGCCACCTCACTTAATGACATCATCGCACTGGTTACGCTGCATAGTTAGGTGCACAGGGAGAATGACGGAGGAGGGAGCGTCAGCTGGCGGCTGCACTGGACCCCCCAGATCCACAGATCCTGCAGCAGCCACATAGTTTTCCTCGGCTGCTACGCCTTTGCCCATGATAATCATGCAGGCATATCACCTGCAGTTCTGAACCTTTCTTGACAGTTTTTAACAAAAAAAATAGATTTCTTATGTAAGCCATAGGAGCTCTGAGTAATACCAATTCAGTCTCCAAGACAAAAATCTGGGTCTACATGTAAAAATGAATTATAGCCCATAGCTTTAGCAGTACAGATTTTGGAGATATGTAAAGTTGCACTTAGTTCCTATTAGCTACTGCATGTGTAAGATCCTGAATGTTTTAATTTTCCTTTATACGTGGACGCCACGATGACAGCCTGCGTATAGGCTGTAGCCTGTCTTCCTTTGTTGGACATTCAACACTATATTGACTAGAGTTCTCCTGACAGGTCATATAGTCACTTGCTCCCAGCTATTATCCCAATTTACGTTACTGATGAAGGTCCCGTTGTGTGACCGAAACGTTTTTTGGATTTGGGATACAATAAATCTTTCATTTCTTCTCACCATTAAGTTGAGTGCCGGGTTTTGTATTGTTTATGGCTAGTTTTAGTCTTAGTGTTTCAGGGTTGTCCTAGGAACCTCATAATCAATGTTATGACTGCACAAGCTCAAGCACATGGGCAGCATACAAACTAAGGGGACAAAAAACAACCTGATAGATCCCTGTTAAGACTGGTAAAAGCCCTACTTTGACACTGGTCTATACCTACATGTTTGCACCCTAAGATAACACAATGGCACCCCCACTCAACACCAGCTCATCCTGAATACCCCTAACTGCGAGTCACTCAAAAAATAGGTTATACACCAAAACCTGCAACTGACCCTGCCAGTTCTTGTACTGACTATACAGTGCCCCCTGACGAAGGTTTCCCGAAACGCGCGTTGGGGCGGGCACTGGGACCCCTTTCTCTGCCTGCACTAGCCGACCTTATTTCGGTGATGTATTATATATTTTCATTTTGTACGCTATGCTGACTGCATGTTGTTATTGATATTTGTATATGATTTGTATATCTTTGCTTATATACTATATGGCTACGTTATATATCCTCCTCGCCCATTAATGATTATGAGTATTATACTTATTTTTTATCCTTAAGGCATGTCTTGGGTTCCTAGTGCCCCTGCGTTTTAATCTGTTTGGTGTTACTTGCTGTTGTCACCACCTCATGCCCTGTTTAATAAAGCATTTTTATAGACTTTGGCTATCTTTTGGAGTTTGTTCTCCCCCCCAGTATAGTGAAGAGCAAAAGGGTAACAATGTTTTAAACTTTTGACTTTCAGGCTCCATTTCTCACGATCCACTACTGCTTTGATTGTGAGTCTACCATCACTTTATAGACAATTATCTTGGCTATCTCATACAAGAATTTGACTTGCAACTATTTAGCATATGATTAGCTATGGAGATTCTAGTCATGTCACGGCATTGTTACTGTTTTGCTCCTGGTGGTGGAAAAATATTTAATTTTTCTTCCTGAATACTACAAAATACAATCTGTTCTCACATTCCCTGATAACTCAGTCTGTTATTAGGTTGATTACCAAGTGACAGGTCACTTAAAATCCATGACAACTGTAACATGTATGAGCCTGTGTTTTTTTGCAGGCAGGCTATCATGCTTAAACAATCTGCAACTCTAAGGCCGGGTTCACATTTGCATTCGGGGGCTTTGCGGAGGGCTGCGTATGTCCTCTGTTAAGCCCCGCCTACTTCCGCATACTTCTGCATGCGTCCTGCATTCCTATCTTTAACATTGGGTACGCAGGACATGCGGATGTATGGGGATGTATGCGGATGCGTTGTTTTGACGCGCCCGCCGACCGCTTGGGAACGCAATAAGCTTTGTGTGGACGGCGGGTGCGTCAAAACGATGCATCCGCATACATCCGCATGTCCTGCTTACTCAATGTTAAAGATAGGTACACAGGACGCATGCAGAAGTATGTGGAAGTAGGCGGGGCTTAACAGAGGACATAAGCAGCCCTCCGCAAAGCCCCCGAATGCAAATATGAACCCGGCCTTAGAGTTGCAGATTGTTTAAGCATGATAGCCTGCCTGCAAAAAAAGGTCAGCTCACCTTCAGAGCACACAGCTCTCTGAATGAGTCCAGAGGCTAAACTGTTATCTCCTGGACCACACCATAGGGTGGAGACATGGTGAACAGTCATCCCACCCAGCTCTTTAGCTGTTCACAAAAACCTGTCCCTGTCATGGCCGATTAACCCCTCTCAGCACATAACATGCTGCAGGAAGCTTCCATATCACTGAAGCTAATGACCTCAGTGAAACATGTGTCTTCACCAGTATTTTACCAGTGACCCTTTTACAGTACATAGTGCTCCTGGAAGAAACAGGTTGAAACGCACGTCGGGGTGTAGGGACACAGAGTCGTACACATCATGTTCAGCAGTGGTGCTGGCAAACAAGATATTGATACCCTTATCTATTTATTTATGAGACTACATGCTGACCGCACTATTAACTATGGATCTAGCAAGTTAATATAATGGTGGAATTGGTTTATTTCATATGTCCAGTTGAGTTTTCCTCTCCTTCTGTAATAATATGCTTATTGTTCTAGTCTCCATCATTTCCAGGTATTTTCTGGGTCCCTTTGTGAGACATTCTTCTTTGGATTTTAATGTTTTTGTACTTAATGAATTGATACTTATTTAATTCTTCTTTTATCCTGTGACTCTAATTTATTTCCAGGCTGTGATTATTTCATGTTATATTGAAGAGCTCTGTAATGCTCAATATTTACACACTAAGGACTTTGTTTCTAAATTATATAGGACTATTTATGTTATAGTCCAGCACATCATCGCATTTATTTGGATAAAAATGCGAAGAACACAGTGAGGGCTTATACTGTATAGCTTTAGATATTACTTGGATGTTATGTTGTTCAATTCTGTTTTAAAGAAGTTAATAGACTTACCTAATGACATTCTATAGATGTATTCGTTTGAAGGTGTTGCCAATTAGTTGCACCTTTGATAGCCCTTACAGAATCAATACGAGAGCCTCAGAATGCATGAAGGACATTGAGCAGTAATCTCCATACCTCAGTAGCTCAAGGTTTAGCAAAACAGAACACAATCCAAGTGTCTCTTTCTACATAATCCTGTCTCACGATTGACTTCAGGTTTTGAAGATGAATAGATACTGACTAGAGAAATATCTTCCAAATGAAGCAATAGTAATAGTTTGGTCCATGTAAAAATAAAGATGTTTTACTGTTATAGTTTAAAGCTTCTTTTTATTATAAAACGCCCAAATATTTATAGTATTTATTAATACTAAACTGTTCAATTAATTTTTCATTAATTTTGAATCTATATATTTTTAATCCGATTAGAACAAATTTAACATCTCTCCCACTTCTCTCTTTTTCTCCATCTCTTCTCTCTTCTATTCCTGGAAATGTAAATCTTTTTTCAAAGAGAATAAGAGCCATCCAATAAATAAAAAGCTGTAGTTACCATCTAATACTCTGCTTCAAACAATAGCAATACCCTGCATTATTTCCATATTTAGCCTTTAAAATTTATAAAACCATGAAATAAAATGGAAAAACTATTCATCTAAAAATTTGATTAAAAAAAACCTAGCCCCCAATTATTATTGAGCAGCTACTGAATATACAGCTTCTAAATTTCTGTATGAACCCAGAAAGTCGGCACTTATTGAATTTAAGTTTAGCTCATTTTAAAATCAGAAATATGCTGGTTTGCAATTGTTTTTTGGGGACTGTTTTCCAGAATAATGTGTAAATTTACCACTATTTTAAAAGACAATTTACCTTCACTTTCTGTTTCCTCCACTTTTACAGATTTGATCCCATTGAGCCCTCAACAGTCTATCAGCTAAAAGGGAATGAAGTTGAGATAATAATCATGACAATACAAATGCACCGATGAGAGATCTGGAAGAGGATGGGTCAAGAATGTGACAGATGCTGCCTGTGTCATGGAGATGAATTGTGGTCTAATCGGACCTCACTTGTGTCAAAAGAGATAATTCAGGACTAAATGGAAACAAAAAGGAGGCATTGAGGAGATATCCCGGGATTATCTCATTTGTTCATTAGAATACATAAATAAAGCAATCATTAGTCTATAGACAACCATCATTGGAACCTGCTTATCTGTAAGAGGACGCCTTTTATCATAATGATTTCTCATTGTCATTGGTAATGAATGTTTGTGATACTCCACTTAAATGAGTGTTTGCTATGTACATTGTTGGCAAAAAGGGACATGCCAATGACAACTAAGAATAATGGCAGCTAAAATTCACGATTCAAAGTTGAGTTTCTAAGGCCATTAATGTAGAATAAATATCATCCTGTCAATTCATTTGAATGTACAATGCTGAAACATGCCATGATGACATTTAACAGATACATACAAATGTTGTGTAAAATGTTGTGTTTTAGCATGTCGCCATCTAAGGCGCTGATCACACTGCATTTCTGAAGTGCCCCAAGGTTCCATCTGAATCCTCCTAAAAATGGGATTCAGACAAGAAGATCAAAAAATAAGACATGAACAGACTTCAAATGAACTCCGGTTGGGTTTTTGCTTTGAATGTGTCCATTTATTCAGACATGGTAACGTAGCAGACTATACTTCTGTGCCTGCCTGAGCAACTGGACAGATTCAAATAAAAAATTAACACAACTAGAGATCACTTGAACTCTGTGTCGTATTTTGGCTCCATCAGATGCGACCCCTGGATGCACTGCAGAATCGCACTGTGAATAAGACCTTAGGTTCTTAGGTTGTTCTTTACCCCAGTATACATAGCTCCAAAAAAGATATTTCTGCTAAAAATGGCAATGTAGACCCTAAGTAATGTACTAAAGGTTTATTCCCAAGATAGTTGTTTACTAATCTGTCCTGGCTTGAGTACCTGGCCATGCTTTCCTTCTTTCATGACTCTCTGTTTGTGTTGTGGCCCCTGATGTCATCTACACAAGCCTTTTAAGGCCTGTAAAGGTAGCTGCTTGCTGCCTGAGTATTCAGGCAGTAGTTCACATTGATACTACATGCTTTTCCAATAAATCAGCATTTGACTAACCCAGCTCTGCTATTGCTAGGTTCTGCTAGTTACACTAGTGTTGCGTCTGTCAAACACTCAGTGCTACTGCCTGTCTAAGCTCAAAGATGTTATTTTCCCAGGTGCAAGCCCCAAACTTGATTCTACTACATCATGGTACCTGTATGCTGTCTCAGCTCTGCTGAACCAAAGTGCTGCCTACACATTCAGCTCTGTCATATTAAAGTGAACCCGTCAGCAGGATTTATCACTATAAAGTAAAGCAATGGCCATAATGGTGCTATTACACTGATTAAGAATCCGATTGGTAGTTCTTTTTTTAATCATGGTTTGAAGCTTTCTTATGATGACATTTTCTGTGCATCGGGGTGGACCTGGGGGAGTGTCGAGTAGGGTTGAGCGAAACGGGTCGATCATTTTCAAAAGTCGCCGACTTTTGGCTAAGTCGGCGTCTCATGAAACCCGATCCGACCCCTGTGCTTGTCGGCCATGCGGTACGCGACTTTCGCGCCAAAGTCGCGTTTCAATGACGCGAAAAGCGCCATTTCTCAGCCAATGAAGGTGAACGCAGAGTGTGGGCAGCGTGATGACATAGATCCTGGTCCCCACCATCTTAGAGAAGGGCATTGCAGTGATTGGCTTGCTGTCTGCGGCATCACAGGGGCTATAAAGGGGCGTTCCCGCCGACCGCCATCTTACTGCTGCTGATCTGAGCTTAGGGACAGGTTGCTGCCGCTTCGTCAGAAGCAGGGAGAGCGTTAGGCAGGGTCCACTAACCACCAAACCGCTTGTGCTGTAGCGATTTCCACTGTCCAACACCACCTTCGGTGTGCAGGAACAGTGGAAGCTATTTTTTTTTTTTTTCCTCAGCGCTGTAGCTCATTGGGCTGCCCTAGAAGGCTCCGTGATAGCTGTATTGCTGTGTGTACGCCACTGTGGAAACCAACTGCTTTTTTCAAAGCACATATCCTCTTGTTCCTTTCTGCACAGCTATCTTTTTTGTTTGTCCACACTTTTTATTTAATTTGTGCATCAGTCCACTCCTATTGCTGCCTGCCATACCTGGCTTAGATTACTGCAGGGAGATAGTAATTGTAGGACAGTCCCTGTTTTTTTTTTTTTTTTTTTTTTTGTGGGAGATTAAGATTGGCATTTCTGCTACAGTGCCATCCCTGTGTGTGCCATCTCTCACTGAGTGGGCCATAGAAAGCCTATTTATTTTTTCCGTGATTTGTGTTCTAAATTCTACCTCAACACAAAAACACTACATCAATCAGTGGTAGAAAAATATTGGCCTCAGTCAGGGCTTGTGTGCCACTGCTGTGTGTGCTATCTCTTATTCAGTGGGCTATAGAAAGCCTATTTATTTATTTATTTTTTTTCTTATTATTTGGTTTCTAAAGTCTCCCTGAAAAAAAAAAAAATAAATAAAAAAACAGTGGGAGAGTAATATTGCCCTTTCAGCTTGTGTGCCAGTCTTGACTCCTGGGTGTGCCACCTCTCTCTCTAATTGTGGGCCATAGAAAGCCTTTTTTTTTTTTTTTTTTTAAATATTATTGGGTTTCTAAAGTCTCCCTTAAAAAACAAAAAATATATAAAAAAACAGTGGGAGAGTAATATTGCCCTTTCAGCTTGTGTGCCAGTCTTGACTCCTGGGTGTGCCACCTCTCTCTCTAATTGTGGGCCATAGAAAGCCTTTTTTTTTTTTTTTTTTTTAATATTATTGGGTTTCTAAAGTCTCCCTTAAAAAACAAAAAATACATAAAAAACAGTGGGAGAGTAATATTGCCCTTTCAGCTTGTGTGCCAGTCTTGACTCCTGGGTGTGCCACCTCTCTCTCTCATTCAGTGGGCCATAGAAAGCCTTTTTTTTTTTTTTTTTTTTTAATATTATTGGGTTTCTAAAGTCTCCCTTAAAAAACAAAAAATACATAAAAAACAGTGGGAGAGTAATATTGCCCTTTCAGCTTGTGTGCCAGTCTTGACTCCTGGGTGTGCCACCTCTCTCTCTCATTCAGTGGGCCATAGAAAGCCTTTTTTTTTTTTTTTTTTTTTAAATATTATTGGGTTTCTAAAGTCTCCCTTAAAAAACAAAAAATATATAAAAAAACAGTGGGAGAGTAATATTGCCCTTTCAGCTTGTGTGCCAGTCTTGACTCCTGGGTGTGCCACCTCTCTCTCTAATTGTGGGCCATAGAAAGCCTTTTTTTTTTTTTTTTTTTTAATATTATTGGGTTTCTAAAGTCTCCCTTAAAAAACAAAAAATACATAAAAAACAGTGGGAGAGTAATATTGCCCTTTCAGCTTGTGTGCCAGTCTTGACTCCTGGGTGTGCCACCTCTCTCTCTCATTCAGTGGGCCATAGAAAGCCTTTTTTTTTTTTTTTTTTTTAAATATTATTGGGTTTCTAAAGTCTCCCTTAAAAAACAAAAAATACATAAAAAAACAGTGGGAGAGTAATATTGCCCTTTCAGCTTGTGTGCCAGTCTTGACTCCTGGGTGTGCCACCTCTCTCTCTCATTCAGTGGGCCATAGAAAGGCTATTTATTTTTTTGGTTTTTTTAATATTATTTGGTTTCTAAAGTCTCCCTGAAAATAAAAAAAAAAAAACTTAAAAAAACAGTGGGAGAGTAATATTGCCCTTTCAGCTTGTGCGCCAGTCTTGACTCCTGGGTGTGCCACCTCTCTCTCTCTAATTGTGGGCCATAGAAAGCCTTTTTTTGTTTGTTTTTTTTTAATATTATTTGGTTTCTAAAGTCTCCCTTAAAAAACAAAAAATACATAAAAAAACAGTGGGAGAGTAATATTGCCCTTTCAGCTTGTGTGCCAGTCTTGACTCCTGGGTGTGCCACCTCTCTCTCTCATTCAGTGGGCCATAGAAAGGCTATTTATTTTTTTGGTTTTTTTAATATTATTTGGTTTCTAAAGTCTCCCTGAAAATAAAAAAAAAAAAACTTAAAAAAACAGTGGGAGAGTAATATTGCCCTTTCAGCTTGTGCGCCAGTCTTGACTCCTGGGTGTGCCACCTCTCTCTCTCTAATTGTGGGCCATAGAAAGCCTTTTTTTTTTTCTTTTTTTTTTAATATTATTTGGTTTCTAAAGTCTCCCTTAAAAAAAAAAAAATACATAAAAAAACAGTGGGAGAGTAATATTGCCCTTTCAGCTTGTGTGCCAGTCTTGACTCCTGGGTGTGCCACCTCTCTCTCTAATTGTGGGCCATAGAAAGCCTTTTTTTTTTTTTTTTTTTTTTTAATATTATTGGGTTTCTAAAGTCTCCCTTAAAAAACAAAAAATACATAAAAAAACAGTGGGAGAGTAATATTGCCCTTTCAGCTTGTGTGCCAGTCTTGACTCCTGGGTGTGCCACCTCTCTCTCTCATTCAGTGGGCCATAGAAAGGCCATTTATTTTTTTGGTTTTTTTAATATTATTTGGTTTCTAAAGTCTCCCTGAAAATAAAAAAAAAAAAACTTAAAAAAACAGTGGGAGAGTAATATTGCCCTTTCAGCTTGTGCGCCAGTCTTGACTCCTGGGTGTGCCACCTCTCTCTCTCTCTAATTGTGGGCCATAGAAAGCCTTTTTTTTTTTTTTTTTTTAATATTATTTGGTTTCTAAAGTCTCCCTTAAAAAACAAAAAATACATAAAAAAACAGTGGGAGAGTAATATTGCCCTTTCAGCTTGTGTGCCAGTCTTGACTCCTGGGTGTGCCACCTCTCTCTCTCATTCAGTGGGCCATAGAAAGGCTATTTATTTTTTTGGTTTTTTTTAATATTATTTGGTTTCTAAAGTCTCCCTGAAAATAAAAATAAAAAAACTTAAAAAAACAGTGGGAGAGTAATATTGCCCTTTCAGCTTGTGCGCCAGTCTTGACTCTTGGGTGTGCCACCTCTCTCTCTCTAATTGTGGGCCATAGAAAGCCTTTTTTTTTTTCTTTTTTTTTTAATATTATTTGGTTTCTAAAGTCTCCCTTAAAAAACAAAAAATACATAAAAAAACAGTGGGAGAGTAATATTGCCCTTTCAGCTTGTGTGCCAGTCTTGACTCCTGGGTGTGCCACCTCTCTCTCTAATTGTGGGCCATAGAAAGCCTTTTTTTTTTTTTTTTTTAAATATTATTGGGTTTCTAAAGTCTCCCTTAAAAAACAAAAAATACATAAAAAAACAGTGGGAGAGTAATATTGCCCTTTCAGCTTGTGTGCCAGTCTTGACTCCTGGGTGTGCCACCTCTCTCTCTCATTCAGTGGGCCATAGAAAGGCTATTTATTTTTTTGGTTTTTTTAATATTATTTGGTTTCTAAAGTCTCCCTGAAAATAAAAAAAAAAAAACTTAAAAAAACAGTGGGAGAGTAATATTGCCCTTTCAGCTTGTGCGCCAGTCTTGACTCCTGGGTGTGCCACCTCTCTCTCTCTAATTGTGGGCCATAGAAAGCCTTTTTTTTTTTGTTTTTTTTTTTGTTTTTTTTTTAATATTATTTGGTTTCTAAAGTCTCCCTGAGAAAAAAAAAAAAATAAATTAGGTGGGAGATTAATATTGACATTAGTGCTTGAGTGACAGTCCTGCGTGTGTGTCATCTCTGTGATTTTGTGCCACAGAAAACAGAGTGTGTAACATTGTGCCTGATTTTCCTTGTGGTCTCACCAGGTTGGTTAAGGGATATTGAAATCATACTGAAGTTATAGCTCACCGTGTAAGTTGTTTGACAGCAACAAATAAAGTTACTTTGGTTAAGATTTTAAAACAATGAGGAAGTCTGGTGCAAGAGGTCGTCGTGGGCGTTCATTGTCAGCTGGTAATGATGGTAGTGGTAGTGGAGCATCAGGTGGTCGTGGGGATAAAAATATTCCACCTAAGTCTGGAGCTGTGGAGCCAGTTTCGTCGTCAGGCTACACAAGGCCTCGAACGCTCTCTTTTCTGGGAGTAGGAAAACCGCTTTTAAAGGCGGAGCAGCAACAGGAAGTTTTGGCTTACATTGCAGACTCAGCCTCTAGCTCTTTTGCCTCCTCTTCCGAAACTGGTAAATGTAAAAGCAGCGCGTCGCTTGTGGATGTTCACGGTCAGGGACAAGTCGCTTCCTTGTCCTCCTCAGCAAAAACTACAACAAGAGAGAAGGATGCAGCAGGCGACACAACGGGTCACTCCATGGAGCTCTTTACACATACCGTCCCTGGCTTAGAAAGTGAAACATTTAACAGGCCATGCCCATTACAAGTAGATTCTGACATGGAGTGCACTGATGCACAGCCACAGCCAGAGTACTATGCTGCTCCTTTGACTCAGACCACCACATTGCCCTCTCAGGGTACAGATCCACAATCAGACCCTGATGAGACTATGTTGCCCCGCCACGAACGCTATACCACCGACCGACACAGTGACACAGACGAAGTTGCACACGAGCTCGAAGAGGAGGTAATAGATGACCCAGTTATTGACCCCGATTGGCAGCCATTGGGGGAACAGGGTGCAGGCGGCAGTAGTTCAGAAGCGGAGGTGGAGGAGGGGCCGCAGCAGGCATCAACATCGCAACAGGTTCCATCTGCCGGGCCCGTATCTGGCCCAAAACGCGTGTCAAAGCCAAAACCTGTTGGAGGACAGCGTGGCCATCCGGTTAAAGCTCAGTCTGCAATCCCTGAAAAGGGATCCGAGTCTAGGAAGAGTGCAGTCTGGCATTTTTTTAAACAACATCCAACTGATCAGCGCAAAGTCATCTGTCAAAAATGTTCAACTAGCTTAAGCAGAGGTCAGAATCTGAAAAGTCTAAATACTAGTTGCATGCATAGACACTTAACCACCATGCATTTTCAAGCCTGGACTAACTACCAAACGTCCCTTAAGGTTGTAGCACCCTCGGCCAATGAAGCTAGTCAGCAACGCAACATCCCTTCCGTCACTGTAAGGCCACCATTTTCCGCACCACCGGCAGTATCTGTGCAGGTTTCTTTGCCAGCCAAAAGCAGTCAGGGTCAGGGAACCACCAGTTTTGTAGGAGGAAATATTGCATCTAGGGCACCGGCAGAAACAATACCGTCTCCAACCGTCTCTCAGTCTGCCATGTACACCGGCACACCCGAAAGTTCCACGATCTCCAGCTCTCCAGTCCAGCTCACCCTACATGAGACTCTGGTTAGAAAAAGGAAGTACTTATCCTCGCATCCGCGTACACAGGGTTTTAACGCCCACATAGCTAGACTAATCTCGTTAGAGATGATGCCCTACCGGTTAGTTGAAAGCGAAGCTTTCAAAGCCCTGATGGAGTACGCTGAACCACGATACGAGCTACCCAGTCGACACTTTTTTTCCAGAAAAGCCATCCCAGCCCTGCACCAGCATGTTAAACAGCGCATCGTCCATGCACTCAGGCAATCTGTGAGTACAAAGGTGCACCTGACTACAGATGCATGGACCAGTAGGCATGGCCAGGGACGTTATGTGTCCATCACGGCACACTGGGTGAATGTGGTGGATGCAGGGTCCACAGGCGACATCAATTTAGGGACAGTTGTGCCTAGCCCACGGTCTAGGAAACAGTTGGCTGTAGGCGTTCGCACCCCCTCCTCCTCCTCCTCCTCGTCCTCCTGCAGAAGCTACAGCTCTTCCACAGAACGCAGTCTGCCAACCACTCCATCGGCAGATGACACTGTTGCACACCAGTTGTCCCATTATGGGCCAGCTACTGCCAAGCGTCAGCAGGCTGTATTGGCTATGAAGTGTTTGGGCGACAACAGACACACCGCGGAAGTTCTGTCCGAGTTCTTGCAACAAGAAACGCAGTCATGGCTGGGCACAGTAGATCTTGAGGCAGGCAAGGTAGTGAGTGATAACGGAAGGAATTTCATGGCTGCCATCTCCCTTTCCCAACTGAAACACATTCCTTGCCTGGCTCACACCTTAAACCTGGTGGTGCAGTGCTTATTGAAAACTTATCCTGGGTTCTCCGACCTGCTCCTCAAAGTGCGTGCACTTTGCTCACATATCCGACGTTCGCCTGTACACGCCAGCCGTATGCAGACCTATCAGCGGTCTTTGAACCTTCCCCAGCATCGCCTCATCATAGACGTTGCAACAAGGTGGAACTCAACACTGCACATGCTTCAGAGACTGTGCGAACAGAGGCGTGCTGTTATTTATTTGTGGGAGGATACACGGGCAGGCAGTAGGATGGCAGACATGGAGTTGTCAGGTGTGCAGTGGTCTAAGATACAAGACATGTGTCAAGTCCTTCAGTGTTTTGAGGAATGCACACGGCTGGTTAGTGCAGACAACGCCGTAATAAGCATGAGCATCCCCCTAATGCGTCTGCTGATGCAAAGTTTGACGCACATAAAGGAGCAGGCGTCTGCACCAGAGGAAGAGGAAAGCCTTGATGACAGTCAGCCATTGTCTGGTCAGGGCAGTGTACAGGACGAGGTAGCGGGCGAAGAGGAGGTGGAGGACGAGGAGGATGATGGGGATGAGTATATTTTTAATGCCGAACCTTTCCCGGGGGCACAGGAAATTGGTTGCGTGTCACGGCCGGGTTCTGGTTTTTTGAGGGACACAAGTGACGTAGATTTGCCTGCAACTGCCCCTCAACCAATCACAACCGGAGATTTGACAACTGGAACTTTGGCCCACATGGCGGATTATGCCTTACGTATCCTAAAAAGGGACACACGCATTACGAAAATGATGAACGATGACGATTACTGGTTGGCCTGCCTCCTTGATCCACGCTATAAAGGCAAATTGCAAAATATTATGCCACATGAGAACTTGGAACTAATATTAGCAACCAAACAATCAACTCTTGTTGACCGTTTGCTTCAGGCATTCCCAGCACACAGCGCACGTGATCGTTCTCACACGAGCTCCAGGGGGCAGCAGACTAGGAGTGTTAGGGGTGCACACATCAGAAGTGGCGTTGGACAGAGGGGTTTTCTGACCAGGTTGTGGAGTGATTTTGCTATGACCGCAGACAGGACAGGTACTGCTGCATCAATTGAAAGTGACAGGAGACAACATTTGTCCAGTATGGTTACTAACTATTTTTCATCCCTTATCGATGTTCTCCCTCAACCGTCATTCTGCTCTACCACGTGCAAAATTATGTCGCACAGCTCCACCAATCTTTAGTCTATTCGCTGACATCATTCAATGTCTGGCACTGACAATACAAATTTGTAGACATCTATGATGCAACTTAAAGTAGTCTGTGTCTGTGTCCTATATTGGCACCATTAAATAGTTACTGCCAAATTACTATGTCAGAAACTCAGTAGATGAGCCCACCCCTGTACCTAAGTATGCCACCTTTTTTTTTGTTTTGGTTGTTTTGCGAGACATTAACATCTATTTATATTTTGGGAGTACTGGGACAGACACTCCTTGCACTACTCCTCCACTCACCACCAAGCTGCCTGTGTATCCATGTAACCGCTGTAAAGCTGCCATGAGCCTATTGTTTGTTATTTTAGGCCTTTGATAGCCTGTCTGCGGTCCCTACTTTAAATACTCCTCCACTCATCACCAGCTGCCTGCCCGTGTATCCATGTAACCGCTGTAAAACTGCCATGAGCCTATTGTTTGTTATTTTAGGCCTTTGATAGCCTGTCTGCGGTCCCTACTTTAAATACTCCTCCACTCATCACCAGCTGCCTGCCCGTGTATCCATGTAACCGCTGTAAAACTGCCATGAGCCTATTGTTTGTTATTTTAGGCCTTTGATAGCCTGTCTGCGGTCCCTACTTTAAATACTCCTCCACTCATCACCAGCTGCCTGCCCGTGTATCCATGTAACCGCTGTAAAACTGCCATGAGCCTATTGTTTGTTATTTTAGGCCTTTGATAGCCTGTCTGCGGTCCCTACTTTAAATACTCCTCCACTCACCACCAAGCTGCCTGTGTATCCATGTAACTGCTGTAAAACTGCCATGAGCCTATTGTTTGTTATTTTAGGCCTTTGATAGCCTGTCTGCGGTCCCTACTTTAAATACTCCTCCACTCTCCACCAAGCTGCCTGTGTATCCATGTAACCGCTGTAAAACTGCCATGAGCCTATTGTTTGTTATTTTAGGCCTTTGATAGCCTGTCTGCGGTCCCTACTTTAAATACTCCTCCACTCACCACCAAGCTGCCTGTGTATCCATGTAACCGCTGTAAAACTGCCATGAGCCTATTGTTTGTTATTTTAGGCCTTTGATAGCCTGTCTGCGGTCCCTACTTTAAATACTCCTCCACTCACCACCAAGCTGCCTGTGTATCCATGTAACCGCTGTAAAACTGCCATGAGCCTATTGTTTGTTATTTTAGGCCTTTGATAGCCTGTCTGCGGTCCCTACTTTAAATACTCCTCCACTCACCACCAAGCTGCCTGCCCGTGTATCCATGTAACCGCTGTAAAACTGCCATGAGCCTATTGTTTGTTATTTTAGGCCTTCGAAGCCTGTCTGCGGTCCCTCCTTCCACTAGGCCTCCACTGACCAGACCACTGCTGCCCGTGTACCCCTGGAACCAATTTTAAAGTGCCTACAGCCAGCCCATTTTATTGTGTTAGGCCTTCGAAGCCTGTCTGCGGTCCCTCCTTCCACTAGGCCTCCACTGACCAGACCACTGCTGCCCGTGTACCCCTGGAACCAATTTTAAAGTGCCTACAGCCAGCCCATTTTATTGTGTTAGGCCTTCGAAGCCTGTCTGCGGTCCCTCCTTCCAATAGGCCTACACTGACAAAGGTACACCTGACAACAGACACATGGACCTGTAGGCATGGCCACGGAAGGTTACGTGTCCTTTGTGGCTCAATGGGTTAATGTATTGGATGCATGGTCCACACAGGGGACAGCCTGCTAAGTCTGTATGCAGTCCCTAATTCAAGTTGTCCTCAACTGAATAAAGCTGAGCTTCTACCTTCTGGCTCTCATTAAGTGTTTTTTAAAAAACAAAATGGTGGTTAGGGCCTACTAACGGCTTCTGCCCCTCCCTGGTGTTGCCCTCAACTGAATAAAGCTGAGCTTCTACCTTCCGGCTCTGATTAACTGCTGTTTTTAAACACATTGCTGGTTCCGGCCTACTAACGGTGTCTGCCCCTGCCTGGTGTTGCCCTCAACTGAATAAAGCTGAGCTTCAACCTTCTGGCTCTCATTAAGTGTTTTTTAAAAAACAAAATGGTGGTTCCGGCCTACTAACGGTGTCTGCCCCTGCCTGGTGTTGCCCTCAACTGAATAAAGCTGAGCTTCAACCTTCTGGCTCTCATTAAGTGTTTTTTAAAAAACAAAATGGTGGTTAGGGCCTACTAACGGCTTCTGCCCCTCCCTGGTGTTGCCCTCAACTGAATAAAGCTGAGCTTCTACCTTCCGGCTCTGATTAACTGCTGTTTTTAAACACATTGCTGGTTCCGGCCTACTAACGGTGTCTGCCCCTGCCTGGTGTTGCCCTCAACTGAATAAAGCTGAGCTTCAACCTTCTGGCTCTCATTAAGTGTTTTTTAAAAAACAAAATGGTGGTTAGGGCCTACTAACGGCTTCTGCCCCTCCCTGGTGTTGCCCTCAACTGAATAAAGCTGAGCTTCTACCTTCCGGCTCTGATTAACTGCTGTTTTTAAACACATTGCTGGTTCCGGCCTACTAACAGTGTCTGCCCCTGCCTGGTGTTGCCCTCAACTGAATAAAGCTGAGCTTCAACCTTCTGGCTCTCATTAAGTGTTTTTTAAAAAACAAAATGGTGGTTAGGGCCTACTAACGGCTTCTGCCCCTCCCTGGTGTTGCCCTCAACTGAATAAAGCTGAGCTTCAACCTTCTGGCTCTCATTAAGTGTTTTTTAAAAAACAAAATGGTGGTTCCGGCCTACTAACGGTGTCTGCCCCTGCCCGGTGTTGCCCTCAACTGAATAAAGCTGAGCTTCAACCTTCTGGCTCTCATTAAGTGTTTTTTAAAAAACAAAATGGTGGTTAGGGCCTACTAACGGTGTCTGCCCCTCCCTGGTGTTGCCCTCAACTGAATAAAGCTGAGCTTCAACCTTCTGGCTCTCATTAAGTGTTTTTTAAAAAACAAAATGGTGGTTAGGGCCTACTAACGGCTTCTGCCCCTCCCTGGTGTTGCCCTCAACTGAATAAAGCTGAGCTTCTACCTTCCGGCTCTGATTAACTGCTGTTTTTAAACACATTGCTGGTTCCGGCCTACTAACGGTGTCTGCCCCTGCCTGGTGTTGCCCTCAACTGAATAAAGCTGAGCTTCAACCTTCTGGCTCTCATTAAGTGTTTTTTAAAAAACAAAATGGTGGTTAGGGCCTACTAACGGCTTCTGCCCCTCCCTGGTGTTGCCCTCAACTGAATAAAGCTGAGCTTCAACCTTCTGGCTCTCATTAAGTGTTTTTTAAAAAACAAAATGGTGGTTCCGGCCTACTAATGGTGTCTGCCCCTGCCCGGTGTTGCCCTCAACTGAATAAAGCTGAGCTTCAACCTTCTGGCTCTCATTAAGTGTTTTTTAAAAAACAAAATGGTGGTTAGGGCCTACTAACGGTGTCTGCCCCTCCCTGGTGTTGCCCTCAACTGAATAAAGCTGAGCTTCAACCTTCTGGCTCTCATTAAGTGTTTTTTAAAAAACAAAATGGTGGTTAGGGCCTACTAACGGTGTCTGCCCCTCCCTGGTGTTGTCCTCAACTGAACAAAGCTGAGCTTCCACATTCTGGCTTTCGGCCTATACTATCAGATATTAAACTGCATTTGGCCTACTAGTGTGGTTAGGCCCTTGAAACAGTGTCTGCTGCTCTTGGGTTTGCTACTCCACTGAACAAAGCAATGCCGCCTGTTTAGTCCTGTTACCAATTTTGATCTGCATTTAGCCTACTTTATTCTTTGGCCCTATATCTGTTTCCTCATCATCCTGCCCATTGCCCAGCCACTGCTAGATGAGTCTGCTGGTACATTGACCTAGACCACTACATTCCCCTTGTACTCTACACAGCCAGAATCTGACCCTGCTGAAAGTAAGGTTCCCCTTCCCGCATATTATACCACCTTACACAGGGACAAAGAGGAAGGTGCAGATGAAAGTGCAGGTTCCTTCATCAGGTGGGGGGGCATACTCGTTGGCGACGTCACTGGCACAGGGCCACTCAGAGTACGCAAAAGTGTCGCTGCTGGTGGGAGGCGCCCCCGCCATGCAAACACACCGCCGTACTTTGAGGGGCCCTGTGCCAGTGCCAATGCGAACGAGTGGGCCCCCCCTGCTTGCTCAGGATCACAGCACTTGCAACGTTGAAATACTTACCTCTCCCTGCTCCACCGCCATGACGTAGTCCATGTTTCCTGGGCCCACTAAAACCTTGAACCAGCCCTACCCCCACAACTTTTGCCAAATGACCCCCAATTTCCAGTGCCCAACTATTATTATAAAGTTAATTAAGATTGACAAGCTTCAGAAAACAAGAATGGATGTTTTTGGCAGTAAAATGTGCACTGTAGGTGTTTTCCTGGCCTCCACTCACTGCCGGCTATGCTTCCCCATTGACTTGCATTGGGTTTCGTGTTTCGGTCGATCCCCGACTTTTAGCGATAATCGGCCGACTTCACTCGACTCGACTCTGGACTAAATCGGGTTTCACAAAACCAGACTCGATCTTAAAAAAATGAAAGTCGCTCAACCCTAGTGTCGAGTCTTCTTCTGATCCAGCCCCTCCGGCTGCCTTTTGTGTTTCTACTGGTCACTGAGTATTCAGTGACCTGCCTCCATTTTGAAATTTTGCACTGCCACAGCCGTCATAGGATGGGCAGAACATGCACAGTGTTAGACTACATATCATTTTGGCAAGCCATGTGCCTCTTCAGCGCCGCCCTACTCACCATGGTCACTGTATGGTGTCTGCTTGCATCAGGTCAGTTCGCTGAGGTTTGTTTCCTGCTGCACTCCTTTGCACTGCTACTAAAGCATGGTGGTGCCATCTGGTCTCAGTGAGGCATGGCTGGTCTCTGCAGGAATATAACCTTGCTCTGAGCTGCAGAGATTTGGCTTCTTGGCCTATCCCATGTGAGCAGGCTCAATTTAAGGCAGCTCCTCTCTCCACCCCTTGCTTGAACAAGATTCCTGGTCTGCTAGTCTATGTGTATGCATCTTCCTGTGTCCAGCTTTCTGTTAACGACCTGTCTTGTTTACCCGTCATGCCTGACTTCTCTGATCGTGAATTTCAGTTATGTTTTCTGATCCTGTGCTGCTTGTCCTGACCTTGGACCTTTTGACTTTGCCTCTGTCTCACCCCCTGCCCCCCTTACCACGTACTCATGCCTCTGACCTCTTTGTCACTGCCGCAGTCCGGGGACTGTTCTGGAGCGGCACCTGGTGACTACCTGCAGCCAAGCGTAACCTCACCACCAGAGACTCTAGCAAATGCCAGATAGTTGTTTAGTCATGCCCCTCCAGGGTAAGTACAGCCTGTGGCGCAGTGGGTCCACACCTACCAGTGCTACACACATCTGGTATTTGGGTCTTCAACAAACTGACACAGAAGTGAACACATTCGCAGACTGAGATCTGAGCCCTGATCACAGAAACAGAAAAAGGCACAGGAAGACACAGGAGGCAGGAAGAAGGGGTGGAGCAGAAGAAGACCACATCCCCCAGGCCCACCCCAATGCAAAGGAGAAACATCAACAGAAGAAAACTTTGAACCATGATTAAAAAATAATTATTGACCAGAACAAAAGTATCAATTTAATCAGTGTAATAGTGCCATTATGGCTATACCTTTACTTTATAGTGATAAATCCTGCTGACAGGTTCTCTTTAAGGCGCCTGTCTTCCATCTTACCTCCACTGTTCTAAGGTTCTGTCTGCATATTTGACTCTGCTGCATAAAAAGGACCTATGTGTCTACTCAACTTTGCTCTTTTAAAGTGTTGTCCACACGCTTGCCTGTTCTGCATCAAGGTGCCTGTCATTCTAGACAATTCCAGTGCCCTTAGGTGCTGCCAAAATACTACTCATATGTGTTTAGAACCTGATGAAGATCCTAGTACAGGATCGAAAAATCATATACACATTTTTCACTCGTCATCACTATATTTATTGTGGCATTTTATTTATCCAGAAATAAAATAGAGGTTTCAGCAAGTTAACAGGAAAATTTTATTTTGCACTAGACATCGCTAACAAACACCCCATCTTTTTTTTTTTTAGCTTCATTCTGTCCTCAGTCTTGGCTCTACTGTACTAAGGTGCCTAATTATGTACTTTGCCATCTCTCCAAGGTGCTCTTTGCCCACTTGGCTCTGCTGTACTAAGGAGCCTGGCCATGTACATTGTCTTGACGCTCTAATTTGCTGTCCACACACTAGCCTCTACTATTCAAAAGTGCCAATCTGCATCCCGTACCCCATCCACTGTCATACTGTGGGGGGAGGCACTTTAATAGCATCATGCTGTGGTGATATTATAGTCTGATGGGGAAACTGTGGTCATGTCATACTGTACTACTGGGAATCTCATACCCTGTGTGTGAGTGGGGGCACTTTTGCGAACATCATATACTATATTAGCCATGAAAAGGGTATTGTTGGTGAGAACACTAAGGAGGTTCAATAGGGGCATAATTACTGTGTACATGTGACAATACATGTCCCTCTCCCTGTTTAAAAAGTTAAGAGAAATGATCCTGCCTACTTTGTTTAATATTTTTTAAGGAAGAAGGGTGCCCGATAATAACTTCTGCTATGAAGCTTGTGATTTCTATGTACAGAATGACTCTGAGTATGACTGATCCATGTACTTTTCAGCATATGCAGCCCTACTAATCCTTTTTGAAATCCTTAGGTGAAAATCTGCTGCATCAACACCACCAGTTTATCCTGCTCACTCTGACCTATGGCTTAGCCAATCCACCTCACCAGGTGAGCCATAACATTAGTAAGTTATCACCTAGATATACGAGCTGAAGCACAGAAACAGTTGGTGCAGAGTTTAGTGGTAACATTAAGACCAAACTGTGTAAGTAAAAATTGCATATCCCTGGGAATGTACCAGACTAGATAGTGTGGTACATTCCCAGGGATATGCAATTTTTCCTAACATGATCAAAATAATTTTTTAAAGAATTTTAATTTTTTAAATCATTTTTTGAAATAAATAGTTGTTTTTAACACTTCCCTCTCCGGATCTGGTGGTGGACATCTTCCCTACCAAGCTGTTTTCATTTCCTGCTGCCGACACATACTCTCATGTCCCTGCACTACTGAACGACTTCAGTTTATGGGTGAGCTGGATAACCATTTTTTCTATGTGAACAAGCTGTGTAAGTACATGTTTAAGCATGACGACATTTTAGGTGTACATACTGGAGTTATTCTGTCCAAGAAATCGAGAAACAGGTGGAACTGTAGAAGAAATATTAGACTGCCTTTAGTTAATCAGATTTGCTTTTGTGAGTTTGTCTCTAATTTAGGAGCAAAAATGTGCAGCAAAGTAATTCAACCAAAAGGAAGTGTAAAGTTAGACTATAATAATTTTATTATCCAGCATGAGCCATTTGATGCATTTTCATGCTGTCTACTTTGCACTGTTAGAAGAACTGATTAATTAGACTGTTGGTGTCCATTCTTCCTTCATTCCTCCAGTTGGCCTGGGGTTGTGCGAAGATGATTATTGTAACATTACTTCTCTGTTATCAATAGTTGTAATCACAAATGTTTACTCAGTAATAATAAAAACAATGAACAGTTGATCTTATTATATTATCAGAGAAAGACAATCATTTCATGACTGTAATCATATTGTGTAAGGATTCCAGGGAATGAGATCTCTCCAAATGAAGTATTTAGTTCACTTGCTTTGTTTTTTACATAAACAAAACGTTTTTCTGACAATTACAGCAAGAAGTCCAGTAAGTGATACCAAGGGAATCAGGGTATCTGTTAATACTCCATACTCAGATCAGACAGTATAATATTGCCAACAGATTCCTTTTAAAGATGATCTGCCACATTACATGAGCTAAATACCTTATAAAATTCTGTAAGCTCCCCTGAGACATTATACTGCATGGGGGGCTGCTGTGCATATCATACTGTGTGGGGGTTTTGGTGGAGGCACCATACTGCATGGGAGGTTGTTGGGGGAATCATACTATATCTATGTGGTGGCTGTTGGAGGCCTCACAGTGTGTGAGGAGCTTTTGGAGGCATTATGCTGGGTGGCGGGGATGTTGGGGGCATCATACTGTGAGGAAGCTTTTGGAAACATCATATTGTAGGTGGCTGCTGGGGGCATCATACTGTATGGAGCCCTGTTGGGGGCATCATACTGTGTGGGAGGCCGTTGGGAACATCATACTGTGTGGAGAGGCTGTTGGTGACATCATAGTATGTCTATGTGAGGGACTGTTGGGGCATCATTGTGTGTGGGTGCCTGTTGAAGGCATCATACTGTTTGGGGGGCTGTTGGGGACATCATACTTTGCAGGGGGTTCTTGTTGACAGCAAACTGTGTGGGCATCCGCATGGAAAACACTATGAAGAGAAAAAAAAGGAAACGCCAGAATCGCATTTGTTTGATCACCTCATCTCCCTACAGAAATTTAATAAAAAAGTGATTAAAACATGACATGTACCCCATATTGGTAGATGCACACAAAGAATCCAGTTTAATGTGCTAATATTAAAAGTGGTCTGCTATGTGTGGCTCTTCCCCAAGCGCCCCAACGCGCATTTCGTCCCTTCGTCAGGAGGTGAACGCTAGAGGGAAGGAGGAATAGCCTAAAATACGAGGCATGGCCAATAGGAGCCCAAGATTCATTATGCTATCAGCGCGCTAATGTGATCCTCAGCACATCCGGTGTATGTCGCACGTGCGCAGCAGGCATCACCCGTCATCAGGGCGCCAGAGTTTGCGGCCGTGGAACGCAAGCCCAACCTGGGCCGTCATGGAGACGGCGCAGGCGTCCTGCTCCTGTTGCCCGCTCACCATGGCGCCGACGGATGTGACGGCAGAGCACACATCACAGCGGAGTGAAAGAAGCCTTTTGGTCAGATTGTTTCAAAAGTAAAGATCTACTGCTAACTCAAAAGTGCACAGTGCTTTGTAAATATAATATTATATTTGATGGCCATAATTGCTAAGAAACAGTGAACTGTGGTATAACTATTAAAGTGCCCATGCATATTGTAATACAGTGTTACATCTAACCTATTACATAGTGTACAAGAATCCGATTTCTACTGCCAGTCCATCATAAAGATGATGGTCATGGCAATAGCACTTATAACCAAATGAATAGACATTGGAACCTAATTGCTTCATAACTATAAAGGAACTCATAAATAAAAGTGCTGAGTGCATAATACATATAATTATTGTGACAATATGATAACATGAAATACAAAAAAGGGGTAAAGTAGATGATACTTAAAACAAACAAGAAGAATTATTAGGCTTAATAGCTGTGCATCAATATATAATTATACCCCCCTTAAATCTAAGACTAGTGATATCAAGTATACAAATGAGGACCGCTATCTTACAACATATTGATAGCAAATCCAAACATGAGCAGTCCTATAAATCTCTATATATAATAGAATTTGTAAACAAATACAAAGTGCAAATCACATATTAAAGTGCCCGTGCATATCATTATATTAGACATAAGACTATTACATCATGTGGGGTTCCAATGTAAAGAATCAAAAAGCTGGATTCCAAGTGATTTAGAAGACAAAGAAATTATAGAAGGAGTTGATATCCGTTTGTTCAAGCAGTTCAGGTCTAGTCTGTTATGATTCTAGTGGTAGAGAATCTCTGGTATTCAGACTAAGTCCGCAATAACATAGAACTGCTCTAGGGAGGTGGAAACTAGGCTAACCGCATAACTGATCCTAACACACAACTAGAAGTAGCCGGTGAACGTGCCTACGTTGATTCTAGATGTCTCGAGGCAGCCGGAGAACTGACTACCCCTAGAGGGAAAATAAGACCTCACTTGCCTCCAGAGAAATTAACCCCAAAGATATAGAAAGCCCCCAACAAATAATAACGGTGAGGCAAGAGGAAAACACAAATGTAGAGATGAACTAGATTTAGCAAAGTGAGGCCCACTAAACTACATAGGCAGAAAATAGAAAGTGAACTATGCGGTCAGCAGAAAACCCTGCAAAAACATCCACGCTGAGTATTCAAGAACCCCCGCACTGACTGACGGTGTGGGGGGAGAATATCAGCACCCTAGAGCTTCCAGCGAGCTAGAAAATCACATTTTGAGCAAGCTGAACAAAAAACACTGATAATGCAAATGATCCAAAGTATGCAAACTAGACTTAGCTTTTCTTGCATGAGGCAGATGGCAAGGAATCAGGAGGAGACCAAATAGGACTGAATACATCGATACCAGGCAAGAGACTGAGTCCTAAGGAGGACTAAATAGGGAAAACCCACAGCATAATGAAACAGCTGAAGCCCAGGCATGCAGAAAGACATGACTCATACAATACCATTAGTGACCACCAGAGGGAGCCCAGAAACACAGTTCACAACACTAGTCCCGAATAAATTGAAATGACATGATCACATATCCAAAATGCTGCCTGGGCACCCTATCCATGTTGGAAGGTCTATGACAGAATCATAAAATATAAAAACCAGAATCATAAAACAATAATTTGCAACCAAGGAAATGGATAACAAATAAATTATATAAATAAAAATTTAATTTCACCTTACAAAAAAAAACAAGCATTCACTCAACTCCATCAGCAAAAAAATAAAAGCGTTATGGATCTTGGATAATGACGACACAAAGCAAAACATTTTCTTCTTTAAAAAAAAATTTTTTTTTGATCATTTAAATAGAAAAATAATCTATTGAAGTTTGATATCGCTGTACTTGCACTGACCTGTACAATCATGGTTACAGGTCATTTTTAGCGCACAAAGAACGTTGTAAAAACATAACGCTAACAACAATGGCAGAATGACATTTTCTTCACCATTTCACTGCACATGGAATATTTTTCCATTTTTCCAGTACATTGTATGGCAAAAAAAAAGGTTTCATTGAAAACTACAACTTGTCCTGCAAACAAAACCAAGCCCTCATGTGTCTGTGTCAACAGAAAAATGTAAAAGTTATGGCACTCAGAAGGAGGTGAGGAAAAAACAAAAGCATGAAAACGGAAAAATTCTGTGGTTAATAAATGACCATATGTTCTGATGCCAGAGCTGATTTCAAAAGATTTCTATGGGATCATTTCCAGTCATCCACTGCAACAGAAAGAAATGATCCTACCGTCAGATCGAAAAATTTTACATGCAGCTTTTTTTTGCTTTGGATATGGAGACCAGATCGGTGCACAAGGTTCAAAAGTTTCCCATCAGCTATAAAACACATATACACAAAGCTGATATATAGAAAATCAAGGCCTGATTTATCAAGCTAGAATTCTGATGTAAAACTACTTGAAGGCTACGTTCACACGATCCGTTTTTCACTGCGGATTTTTCCGGTCCTTTTTCGGGGAAATCCGCAGTGGAAAACGGCGGTGCTTCTCTCGGCGGATTTGTGTCCTTTTTCTTCTGCGGATTCCACTGCGGGTTTCCAACTGCAGTTTCCTATTGGTGCTGTTGGAAACCCGCAGCGGAATCCGCTGAAAGAATTGACATGGTACTTCTTTTTTCCGTTGGCAAATCCGCGCGGATTTTCCAGCGAAAAAAAGGATCGTCGGCACAGCGGGTTTTGTTTTCCATAGGGTAACATTGTACTGTACCCTGCATGGAAAACGGCTGCGGATCCGTAGCTGCAATTCCGCTACGGATCCGCAGCAAAAAACGGATCGTGTGAACGTAGCCGAAATGTTGCAAAATTTTTGCTTAACACAAAATTGTGACTTTTAATGTTTTTAACGTCAGTCTGAACCGGCTTTGCAAACTTTTTGAAAAGCGCCTGACTGTTATACATTATGGCAGTGACACACTGCAGCTGAAAGATTCACCAAACTATTTAGGCTGTGCCCGCATGAATGAATTCAGCGAATCTTTTTGAAAAGTGGATGGAGCTCCGGTGGCACGGAACATAGCCAATCATAAGTTGGCATACAGTTCTGCATGGTAGTGGAAAGATGTGCCAAATTCATTAAAAGGTGAATGTCTCTTAATGCATTTGGTGCTTCTTACTGTAGCAGTTCCTTAATTAATATTGACATGTAAAATGCCATTCTTACTGAATTGAGGCATTAATGCTAATGTTTCACACAATGCAGTGGGTTTTAGTTACTTTCTAATTATATTAACCCCTTCACCCCCGGAGCTTTTTCCGTTTTTCCGTTTTCGTTTTTCGCTACCCTCCTTCCCAGAGCCATAACTTTTTTATTTTTCCGTCAATTTGGCCATGTGAGGGCTTATTTTTTGCGGGACGAGTTGTACTTTTGAACGACATCATTGGTTTTAGCATGTCGTGTACTAGAAAACGGGAAAAAAATTCCAAGTGCAGTGAAATTGCAAAAAAAGTGCAATCCCACACTTGTTTTTTGCTTGCCTATTTTGCTAGGTTCACTAAATGCTAAAACTGACCTGCCATTATGATTCTCCAGATCACTACGAGTTCATAGACACCTAACATGACTAGGTTATTTTTCACCTAAGTGGTGAAAAAAAATTCCAAACTTTGCAAAAAACAAAACAAAACAAAATTGCGCCATTTTCCGATACTCGTAGCGTCTCCATTTTTCGTGATCTGGGGTCAGGTGAGGGCTTATTTTTTGCGTGCCGAGCTGGCGTTTTTAATGATAGCATTTTGGTGTAGATACGTTCTTTTGATCGCCCGTTATTGCATTTTAATGCAATGTCGTGGCGACCAAAAAAACGTAAATCTGGCGTTTCGAATTTTTTTCTCATTACGCCATTTAGCGATCAGGTTAATGCTTTTTTTTTATTGATAGATCGGGCGATTCTGAACGCGGCGATACCAAATATGTGTAGGTTGGGGTTTTTTTTAATTGATTTATTTTGATTGGGGCGAAAGGGGGGTGATTTAAACTTTTATATTTTTTTTATTTTTTTCACATTTTTAAAAACTTTTTTTTTTTACTTTTGCCATGCTTCTATAGCCTCCATGGGAGGCTAGAAGCAGGCACAGCCCGATCGGCTCTGCTATGCAGCAGTGATCATAAGATCGCTGCTACACAGCAGATTTGCAGGTGTGCTGTGAGCGCCGACCACAGGGGGGCGCTCACAGCCACCGGCAATCAGTAACCATAGAGGTCTCAAGGACCTCTATGGTTACAATGGAGGAGCATCGCCGACCCCCGATCATGTGACGGGGGTCGGCGATGCGCTCATATCCGGCCGCACGGCCGGATGCGGTAGTTAAATGCCGCTGTCTGCGTTTGACAGCGGCATTTAACTAGTTAATAGCGGCGGGTGATCGCGATTTCACCCGCCGCTATTGCGCGCACATGTCAGCTGTAAAAAACAGCTGACATGTCGCGACTTTGATGTGCGCTCACCGCCGGAGCGCACATCAAAGCGGGGGTCCCGACATGTGACGTACTATACCGTCACATGTCGGGAAGGGGTTAAGGCCACGTTCACACGTTAAGTGTTTTGGTCAGTATTTTCCCTCACTACTTGTAAATCAAAACCAGTAGTGGAACAATCAGAGGAAAAGTATAATAGAAACACGTCACCTCTTCTGTATTTATCACCCACTCCTGGTTTTGACTTACAAATACTGAGGTAAAAAACTCACCAAATGCTCAACGTGTCACCATGGCCTTATAAGAAGGTGTGGATCACATTTGCACATGCATTACTCGGACAACTCCCTTTTCAATCCCTATGTTTCCCCCAGGTAAAATATTAACACTTACTCATCTTCAGTGCTGGCGCCATTTCAGTGCTGTTGGCACTGGCTCTCCCTTCCTCCAGATGTCTGATTTGTCAGAAGTAGAGGAGAGTAAAGCAAGCGCTAATTGGCCTCAGGGATCGTGTGAGACAACAATGAGAGCCAGTGCCGACACCACTGGTTCGGCATCGGCACCTGCACCAGAGGTGAGTATAAATGTTACTACACAATATTTTCATCCAGAAATAGTGTGTGCCACTTTTGTACATTATCAGTATCTGCAATTACAGTTTAGCCCCAAATGGTGATCTCTTTAGGCCCAAAAGCAATATAAGTCTACATGGGAGCTCACAACTGGAAGAAGCCGACTTAACGGGGTCTTCTAGTATTTTCTTTTTTTTCATGTATTTAGTGTGGTGAATAGAATTGTAAAACAATTTAGCATCGATTTGCAATATTAAAGTTACAGCACCTTATAGCGAGCAATCTCCAGTGCGGGATTGGTGCTTCGCCCGCGTGTCGCACAATGGAGCATGGATTGTGTGCAGTTATGCTTTCTTAGCTTTTGGATTACTTAACAAAAAAGTGTAAAACAAGTGAAATTATATTCTTATATTCTAAGTTTTTCAAAGTAGCCACCTTTTGCTTTGATGACTGCTTTGCACTCTTGGCATTCTCTTGATGAGCTTCAAGAGGTAGTCACCGGGAATGGTCTTCCAACAATCTTGAAGGAGTTTCCAGAGATGCTTAGCACTTGTTGGCCCTTTTGCCTTCACTCTGCGGTCCAGCTCACCCCAAACCATGTCGATTGGGTTCAGGTCTGGTGACTGTGGAGGCCAGGTCATCTGGCATAGCACCCCATCACTCTCCTTCTTGGTCAAATAGCCCTTACACAGCCTGGAGGTGTGTTTGGGGTCATTGTCCTGTTGAAAAATAAATGATGGTCCAACTAAACACAAACCAGATGGAATAGCATGCCGCTGCAATATGCTGTGGTAGCCATGCTGGTTCAGTATGCCTTCAATTTTGAATAAATCCCCAACAGTGTCACCAGCAAAGCACCCCCACACCATCACACCTCATCCTCCATGCTTCATGGTGGGAACCAGGCATGTAGAGTCCATCCGTTCACCTTTTCTGCGTCGCACAAAGACACGGTGGTTGGAACCAAAGATCTCAAATTTGGACTCATCAGACCAAAGCACAGATTTCCACTGGTCCAATGTCCATTCCTTGTGTTCTTTACCCCAAACAAGTCTCTTCTGCTTGTTGCCTGTCCTTAGCAGTGGTCCTAGCAGCTATTTTACCGTGAAGGCTTGCTGCACAAAGTCTCCTCTTAACAGTTGTTGTAGAGATGTGTCTGCTGCTAGAACACTGTGTGGCATTGACCCGGTCTCTAATCTCAGCTGCTGTTAACCTGCGATTTCTGATGCTGGTGATTCATATAAACTCATCCTCAGAAGCAGAGGTGACTCTTGGTCTTCCTTTCCTGGGGTGGTCCTCATGTGAGCCACTTTCTTTGTAGCGCTTGATGGTTTTTGCAACTGCACTCTGGGACACTTTCAAAGTTTTCCCAATTTTTCAGACTGACTGACCTTAATTTCTTAGAGTAATGATGGCCACTCGTTTTTCTTTACTTAGCTGCTTTTTTCTTGCCATAATACAAATTCTAACAGTCTAATCAGTAGGACTATGTATCCACCCGACTTCTGCACAACACAACTGATGGTCCCAACCCCATTTATAAGGCAAGAAATCCCACTTATTAAACCTGACAGGGCACACCTGTGAAGTGAAAACCATTTCCGGTGACCAGTAGCGTAGCTACTAGGAGGGCAGAGGGGGCCATCGCCCCGGGCCCTATCACATGAAGGGGCCCACTGGGAGCCAGGGCAGGGCCACTTCTGTGAGGAGGCAGAACACCACATAGGAGCAGAGCAGTATAATGTCTGCTTCGGTCTGACAGAGACTCTGCACGCTGCTAGCACAGTGGCCGGCTGCAGTCTCCCTCCTGCAGTGAATGGTGCTGCCTGTCTGACCTGATCATGAAGCTTTTCCTGGCTGCAGTTTTTCCTCCACTCTGTGCACGCTGGGATTGGCTCAGGCACGCTGGGTCCTAGTGCCCACCTTGCATTTCACTTACACTTCCTGGTCCTGCCTGCAGTGCGAACTTTATCAGTAAGTGGTGGTGGAACTGATTAGGTTTATTAAATTCAGGTATGTCACTGTGAGACCGTTGGGGTATTGTGGGAGCTGAAAGTGAGTGAGGGGGACAGGGTACTGGGGGGTGAATGTAAGACCATGGGGGTGTTGCGAGGGCAGAAGGTGGGTGAGGTGGGACAGGGCACTGAGGGGTGGATGTGAGATGATGGGGGTATTGAGGCTGAAGTGGGGGAGGGGAGGCAGGGCACTGGGGGCTGAATATTATAATGTTTAGTTATGATTTATATGTGCTCCATCACGTAATATTTGCTGTCTGGGGACGCTGGAGATTGGGGGGAGGGGGGGTAGGGGGCTATTGATACATACCACCTGGGTCTTTTATGAGTATTAGTATAAGGGGCCCCCATACAGTAACCAAGAGCTGCATCACATTTACAGCACCACTCCAGCATTATTTTTTATTTCATTGCTGGAGCTGAGCTGAAAATCCACGTCCCCTGCCCCGTGTCTGATACTCACCTTCTGGCGTTTTCATCTGTTTTAGTCTCCGCTCAGCTCCGTCTCCTGAACGCCCTCCCCTTAGTGTAATCTATGGGGGGTCGCATGATAACACAGCCCCCATAAAATTGTATTCTTAAAATAAGGTGATTTTCACTATTTTGTTGTTCAGTGAAAGGGTTAATAATAACAATGTAAGCTGCGCAGTGCACGAGCAGGTTCTGGTCTGGTCAGGTTTCTCCTATTGTTCTTCCCGCTCTTTTTTGTGTATTTTGATTGGTTAACAGGTACTGAGCGGGAAGAAATTTCGGCTATAAAAGCAGCTGTTCGGAGCCGTTTTGACAGATTACTTCAAAGAAGATTGAAGATCCCACCCTCCCCTCCCTTTGGTTTCGGTTACAACCCTGTCATGGCGCTTATTTTGTGGGAAAATCGCCCGTTTGGGTGGATTGGACTTTTCATGGTGGTTTCAATTCAGTTTATGGAAAGATTATATAATTTTTGGTTGGTTAATTATCGGATAATTTATTCTTTGTGTTACTCAAAAATAAACGCCACGGCCAATTTTATTCCAAACTAATTCTGGTGTCGTTGTCTCATTTTTATTGGGAAAGTGGGGCTTGTGTTACCATGCAGTTTGTGGCCTGTCCGCGGCTCCAGTGTTTCATGGAGCAGCGCATAGGTCACTAATCAATGTGAGTCTATGGGAGCCTCGTTCTGACCTGTTTCTCACTCTCAGGCTATGTACACACGGTGCGGATTGGCCGCTGCGGATTTGCAGCAGTTTTCCATCTGGTTTACAGTGCCATGTAAACCTATGGAAAACCAAATCCGCAGTGTCCATGCTGTGGAAAATACCGCGCACAAACGCTGCGTTGTATTTTCCGCAGCATGTCAATTCTTTTTGCGGATTCCACAGCGTTTTACACCTACTCATGTATAGGTTTCCGCAGGTAGTAAAACGCAGATGAAATCTGCACTAAAAACACAGGAAATCCACCGTAAATCCGCACAGGAATCCGCAACAAGTGCACATAGCCTCATAGTTTTACATTGAGCGCTTGTGACATAGCTTCTAACTTCTGGCCTGTCAGAAGCTGCGCTCACAAGTTTGAGCAGCGGCACTGCAGCAGTGCCACAAAATAGTGAATACGCCGGAGGATGAGTAAATGACCATGGTATCCAAATCATGACAGGGAGCTGCGAGCCCATCATACTGTGTACATGGGAGCTGCGGGCCAATCATACTGTGTATATGGGAGCTGCGGGTCCATCATACTGTGTATAGGGGAGCTGCGGGCCAATCATACTATGTATAAGGGAGCTGGGGGCCCATCATACTATGTATAAGGGAGGTGCGGGTCCATCATACTGTGTATACAGGACCTGCGGGCCAATCATACTATGTATAAGGGAGCTGCGGGCCCATCATACTGTGTATACGGGAGCTGTGAGTCCATCATACTGTGTATTTGGGAGCTGCAGGCCCATCACACTGTGTATACGGGAGCTGTGGGGACATCATACTGTGTATACGGGAGCTGTGGGGACATCATACTGTGTATACGGGAGCTGCGGGTCCATCATACTGTGTATACGGGAGCTGCGGGCCAATCATACTATCTAAAAGGGAGCTGTGGGCCCATCATACTGTGTATACGGGAGCTGCGGGCAAATCATACTGTGTATACGGGAGCTGTGAGTCCATCATACTGTGTATTTGGGAGCTGCGGGCCCATCACACTGTGTATACGGGAGCTGTGAGTCCATCATACTGTGTATATGGGAGCTGCGGGCCCATCACACTGTGTATATGGGAGCTGTGGGGACATCATACTGTGTATAAGGGAGCTGCGGGCCCATCATACTGTGTATACGGGAGCTGCGGGCCAATCATACTATGTATAAGGGAGCTGTGGGCCCATCACACTGTGTATACGGGAGCTGTGAGTCCATCATACTGTGTATATGGGAGCTGCGGGCCCATCACACTGTATAAGGGAGCTGTGGGGACATCATACTGTGTATAAGGGAGCTGCGGGCCCATCATACTGTGTATACGGGAGCTGCGGGCCAATCATACTATGTATAAGGGAGCTGTGGGCCCATCACACTGTGTATACGGGAGCTGCGGGTCCATCATACTGTGTATAAGGGAGCTGTGGGCCCATCATACTGTGTATACGGGAGCTGTGGGCCAATCATACTATGTATAAGGGAGCTGCAGGCCCATCATACTGTGTATACGGGAGCTGTGAGTCCATCATACTGTGTATATGGGAGCTGCGGGCCCATCACACTGTGTATACAGGAGCTGTGGGGACATCTTACTGTGTATACGGGAGCTGCGGGTCCATCATACTGTGTATACGGGAGCTGCGGGCCAATCATACTATCTAAAAGGGAGCTGCGGGCCAATCATACTATGTATAAGGGAGCTGCGGGCCCATCATACTGTGTATACGGGAGCTGTGGGCCAATCATACTATGTATAAGGGAGCTGCGGGCCCATCATACTGTGTATAAGAGAGCTGCGGGCCAATCATACTATATATAAGGGAGCTGCGGGCCCATCACACTGTGTATAAGGGAGCCACGGGCCAATCATACTGTGTATAAGGGAGCTGCGGGCCAATCATACTGTGCATAAGGGAGCTGCGGGCCAATCATACTATGTATTAGGGAGCTGCGGGCCCATCATACTGTGTATACGGGACCTGCGGGCCAATCATAATATGTATAAGGGAGCTGCAGGCCCATCATACTGTGTATACGGGAGCTGTGAGTCCATCATACTGTGTATATGGGAGCTGCGGGCCCATCACACTGTGTATACGGGAGCTGTGGGGACATCATACTGTGTATATGGGAGCTGTGGGGACATCATACTGTGTATACGGGAGCTGCGGGTCCATGATACTGTGTATACGGGAGCTGTGGGCCAATCATACTATCTAAAAGGGAGCTGCGGGCCAATCATACTGTGTATACGGGAGCTGTGGGCCAATCATACTATGTATAAGGGAGCTGCGGGCCCATCAAACTGTGTATACGGGAGCTGCGGGTCCATCATACTGTGTATATGGGAGCTGCGGGCCAATCATGCTGTGTATAAGGGAGCTGCAGGCCCATCATACTATGTATACGGGAGCTGTGGGCCAATCATACTATGTATAAGGGAGCTGCGGGCCCATCATACTGTGTATAAGGGAGCTGCGGGCTCATCATACTGTGTATAAGGGAGCTGCGGGCCCATCATACTGTGTATACGGGAGCTGCGGGCTCATCATACTGTGTATAAGGGAGCTGTGGGCCCATCATACTGTGTATAAGGAAGCTGCGGGCCCATCATACTGTGTATAAGGGAGCTGCGGGCCAATCATACTGTGTATACGGGAGCTGCGGGCCAATCATACTATGTATAAGGGAAATGCGGGCCCATCATACTGTGTATACGGGAGCTGCGGGCCAATCATACTATGTATAAGGGAGCAGCGGGCCAATCATACTGTGTATAAGGGAGCCGGGGGCCAATCATACTGTGTATACGGGAGCTGCGGGCCAATCATACTATGTATAAGGGAGCTGCGGGCCCATCACACTGTGTATACGGGAGCTGCGGGTCCATCATACTGTGTATACGGGAGGTGCGGGCCAATCATACTATGTATAAGGGAGCTGCGGGCCCATCATACTGTGTATAAGGGAGCTGCGGGCCCATCATACTGTGTATACAGGAGCTGTGGGCCGATCATACTATGTATAAGGGAGCTGCGGGCCCATCATACTGTGTATAAGGGAGCTGCGGGCCCATCATACTGTGTATAAGGGAGCTGCGGGCTCATCATACTGTGTATACGGGAGCTGCGGGCCCATCATACTGTGTATACGGGAGCTGTGGGCCGATCATACTATGTATAAGGGAGCTGCGGGCCCATCATACTTTGTATAGGGAACTGTGAATGCATATTGTGCATATGGGAGCTGTTGGCCCATTACACTGTATATAGGGGAGCTCTGGGGGGCATTATACTTTCTATAGTGGAGTTCTGTCAGCATTATACTGTGTATAGGGAAGCATTGGGCTCGTACTATCTATAGGGGAGCAGTGGGATCATACTGTGTATAGGGGAGCAGTGGGAACATCATACGTGTATAGGGGAGTTATAGAATCATCATACTGTGTATAGGGGAGCTGTGGGGCCTTATACTGTGTATAGTGAAGCTTTGAGCTCACCATACTGTGTATAATGGAGCAGTACATGGGGGAACTTAGGGGACATTATTAAATGTTAAGTGGGCACTTATGCATCATTGTTATAGGGGCACTCAGAGTATTGTGACCATCAAAGTTGCATATGGTCACAATATGGCGGTAAAGTCAATGTTCGTTTTTGTATATAGATTTATTTTCAATAACAGTGCGGTCATATTCTGAGGTTCCCCTATATTCACAATTAGAGTGCGCAACCATAGCTGTAATCAGGGTTAGCTGGTTAGGGGCCCACTCAGATGTTTCGCCCCCCCTAAGTTGAAACCCTAGCTACGCCTCTGCCGGTGACTACCTCTTGAAGCTCATCAAGAGAATGCCAAGAGTGTGCAAAGCAGTCATCAAAGCAAAAGGTGGCTACTTTGAAGAACCTAGAATATAAGACATAATTTCAGTTGTTTCACAGTTTTTTGTTAAGTATATAATTCCACATGTGTTAATTCATAGTTTTGATGCCTTCAGTGTGAATTTTCAATTTTCATAGTCATAAAAATACAGAAAAATCTTTAAATGAGAACTTAGGTGTGTCCAAACTTTTGGTCTGTACTGTGTATATATAAATGTGTGTCCTGAAGGGTCTGAAATCTCAGTTATGAAGAGTGCTTCACAGTCAGACTGTTACAGTTATCCATAGCAACCAACCAGAGCTCAGCTTTCACTTTACCTCAGAAGCTTCAATGCTGAAAGCTGCATTCTGGGTGCTATAGGCGATCTGTTTTGAACGTTGAGGCAAGTGGACACTAACAAAGTTATTTGTGAATTTTAGAAGTTTAAAACATTTGTAGAAATGGTTAAAAAGGTTCAAGAGATTATAAAGCGAGTCCATATCGTTCTAAAAAATGGATTTTTCGAGGCAACCAACACATGAGTGAATAGGATTCACAACAAACTAAGAGCTTCAAAAAATATTGAGTTGCCCGTTTCAAGAGAATTTGGTAACTGCATTCTGAATTTTTTCACAGTTTCCAACAATTGCATCACTCGCAATATGCAAAGCTTGCAAAAAGAATGTAAAATTCTCTCAGACACCACATCGAGGTGTAGGATTGAAAATTAACATCAGGTTAACATCAGGTGCTGCTGTAACAATATTTAAGTTGATTTGTTGCTTATTGTTGAAACCATCACATTGTGTTTGTTTTTCAACTTTTAGGGTTTGGACAAGAAGGAATATATTTATTTTGCAGCTTGATGGACATTTGCCATGGCATGGTGATAAACAATTATTGCACTTGCCTTGAAAAAAAAAATATATATATATATATATATATATATATATATATATATATATATATATATATATATATATATAGCAGCATCTGCAGTCTACAATTGCATTTTAACACAAGCAGTAGACCAAGAAAAAATGAAGAATAAAATGTTGCAACACATTTAACAGTTTCTGTCAAGGGAACATGGAAAAAAGGATTCTCATCATTATTTGGTGTGTCTACTCTATTTGGAAAACATTTGTAAAAAGTAGTCGATGCTGTGGTTAAAAGTAGGTTGTGTCAAGAGTGTAGTGTGTGGAACAAAAAGGGATGACAATATGGAGGAATAGAGTGAACGGTATGAAACACACAAAGAAACGTGCTCCATAAATCACGAAAGCAATGCGGTCAAATAGAGATTGACATTATCACTGAAAGGTTTTTGAGATTGCAGGAGACGCACGTAGTTCTTTACAAAAAGTATATTAGAGATGGGGATAGCAAAATGTTTTGCAAAATTTTAAATGCAAATCTGCAGATTTAAAGAAGGAGAATTCATAACAGTTAATTAGCCTTATATGTGATATACGAAGGTCTTTAGTGGATTTAGAGTGTACATCCTTAAAGGCAATGTTAAATTATTGTTCAAAAATTTTGCACTTAGTAGAATACCCGGTTGGGTAAGAAAAGTTATTTATAGTAAAGTTATTTAAAAATATTTAACCATGTTTGTAACGTTCAAGTTTCCTCACCTCCCATAAAGGGAAGCTCTGTTCAAATATGCTTATTGTTATTGCACTCACAAAAATTGTATGTCTTTTTGCTGACATGTATTGTTGTTTTCTTCCCAGTCCCGGAGTACTGGATTTAACCGGGGGGGAGGGCAGCGCCCCAGAGTCCTGGCCGTTGCAGTACTGTGGCTCCGCCGCTAAGGGGGGCTATGGTACGTCTGATGGCACTGAAGGAGTTCATCTGACCAGGTATCACATACACCAATACATTTCACAGTCGGGCCTCCAGGGGAAGCTAAGGGTACTATTCATTAGGCCACTCCTCACATACTGGTAAAACTGGGGGTCAGGCAGGAAGATAGGGAGAACGCTGACTGGGTTGGAACCAGGCAACACCTTGTGGCAGAGGGTGTTGTGGGGGAAGATTCGGTAGGGTCCCTGTCAGGTTTGGGACCCTGACAGAGGCCTGGCAACGAGAAAGAACGTCACGGGACCGTGCCTGCTCAGCATAGCGGCGGTGCCCTAAGAAAGGATCAGAAGCGAGATATATTGTGCTGAGTGAGAAACGAGATCAAAGCAAGAAGGAGAATACCAGTAGGAGTCGTGCTGTAAGACCGAGGCAACATCCTACTGAGGCGCACAACCGGCGGCTGGAACGCCGAGGAAGTATTACTATATATAGCTTCAGGCAATACTTCAAACCAACGGCAGGACAGTCAGTCATAGGTGGGCTGTCTCACCTAAATCACCTAAGAAGACATAGGGGGCAACCTGTGGAGAGGGGCGACTCTAGGGTCCCGGAAGAGCTCCGAGCCTACCCGTCATACGGGTGCGTCCCAACCATAACACCTGGGAGGGACGGAAGATTAGCAGAAGATCATCTAATCGATTTGTTGTGAGGGAACACGAGAAACAGACACAACAGTTGTGGGGACTATCCCGTAAGCTCAGCAGGGGAGGACCACAACACATAGCGCTAGCAGGAAGGCACAGATTTCCACCTGCAAAGGGAACTCTGGAGGTGCCATCGGACCGGCCAGACTTGCGCAGCCCGGTTAACCGTATTCCGGATTGAGGACTTTGAGACCTTCAGTAAAGAGGTAGAGACTGCAACCTGGTGTCCTCGTTATTAACTGCGACTGGCACTACGCCGCACCACTACCACCATCCACATCTATTATTTACTGTACGCCCCTCAGCAGGGTCACGGACCGAGCCTAGCCACCGTGACAACCCCCAGAGCAGAGACTCAGAGGCCCGGTACCGGGTACCCCTCGGCCCTGCGGCAGTGGGGGCGCTACATATGTCTTTGTGCAGGTTAGGTATCTTAATAATCCGCTGCCCAACAATCTCAACTTTATTTACAGAATATTAATAGCATGTGATATGTAAGGTTACACCAATGCTGGAGCCAAATTTTACAGTGGTGAAGTCTCAATGATCTTTGATTAATTTTACAGAGGAGAAGAGCAGCATGAAGGATGTGCAAAAGCACCTTAGGTTAATAGTAAAAGAGGTTCAGCAACTAGTGGTAATAAAATCTAATAATACTCAGTATGTGCACATGATGTCTTTTTCGGGTGGACGCCCAGAATCCGCTTGAAAAAGCATAGCAAAATTGCTCCATAAAGTGAAAATAGTGCACAGCAATGTCAAAACAACACTGCTGTGCACATGTTCAGTCTTATATCACTTTTTAACCGCTTCTGGGTTCAGAAACCCTGGAATGGTTAAAAGAAAAGAGAAACTCTTTCTTAACAGTACAGAGGCAAAGCTGTTGGGGGGAAGAGCAAATGTGAGAACAACAGCAAAGCCTTCTCAGGAAACAACCGCCAGCGTTTTAGTGAAGCGGTATCACCTAGGAAACTCCGCAGCCGTGCCAGTGTCTAAGGCTGGTTTCACATTTGCGTTTCAAAATGCAGCGTTTAAAAAAAACCCGCATGTGGTGAAAAAACGCATGTAAACGCGTGCAAACGCTGCGTTTTTTAGACGCATGCGTTTTTGCATGCAGAAAAAAAACGCGGCGTTTTGCCGCGTTTACATGCGTTTTTTCCTGCGTTTGCGTTTTTTAAACGCATGCTGAGAAGTGTGTGACAGCTGCCAATCATCAAAATCAACTAGAAAACCCACTATAAACAGAAATAGCTAGGGTTAGGGTTAGGGTTAGGATCCCTAGTAACCTTAGGGATCCTAACCCTAACCCTAACCCTAGGGATCCTAACCCTAACCCTAAGGGTTAGGATCCTAACCCTAACCCTAAGGGTTAGGGTTAGGACCCCTAGGATTAGGGTTAGGATCCCTAGGGTTACTAGGGATCCTAACCCTAACTGTAACCCTAGGGATCCTAACCCTAACCCTAACCCTAAGGGTTAGGATCCTAACCCTAACCCTAAGGGTTAGGGTTAGGGTTAGGATCCCTAGGGTTAGGGTTAGGATCCCTAGTAACACTAGGGTTAGGGTTAGGGTTAGGGTTTTCTTGTTTTTTCTTGTTTTCTTGTGTTTTTCTCTAAAAACGCATGCGTTTTTAACGCAAGCAAATGCATGTGCTTAAAAACGCATGCGTTTACATAGACAGCAATACATTTTTTTGCCGCGAAAAAACGCTAGAAATTACTACAGGTTGCATTTCTGCAACAAAACGCAAGCATAAAATTTTTTATTTTTTTTTAATGTTAAGTATAGAAAAAAAAACGCATGCGTTTTTTAGCGCTAAAACGCAGCGACAAAAAACGCAAGTGTGAAACCAGCCTTAGTGACACCTTGATCACATACTGTTAGCTGAGTTTAGGTGGAACAAACAAAATGTGGATCTCTACTATACCTGATAAAAGGACGGGCCTTTGTTCTTTTGACTAGTCATTTTTTTGCTTTTAATAGTGTTGAATTTTGTAAAATTAAAAGGTTTCTGAGCAATGGCAGTTTTGATAAAATGTGTACAAATAACCTCATATTCATTTTATATAGCTGCAACAAACAATCATTAACCCCTTTCTGACTCGGACGGGATAGTACGTCCGAGGTCAGATACCCCGCTTTGATGCAGGGCTCCGGCGGTGAGCCCGCATCAAAGCTGGGACATGTCAGCTGCTTTGAACAGCTGACATGTGCCCGCAATAGCGGCGGGTGAAATCGCGATTCACCCGCCGCTATTAACTACAGGTCCTTCTCAAAAAATTAGCATATAGTGTTAAATTTCATTATTTACCATAATGTAATGATTACAATTAAACTTTCATATATTATAGATTCATTATCCACCAACTGAAATTTGTCAGGTCTTTTATTGTTTTAATACTGATGATTTTGGCATACAACTCCTGATAACCCAAAAAACCTGTCTCAATAAATTAGCATATTTCACCCGTCCAATCAAATAAAAGTTTTTTTTAATAATAAACAAAAAAACCATCAAATAATAATGTTCAGTTATGCACTCAATACTTGGTCGGGAATCCTTTGGCAGAAATGACTGCTTCAATGCGGCGTGGCATGGAGGCAATCAGCCTGTGACACTGCTGAGATGTTATGGAGGCCCAGGATGCTTCAATAGCGGCCTTAAGCTCATCCAGAGTGTTGGGTCTTGCGTCTCTCAACTTTCTCTTCACAATATCCCACAGATTCTCTATGGGGTTCAGGTCAGGAGAGTTGGCAGGCCAATTGAGCACAGTAATACCATGGTCAGTAAACCATTTACCAGTGGTTTTGGCACTGTGAGCAGGTGCCAGGTCGTGCTGGAAAATGAAATCTTCATCTCCATAAAGCATTTCAGCCGATGGAAGCATGAAGTGCTCCAAAATCTCCTGATAGCTAGCTGCATTGACCCTGCCCTTGATGAAACACAGTGGACCAACACCAGCAGCTGACATGGCACCCCACACCATCACTGACTGTGGGTACTTGACACTGGACTACAGGCATTTTGGCATTTCCTTCTCCCCAGTCTTCCTCCAGACTCTGGCACCTTGATTTCCGAATGACATGCAAAATTTGCTATCATCAGAAAAAAGTACTTGGGACCACTTAGCAACAGTCCAGTGCTGCTTTTAAGTGGCTTTACCTGGGGAATGCGGCACCTGTAGCCCATTTCCTGCACACGCCTGTGCACGGTGGCTCTGGATGTTTCCACACCAGACTCAGTCCACTGCTTCCTCAGGTTCCCCAAGGTCTGGAATCGGTCCTTCTCCACAATCTTCCTCAGGGTCCGGTCACCTCTTCTCGTTGTACAGCGTTTTCTGCCACATTGTTTCCTTCCAACAGACTTACCATTGAGGTGCCTTGATACAGCACTCTGGGAACAGCCTATTTGTTGAGAAATTTCTTTCTGGGTCTTACCCTCTTGCTTGAGGGTGTCAATGATGGCCTTCTTGACATCTGTCAGGTCGCTAGTCTTACCCATGATGGGGGTTTTGAGTAATGAACCAGGCAGGGAGTTTTTAAAAGCCTCAGGTATCTTTTGCATGTGTTTAGAGTTAATTAGTTGATTCAGAAGATTAGGGTAATAGGTCGTTTAGAGAACCTTTTCTTGATATGCTAATTTATTGAGACAGGTTTTTTGGGTTATCAGGAGTTGTATGCCAAAATCATCAGTATTAAAACAATAAAAGACCTGACAAATTTCAGTTGGTGGATAATGAATCTATAATATATGAAAGTTTAATTGTAATCATTACATTATGGTAAATAATGAAATTTAACACTATATGCTAATTTTTTGAGAAGGACCTGTAGTTAAATGCTGCTGTCAAATGCTGACAGCGGCACTCAACCGGCGCTTCCGGCCGGTAGGCCGGAAATGATCGCATCGCCGACCCCCGTCACATGATCGGGGGTCAGCGATGCGTCAGAATAGTAACCATAGAGGTCCTTGAGACCTCTATGGTTACTGATCTCGGATAGCTGTGAGCGCCACCCTGTGGTCGGCGCTCACAGCACACCTGCAATTCTGCTGCATAGCAGTGATCTGATGATCGCTGCTATGTAGCAGAGCTGATCGCGTTGTGCCAGCTTCTAGCCTCTCATGGAGGCTATTGAAGCATGGCAAAAGTAAAAAAAAAAAAAAGTTAAAAAAATGTGAAAAAAATAAAAAAAATATAAAAGTTTAAATCACCCACCTTTCGCCCCATTCAAAATAAATCAATAAACAAAAAATCAAACCTACACATATTTGGTATTGCCGTGTTCAGAATCGCCCGATCTATCAATAAAAAAAATCATTAACCTGATCGCTAAACAGCGTAGCGAGAAAAAAATTAAAAACGCCAGAATTTTGCTTTTTTGGTCGCCACGACATTGCATTAAAATGCAATAACGGGCGATCAAAAGAACGTATCTCACCGAAATGGTATCATTAAAAACGCCAGCTCGGCACGCAAAAAATAAGCCCTCACATTACCCCAGATCACGAAAAATGGAGACGCTATGGGTATCGGAATACGGCGCAATTTTTTTTTTTTTAGCAACGTTTGGAATTTTTTTTCACCACTTAGATAAAAAATAACCTAGTCATGTTAGGTGTCTATGAACTCGTAATGTCTCATAATGGCAGGTCAGTTTTAGCATTTAGTGAACCTAGCAAAAAAGCCAAACAAAAAACAAGTGTGGGATTGCACTTTTTTTGCAATTTCACCGCACTTGGAATTTTTTTCCTGTTTTCTAGTACACGACATGCTAAAACCAATGATGTCGTTCAAAAGTACAACTTGTTCTGCAAAAAATAAACCCTCCCAAGGCCATATTGACGGAAAAATGAAAAAGTTATGGCTCTGGGAAGGAGGGGAGCGAAAAACGAACACGGAAAAACGGAAAATCCCAAGGTCATGAAGGGGTTAAAAAATAATAATGTGAGGACCAGGTGTTTTCTTACATGTAGTTCAATAGTACTATGCAGCTTTCAACTTTATTAAAGGGTCACTCATTCAGACAGATCCAGGTTAAAGAAACGCTCCCATCAACAATTTTATCAGCTTAATATATTGCAGTCATCATATTATGTAGAACTGTGTTTTTACAATTGCTCATTTTTCATTTCTACCCAGATAATTCTTTTCCTTTAGGTCTAAGATATCCCGTGATTAAAAACTGACAAGCTGAATCCTTCTAAGTAGAAACAGGAGGTCAATTTTTCCTGTATGACTCATCGGTCTCTAGAAAAGTCCTTGGCAGAGGGAGGAGGAGCAGCTGGGTCAAGAATTATTTTGGCATACTTCCTTTTTCTACATAGAGTAGAAAAAAGAGAAGAATTTACTGGATAGAAAGACCTAATGAGCAATTGTAAGTACATATGGGAGTGCTTCTTTAATAGGTAGATACTTTCCTGGACAACAATATTGTCAACCATCCTTCTGTACAAATGTTTTAGTTAGCTAAAATCTTATTAAAATAGTATTTTCTATGTTTTATTTCTATAATTTTTTGCAAACTATGTATTGCACAAACACAGATTAAAGGCATATATAAAAAGCATTTATAAAGCATTTATAAACATTTATAAAAAGCAACAATTCAATCGCCATTCCAGTGCGCAGAAAACATTTACAAAAAGCAATGGTTGGGAGTTATGCAAATGTGACTTTGGACAAAAAAATATACGACAACGTCCTCATAACGCAAAAGAGTATATGTATTTATGTTTATTTGGTGCAGTCTTTTCTTATTATTATCCTGGGCAGTTGCACCATATTTAATTGCCTCCTCTTTGGGTTGCTCATCAGACACATGAAGTCATCTGGTTTAATAAAATTATAGTGGTTGAAGGGTACTGCTAGACCAAAAGTGGCACAGAACTTATGGCACCCTTTGAACCATGCATCTCTCTGTGTCTCTCTCCCTCTCTCTCTCTATCTCTATCAATATCTCTCTCTCGCTCTCTCTCTATATATATATATATATACTGTATACAGTGAGAAAAAAAGTATTTAGTCAGCCACCAATTGTGCATGGTCTCCCACTTAAAAAGATGAGACCTGTAATTGACATCATAGGTAGACCACAACTATCAGAGTCAAAATGAGAAAACAAATCCAGAAAATCATCTTGTCTGATTTTGCAAGATTTATTTTGCAAATTATGGTGGAAAATAAGTATTTGGTCAATAACAAAAGTTCATCTCAATATTTTGTTATATATCCTTTGTTGGCAATGACAGAGGTCAAACGTTTTCTGTAAGTCTTCACAAGGTTGGCACACACTGTTGGTGGTATGTTGGCCCATTCCTCCATGCAGATCACCTCTAGAGCAGTGATGTTTTGGGCTTGTCACTGGGCAACACGGACTTTCAACTCCCTCCAAAGGATTTCTATGGGGCTGAGATCTGGAGACTGGCTAGGCCACTCAAGGACCTTCATATGCTTCTTACGAAGCCACTCCTTCATTGTCCTGGCGGTGTGCTTGGGATCATTATCATGCTGAAAGACCATCCATGTTTCATCTACAATGCCCTTGTTGATGGAAGGAGGTTTGCACTCAAAATCTCACAATACATGGCCCTATTCATTCTTTCATGTAGATGGATCAGTTGTCCTGGTCCCTTTGCAGAGAAACAGCCCCAAAGCATGATGTTGTGCCACCCCCATGCTTCACAGTAGGTATGGTGTTACTTGGATGCAAATCAGCATTCTGTCTCATCCAAACAAGACAAGTTTTGTTTCTACCAAACAGTTCTACTTTGGTTTCATCAGACCATATGACATTCTCCCAATACTCTTCTGGATAATCCAAATGCTCTCTAACAAACTTCAGATGGGCCCAGACATGTACTGGCTTAAGCAGGGGGACACGTCTGGTGCTGCAGGATCTGAGTCCCTGGCGGCATAGTGTGTTACTGCTGGTAGCCTTTGTTACGGTGGTCCCAGCTCTATGCAGGTCATTCACTAGTTCCCCCCGTGTGATTCTGGGATTTTTGCTCACCGTTCTTGTGATTATTTTGACCCCACGGGGTGAGATCTTGCGTGGAGCCAAAGATCAAGGGAGATTATCAGTGGTCTTGTATGTCTTCCATTTTCTTATTATTGCTCCCACAGTTGATTTCATCACACCAAGCTGCTTGCCTAGCAGATTCAGTCTTCCCAGCCTGGTGCAGGGCTACAATTTTGTTTGTGGTGTCCTTCGACAGCTCTTTGGTCTTCACCATAGTGGAGTTAAGAGTGTGACTGGTTGAGGTTGTGGACAGGTGTCTTTTATACTGATAACAAGTTCAAACAGGTGCCATTACTACAGGTAATGAGTGGAGGACAGAGGAGCCTCTTAAAGAAGAAGTTACGGGTCAGTGAGAGCCAGAAATCTTGCATGTTTTTTGGTGACCAAACACTTAGTTTCCACCATGATTTGCAAAATAAATCAGATAAATATATAAGATAAGGTGGTTTTCTGGATTTATTTTCTCATTTTGACTCTCATAGTTGTGGTTTACCTATGATGTCAATTACAGGCCTCTCTCATCTTTTTCAGTGGGAGAACTTGCACAATTGGTGGCTGACTAAATACTTTTTTCCCCACTGTATATATACAGTGGGTACGGAAAGTATTCCGATCCCTTTAAATTTTTCACTCTTTGTTTCATTGCAGCCATTTGATAAATTCAAAAAAGTTAATTTTTCACATTAATGTACACTCTGCACCCCATCTTGACTGAAAAAAAACAGAAATGTAGAATTTGTTTCAAATTTAATAAAAAGAAAAACTGAAATATCACATGGTCATAACTATTCAGACCGTTTGCTCAGACACTCATATTTAAGTCACATGCTGTCCATTTCCTTGTTATCCTCCTTGAGATGGTTCTACTCCTTCATTTGAGTCCAGCTGTGTTGAATTAAACTGATAGGACTTTATTAGAAAAGGCACACACCTGTAAATATAAGACTTCACAGCTCACAGTGCATGTCAGACCAAATGAGAATCATGAGGTCAAAGGAACTGGCCAAGGAGCTCAGAGACAGAATTGTGGCAAGGCACAGATCTGGCCAAGGTTACAACAGAATTTCTGCAGTACTCAAGATTCCTAAGAGCACAGTGGCCTCCATAATCCTCAAATGGAAAAAGTTTGGGACCACCAGAAGTCTTCCTAGACCTGGTCATGGGAGAAGAGTCTTGGCGAGAGAGGTAAAGAAGAACCCCAAGAGCACTGTGGCTGTACTCCAGAGATGCAGTAGGGAGATGATAGAAAGTTCCACAAAGTCAACTATCACTGCAGCCCTCCACCAGTCAGGCCTTTATGGCAGAGTGGCACGACAGAAGCCTCTCCTGTGTAAGACATATGAAAGCCCGCATAGAGTTTGCTAAAAAACACATATAGGACTCCCAGAAAATGAGAAATAAGATTCTCTGGTCTGATGAGATGAAGATAGACCTTTTTGGTGATAATTCTATGAGGTATGTGTGGAGAAAATCAGGCACTACTCATCATCTGCCCAATACAATCCCAACAGTGAAACATGGCAGTGGCAGCATCTTGCTATGGGGGTGTTTTTTAGCTGCAGGCAATATTGCCTTGCGCTGGCGTGTACTCCGGAGGACAGAGAATGAGCTTCAATCCAATATTGCGGCCAGCATGCAGCCAGCGGGTAAGGAAAGGGTGAATCAGACACCCGAAAACCCCGCCCATATGACCCAAAACCGGTCCCGCCGGGGGTCTGAATATTTTCCGTACCCACTGTATTAGCTATACAGTATATATATATTTCCCAAAATATTTGAACAGTGACTGGATCTTTATTATTTGGGCTCTGCATAACAATATTTTCTATTTAAAATGAAACAACTGAGATGCAATTGAAGTGTAGACCTCCAGGTTTAATCCCTTCACGACCTTGGACGTATCCATATGGACAGGTCGCTAGGTACTTTCCAACTTTGGACGTATGGATACGTCATGGCGATTTTGCGCTCACAGAGTCTGTGTGTTCATGATTGCTGCTGAGTGTCTGCTGATTTTGACAGCTGACACCTGTCACTTATTGCTAGGAGTGGTGCCTGCACCCTTCCCAGCACTTTAACCAACCCCCTAAGTACTGTGATCGCTAGCGGTCGCAGCATTTAGCAGGCATACAGAGGGAGGGAGCACCCTCTGCCCTCCTATTGATGCCCCATGGGGGCCCGATCGCTGCCATGGTGACCGGAAGTCGGATGACAACCTGGTCACCAAGCACTAGCAATTTAGTTAGATAATGTGCAGTGCATGAACTAACGTGTCTGCAGGGCTGACAGTTCTAATGCATTGTCATGGCAATGCATCAAAACTGCGATCAGACTGCAAAAAGTAAAAGTCCTATAAAGGGACCTAGTAAAAAAAAGTAAAAACAATGGTAAAATTCTTTTTTTTAAATTACAAAATAATAATAATAACAATAATATATTTATATATATATATATATATATATATATATATATATATATATATATATATATATATATATTTTGTACCCATATTTGCCATATTTGGCATCGCCATGTCTGGAATGACCCGACCTATAAAACGGTCCTGTTGAGGGAGGATTTAAAGTGATCCTTCACGGTTAACCCAGTGATTTCCAAATTAATATATAAGGTGTTGCCGGCAACTGAAAATGACCAGACGGAGACGTGTGTCTCTGTATGGGGGATCGAGCAGATCTCTGGCCCCCGTTTATTCTGCATGACTTTATCATAGTCATAGAAATTACACTTCAACCAATCAGCATAAGAACACGCTCACGGTTCTTAGCCTATAAGAATGCAGGAACAATCTGTGCGTCAAAGGTTTGTAGAACAATACACCCTCAGTCTCATGTTCTACCGAGGTTGCAACAATCAAGGTCTCATCAAAATCTCATAACAGCTGTAACCTTTAGCCTACTAACAAAGTTTATATCAAAACAACAAAATGGAGTCGAAAAGCACAAAATGGAGATTCTTTCTTAATTTCTTCCTTCACATTCCCCCCTAGATAAATTTTGTTAATTAATGTCCAGCATCAGAGATACTATCCCAAGCTCTAAGCTCGAGGGGTACTGGTCTTCACATGGCTGGTGCCATGTTACCAGCCATGGCTGTTGCGGCGTACCCGTCCCCCCTGTATACTAGAATTTACGAATAACAATTATTGATAACATTAGTGGGGATCTTTTGAAGATAGCCATGCGCTTGGCTTCAACATCTTCATCAGGTAACTTTGTGAAATCAGTGTAGAGAAGAGCAGGGGTGGCAACGCTTTTGGTTTCATCACTAGTTATCCTAGTGCAGAATTTCCTAATACACACAGAAATACACCAAAAAACAAGATTTAGTATTACATACATGACAAAGATAAAGGTGAATACTGGCAGCCATTTTTAAATACAGTTATATCTGCAAGCATAGGAAAAACTTATTGTTTCACAGTATAAGAGTATAGCAGTACAAAAAGGTATAAGAAAATATATTTTCACCTTGACAATTCCCCCTAAATACTAAATTTTTCCCTTAAAAAAGATCCTTCGAGACTGTCCATGTGATGGGAAAAGGGGAGGTGGATTTCTTCATCCAGACACCTCAGAAACTCTCCCCTAGCGAGAGGCCTCCAGGCAGCTGAACCCTTCACTAACCTCACATGGAGTTCTCCCACTGTCCCTAAACTAAATCTCTTAGCATCATCTGAGAATGGGGGGTTCTGTCTACTCTCTTGAGGGGGACATACTTAGGGATCTCCCCTGGATCAGTACCATCGTACTCTGGTGGGTCTACTTCTTGATTGAGGAAGGTGCCAGTCGGGATTGCTTTCACTAACTACCTAGGCCTGCCCAGGTGCACTTATACGTCCATCATATTATCATTATTTGTTTGTAAAATGAGAAAGATTGGTTCTCAGGGTCAGCCAATTGTTTTTGCATAGCTAGTCAGAGGGCCTCCAGGGATAATACTCCTGTATCTGTCTTACCCTACCTGATGTGGTTGGTTCTCTGGTGGTGGGGAGTGACATGACATGCTGGTCTACAGCTCCTTCCCAAAAGGATTACTGTCAGCCTACTCCCAAAAGTTAATGTCTCCAGTATCCACCAACCACAATCCTGTGTCAGCTTCTTATGTCACTGCATGTGATCTTGTCTGGACAGGATTCAGTGTAATTCTCTTAGGTCGGGTTGCAGCACGAGTCATACAAGTGTTAGGGCCCAAATCCTCAACTATACCCTGGAAGGCATCACAGCTATAATTGACAAATCTTTGTTCACTGTAATATATATATATATTTGATCCAGTCAACATTTTTATTAATCTCCACTAGTGTTGAGCGATACCGTCCGATACTTGAAAGTATCGGTATCGGAAAGTATCGGCCGATACCGTCACAGTATCGGAATCCAATCCGATACCGATACCCGATACCAATACAAGTCAATGGGACTCAAGTATCGGACGGTATCCCTGATGGTTCCCAGGGTCTGAAGGAGAGGAAACTCTCCTTCAGGCCCTGGGAACCATATAAATGTGTAAAAGAAAGAATTAAAATAAAAAATATCGCTATACTCACCTGTCCGACGCAGCCGGGACTTCAGCGAGGGAACCGGCAGCGTTGTTTGTTTAAAAATCGCGCTATTACTTGGTTACGTGAATTCCCGGCTTGTGATTGGTCAGGTCGGCCATGTTGCCGGGACGCGGACCAATCACAGCAAGCCGTGACGAAATTACGTCACGGCTTGCTGTGATTGGTCCGCGTCCCGGCAATATGGCCGCCCTGACCAATCACAAGCCGGGACGTCACGGGAGGCTGGACACGCGCTCATTTTAAAATGGGCGCGTGTCCAGCCTCCCGTGACGTCACGGCTTGTGATTGGTTGCGCCGCGATCAACCAATCACAAGCCGGGAGGCTGGACGCGCTCATTTTGAAATGGGCGCGTGTCCAGCCTCCCGTGACGTCACGGCTTGTGATTGGTTGCGCCGCGATCAACCAATCACAAGCCGGGAGGCTGGACGCGCTCATTTTGAAATGGGCGCGTGTCCAGCCTCCCGGCTTGTGATTGGTTGACCGCGACGCAACCAATCACAAGCCGTGACGTCACGGGAGGCTGGACACGCGCCCTTTTTAAAATGAGCGCGTTTCCAGCCTCCCGTGACGTCACGGCTTGTGATTGGTTAATGGCGGCCATGTTGCCGGGACGCGGACCAATCACAGCAAGCCGTGACGTATTTTCGTCACGGCTTGCTGTGATTGGTCCGCGGCCCGGCAACATGGCCGCCCTGACCAATCACAAGCCGGGACTTCGCGTAACCATGTAAAAGCGGGAATTTTAAACAAACAACGCTGCCGGTTCCTGCGCTGAGGTCCCGGCTGCGTCGGACAGGTGAGTATAGCGATATTTTTTATTTTAATTCTCTATTTTACACATTTTAACATTAATGTTGTTCCGATACCCGATACCCGATACCACAAGAGTATCGGAATCCCGGTATCGGAATTCCGATACAGCAAGTATCGGCCGATACCCGATACTTGCAGCATCGGAATGCTCAACACTAATCTCCACCTGTGGGATTATAGAAGCAAAGCCGGCATAAATCTGGTTCTGGGCTTTAAACTGGTCAGGCACCCCCCTTGGCACTCCAATGGTATCAATATATATTAGTGGATCTTCTTCATAACTCATGTGGCGCTGATCAAAACTTCTCCTCTTTCTGGTAGGTTCATCAGGTGTCTTTGGATCTCAAGGTAAAATCTTGAACTGCATGGCTAGTTTAACAAGGGTGCATTGACCTATCCAGGCATTAGGCAACCTAGGACGGAGCTTACCATCTCCACATAACCAATAAATGTCATACATACATTGTGTATGTTTGATTAGCAAATCAGTATCTAGAGAACTGTTCCCTTTGCAGAAACCTGTCTCGAAGATCCCTACTGGTGTACCTGTGGTGTCGTGGGAATTATAGCAGGTGTAATTGTCAGCTAATACGGTTACTTCTCCTGGAACCTTTAGTTTGGGTTTCTCATGAATTAGTAGGACATAATCTGGACAATCAGTGGACTTCAAACCTTTCAACAGATTCATGACACAGGCAATGGTGTTGTCATCAGGAAAAAGCAATGCATGTGTGTATAGATATGTATTCGCAGCAGCACAAGCAATACATCCTACAGAGATATTCTGGACTCTTACATTGTATCTCACCCATTCCAACCACAGGTTTTTCCTTGGGGTTGTTTGTGTTTCTATGGAGAAAACTTCTTGCCAACTGAGACCTGGAATGGGGATTACTTCATTGACTACATTTTTCAAACGCTCACCTGGGCTTGTTTTAGGTGTACTGGTAACAGGGGCCTTGGTTGGTCTGAAACTAATATCCTGGAGCTGTACAGGTCCTTCTCAAAAAATTAGCATATAGTGTTAAATTTCATTATTTACCATAATGTAATGATTACAATTAAACTTTCATATATTATAGATTCATTATCCACCAACTGAAATTTGTCAGGTCTTTTATTGTTTTAATACTGATGATTTTGGCCTACAACTCCTGATAACCCAAAAAACCTGTCTCAATAAATTAGCATATTTCAACCGTCCAATCAAATAAAAGTTTTTTTAATAACAAACAAAAAAACCATCAAATAATAATGTTCAGTTATGCACTCAATACTTGGTCGGGAATCCTTTGGCAGAAATGACTGCTTCAATGCGGTGTGGCATGGAGGCAATCAGCCTGTGACACTGCTGAGATGTTATGGAGGCCCAGGATGCTTCAATAGCGGCCTTAAGCTCATCCAGAGTGTTGGGTCTTGCGTCTCTCAACTTTCTCTTCACAATATCCCACAGATTCTCTATGGGGTTCAGGTCAGGAGAGTTGGCAGGCCAATTGAGCACAGTAATACCATGGTCAGTAAACCATTTACCAGTGGTTTTGGCACTGTGAGCAGGTGCCAGGAAGCATGAAGTGCTCCAAAATCTCCTGATAGCTAGCTGCATTGACCCTGCCCTTGATGAAACACAGTGGACCAACACCAGCAGCTGACATGGCACCCCACACCATCACTGACTGGGTACTTGACACTGGACTTCAGGCATTTTGGCATTTCCTTCTCCCCAGTCTTCCTCCAGACTCTGGCACCTTGATTTCCGAATGACATGCAAAATTTGCTTTCATCAGAAAAAAGTACTTGGGACCACTTAGCAACAGTCCAGTGCTGCTTCTCTGTAGCCCAGGTCAGGCGCTTCTGCCGCTGTTTATGGTTCAAAAGTGGCTTTACCTGGGGAATGCGGCACCTGTAGCCCATTTCCTGCACACGCCTGTGCACGGTGGCTCTGGATGTTTCCACACCAGACTCAGTCCACTGCTTCCTCAGGTTCCCCAAGGTCTGGAATCGGTCCTTCTCCACAATCTTCCTCAGGGTCCGGTCACCTCTTCTCGTTGTACAGCGTTTTCTGCCACATTGTTTCCTTCCAACAGACTTACCATTGAGGTGCCTTGATACAGCACTCTGGGAACAGCCTATTTGTTGAGAAATTTCTTTCTGGGTCTTACCCTCTTGCTTGAGGGGTGTCAATGATGGCCTTCTTGACATCTGTCAGGTCGCTAGTCTTACCCATGATGGGGGTTTTGAGTAATGAACCAGGCAGGGAGTTTTTAAAAGCCTCAGGTATCTTTTGCATGTGTTTAGAGTTAATTAGTTGATTCAGAAGATTAGGGTAATAGGTCGTATAGAGAACCTTTTCTTGATATGCTAATTTATTGAGACAGGTTTTTTGGGTTATCAGGAGTTGTATGCCAAAATCATCAGTATTAAAACAATAAAAGACCTGAAAAATTTCAGTTGGTGGATAATGAATCTATAATATATGAAAGTTTAATTGTAATCATTACATTATGGTAAATAATGAAATTTAACACTATATGCTAATTTTTTGAGAAGTATGCAAAATAAACTTTGGCACTCAACTTATGATGATGTGAAATTTTTAATGGCAGCCACTTGTACAAACGTTTCGGTCAGACATATTGACCTTCTTCAGTGTACTGCAGTGATATTCAAAGAAAAACAATAAATATGTACAAAAGTATAAGCACAAATAAACAACAAATAATAAATAACATGGGGAGACTCATATATAATGTGCATCTAAAGTGATGGATGGGAGGGGAAATGGGAAGAGGAAAAGCGGGAAAATCAGAAAAAAATCAGAAAAAAGGAAAACTGAGAAGAAGAAGATGGTCATACCTGGGCTCTCAAGATTATCATACTTTATGTGTGGCTCTGAAAAACGGTCCTATATGTGGATCCTGGGAACAAGTGCGTATATTAAGACAGGTAAAATCCCTCTGACTACTGATTAATTATTGGATATAGTACTGACCTATTATAAGTGTAGATGAAGGTACGTAGGTAAAGGGCAGTATAAATGAGTGATACTGCTTGTCCGGATGACTGAATGGGTCTAGTCAAATAAGTAAAAGAAGTGATGATGATGTATACTTTCTAATATGAGCTGAGTAATCCTCAGATAAAACTGATACTGACCCAAAATTATAGACCAGTGTGGTATCCAGGCATATGGGCTGTAATGAAACACAAAATTGCGTATGGAATAATTGATATGGTGCACATAGTGAGCCAAGGGGTGATGAAACACATACCCTGTCTATGAATAAGGCAGCATGGATCCAAACAGTGGACCAAAATGTGACGTCCCTTGTCTGAAGAAAGAAGGTGTGTGGATTAACAACGAGACTATGCCTACAAGATGGAGCGCTAGAGCTGTCAGCGTTTCTTACCAGGAGAGGCAGGAATAAAGTGGACCAAGGTGTAGCGTCCCTTGTCTAAAAAGAAAGGTGTACGGGTTACAGCGAAATGTATCCTAAAAGTGGAGCGCTAGTGCTGTCAGCGTTTCTTACCGGGAAGGCGTGTGGACGTAGAACGCGGTATCCGCCGCTTGTTCTGAGGTGCGCTGCCATAGTGTGAAGCGCCAATTTGTGGCCGGTGGGCGGGATCGCTGAACGGCGTAAAACCGGAAGTGCGTCACCGGAAGTGACGCACTATCCTGGCCGATAACGCTGTGCGTGTCAGCGCTGTTTGTTGGTAATGGAGGTGCGTTCCACCTCTGTTTGTGTACCACAGGACAGGGCAATGAGACTGGCTAAATGTGGGAGGAGCTAGGAGGAGCTTAGAGACGAAGGATATGATAATAGCCGCATTAGCATTAGGTCCTGTGCATATAACCTGTAGTAAGGTTAGAGGCATGAGGCAGAGAAGAAAAGGGATTATACATAGAGCAAATGAAAATAAATAGAGACCATGGAGTTGAGGTGGGGATCCAGAGGGAAGGAGGATCGGGATGTGAACATTTTCGTGCCTTCACATTCAATATTGGTGACTCTGTAAAACAAAGCCGTATGTTAATAAAATGTCAAAGGAGACATGTATATAATGATACAATTACAATGCATAATAATATAATAACAATTATCCTGATGCATCGAACATATTGAAAATTGGATTATAGGAAAGCCATAAGATCATAGTCCCTGTTGAGGCCTCTGGGTGTCAAAGTTTCCAATTCGTGTATCCAGAAAGCCTCTCTTCTTTTGAGGGTCTGGATACGATTACCCCCACGTCGGGGTACTGGGACATGTTCTATTACCTGAAACTTGAGTTGAGGTATAGAATGTCCTGCATCAATGAAATGGTGGGGTAGTGGTAATAGGGTATTTTTGCATCTTATTGTGGACTTGTGTTTACTGATACGATCCCGTATCGGTTGAGAAGTCTCACCAATATATAAAAGGCCGCAGGGGCATTTGATGGAATATACCACAAAAGAGGTATCACAGGTGCTATAGTCTTTGATTTGGTATCGTTTGCCTGAGTGTGGGTGATAGAAATGATCTCCTTTCAGGACATTTCCACATTGATTACAGTGAAGGCATGGGTATGTGCCAGTCCTAGGTTGGGAAAGGAATCTCTGGGTAGAGGAACGTGGGCCCGATCCAATGTCGGCCTTGACCAGTCTATCTCGGATGTTGCGTGCTCGCTTGTAGCAGGGTAAGAATTGATTACGGAACTCGGGTATGTCCGGGTATGCCTCTATTTCTACAGGGTGACGCGCTCCCAGGTACTAACTCCCTAGTTATTAATATTTCCTCAAGAACACTTAGTATTGCTGAATACAACCTATTACAGAAAGGACTCTCATTTTGTCCATACTCCAAGTTGAGCACATTTGGACTCGATATGGAGTTACAAAGATTCTACCGCCGTATTAGACTACTGACACATTTCTCAAATGAGAATAATACACGTATTGCTCCCCCCTCCACACATCAGACCCTTATCTCTATTGACCAACTTGGTCTCCGTAACAAAAGCACATATCGCCCACCAACAGGGTCACACGCGGTGGAAACCTTTATTGGATTTATAGATAAAGCCTTTACTCAACTCCGGCGTGATGCCGAAGGGGGCAAATTACATTATTCCTCTAACCTATCCAATCTTGATGTTCAAGCATCACGGGCCCTACATGAAGATAAATCAATCATTATCAAACCCGCCGACAAAGGCGGGGCTATAGTGGTCATGGACAAGACGGATTATGTCAAAGAAGCCCACCGTCAGCTTAATGACAGTAGAGTCTACACCAAATTAAGTAAAGACCCCACAGGGGAAATACGTGATAAGATATCAGCCATACTCCACACATATTCTGACATGGGAGTGATTGACTCCAAAACCAAAGATTTTCTTACTAAGACAAATCCAGTGACGCCCGTACTTTATTTACTTCCTAAAGTACACAAAAGCCTCACCAATCCACCGGGCCGACCAATCATCGCAGCTACGGACTCTATTTTGTCCCCTCTCTCCATATTTTTGGAGAAGATACTTACTCCTCTGACACAGAAAGCTCAATCATATCTGCTTGACACTGGGGCTTTCCTCAGAGTACTACAAACACTAGGCACTGTTCCCAACAACTCCTTTCTAGTATCCTTTGATGTAAAGGATCTCTATACATCCATTCCCCACGACCGAGGCATTGACTGTGTCAGACAACTACTAAGCACATCTGAATTACATCACAATACGATCAATCTCTGCCTTGAATTACTTACGACTGTCCTCACTAGAAATCACTTTCTATTTGAGGACACTTACTATCTCCAGGCACAAGGGACCGCCATGGGGTCTAACATGGCGCCTCCGTATGCAAACACATATATGGCCACCTTTGAAGAGGAGAAAATCTACCCTAACACTCTGTTTAGGACCTACTGTGTTGTTTGGAAGAGATTCATAGACGACATTTTCTGTATTTGGACTGGGTCACTTGATACTCTGAACGAGTTCTTTACAACACTGAACACCTCTTGGCCAGGTTTATCCTTTACCATGACTAAAGACGAACATCAGGTTAGTTTCCTGGACACACTGGTGTTGAAAGATACGGAGGGCAATATAAGCACAGACTTATATAGGAAACCTACAGATCGGAATAGCCTGCTTCATTACAGTAGTCTGCATCCCACCACAACCAAAAATGCGATTCCCCGCTCCCAGTTTCAGAGAGTGGAACGTATAGTCACCCACCCGAACAAAAAACAGGAGAGACTGGACGAAATGTACAATAAATTCAGTGAACGGGGATATCCTCCGGGGATACTACATGATGCTTTACACCCATCCACCAGCCCCAAACAACCCGTCACAAATCGCCTACCATTTGTACATACATATCACCCATATGTCCATATACTCCATCACAGCATCAGGAAACATTGGAAATTATTACAAGAGGCATACCCGGACATACCCGAGTTCCGTAATCAATTCTTACCCTGCTACAAGCGAGCACGCAACATCCGAGATAGACTGGTCAAGGCCGACATTGGATCGGGCCCACGTTCCTCTACCCAGAGATTCCTTTCCCAACCTAGGACTGGCACATACCCATGCCTTCACTGTAATCAATGTGGAAATGTCCTGAAAGGAGATCATTTCTATCACCCACACTCAGGCAAACGATACCAAATCAAAGACTATAGCACCTGTGATACCTCTTTTGTGGTATATTCCATCAAATGCCCCTGCGGCCTTTTATATATTGGTGAGACTTCTCAACCGATACGGGATCGTATCAGTAAACACAAGTCCACAATAAGATGCAAAAATACCCTATTACCACTACCCCACCATTTCATTGATGCAGGACATTCTATACCTCAACTCAAGTTTCAGGTAATAGAACATGTCCCAGTACCCCGACGTGGGGGTAATCGTATCCAGACCCTCAAAAGAAGAGAGGCTTTCTGGATACACGAATTGGAAACTTTGACACCCAGAGGCCTCAACAGGGACTATGATCTTATGGCTTTCCTATAATCCAATTTTCAATATGTTCGATGCATCAGGATAATTGTTATTATATTATTATGCACTGTAATTGTATCATTATATACATGTCTCCTTTGACATTTTATTAACATACGGCTTTGTTTTACAGAGTCACCAATATTGAATGTGAAGGCACGAAAATGTTCACATCCCGATCCTCCTTCCCTCTGGATCCCCACCTCAACTCCATGGTCTCTATTTATTTTCATTTGCTCTATGTATAATCCCTTTTCTTCTCTGCCTCATGCCTCTAACCTTACTACAGGTTATATGCACAGGACCTAATGCTAATGCGGCTATTATCATATCCTTCGTCTCTAAGCTCCTCCTAGCTCCTCCCACATTTAGCCAGTCTCATTGCCCTGTCCTGTGGTACACAAACAGAGGTGGAACGCACCTCCATTACCAACAAACAGCGCTGACACGCACAGCGTTATCGGCCAGGATAGTGCGTCACTTCCGGTGACGCACTTCCGGTTTTACGCCGTTCAGCGATCCCGCCCACCGGCCACAAATTGGCGCTTCACACTATGGCAGCGCACCTCAGAACAAGCGGCGGATACCGCGTTCTACGTCCACACGCCTTCCCGGTAAGAAACGCTGACAGCACTAGCGCTCCACTTTTAGGATACATTTCGCTGTAACCCGTACACCTTTCTTTTTAGACAAGGGACGCTACACCTTGGTCCACTTTATTCCTGCCTCTCCTGGTAAGAAACGCTGACAGCTCTAGCGCTCCATCTTGTAGGCATAGTCTCGTTGTTAATCCACACACCTTCTTTCTTCAGACAAGGGACGTCACATTTTGGTCCACTGTTTGGATCCATGCTGCCTTATTCATAGACAGGGTATGTGTTTCATCACCCCTTGGCTCACTATGTGCACCATATCAATTATTCCATACGCAATTTTGTGTTTCATTACAGCCCATATGCCTGGATACCACACTGGTCTATAATTTTGGGTCAGTATCAGTTTTATCTGAGGATTACTCAGCTCATATTAGAAAGTATACATCATCATCACTTCTTTTACTTATTTGACTAGACCCATTCAGTCATCCGGACAAGCAGTATCACTCATTTATACTGCCCTTTACCTACGTACCTTCATCTACACTTATAATAGGTCAGTACTATATCCAATAATTAATCAGTAGTCAGAGGGATTTTACCTGTCTTAATATACGCACTTGTTCCCAGGATCCACATATAGGACCGTTTTTCAGAGCCACACATAAAGTATGATAATCTTGAGAGCCCAGGTATGACCATCTTCTTCTTCTCAGTTTTCCTTTTTTCTGATTTTTTTCTGATTTTCCCGCTTTTCCTCTTCCCATTTCCCCTCCCATCCATCACTTTAGATGCACATTATATATGAGTCTCCCCATGTTATTTATTATTTGTTGTTTATTTGTGCTTATACTTTTGTACATATTTATTGTTTTTCTTTGAATATCACTGCAGTACACTGAAGAAGGTCAATATGTCTGACCGAAACGTTTGTACAAGTGGCTGCCATTAAAAATTTCACATCATCATAAGTTGAGTGCCAAAGTTTATTTTGCATATAGCTACTGGTCTGGGAACCTTCTTTGTGCACCTCTAAACAGCTGTGCCACGTTACACTATACTATAATTTTTTGAGAAGGACCTGTATATGGCCTAAATTCCCATAGTATCCACTACTAAATACATAATTATAATGCCTTCCCAGTACAAATGTCTGCAGGTCAGCAGATTGGGAGCTTTCGAGATTTAGGAGGAGGGGGTGACAACTTTTACCCCATTTACAGCCCCTAAGTGGTTGCAGAAGGGCTGTTAGATGCATTCTCTCACGAAGACTCCTACCCGTCCCATCCTTGGGAACATGGCTTCACTAGATTTATATCCCCAATCATCTCCCGTATTCCAAGCAGCATCTGACCAATAATAACAGTTATTGTTGTCATTTCTGGTAACACACATATAAAACTGGATGATCTCCTCTACCACCCGTTCAGTCTCGGGGCACTTGACTACATTACAGAAATCAAATCGCCAGATATTCGCCGGGGCTGTCAGGTTTACCCAGAGAATAGTGGGACCAGAATTCTTATTTTTACAATAGGGACCAAAGAGGTAGGGGCGAGGATAGCCCTCAGTTCCAGGATCAAAAACAACAGTCTCTTTTACAGTGTGAGGCATGGATCCAGGTGCTCTTTCCTTCAAGTTTTACTGCAGTGGGGGTAACCAAGATCACCGTGTGAGGTCCTTCAAATCTCGGCTGGAGACAATCTCTGCGCACAAACTTTTTCACATACACCAGGTCTCCTGGCACAAAGGGATGGTGTCCAGGAACCTTGTCTGGGTCTGGAAGAGAACTGAAAACGGTTAAATGCACTTTGGCAAGGTGTCCATGTAAGGCCTGCACATAGCTAGTCAAGTCCTGGTACTTGAGTTGCAACTGTTGTGGAAAGAAACATTCAAGATTGGGGCTCCTGCCAAACAGATTCTCATACGGTGACAGTCCTGTCTTCCTGTTTGGGGTATATCTTACTGAAAACAAAGCTAGAGGAAGGCATTCTGTCCATGGTTTTCCAGTCTCTGCCATTGCCTTCTGGATTTTAAGCTTAAGAGTTCCATTTAGTCTCTCCACTTTTCCACTACTCTGTGGATGGAGTATGCAATGCTTGACTTACCCCCAGTGCTGCCATTACCTCTGACATGATCTCTCCAGTAAAATGGGAGCCCCGATCGCTTTTGATGACTTCAGGAACTCCATACCTGCATATGATCTCAGCCATCAGTTTCTTCACCGTTGTCTTAGCCGTAGCTTTGGCAACTGGGTAGGCTTCTGGCCAACCTGAAAATAAATCAATGCAGACCAACACATACTCATACGTCCCTACCCTGGGTAACTGAATATAATCAATCTGCAGTCTCTGGAATGGGTTAAAGGGCCGGGGAGTGTGTTTGGATGGGGTTTTCACTGTCCTACCCTGATTATGTGTGGCACATATCATGCAGCTCTGTACCTGGCTTTCTGCGCAGGTGGAAAACCCGGGGGCAATCCATTGTTTCTGTAGGGTGTCACACATGGCCGTCTTCGAGTGGTGCACATTCCCGTGCAGAACCTGTGCCATCATTGGGTACAGTACCTGTGGTAGGCAGACCTTTTCACCCTTCCCCCATAGTCCAGTGACGGTATCAGAGCAAGCCCCTATCTTTTGCCACCTATTTTTCTCCTCCTTACTTGCCTGTTCTTGTAACCGGGCTAAGATGTCTTTCAACACAAGTGGAGATGGTGGGGTGTCCAGGTGATGTACTTGAGAGGCTACAGGAGTGCTTGCTGCTTTCTTGGCAGCCTGGTCTGCCAGTGCGTTACCCTTTGTCCGTCCATCAGTGCCTTTGGTTTGTGCCTTTACCTTTATAATGCCTGCTTGGGTGGGAAGCTGTAGTGCATTCATAAGTTGCTGGACTGCCTCAGCATGTTTAAAGGGGTGGCTATTTGCTGTCAGGAAAGCCCTGGCTCTCCAGATAGGCCCATAACCGTGTTTAATGCCAAAAGCATACCTGGAATCAGTGTAGATATTTACAGTCTTACCTTCTGCTAGTTTGCACGTTTCTATGAGCTCTGCTTCTTGTGCAGACATATGAGCTGGCATTGACTCTGCCTTGATTACCTCATGTTCTGAGACCACAGCATATCTGGTACAGAAGCGTCCTTGGTCATCTTGGTGACGGGATCCATCTACAAAAAGCTCAAAATCAGCATTAGAATAGGCACACTAGAGACCAGCCGTTTCCTGAGACATCAATTCTAGACAATCATATGGTTTGGAAACCTAATCTTGTTCCTCTGGATCCATTCTAGAAAGAAAAAGAGTGTCCTTTTTCATGTCACCTACTCCTCCCCCCTTTGGATTCATAGGAACTAGGGGAAGAGTAGCGGGGTTTAGGACAGTGCACCTTTTTAAAGTCACATTAGTAGGCATGAGAATAGCACACTGAAGTCGCAGCTGTCCAGCCATGGACATGTGGCTAGGTTGTACTTGGTTAAGGATACTATATACATCGTGTGGGGTATGGACCGTCAGTGGGTGATCCAAAACAATCTCTAAAGACTTGTGTAGCAACAGCTGGACATACAACACAGCCCAAACACATAAAGGATTTCCTCTTGCCACCTTAAGCAACAGGTCACTGTTTGTCTCCATGAAGCTGAATCAGCACACCTATAACATATCCTGCATAGATGAGCTCTGTCTGCAAGGCAGTCTGCAGACATAGGGTTAAAAGAAATATTTGAGTAGGGGACTGAATTCATATAAGGTGGGAGGACTGGAGTTAGAGTTTGCTGCTGGGCAGATAAGGAGCCAGCTGCATGCCTGTACCTGGGGTGGGGGCTGGAATTGGAGCAGAGACTGCTGTGGCTGGTTTTAACCCTTGATCTTCCTGTTGATGCAGAACGTGCTAAATTCTTTTGAAAACTTTTAATTACTTTTAATGCATCATCCGGAGTGGAAATCTCAATATCGGGTCTGACCGACATTATTGCCTCCTTCAATTCAGATTTAAGGCCGGACATTAAAGCTGCCACAAATAGGTGTGAATGGGCTTTATTATACAATGAGAATCCCAAATCTTTAAACACTACCATAAGACGCCCATAAAACTTCTCGGCAGTCTCCCCCTTGTCCTGTGTGACATCAGTGAGGGAGGTAGCTTGGTCCGCTAATCTATCTTGTGCCCAAACTTTTAAAGCATTACAGAATTGCGTTCTGGACAGCCTCAGTAAGTAACTGTTTGGACCTGGGAATGTTGGCAGGATTATACCGTGGCCCCACTGCATGTATTACATATTGACACGGCAGCTGTCCTGCTTCTACCTGGCCATAAGTTTGTATATATGAATTAGATTCTTCCTGTATCATGGGTCCACCTTTCTGTGAAATCACTGCAGCCAGTCCTCCAGCATGGCAGAACTGGTGCTGGCGGTGGCTGATAAGTGCCATCAGCGTTTAGCAAGGGAAAGGTGGGGGCTCACCAAGTTTTGGCAACCCAGTATATATATTGGTGCTTTGGGATTGAGGGGCACAGAGCTTACAGTCGGGAGAAGAGGCTTGATTTCCTGGGGAGGGACCTTATCATCAAGCAGGGAGACCCCCTGTTCCAGATCATCATTTTTAATTGTTTGTCTTTCTGACACATTATTCATCAGAATTCACTTCCTCTGTTGATCCTCAATTTGCTATATATCAACCACTCAACTTGCTTTTACCAATCTTTCAATCACTTACAAATTTCCTTCTAAAACTAGACACTAGATTTCACTTTCAATTTTCCAGATTATATTTCTTTGTACTTCAAACAATATTGTCGCCTTAAACAAAACACAAATCTATCAGCGTGTACTACACTGAGAAAATAGAGACTCAAGAGCGCAGCCACATGCTGCTGCCCCTCCCTACTAGAACACAGAGATAGGAAAAATCACAACATTCCTCAGCACAGAAGAAAGCCATAACGCAGCTGTATGACTCCCCCCGCCTATCGGATATTTTAGAGACAAACACAGAAACAGAATCACAGCAGTTCTTAGACTTAATTAATTTCTACAAAATCTTCATCGCACAATTCACATACCAGATTGAGAATATTTTCCCTGCATTCCTGACAGATTTCTTTTCCCTTCTTTGGGCTAACAATATCAAATTTTCATCACACAATTCAAAGTCTTCTTCTTCCACGGACTGATTCTCCTTTAAAGCGAAATACCCCTACTTAGTCGTGTATAGATACCAGAGCGGCCGCTTAGTCTATTCCACTGGGGCTTTTACCTGTCCCCCGCTGGGACAACCCAAAATCGCGGTACTCAGCGAAAGGAGGAGGGCGTCTCAGACTTTCCCTCCGGACACCTCTGGATATATTTAAATCAATATAAACCTGAGTTACGTATCCTACCCAATCTTCGATCACCTCACCGCGCCTGATTCTAACAGTGATCAGGAATTCAGGATATTTTGACTGTAAAGAGAATTACATCACTGGTTAATCCGGGGTGTCCGTCCCTTATGAGGTACGGTTCGAGCACTGGGCTTCCAACGGAACTACACCTCTATATGATTCCACCCAAGAATCATCCCACTCCGGGGACAAACCTCAGATCCTCTTTGCAGCAACAAACACAGGAAAACCACACCAAACGGTTAGTCTGAACAGTATAACTGCCAACTTACCGTGGTTGTTGTGGGGGATGATCAGTCCCAATTTTCCAGTGCCTGCGTCCGGTCCGAGGGTCCTTTGTCTTGTTGTCCTCCGGGCGGCAGAGGCGTTCCTGCTTGGAGCCCCACGTTCAAGGGCGCCAACTGTTGAGGGAGGATTTAAAGTGATCCTTCACGGTTAACCCAGTGATTTCCAAATTAATATATAAGGTGTTGCCGGCAACTGAAAATGACCAGACGGAGACGTGTGTCTCTGTATGGGGGATCGAGCAGATCTCTGGCCCCCGTTTATTCTGCATGACTTTATCATAGTCATAGAAATTACACTTCAACCAATCAGCATAAGAACACGCTCACGGTTCTTAGCCTATAAGAATGCAGGAACAATCTGTGCGTCAAAGGTTTGTAGAACAATACACCCTCAGTCTCATGTTCTACCGAGGTTGCAACAATCAAGGTCTCATCAAAATCTCATAACAGCTGTAACCTTTAGCCTACTAACAAAATTTATATCAAAACAACAAAATGGAGTCGAAAAGCACAAAATGGAGATTCTTTCTTAATTTCTTCCTTCACAGTCCCACCAGTTAACCCTTTCAGTGAACACCATATAAAAAACCACCGAACAAAAACAGGAATAACACGCATTCAAAAAGACAAATGTAAATAAAAAGTGTATTGCTGAAAACAACATCTTTTCCCGCAAAAAAACAACTGCCATACAGCTCCATCTGCAGAAAATAAAAAAGTCACAACTCTCAGAATAAAGCGATAAAATAGTTTTATTGCGTAAAAGTGGCAAAAAAAACCCAAAAACTATGTAAATGTGGTAACGCTGTCACTGTACTGACCCGAAGAATAAAGCTGCCTTATCAATTTTACCACAATGTCAAATAAACTTGGCAGTCAGATAAAATTGTTATGTGAAATGAAGTTCCCTTTTATTTTTCATTCAATGTTGTTAAATGTTTTTGGTCCTGATTGGGACCTTTGTTAGAACTAAATAGATGCCGGGCCACCCAAGGATCCTCCAACTCAAATGACAGCAGATATGGCTCTACAAACACCTCTACCTCTACCACTCGTGGACGACAAAGAGTAAGACGAAACGGGGCAATGCCATCGAAGACATAAGGACCCAAGTAACTACATGCTCACATTTCATCTAAAAACCTTAGTACCAGCCAAGTTCCCTTTGACAAATGGGACTATCCTTCTGTCCCTCCTATAGATAATCTATTTGACCTCAGTATGAACCTCCAGAGGTTTTATCGCAAGCTGCGTCTTGGAGCACATTTCTCTAAACAAGAAATAGAAGCAAGAACCTCATTTGATCATAATACACCACTATTGAATCTTAAACAGCTAGATTTACGCTCACTGAGTATGTACATGCCCCCTAAAGACAATCCCCCCATAGAGACTTTCATCTCACTGGTGGAAAAAGACATTAACGCTATCAGCAGGGAGATTAACCAAGGTCTATTACACTTTACACCCAACTTATCCACAGCAGAAAGGAAAGTCATAGATGAAATCACTTATCATCAAACTGGCCGGTGGACAAGGGTGGGACTATTGTTAGAAAGGACATAGCTGATTATCTCACAGAGAATAAGGGTACTGTCACACAGTGGCACTTTGATCGCTACGACGGTACGATCCGTGACATTCCAGCGATATCCATACGATATCGCAGTGTCTGACACGCTACTGCGATCAGGGACCCCGCTGAGAATCGTACGTCGTAGCAGATCGTTTGAAACTTTATTTCGTCGCTGGATCTCCCGCTGTCATCGCTGGATCGTTGTGTGTGACAGAGATCCAGCGATGCGTTCGCTTGTAACCAGGGTAAACATCGGGTTACTAAGCGCAGGGCTGCGCTTAGTAACCCGATGTTTACTGTGGTTACCAGCGTAAAAGTAAAAAAAACCAAACCGTACATACTCACATTCCGGTGTCCTTCAGGTCCCTTGCAGTCTGCTTCCCGCTCTGACTGACTGCCGGCGGGAAAGTAAGAGCAGATCACAGCGGAGACGTCACCGCTGTGATCTGCTTTCACTTTACGGCGGCACTCAGTCAGAGCGGGAAGCAGACGGCAAGGGACCTGAAGGACACCGGAATGTGAGTATGTACGTTTTTTTTTTTTTACTTTTACGTTGGTAACCAGGGTAAACATCGGGTTACTAAGCGCGGCCCTGCGCTTAGTAACCCGATGTTTACCCTGGTTACCCGGGGCCTTCGGCATCGTTGGTCGCTGGATAGCGGTCTGTGTGACAGCTCTCCAGCGACCACACAACGACTTTCCAACGATCACGGCCAGGTCGTATCGCTGGTCGTGATCGTTGGAAAGTTGTAGAGTGTGACAGTACCCTAACTCACAACTAATTATCCTCCTGATTATCCTCTTAAACCCCACTGATACTATATCCCAAAAGTGCATACAAATCTATCAGGTCCCCCAGGTCGCCCCATAGTATCGGGGATAGGATCCGTAACAGAAGCATTGTCTAAATATATAGATTGGATTAAAACCTATGTTAAAGATTATGCCATCATATTTGAAAGATACTGTAGATTTTTTTTAAAACTCTATCAGAGATCAACTGGCAAAAAGATTTTAAGCTGGCATCAATTGATGTAGTGAATCTATATGCGCGGATCCCACAAGATATGGGTCTTAATGCAGTAAAAAAAACATGTTAAAAAGAGTTGCAAAGGCTGATGAGGAAATTGAATTTATTATAGGGAGTTTAGATTGTATTCTAACACACAATAAAAATAAAGTGAATATAAAGTTTACATCCCATTTTGGCAACAATAATTTGGATTTTTTAGATGTGAATATCAGCATAGAAGATAGTAGGATGATAACTAAAACTTTTAAAAAACCAACTGCGATCAACATGTTGCTCCACTACAATAGTGCTCACATATGAAAAGAAGTCTGCCATATGGCCAATTTTTAAGGCTAAGAAAAATTAATAACAGTGAAGCAGGTTTTTCTGAGCAAGCAGATGAGGTGACAATTTTTTTTTTAAAAAAGAGGTTACCCTAAAGATATGAATCAAGTGATATTGTTAAAACAAAAGACAAATAAAAAATCAAAAGAATTGGGAGATAATAAGAGATTTATTTTTCATTTAAACATAATCCAAACATGAATTTTATTAGATCTGCAATAAAAAGAAATTTGCACCTCTTAGAAAGCGATAAAGATTTAACAGCAGTAGCAATAAATAAATCGTTAATCAGCTACAAAAGCCGCAATTTAAACAATATTGTGGTGCAAAAGAGGTTTGTGGAAAAAAACAAAAAAATGATGTGGTTGAATGAAAAAAATCCAACAGGAAATTTTCGTTGTGGGAATTGTTCTTTTTGCCATTTACATTTAGTGGGAAAAAATTAAAAAATTGGAACAATCACACACCCTGTAAAAGAGTTAATTACATGTCGCACTAAACAAGTAATTTATGTGATCTTTTGTCCATGTTGTTTTTTTTATATTGGGAAAAGAATCAGATCAATGAACATAAGATTTAGGGAACATTCCCATTCTATATTAACAGGGAAAAGATCGCTAAGATTAATAAAACAAATAAGAGAGGTACACAGTGTGAGAGGGGCCAGGGCCGTAGTTGTGGCTGTCACAGGTTGCTCATTCACGCCCTGGTCCCCCGTCACATGCACACAGTGTCCTCTTTGTAGTGTACCTTTTGTTCCGTTTTCCGACCCATCAGGGTCCTCTCTAATCTGCTGAAGAGTTCTTCCTGACGGCGTCAAACAAAGAGAGTCAGAGTCCAGTTCCAACTTAACATTAACGGTTTTACTTGGTTCCATTCTCAGTACGTCCAGCTCAGTTAGGGTATGTTTCCACGGTACGTAAACGCTGCTTGTTTGACGCTGCAGCGTCAAACAAGCAGCGTCCAGATGTTCCAGCATAGTGGAGGGGATTTTATGAAATCCCATCTCCACTATGCGTGGAAACCCGCACGCGGCGGCCCTGCGACTCCGGACATGCTGCGCGTCTTTTCAGAACGCAGCATGTCCGTACACCTTGCGGGGATGCAGCGTCCCCGCAAGGCATATCACAGGGCCCTATGGCGAGGGGGGCGATGATCCCGGATGTGTACTGTACACATCCGGCACCATCGCGTCCCAGAAAGGGGGCGGGGCTTAGTGCCGAGCGGCTTCGCCGCTGCGGCGATCCCGCCGGCAAACCGTACCGTGGAGCCATACCCTTACAGCAACATCATAGGGAACATCACAGAACACGTCTTTGTCTTGCCCTGCACTTTCCCTCACTTCTTCCAATATGTCCCCAGGACGCCCTGACTCGTCTGGCACTGCAGCATTCCTTCTGGTCAGCTTAACTATCTTCAGGAGTTCCCTTGTCCATTTCACGCTAGACATAAGGTCATCAGCCCACGTAGTTAGCTGCCACATATTGGAGCAGGATCCCTTCCCTGTTGTGACCTTCGGCCCACAGGCCCTGGACGACTGGTCTCCTTACTTGAATGTTAAGTGGCTAACTGCTTTGTCCGGGCTCTAAGGCCCTCTGACCTTGTTGGGCTCCCTGGCCCTACTGACTCAAATCAGGAAAGCCTTATGGCTTACCCCAGTTGGCCCATCCTATGTTAACTATTCCCTCCCCTAATCTATGTGTGCTTATGTGACCCCATCTATTGGGCTAACTTAAGTACTGCACTTTCCCTACAACATACATATTTATACATTACACTATACAGCAGCAGCATTACAAAACATACATCACATAACACAAACACGGGCAAGGGGAGCAGGGCACATCATGTAGCTTTGGCAGACCCCTTACACACAATGCAGATCCAAATGCTTTAAGTTTTGCTGGAATTGAACATATAGAATACACCAAAGAGTGTGGTGATCTTAATAAATTATTATTAAGAAGAGAAGGCAAATCGTTTTTAGATATGGATGCTCAAGGTCCATTAGGTTTAAATGATAAACTGGATATCTCAGTTTGGTTATAAACGAGTGTATTACCTGCAATTATGCATGTATTGTTTTCACGTGTCACTTTCACTATAATGTGTTCAACTACTCCCCAATCCTTATTAAAATGAAGTGTTGTAGCCCCTTGGCTAACATGGACCTGTAGAAGCGCAGTAACAGCGCAAAACGGCCATCGACCATAAGGCTTGAAGGCTTGCTTACCTGCTCACTCCCCTGCCTCCTGCGCACCGCACCATGCACTTTATTGAGATCCTGATGTAATCTAAGATGGATTAAAGGAATTTCAACAAGAGGGTGAGTGCTCCATTTATTTTCTTCTTGTTTGTCCAATATACCATTACTCTATGTGTAAGCACCACCCAGAAGAGGTCATTAATACTAAAAGTGTGAGGTATCACTTAAAGTGAAAGAAGCACATTCATCAGTCAATATATTCGGTGCCTAATCTTCTAAGTGGATATATACTATTGTTATAATGGACAAAGTTGATTATCTCACAGAGAATAGCTCACAACTGACTCTCAGGTCTACAGGGCGGTCCCACACAATCCAATAGGTTCAATAGCCGCTAAGATCACTAGTAATGCATATGCATAGTAATACAGTCACATATATTACACAACCATTATGCTATAGATGGCAATGAAACCAGAAATAAAACCAAGAGGCACATCACACTGAGATCCTCCTAATCATTTGTCTCTCTAGTAAAGTAATCAGGTCTCATATCCACCAATCTCTTCTCCGCACTACACATATTTTAGCCAGGGCACAGTACCATCAGTGCAAACCCACCATTACATCTGCATTAACATACTCCAGGGAGCATGGCTCACTAGCTGATCCAAGCATGTGATCCCAAACATTATATAAAATGTTCCTAACAAAAGCTTCAAATTAATACTCAAAAAAGCAAGTCCCCATTCAAGTACGTCATCTGCTAATGGATGGAAATATAGCGGGCTTTCACGTTACCTGTAGTACAAACGCTCTGGAGAAGCAAAACGGCTCATCGCCCCCCCAAAACAAAATCCTGCAAATTCTACGCTCCCAAATCCAAATGCCCCTTCCTTTCTGAGCCCCAGTGTGCCTAAACCACATTTAGCAGCACACACATGTAGCATTTCTATAGCAATGAGAACCTGCCTAATTTACGGGTGCATGTCTCCAAGAGCATGAGCTAGGCACAAAGTTCTGGTCACTACAATGTACTGCTGTTAGGGGTATAATTTCCAAAATGTTGTCACTTGAAGGGGTATTTTGCTCTTCTAGTGCTTTGGGGCTTTGTATACAGAGTCTGCCAACTGTTCTAGGAAAATCTGAGCTCAAGGAAACAAATAGCGTCCTATCCCTCTCAAGTGTTGCTGTGTGGCTAAGCAATACTGTACAGCCACATGGCCGTGGCTGGGGTATTTCTATTTTCAGCAGAAAATGTGGAACAAAGTTTGGTGCCATTTTACCCATTGTGAAAATGTAAAATCTGAGGCTAAAACTAAATTTTGGTTGTAAAAATGTAAGTATGTTTTCTTCGCTGCCTGATGGTATAAAATTCTGACACACCTGTGGTGTCAATATGATCTCTGCGCCCCTAGATTAATTCATTGAGAGGTGTAGTTTGTAAAATTAGGTCAATTATGGGGTGTTTTGCTGTTCTGGCACCTCGGGGGCTCTGCCAATGTGACATGGCACCCTCAAATCATTCCAGCAAACTCTGAACTCCAATATGGCGCTTCTTCCCTTCTGAGCTTTGTACTGTGCCTCAAAAGTAGTTTTTGACCACATATAGGGTATCGGCGTACTCAGGAGATATTGCAAAACAAATTTTGGGGTCCATTTTTTGGGGTATCCTTGTGAAAATGAAAAAATGGGGGTTAAAACAATTTTTTGTGGGACAAAAACTTTTTGTTTTTCATTTTCACAGATCAACGTTATAAAATTCTGTGAAGCACGTGTGGGTTCAAGGTGCTCACCACATATTTATATAAATTCCTTGAGCGCTCTAGTTTCCAAAATGGGGTCACTTGTGCAGGTTTTCATTTATTTAGGCACATCAAAGACTCTCCTTGACAACCGCAGCATTTCATTCCAGCAAAGTCTGTGTTTCAAAACATCACTCCTTCTTTTATGAGCCCTGCCTCACAGGAGTTTACCCCCACATATGAGGTATCACCATACTCAGGAGAAATTGCACAACAAATTTTGGGTTCCATTTTCTCCTGTTTCCCTTGTGAAAATGCAAAATTTGGGGCTAAAAAGCATTTCTGTGTGAAAAATTTGATTTTTTTTTTATTTTCACGACTCAATCTCATAAGCTTCTCTGAAGGATCTGGGGGTTAAAGAAGCTCACCACACATCTAGATAAGTTCACTGAGGGTGGTCTAGTTTCCAAAATGGTGTCACTTGTGTGGGGTTTCCACTGTTTTGGCACATCAGTGGATCTCTCAACTCGAAATGGTGTCTGCTAATTGTTCCAGCAAATTTTGCATTCAAAAAGTCAAATGGCGCTGTTTCCCTTTCGAGCCCTAACATGTGCCCAAACATTAGTTTTCCCCCACATATGGAGTATTGACATGTTCAGGAGAAATTGCACAACAAATTGTGTGGTGCAATTTCTCCTGTTACCCTTGTGGAAATGCAAAATTTGGGTCTATAGTAAAATTCTTTGGTGGAAAAATGTGTTTTTTTTTATTTTGACAGCTCAAGGTTATAAACTTCTGTGATGCACCTGGGGGTTGAAGGTGATCAGTAGAAGTTGCACAGCCAAAATTGGGGTCTATTTTTTTCTTGTTACCATTGCAAAAATAAACAAATTTGGGTCTATAGTAAAAAAAATAATGAAAAAAGCTACGTTAATTTTTTCCTTCCACACTCCATTAATTCCTGTGAAACACCTGAAGGGTCAATAAACTTTTGTGCAAATGTGGTTTTGAACACCTTGAGGGATGCAGTTTTTAGAATGGTGTCACATTGGGGTATTTTCTGTCATATAGGTCCCTAAAAGTCACTTCAAATGTAATGTGGTCCCAAAAAAAAATTGGTTTGTAAATTTTGTTGAAAAAACAGAAATTGCAGATCATATTTTATCCCTAATAACTTCCTAACAAAAAAATATATGTTTCCAAAAATTGTGCTGATACACACGTGGTCAAAATTGTTGGTACCCCTTGTTTAATGACAGAAAAACCCACAATGGTCACAGAAATAACTTGAATCTGACAAAAGTAATAATAAATTAAAAATCTATGAAAATGAACAAATGAAAATCAGACATTGCTTTTCAACCATGCTACCACAGAATTTGAAAAAAAATTAAACTCATGAAATAGGCCTGGACAGAAATGATGGTACCCTTAACTTAATATTTTGTTTCACAACCTTTTCAGGCAATCACTGCAATCAAACGATTCCTGTAACTGTCAATGACACTTCTGCACCTCTCGCCAGGTATTTTGGCCCACTCCTCAAGAGCAAACTGCTCCAGTTGTCTCGTGTTTGAAGGTTGCCTTTTCCAGACGGCATGTTTCAGCTCCTTCCAAAGGTGCTCAATAGGATTTAGGTCAGGGCTCATAGAAGGCCACTTCAGAATAGTCCAATGTTTTTTCTCTTAGCCATTCTTGGGTGTTTTTAGCTGTGTGTTTCAATTCATGTGTACCCGGAGCCACAATAAGGCGTAGCCCAAAAGAGGGTTCACTTAGGCAGGTTCCCAGCAATCGCCTTATCGTGGCTCTCGGGTACACATAAATTGACCAATTTATTCGCTAAGTATTCTCAATTTTTTTTCTCATTTTCTAGATCAGTAATGCATTCAAATTTCATGTATTTCATGTTTGCATGCTTTAGCACTGCAGAGTGCTAATTTATTTGTTGGCTACTTGTCTGTAGGTCTTTCTCCCTTAGTTTTGTCTTAAGCATGTGAAACACTTCTCAATGGGGTTGAGATCCGGTGATTGACTCGGTCATTGCAGAATATTCCACTTCTTTGCCTTAACCTCCTTTGTTGCTTTCACAGTATGTTTTCGGTCATTGTCCATCTGTTTTGTGAAGCTCCTTCCAATCAGACTTGTTGCACTTGGATGAGTATGAGCAGAAATTATTGCCCTGTACACTTTAGAATTCATCCAGCTGTTTCTCTCTTCAGTCACACATCAATAAACACTAGTGACCCAGTGCTATTGGAAGTCATTAGTGATGAGTGAACGTGCTTGGATAACATCTTATCCGAGCATGCTCCAGAGTTATCCAAGCATCTGGGAGTGCTAGTATATTATGTTCAAGTCCCTGTGGTTGCATGTTTTGCGGCTGTTAGGGACTCTCCACATGTGTTGAGGGTATCTAACAAACAGGCAATCCCCACATGTGTTGAGGCTGTCTAACAGCCACAAACCATGCAGCAACAGGGACTCGAACATAATATACAAGCACGCCCAGATGCTCGGATAACACCCGAGCATGCTCGGATAAGACGTTATCAGAGCATGTTTGCTCATCACCAGAAACCATGCATGCCCATACTATCACACTGCCTCCACCGTGTTTTACAGAGTATGTGGTGTGCTTTGGATCATGCTCCATTACAAGCTTTTTTCTCCCTATCATTCTGCTACAGGTTGATCTTAGTTTCATCTGTCCAAAGATTGCTTTACCAGAACTGGGCTGACTTCTTTAGATGTTTTTTGGCAAAGCCTAGTCTGGACTTTCTATTTTTAAGGCTGATTAACCCATTAAGGGTGTTATAAGGGTTAAAAGTTGACCTGCAATTTCTCACTTTTACAACACCATTTTTTTAGGGACCACATCACATTTTAAGTCACTTTGAGGGGTCTATAGGGTAGAAAATACCCAAGTGTGACACCATTCTAAAAACTGCACCCCTCAAGGTGCTCAAAACCACATCCAAGAAGTTTATTAACTCTTCAGGTGTTTCACAGGAATTTTTGGAATGTTTAAAAAAAAATTAACATTTTACATTTTTTCACAAAAAATTTACTTCAGATCCAAATTGTTTTATTTTACCAAGGGTAACTGGAGAAATTGGATGCCAAAAGTTGTTGAACAATTTGTCCTGAGTACGCAGATACCCCATATGTTGGGGTAAACCACTGTTTGGGCGCATGACAGAGCTCGGAAGGGAAGGAACGCCGTTTGACTTTTCAATGCAAAATTGAATGGAATTGAGATAGGACGCCATGTCGCGTTCGGAGAGCCCCTGATGTGCCTAAACAGGGGAAACCCCCCAATTCTAACTACAACCCTAACCCGAACACACCCCTAACCCTAATCCCAACACTAACCATAACCCTAACCACACCCCTAACCCAAACACACCTCTAACCCTAATCCCACCCTAACCACACCCCTAATCCCAACACACCCCTAACCCTAATTCCAACCATAACCCTAACCACACCCCTAACCCTGACACACCCCTAACCCTAATCTCAACCCTTATCCCAACCGTAAATGTAATCCAAACCCTAACCCTAACTTTAGCCCCAACCCTAACTTTAGCCCCAAACCTAACTTTAGCCCTAACCATAACTGTAGCCCCAACCCTAACTTTAGCCCTAACCCTAATGGGAAAATAGAAATCAATATTTTTTTTTTATTTTATTATTATTCCTTAACTAAGGGGGTAATGAAGGGGGTATGATTTACTATTTATAACGGGTTTTTATAGCAGGTTTTTGTTTGGCAGCTGTCACACACTAAAACTCTAAAAGATGCTTTTTATTGCAAAAAATAGTTTTTGCATCACCACATTTTGAGAGCTATAATTTTTCCATATTTTCACCCACAGTGTCAAGTGAGGTCTTCTTTTTTGCGGGATGAGTTGACGTTTTTATTGGTACCATTTTTGGGCACATGACATTTTTTGATCGCTTTTTATTACGATTTTTGGGAGGCAGAATGAACAAAAACCAGCAAGTCATGAATTTCTTTTTGGGGGGCGTTTATACCGTTCTGCGTGTGGTAAAATTGATTAAGCATTTTATTCTTTGGGTTAGTACGATTACAGTGATACCTCATTTATATAATTTTTTAATGTTTTGGAGCTTTTATACAATAAAACTATTTTACATAAACAATAATTATTTTTGCATCGCTTTATTTTTGCTGATGACACTGTATGGTGGCTCGTTTTTTGAGGGACAAGATGACATTTTCAGCAGTACCATGTTTATTTATATCGGTCTTTTTGATCGGGTGTTATTGCACTTTTTGTTCGGCGGTATGATGATAAAGCATTGTTTTTTGCCTCGTTTTTTATTTATTTTTTTATGGTGTTCACTGAAGGGGTTAACTAGTGGGACAGTTTTATAGGTCGGGTGGTTACGGATGCAGCGATACTAAATATTTGTACTTTTATTGTTTTTTTATTTACATAAAGAAATGTATTTTTTTGGAAAAATATTTTTTTTTTTTCTTTATTTAGGATTTTTAAAAAAAAAATATTTTTACACATTAATTTGATTTTTTTTACTTTTTTACATTGTCCCAGGATGGGACATCACTATATAAAGTCAGATCGCTGATCTGACAGTTTGCAGAGCACTGTGTCAGATCAGCGATCTGACAGGCAGTGTATGTAGGAGGCTTCTCAGCACCTGCTCTCAGCAGGCACTGACAAGCCACCTCCCTGCAGGACCCGGAAGGACCCCGCAGCCATCTTGGATCCAGAGGCCTGCAGGGAGGAGACAGGAGGAGACCCTCGGAACAACACGATCACATCGCGTTGTTCTGAGGGTCTCAGGGGAAGCACGCAGGGAGTCCCCTCCCCATGCGATGCTTCCCAATGCCACCGGAATGCTGCGATCATGTTTGATCGCAGTGTTCCGAGGGTTAAAGTGCGTGACTGCTCCTGGGACATAGTGCCGGATGTCAGCTGTGATAATCAGCTGACACATGGCCACGATCGACCGTGCTCCCCCCGTGAGCGCGGATGATTGCGTATGACATACTATCTCGTCCATGGGAATTAAGTCCCAGGTCACATGGATGGATAGTACGTCCAATAGCAGAAAGAGGTTAATGGTTTGCATCTTGTGTTAAACCCTCTGTATTTACTCTCATGAAGTTTTCTCTTTATGGTAGATAAAAAAAAATATGCAAAGTGAAACAGAGTCTTATCCAAATAAATTGGTGAGGATTAAAGGTATAAGCTCACCTAAAGGGGTTGTGTAAAACACAACCACTGATGAGACAAAAATAGCTGCTGCAATAGTCACGAGTGTTTTCAGAGAGACACCAGGGTAGAGTGGATTTATAATACACGCTGCTGATTTAAATACAATCCAATTGATCTCAGGAGAAAGTGGTTTAATGTCAACACGTTTCAGAGTACATTGAATGCCTTCCTGTGGATTGTGTTTAAATCAGCATGGCATAATATAAATCCTCTCTACCCTGGTACTTCTCTTTATGGTAAACTTTGATACTGAAACACCTACTTCATGGAGAGTATTCTTCACTTGGGTGGATATTGTGAAGGGGTTTCTTTTGACCATGAAACGTATTCTGTGATCATCCACCATTGCTCAGTTCTGTGGATTGCCAGGCCTTTTTGAATTTCCAAGCTCACCAGTGACCTCTGATTTTTTGCAGAATGTACCAAACTGTTCATTTGGCCGTTCCTAACATTTCTGTCATCTCTCCAATGGATTTTTTTTTTTTGCAGCCTAATGATGGCCTGCTTTTCTTCCATTAAGAGATCATTTGACCACGTTGTGGGTTGACAGCAAGGTGCAAAATGCAAATGCCACACCTGTAATCAGCTCCAGACCTTTTACTTGCTTAATTGGTGATGGATTAAAGAGGGACTAGCCCATGCAATCCATTAAAGAGCTTTTGAGATATCTATCAATTTACTTTTTGTCCCTTTAAAAAGTGTAATTTACATATTAAAGAGCTGTAATTTCTAAGCCTTTACTCCAGTTAGAATGTGAATACCCTCAAATTGAAGCTGAGAGTCTGCACTTTAAGCCCATATTGATTATATAACTGTAAGTTGAATATGTTTTGGTAAACAGCTAAAATGCCTAGTGTCACTGTCCAAATATTTGTGGACTTACTCTATGTATATATATATATATATATATATATATATATAGAGAGAGAGAGAGAGTATATATATATATATATATATATATATATATATATAACTGGAGATATGTCCTTCGGTTCGAAGCCTCGATGCCTGTGCAGTGTGATGCTGGATTCAGCTCAGCGCATGCGTATACCTATTTAATTGAAGAGTGTCTTCAATAAAATGACACCATAGTGCGGATGCCACCGATGCCAGCCCCTATGTAAACTGTTGCCCCTGCCTGTTCTCTGCTGCCCCGTCTGCGCTCTGCTGCCCGTCTGCTCCCTGCTGCTCCCTCCTGCTCTCTGTATGAGTTGTTTTTTCTAAACTAAAACTTCAGTATTCAGGTTAAATTGCCCCATTGACACTTTGCAATAAATAAGTGGGTTTTGGGTTGTAGCTTGGGCACAAGGTCTCTAAAAGGTTCGCCATCCCTGTTGTAGTACAGTATTTCAATAAAATGGCACAAGAATCAGCACATGTGTATACCACAAACTCCATTGCTATTTTATTGAAGATGCTGTATGTGCAAATTCGTAGACACATTGTCTTAAAAAATTGGCATAGAATTAAAAATGTACCAATAAAAATACTCTCTATCAGGGCGTAGAATAGATTCAATAGCTATATTTTAAAAGGTCCCTTAGTCTGTTTCAATAGGTTCCACAATCATGGAGAAGACTGCTGACTTGACAGATGTCCAGAAGGCAGTCATTGACACACTCCACAAGGAGGGTAAGCCACAAAAGATCATTGCTAAAGAAGCTGGCTGTTCACAGAGTGCTGTATCCAAGCATATTAATGGAAAATTGAGTGGAAGGAAAAAATGTGGCAGAAAAAGGTGCACAAGCAACCGGGATAACCACATCCTTGAAAGGGATGTTAAGAAAAGGCCATTCAAAAATGTAGCTAAGATTCACAAGGAGTGGACTGCTGCTGGAGTCATTGCTTAAAGAGCCACCACACACAGATGTATCCAGGACATGGACTACAAGTGTCACATTCCTTGTGTCAAGCTACTCATGACCAATAGACAACATCAGAACCGTCTTACCTGGGCCAAGGAGAAAAAGAACTGGACTGTTGTTCAGTGGTCCAAGATGGAAGTAAATTTTGCATTTAATTTGGAAATCAAAGTCCCAGAGTCTGGAGGAAGAGTGAAGATGCACACAATCCAAGCTGCTTGAGGTTCAATGTGAAGTTTCCACAATCAGTAATGGTTTGGGGAGCCATGTCATCTACTGGTGTAGGTCCACTGTGTTTTATCTTTTCCAAAGTCAGCGCAGCTATCTACCAGGAAATTTTAGAGCACTTCATGCTTCCCTCAAGCTTTTTGGAAATGGAAATTTCATTCTCCAGCAGGACTTGGCACCTGTCCACACTGCCAAAAGTACCAATACCTGGTTTAGAAACAACAGTATTATTGTGCTTGATTGGCCAGCAAACTCGCCTGACCTTAACCCCATGGAGAATCTATGGGCTATTGTCAAGAGGAAGATGAGAGACACCAAACCCAACAATGCAGATGGGCTTCCATAACACCTAAGCAGTGCCTCAGGCTGATCACCATAAGATGTATAACTATGTGCTTAATTCTAAAACTCTGGGCAAAACCGTCAATGAAAAAGACCTCGGTGTATGGGTGCATGACAAACTCATATTCAGTGGCCAGTGTCAGGCAGCTGTTACAAAGGCAAATAAAATAATGGGATGCATTAAAAGAGGAATAGATGCTCATGAGGAGAACATAATTTTACCTCTATACAAGTCACTAGTTCAACCACACTTAGAATACTGTGCACAGTTCTGGTCTCCGGTGTATAAGAAAGACGTAGCTGAACTGGAGCGGGTGCAGAGAAGAGCGACCAAGGTTATTAGAGGACTGGGGGGTCTGCAATACCAAGATAGGTTATTACACTTGGGGCTATTTAGTTTGGAAAAACGAAGGCTAAGGGGTGATCTTATGTTAATGTATAAATATATGAGGGGACAGTACAAAGACCTTTCTGATGATCTTTTTAATCATAGACCGGTGACAGGGACAAGGGGGCATCCTCTACGTCTGGAGGAAAAAAGGTTTAAGCATAATAACAGACGCAGATTCTTTACTGTAAGAGCAGTGAGACTATGGAACTCTCTGCCGTATGATGTTGTAATGAGTGAGTCATTACTTAAATTTAAGAGGGGACTGGATACCTTCCTGGAAAAGTATAATGGTACAGGGTATATATATTAGATTCTTTGATAGGGCGTTGATCCAGGGAACTAGTCTGATTGCCGTATGTGAGGTCGGGAAGGAATTTTTTTCCCCATGGTGGAGCTTACTCTTACCACATGGGTTTTTTTTGCCTTCCCCTGGATCAACATGTTAGGGCATGTTAGGCTATGGGTTGAACTAGATGGACTTAAAGTCTTCCTTCAACCTTAATAACTATGTTACTATGTTACTATGTTACCTCCATGCCACGCCATATTGATGCAGTAATTGATGCAAAAGGAGCCCTGACCAAGTATTGCATTTACTGAACATACGTTTCAGTAGGCCAACATTTTGGATTTTAAAATCATTTTTCAAGCTGGTGTTATAAAATATTCTAATTTACTGAGATAATGACTATTTGGGTTTTCATTGTCTGTAAGCCATAATCATCAACATTAACAGAAAAAACACTTGAAATAGATCACTCTGTTTGTAATGACTGAAAAGTTGAATTGAAAAGTAAGATTTTTATCAATATCTTTGTGGACACAAGAATAAATTTCAAAGCTTTGCCAAGACTGAGTTTCATAGAACATCGTTTAACCCACAACATGAAAGTAAGGTTAATAATATAGCTTTCATGACAAACTCTTCAGCTTTAATAAAATTAGAGCCCCACACTAAAAACTACCACATCTAGTATTTAGTATGACTTCCCTGGTTTTTAAGAAGCACCAAGTCTTCTAGGTATGGAATGAACAAGTGGACAACATACTGCAACATCTATCTTTTTGCATTCTTCAAGAACCACCTCAAATAGAGCCTGGATGCTGGATGGAAAGTGATGCCCAACTTCTTTCCTCTTCAGAATTCCCCATACAGTAGGTGTTTTGGTTGTGTTCAGATCAGTAGACATTCTTGGACACTGAATCACTTTCACATATAAACTGCTTAGTAATGAACAGCTAAGTAAAGTAGAGGGGTCTATGAGACACTTATCCATTACTAATCCTATAGTTATATGGTAAATAAACACACAGCCAGAATAAATTCTTTCATTTTAAAGAAAACAAAACACACTTTTCCATTTTTATTTAAAAATAACAAACTCAGTTATACTCACCTAACATCTACTTCCACTGAATCCCTCATCTCCTGTAATAAAACAAAAATAAAAAACAACATCCCTCACTTGTCCATCGTTCTGTCCCATGCCGTAATCCATGTCTGGCGATAAACAGTTTTCAACCTGGACAGTGCCAAGATGTGACTGTCCAGGCTGAGAACCACTGGTGAATGAGATGCTATAAGCGCAGCATCAGTGACCAGCGGTGACGTCATCGAAGTTACTGCCGGTCACTGAGGCTGCGTTCCCAGCTGGGCTGAACTGCAGTGACCTCGGTGATATCACCACTAGCACAGTGAGAAAAAGTCTCATGGTGCAGAGGCGAGTTCACTGCAGTCCAAATTCACTGCAGTGAAATTCTCCCGATAAACTGCGGTGAACTCGCCTCTGCACCATGAGACTTTCTCATGGTGCTAGCGGGGATCTAGACTGTTAATCCCCCAGACATGGATTACAGTGTGGGACGGAGCGATGGACAGGTAACGGATATTGCTATTTTTTATTTACTGTTCGCATTCGCCCATCTCTAGTCAGGATTAACGGTATCCTCGATGCTGAGAAATACAAGTGAATATGTATTGTCATGATTCCTCCGCTTAGTGTGTCTTGGACGTGGTGACTGACAGCTCAGTAGTCCAATTTAATGCAAGGGCGCTCTGAGCTGTCGGTGTTTTGATGAACAACTCAGCCATCCTATCAGAGTATTGGAGTTGCTGAGCTTCTTTCAGGAGTTCCCTGGTCCAGGTGATTACTGTCACGGGTACAGCGACAGAGAGTGGTCTCCTCTAGTTCAGGGATCAGAAAATTGCAGCTTCTGGTTACACGTGCACCTGCACTGGATGGATCTGCTTCACCTTCCATTTAGCTGTGCAGATTTCCCTTGCTCTGGTGTTGCAAAGGATAAGCTGTGCAGATTTCACTTGCTCTGCTGTTGCAAGGGTTAAACAGTTGTTTGTCCCCTAGAGCTCTCTGTCCTGAGTTATCTCAGTTGTTCTGAGATCTCCATTCCCCTCTGGTATAAATACTCACCTTTTAGCTTTAGTAGTTGCCAGTGATAGCTTGCTATAACCTGATTTGGGGCTGGAGGTGTGAGCTGTTGAAGAGAGGACATCTCTGGAGATATCTGCATGGAAGTTTAAGTGTCTTTCCTTACCTTATCTGCTATTTGGTTTGCCTCACCATTTCCTTCCCCTTTTTCCTTTCTGTAATCTGGGAGCATTTTGTGTGATCGCTGTTTGTGTTATCCTTGTCTGTTTTTCTTTGTGTCTTTATATTCCAGCAGAACTAGTGTTCCTGCTGTCCTATGCATGAGTCAGGGTCATTCTCTGGGGAAGACAGGGATAGAAACGTGATCGCCGCACGATGTGAAAGATCTTGTCTAGGGACATTAGGGAGCTCAGGGTTGCACAGGGCAAGTTTCAGGGGTGTCCCCCTTTAGTCCTTCCCTAGTGGCAGAGTTCCTCTTCCCCTTCCATCCTGTCATGTGCCGTCATGCTTCTGACAGAAGAGTGACAATTACCCAGCTACTTAGCAGAGCTGTCAGTCCCAGAACCTCTGCTAGACGTAGCATCTGCTCAGTTGTTTGCCTTGTTTTCCTTTGCTCTGTTTATTTATCTACTGCTGCCTGACTTTGGACCTCGTTCTGACCATCCATTTGACTAGCCTCTTTGCTTTGATCGGCTATCTTTCTGGTATTCTGACCACGGACCATGATCTGACTTCACCTTTGTCTTTTCCCTTTACTTTACTATGTGCTCTCTTGGTATCTGACTTGGAACGTTTGACTACCTTGTCTCACGATCTGTCTGTGAGTTGTGTCTAGCATCACACTTATTCATCATGCATTACCATCATGGAGGTATCTGATTGGTTATATGTTTGGGGTTGTTTTCCTGCTGCAGAAGCAATTTGAACCCAGAATTATCTCAGGGTAAAGAAAAAGGAGTCCTGGAGATGATATTGCCCCCACAAAACATTGATCTCAACATTATTCAGTCTGTCTACGATTACATGAAGTTACAGAAGTATTTACACAAACCAAAATCCACAGCTGTGGTTAGTTCTCCAAAATTTTTGGAACAACCTCCCTGCTGAGTTCATTCAAAACCTGTGTGCAAGTATACCTAAAAACATAGATGCTGATTTGAAAACAAATGGTGGTCACACCAAATATTGATTTGATTTTGATTTCCTTTTTTTCATTCACATTGCATTTTGTTATTTGAAAAAATAAATTATTATACTTTCTACTTTTGAAAGTATTCTCAATGGCATTTTTCCATATACCTGCCATGTGTCGAGGTTAAACCTTCTAGCCCTCTGTCAAAATGTCTGGGGAGCTCCAGGAAAGCAGCACTCTGGAAAAATGAGTGTGCTTGAGTCCAGGATGAGCCATCATTATACAGAGCTTTTGGGTGGTTGACAGAGCATTGGAATTCTTTTGGCCAAGTGTCATTTAACCGTATTCAACATACTCCCTGGCGCCCAGCTCTACAATTTAGCAAGTATGGCTAAGAAGTCTTTGGGTTCCCTGGGAAACCAAAGCCAAGGGGTCCTTTCTGCCATTGTACCCCTTGAAGCTACACATTTAGCTATGTACTTTATGTTTGAAATTTAATGGTTGCAAAAATAACATTTTACTTTGGCAGACGCCATTTTAATGGAAGAAGTGAGATGATAAAAGTATCACAATTATTCTTGTAGCAGAATCTTATACTAATGGAAAGATCATTTAATATATGCAAAGCACACTGCAAAATGTACCTTAGTATATGTGTAATCCAATACATTAGGCCAATTAAGGCATCTTTGAAATATAACAGGACAGAAAGAGGCATGGGTCCTATCGGCATGTCTCTCACATGATTTCTTGGTGATAATTTACATTTTTTGAAGGTAATATTAAGATATTAAAGTACTATTTAACTATCTTCATTTTACAATAGCCCTTCATAGTAATTTAAAAGCTCAAGAGCCAAGTTTTTAATGACAGTAAGTGCAAGGCAAATGTCATGGGCATAGTCAAAAAATTAGAATTAAAATTGTTTAATAAGCTCGTGCTACGATCTTAGAAGCTGAAATCACCTACAAAAGTGCAGAAGTCAATTAAAGCAGCTGCTCATTTATACTAATTTTTTACTGTTTCTCTTACAGATACGTAAGATTAAGCCAGTAATAAGGTCAATGCTACAGGAATTTCAGTTACAGAAATAAGTCTCCACACTGTAACAGGCCAACATATAGTCTATAGTTTAATGTGCTGCTTAGTTTAAAGTATCACTCAATGCAGTGCAATGGACAACTCTATTCAGACCATTGGGGATTTACATTTGGTTATATTACTCCTATTAATGAGATGTATGTCAAAACTCCCAGAAGGTTTATTCCAAACATTAAAAATGTTAAATGAAGTCCTTTAAGACCAAAGCTTCACAATTTTTCTTTAAAGGGGTTGTCTGGACTTAAGCTACAATTCTGCAGTCACTCTATGTGACTGCAGGCTAGTAAATCCTTATGTTGCGCGCTGTGAGAATTCTCCGATGGGCGATCATGTGACCGCAACTATACTAGACTGTATCCGGCCTAGCCTGATACACTTGCATTGATCAAGGTCACACCCAGTCATGCGTAGTCATGCATCCATCGCTTCTAGCACCAGAGAAAACCCATAGCGTGCAGTGCGCGTGATTTGAGGATTCACAAGTCTGCAGTCACACAGAGGGACTGTAGACTTGTAGCCGAAGGCTGGACAAACCCTATAAAGTAAATCTGTCAACAGATTTCACAATTCAAACGGAATACATTATTAAACAGATCTTTTACTTATGAAGTTGTCGCATTTACTTGGTAAATTCAAGTGATGATTGCTGTATAATCCCTCGTGAAAATGTAAACTCAATCTTTGCCCACCTAGTCTGATTGACTTCTCCTCAGTGTACCTCCTCCCTGCTGAAATCTCACACTGCTCAGCTGTAGCTGTCAGACTTGGTGGGTGGAGATTAAAAACACTTTGTCTCATGAGCATTTTAACTCTTTATCGAGAAATGCTCATTTTATGATATGATTATATAGCCATTTTGACATGGGCTTTTTAAATAAGTACACTGCCTCATCAGCGCTTTCTATTCAATTATGTATGCAGTATGTATTGTGAAACCTGGTGAGAAATCAGCTTTAAGAACAACTTAAAAGTATGTGCACTTGAGATTCTTAAAAGAAGTAACTTCACTTTTCATTCTCCCACTAGATGTTCTTCAAAACTTGACTAGGAAGAAAAATGCTTAAAACTCTGAATATAATACAGAAAAAGTTTTGAAAAGTTGCATAATTCTGGCGCAACTTGAGGCTGCTCTAAAACGTTGCAACTTTTGGTATTCTCACACAATTTTTGCCCAGGTCCAACAAAGTGAGCGAAACTGCAACAGGATGGGGGTGGCAATCGCTGCTCGTCAATTTCATGATAAGTGTAGGCATTCACTATGCCACAAGGCTTACTTCAGCAGGGACTGGAGTAGGATTTGTGGAGAGGCTCACGCAGAGATGCATGTCATTCATCCAACGGTCCAGATTCATGAAGAGGCGTGCACTTTTTCTCAACTCAGGAGCATCAGACTCCAGCATACCTCCTCTTCAAGACCAGTGGAATCAACTCCAATCTTGTTGAGTCACCGAGGTTTAAACTTGCACACAGTTGTCATCTCAATTTGAGATTTGCGATTTTGGCCCCTCAAAATTTATAGCATCCTAACACCATTGTTGGGATCACATACACAGTATGTTATAGTAATACATATAGTATTACACACTCACTGACCGGCGGTGACGTCATTGTGGTTACCTTTGGTCACTGAGGCTCCGTTCCCAGCCGGGCTGAACTGCGGTGACCTTGGTGGGATCTCATCGCATCTCAAAGCAGCTCAGCCCAGCTGGGAACACAACCTCAGTGACCAGAGGTAACCTTGATGACGTCACCGCCGGTCACTGAGCAGCTCATTCACCAGTGGTTCTCAGGTTGGACGGTCACGTCTTGGCACCGTCCAGGTTGAAAACTGTTTATCCCCCAGACATGGATTATGGCATGGGACAGAATGACCGACAGGTGAGGGATATGGTTGTTTTTTATTTTGGTTTTATTACAGAAGAAAGAGGGCTTTGGTGGAATTAGGTGTTAGGCGAGTATAACTGTGTTTGTTATTTTTAAATAAAAATGGAAAAATGTGTTTTGTATTATTTCTAATAAAAGACTTTATTCGATTTGTGTCTTTATTTACCATACAACTATAGGACTAGTAAGGGATAGGTGTCTTATAGACACTTCTTCACTAGTAATCCGTGGGATTGATGACACCTGACAATACAAAGGTGACATCAACTTCACAAATATGAACCCCACTTGCCACTGCTACAGATCAAGTGGGAAGATCCAGGCAAAGTCCCAGAATTGGCGCATCTAATAGATGTACCTTTTCTTGGCAGCAGCTGGCTGCTATTTCTAGGCTGGGGTGGTCAATATCCATGGCCCCTTACCAGCCAGAGAATACTAGCCCCCAGCTGTGAGCTTTAGCAAGGCTAGTTGTCAAAAATGGGGGAACCACACGCTGTTTTTTTAATTATTTATTTAAATAATTTAACAATACAGCGTGGGGACCCCTCTATTCTTGATAACCAACCTTACTGAAGCTGACAGCTGAGGGTTGCAGCCCCCAGCTGTGAGGTTTGCCTGGCTGGTTATAGAAAATACAGGGGTACCAAAACCGTTTTTTTTCATTTATTTATAGCGCAGGCGGCGGCTGATGAATACTCCCATGAGCCGCTCCTGCTGTCACTGTTATTAGCGGAAGCAGGGGTAGGCTGATGGGAGTAATAGTCCAATGGCCGGCCACCTGCTGTTTTTTATCACTTACATATAACTCTCATCATTCTCCTCTGATCGCCGGCAGAGCAGGGGAGAATGATGAGAGCCGTGTTCAGCACCCGCCGTTGGGGAACTGCACATACTGTAATGCTTCTTACAGTGTTATCCGTGTGCACGTGTGCGGGACGTTTTACGGCCTGCGCTGACATAAAAAAATGGACATGTCAGCGTGTTTTGCCCACGGACACCCGGTCCGTGGAAACATACTGACATGTGCAGTCCCATTCACTTGAATGGGTGTACGTGTGTACGTGTCTCCGGTATGATTGAAAACTGTCACCACATGTTTTGGAGGCACAGATGTGTGAAAGAGGCCTAAATCTGGTATCGCTGTAATCGCATCGACCCGAAGAATAAAGTCGCCTAATCATTTATACCGCACGAGGAACGGCATAAAAAATAAATAAAACTAATTCTTTACATGCTGCTTATTTCTTCATTCAGTCTCCCAAAGATTGCAGTAAGACTCGGCGCACATTTATCCCGTGCTGAGTGCTTGCACCGGGGTTTCGGTGTAAATCTCTGAAATATGTCATTCAGATGGAACTTCTGGTGGAAGATTCCCTAAAGTGAGGCAGATGTAGGCACTTCTTTTTTTGTATTTTCACTGCTCTACGTTATAAACTTTTGTGAAGTAGCTGGGGGTTCAAGCTGCTCACCACAAATCTAGATACATTCCTTGAAGGGTCTAGCTTCCAAAATGGTGTCACTTTTGGGGGTTTCCACTGTTTAGGCACATCAGGGGCTCTCAAAACAAGACATGACACCGGCAGACCATTCCATAAAAGTCTGTGTTCCTCTTTTTCTGAGCCCTGCCGTGAGCCTAAACAGTATTTTACCCACACATATGGGGTATCGGCGTACTCAGGAGAAATTGCGCAACAAAATGTATGGTGCAATTTCTCCTGTTACCCTTGTGAGAATGCAATATTTGGGGCTAAAATAAATTTGTGGGGAAAATTTGATTTTTTTTATTTTCACGGCTGAATGTTATAAACTTCTGTGAAGCACCTGGGGATTCAAGGTGTTCACCACACATCTAGCTAAGTTCCCTAAGGAGTCTAGTTTCCAAAATGGTGTCACTTGTGGGTGGTTTTCACTGTTTAGGCACATCAGAGGCTCTCCAAACGCAACATGGCATCCGCTAATTATTCCAGCAAATTTTGCATTCAAAAAGTCAAATGGCGCTCCTTCCCTTCTAAGCCCTGCTGTGCGCCCAAAATGGAATTTTTTCATTAGTTGAACTTTTAAGCATGTTTGATAAACAAGATGTGATTTGCAGATATATACCATGGCAACTAGTGGCGCTCATATGATTGGTTTATTCGCACAAATCTTTAATTATAATAGGCTGAGCAATTAAAGCACCTATCTTTACAGTTATATGAAAACATTTGGGCACCCCTAGTAATCTTAAGCTTAATGTTTTATAAAAATTGTTTTTTTTGCAACAGCTATTTCAGTTTCATATATCTAATAACTGTTGGACACAGTAATGTTTCTGCCTTGAAATGAGGTTTATTGTACTAACAGAAAATGTGCAATCCGCATTCAAACAAAATTTGACAGGTGCATAAGTATGGGCACCCCTATCATTTTCTTGTTTTAAATACTCCTACCTACTTTTTACTGACTTACTAAAGCACTTTTTTTTTGTTTTGTAACCTCATTGAGTTTTGAACTTCATAGCCAGGTGTATGCAATCATGAGAAAAGCTACTTAAAGTGGCCACTTGCAAGTTGTTCTCCTGTTTGAATCTCCTCTGAAGAGTGGCATCATGGGCTCCTCAAAACAACTGTCAAATGATCTGAAAACAAAGATTATTCAACATAGTTGTTCAGGGGAAGGAAACAAAAAGCTGTCTCAGAGATTTAACCTGTCAATTTCCACTGTGAGGAACATAGTAAGGAAATGGAAGAACACAGGTACAGTTCTTGTTAAGGCCAGAAGTGGCAGGCCAAGAAAAACTTCAGAAAGGCAGAGAAGAAGAATGGTGAGATCAGTCAAGGACAATCCTCAGACCACCTCCAGAGAGCTGCAGCATCAACTTGCTGCAGATGGTGTCACTGTGCATTGGTCAACTATACAACGCACTTTGCACAAGGAGAAGCTGTATGGGAGAGTGATGCGAAAGAAGCCATTTCTGCAAGCACGCCACAAATAGAGTCGGCTGAGGTATGCAAAAGCACATTTGGAGAAGCCAATTTCTTTTTGGAAGAAGGTCCTGTGGACTGATGAAACCAAGATTGAGTTGTTTGGTCATACAAAAAGGCGTTATGCATGGCGGCAAAAAAACACAGCATTCCAAGAAAAACACTTGCTACCCAGAGTAAAATTTGGTGGAGGTTCCATCATGCTTTGGGGCTGTGTGGCCAATGCTGGCACCGGGAATCTTGTTAAAGTTGAGGGACGCATGGATTCCTCTCAGTATCAGCAGATTCTTTACAATAATGTTCATGAATCAGTGACAAAGATGAAGTTACGCAGGGGATGGATCTTTCAGCAAGACAATGATCCAAAACACCGCTTCAAATCTACTCAGGCATTCATGCAGAGGAACAATTACACTGTTCTGGAATGGCCATCCCAGTCCCCAGACCTGAATATCATTGAACATCTGTGGGATCATTTGAAGAGGGCTGTCCATGCTCAGCGACCATCAAACTTAACTGAACTGGAATTGTTTTGTAAAGAGGAATGGTCAAAAATACCTTCATCCAGGAACTCATTAAAAGCTACAGGAAGCGACTAGAGGCTGTTATTTTTGCAAAAGGAGGATCTACTAAATATTAATGTCACTTTTCTGGTGAGGTGCCCATACTTATGCACCTGTCAAATTTTGTTTGAATGCAGATTGCACATTTTCTGTTAGTACAATAAACCTCATTTCAAGGCAGAAACATTACTGTGTCCAACAGTTATTAGATATATGAAACTGAAATAGCTGTTGCAAAAAAATTTTTTTTTATAAAACATTAAGCTTAAGATTAATAGGGGTGCCCAAACTTTTTCATATAACTGTATATACCAACCCGTTGGCTCCTTTGTGGACACGCCCCCTGACGACACTTGGGCGAAACATGCATTGGCCACAAGTCACATCAGCTCTTAGCAATGCAAGTACTTATTTGCATTATTTTTGTTCTACCGCTATGGTCAAACAATTCTTTTTGAAGAGTAAAAGCTAGTTTTGGCTCAGAGCTGATGAACAACAATATTAACAATATAGGTATTACCAACAGTAAGATTATAATACTTATGTGGTCCTGCATAGAATTACTCTGTTTCTGCATATATGGTATTTATCTATTTAAGATACATTTATTTAACCCCTTCCCGACCCATGACGCCTATGTGGCGTCATGGAATGATCGCATACCTGCAGATCGGGTGAAAGGGTTAACTCCTATTTTACCCGATCTGCAGGGAGAGGGGGAGTTGTACTTCAGCCTAGGGGGGGTGGCTTTGCCCCCACGTGGCTACGATCGCTCTGATTGGCTGTTGAAAGTGCAACAGCCAATCAGAGCAATTTGCAATACTTCACCTATGAAAATGGTGAAATATTGCAATCCAGCCATGGCCGATGCTGCAATCGCATCTGCCATGGCTGGAAATCATGTTCTGGCCCCCCCCACCGCCCCCGATCTCCTCCCCAGTCCTCCGTTCTGTCCGGTACCCCCCTCCGTCCCCCTGTTCGCTCCCCCGTGCTCCTGTCCGCTCCCCCGTACTCCTGTCCGCTCCCCCCGTACTCCTGTCCGCTCCCCCCGTACTCCTGTCCGCTCCCCCCGTCCTCCGATCCCCCCCCCTGTGCTCCGATCCACCCCCCCACCACCCCCTCATACTTACCGAGCCTCCCGAAGTCGATCCGTCTTCTCCCTGGGCGCCGCCATCTTCCAAGATGGCGGGCGCATGCTCAGTGCGCCCGCCGAATCTGCCGGCTGGCAGATTCGTTACAAGTACATTTTGATCGCTGTGGTAGGTTCTATCACAGCGATCAAAATAAAAAAAATAAATAACCCCCCCCCCCCTTTATCACCCCCATAGGTAGGGACAATAATAAAATAAAGAAAATATTTTTTTTTCTTTTTCCACTAGGGTTAGGGTTAGAACTAGGGTTAGAACTAGGGGTAGGGTTAGGGTTAGGGTTATGGCATGTGCACACAGTGCGGATTGGCCGCGGATCGGCAGCGGATTGGCCGCGGATCCGCAGCGGATTGGCCGCGGATCCGCAGCGGATTGGCCACTGCGAATTCGTAGCAGTTTTACATCAGGTTTACAGTACCATGTACACCTATGGAAAACCAAATCCGCTGTGCCCATGGTGCGGAAAATTCCGTGCAGAAACGCTGCGTTGTATTTTCCGCAGCATGTCAATTCTTTGTGCAGATTCCGCAGCGTTTTACACCTGTTCCTCAATAGGAATCCGCAGGTGAAATCCGCACAAAAAAAACACTGGAAATCTGCTGTAAATCCGCAGGTAAAACGCAGTGCCTTTTACCTGCAGATTTTTCAAAAATCGTGCGGAAAAATCTCACACGAATCCGCAACGTGGGCACATAGCCTTAGAGTTAGGGTTGGAATTAGAGTTAGGGTTGGAATTAGGGCTAGGGTTAGAAATAGGGTTAAGATTAGGCTTGTGGTTAGGGTTACGGATAGGGTTAGGGGTGTGTTGGGGTTACAGTTGTGGTTAGGGTTGGGATTAGGGTTAGGGTTGGGATTAGGGTTAGGATTAGGATTGGAATTAGGGTTACGGGTGTGTTGGGGTTAGGGTTGTGGTTAGGGGTGTGTTGGGGTTAGGGTTGTGATTAGGGTTATGGCTACAGTTGGGATTAGGATTAGGGGTGTGTTGGGGTTAGTGTTGAAGTTAGAATTGAGGGGTTTCCACTGTTTAGGCACATCAGGGGTCTCCAAACGCAACATGGCGCCACCATTGATTCCAGCCAATCTTGCGTTCAAAAAGTCAAATGGTGCTCCCTCCCTTCCAAGCCCCGACGTGCGCCCAAACAGTGGTTTACCCCCACATTTGGGGTACCAGCGTACTCAGGACAAACTGGGCAACAACTGTTGGGGTCCAATTTCTCCTGATACCCTTGCAAAAATAAAAAATTACTTGCTAAAACATAATTTTTGAGGAAAGAACAATTATTTTTTATTTTCACGGCTCTGCGTTATAAACTTCTGTGAAGCACTTGGGGGTTGAACGTGCTCACCACACATCTAGATAAGTTCCTTGGGGGGTCTAGTTTCCAAAATGGGGTCACTTGTGGGGTGTTTCTACTGTTTAGGCACATCAGGGGCTCTGCAAATGCAATGTGACGCCCGCAGACCATTCCATCAACGTCTGCATTTCAAATGTCACTACTTCCCTTCCGAGCCCTGTCGTGTGCCCAAACAGTGGTTTACCCCCACATATGGGGTATCAGCGTACTCACAACAAACTGGGCAACAAATATTGAGGTCCAATTTCTCCTGTTACCCTTGTGAAAATAAAAAATTGCTTGCTAAAACATCTTTTCTGAGGAAAGAAAAATGATTTTTTATTTTCACGGCTCTGCATTGTAAACGTCTGTGAAGCACTTGGGGGTTGAAAGTGCTCACCACACATCTAGATAAGTTCCTTGGGGGGTCTAGTTTCCAAAATGGGGTCACTTGTGGGGGAGCTCCAATGTTTAGGCACACAGGGGCTCTCCAAACGTGACATGGTGTCTGCTAGCGATGGAGATAATTTTTCATTGAAAAAGTCAAATGGCGCTCCTTCCCTTCCGAGCCCTGCCGTGCGCCCAAACAGTGGTTTACCCCCACATATGAGGTATCAGCGTACTCAGAACAAATTGGACAACAACGTTCGTGGTCCAGTTTCTCCTTTTACCCTTGGGAAAATAAAAAAAATTTTGCTAAAAGATCATTTTTGTGACTAAAAAGTTAAATGTTCATTTTTTACTTCCATGTTGCTTCTGCTGCTGTGAAACACCTGAAGGGTTAATAAACTTCTTGAATGTGGTTTTGAGCACCTTGAGGGGTGCAGTTTTTAGAATGGTGTCACTTTGGGGTATTTTCAGCCATATAGAACCCTCAAACTGACTTCAAATGTGAGGTGGTCCCTAAAAAAAAATGGTTTTGTAAATTTTGTTGTAAAAATGAGAAATCACTGGTCAAATTTTAACCCTTATAACTTCCTAGCAAAAAAAAAATTTGTTTCCAAAATTGTGCTGATGTAAAGTAGACATGTGGGAAATGTTATTTATTAACTATTTTGTGTCACATAACTCTCTAGTTTAACAGAATAAAAATTAAAAATGTGAAAATTGCGAAATTTTCAAAATTTTTGCCAAATTTCCATTTTTTTCACAAATAAACTCAGAAATTATCGACCTAAATTTACCACTAACATGAAGCCCAATATGTCACGAAAAAACAGTCTCAGAATCGCTAGGATCCGTTGAAGCGTTCCTGAGTTATTACCTCATAAAGGGACACTGGTCAGAATTGCAAAAAACGGCAAGGTCATGAAGGGGTTAATAAGATACATTTTATAAGACGCTAAGCTCCCGTTTGTTCTTTCGTTGGTAATAACTGTTAAGAGGGGTATCTTGGAGTATATAAATGATTTGTACTATCATGTTTTCGAGTGCTTGGTTTAATAAATTACATACTATGCTGGACATGCAGGGGAATCCTGACAGTGAGCGCTTTGCACACTGTCACGATTCGGCAGCCTGCAGTCACAAAGAGTGACTGTAGACATTTCTGCTGACCCTTGAAAACCCTTTTAGGCTGGTAACTCTGTGCCTACATAAATAGCTAATACAGTATGGAGAGGGTGCGGGTGTATGCAGTACTCTTAAAGCTTACCCTGCTTAGTCGCCAGCTGCTATACATCCTGTACCCGCTTCTAACAGCAGCACCTGGAGCTAATCCCCATCCAAAAATATATAAAAAAGCTCATTTTGTTCTGTTGCGTCCATAATAGACTATACGAAAATATTAAATGATTTACACATATCAAAATGCCAGAAGTGACTTTTTGTTCCCTGCACCTCCCCAAAATATTTTAATAAAATGTAATAAAAACGTCTGTCGTAGCCCAAAATGGTATCAGTAAAAACTACAGTGCGACGTGAAAGAAAAAGTCCTCACATAGGTCATTAATGGAAAACTAAAAAGTTATGGGGCTCAAAAAATGTAATCACAAATTATTTTTTTCAAAGTTCAGAAGTTTTTTAACCCCTTAACGACGAATGACAGACATAGCACGTCAAGAGCAGGTGTCAGTTCCCAAACCAGGACATGCGATGTCCGTCATGGATTAAAACTGTCGCTGTCACTGATAGCGGAGCGGCATGGTAATAGGTTCAGCGATCCATTTACTGGTTCCCAGCACTCAGATTGCTGTCAATTGGACTGAACACAGCATAATCATACAGATGGTACTGAAACATCAGCATCTCCGGCACGATCACCACAGGAGATCAGCTCAGCTAACAGCCGAGCTCCTGCAGTAACAGCGAGGGACAATGCCTGCACTACCCCTGGCTGATTAACCCTCCAGATGCTGTGATAGCCACATTTGGAAGGTTGTGAGAGGGAGTGGGCTTCCTCTCTCACCCCCATCTGCACTCCTGTGATGAAATCACGGGGAGACACTGGTTGCATTGGCATCCAGAGGTCAAACAATGACATCCTGGTGTGCCAGGCATGGTGGCCTATTAGACCCAGCCATAGGCAAAGGTCTAACAGAGTGACTAATTAAAAAAAGTTAAGAAGATTGAAACAAATATTTAAGAAAAAAACAAAGCACAAAATTAAGAACAAAAAATATTACACCAATAAATACACACTTAGGTAAAAACCAAAATAAACCACAAAAGCACACATATTTGGTATCGCCATGTTCCAATGAACCAATCTGTGAAACTGTCTCTAGTTAACCCCTACAGTGAACGCTGTAAAAAAAATAAAATATGTGGCAAAAAACTATGTTTTTTTTTGTGGCTGGAAAAACAGTGGAATAAAAAGTGATCAAAAAGAATATAAATAAAAATGGTATCGCTGAAAACATCACCTTGTCTTGCAAAAATCAAGCCACGATACAGTTCCATCAGTGGAAAAATAAAATTTATAGATCTTAAAATGTTTTCTTGGGTTGGGCGAGGGCTTATTTTTTTGTGCGCCGAGCTGATGTTTTTAATTATACTATTTCAGTGCAGATACGTTCGTTTGATCGCCTGTTATTGCATTTTAATGCAATGATGCAGCGACCACAAACAACTTAATTCTGCCATTTTGACTTGCTTTCTCGCTTCGCCGTTTAGCGATCACGTTAATCCTTTTTTTATTGATAGATCGGGCGATTGTGAACACGGCGATACCAAATATGTGTAGGTTTGATTTTATTTTTTAATGTTTTATTTTGAATGGGGAGAAGGGGGGTGATTTGAACTTTTATATATTTTTTATATTTTTACACACTTTTTTTTAACTTTTGGCATGCTTCAATAGTCTCCATGGGAGACTAGAAGCTGCCATAACCCGATCAACTCTGCTACATGGAGGCGATGGTCAGATCGCTTCTATGTAGTAGATTTGCTGAGTTGCTATGAGCGCCGACCACTTGGGTGTCGCTCACAGCAATCCGGCAGTGACAACCATAGAAGTCTGCAGGAGACCTCGGGTTGTCATGTCGACACACCAGTGACCCGCGATCACGTGATGCAGGTCACCGTTTGCGTATTTCCGTGGCGATTGCCGCAAGTGCCCTTTAAATGCCGCTGTTAGTGTTTAACAGCGGCATTTAACTAGTTAATAGCCGCGGGTGGCTGTTTGATGTTCAAACAGCTGACATGTCCCCGGAAAGATGTGGGCTCACCGCCGGAGCCCACATCAAAGGGAAGGATACTGACAGCGGTGTACTATTACACCCAATGTCGGAACGGGGTTAAATTGCGTTCACAATAACAGTAATTTTGGCTAGGGGTGCCCAAACTTTTACATGCCACTCTGTAGGCCTCTCAAAGTCACTTCAAATGTGAGGTGGTCCCTAAAAGAAATGGCTTTATAAATTTTGTTGGAAAAATGAGAAATCCTTACAACTTCCTAATAAAAAAATGTTTATAAAATGATGCAAATGTGAAGTAGATGTGGGAGAAATGGTACTTATTTATTTTGTGTGACACAGCTCTGATTTAAGGGCATAAAAATTGTGACATTTTAAAAATTTTTGTCAAATGTTCGATATTTTTTATAAAGAAACACGTTATATGGACAAAAATTTACCAGTAACATAAAGGACAATATGTCATGAACCTCCTCATAAAGGGACAGTGGTCAGAATCGAAAATAATGAGGCCCGGTCATTAACCTACAAAGTGTCTCGGTCCTTAAGGGGTTACCTTAAAAGCCTCGTAGTTATGACGACTGAGAAATGCTTTTGGAAGGAGGAATTATAAATTAAATCACAAAAACAAAAATTGCCTCGGGCCTGCAGGAGTTAATCAGCATGCACTGCGCTCACAGCCCAGGGACCCTGCACACTGTCATACAGCCCAACCGCAAGGCCTCGCACGCACGCGCAGTTTGCACACAAGCTCCTGAGCCTCCCTGTGACGTCAGCCGCTGTCACGTTATACAGCCGGGCCGTAACTATGCGTACTGCGCATGCTCGGTGGCCTCGCTAGTGACGGTATCGCGCTTGCATTATTAACCCCTGGTAAAAGATGGCGGACCCACGGGTGAGGCAAATAAAGATCAAGACCGGCGTAGTGAAGCGGTGAGTGGAGTGGACAGGCGTGTGAGTGACTCTGAGTCGCCCCTGTCAGCATCAGACGCTAGAGTAACGTGCCCGAACACGCCTCTGTCATGGCAGCACCACACATGACAGAGGAATCCCCTGTCACGTATCTGCCGCACGTTATCATCCGGTGCTCATTCATCTCTACCAGTGCCGTCTCGGGTGTAATCTGCGTCTATAACGTGATGCCATGTGACGAGACTCCTGTCTAACTGCCACTGTTACCCATAGCAACCAGTCACCGTGTTGCTTTCATGTTGCATTCTGCACATGAAGAAATGAAAGCTGCTCTGTGATTGGCCACTCTGATAAGCAATCACAGTGCATCTCTTATTTTTTTAGAGCTAGAAAACAGAATGAAAGCTGTGTTGTGACTGGTTGCTATGGGCAGTTTTGGTTTACATTCACCTTTTTTTTTTTTAAGATGCAGCTGCATGTGTCACAGCTGTGTAATAGTCACAGCACATGCATGGAGAGCCTGTGTGTTGTGCCTGTCACACAGCCATGACACGTGCAGCTGTGGCGTTGGACAGCTGATTATCGGGAGCGCTCCAGGTATCCGGGTTCCCGCTGCAGCTGTCCGGTAAGCGATATTAGCGAGCTGAATAAGAAGTGATCTGAAGATATTCGCTCGTGTCTAGTGAGGCTAGCAGTGCAATCCTCGTATTCTAATACCAGACAGAAATATCTTCAAACCGGATTTTACAGTCTTTCTGACATGGGCTTACAAGTAGATTTCCAGTTTGAAACCTATTTATTAATGTATGCAGCTTATATTATGAAATCTGGTGACTGATCCGCCATAAACGATCTTTATCTCAGCGATGTTAGACCATCAGAGGATTTAGTGCTTCTCAAGGTGCCCTTGCCCAGCAGGTTGGTGTGAGCGCTGGCAGTAAGATCCCCACTAGTGATGAGCGAATATACTCGTTGCTCGAGATTTCCCAAGCACGCTCGGGGGGGGGGTCTCCGAGTATTTTTTAGTGATTTCATTTTTCCTGCCGCAGCTGAATGATTTACATCTGTTAGCCAGCATAAGTACATGTGGGGGTTGCCTGGTTGCTAGGGAAGCCCCACATGTAATCAAGCTGGCTAACAGATGTAACTAAATCTCCGAGCACTAAAAAATACTCGGAGGACCCCTGAGCGTGCTCGGAAAATCTCGAGTAACGAGTATATTCGCTCATTACTAATCCCCACCAGTTTGGTCTAGATTGACTGTCCTAAGCATGGCTATAAACTTTAGATGGCTGTGGCTGGTTGATGCTTCAGATGATCGTTCAGTCAACTCTTCCATACATCCATGCGCTCTCTTGACCGAGCGCTCCTGTGTTGTCTGAGAAAGCGGCCAGTTGACACGTCGGCCAGCGTCTTATTTTAGTGGGAACAATGCAATCTACCGACCAAGATTGGACATATCCGATTGACACTTCATATGATTCATGCCGTCGTCAGAACCCTCCAATATTGGAGGGTTCAGCTTACTTTAGTCTAATGTGTATGTGGGCATTAAGAAGACACAGATAGTATAAAAAACCCAGACAGTTCCTTGCTCCAGGCGCATTGAAAGTTTGTCTAAAGGCAGCAAATGTGTTAACTGTTTGTTTTGTCATTTTATCTGTTGAACTTCCTATATCTCCAGTGCATTTAAGGTACCTCCACACTAAACGACTTTGCAACGAGAACGACAGCAATCCGTGACGTTGCAGCGTCCTGGATAGCGATATCGCTGTGTTTGACACACAGCAGCGATCTGGATCCTGCTGTGATATCGCTGGTCGTTGCTGAAAGTTCAGAACTTTATTTGGTCGTCAGATCGGCGTGTATCGTTGTGTTTGACAGCAAAAGCAACGATGCCAGCAATGTTTTACAATGGTAACCAGGGTATATATCGGGTTACTAAGCGCAGGGCCGCGCTTAGTAACCCGATATTTACCCTGGTTACCCGGGGACTTCGGCGTCGCTGGAGAGCTGTCTGTGTGACAGCTCTCCAGCGACCACACAACGACGAAACAGCGACGCTGCAGCGATCGGCATCGTTGTCGATATCGCTGCAGCGTCGCTTAATGTGACGGTACCTTTACTCCACTCTCTTTGCTTCCCTGCAGTGGCCATGTGCTGTCTGTACTTGTGATGTTTGTCGCCAATCACTGTCCTCAGCGGTGATGTAAATGGAACATAACTATTAACCCCTTCCCGACCTTTGACGCAGTGTATGCGTCATGAAAACCTGTGCCAATCCGACCTGTGACGCAGCATATGCGTCATGGTCGGATCGCGCTACTGCAGGTCGGGTGAAAGGGTTACCTGCAATTTCACCCGACCCGCAGGGACGTTTCACTTTCAATCAGAGAAATCGTAATATTTCACCAATGAAAATTGGTGAAATATTACAATCCAGCCATGGCCGATGCTGCAATATCATCCATGGCTGGAGACCGCGATCTTCCCCTGCCCCCGTCCTCCGTCCTGTCCTCTGTCCTCCTGTCCGCTCCCCCCGTGCTCCGATCCAAACCCCCCATACTTACAGAGCTCTGGTGTCCCTCCCGGTGTCCGTCCGTCTTCTCCATGGCCGCCGCCATCTTTTAAAATGGCGGGCGCATACGCAGTGCACCCGCCAAATCTGCCGGCCTGCAGATTAGTTCCAGGTACATTTTGATCGCTGTGATAGGTTCTATCACAGCGATCAAAATAAAAAAAATAATGAATAACCCCCCCCCTTTATCACCCCCATAGGTAGGGACAATAATAAAATAAAGAAAATATATTTACTTTTATTTTTCCGCTATGGTTAGGGTTAGAGCTAGGGTTAGAATTAGGCTATGTGCACACGGTGCGGATTTGGCTGCGGATCCGCAGCGGATTGGCCGCTGCAGATTCGTAGCAGTTTTCCATCACGTTTACAGTACCATGTAAACCTATGGAAAACCAAATCCGCTGTGCCCATGGTGTAGAAAATGCCGCGCGGAAAAGCTTGTATTTTCCGCAGCATGTCAATTCTTTGTGCGGATTCCGCAGCGTTTTACACCTTTTCCTCAATAGGAATCCGCAGGTGAAATCCGCACAAAAGGAATCCGCAGGTGAAATCCGCACAAAATATACTGGAAATCTGCAGTAAATCGCAGTGCGTTTTACCTGCGGATCTTTCAAAAACTGTGCAGAAAAATCCTCACACGAATCCGCAACGTGGGCACATAGCCTTAGGGTTAGGGTTGGAATTAGGGTTGGAAATGGGGTTAAGATTAGGGTTAGGGGTGTGTTGGGGTTAGGGTTAGGCTTGTGCTTAGGGTTATGGTTAGGGTTGGGATTAGGGTTAGGGGTGTGTTGGGGTTAGGGTTGTGGTTAGCGGTGTGATGGAGTTAGGGTTGTTATTAGCGTTATGGCTAGAGTTGGGATTAGGGTAGGGGTGTGTTTGGGTTAGTGTTGGAGTTAGAATTGAGGGGTTTCCACTGTTTAGGCACATCAGGGGTCTCCAAACGCGACATGGAGCCACCATTGATTCCAGCCAATCTTGCGTTCAAAAAGTCAAATGGTGCTCCCTCCCTTCCAAGCCCCGAAATGCGCCCAAACAGTGGTTTACCCAAACATATGGGGCACAAGCGTACTCAGGATAAATTGCACAACAACTTTGGGGGTCTAATTTCTCCTGTTACCCTTGGGAAAATAAATAATGGGGGCTGAAAACTTATTTTTGTGGGAAAAAAAATGATTTTTTATTTTCACGGCTCTGCGTTCTAAATTTCTGTGAAGCACTTGGGGATTCAAAGTGCTCATCACTCATCTAGATAAGTTCCTTGGGGGGTCTAGTTTCCAAAATGGGGTCACTTGTGGGGTTTTTTTACTGTTTAGGCACATCAGGGGCTCTGCAAACGCAACGTGACGCCTGAAGACCATTCCATCAAAGTCTGCATTCCAAAACGTCACTACTTCCCTTCCGAGCCCTGATTAGTTCCTTGGGAGGTCTAGTTTCCAAAATGGGGTCACTTGTGGGGGAGCTCCAATGTTTAGGCACATCAGGGGCTCTCCAAACGCGACATGGTGTCCGGTAACAATTGGAGCTAATTTTTCATTCAAAAAGTCAAATGGCGCTCCTTTCCTTCCGAGCCTTGCCGTGCGCCCAAACAGTGGTTTCGGACCACATACGAGGTATTGGTGTACTCAGGAGAAATTGCCCAACAAATTTTAGGATCCATTTTAATGAAATGGATTCATTAGATAAGCCGGGCTGTGGAGTCGGTAAGCCAAATCTCCAACACCTCACTTTCCCTGTCTGCGACTCCACAGCACTGGTCACTACTGAGCATGTACGTAAAGTACAGCACAGATTCACCTCAACTAAAAGCCGTTATCCTTAGATCAGGAACAGAACAGACATTAAGGCCGTGTGCGCACGTTGAGTATTTGAGTCAGTATTTTATATCCGTATTTATAAGACAAAACCAGGATTACCGAAGTGGTGCCCACATTTATATTATACCGTATATACTCGAGTATAAGCCGACCCCCCCCCCCCCCCCATAAGATGCTCCATAGACACATTTGCCCAATATAATGCTGCACAAATATTGATTATGGCCCCACAAGATGCTCCTTACAGACACTTCCCATATAGTGCTGCACAAACGTTGATTATGGCCCCATACAGACACTTGCCCCATATAGTGCTGCACAAACGTTATGGCCCCATAAGATGCTCCATACAGACACTTGCCCCATTTGCTGTTGCTGCGATAAAAAAAAAAATCACATACTCACCTCTCTGTCGCTCAGGCCCCCGGAACTTTCAATATTCACCTGCTCTTCGTTCCGGCGCCGCTCCATCTTCAGCGTCTTCTGCACTGACGTTCAGGCAGAGGGCGCACACTAACCACGTCATCGCTCCCTCTGACCTGAGCGTCACTGCAGAAGACGCTGAAGACGGAGCGGCGGCTGGAACGAGGATCAGGTGAATATCGCGCAGCGCTCCCCTCCCCGTTATACTCACTTGCTCCTGGCGCAGTGCAGTCCCTGTTTCCCCGGCGCCGCAGCTTCTTCCTGTATTGAGCGGTCACCGTTACTGCTCATTACAGTAATGAATATGCAGCTCCACCCCTATGGGATGTGGAGCCGCATATTTGTTACTGTAATGAGCGGTACCATGTGACCGCTCAGTACAGGAAGAAGCTGGGGCGCCAGGGAAGCAGGGACCGCGCCAGGAGCAGGTGAGTATAATTAGACAGCCCCGCTCCCCCTCCCCTGCCGACCCCTGGGTATGACTCGAGTAAAAGCCGAGAGGGGGACTTTCAGCCCCAAAAAATGGGCTGAAAATCTCGGCTTATACTCGAGTATATACTTTTCCCCTGATTTGTTCAACTCCTGATTTTATCGTACTAAGGCTGCCGTCACACTATCAGTATTTGCGTGTATTGGATGCTGCCCTTCCCGTGGTTGTTCCTTCCCGGTGAAAGACCTGGCTATTCATTGCTTGCGTTGAGAAACACGTGATGGTATCTCCACGGCTTTTCTACATGCATTTGCATATTTCCCTTTAGGGATGGGGGCAGTGCTCTGTATCACTGCGTTGAGAAACACGTGATGGTGTTTCCGCAGTGTTGGATGTTTTTGATCTCCCTGAGGTCATTCATCCTTATGTTTATATTACTATCAGTATTTGGTCAGTATTTTACATCAGTATTTGTAAGCCAAAACCAGGAGTGGGTGATAAATGCAGAAGTGGTGACGAGTTTCTATTATACTTTTCCTCTAATTGTTCCACTCCTGGTTTTGGCTACAAATACTGATGTAAAATACTGACCAAATACTGCTAATGTGACGGCAGCCTAATACTGAGGTAAAATACTGACCAAATACTGCTAATGTGACGGCAGCCTGTTACTGAGGTAAAATACTGAACGTGTGCACATGGCCTTATAGGACATTTCAGAGCGTTCCAAAATTCTTATGAAAAAATTTACAGCACATCCTGCTCTAAACTACTGTACCCAATTTATTATATATTGTCGGAGTCGGTCCATTTTATTTTGACTTCACCAAATTGGACTCTGACCCCACAGCCCTGGAGGTAAGGTTTGTTATATGATGTCTAGGGATGAGCAAACCCAAACTATAAAGTTCTTACTGTATGTCCGTGTTACTGTTTGTGTTTGGCAGCATAATAAAACTTGTTTAAAGGGAACCTGTCACCCCCAAAATGGCGGGTGAGGTAAGCTCACCGGCATCAGGGGCTTATCTACAGCATTCTTTAATGCTGTATATAAGCCCCCGATGTTACCTGAAAGAGGAGAAAAAGACGTTAGATTATACTCACCCAGGGGCGGTCCCGCTGCGGTCCGGTCGGATGGGTGTATTCGGTCCGCTCCGGCGCCTCCCATCTTCATTCCATGACGTCCTCTTCGGGTCTTTACTCCGTGGCTCCGGCGCAGGTGTACTTTGTCTGCCCTGTTGAGGGCAGAGCAAAGTACTGCAGTGCGCAGGTGCCAGAAAGGTCAGAGAGGCCCAGCGCCTGCGCACTGCAGTACTTTGCTCTGCCCTCAACAGGGCAGGCAAAGTACACCTGCGCCGGAGCCGCGGCAAGAAGACAAGAAGAGGACGTCATGGAATGAAGATGGGAGGCGCCGGAGCGGACCGGAGACACCCATTTAACCAGACCGCAGCGGGACCGCCCCTGGGTGAGTATAATCTAACGTCTTTTTCTCCTCTTTCAGGTAACATCGGGGGCTTATCTACAGCATTACAGAATGCTGTAGATAAGCCCCTGATGCCGGTGAGCTTACCTCACCAGCCATTTTGGGGGTGACAGATTCCCTTTAAAGGCTCCAGCGCAGCCAGTTAACAAGCTTCAAGGCTGTGGGCACTTCAGGCCCAATCACAGCCATGCCAAGTAATACCGGCAAATGGAAAAGAAATGGTGTGCACTAGGGATAAAATAGGGCGAGGTGCAGGTGTAGAGGACTGGATCGTCCTTATACACTAAGAATAAATTTAATACACCGCACACTCTAGGGGTATCATTTGTGACAAACTTAGAATTTATTAAAGTGCTATAAGTTTATTATTCAACAATGCAGAAGGCGACCAGAAGTCAAACTGACAACGTTTCGACTCCTCCCGAGTCTTTATCAAGTGGTCGCTGAAAAGAACAAAACATATATAAACAACTGTACAGCAAATGTATATACACAATAAACATTATGCTCCATACTGTAGCACACAAAACCCGAGAGAGGGAAAATACATACATATATACATACATAGCATATAACAGGTATTACATCCTGTCTCAAGTGAGAAGAAAAATCCTCACTCAGTAGGTAAAAACATCGTTCTGCGTAGGTTAAAGGTGAATTCATACAGTTCAGAGGACGGGGGGCCCGAGAAGATACCAAAGTGAGATTTACCTTAGCAAGGTGAATAAAGGTATAGCATGACTAGTATCCTTGTAGCGCATAGAGTATCTATAAAGAATAAAGAGTGTTAGTAGGGACCGTAGATGAGAAGCCACCTTAATTTACATAATGGAAAGGGTTTACCTTATACAGTATATTACTATTAAGTGGGTAGCCTTTTCTTGTTGTACCGCAGATATAATCTGTTTAGGATACATAGGGTAAGGATGTATATAATGTAATAGGACACACATAGAGGGGCGTATTAAGTAGTGGTATAGGAAGTTACCTGGCAGTGCTGGTAGGCAATGAAAGTATCTAGTCCTATACAGTGTGCTATTAGCGCATAAATAAATTTGTCTTGCTGTACCGCTGATGGAACCTGGTTGAAATGCACAGGATTAGGGTGTGTACCAAGAAGGATACAGATGGAGGAGCATACTAGGCAGTACTATGTGGTATTACCTGACAGTATTTGTAGGCAGTGAAGGGGTTAGCCTCGTATGGTATGCTATCAGCATGTGGGTCTGTCGTGTCACAGGTACAATCTGTTATGGATGTACCGGACTAGAATGTACATAGGTAGTAAATAGGTAGTAGATAGGGAGCGGTAGTATAAAACATTACCTTGCAATGCTGGTAATATAGGGCTATATATGGAGGATCTCTGGCGGTATCGGTAAGTAGATAGCGTTCGCTGTAGTAGGGCTGTAGGTGGAGGACCTCTGCGGGAAGATATACAATATAAGCCAGACCCCTGGGTAGTGCCAGGGCTATGTGTAATGCAGGACAGGTGGCTGCATTTGCATTGGTGGATCAGGGTATTACCTGGTAGTACTGGGGTGTAAGCGGTGCTCCTGCGCCTTGCTGTGTCGGCAGGTGGTGTGTGGTGTCCTGGCTCCTGTATTTGAGCGCGGAGGGACCCGCGGCACCAGAAGTGCATCATCCGGTACCGGAAGTCCCGCCGCCTGGTTTGTGTGGTCTAGTGCACATGCGCGAGCGCTGTCAGGGGAACAAGACGCTGTGTACTCACAGCGGTGGTTGCGCCTGCGCTGTTAAGTTAAAACGAAACTCCAGTATCTGTGGGGTTAGTGTGTCCTACTCATAAGTATCCAGACAGGTTATATAGCAGTATAAGAGTGATCCCAATTGACATTCAATTATAACTAAGAATGGCGAACCTCATGGTAAACTTAAGAGACTAGATTTTATTGGGTCATGGATAAGAAAATAGAAATGATAAAATAATAATGGAGAAAAAACCTAGGGTTTAGGGAATAAAATTGAAAACGGCCCCAAATGAACTAAAAGGAGAATGAAATGATCAAAAAAGGGGGGAATAAAACAGGAACAAAAGTAAAAAATAAACAATAAAAAATAAAAAGACAAAAAAATGGAAAAAATATATAAAAATAAAGTGATTGCGTCATCTGAGGGGAAAAAAGGGGGGAAGAGGGTAGTCATACCGAGTTGAGATTAGACTCACCACCACGGTCAGCGGGTCTATAGAGAGGGAGAGAAAAAAGCATGTCAGTATCATGATTAGAGCAGCCAGTCAATTTCCCTGTTCAGGCCCTTTGGTGCTAGCGTATCGAGCGTATAAATCCAATACGTCTCTCTGGATCTGAGCAGTTTGATGTGGTCACCCCCTCATCTAGGTCTGGGTACCTGCTCTATTACTTGGAACTTGAGTTGCGCTACTGTGTGTCTAGCTGCAGCAAAATGGGCAGGCAGGGGGAGCCATGTTTTACCACACCTTATCGTGGATTTATGACTGGCCACGCGATCTCTTACATGCTGTACCGTCTCACCAACATACAGAAGGCCACATGGGCATTTAATTAAGTACACTACGAAATTAGATTCGCAGGTAAAGAAACCCCGTATAGGAAAGGACTTCCCAGTCCTTGGGTGTGTGATATTATCTGTTCTGATTACATTGGAGCAGGCAGCGCAATGGAGACACGGAAACGTGCCATGACGGCGTGTGCTAAGGAGTTGTTGAGTAAGTTCCGTGCATGCACTGCCTACATCAGCCCTCACAATCTGATCTTTAATGTTTGGGGGCCGTCTTGTACTCATCAGTACCGGTGTCTGAAAAGAGGGAATGTTGGGATAAGCCTTACCCAGGAGAGGCCAATGCCTTCTGATTGCTAAGTGGACTTTCGGCATGAAGGGGTTGGTGAGTATGTACAAATGGTAACCGCTCCTGTTGTAGTTTAGGTAGTCTATTTTCATCAGAAGTAGAGGACAGTACCAATTCTTGTTCTAGAAGTGCGGACGGGTATTCCCTATCCCTGAACTTTTGTGACATAAGGTCAAGTCTGGTATGGCGCGTTTCCGGATCGGACACTATTCTCGACACCCTTTTAAACTGGGAGCGGGGAAGGCTGTCCTTAGTGGACCTAGGGTGACAGCTTGAATATAGCAATAGACTGTTAGTCAGTGGGTTTGGTGTGGAGATCTGTGCTCAATATTCCCCGGGAGTCCTTTAATACCACACAGATCGCCTTTCTCGACACTCTGGTCTTAGAGTTCAGTGTGAACTGTAGTTCTTGAAAGATGGAATTAAGATATCTGTGGAAGTCGTCAAGTGTGTCTGGGGTACCTGTCCAGATCATAAAAATATCGTCTATGTAGCGATGATATTCAATCGCATGCTGAAGAAAAGATTTATTATTGTAGACAAATTGCTCCTTGAAAAAGTGCATATAGGCATTAGCGTACGCCGGGGCTACATTTGAGCCCATAGCGGTCCCACGTGCCTGGACGTAATATGAATCTTCATACAAGAAGTAATTTTTATATAGTACTATCCTTAGTAGGTCAAGGCAGAAGTTGATGGAATTACGAGACATGTCAGATTTATCTAGTAGATCCTTTGTTGCTAGAATACCCTTATCGTGTGAAATGGAGGTGTACAAGCTCTGTACATCTAAGGTGACCAATAGACTGGACTCGGGTACTTGTCGGATATTTCTTACAATACCCAGAAATTGGCTTGTGTCCAGGAGGAAGGATCTTGTCCCCTTGATGAGGGGTGTCAGGATTTTTTCCAAGAAGATTGAGAGAGGTGAGAAGATAGAATCGGTAGAGGCCACGATGTGCCTCCCCGGGGAGTTACTGAGGGATTTGTGGATTTTGGGTAGGACGTAAAAGACAGGAATTATTGGGTGGGGGTTTTTGAGATAAGTCGTTGTCTTGGTGTCTATTGTCTTGTTATCATTGTTATCAAGGTGTAGGGTAAGGAGATCCTGTATGAGTTGAGTGATCTTAGGGGTGGGGTCCCTAGGAATAGCCTTATAGGTATCTGTATCCGATAGTTGACGGAGTACTTCCGCATGATATTGGGAGCGGTCCATAACGATAAAGGGGAGCTACTGTCGTTATGGACCGCTCCCAATACCATGCGGAAGTACTTCATCAACTATCGGATACAGATACCTATAAGGCTATTCCTAGGGACCCCACCCCTAAGATCACTCAACTCATACAGGATCTCCTTACCCTATACCTTGATAACAAGACAATAGACACCAAGACAACGACTTGTTGATTTCTATTTTCTTATCCATGACCCAATAAAATCTAGTCTCTTAAGTTTACCATGAGGTTCGCCATTCTTAGTTATAATTGAATGTCAATTGGGATCACTCTTATACTGCTATATAATCTGTCTGGATACTTATGAGTAGGACACACTAACCCCACAGATACTGGAGTTTCGTTTTAACTTAACAGCGCAGGCGCAACCACCGCTGTGAGTACACAGCGTCTTGTTCCCCTGACAGCGCTCGCGCATGCGCACTAGACCACACACACACCAGGCGGCGGGACTTCCGGTACCGGATGATGCACTTCCGGTGCCGCGGGTCCCTCCGCGCTCAAATACAGGAGCCAGGACGCCACACACCACCTGCCGACACAGCAAGGCGCAGGAGCACCGCTTACACCCCAGTACTACCAGGTAATACCCTGATCCACCAATGCAAATGCAGCCACCTGTCCTGCATTACACATAGCCCTGGCACTACCCAGGGGTCTGGCATATATTGTATATCTTCCCGCAGAGGTCCTCCACCTACAGCCCTACTACAGCTAACGCTATCTACTTACCGATACCGCCAGAGATCCTCCATATATAGCCCTATATTACCAGCATTGCAAGGTAATGTTTTATACTACCGCTCCCTATCTACTCTATTTACTACCTATGTACATTCTAGTCCGGTACATCCATAACAGATTGTACCTGTGACACGACAGACCCACATGCTGATAGCATACCATACGAGGCTAACCCCTTCACTGCCTACAAATACTGTCAGGTAATACCACATAGTACTGCCTAGTATGCTCCTCCATCTGTATCCTTCTTGGTACACACCCTAATCCTGTGCATTTCAACCATGTTCCATCAGCGGTACAGCAAGACAAATTTATTTATGCGCTAATAGCACACTGTATAGGACTAGATACTTTCATTGCCTACCAGCACTGCCAGGTAACTTCCTATACCACTACTTAATACGCCCCTCTATGTGTGTCCTATTACATTATATACATCCTTACCCTATGTATCCTAAACAGATTATATCTGCGGTACAACAAGAAAAGGCTACCCACTTAATAGTAATATACTGTATAAGGTAAACCCTTTCCATTATGTAAATTAAGGTGGCTTCTCATCTACGGTCCCTACTAACACTCTTTATTCTTTATAGATACTCTATGCGCTACAAGGATACTAGTCATGCTATACCTTTATTCACCTTGCTAAGGTAAATCTCACTTTGGTATCTTCTCGGGCCCCCCGTCCTCTGAACTGTATGAATTCACCTTTAACCTACGCAGAACAATGTTTTTACCTACTGAGTGAGGATTTTTCTTCTCACTTGAGACAGGATGTAATACCTGTTATATGCTATGTATGTATATATGTATGTATTTTCCCTCTCTCGGGTTTTGTGTGCTACAGTATGGAGCATAATGTTTATTGTGTATATACATTTGCTGTACAGTTGTTTATATATGTTTTGTTCTTTTTAGCGACCACTTGATAAAGACTCGGGAGGAGTCGAAACGTTGTCAGTTTGACTTCTGGTCGCCTTCTGCATTGTTGAATAATAAACTTATAGCACTTTAATAAATTCTAAGTTTGTCACAAATGATACCCCTAGAGTGTGTGGTGTATTAAATTTATTCTAAGTAATACCGGCACACCACATGACCCGGCCTGACAGGTATCCATTGACCTTCCCTGCCTTTGCTTATTAAAATGAAGGGGGCCCTAAAAACAGACGCAATGTCACCCTCATTAATAACCAGCTAGGCAAAGCAACTAGCTGGGGGCTGATATTAATAGGCTGGGAAAGTCCATGGATATTGGCCTATTGCCACACTAATTAGACCAGTCCTCGGGTGTACCAGAAATGGTGCATCCATTAGAACCACAAATTCTAGCGCTTGGCTTTTCCTGATTGCCCTGGTGCAGTGGCTATCTGGGTAATTGTTTTGGGGTTGATGTCCGCTGACTTCAAGCCCAGTGGGTAGTAATGGAGAGGTGTCTAACACCCCCATTATTAACCCCCTTTCCGACATCGGACATACTATCCCGTCAAGGTGGTATGGGCCCGTATGACCACCGACGGGATAGTACATCATCACTGATCAGCCGTGCTCACGGGGGGAGCGCGGCTGATCGGGGCCGGGTGTCAGCTGATATAAGGCATTATGTGCCAGGAGCGGTCATGGACCGCTCCTGGCACATTAACCCCCGGCACACTGCGATCAAAGATGATCGCAGCGTTCCAGCGGCACAGGGAAGCATCGCGCATGGAGGGGGCCGAGGTTCTCCTACCTCCTCCTCCCTGCAGGCCCGGATCCAAAATGGCTGCGGGGGGACTTCCAGGTCCTGCAGGGAGGTGGCTTTCAAGCGCCTGCTCTGAGCAGGCGCCGGGAAGCCTCCCTGTAGTGCCTGTTTGATCGCTGATCTGACACAGTGCACTGAAAAGTGTCAGATCAGCGATCTGACAATATAGCATGATGTCGCCCCCTGGGGCAATGTGATAAAGTAAAAAAAATATATATATTTACATGTGTTAAAAAAAATAAATAAAAATATTATACGGTGTGTGTGTGTATGTATATATGTGTGTATATATATATATATATATATATATATATATATATATATATATATATATATATATATATATATATATATATATATATATACACTCACCGGCCACTTTATTAGGTACACCTGTCCAACTTCTTGTTAACACTTAATTTCTAATCAGCCAATCACATGGCGGCAACTCAGTGCATTTAGGCATGTAGACATGGTCAAGACAATCTCCTGCAGTTCAAACCAAGCATCAGTATGGGGAAGAAAGGTGATTTGAGTGCCTTTGAACGTGGAATAGTTGTTGGTGCCACAAGGGCTGGTCTGAGTATTTCAGAAACTGCTGATCTACTGGGATTTTCACGCACAACCATCTCTAGGGTTTACAGAGAATGGTCCGAAAAAGAAAAAAAATCCAGTGAGCGGCAGTTCTGTGGGCGGAAATGCCTTGTTGATGCCAGAGGTCAGAGGAGAATGGGCAGACTGGTTCGAGCTGATAGAAAGGCAACAGTGACTCAAATCGCCACCCGTTACAACCAAGGTAGGCCTAAGAGCATCTCTGAATGCACAGTGCGTCGAACTTTGAGGCAGATGGGCTACAGCAGCAGAAGACCACACCGGGTACCACTCCTTTCAGCTAAGAACAGGAAACTGAGGCTACAATTTGTCCAAGCTCATCGAAATTGGACAGTAGAAGATTGGAAAAACGTTGCTTGGTCTGATGAGTCTCGATTTCTGCTGCGACATTCGGATGGTAGGGTCAGAATTTGGCGTAAACAACATGAAAGCATGGATCCATCCTGCCTTGTATGGAGCATCTTTGGGATGTGCAGCCGACAAATCTGCGGCAACTGTGTGATGCCATCATGTCAATATGGACCAAAATCTCTGAGGAATGCTTCCAGCACCTTGTTGAATCTATGCCACGAAGAATTGAGGCAGTTCTGAAGGCAAAAGGGGGTCCAACCCGTTACTAGCATGGTGTACCTAATAAAGTGGCCGGTGAGTGTGTGTATATATATATATATATATATATATATATATATATATATATATATATATATATATATATATATATATATATATATATATATATATATATATATATATATATAATATTTTATTCAGTCGTCATGACAGCACTAACGAGAGAGGGGATCCGCCCTTCAGGGACAGGAAACCTACAGAGATAAAAGGGCGGCACCTCTCTCCCGCATCAGTTGGTTTCCTGTCCCTGACAGGGGACCCTGCAGAGGCCTTTGGAAGAAGGCGAAGAAAATTTGACCCAGGTCCGACTCACCGATCCTGGAGGCGGGATGGCCCCTTCCTCGGTGTTGATCGCGACGCTGGATGTGCCACACCACAGAGGGCTGTGGGGGTAGGCAACAGCACGGCAGGAGCAGCCTTCAGGGGGAGTGCTGTCTCCAGGGGTGTCCCATCGCCAGGTACGCGTGAGTATACGGTGGGAGGCCCTCCATTCCCTGGCGTCCCCTCTCACCGGCGTTCTAAACGGTACTCACATCGCAGCAGCGGTACTCTTACGGCCGGCACTACACTCGAGCGTCCCCTCTCATCGGCGTCTAAAACTAACACACAGCGCAGCAGCGATACGCTTCTGCCGGCACTGCGCTGGAGCGTTCCCTTTTCACCGGCATCCTAACCAGCACGAGCGCTGCGTTCAGCGTCCAGGAAGCGTCGCACCGGAGGTGACGCGCATAGGGGGGCGGGGCTTAATTCGGCAGCAGGCAATGACGCTCGGCGCATGCGCAGTGCGTCGCACTGAGGAAAACATGGCGGCGCCCAGCGGTTTTCTTTTGTATAGGCGGCGTGCGCGGATTTTTCGGATATTTCTGGCGGCGCTACTTCCAGACGAGGATCGTGGTACCATTGGCGGGGGTCTTGGAAGGGGAGGGGCCTCCCACACGCCAGATTGTACCAGGCAGTTCACCGGGATTGGCCGGCTGTCCCCCATCAGGGGGAGGTACCTTCAGGGGGCCGGCTATTTAAGAATTCAATGATGGCTGCTTCATGCTTCATGTCCATTGTTACAATGGAGTCTCAGGAGCAGGTGCAGTTGCCTTCTGAGCAGCAGTGTTTAACCCTGGAGAAGCCCCATACAGCGAACACCCAGCGACGTTCTAGTGGCAGTAGTCGTCCTGGAGGTAAAGCTGGGCAATCTGATAAAGCCGGAAAGTCCTCGAGCCGGATGGATATTGCTTCGGTGGAGAGGGTCCCCCCGCAATCTTCGGTACCACTTGGACACTGTAGGGGTAAGTGATCATCGTGAAAGTTCACTTAGTGATTAGTGTCCCTCCTTATTCCCTCTTTTTACATCAGGGAAAAAAGCGGTCCTCTAAATCCAAGCACAAGGAATGTGCAGAATGTGGTATTCCTCTCCCTGACGAATACGTTAAGAGACTATGTGGTCCGTGTATCCAGCGTCTAATAGCGGAAGAAACACCGGATTTCGCTTCTAGTCTAAGACAGATGGTTAGACAGGAGATTAGAAGCTCTACAAGATCTCAATCTCATAGGGGGTCTAAAATAACAGACCCTGGATCCCCAAGTTCACATGAGGATAGTGACTTAGGAGATCTGAAGTCGGAAGTCTCTCTCTCGTCAGTATCCTCCTCGGGTTCTGAATACGAACATTCTTGTTTTTCTTTTGACCGCATAGACCGCCTAGTTAAAGCGGTAAATAATACAATTGGGATTGAGCAGACGACACCAGAGAGATCCATGCAGGATGTCATGTTCCGAGGTCTGGACCGTAAATCCCGCAGATGCTTTCCGGTAGTGGAGAAAGTTAGCGCCCTAATTTCCAGAGAATGGAAAAAACCGGAAAGAAAAGGTTCTCTTCCTCCATCCTTCAAACGGAAGTATCCGTTCGAGGAGTCTGCTTCGGCCACGTGGGATAAAGCCCCGAAGCTTGATGCGGCTGTTGCCAAAGCTTCAAAAAAGTCCTCTCTACCATTTGAGGATCTTGGTACTTTAAAGGATCCACTGGACAGAAGGGCAGATGTGTTTCTCAAGGGAGCCTGGGAAACTTCAGCAGGGGCTCTCAGACCATCAATCGCCGCCACCTGCACGGCACGGTCTATGATGGTGTGGTTGGATAGCCTGGAGAGTCAGCTGAAGAACAAAACGCCGAGAGATGAAATATTATCCTCCCTCTCTATGATTCAGGGGGCTGCGGCTTACCTTGCTGACGCTTCAGCGGACTCAGTTAAATTGGCGGCTAGGTCAGCCGCGCTCTCTAATTCAGCCCGTAGAGCAATCTGGCTGAAATGTTGGCAAGGAGACATGCAGGCCAGATCCAAATTGTGCAACATCCCGTGTGTGGGAGAACACCTATTCGGTCCGGTTCTGGACGAGTTATTAGAAAAAGCGGGAGACAGTAAGAAACGGTTTCCCTACCTCGGTAGGTCCTCTTACAGAAGAGGCACTAATAGGAGGTGGTTTGATCGAACAAGACCAAATAGAGAAAGATCCAGATACGATGCCAACAAAAAGAAAGGTAGAGGCTACATGTTTAGCTCCTTTAGAGACAACAGGAAGCCGCAATGACTGGCGGACCGGGTAGGAGGCAGGCTTCTAGCCTTCTATCCGGCATGGCGTACTATATCCAATAGCCCGTGGGTCTTGAACATTGTGGAGTCTGGTTTAAAGTTTGACTTTCGTTTCACTCCTGACGACAAGTTTCTGGTAACACCATTGCGTTCTTCCTCCACAGAACAGCTGGCGTTAGAGACTGAGGTCCAGGAACTCCAACAAAAAGGCGTTTTGGTGGAGGTTCCTGAAACACAGAGGGGTAAAGGCTTCTATTCTCCCCTCTTCTTGATTAAAAAGCCAGATAACACTTTTCGCACAATTATAAACCTGAAAGGCCTAAATAGATTTTTGTGGATCCCGTCATTTAAAATGGAGTCGGTCAAGTCCGCAATAAAGTTATTGTTTGGCGGGTGCTTTATGGTCGTCTTGGATCTGAAAGACGCGTATTATCACGTCCCCATACACGTAGACCACCAGCGTTATCTAAGAGTTGCAGTCCTCTTAGGAGAATCAATAAGACACTTCCAATACAGGGCACTCCCCTTTGGTGTTGCGGTGGCCCCTCGGGTATTCACTAAAATAATGGTGGAGGTTATGGCGCATCTTCATGAGCAGGATATTCTCATAGTCCCATATCTCGATGACCTATTAATAATAGGAGATTCCGAATCACACTGCACGTCCCAACTACACAAAGTAATCGCAGCCTTGCAAAGGTTGGGGTGGATAATCAATTTTAAAAAGTCACGGTTGCAGCCTCTAGAGATCCAAGAATTCTTGGGTCTCATATTGGACTCAAGGTTACAAGAATGCCGTCTACCTGACGTTAAGTTGGAAAAGATCCAACGACAGATTCTTGGAGTGATTGCTAATCCAGTTATAACATTGAGGGGAGCAATGTCACTGTTAGGCTCACTCACGTCGTGCATCCCGGCAGTACGATGGGCCCAGTACCACACCAGGGTCCTACAGTGGGAGGTTCTGTACAACACTCGTCGGTTAGAAGGTCACTTGGACAGTTTTCTTTCCTTGTCAATTGCCACTATTCAGTCCTTACGTTGGTGGTTACACGCTCCAAACCTTCGTAAGGGGGTACCCTGGATAAACCACATATCACGAGTATTAACCACAGACGCTAGCCCCACGGGATGGGGGGCACATATGGGCGAGATGTGGGTCCAGGGGGTTTGGTCACCCTCCGAACAGAGTTTGTCATCTAACCTCAAGGAGTTGTTGGCCGTAGAACGAGCTCTGAGATATTTCCTTATATCCTTACAGGACCATCACGTCAGAATATTCTCAGACAATCAGGTAACGGTAGCTTACGTTAACCACCAAGGGGGAACCCGATCCAGGCCCTTAATGGAGGTATCGGGTCGTATCTTACAGATAGCCGAGAATCATCTACGGTCACTAACATCACTGCACATAAAGGGGAAGCACAACGTTGTAGCCGACTTTCTAAGTCGCAGAAAGCTCGGGCAAGGAGAGTGGGTGCTCAATCAGACCATCTTCGATCAGATCACCCATCGTTGGGGATACCCACAAATAGACCTCTTCGCCAACAAAGAAAACAAAAAATGTCGTCGGTTTTGTTCCCTAAATCCCAGAGACAATCCGGTGGCGGTGGACGCTCTCCTGATTCCTTGGCACTTCGAAACAGCCTATGCCTTTCCCCCGTTGAACTTGATCCCGATAGTCCTCAGAAAGATTCGGGAGGACAGAGCTCATGTGATTCTGATAGCGCCATTCTGGCCCAAGAGGCCATGGTTTCCTTGGTTGAGGAAGATGTCCATTTCTCAACCATGGATTCTCCCAGAACTCCCAGACCTCCTCTCACAGGGTCCGATCTTCCATCCACGAGTGGCCAGTTTACATCTGACGGCGTGGGATTTGAAGGGTCATTATTAAGAAAAAAGGGATTTTCTGACGGACTTATTAATACCCTATTAAAAAGCAGAAAAAACTCCACTACAAATATTTATGTGAGAATCTGGAGAAAATTCCTTTCAGTCTCAGGATCGGTTATCGGTCAGAAAGCTAGTATTCCAAAGATCTTGGAGTTCCTGCAGAAAGGTCTCGAAATGGGGCTAGCTACAAGCACCCTCAGAGTCCAAGTTTCAGCCTTGGGGGCACTGTATAACTGTGGGTTAGCTAAAAATTATTGGATTGCTCGGTTTATTAAAGCGGCCGCTAGATCAAGACCCATCGTTAAGAATAAACTAGCCCCGTGGGACTTAAACTTAGTCCTCTCGGCGTTAACGGAACCCCCCTTTGAGCCTTTAGAATCTGCGTCTATAAAGATCCTGTCCTTAAAAACTGCTCTTTTGATTGCTCTTACGTCTGCTAGGAGAGTTAGTGATTTGCAGGCCCTCTCTAGACTAACTCCTTATATGCAGATTAGAGAAGATAGAGTAGTATTAAGAACGGATCCCCTCTATCTCCCAAAAGTAGCATCTAGGTTCCACAGACTCCAGGAGATAAATCTCCCTACCTTTTGTCCTAATCCTAAAAACCCAAAGGAACTCAGACTCCATACATTAGATGTCAAAAGATGCCTTCTTAAATATATTTCTTTAACAGATCCCTGGAAAAAAGACAATTCCCTGTTTATATCCTATCAGGGAGTCAAAAAAGGGTGTAGAGTGTCCAAAAACACCTTGAGTAGATGGATTAGGGAGGCAATTTCTCTGGCTTATTCAGCAGGTGGCCTAGAAGTCCCGGAAGGCGTAAAGGCTCATTCCACTCGTGCCATGGCATCTTCCTGGGCAGAGAGATCGGAGGTGTCAATTGAGGACATATGTAAGGCGGCCACATGGTCATCTCCGTCTACTTTCTTGAATCATTATAGATTAGATCTTGGTAGCTCCAACGATCTCACATTTGGTAGAAGGGTGCTGGAAGCAGTAATCCCACCCTAATACTCTTTTCTCTGTAATTCTCTCGTTAGTGCTGTCATGACGACTGAATAAATACTCAAGCTACTTACCAGGTAGCGGTGTTTTTCAGGAGTCCATGACAGCACTCCTATATTCCCTCCCTTTCTACTGGTATGGGTTTCATCACGATAAGTATATTCTAATGTAGGTTAATTTTCTACAAAATTTAGTCACAAGGTGAAATGTGTTAAGATATTTATGTGTTACTAATCAATGGAGGTCCTCTCATGCTCTGTAATCCAACTGATGCGGGAGAGAGGTGCCGCCCTTTTATCTCTGTAGGTTTCCTGTCCCTGAAGGGCGGATCCCCTCTCTCGTTAGTGCTGTCATGGACTCCTGAAAAACACCGCTACCTGGTAAGTAGCTTGAGTATTTCCAATAAATACATTAATTTATCTAAATGAAAAAAACAAACAATAAAAGTATCGTATACATTTAGTATCACCGCGTCCGTAACGACCCGTCCTATAAAACTGTCCCACTAGTTAACCCATTCAGTGAACACCGTAAAAAGAGGCAAAAAAGGACGCTTTATCATGCCGCCAAACAAAAAGTGGAATAACACGCGATCAAAAAGACGGATATAAATAACCATGGCACCGCTGAAAACGTCATCTTGTCCCGCAAAAAACGAGCCGCCACACAGCGTTGTCAACGAAAAAAATAAAAAAGTTATAGTCCTCAGAATAAAGCGATGCAAAAATAATAATTTTTTATATAAAATAGTTTTTATCGTATAAAAGCGGCAAAACATAAAAAAAAGATATAAATGAAGTATCACTGTAATCGTACTGACCCGAAGAATAAAACTGCTTTATTAATTTTACCAAACGTGGAACGGTATAAACGCCTCCCCCCAAAAAAAGAAGAAATTCATGAAGTCACATGCCTGAAAATGGTACCAATAAAAACGTCAACTCGTCCCGCAAAAAACAAGACCTCACATGACTCTGTGGACCAAAATATGGAAAAATTATATCTCTCAAAATGTGGAAACGCAAAAACTATTTTTTGCAATAAAAAGCGTCTTTTAGTGTGTGATGGCTGCCAATCCTAAAAACCCGCTATAAAAGTAAATCAAACCCCCCTTCATCACCTCCTTAGTTAAGGAAAAATTAATAAAATTTTAAAAAATGTATTTCCATTTTCCCATTATGGTTAGGGTTGGGGCTAAAAGTTAGGGTTGGGGCTAAAGTTAGGGTTTGGATTACATTTACGGTTGGGATTAAGGTTTGGGTTAGGGTTTCAGTTAGAATTGGGAGTTTCCACTGTTTAGGCACATCAGGGGCTATCCAAACGCGACATGGTGTCCGATCTCTATTCCATCCAATTCTGCGTTGAAAAAGTAAAACAGTGCTCCTTCCCTTCCGAGCTCTCCCGTGCGCCCAAACAGGGGTTTACCCCAACATATGGGGTATCAGTGTAGTCAGAACAAATTGGACAACAACTTTTGGGGTCCAATTTCTCCTGTTACCCTTGGGAAAATACAAAACTGGGGGCTAAAAAATAATTTGTGTGGGGAAAAAAAATGATTTTTTATTTTCACGGCTCTGCGTTGTAAACTGTAGTGAAACACTTGGAGGTTCAAAGTTTTCACAACACATCTAGATAAGTTCCTTAGGGGGTCTTCTTTCCAAAATGGTGTCACTTGTGGGGGGTTTCAATGTTTAGGCACATCAGGGGCTCTCCAAACGCGACATGGCGTCCTGTCTCAATTCCAGTCAATTTTGCATTGAAAATGTCAAACGGCGCTTCTTCCCTTCCGAGCTCTGCCATGCGCCCAAACAGGGGTTTACCTGCATATATGGGGTATCAGTGTACTCAGGACAAATTGAACAACCACGTTTGGGGTCCATTTTCTCCTGATACCCTTGGTAAAATAAAACAAATTGGAGCTGAAGTAAATTTTTGGTGAAAAAAAGTAAAATGTTCTTTTTTTTTTTTTTTTTTTTTTTACATTCCAAAAATTCCTGTGAAGCACCTTAAGGGTTAATAAACTTCTTGAATGTGGTTTTGAGCACCTTGAGATGTGCAGTCTTTAGAATGGTGACACATTTGGGTATTTTCTATCATATAGACCCCTCAAAGTGACTTGAAATGTGATGTGGTCCCTAAAAAAAAAATGGTGTTGTAAAAATGAGAAATTGCTGGTCAACTTTTAACCCCTATAACTCCCTAACAAAAAACTATTTTGGTTCCAAAATTGTGCTGATGTAAAGTAGACATGTGGGAAATGTTACTTATTAAGTATTTGGTGTGACATATCTCTGTGATTTAAGGGTATAAAAATTCAAAGCTGGAAAATTGCGAAATTTTCAAAATTGTTGCCAAATTTCCGTTTTTTTTCACAAATAAACGCAGGTAATATCACAGAAATGTTACCACTACCATGAAGTACAATATGTCACGAGAAAACAATGTCAGAATCACCAGGATCCGTTGAAGCGTTCCAGAGTTACAACCTCATAAAGGGACAGTGGTCAGAATTGTAAAAAATTGTCCCGGTCATTAACGTGCAAACCACCCTTGGGGGTAAAGGGGTTAATGTAGTCAACAGAAATACATACACACATCCTTTAGTTAAAAAAAAAAAAAGCCATGGATATTGATCCCTTCAAAGCCTAATAAGATCAGCCACCCCAGAAATGGCGCGTTCATTCCAAATTTCCACTGCACCATTGCAATCGGGGTGAAAATGAAATTGTGGTGTTGATGTCAGCTGTGTAATGTCCGCTGACATCAAGTCCACGGGTTAGTAATAAAGACATGTCATTCAGACGTGCCCATTACTAACCAAGTAAGTTAAAAGAGAAAAAAAATCACTTCGATAAAAGAACTCAGCAATTTCCCTCTTTCACCCATTTATTAAAAAAAAAAATCCACACTGGTCTGCCGTAATTCAAATGGAGGTGCCATGACAATCCCGGTCTTTTTCGTCCAGTTGTATTGAGCTCCGTTCTAAGAACGAAGCTCCATAGATTGGGGTAGCAGCCACTGCCAGATGTCAGGCTGTACTCCGAGAACCCGGCCGCTGTGAACTGAGGTGACGTTGGTAAGGTTACCTCATTTCCCAGGCGTCGGGTTTCACAAGAGCAGCGCAAGAGCCGGAATGATGAGTGGTGACGTCACCTCAGTTCACAACGGATGGGTTATCACGGAGTACAGCGTGAGAACTGCCATTGGTTCTGCTCCAGTCTATGGAGCTTCACTCTCTGAACGGAGGTCCATAAACTCGACAAAGAAGACTGAGCTCGTCATCGGACCTCCATCTGGATTATAGCGGACCAGTGTAGATTGGTTATTTTTTTAATAAATGGGTGAAAGAGGGAAATTGTCCGGGAGTGATTTTTTTATTTCAAATAAAGCGTGTGGTGTGTGTTGTTTCTTCTGACTACGGGGTTAGTAATGGGGGTGTCTGACCCCACTTCCTTTCTTTTTTTTTTTCTTTCAGTTATTAACAAGTACAATAAAATATGTAAGGCACTGCTCCACTCCTCCACTTCGACCTCCGCCTCCTGGTGCAAGATTTTTTTTTTTCTGTGATATATTAAATCTTTTTCCTTTTCCCCATTTTGCCTCCTTTTGCAGCCCCCGCAGTCCTTACTACGACCATTTTACAGCACCAATGTTCGGGCCCCCATTGACTTATATGGGTTCCGGGGTCAAGTTCTGGTACCTGATCTGAACTTTGGACTCAAGTTCGGCCATACCCGAGCTTCCATAGGTCTTCTCATCCCTAATTATGGCATTTTCTGCCTATGATTGGTTAGATCTTGGAAAACACCTTTTGAGAAGCCAAAGCTGCTTAATGGAATTTCATTATAGTATGATTGCATATGAGAGTTAAGTCTAATTAGTATAGCCAGCTTATATCGGCCAAATCCTTCCAATATCAACTGATTTTTGCCGACTGCCTAATGTATCGGGGTGCCAGCCGACTGTCGGGACAGATGTTGATCAGGCATGTCCAATTGCAGCCTGCCAATCATTGATCTCCCAGAGATAAGCCGCCATTCGACGTGTCAGTTGGCAGCTTTCTCATAGAGAACACAGGAGCACTTCTGCATTCAGGGAAGTCGATTGAGATGGCTGTTGGCTGAACAATGTTTCATCTGAAATCCATTTAACGTGTATGGCCAGCTTAATGACATAAATGAGTGATACAATGGGAGATGCAGCGCCACACATGTACGTACTATTGTAATTTACATGATGTAATCGGGAGAAGTTTAGGTCTCCCATTCCTCTGATGTCAGGCTCCCTTCATTATTGGTTGCAGCACGTTGATGGACATTGGGCTCTGGGCCGGTGGGATAGATATGTGCTGACACAGAGGTCCGACTGTGATTTATAACATCAGCTTTATCCTGGAGAACGTATGTGGAGTGGTTCGTGTGGTGGAGCGATCATGGCGTGTCCATAAGTTAGTCTTTAATTGCATAAACCATCCTTAAATATGTCTTTTTCTATCCATTTGAAACTAATAATGGCTTTCAATTTAAAGTGAATGGAGAGTGCCGGGGCCATGCAAAAACAGCACCGACACTGTCCCGTTGTTTCCTTCCGGCTAAATGAAAGTGACATCAGTAGATTAGAATGAGACTAAGACAATTCACATTGCAATTGTGTTAGTTTAACTTTAACAATCTTTTAACACTCTTGTTTAAATGTAGCTGACATACCATAATTACAAATCTACAAGCCTTGATTAAAGAATTTTACATCTGAACCTATGGGGAGCATGGATTGGATTTTTTTTTTTTCCCTAAGATCTTTTTCTCTTTTCCAAAGTTGGTAAACTGGCCAAATATCATTGTAATGGACATACCATAAACCGCCACTGGGAGAATCGATTATTACATCCCAGATCATTTTTTGCTGATTATTTTCACCCAGTTCATTGGGGGAAAAAAATCCAACGGCGATTGGGATGCTGGACCATGAAGGTTTGTCCAAAAGAGCTTCTTGGTTTATTGAGAGCCCAAGAATAAAATGTTTCGTTGAAGAACGTTACCATCACACCAGGATCCAGAGGGAAAACTCGGTGGGTTCTGGTAACATTTACTTGACTTACATTGGAAAACTAATCTTGTGTTTCTGCCATAAGAGAGGTGCAAAAATATTTAATGTTGTCTTTGAAGGAGTTAGAAGTAATTTACTTAGTCACAAGCTCCCTAACATGGAGTGATTTTAGGCTTCCGTTACCAAATGAGTTCGTTGCCTTGCTCCCCATCATTGCCATTATCAGCCATCAAACCAGCAAAAGCTCATTTCTTGACTGATTTGCTTCTTTTATTGCAGCCTAAACACTAACCCTTGACAGCTCATCTCTCCATGCAAATGGGATGTGCTGCCGACAATATGCAATAATTGTGTGGATCTACAATTGTGTTAATAAACTTTCGTTCCCATACTGTTTGCATCAGGCCCACGTAAAAGGGACTTCTATCATCTTGGTACATTATCGATCAGGTCTTGAGCCTTTGATTACCCCCTCTACTCTCACTTCTTGCCTGCTGGGGTACCTTGAAGAAGGAAGCAACAGACCACAAACTTATCCCTTAATCCGAGCTCATTCTTCGCTGTGGCAGATCCCCTATGGAACATATACCATTGAGGTATGTGGAGACTCTCTAGTGACAAGAGGACTGTTGAACGTTTTTTTTTTTTCTCATTTTTTTCCAAGAAGAATAGTGAGAACAGCACAATGAAAGGTTATTCACTATTCCGGCATCCATAGCTGGGCTGAAAAAAAAAAAGAAAAAACCCATGCACCATTTTTCTGACTAGTGTCACGTCTCATGTTACTGAACCCCCCCCCCCCCCCCCCCCCCCCCAAAAAAAAAAAAAAAGAAACCCTGTTTTCATATAGTGTCTGTGTTGTCTTCAGTTTCCCTTTGGCATTATTGTTCTGCGTTGGGAATGATGAGAAGACCAGATATGTGTACATGATTTAAAAACTATTTCATGAAATTGGGATGTCAGGAAAGACACAGGTTGGAATATGTATGTAAAAATCTGATGTTGGAATGAGGTCTTATTTGGTGGAAAACATGTTTTTCTTATTTTCTGTTGTCTAAACCTGGGGTCCGACTTACAGGAAGATGCATCCTATAGTCAAAAAAAATACAGTTCTGGCAATAATTAAGAGACCACCACATCAAACCCCTGTCATGGGCAGCCCAATCTTCAGACCTGAACCCCACTGAAAACCTCTGGAATGTAATCAAGAGGATGATGGATTGTCACAAGCCATCACACAAAGAAGAACTGCTGAAATTTTGCGCCAGAATCAGTGTAAGACTGGTGGCAAGCATGCCAAGACGCATGAAAGCTGTGATTAAAAACCATGGTTATTCCACAAAATATTGATTTCTGAACTCTTCCTGAGTTAAAACATTAGTATTGTTGTTTCTAAATGATTATGAACTTGTTTTCTTTGCATTATTTGAGGTCTTAAAGCACTGTTTTGTTTTTTTTTGTTTGTTTGTTTTTAATTTTGACCATTCTTTTTCAGAAAAAAAAATACAAAATTTATTGCTTGGAAATTCGGAGACATGTTGTCAGAAGTTTATAGATTAAAAGAACAATTTACGTTTTACTCAAAAATATACCAATAACGAGAAAAATCAGGCAAACCTAAACATTTTGCAGTGGTCTCTTAATTTTTGCCAGAGCTGTATTTGTATGTAATGGGACATTGAACTGCACCAGAATATTTTGCTGCTTTCAGCGTCATTATTGGTGCCATTGCTTGTTGGCCTGTACTTTAGCGGTTGTGGGTTACAGGAGGTGTCCTTTCTAGTCCTGTTCTACTCCTTACATGTCAGGCTGACAGTTGTCTCAGGATTATAGTCCTTGCAGCACATAATACTTTATACTTGTGCAACATAAAATCTTTCTTTCCACATCAGCTTTTTAGTAGGGAAGTGTAGACATTAAACTTTTGATTTACGCTGAAGTAATGGCTTTGTTAGCGGTGGACTCAGTAAGTGGTCTATTCGAGAGTATGGTTTTACAGGTTAAAGCCTATAATTGTTGAAGAAGCCAGCGGGTGTCCATAAAGCAAATATCATGCTTGGCATATTTCTTAAAATTCTTATGGCAGGCTAGTGAATAAATAGGAGCGGTGAGCATTTAGGAAAAGCACGTCTTTTTAATAAAGCGATTCTACAGCAATCAATAAAAAGACTATAAGGATATTGTGTTTAAATGGCAAAATTAAACAAAATAAAGTTCACCCGGACTTTCTTCCATTGTCCTGCTATTATGAAGTGGAGAGATGAGAAAGATGAACATGGTCGGTCGATAGCAGGTCTGGGCAAATCCATGTCTCCAGTACACCCTGGTCGCTGCTACTGAGGGAACTTTTTGGATCATGTATTATTTATGTCTATGAAAGTGGACCAGTAAAATATTCAGGTGGAATCCTGGACTCACGATTTTTTTTTTTTTCAGTTATTCAGTCCCCACCATTGTCTAAAGAGATATAGTTGTATGTAAGAATTACAAATGTAACATCTGTCTGCTCTCAGTATGGGCACATGCCCATTATTTCTCACATCATTGCCCTTTACAAAATCAACCTAATAATTTGTAAGAAAAGACTGATCATGGCCATCACCAAATAACAGGTTATGTAAATCATACGTCTGTGAAGTTACATTACTGTTTAAAGGGAAGCTGTCGGATTACTCGTGAAACCGTGGGCAGCATGGACTTGGACTCTGGCTGCTCGATTGATCCCAGGTATGCTTTTCTTTAATATATCGTTCTACTATCCAGCTTGGGACCATAGTGAGAAACAAGACTAGTCTGTGGCTGCCCCTGACTGGCTTGTCCCTTCACCACTCTAGGTAATTGACAGGTTTCTATGGGAAGAGACCTGTCAATCACCTAGCGCTTTTACTTTACGGTGAGAATCTGGCCTGGGTAACTCTAGACTAGTCTCATTTCTCGCTATGATCCCCAGACGGATCTTTAAACATTAAAGGGATGCTCCTGGGAGATAAAATAAATGTACTGTTCCTGCACTCATACACTATAAAGATGAGCTGGTCAGTGCGCTTTAATTATCTTTTATAACCCTTGTAACTTTGTGTGACAGAATCTGCTCCTCACTGCTCACCCTTCCTGTCTAGGTCATTACATCACACAGCAGTATTCCTCTCCCCCTCCCCCCGCCTCTGCCTAGGAGCAGCCAGTTTCCTGATAATAGGGGGTGTGGCCAGCCTGCTGGTCCTAACTGCCCACCCCGATATCTGTTTCTGTTTTCCAAGAACAGAGGGCACAATCCTGTGTAGTAGCAGTCATGTCAACAAGAGGATGTAAATCCAGGCTGTGATCCTCTGCTGCATAAGACTGTGCATAATGTATCCTGCCATGAGTCATATAGGATAGATAAATACTTTATAAACCCATGTATGTTTGGTTCACACTATAAGGAACAGTGCAACGGGACCTGGGGAGGGGGTTTGTTATGATCCTTAGTGGCTGAGGATCACAGAATGAACTAGCTAAGTTACTGAACATAGAACGAGCTCTAGGGAGGTGGTAACTGGACTGACCGCAAATCTGATCCTAACCAAACACACTGAAGGTAGCCGGTGAACGTGCCTAAATTCCTGGACGTCTCGACGCAGCCTGAGAAACTGGCTACCCCTATAGAGAAAGTAAGACCTCACTTGCCTCAGAGAAATGACCCCAAAGATATAGGAAGCCCCCAACAAATAAGAACGGTGAGGTAAGGGGAAAATACAAAACGTAGAAATGAAAACAGATTCAGCAAATGAGGCCCACTAATACTAGATAGCAGAAGACAGGCAGGGAACTGTGCAATCAGTAAAAAACCCTATACAAAATATCCACGCTGAGAATTCAAGAACCCCCACACCAACTAACGGTGTGAGGGGAGAAACTCAGCCCCCTAGAGCTACCAGCAAGCAAGGAAATCACATATTAGCAAGCTGGACAAGGACAAATAAATAACCAAGGAACATATTGAACACTGATGATCAAAAAATGAACAAACAGAAAACTTAGCTTCTCTTGGAGAGACTGGTAACCAAGGTAGGCAGGAGAAATCAAAATAGCACTGAATACATTGACAGCAGGCAACAACTGATAGTCCAGGTGAGCTAAATAGGAAACCAGCTAACATAACGAGACAGCTGATCCAGCCTCAGACCTGCAGAATGACACAAAGAGCCACCAGAGGGAGCCCAAAGACAGCACTCACACAGTACCACTTGTGACCACAAGAGGGAGCCCAAAAACAGAGTTCACAACAGGGGTTATACCATGTCTGATAGATGCTGCAGCAGACGGCTGGATGCTTTCCTCAGGCTGAGGAGACACCTGACAATCCAGAGTGATAAAGTTGCAGGGGTCAGGACACTACCAAGTTGACATGGAGAAGGAGGGATTGACCATGGCAGTAATGAATAAGCCAATGCATTGCTCTGCCTCTTCTCCCTGTATGACACGTGTCTGTGTGATGACACTGGTGTGTGATGTAATGACTAGAGTTGAGCGAATTTGTTCGGGTTCCCTCTTATTCGGCAAGTTATAGCGCTTACTGAATAAACTGCAGAGGGAACCTGGCTTCCTGGATCGCACCGGCTGATCGGCACTGCAGCTGCATGTGTTGCAGCTGTATCACAGCACATGCATGGAGAGCCTGTTTGTTGAGCTCTCCATGCATGTACTGTGACTCTGACACAGCCGCGACACATGCAGCTGCAATGCCGATCAGCCGGAGCAATCCAGGAAGCCGGGATCCCTCTGCAGCTTGTTTGGTAAGCGCTATAACTTGGCGAATAAGAGGGAACCCGAACAAATTCGCTCAACTCTAGCAATGACCCAGACGGGAGGGGAGAGCAGTAAGGAGCAGCTCCTGTCACATGAAATTACAAAAGCTAAAGCGCACTGACCATCTCATCTTTATAGTGTAAGAGGGCAGGAACAGTACAAAAAATTTTTCTCCCCAGAGTACCCCTTTAACTTCTTTGAAACGCCATGACCTTTCAAAGAGAAAACAACCTGGCTGTGATCCATGCTGTCCGTTTGACAAGAAGTTGCTTGTTTCTTTGATCACATCTTTTATGCAAGCACAAATATTTGTTAGTTTACAGCACATGATATTATCTAACCAGAGGGATGTGCTGTCGAAAATAATGAATTTGAGGGGAAACAGCCGTTCATATGAAACCCCTCAGCTTTGTTCACACAAAAAAAGGTAACTTCATTAACGGTATTTGCAGTCATACAGTTCCTAATTAATCCTCAAGAAAAAACGCTACAAATAGCTGCATTTTATACACACTGTTATTACTGCCAACAGTGGAGGTTTCAGCTGCAGGAGAAAAAAATGCAGCAAAAATGCAATTTGTGAACCTATCCTAAAGGTGTGATCTATTCATTTATTTAAATACTAGATGGAGGCCCGATGCTATCGCATCGGGAGGGTGGTGACGTCCCGATGGGGGCAGGCTTTGCAGCAGAGACACCCCCCCCATGCAGTGTGAGAACCCTTGTGCAGTGTGAGACTCGTGTATTGTGAGCACCCCTCTCCTTGCAGTGTGAGACCCCCTGTGTATTGTGAGTATCCCCTCGCTTGTATTGTGAGACCCCCTGTGTATTGTGAGTACCCCTCCCCTTGCAGTGTGAGCACCCCTTCTCTTGCAGTGTGAAACCCCCTGTGTATTGTGAGCACCCCTTTCCTTGCAGTGTGAGACCCCTTCTGTATTGTGAGACCCCCCCATGTATTGAGCCCCCCCGTGCAGTGCGAGCCCAGCTTGCGCACCGGTCATGACAGGGCTGTGACAGGATGAGGGCAGCGAGTCATGTGGGGACACGGGGGAGTGCGCTTGGTGAGAGGGGGAGGATGCGGAGAAGTGGTCTGTGCTCTCCTCCCCTCCTGACTGCAGCTGCTGCCTCCTCCCTTGGAACTCCCGCCTCCACAGCCCCCCGTACGGTGATTATCTGCACCCGGCTCCCGCACTGTCCTCTGCCGCCGGCCATGACAGGGCTGTGACAGGCTGAGGGCAGCGAGTCATGTGGAGACACCGGGGAATGCGCTCGGTGAGAAGGGGAGGATGCGGAGAAGTGGTAGCGGCAGCTGGGATCCCAGCGGCGGTTTGGCGGCGTGGGGTTCTTGCGGCTGGGGGAGTCCCAGCAGCGGGGCGGCCGGCGATGACCCGCTGGTGGTACTGCACAAGGGCCTGGTACCACCAGTGAGTGCCATATTGGAATACCCATCACTTGGGTATTCCAATATGGCCGTCTGCGTACTTTAGGTGCGGCGCAGTGGATTGTGGGATTCGAGGACGCTCAGATGGAAGTGGATGACGGACAATTTAAGGTAAGTATATAAATAGATACCGTATATGTATGTGTGCAATACATGTGGACTGTATGCTCTACAAGTCTGTGCTTGGGCCCCTTTCACACATCAGTTTTTTGCTATCCGTCACAATCCGTCGAATTTTGAAAAAAAACGGATCCGGCGACTGATGCCGCCAGATCCATTTTTTTTCTCATAGACTTGTATTAGCGATGGATTGCAACGGATGGCCTAACGCATCATCCGTAATTCGCCAGATCCATCTAAAATTGTCCGGCGGCCAGAGGCAACGGACAAAGTAACGTTTTTTGTGTACGTCTCAAAATCGGACAGACGGATCGTTTGCTAGAATGGAAGCCCGTTTGCTAGAATGGAAGCCTATGGGCGCCGGATCCGTCAAATGACAGAATCCGGTGACGGATTCCATTTTTTTTAACTGAGCATGCTCCGATTTATTCAGGATCCAATTAGCCAGATCCGCTAGTCAGATCCTTCGAAAAAACGAATCTGTCGCATCAGTTTTTCGCAATCTGTGACGGATCCGTCAAGACAACAGATTGTGATGGACGGCAAAAAACTGATGTGTGAAAGGGGCCTTAGTTTATTTGTGGAATAAAGAGCTTCTCGTGAGTCCATAAATCTTTTGACTATTAGTGAAGACCAATGCTTGGCTATAGAGGTAGAAGTGTACTAACTAGTGATGAGCGAGTGTGCTCGTTACTCGAGAATTCCGAACATGGTCGGATGTTCTCTGAGTATTTTGGGCGTGCTCGGAGATTGTTTGAGTCGCCACAGCTGCATGATTTGCGGCTGTTACGACAACCTGAACACATGCAGGAATTGCCTGTTTGTTAGGGAATCCCTATATGTATTCAGGCTGTCTTAACAGCCGCAAATCATGCAGCTATGGGGACTCCAACATAAATTCCGAGCACGCCCAAAATACTGAGAGAACACCTGAGCATGCTCGGAAATCTCGAGTAACGAGCACACTCGCTCATCACTAGTACTAACTTGTGAGTGTACATTTATATGTACTAACTGGCAAGTGAAGATATGGGAGAGACCAGATGGATTCAAGGTTGGTCACAGAAAATACTTATTTGGTTCCAGAAATTGGACATAGAGTATAAGGTTAGTGTTGATAAGTAACCTAGATAATGCAAAGACAGTTGAAGGGTAGCAAGTGGCCACAGCTATAGCTTTTAGGACATCTATTACTTTAAAGGGCTGTTCTTCTAGTTTGTTGGTGACCCATCTTCAAGATAGGTCATCAATACCAGATTGATGGGGGTCCAACTTGTGGTACCCCCTATCATGTTATACCTGGAGAAATGACTGCTGGAGCAACATCTGCCCCTGAGCACGATCTACCACTGCTTCAGTGTCCTGACCTCACAACAGTCATCCAACATTCTGGGCCTAAATCGCTAAGAAGGAAATGTCACGGGTTCATTCCATTTTCCTACTACATTTTCTGTGGTGAACATTTTGGGGTTACGTAATAATAATACCAAGTCTTTGTTTCTTTTTCCTCCTGCGTTACTTACACTTATTACAAACCCTCGAGATCTTTCAATCCTATTATTATTATTATTATTAATTTTTTTTTCCCTCAAGTTCTCAGATGAGGTCATCTCCCCTAATGAAAATGAGAGAATCTTTATTAACTCGTGCGCCGCACATTGATCTTTGGGTTTTACGCAATCCGTTTACAGCTTAACTGCCTGCCTATTCAGAGCTGAAAAGCCAGATTATGATTAATTTCTCGGCCGTAATAAAGAAATCCGTTTGAGTCAGTGGCAGCATATTCTGCGGCTGAAATAGAAATTCAGTGAACAGTGGCCTCTATTCCGAATCATTTATAATTCCGCATCGGTGCCGGGCGCACATTTACTAAAGTGTGACCTTGGGCGAGACCCTCAGTCAGAAACTAAAGGAGAATGAAGCGCTGGCCCAGGCTTTCCTCCCTTCTGGAAGTTGAGGACACTGTGCATGGCTTTTATACAGTTTTGCACATTTCAGTTAGCTCCGTGCACAGCGGATACCCTTAATAAAATGACAACAGTAATTTGGTTTTGTCATTTGAACTGGCACCGGCTACATGCCTCAAAAATACAGTATTAGGGTTGCTGAATGTGTGTCGGGTCTAATTCTTTTTTCCATTTTCCAGAGAGCGGCTTTTCCATTAACTTTGGGAAAACACACTGGCAGATTCGTTTAAAAGCAGCTCAGCTCCACCCCGGCTCTAAGTGACTTAGCCTGTGCAATCAGAAATTAAGATCAAGGGACATTTTTCTCATTAGGCTGTCGTTTTTGTTATTTGCATTCCGCCTATGGCATTGTGGCTCGCACAACCCTATCCGCAGTATAACTCATCTCAAGGAGTCTTAAGACACTTACTGTAGCATATGTTAACTATTACAAGATGCCTTGATGGAAGGATATTAAAATTACTGATAATTGACATAAAATATGACAAAGTGTTTTAGGCTTTCTGAGCAAAGCAACACACATTACAGAGGAGCAGCCCCATAATGTAGCTGATTAATGAAGGATTGCCGAGGCATACGCCGCTGATGTTATGAAAAATGAATTCTTTGTTGTCTCGCCGACAACCCAGGAACTGCAGCCGGAAAAGACTATTAGCGAGAATCATTATCAATAGCGATATTTTCAGACTCTATTATGGCAATCAGGTTGGAATTTATTCAATAGATTTAGTTCATTTGGCGGTAATTGATAAATAATCAAAATTTATCAGTGTGCTTGCACACATTTCACTAACAATCAAGCGAAAATGGTCCATTTACCACCTGACTTGGTCCAAATTAGGATTAAATTGATGATCAATTAATCTTCGAAGGGGCAGTGTTGTATTTTGTAAAAGGAGCAGCGGCAAGAGGAGAGAGGAGAAAAAAATAAAAAAAAGCCAAATAAATGGAGTTAAGACGGAAGATTAGGAGAATGAGCCGAGCGGCTATGGTTCACAGCTAATAAGCACGCAGCTGGATTACAAATGGCTGATTTTGTAGGGTTGGTTCACACTGCCGCCGTTGTGTAGCGGGGTAGTTCATGCAAGGGATATTCATCTTTTTGTAAGGAAGAGAGTTCAGAGTTTTTTTGTATTTAATATGTGTACACGGGACTTGCATTTAAATATAAGAAATTATCTTGTCACATGCGATATTTAATATTTGCACTTTAAGACGTTACTAAGAACAATGGAATCAATTCTTAATTGGCTCTTTAATTTTCAGATGACAGCAGATAAAATATAACAGTGCTTTATGTACCATACGCTTATAAAATGCTAATTTACAGGAAGGATTTACTGATCTGTACAGATAAGCGCTCTTATGTAATGTCACGTAGTAACAGAGGCACAATCTAATGGGGATCACGTATTTAATCTCAAGATATCCTGCTACAGTTGATCAGGATCTCATTGACTTCACAAGGAGTTGTGGTAGGGTTCTATTCTAACCCCAAGGACCTTTTATTGTACCTCTGACTGCCTTCACTTTTTTTTTTTTTTTTCTGGGGTGGCATTGACTTGAGAGCAGCTTTGTACATGCGGCAACTGACGGACATTATGCAGCTGTCTTAAGCTGCCTTTCAACTTCCTGGTCTGGGGTGAAGATTTCGAGGTGGCCTTTTCATCTGCCTTTCTCCTAAAATTTGCTTAAAAATCTTCATGGATTTTTCTAATTTTGAGAACTTTAGTCACTAGCATTGTGCTGCAGTTTTGGAAGATTTGCATTGCAGTTGTAAAGTAATATTGAAAAATGGTCTTTAAGTTCTGCGGCGTAGCTATGTGTAATGTACATGGGCTTCTTTTTGTATACTCAGGGTAGATTGCTGCTCTAGTCAACATCAAAAGTGCAATGCAGAGAAGATGGGTGATATATATGTAGTTATTGGGCATCCGACGGTGGGAAATCTCGCCAATCCAGAGAATAGGGATCCCGAAGTCCCCTTTATTAGACTGGCCGAGTCAGTGTCGGTTCCATGTAAGAAATTAGAGTAGTTGAGCATGCGCACTAAGGCTACTTTCACACTTGCGTTGTGCGACGTACGTTGCAATGCGTCGTTTTGGAGAAAAAACGCATCCTGCAAAGTTGCCCGCAGGATGCGTTTTTTCTCCATAGACTTGCATTAGTGACGCATGGCCACACGTTGCATCCGTCGTGCGACGGATGCATTGTGTTTTGGCGGACCGTCAGCACAAAAAAATTCCATGTAACGTTTTTTTGTGCGTCGTGTCCGCCATTTCCGACCGCGCATGTGCTGCCGGAGCTCCGCCCCCTCCTCCCCGGACATTACAATGGGGCAGCGGATGCGTTGAAAAACTGCATCTGCTGCCCCCGTTGTTCATTTCTTTCACAACGTGCGTCAGCCCCGTACCGACGCAAGTGTGAAAGTAGCCTAACTCTCCATTTAGCCTACAAGTTTCCTGACTCTTAACTCTATCCTCAAGGAGAAACATTACACCATGGACCTCCAAAGCCCCTCACCAAGCCAACCCACTGACAAAAACCAAGAACCCCTAAACAGCTGTCTGCAAATGGAGGGCTTTTCCTTTTTGGAGACGAATCTGGCTTGGCTTGCTATTGGAAGTCATGTGGTATGACTGCTTTTGAAGGATTAATCTTGACTTGTAGAATTGCCTCTACCAGTAGGTTGCACTAGAGGCCCTGCTCTCTCCCTCTATGAAGAGACTAATTAAACAGTATCCCTCCATTCACACATAAGCACTTGGGATCCCCGTTCTTTGGCTTCCTCTGGAATGGTGGTGATTTTTTTTTTTTTTTTTTTTTTGTGGATTGTGTGGGGCACATTTTAATGCTTCCCCATATATATTTCCGTCCTAATGATGACTGTTACCTTGGAATAAGATCTGAATTGCCCACTTGATGTATTTCTTACCGTCATGGAGATCTGTCCTATAAGTGAACGCGTGGATCGTATTTTGATCCTTGTGAAAACTCTGACAGTGAAGATGAAGTGATAAAGTAATGGATGTTAGCCTCCATTTGCGGAGAGCAGAGAATTGAGGAGCCCGGGCTGGCGGGAATCTTCCTGGCAGCTACAATGAACCAGGATTGCCTGGTATGTGACAGATGCTAAAGGTAAGCTTGAGATTGTAACAAGCAATATCTCTGCAGTAATAACGGAGACTGAGCGGTTATTATCACCCACTCTTCTGTCATACACGCGCTCTTTTCCAGGAAAATTGTTCTGTATTTCTCTTCTGTCACATAAGTCTATCCGTACAGAGGACTGCAAACAATAATCTTCCATGTTTAAGCCGACAGATCCAAACGAGTCGTATTAAAGGAGATGGATCTTGGTTTATCATTGTTAGTGGCACAATGGCTCCGACCAGTGGAAAACAAAGTGATCTGTATATCAGCGAGGGTATTCGGCAGTGGTGTACGTCCAATGGTGGCACAGCATGAGGATGCTATGCGACGGGGGCTTTATGCCTTATCAATTGGATGAAACGCCAAGCAAATGTAATCTATCAAGCCTGCCTGTCCAGCCCGGTGTACTCATTCACCAACCAAGTCTTGTGGCTTCTGTGGCTCACCCCTCTGTCCTAGAGGCCTCCACACCGGTGCCAATCCCCTCTTTGGCCACGGCTGGGTGACTTTGCTGGAGAGGTCCTTCGCATGCAGGCGGTCCGGTTTGAGTTGGCTGGAGGTCTGTGGTTGCCTTAAAAGATCAATCTGGTCATGAATGGTGAGCATTTAATCATATAGGAAACTGGTATTATTTGGGTAAGGAGTCTCTGGGGTCTGAATCTAGGGTCCTGTCTGTGACCTGTTAGTTTAAGGAGTCTAGTATGAATTTATTTTGATTTTCAGTTTTGAATCCGTATTTTTTGTTGGGATCTAGGGTTCAATGTGTGTATGTTTCTGACAGTCTATACATTATTGTCCCAGCATACGTTAGTCATACTAAGGTCATGGCTGTCACTGTAATTTGGCAAACAACGTGTGAATGGGGCTGATGTGTCCCTACTGAGCTGTTTGCTGCAGTTTTTTATTTTTAAAAGCTGTTTTCTCTGCTGCAGACTCTGACCTCTGAATGCTGAGCTTTGTATGACCCCACCCACACCACCGATTGGCAGATTTATGTGTACACTGAGCATAGGCAGAAAGCCGCCAATCAGTGGTGGGGGTGAGGTTATACAGAACTCATGTACTGTATATGAGGGACTACTAGGGTTACTAGTCCTCTAGTGATAATCTCCTGCTGATTAAAACAGTGATTTTTATAAAAACGACACTAGGCAGCCAATAAGTGACACATCGCTGTAATTGGGGTCTCTACTCCTACATCATGCTGCTCTCCGATTGGATAGCGAATACCTGGTAACAGATTCCTAATAATTCACCATTCAACCCATTTCTTCTCATGCGACAGTACAGCTGCCCGACTTGTATTAGAAGAAAAGGTGAATTCTTTGAAGTCTGTTTTGGAACTTTATGGATCGTGTGGCTCAATTAGTGACCTATAATATCTTGTTCTCTGATCTCGTCACATTATCCCATGTTGCGTATATTGGAGGTTTTGTGTCTCTACAATAATTGCCACTCGTTCAATTTGTGCTCTACATCGTGCAACGCAGATATTTTTATTCAGTGTGAGGTTTTTTGTTTTGTTTTCGCTTTTCAACACCCCAGACTATTTTGTGTATTTGCAACTCTGGACACAGTATATTGGATTTTACTACAGTGCAGGAAATAAATCTCATACATCTTTAGGTTCTTTTCATTCAGGTTCTTAACCACTGGCAACCAAACTGATGAATTGGCCGCAAAGTCTGCATGAGTTACGTTCACATTTGTCTCAGATTTTGCCCTTTTTACATTGCAGAGGGTGAAATCCACTGTGAAAAATTGACAGTATAGATTGACATGCTGCAGATAATTATTGGTCACATTTGATCTTTTTTCTGGTATTCCAATATACTGCCAATTTCACGCTATAAAAAAATTCAAAATTAAAATCTGTGTGTGCACGGATCGTAACTTTTGTAGAAATGCATGAGGCAATACCTTGAATGCTTTTAATGGAGTGCAGCCCCTTAAAGGTGATTCCTAGGAAATGGTAAAAAAAAACAAAAAAACATAGCCACTAGTGGGAAATGTGGTGGAAAAAAGACGTGAAATTGATGCAGTTAGACCACGTTCACACTTTCAGTATTTTGCATCAATATGTTTAATCAGGAGTGAAACAATCAGGAAAAGCATAATAGAAACACGTCACCCCTTCAGCATTTTTACCCCCACTCTTGGTCTTGACTTACAAATACTGATGTGAAATTCTGACCAAATACTGAACATGTCAGCAGGATTTCACCTGCCAAACTATTTCTGTGCATGTAGCTTAAGACAAGACCAGCAATATCGTTACATGGCCAGTATGTTCTTCAATTACTGAGAAAACAGTGTATGAATTAGTATTAAAATGAGGCTGAAGAGTTATTTGTAGGTCTGAAGCCTCCGTCACTCCGGCTCTGTTCCCCTCCTAGCGCTGCCATCTCCTGCTTGACTGACAGCCTCTACGCTTTGTGACTTCACGCAAAGGATCCATCAGTCAAGCAGGTGGAATTGGCACTGGGTGGGAAATAGAGCCGGAGTGACAGTCTTCAGATCTACAAATGGTTCTACATCAATTAATTACAAATCAATTGAAATAAAATAATTTCTTACTAGGTAAATCCCCCAGCACTCCAGTGCCGCTGCCCTGTTGGACCCCAGTGATAATGTATTGTCCAGCAGTGATGACTTGTTGTACTTTAGCTGGTAACTACTGCAGCCGCTTGCTGGCCTCTGCGGTCTAATGCCATGCCTGCTGAGGTCAGTGATTGGCTGCAGAGGTCACATGAGTGGCAGGAGGAGGCACAGAGATTGTCAGACCATTAGCGCAACTGTGCTGGAGAAGTGAGGGAGTTATCATCTGAGTAGCTATTTTATTTTTTATATATATATATTACATTTTCTGCAATTTATTCAGTTTCATTTATTCCTGAAACCCTTTTTTTTTTTTTTTCTTTTTGTGAAATTCCCATGAGAAGTATCTTGGGTATAAACACTTGAATATGCCATGAATATCTGACCATGCCTACACAGCCACTACTCGCCCATCCAGCAACGCTATAATTTTCTTAGTGAATTATTTCAGAGCATTTTCTGAGAACTTATTTCTGCTCATAAGTCCATATTACTTCCTGTGATATGGCGGGACTTGAGATGGGGACGTGTGTCCCATGTCACCGAATCTTCACTGACTGCGCTGTATATCGTTTGCCTTCACATTCACTTTTTAGACTTTTTTTTTTTTTCTCTGACATGGAGTTTACTGATAGGAAAATGTCAGTCCATCATTTCACATTTCTTCCATTTGTCTCCAATGTCTCTGTCAGATTTGGGGAAGCATAAACCTCTTTTAGCACTGATCTAACTCCAATCAGAGAACCTTGACTGATTTAACAGGGCGTAAAATAATTCTCTCTCAAATGGTCCTCCAGTTGTGTCAGGTCATTTTACTTGCCAGTAGCCATTTCCTCATGATCCTCTAAATGTAAATCCCGGTATTTGTATTTATCTTACGTCGTATTGGCTTCATTGTGGCGTTGAAACGCTGTAATAAGAACAATGAAGGCTTGTCGGCTCTTGTTTACCGGCTCCAGACATTTGCGCACATCTTGTGTTGACCTTGTGAGAAGGAAGAAGAGCGTTACTGCTCAGGTTGGCAGCTTTCATTTGGGCTCGGGGGCTGGATAGTTGTTGTTAGATTTCATTAGTTGGGGAAGAACCTCGATGAACATCTTTCTGAATGGATGAGCTCTTCTTACTTTCCCAGTAGTGGTGAATCTGTACATTTTGACATACAGTACAATTTGCAAAAAAGTAAGTTTTTTTTTATATATATATATATATATATACTTTTTTTTTTTCTGAAGTTTGGGAAAGGGATTACATGTCCAGCAAAATTATCTCAAAAGCTAAAAATTCAAATGTTACAGGTAGTTTCAATATTCCCCTCCCTATATCTACCACCGAAAGGTCCAAGAAGCTGAGATGTGACGGGTTTAATTGGTCCTTCACACATTACATTTGAACAGTTACCCTTGTCCAGTCCGGGTCTTTTGTGGCAGCCGGTCTTCACTTCTGGACCGAGCATCCTAGGCGCCTCTTGCGCTTTCTAGGCCTTATGATGTGAGTCCTAGGGACTAGTAAGCATCAGCGATACACAGGACTCTGCGCCAAGAATGCCTGGTGCAGAAGTGAAGTCTGGCCAGCTCCAGCTGCCACTGATGGCTGGACTTGACACAGGACCAGGGCAGCTCAAATTGTATTGATCTTCTCTCATAGCCATTTCTTATTGACTCCTTAGTACAGGAAAGACCATGGCACTTGCGTTTCTACAGTGGCAGTAACATTTATTGAGGTATTGGCATGTCAGGGGAACCAAATGTTAGAAGATGGCCAACGTTTTGGTCCATTCAGTGTAGTCAACGTTTTGTTGAGCTGCTGAACACGTACTGCTCCTTACAGTCCATCACACAGTTCCAGGCAGAGCGAAATATTGGCCATCTTGTAAAATGGGGATGCCTTTAATGTTACATGCTGGTACAATGTTATATTCACTGCAACTAGGAAGCGTGTGGTCTTTTCTATATTGTTAGGATATCCATCTTGCCAATGACCACCACCATCCACCCTGAGTGCTGTCCGTAACCTTTCTATTTTTGACGTTGATCTTATAAAATTGCTATAATGTTTGACAGTTGCAGTGGTGTGTAAAAGTTTGGGCACGCCTGGTCAAAATTACTGTTGTTGTGAAAAGTCAAAGTTGAAGATGAAATGATCGCTGAAAGTCCTAAAGTTAAATATGACACATTTCCTTTATATTTTAGGCAAAAAAAATATTTTTTTTCATCTTTAACATTTAAAAAAAATTACAAAACGGAAAATGGGCTGATTCAAAAGTTTAAGCACTCTGCATGGTTAGTACCTAGTAGCACTCCCTTTTTAGAGATGAGTGAATTTGATCGGGTCAGGGCTTATTCGGCAAGCTATAGCTCTTACCGAATAAGCTGCAGAGGGAACCCGGCTTCCTGGATTGCTCTGGCTGATGAGCTGTTCGGCTCCACAGCCCTGTTTGTTGGGATCTTCATGCATGTGTTGTGACGGTCACACAGCCGCGACACATGCAACTGTGGAGCCCAACAGCTGATCAAGCCGGAGCAATCCAGGAAGCCGGGTTCCCTCTGCAACTTATTCGGTAAGCAATATAGCTTGCCGAATAAGCCCTGACCCAATCAAGTTCGCTCATCTCTACCCCTTTTGCAAGTATCACAACACTTTTTGTAGCCAGCCAAGAGTCTTTCAATTCTTGTTTGAGGGATTTTCATCCTTTGTTCCTTGGAACATTTTTCCAGTTCTGTGAGATTCCTGAGCTGTCATGTATGCACTGCTATTTTGAAGTCTAACCACAGATCTTCAATGTTGTTCAGATCCGGGGACTGTGAGGGCCATTGTAAAACTTCCAGCTTCCACCTTTAGAGGTCATCTATTGTGGATTTTCACGTGTGTTTAAGATCATTAACCATTTGTAGAAATCCATCCTCTTTGAAAAAACTTAAGCTTTTTTACAGATAGTGTTATGTTTGCATCATTTGTTGAAATTGAATCCATTCTTCCCTCTACCCATGAAATGTTCTCCTTGCCATTAGCTGCAATACAACCGCAAACCGTGATTGATCCATGCTTAATGGTTGGCGAGATGTTATTTTCCTGAAATTCTTTTTTTTTTTTCTTCACACATACCTTTTGATCATTGTGGCCAAAAAGTTCTATTTTAGCCTCATCGGTCCACATTTCCAAAATGAATCAGGCTTATTTAGCTGTTCTTCTGACACTGAATTTTATGATGAGGACTCGGAAGGGGTTTTCTTCTGATGACTCTCTCATGAAAGCCATATTTGTGCAGGCGTCTCTGAACAGTAGAACAATTTACCACAACGCCAGAGTATTATAAATCTTTCTGAAGGTGTTTTGCAGTCAAGCGAGGGTTCTGATTTGCCTGTCTCGCAATCCTACAAGCAGCTCACTGAAATTTGGCAAAATTGCTTTTTTTTCATCTTCCCACTATTTTGGTAAACTTTTTTTTCTTACTTTTCTTCCATAATTTTCAAGTGGTAAAGTGAATGGTGTCATTCAGAACTATATCTCTCCTCTCAAAAAATCAAACTTGTACAGCTATAGAAACAGAAAAATAAGTTATGGTTGTTGGAAGAAGGAGAGGAAGAAGCTGAAAACAAGCTGTTATAAGAAGGGGTTAATGGTGGGACAACTCCTTTTACAATTTGCTGCACACTTCAGTGTCGGGGTTCGGTCACAGATGTGCACCCAAGCCTCTTGACGTGTACTTAAAGGGGCATGTTGTTGGGATGACCTAACGTACTGCCGAGTCTGGACCCACAGTATCCAGGTACTGTTAGGAATGACGATATTGATGCCTTCTGTTCCAGATTATCGAAGGAAAAATTAATGTATGAAAAAGAAGCCAAACAACAAGAGGAGAAGATAGAGCGCATGAAAAGCGAAGGAGGGGACGAGTACGTCATTAAAAAACAGGCAAGTAACGACACTGACTTTTTTTTTTTTTTTTTTACTCTCTTGGTTTTACCATGTACAGTCACCAGAATATTGCACCTTCACCAGGCAGACCCTATAATTAAGAAATGAATGGGCCACCCCTGGCAGAAGGCGCTGGTATGGAAGGACTGGCTGACCGTCCATAGAGTGGCCCTGACTACTTCGGGCCAGTGATGTGCACTTGGTTATTTGTGTAGAGGGTCGGAGGACGTTACAGTAGGTGCAGATGTGCCAAGTGATATCTGTGTGCCAGGATGGAGTAACGCGTCAATGAGAATCTAGCGCCAGGGCATGACTCTCTGCTATGAGGCTGCCCTAGAGCGTTCCATTCGCTGTGTAGTTGCCAATATTCAGAACGGCAGCTCAGATCCTATTCACTTCACTAGTAGCTGAGCTGTTCTACCCGAAACATTGTTTGGAGACTGTAGACAGCAGATCGGCTGCTGGTGCAAATGTCTTCAGTTTCTGCTGACTTTAGTGTGTGTATAGGGGAATCTGTTGCAGGACAAGATGGTCTCTACATATGTGGCTTTATTAGTCTGTTACATTCAGCTGCTCTGGACCCGGGGAGGGTGATTAGAGGATGAGTTTATTACTTTACACAGGTAACACCGATAACTTACACAAAGGTGAATCCAGAGATCCCCTTTAATGCTTTGGAATAAATGGCTGGTTCTTGGTGCACATCCTGCACTGATATAATGCCGCCACAAATAAAGACATCGCTCCTCTTTGGAACTATTGCAGCATATTTTACTTTAAAACTGCCGCCAGGTTATCAGCCTCCTGACCGCAGACTATAAACTACTCTTATTTCTTATCCTTAACGTAAGGATTTTACAAAACAACACTTAGAGTATGGAGGCAGGAAAAATGTTCCCATTCGGTGGGGTTCCAGTTTGGTAATTTTCCTCCCAAGCGCATGGTGAGAATATCATCTCTGCTAAAATGAAATGCAGTGATAAGTAATAACTTTTTATGCATGATAAGCATCAAAATAAAAACCTGCTGTTTTCTGCTTTTCATTTTTTCCCCTTCCCTTTCGCTTAACGCCTCCTGCCGCGGTCTCTCCACATGATCAATATACTCAATGACAGTTTTTCTCATGCCGTAATTATCTCTATGTGATATTATCTCTGCGCAGTATTTCTTTATTAACCAAACGATGCAGGCGATTTTTATGCAACCAGCTGATCCCATTCAGGATGAAGGGGCGAAAAACAGCAGAAGGAGGTTATTTAAAATAAACTTTCCGAGCGCAGGCTGTGATTTCAGTCACTACCAGGTCGAGCACATATATACCACCCCTCCATCCGCTGTCAGCGCCCGTGGCGAAAAAACCTCTTCAATGTGTGAATACTTTTTTTTTTTTTTTCTCCATAAAGTAGAGTCAAAAGAAACATTTATTTTTTTTTTTCTGCCTGAATTTATAGAAATTGTAAGAAATCTAAAACACAAAGCTACCTATGGCTCCAGATGATTTTACAGCTTGGTGATGTACCTTTGCCCTTCTCCTACATGGGAATTTTAGGAAAACTTTGACGCAGTCTGGCCCTGAAATCAAAATTGCTAAATGTTTAATCAATGATGGTGGTTATATATATTTTTTTTTATTAAAGTGGTTATTTTTCAAGATTTTTCAAATTATCCTATTGACATCTACATTTCACTTTTTGGATATTTATTATCGTTTTGTTCACTCCTTTACCATTGGTAAAGCTACAAATAAGGATAGGTTTTGCTTTGCGTTGATCCAGAAATAGACAAGTGGGTGTGTACACGTCTACAGTGTGAACCTCTAAATCCACAAATCTTAAATTGAAGTATTTTGAAAATGAAATCTTTGCTCCATATTTTCAGCCATTTTCATACCTTAAAGGTAATATACCATCACAAAGATTATTTTTCTTTATGGTTCATTTGCTTTCTAAATGCAAAGTTAAGCAACTTTCTATATATGTTGGCGCTATATAAATAAAGATTATTATTATATAGACTTAACTACAAAAAATTCACCATTTTGCTGCTGCAGAGTGGAAGTCATTTATTCTGCTCAGCAATCTGCAAAATGTTACAAATCTGTCACAACTCCTGGTTTTGACTGCTCTGCTCCTTCTCATCTTCTCAGTGATCAAAATAGTAGCAGGGAGGGGGAAAAGCATGTAAGGTTTTGTGGAGTGCAGAAAAAACAAGCTATGGATAAGGGAGAAGTACAAGTTCTGGAACTGTGCTGGTAAATGACAATGCGTAAAGACAGCAGCTCCCTGGATGCATATTGATAGAACTCAAATCCAGCCTATATTACAGGGAGGGACACTCACCCATGGGAAAAATTTTAAACTTGTTTCAGGCTGCAAACTTCATATAGGAGGGTCTAAAAATGAGTGAAGGTATGAAGATTGCAGTCTGAAACGTAATGTAATTTAATTAACTAATGGCAATGATTAATGTATGTAAAAATGTATGTAAAAATAATGTTTTCAAAGTTATGGATGGATACCTTGAACATGGAAAAATTAAGTGTTAGAGCTCTATCGGACCCCCTCCGTCCTTGTTGACATGGTCCACTTTTCTAAACACATTCAAAAAGTAGCGGGCCTGTACGATGCGATTATCCCACATCCTAAAAGTGCATGCAAATGCAATGATACATTTCCTCATGTAACTGATTCTAGTACTAAAATGATGATACAGATTTCAAGATATCCATCACATCATTTGCCACATTGGTTGTGTTTTGAGCCAGATAAAAGACTTTACGTATAGAGTCTTCTGATCCTCCTATGGATGACAGTCATGCTCACAACTTTGGATGGTCGTTGGACACATTTATAAAATAACTGGTTGGGCACAAGGATGTATGAAAATTAGTAATTTTCCATCTAGTTAGCCAACCTTACAGTCATAATAGTTTATTCATATGATTACAAATAAACTCGACTCCCATTTTGTAATTTGAAATGTCAGATCTTTACTTTGTGCGTTTCAGACTGAAATTCTCCAGGAATCTCGCATGATGATCCCAGATTGTCACCGCAGGCTAGAAGCCGCACACACAGACCTGACACAGGTCTTAGTAAGTATTTTTGTATATAGGCTTGCATTTTTCAAAGACAATAAAGCAAATGAGCTCATTTTATCAATTCTAGTTTTACGTTTATACATGCATATAAACCGTAGCATGCTGTACTGTAGAAACCTGTTCCCGCATTATCAGGTGATCCCATTATTTTCTTGGCTCTAGGTCTTATTAGGAGTTTACACAGATTTTAATTAAGCTTAATATGTGCTTCATTCAGACTTAACACAGTAGACTTCATTTGCAGAGAGAGATCACCATTTTTCTAAGTAAAGATATCTGTAAAGGTGCTATTGATAAGAAATATTCACCATCCAATCCCCACAGGCAAAGGAATCAATCCATAGATGTCCATAAATTGTGTTTCTAATGAGAAATGAAACTGGGGAAAAAAAGTATTGAATACCTGAAGAAAAAGTTACAAAAAGCCACGGAAAGTCATGACACCAGCTGTAATCTGTTAGCAATTAGAAAGCAATTCTGCCACTTATTAAAAATATCAGTTGGTTCAACTAATTTCCTGTAATAAGGTGTCTAATTACCAAGATGCCACACAAGAAATATCTCACGATTGGTAAAACCAGTGACTTGTCTCAAGACCTTTGCAACCTTATTGTTGCAAAACATACTGATGGCAATGGTTACAGAAGATTCTAAACTTCTGAAGATTTCATAGAGCACTGTAGGGGCCATAATCCAGAAGTGAAAAGAACATAATTTCAACTGAAACTAGCCACGACCAGTTACTCCTCCCAAGATTTCAGACCTAAGAGTGAAAGGAATTAACAGAAGAGTTGTCTAAGAGCCAAGGACCACCTGTGGAAAGCTACAGAAAGATGTTGAATCAGCAGGGACAATTGTTTCAAAGAAAACAATAAGTAATGCACTTAGCCTTCATGGCCTGTATGCATACTCACCATGAAAGTCTCTCATGCTGAATAAAAAGTATGTTCAAACGCGTTTAAAGTTTGCTCAACAACATTTAGACAAGCTTGTGAAATACTGGCAGAATAGTCTGGTCAGATGAGACCAACATTGAACGCTTTGAATTCAATAATACACACCATGTTTGGAGGCTAAAAGACACTGAATATCACCCGAAAAACACCATACCAACAGTGAAGTTTGGAGATGAGAATATCATCGTGTGGGGCTATTTTTCAGCTTATGGCACTGGCAAAATTCATATAATTGAAGAAAGGATGAAAGGACAAATGTATTGAGACATTCTCTATAAAAAAAAATCTGCTGCTACTATCTACCAGGATGATCAAGATGAAATGAGGATGGACATTTCAACAAAGCAATGATTCCCAACATCCAAGGAAACTTTCAATCAGAAAAAGAAAATAAAGCTGCTAGAATGGCACAGAATGGATTACCTGAATCCAACAGAAAATGTATGGACGGAGCTAAAGCTCAGAGTTCATAGAAGGAGCCCAGGCAACCTTCAGGATGTGAAGAGTGTTTGTATGGAAAAATGGGCCACAATCACATCTGAGCAATGCATGCCACTAGTTTCTCCATACAGGAGGCGTCTTGAAGCTGTCATCACTAACAAAGGCTTTTGTACAAAGTATTACATTTTATTAATAACTTTCAATATCTTTTCCCTGTGTGATTTTGTATTATACATAATTTATAGACCGCTATGGTTTGATGTCTTTGCCTGTGTGGGTTGAATGGATTGTTACCGACATCTGGTGATAATTTCATGTCAATAGCACCTTTTCGTAGAAAATTTGTGACTTGTTCGATACTTATTTCTCCTGCATTTGTGTGTGATATATAATTTATTTTAGTAATTAAAACAAATCCTGAATTTTCACGTCTTCTGACTCCATTAAGGCTATGTGCACATGTCCGGAATTGCCGCGGAAATTTCCACGGCAATTCCAGAACTCCCTGCCGTGGGAAAAACGCATGTGGAATTGGCATGCATATTCCCGCTAAAAACTAGCGTTTTACAAGCGTTGTTAGCTTGCAGAATGCTAGCGTTTTCCAAGTGATCTGTAGCATCGCTTGGAAAACTGATTGACAGGTTGGTCACACTTGTCAAACATAGTGTTTGACAAGGGTGACCAACTTTTTACTATTGATGCTGCCTATGCAGCATCAATAGTAAAAAGATATAATGTTAAAAATAATAAATAAAAAATCGTGATATTCTCACCTTCCGATGTCCCCCGCAGCGTTCCCGATGCTCCCGTTACCAGTAATGCATTGCGAGAATGACCTGTGATGACGTAGCTGTCTTGCGAGACTGCTACGTCATCACAGGTCATTGCCGCAAGGCATTATTGGGAACAGGAGCATCGCGAGGAGTGGGAAGACTGCCGGGGACGCCGGAAGGTGAGAATATCACGATTTTTTATTTAAATTCTTTTTTTTTTTTTAATTTATTTTTTTTTTTTTAAAGAATTATATGGTTCCCAGGGCCTGGAGGAGAGTCTCCTCTCCTCCACCCTGGGTACCAACCGCACATGATCCGCTTACTTCCCACATGGTGGGCATAGCCCCATGAGGGAAGTAAGCAGATCAATGCATTCCTATGTGTGCAGAATCCCCTCGATTCCACACAAATAATGAACATGCTGCGTTTTTTTCCAGAATGCGATTCCGCCTCGGAAAAAACTCAACATGTGCACAAAAACTGCGGATTGCATTCTAATAGGATGCTTAATGTATGCGTTTTTTTCACGGTTTTATCTAGTTTTTATAGCGAAAAAACGCGTAAAATCCTGAACGTGTGCACACAGCCTAACAGTCCAGTTTATTTTTCCACTGATGGAGCTGTATGAGGACTTGTCTTTTGAGCTCTGGGTTGTAGTTCTTATTGATACAATTATTGATTGTTTTGGGATATTTCTAGCAGAGAAGCCTCCTGTAGATGCCCAAGTCATTGTAACAGCATTGTGTAACCTGTCCCTCAGTCATAGGGTCAGACTATCAGGGCAGTGTGGCCCATCGTCCGTGCTTGAAGTAATCATCTTTCTTTTGTTTAGGAGAATGAAAAAGACTTAGAAGAGACAGAGGAATACAAGGATGCTCGTGCCATGCTGGACTCCGTGAAACTAGAAGCCTGAGCTCTCTCCAGTCTCCATTTTTTTTTTTTATGCCTTGATACCATTCCACTGTCCTGCTTGAACATTGGGAAACCTGAATGCATTTCCGAGGCCTGACAATAAAAGGACAAGATTCCAGATGTGTAACTTCAAGGATGTACAAAATAAATTGCTTCCTCTTATACAGATACGTCGCAGTGTAATTACTGAGTAGTCGGGAAAAATATTTAAAATTGAGTCCTCAGTGGTTGATAACTTTTAGGCTATGTGCACACGCTGCGGATTACTCTGCAGATTTTTCCGGACTGATTTTGGTAAATCCGCAGGTAATCCGCACTGCGGATTACCGCAGAATTACCGCCGATTTACCGCGGGGTTTTTTTTGCAGTTTTTGTGCTGATTTTTACTTGCGTTCTACACCTGCGGATTCCTATTATGGAGCAGGTGTAAACCGCTGCAGAATCCGCACAAAGAATTGACATGCTCGGAGTTTCCGCGTGTTTTCTTCTGCAGCATGTGCACTGCGGATTTTGTTTTCCGTAGGTTTACATGGTACTGTAAACGCATGGAAAACTGCTGCGAATCTGCAGCAAAATCCACAGCGTGTGCACATACCCTTAATGGCTAACTGAAAATATGGCAACAAATTGCAAGCTTTCGAGACTACTCGGGTCTCTTCATCAGGCATAGACTAATAGAAATTCTGAAGAATCACATATTTATGCACAACACAGCAATAATGCCATAGATAAGGACAGGTGACGAGAAGCAGAACTACCAATATGGGAGAGTGATAAACAGTTGTCCATAAATATTATAACAGTTCATAGATAAGGAGTGTGTGGTTTGTTTGTTTTTTATTGTCCTCTGATTGGGGTCTGGTTCTGGTGTCGAGTTTTGGGATAAGGCCCCGAAACTTGATGTGGCAGCATCCAAGGCATTAAAAAAATCCTCTCTGCCCTTTGAGGACATGGGGACTTCAAAGGGCCCACTGGATAAGAAGGCGGACATCTTCGTTAAGGGCACCGTGGAGATGTTGGCAGGAGTTCTAAGGCCAGCGGTAGTGGCTACATGTACAGCGAGGTCAATGATAGTCTAGTTGGACACACTAGAGACTCAACTGAAGGAGAGAACTTCTAGAGAGACTATTCTGGAGTCGTTACCAATGATACAGGGTGCCGTAGCGTTCTTATCGGATGCCTCAGTGGACTCTGTCAGGTTGGCAGCAAAAGCTGCGGCCTGTCCGGAGAGCGTCATGGCAGAAATGCTGGTCTGGAGATGCTCAGGCCAGGTCTAAACTCACTGACTGCTCTTCACATAAGAGGAAAAGAAATCCTCAAAGCAGACTTTTTGAGCCTCAACCTACTCAGGCAGGGAGAGTGGGTACTAAATGTTTCCATCGTTGAGCAGATTGTACGGAGGTGGGGTCATCCAGACATAGACCTCTTCGCCATCAAAAGAAACAGGTGAAGCAGTTCTGTTCTCTCAACCCCAGGGAACAGCCACTGGCGGTAGCTGCATTTCTGATCAGGTGGAACTTCAAGCTAGCTTATGCCTTCCCTTCATTAGCTCTGTTGCCTCTGGTAGTTAGGAAGGTCAGAGAAGACAGGGCAAGGATTATTGTGGTTGCCTCCTTTTGGCCCAGAAGGGCATGGTTTTCGTGGCTGAGGACCATGTTGTTCACCGAGCCATGGGAGCTACTGCAGATCCTGGGTCTCATCTCAGGGGCCAGTCTGCCATCCACGAGTGGCCGGGCTTCACCCGACGGCGTGGAATTTGCCAGGTGAATCAATCAATATCAATCACAGCATTTAGAGGGTTGAAATGCCAGGAGTGGGCACTGCTCCTGGGACTAAGTGCCAGGTGTCAGCTGTCATGTATGTTCTGGGTTGATTTACTGGATGAAATTTAGTTTAAAGTTCATTAACATAGATCACCAAAACAACAAAGAATTGCACAAACCATATATTTAAGGGCTATGTTTTTTTTGTTTGCTTCCTCAGTGTAAAGTTAAGAAACTTTCAAAATAGTCTTTATTAAAAATGCTGTACCATTTTGTGGCTGCTGAGTGACATGAAAAATCTTACGTGTCCATTAGAGCGACTGTTCATTTACAACAGCTCTCATCATGTTCCTCATCCTTCCCTCGATGTTAAAGATTGCAGCATGGAGGGGAGACGAAGCAAGCTACAGATTTGGAGGAAAGCTGGTCAAGTGGAAGTGGAAGGTAGAAGCTGTGCAAATATACAGCTAATGAACACAGCAACTCTTTGGATGCAACTCTTTGCATTCCCGTGCGGTCGGCGGGCACGTCAAAACGCCGCATGTGGACGCATCCGCATGCAACGCGTGTCCCTGCGTACCTAATGTTAAAGATAGGTACGCCGGACACATGCAGAAGTAGGTGGAGTTTAACAGAGGATGCAGCCATACGTAGACCAGCCAAACGCAAGTGTGAAACCAGCCTTACACACAGCTCAACATCCAGCTTATATTACTAGGAGAGATTCTCCCACAACAGAAAAATAGTAAATTTAGATCAGCATGCAAATTGCATATCACGGAGTGTGAACATGAAAGAAACATGGTTGCAGACTATAATTTAGTGCAATTTTATTAACAAAATGTAGCCACTAACATGCCTCATCAAGACCCACGTCCACAGGGAAAAAAAAGGGAAACTATTTGCATGCTTCGTGGACTACAAGAAGGCCTTTGACTCAGTGTGGCACCCCGGCCTGTTTCTGAAACTCCTGAAAAGCGGAATAGATGGCAGAACCTACGACATCATCAAGAGCTCATACACTTAGAACCGTTTGCAGTGTGAAGGTGAACGAGAAGAGTACAGGCTTCGTCTGGCATGGCCACAGGGTCAGACAGGGCTGCAGTCTGAGCCCAACTCTATTCAACATCTACATAAATGGATTGGCAGCAGCCCTGGAATCCTCCTCCGCCCCGGGCCTCAGTCTGCATGACAGAGAGGTGAAGTTTCTGCTGTACACAGATGACCTCCTGCTACTCTCCTCAACTGAGAGGCCTCCAAGATAGCCTGGCAGTGTTGGAAACATTCCGCACCACGTGGGTGCTGCCCGTCAACCAAAAGAAGACCAAAGTCATGGTGTTTCAGAAGAGAAAACAGAATAAAACCCCCACTCACTCCCTCACATTAAATGGTTCCACACTGGAGAAGACCAACAGCTATACCTACCTCGGGCTGTAGCTAAGCCAAACAGGGAGCCTCAAGCAAGCAGCAGAGGCCGTGAAAGCAAAAGCATGCAGAACCTTCTATGCCATCAGAAGACAATTGTATGACCTCAAACCAGTGGTGAGAGTTTGGCTTAAGATATTTGATAGCATCATCACTCCTATACTACTGTATGGTAGTGAGGTTTGGGGCCCAGCGACTTAACTAGATCAGACAGTGGGATTCCAGCCCAACCGAAGTCTTCCACCTGGAGTTTTGCAAATATCTCCAAGTACATCGCAACACGTCAAACATAGCCTGTTGAGCAGAGTTGGGCCGATTCCCCTTATGGCTAACTATAAACAAGAGAGCGCTATCACACCAGGCGCACATACATAGCAGCAACCCCAGCTCCTACCTTCATAAAGCCCTACTGAGCCAAAGCCCAGAGCAAGCAAGGAACTTCGGCAGCCAGTCCCACCAAAGTCAGCAACACGCCCTGACAAGAGCAGAAATAAAGATCTCAGAGAGCTGCAAGATGTAATATATAGAGGGTTGGCAGAGTGAATTAGATAACTCCCCGAAACTCGTTATCTACCGGTCACTGTGGAGGGACTATACTCTGGACCCATATCTGGAGAGGTTACATCATCCCAAAGACAGGCAGACCCTGAGTCTATACAGACTGTGCCCACAGTCTAGAGGTGTAAACAGGGCGGCACCGACAGACATACAAGCCACAGGAGAACAGACTGTGCCAGCAGAGGGCACTGGAGGATGAGGCACACTTCCTGCTTCACTGCAAGAAATACTCAGCAATGAGGGCCTCCCACTTCCAGAGAGTTTCCATTCACAACCCGGACTTCCCATCCATGGATGAGGAGAGGAAACTCTGCATCCTACTGGGGGAAGAGGAATAAACAGTGGAGATGGCCGCCCAATACGTCCCCATATGTCATAAGCTGAGAGGAACTTAAAACCCACAAATGGACTGTTATTTCCCAAATTGTGCCCCCAACAATCCATTCCCATAATCCCTGATCCTCTCCCCTGTCGCATCTATTTTCCTTGCTTTGGCAACACTAAATGTATTTTGGTCCTGCCAATAAAGCCTATTTGAGTTTGCGTTTATCTCTATTTTTGCATGTCAAAGGTGGCCCACAGCTTGTCATATGAATGCACATCATGAATTACACTATTTTTTTTCATTTTGATATCATAAGATATATGTCTCTAAACTTTACATGTACTATTGATTTGTTTAAAAAAATAATAATCAAAGTATAATTACTACTGTATATACAGGGTATAATTTGTTGAATGTCTGACTGCTGGAACCCTCAGTGACCCGGAGAACAATGCTTTGCAGAGCCCTGTATTGAATGGTGCGGAGAGGCTCATGCTCGACAGCGGCACCATTTATTGTCCGAGAGACAGCTGGGGAAAGCGGAGTGCATCACTACTTAGGAAAAGTTTAACACCTTTCCTCATAGTTTTAACAGCAGAATGACTGCTAAAATTACATTTTATTCCAGTGAGTACCAATCCCACAAGTGTTCCGGAGGTGTTCCCGAAGACTGACGTGCCCTTGGCTTTAAATTGACAACTGGATCAAGATCCTTTTTGAGGTGTGTTAACTTTTATTCAGAAATGGGTCGAAATGGTTGTGGAAGCAGGTCATCAATGTCTGACCGTTGGAGGTGTGACACCCAGCTTATCCTGGTGTTGGTGGTGGCCAGAACTGCCCCATTACGGAGCTGCACAGTACAACTCCATCTGCTCAGTAGTGTCTGCAGTCGGGTACTGCACATCCACCCCCTAATGATTTGAGTAGGTGGATTAGCAATACCCCGCTGCGGCTGTGCTGTACAGCTCCACAACTGAGCAGTTTCAGCTGCCGCCGACACCAGAAACAACTGATCGTCATGGTGCCGGGTGTCACACTCCCACTAATCCAACATTCATGGCCTTTCTTTTAAACTTAGTTTTTCAATATTTCTTATTTCATGTCATCCCTCAGTTCAAAGATATATATATATATTCAACAGCAAACTATTGCTCCAGCAACGTGGAAATTGTGTTGTCTTAACAAGAGATCTTTTATATTCTATATATCACTGTTTTCTCCAGAGATATATACTGTACATAACTGTTCAATTTACAATCACACAATAATTGATGTTTAACCTACGTCTGTAGGTATCACAATGGTGCCGTAGGTATAATACTGTTCATTGGTGTGTACCGCCATAACTGTTGTCTCCCAGCTGCTTATGTAGGTAAAGCAATAGACATACACGGCAACTTCTTGTCTCATAAAATGTTACTTATTTTCGCAAGCATGAAAGCTTGTATGCCAGGGATGATGGAACTTAAAATAATGGAAATTTTCTTCTTGCGTTCTTAAACTGCAAAACGTCTTGGCAAGCCATCATTCCTCAATAATCACTAACGTTTTATGAGAGAATAAATTGGTTCAGTAAATTATATTATTCTTGAAAGTGAAGAAATGAAATGTATCTGATGCTGAAACAGGGCTTCTCTCATTTTCCCAATATCACTGCAGTGGCTCCCATGCTTTTCCAGTTTTTTACATCAATTTTCATCCTGATTTTTAGTCTATTAAATATTTTTTTGTATATTTTGTCATGTTCTATTTGTCCAAATTCAGCACAGTAACTCAAAATACATTTCTAACATGAAAATATGAAATCATTGATTTACTGCACTTTTAAAGAGGACCTTTCATTGAAATTTTTAATTTAAACTGTTCAACTCCTCCATAAGATTTTCCCTTTTTCTTGTTTTCATTTTTGTTTTTTCCTCTCCTTCTTCCAAGAGCCATAACCTTTTTTTTTTTTTTTTTTTTCTATCCCCATAGCTGTTTGAGGGCTTGTTTTTTGTGGGACGAGTTGCACTTTTGGTGCCATTCATTCACATAGTTTATAGCAAATCAAGAAAAAAATTCCAAATTGCAAAAAAGTGCAATTCCACAATTCTATTTTGGGTTTTTCATTTACATGTTCAGTATATGGTAAAACTGACTTGCCATTATGATTCTCCAGGTCAGTATGAGTACACAGATCCTAAACATGCAAAACACAGAAACAACACGACTAAAAACTCCAGAAATGTAATATTAGATTAGTTAAACATTATATTTTATTAAGGAAACAGGTAAGGATGACAAAAAGGAAAAGGAAGGGGTACAACAACTAGCACATGCCAGAAATGGACGCTCAACAAGACATATAATAATATGGGAGGCTAGAAAAATAATATTCAATATATATATTGCACTATCGCCACCTAGCCTGACCTAATATAAACCCAGCACTGAAAAAATGAATAGATGGAAAACATGACACGCTAACATAGCATATTACCCGTGTTTGTAGCCAGGAAATGTCCAGGAGCGTCCTCCCCGACGCGCGTTTCGGCGCTGTAGCCTTTCTCAAGAAGAATTTTTATTTTCACAGCTCTGCGTTATAAACTGTAGTGAAACAGTTGGTGGGTCAAAGTGCTCACCACACATCTAGATAAGTTCCTTATGGGGTCTACTTTACAAAATAGTGTCACTTGTGGGGGGTTTCAATATTTAGGCACATCAGGGGCTCTCCAAACGCGATATGGCGTCCTATCTCAATTCCAGTCAATTTTTCATTGAAAAGTCAAACTGCGCTCCTTCCCTTCCGAGCTCTACCATGCGCCCAAACAGTGGTTTACCCCCACATATGGGTATCAGCGTACTCAGAACAAATTGTTCAACAACTTTTGGAGTCCAATTTCTCCTGTTACCCTTGGTGAAATAAAACAAATTGGATCTGAAGTAAATTTTTTGTGAAAAAAAGTTAAATGTTAATTTTTTTTTTTTTTCAAACATTCCAAAAATTCCTGTGAAACACCTGAAGGGTTAATAAACTTCTTGAATGTGGTTTTGAGCACCTTGAGGGGTGCAGTTTTTAGAATGGTGTCACACTTGGGTATTTTCTATCATATAGACCCCTCAAAGTGACTTCAAATGTGATGTGGTCCCTAAAACAAATGGTGTTGTAAAAATGAGAAATTGCTGGTCAACTTTTAACCCTTATAACTCCCTAACAAAAAAAAAATTTTGTTCCAAAATTGTGCTGATGTAAAGTAGACATGTGGGAAATAGGTTCACATTGCATTAATGGCAATCTGCTGATGGCATTCGTTACATAGCGGCACTAACGCTATGTAATGGATGCGTTAGTGCACCCATTGACTGCCATTATGTAGCGCATCGCTAACGCATGTCATAATCGGCATGCGTTAGTGATGTGCCATCATTCTGTGACGGACCCTCGGACACGGTCTGCAGCGTTTCGGGGTCCGTCACTGCTAGCACAGATGGAGCATCTGCGCTAGCGCGATCGCATAACGCGATCTTTAAAAGGCACTTGTGTTGCGCTGTCCGTTTAATGCATGCGTTAAACGGACTGCATTAACGCAATGTGATCCTAGCCTTATTAAGTATTTTGTGTGACATAGCTCTGTGATTTAAGGGCATAAAAATTCAAAGTTGGAAAATTGTGAAATTTTGAAAATTTTCGCCAAATTTCCATTTTTTTCACAAATAATCGCAAGTAATATCAAAGAAATTTTAAAACTATTATGAAGTACACTATGTCACGAGAAAACAATGTCAGAATCATCAGGATCCGTTGAAGCGTTCCAGAGTTATAACCTCATAAAGGGACAGTGGTCAGAATTGTAAAAATTGGCCCGGTCATTAACGTGCAAACCACCCTTGGGGGTTAAGGGGTTAAGAATGGTTGTTTTAAGTATTTAAATAATATCCCTATATGCAAATATCTACCAGCAACAATTCTTCTTCCATCAATAAATCTTCGTAGATCTTCATAAAGTGATGGTTGGTGGACATTTGCACACCTATGTCTTTTCCTATATACAAGTCATAGGGTAAAGTTGAATAACGACTGATACATCTGTCTGTCTGTAAGTCAAGAATATTATCGGTCATTTTTATAATCCTACCTTTGGGTTAGGGTGCCATCATGAGGAAATTGGTATGTTGGTGGCATTGTCAGTCATATTCCTGCTCACATATTGTAGTCCTAGGTGCCGCTTGTGTTTTTTTGTGCCGTAATGTGTAGATCAAAAGCAGAGACAAGAAAAATCTGGTTTAAAAAGTTGGTTTCTGTCCAAATGCGAAGAAGGTTTTGCTGACAGATGGCACGATAAACATATAAATGTTTTCTATAATTTTTTGGCTTCTCAGTGCGAGAAATTTTGAATATTCACGGAGAAGGTTGGCTGTGGTCTGCTATAAATAATTTAGATGCTACTGTGGAATCAGATATAGATGTGATTTAGAAAAATTGAATTGTTTGGATATTTAAAAATGCAGGCGCTAAGCTTTTCCTACAAACAAGATGGAGGAATGAAAGGATTATTTGTGAACAATTTAAAAAAAGTTTAATCATGTAATAAAAGTGTCAAACTTTCATGCGTATAATTTTACTTTAGCCAAAAGATGTCATTCATTTAGAATATAAAACACCCTATTATTACTTGCCATCATTAAAAGGCTTATAGACAATATCTGAAGATATATGAATAAACATATCAATAAAACTCCAAATTAATGATTACAAATTACTTTGTACCTATAAGTCGGTGATAATTCAATACTTGTGATATTTCTGTGCAGATTTCTTACTATCAGCACATTGAGTGACAAAATGTTACGTTCCACAGACCCAGAACTTCTGAACTTACATAAAGTATATAGGATTAGTTATAGATACATCGCACACATAAACCTTGTTATAACAGCGCTAGCAACAAACCTATGGACGGCTCTGCATTTCAAACTCACGGTCAGACGAAGGAAGAAGAGCGTTTTACATTAAGTAATTGATATCGATTATTTAAATATCAATATTTTGTATTTTTCACTTCATGATTTTTTCAATTTATTATTTTCAAAGGTTATTTTTCACTCAGCTTATTATTAATGTGTGAAGCCATGAAAGTGCATTGTTAATTATTTCTGGTAAATTGAATGTTGCTTAAAATATCTGATTTAAGATGTTATTTAAATAAAACTAAAAGCAGAATTTCAGGGCATATCTGCATCTTGGTTTCTGTTATAAATGTAAACCTTGAAGCTTTGCTAGATCTGCACAGCGGACGGCACTTGCTCCCGTTGCATCTTCAGATTCCCCTGAGAGGTTTCAAATTTTGATGATTAATTAAATGCTATTTTCAAGTAAAATAGACAGAATTTGTGACAGAGACTTGGAGAATGCAGCCCAATCTTCAGGCAGTATGTCAAAGAATAGGAAGCTTGAAGACAATTTTATTAACAAAATGATTGTTATTATATATCTGCTCATTCTGGGCTTAGAAGTCCAGTGGGCAGTCTCACTCAATGATTGACAGCCTTCAACGTATGAGCGTGCATACAGAGATAGCTGACTAATCACTAATCATGTTTATAGCATACTGTACACGTCAAGTAGTGATGAGCGAATATACTCGTTGCTGGGGTTTTCTCGAGCACGCTTGGGTGGTCTCCGAGTATATTTGTAACTGATCGGAGATTTAGTTTTTGTTGACACAGCTGCATGATTTACGTTTGCTAGCCAGCCTGAGTACATGGGGGGGTTGCTAGGGAATCCCCACATGTAATCAAGCTAGCTATCAGCTGTAAATCATGCAGCTGAGGCAAGTTAAACTAAATCTCCGAGCAGTTACAAATACTCAGAGATCACCCAAGCGTGCTCGAGAAAACCCGAGCAACGAGTATACTCGCTCATCACTAACGTCAAGCAAAACGTGAAACATTAAAATATAACTTTTATGGAAGTCGATTAAGGCTGCTTTCACACTAGCGTCGTACGATGCACATTGCAATGCGTCGTTTTGGAGAAAAACGCATCCTGCAAAATTGCCTGCAGGATGCGTTTTTTCTCCATACACTTGCATTAGCGACGCATTGCGTGTGACGGATGCGTCGTGTTGTGGCGGACCGTCGGCACAAAAAAAGTTACATGTAACGTTTTTTTGTGCGTCGTGTCCGCCATTTCTAACCGCGCATGTGCGGCCGGAACTCCGCCCCCGCCTCCCGGGACATCACAATGGGGCAGCGGATGCGTTGTAAAACTGCATCCGCTGCCCCGTTGTGCTTTTTTTTTCACAGTATGCGTCGGTACATCGGCACGTCGCATTGCGACGTGCGTCGTACGACACTAGTGTGAAAGTAGCCTAAACCAGAAGAGTCGACTTAAACAATAAAACATGCATCACATTCAGTTGCCCAATCCTCTCATCACCAGGAACTAAGAATGAAGCTGGTACGTTATATACAGTCATATGAAAAAGTTTGGGCACCCCTATTAATCTTAAAGGGCCACTGTCACCCCCCCCCAGTCGTTATAAACTAAAAGAGCCACCTTGTGCAGCAGTAATGCTGCAGTCTAACAAGGTGGCTCTTTTAGTTTTTGATTCATTTATTACCTCAATAAAGCGTTTTAAAAATTGGCCACAAATACCAGATATTGTACCGGGAGGCGGTCCGAATCGTCCTCTATCAATCTCCCAACTGCCGTCACTCTTCTCTTCAGGGGCGATGGTCGCCGCCCCCTTCGCGCTGTTGCTTCTTAAATCCGGCGCCTGCGCTGTGCGTGCCTGCCTGGGGCCCGCACTGTGTTATTCATTATGCACAGTGCAGGGCTGGGGTTCCTGGGCATGCGCACTGCTCTTGTCAGACGGTCCCCCGCCTTCCAGCATTGCCGGAATATACAGGTTTCATTGCCGATGTTTTGAACAGCCACAAAGAACAACGCTGGAAGGCGGGGGACCGGGGGAGCTTCTGACATGCGCAGTGCGCATGCCCAGGAACCCCAGCCCCGCACTGTGCATAATGAATAATACAGTGCGGGGCGGGGATTCAGGAACAGGGTGGCCGCACTGCCCACACAGGCGCAGTCAGGCACCCTGCGTCTGAGCTGTGACTGACAATGAAGACTGCGCCTGCCCCAGGCAGGCACGCACAGCGCAGGCGCCGGATTTAAGAAGCAACAGCGCGAAGGGGGCGGCGACCATCGCCCCTGAAGAGAAGAGTGACGGCAGTTGGGAGATTGATAGAGGACGATTCGGACCGCCTCCAGGTACAATATCTGGTATTTGTGGCCAATTTTTAAAACGCTTTATTGAGGTAATAAATGAATCAAAAACTAAAAGAGCCACCTTGTTAGACTGCAGCATTACTGCTGCACAAGGTGGCTCTTTTAGTTTATAACGGCTGGGGGGGGTGACAGTGGCCCTTTAAGCTTAATGTTTTATAAAAACTGTTTTTTTTTGCAACAGCTATTTCAGTTTCATATATCTAATAACTGTTGGACACAGTAATGTTTCTGACTTGAAATGAGGTTTATTGTACTAACAGAAAATGTGCAATCTGCATTCAAACAAAATTTGACAGGTGCATAAGTATGGGCACCCTTATCATTTTCTTGTTTTAAATACTCCTACCTACATTTTACTGACTTACTAAAGCACTTTTTTTGGTTTTGTAACCTCATTGAGCTTTGAACTTCATAGCTAGGTGTATGCAATCATGAGAAAAGCTACTTAAAGTGGCCACTTGCAAGTTGTTCTCCTGTTTGAATCTCCTCTGAAGAGTGGCATCATGGGCTCCTCAAAACAACTGTCAAATGATCTGAAAACAAAGATTATTCAACATAGTTGTTCAGGGGAAGGATACAAAAAGCTGTCTCAGAGGTTTAACCTGTCAATTTCCACTGTGAGCAACATAGTAAGGAAATGGAATAACACAGGTACAGTTCTTGTTAAGGCCAGAAGTGGCAGGCCAAGAAAAACATCAGAAAGGCAGAGAAGAAGAATGGTGAGATCAGTCAAGGACAATCCTCAGGCCACCTCCAGAGATCTGCAGCATCAACTTGCTGCAGATGGTGTCACTGTGCATTGGTCAACTATACAACGCACTTTGCACAAGGAGAAGCTGTATGGGAGAGTGATGCGAATGAAGCCGTTTCTGCAAGCACGCCACAAACAGAGTCGGCTGAGGTATGCAAAAGCACATTTGGAGAAGCCAATTTCTTTTTGGAAGAAGGTCCTGTGGACTCATGAAACCAAGATTGAGTTGTTTGGTAATACAAAAAGGCGTTATGCATGGCGGCAAAAAAACACAGTGCGTTGTATAGTTGACCGATGCACAGTGACACCATCTGCAGCAAGTTGATGCTGCAACTCTCTGGAGATGGTCTGAGGATTGTCCTTGACTGATCTCACCATTCTTCTTCTCTGCCTTTCTGATGTTTTTCTTGGCCTGCCACTTCTGGCCTTAACAAGAACTGTACCTGTGTTCTTCCATTTCCTTACTATGTTCCTCACAGTGGAAATTGACAGGTTAAATATCTGAGACAGCTTTTTGTATCCTTCCCCTGAACAACTATGTTGAATAATCTTTGTTTTCAGATCATTTGACAGTTGTTTTGAGGAGCCCATGATGCCACTCTTCAGAGGAGATTCAAACAGGAGAACAACTTGCAAGTGGCCACTTTAAGTAGCTTTTCTCATGATTGCATACACCTAGCTATGAAGTTCAAAGCTCAATGAGGTTACAAAACCAAAAAAAGTGCTTTAGTAAGTCAGTAAAAAGTAGGTAGGAGTATTTAAAACAAGAAAATGATAAGGGTGCCCATACTTATGCACCTGTCAAATTTTGTTTGAATGCAGATTGCACATTTTCTGTTAGTACAATAAACCTCATTTCAAGGCAGAAACATTACTGTGTCCAACAGTTATTAGATATATGAAACTGAAATAGCTGTTGCAAAAAAAACAATTTTTATAAAACATTAAGCTTAAGATTAATAGGGGTGCCCAAACTTTTTCATATGACTGTACTCCTATCATTCTCCAGACATGTTTCCTCCACTAAGATTAATCAGGGGAGTTTGATGGAAGTCTAAACCGGGTCATGGTACCGTGAAACATCTGCTCAAATACTTCACAGCCGGTAATGCAGCATCAGTTTTACAGCTGGTACTCTTCCATTCCTGTACCATCCCCTAAAATGGGAATTTATACTTCTGTCATTAAACTTCCCTAATTACAACTACCAGAGGAAACAAATCAGGAGAAAGATTGGAGTATATAGGGAGGGTACCTGTTTTTTGTGTGCTTTCCGCTGTTGAGAGGCTCACACAGGGGGGAACCAAGGTGTCTGACTGACACCCCTTGAAGCTTCATGAGAGATCACGTTAATCATAGAATGGTAGAGTTGGAAGGGGTAATCGTTTCAACCTCTGCTCAATGCAGGATTCACTAAACCATCTCCGACAGATGTCTGCCCAGTATCTGAACACTTCCATTAAAGGAGAACTCACAATCTCTCGTGGCAGCCTGTTCCACTCATTGATCACCCTCACCGTCAAAAAGTTTTTTCTAATATCTAATCTGTATCTTCTCCATTTCAGTTTCATTCCATTGCTTCTTGTGTTTTCATGTGCAAATGAGAATAAAGATGATCCCTCTACACTGTGACAGCCCTTCACATATTTGTAGACCGCTATTAAATCTCCTCTTAGCCTTCTTTTTTGCAAGCTAAACATTCCCAGATCCTTTAACCGTTCCTCACAGGACATACTTTGCAGTCCGCTCACCATCCTGGTAGTTCTTCTCTAAACTTGCTCCAGTTTTTCAATGTCTTTTTAAAAATGTGATACCCAGAACTGGACACCGTATTCCAGATGAGGCCTCACCAAGGAGGATTAGAGTGGAAAACTACTTCACGTGATCTAGACTCTATGCTTCTCTTAATACATCCTAGAACTGGGTTTGCCTTTTTTGCTGCTGCATCACACTGTTGACTCATGTGCAGTCTGTGATCTATTAGTATACCTAAGTTTTTATGATGCCTTAACATTCACTGTACAATTTTTGAGTGACATTATTCCTTTTCTTTTGAAATCTGCTCTACTTTTAGATATAGAAGCAATTTTATACAAGAGAGTTGAACCTAGCTGCAGTCCTCTATATTCTGTACATGAGGATACACTTTCTCCTATAGCTATGAGTGCACAGTTGATACCTACTCTCAATTATCTATGCACAACTTGATTTCTGTGCATCAAAGATTTGACACATTTCTTTTTTTAATTGCAGCTCATTCATTTTAATTGATTTTAATAAAAATTATATTTTAACTTCTCACATATTGCTTAATGTATATATTGATTAAGTGAATTGGTTATATTGTTAGCACTTAATATTTTCTAGTTGGCTGAATTTGTTCTGTAACATGCTGCTGGAAGATCTGACTGCCCACTCACTGTGACTTTAATATTAGAGACCAGCTTTTACTTAAGGAAGCGGGTCGACAGCAGTACAAAAACAACATGAATTAAAGAAACAGATATTTGGTTTGGCTCTACTCTGCTGGTGCCTTTGCCACCAAATTTTGTGTTCAAGCCTTAGCATTTAAATTCTGTTGTCTTACATTGCAGAGGCACATGGAGCTGTGTGCTGATGAGTTGCCTAAAGCACCACTCCAGCATTTTTTTTATTGCACCACTGGATTGCTGCTTTAAACGTAAGTCCCCTGCCTCCTGTCTGATACTCACCTTCTAGCATTTCCATCCATTCTTGCAGCTGCTTCCGTTGGTCTCTGGCAAAAATTGACCTACTCACAGTGTTTGATGGAGCTGTGTGGAGGTCACTTTTCAATACAAGTCCATGAAAGCCTTGTTCTGGCTCTCATAGACTTGCATTGCACTTTTGTGATGTAGCTTCTGACTTCTGGCCAGTTAGAAGCTGCGCACACAAGATGGCGCAGGGGAATCGGAGCAGCACCGAAAAAGCTGTGAAGATGCCGGAGGGTTAGTATATGACCAGGAGCAGGGGACTTAGATTTAATGAGCTACTCCAGCTCTGAAAAAAAACCAGTGGTGCTTTAATGCTGTATGTAACTTTGACATCCAGCTGTTTTATATTTCTGTATCTAATTTGGAGCTGTACATTTAACAGACTTTGCATGAATCAATAGTACATGTGAATATAAGAAGCTCTGTAAAGTATCTTATAAGAGAAATACAGTACAGACCAAAAGTTTGGACACAACTTCTCATTTAAAGATTTTTCTGTATTTTCATGACTATGAAAATTGTACATTCACACTGAAGGCATCAAAACTATGAATTAACACATGTGGAATTATATACGTAACAAAAAAGTGTGAAACAACTGAAAATATGTCTTATATTCTAGGTTCTTCAAAGTAGCCACCTTTTTCTTTGATGACTGCTTTCACACTCTTGGCATTCTTCTGATGAGTTTCAAGAGGTAGTCACCGGGAATGGTTTTCACTTCACAGGTGTGCCCTGTCAAGTTTAATAAGTGGGATTTCTTGCTTTATAAATGGGGTTGGTACCATCAGTTGTGTTGAGCAGAAGTCTGGTGGATACACAGCTGATAGTCCTACTGAATAGACTGTTAAAATTTGTATTATGGCAAAGAAAAAAGCAGCTAAGTAAAGAAAGATGAGTGGCCATCATTACTTTAAGAAATGAAGGTCAGTCAGTCCGAAAAATTGGGAAAACTTTGAAAGTGCAGTGGCAAAAACCATCAAGTGCTACAAAGAAACTGTCTCACATGAGGACCGCCCCAGGAAAGGAAGACCAAGAGTCACCTCTGCTTCTGAGGATAAGTTTATCCGAGTCACCAGCCTCAGAAATCGCACGTTAACAGCAGCTCAGATTAGAGACCAGGTCAATGCCACACAGAGTTCTAGCAGCAGACACATCTCTACAACCACTGTTAAGAGGATACTTTGTGCAGCAGGCCTTCATGGTAAAATAGCTGCTAGGAAACCACTGCTAAGGACAGGCAACAAGCAAAAGAGACTTGTTTGGGCTAAAGAACACAAGGAATGGACATTAGACCAGTGGAAATCTGTACTTTGGTCTGATGAGTTCAAATTTGAGATCTTTGGTTCCAACCACCGTGTCTTTGTGCGACGCAGAAAAAATTAACGGATGTACTCTACATGACTGGTTCCCACCGTGAAGCATGGAGGAGGAGGTGTGATGCTGTGGGGGTGCTTTGCTGGTGACACTGTTGGGGATTTATTCAAAATTGAAGGCATACTAAACTAGCATGGCTACCACAGCATCTTGCAGCAGCATGCTATTCCATCCGGTTCGCATTTAGTTGGACCATCATTTATTTTTCAACAGGACAATGACCCCAAGCACACCTTCAGGCTGTGTAAGGGCTATTTGACCAAGAAGGAGAGTGATGGGGTGCTACAACAGATGACCTGGTCTCCACAGTCACCAGACCTGAACCCAATCGAGATGGTTTGGGGTGAGCTGGACCGCAGAGTGAAGGCAAAAGGGATAAACATCTCTGGGAACTCCTTCAAGATTGTTGGAAGACTATTTCCAGGGACTACCTCTTGAAGCTCATCAAGATAATGCCAAGAGTGTGCAAAGCAGTCATCAAAGCAAAAGGTGGCTACTTTGAAGAACCTAGAATATAAGACATATTTTCAGTTGTTTCACACTTCTTTGTTAAGTATGTAATTCCACATGTGTTAATTCATAGTTTTGATGCCTTCAGTGTGAATGTACAATTTTCATAGTCGTGAAAATACAGAAAAATCTTTAAATGAGAAGGTGTGTCCAAACTTTTGGTCTGTACTGTATATTTCTTCACTTTTGAGCTACTTCACGCCCCCTTTGCCCCTTGTGTTTTTCATCTACTTTGAAAAATACAGCTCAAGCCCATTTTGCCCAAGACAAGACAGACTTCCAGTGTTAGAATCTGTTTTGTTTTTGACCATCCGCCATCTTGTTGTGGTTTCCTGGCTGCTGGTCTTTTTCCCCTGCTGGGTTGTCTTAGGTCTGGTGATTGTATCACCTTTTATTACCCAGCACCTGCCTCCCAGTCCTTGCTGGACAACAGTGTTAATCCGCTAGAGTCCTGGCTAGGTGCTTTAATAGCTTTCTGTGTTGGATTTTATGAAGTTCTGGTACCTCTGGTTCTGCTATCCTTAGTTTCTGTTTTCAGTTGGTTTCTGCAGCCCTCTCTGTGTATTCTATTAGGAGGTGACCTGTTTTTTTTATACCCAGTCATTAGATCTTTTAGGGACCTCCTTCCCCCTATCTATAGGTCTTCGCTGAGATTAACCTAGGATTGTCGGTGCGTCTATTTGCAAGGAATGGGTCACCCACTCCATTGTAGGATATCAGCCTAGTTTCAGTGCAGGGTCAGTTTTCCCCCTTCTCTCCTAGTTCTGTGTTGCAGTTCCGTAACATCCAGAACAGTGGGGATTCAGATTAGACCTCCTATTAAACCCTATGGAGAGGGAAGGACGGGGAGTGAGTTAGAGAATGAGAAAATAGGCAGAAGACAGAAATGTTACTGAACTTTCTAACAAGTCTTTTACCTCACTGCAGAGCTGGATTCACACCTACACCGCTCAGAATTGCTGCATAGTTTCCTCCATGCTGCTTCTGCTTCTGTCTCTGTACTACCTAAGCAATAAAGAGAGGACCCCCTCTGCGTGCTATGATGTGTATGGCAGAGATAATTGCAGCTATTCTCCAATCAGCTCAGAGTTAATTGCAAATCAAGAGATAGAGCTTGTAGAGGGGAAAACTGATGAAAATGAAAGATGCAAATCATATAATGGCTAGAAATAGTTTTACTCCTCATGTACAAGACAACTGATTCTGAAAAGATGAATAAATGGAAAAGAGAACCACAGCAGCACAACATCAAAAAACTGAGATTCAACCACGTGAAATAGTCCGGAGACTGCAGAATGTCTTCACAATCTTCACAAAATATTCACAGAATCTTCACAAAATATTATTACGCACAGAAGCTAGATGGATTATGCGCACACAGGCTACTGGCCCAGCTGGCATGAATGATAAGATAGATATGTCTATTTTCCTTTAAACTAGTGTTGGAATTAGGATGTATTAATTTGGCTTCGTTCTGTCTTTTCATTCTAGATCGATTATTTCATATAAATTGTTTGCATGTTTTCTTTTTGTTTCCCCTACAGGCTTGTATAGGGTTAAGTGTCGCATTAAGAAGAGCAGCAGCGTACGATACACGTCGCTGAATACATTTTCGCCGCGGTTGATTATTTCTATCTATTGATTTGGCTTTCCTGCATATGTGTATTTACCTTGTGCTTCAATATGTGTTTTTAATTGTTTTTAACAGCACTTTGCACTTTTTTTGTTAGATGGGAGGTTGACACAGGTGGGGATTAGCTGCACTCACCTGTATATCTTGGCGTCACTTCCTCTCTAACATAGACCCGTTGAAGCGCCGGACCTAGGCGCGAAACGGCCGTCGTCTCGTCCGTTGCACTCCTGCACTTTGTTCCTCCCGTCCCCCGTGCCGTGAAGACCCTTTGTTTTTTTATATGAATCAATAAAGAATCATTGAACTGCAAGACTGGTGAGTGCTATGGCGTTTCTTCTATATTTTGTTGTTGCCATGATTCTGAAAAGATACTTGAAAGTATAGCTGCCCTTTATTGTGCAGGTCATTTGTTGTTTATACAGACAGTTTATGAATGGAGTCTATGCCTTTGTGCCTGATGATGTTTGTATACATTGTGTTAAAATGTTTTCAGTTAGCTTTTTTTATAAAACTGCATGTTTCTTTCTAGTGTGCATGAACAGCTATATTAAATGGGCAATACACGTTATTAAATTGCTTGAATTAGTTGGACAGCATGAAACTAAGTAAGATTGCAATTGACTTGCTTTTTCCATCTGCTGTCATTCTCCTTCAATGACAGCATTTATCTTTCATAGTGTACAGCTGGCTTCCATGAAGTCAGTGCCTGTTCAGACCTTGGCCAAGAGTGTGCAGTAGTTTCATTCCAGGAGAGAAGTTAACTCTTAAAATCCCAGCGACCTCTCTCCTCCCTACTCCTCTCCCTCTCAACTTCTGACTAGCTATTATAAGTCTTGTAAAATCACGAATCAAGCAGCTCTCCTGATTAATGCTCTCTTTCCTGAGCAGTGTGCTTATTCAAATGCCCTTTTACCTCTACACATAAATACAGGGATAATAGTGTAGACTCCAGAAGAAACCACTGATGGCTAAATGTGTTCCAGCAGATCTCCTGCTGAGCTTCATAGTTCTTCTAATACATATCTCTCAACTTTTGAAGAACATAAAGCACACATTTTGGCCATATTCCTAGCCACACCCCAATCCACCCCCATTTGTCACTTCTTTCTTCCTTGACAGGAGGAGTTGTCAGAGGGGTACAGGCTAGGAGGGACATTCAGCGGATGGCAGAAACAAAACCCAAACCCGTAACTGTCCGCTGTACCCGGGACAGTTGGGACTAAAGATGAGTGGATCGATTCATGAGATCAGGTCAGTGGTACCTGGCAGCTAGATGAGAGGCTGTGAATCTCTTACCTTCCGGAGTCCCCGACATGGCTTTTGATTAGCCAGGGTTGAAGTGACATTATCTGTATGTCCTGCTAATCTTTAATTGGAAGCTACGGATTTATTTTTTGCTCATTCATTCACAGTTGTAACCGCCATAACTTTCTCATCTTTATGTAAGATTCACTATATGACAGCTGGCTTTTTTTGTCTGTACGGTGGTGTTCACTCATAATGTAAATGTGTTTCTTGTTTCCTCAGGTGTCTCAATCAAACTACGCATTAACAATGTTCTCTGAACTTTGCTGCATTTTTTATTCCTTTTTTCCCTTATTTCATGCATTTTTGATGCAGATGTCAAGCACAGTTTCTAATGTGCTTTTTATAGTACAGAAAAGTTTTCATTCTGCACTTAAAAAGTAACTGCAGTTTTTTACATGCAAATTTTTTTAGGCTTCACTTTAGAGAAAAAAAAAGTACCAAAACCGCACAGTTCAGCAGCGTCTTTAGATGCACAAAGGGCAGAGCTTTCATGAAATCACATCCACTTTGATTGGACTGTTAAACACAGCATAATCTGTGTGCAAAAAAAGCAGCATAAAATATGCAGGATTTATGCAACATGTGAACACAACCTAAATAACCCAAGCAAAGTGAATGTTACTTCATAAAATCTCCACCCTCCGTGAGCCTAAAAACCCTGCTGAATTCCGTGGTTATAGTGCATTTTTCCTCTTTATTTATTCTATATATTCTATGTTAAACCTAAAAAAACAAAGAATAAAAACACTTTCATTTTTATGCACAGAATCAAAGCTTTTCTGTAATATTAAAGAAAGCATTAAAGGGAACCTGTCACCCCCAAAATCGATGGTGAGGTAAGCTCACCGGCATCAGGGGCTTATCTACAGCATTCTGTAATGTTATAGATAAGCCCCCGATGTTACCTGAAAGAGGAGAAAAAGACGTTAGATTATACTCACCCTGGGGCGGTCCTGCTCCGATGGGCGTCTCAGGTCCGCTCCGGCGCCTCCCATCTTCATTCCATGACGTCCACTTCTGGTTTTCATGCCGCGGCTCTGGCCCAGGCGTACTTTGTCTGCCCTGTTGAGGGCAGAGCAAAGTACTGCAGTGCGCAGGCGCCGGGAAAGGTCAGAGAGGCCCGACGCCTGCGCACTGCAGTACTTTGCTCTGCCCTCAACAGGGCAGACAAAGTACGCCTGCGCCGGAGCCGCGGCGTGAAGACCAGAAGAGGACGTCATGGAATGAAGATGGGAGGCGCCGGAGTGGACCTGAGACACCCATTTGACCGGACCGCAGTGGGACCGCCCCTGGGTAAGTATAATCTAACCTCTTTTTCTCCTCTTTCAGGTAACATCGGGGGCTTATCTACAGCATTACAGAATGCTGTAGATAAGCCCCTGATGATGGTGAGCTTACCTCACCATCGATTTTGGGGGAGACAGGTTCCTTTTAACTATGAGTATTAAACCTGCACCAAAAATGCATCAAATAAGGGGGGGAAATGCATAATAGGAATGCCGCAAACACAAAATAGTCAAATAAGACCTACAGAAAACATGCTGAAATAAGTAGAAAAAAGCACAGCATTTATGCTATGTGTGAACATGGCCTCAGCATTATATTTTTATTACGTTTTATGGGTTTAATAGAGAAAAAAAATATTAATAATGCAATTTTTTATGCCATTCACCGATCTTCATAAATAATATGATTGCTTTGTTGTGTGTGTCATTATGATTACAGAGCCACCAAATTGTCACGGGATACAGCGACAGAGAGGGGTCAGAAGTTTGTAGCATCTGGCTATACGTGCACCTGCACTGGATGGATCTGCTTTGCTTTCAGTTAGCTGTGCAGATTTCCCATGCTATGGGGTTTCAAGGGTTAAGCCGTGCAGATTTCCTTTGCTCTGTTGCAAGGGTTAAACAGTTCTGTTTGTCTCTTGGAGCTCTCTGTCCTGAGTTATTTCAGCTGTTCTGAATTATCTACCCCCTCAGGTATAAATGCTCACATCTTAGCTTGAGTAGTTGCCAGTGATAGCTTGTTATACCTTGCAGTTGGTTTGGGAGCTGAGAGCCGTGGAAAGAGAAATTATTTTGAAGCTGTTACTGAAGATTACTTTTTGGAAGTTTGTTTGGTGTTATCCTTCTCCTTATCTCCCTTTTTGGTTTGGCTCACCCTTCCTCTCCCATTATATACCATGCCTTAGTCTGGATGCCCTGAGAGTGATTGCTGTTTTCTTTACCCTTTTTTGTCTCCCTTTGTGTCTGTATTATAGAGCAGGACTAGCATTCCTGCTGCCCTGTGGACAAGCCAGTCCCGGGCTTAGGCCGGTGTCACACTTACATGTGCAATGCGAGAAACTCGCGCATCAATACCCGGTACTATTGCCAGCACTTGGGACCAGAGTGTTCAGCTGCATAGAAATGTGTACACAGGAAGAAAGGAAGTTGTGGCACTTACCAAATCGTGTTGCAATATAAGTCCTTTATTTCGCCATTACATGGATCAAGGACATCAGATCATAGGCTGCGGGTATGTACGAGGGTGCATGGTGACCAAAGACAACGGCCGTTTCACACCGACTGCGCTTCAATGGGTCCAGGTATGTGATCGGAGATGATGTCATTTTATTGACCTATTTCATGATGTTGTAATTAGAGATATAGAAGCTATTTTGTATCATCCTCCAAATCAGAATTTAACCAGAGATGAGTTGAGAGCGTTACAAGATATGAAAAAATGGGACGATGTGGTGTTTCGTAGGGGCGATAAGGGTGGGAACCTTGTTATATTAAGTCGGGAATACTACATAAAGGTTACAGTTGTCAGTTAGACAAAACTGATACCTATGTGAGGTTGGAAAAAAATCCTATTCCAAAGTATAAAGAAAAATTGAGATCTTTGTTAAAGAAATATGTTGAGAAGGGGATTATAACAAAGAAAAGGGGTGAAAATTTACTCCCCGATTTTCCAAGTATACCATATTGGTATAGTAAAAAAAATAAAAAAATTTTAAAGAACCCCCCCGGACGTCCTATAATATCCGGCATAGACTCTTTGACAGAACCCCTGTCTCAATATCTCGATTGGTTACTAAAACCGTTGTTAGAAGAAATTCCTTCATATGTAAAATATTCTGGGGATTTCTTGTTATTTCTCAAAGATATAGATTGGCAAACTAATTTCTCTTTAACATCCATTGATGTAGTAAGCCTATACACCAGAATCCCACAAGAGGAAGGTATTGAAGCTATCAACAAAATTCTAAGTAACCAAGAGGTTGATCAAGGTTTAATTTCATTCATTTTAGAAGGACTCAGATTTGTATTATCACACAAGTCGTTTAAGTTTTTGGATAAATGGTACGTTAAAAAAACTGGTACCGCAATGGGCACACCAGTAGCTTGTGTTTTTGCAAACCTGTTCCTTGCGGTATTTGAAGATAAATATATCAATAATGTTTCAAATCCATTTCTTAAACACATTCGATATTTTTTGAGATTTGTGGATGATGTCTTTGTTATATGGGACGGTTCAAAAAAAGAATTTGACTTTGTGGATTATCTAAATCAGGTTAATCATGAAAATATGCAATTTACATCATGCTTCGGGGGTCAGAGCTTGGAGTTTTTAGATGTAAAAATCGAGATCATTGAGGGAATAATTAATACCCAAGTCCACAGAAAACCTACAGCCACAAATAATATGTTGCGGTATGATAGTGCACACCCATCGCACACAAAACGGGGTCTCCCATACAGCCAAATGATGAGGTATCGAAAAATTACGAGTAATCAGGATCACCACAAAATGTAGGTGAACGATCTAAAAATACGATTCTTAGATAGAGGTTACCCAAGGTCAATATTACAACAAGCAGAAAAACGGGTGGAAAAGTTCACACAAATGGATTTGTTGAAAAGACAAAAACTTAAACAAAATAAAAAGCGTGTTAAAAAAGATAACTTGGAACAAAGGTTCTTTTTTAGTTTTAAGCACAGTCCTATGGACAAAACAATCCACACGATTATAAGAAAGAACTGGCATATGCTGCAGGCGGATAAAGATTTATCCAAAATAAGCATGTTGAGTCCACAATTTGCCTATAAACGCACACAAAATTTAGCCGATATTTTAGTGCCTAATCGCACCGTACCAATGGAGAATATTTGGCTGAGAGCCATATCTCCTCAAGGCAATTAAAAGTGCGACAACTGCAATTTCTGCCAGTTTCATACTACTGAAAATCCCTTAAAAATCGGTCCCGTAAAACATAAAACTAAGGATTTTATTACGTGTAAAAGTAGATACGTGGTTTATATATTGTTCTGCCCCTCCTTATTTTATTACATAGGAAAGACGATTCGTCCTATGTTTATTAGATTCAGAGAGCATTTTAACTCAATAACTTCTGGAAAAGGCTCATTGAGACTTATTAAACACATGCAAGAGGTGCATAATGCAAATCCCAGGTTGCTGAAACTTGCAGGATTAGAAATAGTAAAATATCCGCAGCAGGGGGGAAATCATAATAAAATCCTTTTATAGCACGAAGCTAAATGGATTATGCCAACGAACGCTCAAGGTCCAATAGGTTTGAACGACAAATTAGGCGTCGGTCTTCCTGTAAAAAATAAATAAAAAATATTTGTGAAAAAATTGCTCTGTATTTAGAACGTGATCATGTGTATTATTTTCACTTACTATGGAAAGTTTTTTATTGCACTGGAGTTGATTGAGACATCCTATAAAGGAAATGACATCATCTCCGATCACATATCTGGACCCGTTGAAGCGCGAAACGGCCGTCGGTCGTCTTTGGTCACCATGCACCCTCGTACGTACCCGCAGCCTATGATCTGATGTCCTTGATCCATGTAATGGCGAAATAAAGGACTTTTATTGCAACACGATTTGGTGAGTGCCACATCTTCTTTTCTTCCTGTGTACGCATTTTTCAAAGACTACTATATGATGTTGAGCACCACAAGGAGCGTGTTACATACCACCTGTTGAGCATATATCGGACTAAGCATAGTTTTGGTCGTTGATCTATACACACTTTGCTGCTGGATCTGGTGCCGTTCTTTTTTCTTTTTGAAGCTGCATAGAAATACATGCAGCCACATGCTCCGGTCCCGAGTGCCGGCGGCAGTGCTGGGTATTGATGCGAGACACTCACGCGAATTTCTTGCATTGCACAAGCAAGTGTGACACCAGCCTTAGGGCTTGTTTCCATTTGCGAGAAACACGTCCGTGTCTCGCATTTGGAAACCAAGCTCTGGTGCCGGCAGTTGGGAGCGGAGCGTGCGGCTCCATGTGTTCCTATGCGGCTGCACGCTCCGCTCCCAAGTGCCGGCACCAGAGCTTGGTTTCCACATGTGAGATACGGACGTGTTTCTCGCACATGGAAACAAGCCCTTAGGGTAAGACAGGGATCAGGAACGTCATCGCCACAGGCGGTGAAAGAACCCGTCTAGGGACGTCAATGAGATCAGAGTTGTGCAGAGCAAGATTCAGGGGTGCTTATTTGATCTTTCCCTAGTTGCAGTGCTTCCCTTTCTATCCATCTGAACATGCGCCATATGGCTCCTTAGTGGAGTATGACACAAATAGTATGTTATTTTCTGATTTGTGATGTTTATTATTTTTTAAAAAAAAAAAAACTAATTAAAAATTTCATTATTGTGTTTTTCATTACCGTATTTTTTAGTCATTTGTAGGAAGAAAAAAATAATTCATTCTCCCTCTGAAATACAAATACACAGAAATACACTGCTATGAATAGATGTATCTCTGTATCTGTATAATCTGTCTATGTCTTTAATGCCTGCAATACAGCTTAAGTATACAACATTCTCCCAGTGATATTACTGGAGCTTGTGGCTCAATAGCTGTAGATGTTGTCTGCAATTGTAAAGGTCGGGTGTTCGAGTTCTGGGGGCACTCACAAAAAGAGGAAATTACATTTTTTTAAAAAAAAATTTTTAATTATTTTTAGTAGTTTCATAGGAACAAAAAAATTGGATTTTTCTTTACCTCTAATATACAAGGGACACAGATATTACACTGCTTTATTCAATTTATCTCTATACACCTGTATAACCTGCTTCTTGGTTCACTGCCTGAAATACAGCTCAAGATTACCAAATTCTCCTATCTACATTATTATGTCATGTGCTGTGGCCTGTGCTAGAGCTGCTGCCTGCAGACATGGAGTTGCTAGTTTGAGTCTCAAAGAGACAGGAGAAGAAGGGAAAAGTTTAATTTAAATTATGTTCGAGCAGAGATGCAGCTCTGCCCCTTGATGAGGAGAAGCTACAATGAATGCATCAGGGAGAAAAGAGGTGAGTATTAGAAGTCCGGCACAATGTTCTGACATGCCACGTAAACTGAAAGATCTGGAGAAGGTCTGTATGGAGGAGGGGGCCAAAATCCCTGCTGCGGTGTGTGAAAACTTGGTCAAGAACTACAGGAAACTTCTGACCTCTGTAATTGCAAACAAAGGTTTCTGTACCAAATATTAAGTTCTATTTTTGAAATACTTATTTTATGCGATAAAATGCAAATTAGTTATGTAAATATCATACAATGTGATTTTCTGTATTTTTTAGTTTCTGTCTCTCACAATTGAAGTGTACCTACAATAAAAATTACAAACCTGTCCATTCTTTGTAGGTAGGAAAAAAGGCAGTGTATAAAATACTTATTTTCCTCACTGTATACTATGTAGAAACACAATTATAGACCCAGTTTCATCTAAAAGAGGCCAATATGGTCTCCATTTAGGTGATATATATTTCAGAGTTTCATTTTTTTTTACCGGAAGGGATCGTGCAGCAAACTATTTTATTTCTTAATATACAGTGGCATCCAGTAAAAAAAATCTTATTGATGGAATTAGTCACTCACGTCCATTGCATATAGGTTTAACATTTTCTTTTCATATGCATGTAACAAAATTCAAAAACACAATATAAAAAGAGCCTTAGTAGATGATGGAGAGCGCTGTCTCCTGAAAGTCAGCACTCAGGAAAGTATTAGCAAATTTGTATCTGCATGTGACTGGTCAAAATCTGAATTCTACACTGTTGTATTATTTCTCTACCAGTTCTAACACATACAGAGTTAGAAAATGGCAAGTCTTTGGATCATATATTATACCTTAATAATCCTCCAATTGTATACGGAGTCATACTGCGTTTTGTGACACTCTTTCTCACTTGCCAAATCGCGGAGGTATTCTCCTTAAAAGGGAATCTGTCAGTAGGATTTTACACCTCAAACATTTTATATGCACATGTAGTTCTTTCAAATACAATCCAGAAATATGTTGACATGTCCTGTCCATTCCTCCATCACTGAGAAATCAGGATATGACTTGATATGCCATTGAGGCTAAAGAGCTATGTATGATAGATCTGAAGCCTCTGTCACTCTAGCTCTATTCCCAACTCAGCGCTGCCTCCTTCGACTTGACTGATGATGACTCCTTTGTCACACAGGATAGAGTCTATCAATCAAGCTAGAGGTGCAGGTGTTGGGCAGGAATAGAGCTGTGTGACAGAGGCTTCAGATCTATCACAGCTCTTCAGCCTCATTGGTATATCAATTCATATGCTGATAGGAACAGAATGGCCATATAAAGGTATTACTGCTGTGTCTTCCTTAGCCCAACTGCTGGATTGCCATTCCCCTAGGTTTAATAATGCTGCTCTGCTTATTCAGATTTGCTACTGTTTATAAGTAGAATCCCACCACAAGCTCTGAAGGATGTTATCATAGGGGACTGTTATTTCCATTAGAGTAAGTATAGTACGATTATGTAGGAGTGGTGAAGGTGATGTTCTACTCCTTGACACCCCGAATGGATAAATGTGGTTAAATGTATTAAATATTGACGTATGTTATCTGAGAGTAAAACCCTCTGGGGCTGCAGTCTAGCCTAGGGTGGGTTAGCTGTAACAGCAGTCTCAGATAAGGGAGGGGGAGCTAGAGTTATTGCCAAGTTCAGGAAGTGTCAAGGGCAGTTACAGAGAGGGTGATGAAGTTACAGCATCCGTCATAGCCAATAGGCTGCTAGGGACAGCGTGAGCCTTTTACTCGGGGCAGTAGATTGCAAAAAAACCCTTCCCTGTGAGTTCGTCTGTCAGCCTGGGAACCTCAAAATGGATGTTGGGGTCCTTGGGCGTACTAAGCCTGCGGAGCCACAGGGAAAGATGGATTCAAACTCTCAGAGGCGGAAGGTGATGGAATCCAAGTGCACTGCTAGTGATGGAGAAGAATACCTAGTTCTAGAAGAGTTAGCAAGAGGGATGCTCTACCCATACCGAGAACTAGGACTGAAGTTAAGTTCGGTACCTATGGGAATGACAGTAACCAGTTTGGCCTTATCCTGTATGCCTAATTGTAATGACCATAAGCTGCCAAGTAAAAGTTTGGTGGTGGCCTATGGGCCACAATTAAGTGTGATGCACCCCACACACAGTAGGACACTGGGACATGTTTTCTCTGTAGTATGCCAGAGCGAGCAGAAGCAGCAGATCGCCCATGACTACCTCGCTCGGACATCTTACAATTACAAATTACAAGCAACTAAACCCACAAAGTAAAAGGATAACATTCAGCAGGCAAACATATTTTAGGGTAAATGAGTTTAATAATCATCCTCTAAATTTAACAGTATAATCACAAGTTACGCACACAAGGTAGCAAAAAGGCCACCATGTTGTGTGGTCATTAATGGGCTATTTAATAATGTTGGCAGCATTTGACAGCTACATACAAAAACCACACACTATTATCATTATCAGCACATGTAACTTGTGTATATACTCTTATATCCAAAGTAAAAAATAACTTACCTTACTTTTCAAACCTGACTCTTTGCTGACAACGCCTTAACATGGTAACAGATGCTTGCTTAAGTGAGCTGTAAAACTATTTTAAAACAGTTTTGGTTGTAAATGAGCACTGCAACTTTTTTGACAGAAGGTTTATTACAATTAATGAAAATATTAGTTACATTATGTTAGTGAAATTCTATTGTTAACATAAAGTTTCAATATACTCAAACTTTTTATTAATAAACCAATCTGTTCATTTGTTTATAGTGACATTTAAGGAATTGGTGAGTAGTAGTATCTTGTATTACTAACAGGTAGAACTGAGAAATCTGTTCTCCATTAAAGGGGTTAGTCCAGTCTTGAGACAAAAGTCTGCAAGCACTCTGTGACTGGAAACTACTGAACCGCACACTGTCACGATTCCTCAGTATGACCCAGTGGTCACATGACTGTATGTATGTGATATGCACACTTGTGATCACTTGCCAATAAGACCCGTTCAGATTCTCTCAATAGAAACGTCTCCCAAGATCTCAGTCTACACATGCTCTGCGTCCGGCGGCCATTTTCCTGGAGGAAAATGCATTACAGCAATAGAAGTGTGGGGGCTTCGGGGTTTCACAAAATGTCGGCGAAGCCCCCGCACCACCGAGCATCTCCAAAACTGCCGCACATCAGCCTGGGATGAGACTCCTGGCAAGTTAATCCGGAATATAACAAGCACCTCCATTTTCCTCCAAAAAAGAAACAAGTGCATCTTATAGTCCGAAAAATATGGTAACCTTTGTGTACCTGACAAATTTGCAGCAGATACAGAAATTATATTTTTGCCACTAAAATGTCATATTTCCTCGTCTCAATATTATAAAATTCTGTGAGAGACCTATAGGTTCAAAATACTAACTACACCCCTAGATGAATTTCTTAAGGCAGTGAAATTTCAATATGGGGTCACCTGTGGGGGGTTTCTGCTGTTCTGGCACCTCAGGGGCTCAACTAATGGAGCCACAATCTATTCAAACGAAATCTTCGTTCTAAGGCTAAGTTCACACTAGGTGTTTTTTCAGCTTTATTTTTATGCAAATTTTCATCTGCGTTTTACAGTACAAGCAAAGCCTTTGAGATTTTAAAAATCTCACGTACACACTTTTTTTGTCATTAGTATTTTGTGCTTTGTATAGTTTTTTGGACATAGAGCATGTCACTTCTTTCAGTGTTTTTTCAGCATTTCTTTAGCATTTTTCACCCATTGACTTGAATGAGTGGTGAAAAAACACACCAAAAACGCAGATATTAGGTTTTCCTATGTTTTTTGTGCCAAAACCTGATTCTATGGAATAGGACTTTTTTTAAACACTAAAGTTTATCAGCATGCACAAGAGACAAATCTAGCATGCCAAAACCACCACAAACAAAAACGCAGCAATGAAACGAAGAAAAAACAAGTTAAACATGCTTTTTTTCTGCAGCCTCTTTCCTGCCAAAAGAGCAGGCTTTGCAGCAGAAACAAAACGCTGAAAAAACACCTAGTGTGAACTTACTCTAAGAGACAAGTAGTGCTCCTTCCCATCCGATAACTGCTGTGTGCACAGTACACAGTAAACAGTAGTGTACAACTACATTTGCGGTACTGCCACATGCAGGAGAAATTTCATAACAAATTGTGGGGTCCAATGTCTCCCATTATCCTTTGTGTAAATTTTAAATTTGGTGTTAAAACAGTATTTTAGTGGGCAAAATTAAATTTTTTGTTCACGCATCTAAGTGTTATAAAGTTTTATGAATCACCTGCAGGTTAAAAATGCTTAGTACACCGCTAGATGAATTCCTTGAGGGGTCTTGTTTCCAAAATGGGGTCACTTGTAGAGGGTTTCTGCTGTTTTCACATGTCAGGGGCACTCAACATGCGATACAGCATTCACAATCTATACCAGACAAATAGCGCTTTTCCTTTTCCAAGCCCTGCCATGTGCCCAAACAGAAGTTTTTGACCACATATGAGGTATCGTCACGTTATGAAGAAATTGCACAACAAATTATGCCGTTCGTTTTCGCCTATTATCCATTGTGAAAATTTAAAATTAGGGGCTAAAACAACATTTTCTTTAAAAAAAAAAATAAAAAAATTTTCAAAATGAAGACCCAATGTTATCAAATTCTGTGTAATTCTTGTGGGTTCAAAATGCTCACTATACCTCTGGATAAAATCCTTAAAGGGGTGTAGTTTACAAAATGGGGTAACTTACGTTTTTTTTTTACTGTATAGGCACATCAGGGGTTTTCCAAACACGACTTGACGCCAACAGACCATTCCATCAAAGTCTGCGTTAACGTCACTCCTTCGTTTCTGAACCTTGCCCATATGGCGTATTGACTGATTACTCAGGAGAAATTGAACAAATTTTTGGGGTCCATTTTCTCCTTTTACCCATGTAAAAATGAAAAATTTGGTGCTAAAAGTACATTTTTTGTGGGTAAAATGTGATTTTTTAAAATTTCAGAGTGTTATGCCATAAACTTCTGTGAAGCGCCTGAGGGTTCAAGGTCTAGTTTCCGAAATAGGGTTATTTGTTGCAGATTTCGCTGTTTAGGCACATCATGGGCTCTCCAAACACAACATGGTGTTTCCTCTCGATTCCAGACATTTTTAAGTTCAAAAAGTAAAATGCTGCTCCTTCCTTTCCGAGCCCTGCCTTGCACCCAAATAGTAGTATTCCCCAACATATGGGGTATTGGCGGACTCAGGAAAAATTGGACAATGAATTTTGGTGCCCATTTTCTCCTGTTATTCTTGTGAAAATAAAAAAATAGGGGCTAAATGTACGTTTTTATGGGTAAAATGTATTTTTTTATTTTCACAGCTCTACGTTATAAACTTCCATGAAGCACCTGTGGATTCTTCTAGTTTCCAAAATGGGGTCACTTGTGGTGGAGTTCTGCTGCTAGGCACATCAAGAGCTCTCCAAACGCGACATGGCACCCACTTTCGATTCCAGCCATTTTTGCGTTCAAAAAGTCAAATGGTGTTCCTTCCCTTTCAAAACCTGCCATGCGTCCAAACAGTGGATTTCCCCCACATATGGGGTATTGGTGTACTCAGTAGAAATTGCTCAACAAAATTGGAGCTAAAGTATATTTTCGGTGAAAAAAAGTTGAATGTTTATTTTTTTTCTTCCACATTGCTTTAGTTCCTGTGAAGCACATGAAGGGTTAATAAACTTAATGAATGTATTTTTGAAGACTTTGAGGGGTACAGTTTATAGAATAGTGTAAATGATTTTGTAAATTTTATTGGAAAAATTAGAAATTGCTGCTCAACCTTTAACCCTTCTAACTTCCTAACAAAAAAAGATATGCTTAAAAAATTATGCAGATGTAAAGTGGACATGTGGCAAATGTTATTTATTAACTATTTTGTGCAACATATCTCTCTGGTTTAAGGGCATAAGAACTAAAAGTTTGAAAAATGAAAAAAAAATTTAATTTTTTGCCAAATTTCCGATATTTTTACAAATAAATGCAAGTTACATTGAACAAATTTTACCACTATTATGAAGTACAATATGTCATGAAAAAACATTCTCAGAATCAGTAGGATCCGTTGAAGCTTTACAGAGTTATTACCACAAAAATTGACGCTGGTCAGATTTAAAAACATTGGACTGGTCATTAAGGTCAAAAATTGGTTTGATCACTAAGGGAATAATTAGCTTGTTAGGGTTGTGGCTTGTTCACTATCATAGTTAAGAAAGGCCAGGTGATGCAAATTTCTTAGCTTTACAAAAACCCACCCTTCTCTATACTTGTGCCAAAAAAACAGCAGCCATGGGTTCTTCTGAGAAGCTGCCTAGCACTCTGCAATTGAAAATGGTGGAGGCCCACAAAAGAGGAGAAGGCTATAAGAAGATTGTAAAGCGTTTTCAAGTTGCCCTTTCCTCAAATGTAAGTAAGAAATGGCAGTAACAGGAACAGTCAACATAAGGTCTGGAAGACCAAGCAAAATTTCAGTGAGAGCTGCTCATAGGATTGCTAGAGAGGCAAATCAGATACCCTACTTGACTGCAAAAGGTACATTGTCCTACTGTTCAGAGACACTTGCACAAATATGGCATTTATTGGTGAGGTCACCAGAAGAAAACTTCTACTGCGTCCACACCATAAAATTCTGCATCAGAAGTTTGCAAAAGAACATATAAACAAGCCTGATGCATTTTTGAAGCAAGTCATGTGGACCGATGAGGTTAAAATAGAACACTTTGGCCACAATGATCAAAGGTATGTGTGGAGAAAAAAGGGCACAGAATTTCAGGAAAAGAACATCTCACCAACCATTAAGCATTGGGGTGGAGCAATTATGCTTTGGGGTTGTATTGCAGCCAATGGCATGATAAACATTTTATGGGTGGAGAGAAGAATTAAATAAATTAAATTTCAACAAACTATTGATCCAAACATAACACCGTCCGTAAAAAAGTTGAAGTTGAGAAGAGGATGGCTTCTACAATTAGATAATGATCCTAAATATACTTCAAAATCCACAATAGACTACCTCAAAAGGCGCAAGCTGAAGGTTTTACAATGGCCAACACACTCTCCTGATCTCAACATAATTGAAAATCTGTGGATTGACCTCAAAATAGCTGTGCATTCAAGATGGCCCAGGAATTTCACAGAACTGGAAGAATTTTCCAACTAAGAATGGATGAAAATCCCTCAAACAAGAATTGAAAGACTCTTGGCTGGCTACAAAAAGTGTTTACAAGCTGTGATACTTGCAAAAGGGGGTGCTATTAGGTACTAACCATGCAGGGTACCCAAATGTTTGCATTTGAACATTTTCCTTTGTAATTTTTAAAATGTAACAAATGACAATGATGTATATATGTTTTTTTCCTAAAATGTAAAGGAAATGTGTCGTCTTTAACTTTAGGCCTTTTAGAGATCATTTAATCTTCAACTTGTTTAACTGTTCACAATAACAGTAATTTTAATCACGGATGCCAAAACTTTTACATGCCATTGTATGATAAAAAAAAATAAAGGGATAAAAATTGCTTTTAATTACAATTTGTTTTGTTATATCGTGTGCATTTATATACAGTTATGCTTATTAATTTCTGCCTACTATTGCACTTTCCATTCTTTGTTTGTTACTAATTACCTTTATCACAATAAATAATAATAATAATCACAGGCACAGATGTATGACATGACAACATGGCACAAATTGGGTATGTTATATGACCTTTTTCTTTTCCATGTAATGACTCTTTTCATTGTATACTTTTTATGGTCAAAATTATTTATAGACAGGATTTTGTTTATAAAAAAAAAAAAAAAAGCCTGGTATAACACAAGCATTGCTTTTGCAAAATTACTAATTTAACAATTATGATTACATTTACTAAAACAAGAAAACATGTATAGTCTTGTTATGTCTGACATATCACACTCTCATCATGCAGTCCTGTATATTTTCTTGTTTGGTTGTTGAGCACGTAAGAGCTTGCATCCTACCAGATGTTTATAAGAGTACACATTGTGAGTAAATTACTTTGTAAAATAATTTTATTACATGTAACCACAGTAAAGCACCTATGTCTCCTACGATCAATACTGAAGATGTTCATTGTGATTTATATGTGTTTCTGATTCATTTAGGAGTTGGAGACATTCAGCCTTGGTAAGGGACTGACAGTTTTGGGACTAAAAGTTTAATTCCACTGCAAATAAAAATAGAGCAGGATCTGACCTATGAGGTGTAATGGAGAGAGAATTAACAAGTGGCAACAGATGCTTTGTGCCCAAAACATGTCGTGAGACACAATGGATTGCTTCTCGTTCAAGTGGGGGGTTCCCATCAGAATTGGAGAGGTTTGAATGGCTTATTACCAAGTATGGAAAACACTTTACACTGGTTTGACTTGCAGTTCTACAGAGCTACTGGTTTCTAGGTTCTGGGAGAAATAAAGTTACAATCCGTACATCAGAAGATGGCATCTGACGATATGTCACTTTGGGTCTGGTAGTGGTTCATGTCATGTTGCATGGTTTATTTTTGGTGGATTACACTTACAACAGTTTAGTCTTTGCATAACATAATTCTGAATGAAAATCAAAATAAAATAACAAATAAATATCATCCAAAATGACTGAAATGACAGCAGAACCAGGACTAAAGATATGGATGAACTCTTTTTACATCATATGTCTCTGTTCTCCAAAAGTACAACATAGTGATCCTTTGAGATTTTAATTATCCATATATTTGTTGGGAATATCTCTCTCAGGCAAAGAAATGGGTCCAGAAAAGTCTTATCTTCTCTTGCTGACAACTTTATCTTTCAAAAGGTAGAAGAGAGAACAAGAGGATCTGCAATCTTGGACCTAATTCAAACCAACAAGGAGGAAATTGTTGAGTAAGTAAAGCTGGCTGGGAATTTAGGAAGCAGCGATCATGATATCTTCAAATTTTGGATTACAAGAGGAGGAAGACCAGCGAGGACTCAGACTTTAAGGTTGGACTTCAGAAAGGCAGATTTTAATGGACTTAGAAAGAGGATAGGAAAGCTCCAATGGCTAGATGTTCTAAAGGACAGAAATGTCCAAGAAGGATGGGAGATTTTACTAAATAAAATTCTCACTGCACAATCACAAATAGATCTGAAAAGAAGGAAGAATTGGAAGAATTTAAAGAGTGAAGCAGTTAAAAATGAATGTGAGAAGAACAAACTTTTAAATTCCTATTTTGCATCTGTGTTCTCTAAGAAAGCAATTGTAACATCAATTAATCTTCACGGTGCTATTGAAGGAATAAAATAATCCACGCTATCTATAAACAGAGAGATGGTGAGGGAACACTTAGCTAATTTACATGAATTTAAATCTCCTGGTCCTGATCAATTACATCTAGGGTCCTGAAACAGTTAACAGAGGAAATTGCAGAACCACTAGCCAAAATCTTTGAAAAATCCTGGGAAACAGGAGAAGTCCCAGAAGATTGGAGAAGGGCAAATGTCCTTATCATCAAAAAATGAAAGAAGATGGAGCCAGGAAACTACAGTCCAGTGAGCCTTACTTCTATACCAGGAAAGATCTTTGAACAAATTATTAAACCGCATGTATGTAAGTACTTGGATAAGAATACAGCAATTAACCAGAGCCAGCAAGGGTTTGTAGCAAACAAGTCATGCTAGACTAATCTAATTTCCTTCTATGATGGAATCACTGACTGGGTGGACCAGGTAAATGCGGTAGATATAGTATATCTTGACTTCAGCAAAGCATTTGATAAAGTATCTCATACTATCCTTATTGAAAAACAATGACCAAGTATGGGATTGACAAGGCTACAGTTAGGTGGACTCATAACTGGATCAGTGATCGTAATGGATGCACATCCAATTGGAAGAGTGTTTCAAGTGGAGTACCACAAGGCCCTGTTCTGGCCCCAGTGTTGTTCAACATTTTTATAAATGATTTAGATAAGGTAACTGAAGGTAAGCTAAGCAAATTTGCAGACAATGCAAAGCTAGGAGGGATAGCTAAGACAGAAGAGAAGATAGAAAAAGGATTTAGAAGGATCTAAAATTCTAGATCTAGATTATAGAATTATAGAATGTTAGAGTTGGAAGGGACCTCAAGGGTTATTGTGTCCATCCCCCTGCTCAATGCAGGATTCACTAAACCATTTCAGACAGATGTCTGTGCAGCCTCTGTTTTAAGACTTCCATTGAAGGAGAACTCACCATCTCTTGTGGCAGCCTCAGGAATAATTAGGTCAATGCGTTGAGGCGGTAGGTCAGTCTGAACAAGTGCATTTTTAGGGCACGCTTAAAACTGTGGGGATTGGGGATTAATCATATTATCCTGGGTAGTGCATTCCAAAGAATTGGTGAAGCACGTGAAAAGTCTTGGAGACGGGAGTGGGAGGTTCTGATTATTGAGGATGCTAACCTCAGGTCATTAGCAGAATGGAGAGCACGGGTTGGGTGGTAGGCTGAGACCAGAGAGGAGATAGGGTGGTGCTGAGCCATGGAGCGCTTTGTGAATTAGGGTAATAGTTTTGTACTGGATTCTGGAGTGGATAGGTAGCCAGTGTAATGACTGGCACAAGGTAGAGGCATCAGTGTAACAGTTGGTCAGGAATATAATCCTGGCAGCAGCATTCAGTACAGATTGGAGCGGGGAGAGTTTGGTAAGAGGGAGGCCGATTAGGAGAGAGTTACGATAGTCCAGACGAGAATGAATGAGTGAAACAGTAAGAGTTTTTGCAGAGTCGAAAGTAAGAAAAGGGCGAATTCTAGAAATGTTTTTGAGATGCAGATAAGAAGAGAGAGCCAATGATTCTATGAATCTAAAAAGCATTAGTATCCCCTCTCTGTTATTGAGTTATTTGAGACTTTTTACTTAGTTAACAGTGACACATCCGTTTTTCTCATCCGTGTGCTGTCCGTTTTTTAAACGGACAGCTTGCTTACCAATAGAGCTTAGGCCTCTTTCACACTTCCGTCGGGACGCTCCTGTCCTGCTGCGTCGCCGAGACGTAGTGACGGACGTGTGTCAAAACGTATGTGACGGGTGTACTGGGCCCGTCTTTCTGACGGACCCGTCGAGGCTATGTGCACCTGTTGTGTATGTGTCTTCACAGCGGTTTTCCGCTGCGAAAATGCATACACAACACAAACCAGGTTAAAAAAAATTAAAAATCTCAGTATCCTCACCTACTGGTGTCCCGTGCAGCGATGCTCCCGGCAGCTAGCGTTCCTAGTAATACATTGCGAAATTTCGCGAGAAGTCGTGGTCTCGCGTGACCGCGACTTCTTGCGAGATTTCGCAATGTATTCCTAGGAACGCTAGCTGCCGGGAGCATCGGTGACGCTGTGCGGGACGTCGGTAGGTGAGAATATTGAGATTTTTTATTTTTTAAAATTATTTTTTAACATTATATCTTGTTACTATTGATGCTGCATAGGCAGCATCAATAGTAAAAAGAGAAAGAGAGAGAGCGAGAGAGAATTTCCCTGATGGGAAATTCTTCCACGCATGCTCAGTTTGAAAAGACGGGACCCGTCGCTGCATTCCTGCTTTTCACAGTCAGCGACGCATGACAGGCAGCGCAGGATGCGTCGCTGACCGATTTTCCGACTTGCAGAAAAAACGTTCCTCTGAATGTTTTCTCTGCCCGACAGACCGTTTTTTTATGCAGGATCCAGTGCACGACGGATGAAACGGATGGCCATCCGTCACAATCCGTCGCTAATACAAGTCTATGAGAAAATGCAGGATCCTGCAAATTTTTTTGCAGGATCCTGTATTCTCAAAAATCGACAGATTGTGACGGGAGCTGAAAGACGGAAGTGTGAAAGAGGCCTTAAAGGGGAGGTCTAATAACTATAATGTCCTTTATGAATGTCTGTTTTCACACTTAATCACTTTTGTAATTTCCTGTCTTATAAAATACTCTACCCTTCTCCCTATCCTACTAATCCCTAAATGTATTTTTTTTACTTCACTATCTGTGACATTTTACTTAAGGGGAGTCTCAAATGGGTCGTCACAGGAGGCTGGGGCTGCACTCATTTCTCGCAGAACAGGAAGGCAAAGGGGTAGCAGTGCAGTTACTGTTCTCTGCTTCTGTCTCCGCTGCTGCAGCTTCTTACGGTCTAAGGAGACATCATCAGAGACAGAAGTGCTTTTCTCTGATAACAATTCATTTGAAGGCGCTGACAGAAGCTGTGGGACGCCGCTGCAGTCACTCACCCTGCTTCTATCTCCGCACCCTGATGACGTCTACTTTCAGGGTAAGAAGCTGTGTTCGGTGGTGACATAAGCAGAGCGCCAACGCCTCAGACACTTTTCCCTCAGCTTCTATTAGCATAATGGGGTCAGGTCACCTGCCGAGGGCAACGATGACAGAAACTGTGATAAGTGAGCGTGGCGCCATCCCCTGATGACTTTATTTTCTAGGAAGATACGGAGAAATTAGTGTTGCCCCAGGCTTCTGATGACATCTTGAATAAGATTCCTTTCAAACAAAACGTCACAGTAAGTGAAGTAAAAATAGGGATTAGCTGTATAGTGATAAGTGAAGGGTACTTTATAATAAAGTAAATGTCAAAAGTGATTCTGATATAAAAATAGATATTTATAAAGAACATTTTAGGTATCTAACCACCCATTTAATGGACCTATGCACGCACACTTTTTTTCATATATCTATTTGTCCATGCTGTTAAACTCACAGAATGTCCTATTCTTATCATTTTTTTGCCGATCAGATTTGGTCATCCAAGTTTATCAGGATCCATTTACATTAATTTTCCATACATTTTTAATATTCATTGTTAAGTGCCAATTAAGAAAAAAAATCAGAGATTTTACCTTCAGTTTTTAAAAATGGATGAAAAAAGAAAAATAACACGGATGACACGTGTAAGAAGAACTGTTCATTTTGATGGCTGTAAAATGTAGATGGATACTTGATGAGGTGCCATGTTGTACGGCTTAGCAAAGAAGTATTTTTTTCCATTTATAAGGCCAGTGTGGCGCATTATCTCTAGAGGGGAAATTATGCCAGAACTTTTTATGGAGATTATTATGTGATTGTTTCCAGTTATCCAGTGCATCATATGTTTTGCTGAACAGGTCTTAGAGCTGCATCAGAAAACATTACACAAAACGCACAACTTTCCACCAGTGATGTGTGGCTCAGCAGCGGTGGACACAGACAGGAGAGGGTACCCATGAAAGAACAGTATATGTGCTGTTTGCTGCTTTGGAGGTGAAAGTGGGTCCCCTTACTTTTTGGCCCCGATGTTGTTGCACTGGTTGCACCAATGGTATTTCCGCCCCTGTGGCTCAGGCAAAAAACAACTGGCTGAACACAGCTGATATATGAAATCCCAAACCTCGAAAGACTGTGTCAAGTTGCTCTGCCAGTGATCGCCTGGCAGCTCTAAAATGGCTACCATGAACAGGCTTGGTGCAAGCTACTTTATCTCCCAAAACCCTGAGGTTGTCCTAGCCTTCACCCCTTGATCTGGATCTGGACTTACACGGGTCCCAGGGCAAGAGTCACAGAGTCAGCTGCTGTTCGGTGGCAAGAACTGGCAAGAAGCATAGTCAGGTAGTTGGGTCAAAACCAAAAGGGCAGCAAAGGTATAAAATTGTCAGGCAACAGAAGCTTCAAATAACAAACCAGAGTCAAAACAGGAAAACACAAATACCAGACCAAATCAGGGAAGCACAAATATATATCTGGCAGCTTCCAGCAGTAAGGCCGGGATCACACATGCGAGAAACACGTCCGTGTCTCGCATGTGAAACCCAAGCTCTGGCGCCGGCACTTGGGAGCGGAGCGTGCAGCTCCATGTGTTCCTATGCGGCCGCACGCTCCGCTCCACAGTGCCGGCGCCAGAGCTTGGGTTTCACATGCGAGACACGGACGTATTTCTCGCATGTGTGATCCCGGCCTAAGCTGGAGGCTTTAGTAGGGTGTGGTGCTGTCCAATTGGCAGGAACAGGGAGCTGATAACTTGAGCTGTATAGCACACCCACCCACACTGTCATACTGGACAACACTGCAGGTTCCAGCCACACTAACCTTAGTGGCTGAAATGAAACTGCCATCCAGTGCTCCTGGTTCTGACATCTCCTCTTTCACCAGTGCCTGATGACAGAAGCAGAAGTTGCTGGAGCAGGTTCTGGTGGAGATCTGACAGACTCTTTCAGAAAGGCCTCTTGTTGTGTGGTAATTAGAGATATCCCCAGAAATGATATTGGGGAGATTTGACTTTTCCTCATATGGCACAGACTGCAAAAAATATTGCAGAGTGTAACATAATTATTCTATTGTTTCCAATTTTGTTTTTCTTCATAATGTAATACAATAATATATTTTATGAGCCCGAATTTACACAAAATATCAATGTATACAACAAAGGTTCCCTGCACACAGCTACAACCTGGGAATAAACCTGCATTAGGTTAGGTCACTTATAAGGTTCTTTCATTTGTACCGATTTATAAAAACCAATTTCCAGAGCTCCAATTCACTTTATTTTTTAATCAATTTATTAAAAATATGAAGCGAGAAGGAAATACAACATCTGTTCTTAGAATATTGGCCGGCGAGAAAGAAAATCTGCTCCAGAGTATTAAACAGGCTCTTGTTTCCACATTTACTACTGGAAGGAAAATTCACATGAATACAAATTATTTTCTCAAGATTCATTGGGCCGCCGAAGGATATTTTCCCCAATGTCATTGCATATATATCAGTTATCTAGAAGTACACACACTGGCATGTCATAAATATGGATTTACTTTATGCTCATTCACAATCATTCACAATCATAAAGAAATCTACAAAACATCCATTAGGATAATCCCAATGTCAACTATATAGAATGCATATGTTAAAGGGGTTGTTCGCCAAAATGTACAGGTGCTTCTCAAAATATTAGAATATCATCAAAAAGTTAATTTATTTCTGTTCTTCAATACAAAAAGTGAAACTCCTTTATTATATAGAGTCATAACAGAGTGATCTATTGCAAGTGTTTATTTCTGTTAATGTTGATGATTATGGCTTACAGCCAATGAAAACTCAAGTGTCAAACACCTGCAAAGGCTTCCTAAGAGTTTAAAAAGGTCCTTTAGCCTGTGTCAGTAGGCTCCACAATCATGGGGAAGACTGCTAACTTGACGGATGTCCAGAAGGCAATCATTGACACACTCCACAAGGAGGGTAAGCCACAAAAGGTCATTGCTAAAGAAGCTGGCTGTTCACAGAGTGCTGTATTCAAGCATATTAATGGAAAGTTGAGTGGAAGGAAAAAGTGTGGTAGAAAAAGATGCATAAGCAACCGGGATAACCGCAGCCTCGAAAGGATTGTTAAGAAAAGGCCATTCAAATACTTGAGGGAGATTCACAAAGAGTGGAATGCTGCTGGAGTCATTGCTTCAAGAGCCACCACACACACACGTATCGAGGACATGTGCTACAAGTGTCGCATTCCTTTTGTCAAGCCAGTCATGACTGGAGCACCCCCACGTAAGGGCAATGGGGTACTCGGTACCGGGTCCTTCGGTTCGGGGGATTTCACGGTGGCCCGACCCGATCCGTGGCCCTTTGAGGGGCGTCCAATAAAAGTAAGAGTTTTTATGGGATAATGTTCGTGACGCCACCTGTGGTATTCGGTCAGGGTGACCGACGCTGCTCAGGGGTCCGCTGGGGTGATGTAATGGCAGCTAGATGGTATACCTTCCCACAGGTGAAATATGTCCCCAGGGCTTCCCAGAGTGTTGATGGTGAATGGTGTGAGGCGCAGTGAAGAAGGAGGACACAAGGTTGCAGTCTCTTTACCTTTACTGAAGGCTTCAGTGTCCACAGTCCAGGGTACGGACCACAGGGTAGGCAGAGTCCGGCCGGTCTGAAGGCAAATCCAGAGCCCCTTATCCAGGTGGAAATCAGTAGCCTTCCTCTAGCGCCTGTGTGTTGTAGTATCTCCCTGTTGAGCTTCTCGTTAAGGTCCTTATAACTATTGTAGATGGAATGTCTCTTTCTCTCTGTCCCCCAGATGGTATGGATAGGACAAACCCGTATGACTGGTGGCCTAAGGCTTTTTACAGGGACCCTGCGATGCCCCAGCCCCCACAAGTTGCCACCATGCCTCCTGGGTATATGGTCGGGCAGCCAACATGGAATTGACTGCCCTGCCAGTCTCTGGAGCAAGGCTTAGAGACGATAGCTCCCTCGGTGTTCCAGCTACTGGATTCTGTGCCTCAGAAGGAGGCAGCCTTTTGCAGGGCAGAACTCCCTCTGGATTCCTCTCCTTGTGCTATGACTTCGTTTCTCACCCGCTACAATACAATTCTCTTTCGTGTCCTTCCTTAGGATGCTGCCGCACGTGGGGCAGGCGCAGCTCCGTGGCCCTCTGTCTAGGCCTCTGACAGGATCCCACCCCTGTCAGGGACCTCTCTGTCTGCAGCTCTGTGATGTTCCTCCTTCCCCTCTGTCTGCCTGACAGGGTGCTGCCTGGGAGAAGCCCAGTCAGCTTCTGACTAACCTCCTATCCAACCCACCAGTTTTACCTAATTGTGAGGAGTGCCCTAGTGAATAGGAGCAAGGCTCCCCCTGGTGGTCTGGAGTGTGAAGTGTCGTGTATGGCTTGTGATACCTGGCAAAGAAATCTCCTTTATTGCCTTCAGACGTAATATCACTCCCCCTGGTGGAAGAACAATATTACTGCAACGACCAGGACTCTGGGGCGCTGCATGACCAATAGACAACACCAGAAGCGTATTACCTGGGCCAAGGAGAAAAATAACCGGACTGTTGCTCAATGGTCAAAGGTGTTGTTTTCAGATAGATGACAGTACATTTTTCATTTCATTTGGAAATCAAGGTCCCAGAGTCTGGAGGAAGAGTAGAGAGGCACACAATCCAAGATGCTTAAGGTTTAGTGTGAAGTTTCCACAATCAGTGATGGTTTGGGGAGCCATGTCATCTGCTGGTGTAGGTCCACTCTGTTTTATCAAGACGAAAGTCAGGACAGCCGTCTACCAGGAAATATTAGAGCACTTCATGCTTCCCTCTGCCGACAAAATTTTTGGAGATGGAAATTTAATTCTCCAGCAGGACTTGGCACCTGTCCACACTGCCAAAAGTACCAGTACCTGGTTTAAAAACAACAGTATCACTGTGCTTGATTGGCCAGCAAACTCGCCTGACCTTAACCCCTTAGAGAATCTATGGGATATTGTCAAGAGGAAGATGAGAGACACCAGACCCAACAATGCAGATGAGCTGAAGGCTGCTATCAAAGCAACCTGGGCTTCCATAACACCTCAGCAGTGCCACAGGCTGATCGCCTCCATGCCTCGCCACGTTGATACAGTAATTGATGCAAAAGGAGACCCGACCAAGTATCGAGTGCATTTCCTGAACATACATTTCAGTAGGCCAACATTTCAGATTTTAAAATCATTTTTCAAGCTGGTGTTATAAAGTATTCTAATTTAAGAGATGATGACTGTTGGGTTTTCATTGGCTGTAAGCCATAATCATCAACATTATCAGAAATAAACACTTGAAATAGATCACTCTGTTTGTAATGACTGTACATAATATATGTTTCACTTTTTGTATTGAAGAACTGAAATAAATTAACTTTTTGATGATATTCTAATTTTATGATAAGCACCTTTATTTCTTTTTTAAACAGCTCAGAATGAATTATTTTTTTTTTTTTTTTTTAAAGTCAACCTTTGCTTACTTGATCCCCTGCCACTCTGCTGCAATAAAAACTGCACTATGATTGGCTGCTAAAAGCTACGAAGACAGATTTTCCGCTAGTTTATTGCTACAAATCTGCAACAGAATTTTTGAAAAGCACAACTGCAGTCTTAGATGCAGAAATGGATACAAATGGAAAGGGACAAAATGAAAAAAGGACTTCACTTCCTTGCTGAATTTTTTTAGGTCTACTAAAAAAAAGTGCTATGGGGACACAGGACAGGAGGTGTCTTTTCGAGTAATAAAACTCAATGCCTACCAGGTTCCTTCCTGCTTTTAATGTCTCTATAATGGATAAAATTAGTTGTTCTATATTTTCTTCTGATTAGCTAATAATTTATCAGGTTTCCATTCTTTTTGATAGACACAAAGGAGTCTTATTTTACTGTATGGTGGTATTATTATGGCACTACATGGCAGTAGTAGATGGACACAGTAAAGACATGTATGGAAGATCATATTTTCACAATATACGATGAAAGAGAGGAAAAAGTAGGCACCAATATCCATAGGCCTTCACAAATTCCATGTACATAATGAGTTTTGCAGAACTCATGGCTTTATTTGTAAGGAATTTGGCATCCACAAACTACAATGTTATGTAGAAGGGATAAAATCACACATATTCTATATTCGAAGCATGTGTAGTGGTCAGTGGGGTGCGCACGTAGGCAGCATTCACAAGGCAATGGCCGATTGGCAATGAGGATAGTGATCCGACTGGTCTGATGGAGCGTTATCCACATCGCAAAACGGTTGTTGCATGGTGAGTGCTACTTATTCCTTCTGTACAATATTACAGGTTGTAACATGGTATTACATGAGCACTGATTGTAATTGAATTATGCACACAGAAATGCATCAAGATAACAAAGAAGATAACAAACCGCCAGTATGATCAGTGTGGTGTGTGAATAATGCACCTTACAGACAGACATACCCCAACATACACAAGTGCGACATATACATTGTATATATACACTCACTGGCCACTTTATTAGGTACACCTGTCCAACTTCTTGTTAACACTTAATTTCTAATCAGCCAATCACATGGCGGCAACTCAGTGCATTTAGGCATGTAGACATGGTCAAGACAATCTCCTGCAGTTCAAACCGAGCATCAGTATGGGGAAGAAAGGTGATTTGAGTGCCTTTGAACGTGGCATGGTTGTTGGTGCCAGAAGGGCTGGTCTGAGTATTTCAGAAACTGCTGATCTACTGGGATTTTCACGCACAACCATCTCTAGGGTTTACAGAGAATGGTCCGAAAAAGAAAAAAAATCCAGTGAGCGGCAGTTCTGTGGGCGGAAATGCCTTGTTGATGCCAGAGGTCAGAGGAGAATGGGCAGACTGGTTCGAGCTGATAGAAAGGCAACAGTGACTCAAATCGCCACCCGTTACAACCAAGGTAGGCCTAAGAGCATCTCTGAACGCACAGTGCGTCGAACTTTGAGGCAGATGGGCTACAGCAGCAGAAGACCACACCGGGTACCACTCCTTTCAGCTAAGAACAGGAAACTGAGGCTACAATTTGTACAAGCTCATCGAAATTGGACAGTAGAAGATTGGAAAAACGTTGCTTGGTCTGATGAGTCTCGATTTCTGCTGCGACATTCGGATGGTAGGGTCAGAATTTGGCGTAAACAACATGAAAGCATGGATCCATCCTGCCTTGTATGGAGCATCTTTGGGATGTGCAGCCGACAAATCTGCGGCAACTGTGTGATGCCATCATGTCAATATGGACCAAAATCTCTGAGGAATGCTTCCAGCACCTTGTTGAATCTATGCCACGAAGAATTGAGGCAGTTCTGAAGGCAAAAGGGGGTCCAACCCGTTACTAGCATGGTGTACCTAATAAAGTGGCCGGTGAGTGTATATATATATATATATATATATACTAGCTGAAGAGCCCAGTGTTGCCTGGGCATAGTAAATATCTGTGGTTCGTTATAGCACCTCACTTCTCTTATTTTCCCATCACGCCTCTCATTTTCCCCCTCACATCTTTCATTTTCCCCCTCACATCTTTCATTTTCTCCCTCACACCTCTCATTTTCCCCCTCACTTCTCTTATTTCCCCCCTCACTCCTCTCATTCCCCTCTCCTCTCATTCCCCCCTAACACTTGTCATTTCGACCTCACATCTGTCATTTTCGGATAACTCCACTATTTTGCCTCACTCCTTTCATTTTGCACTCACACCTTTTCAGTTTCACCTCACACCTCTCATTTTCCCCTCACACCTCTCATTTTCCCCTCAGTATACACCTGTATGTCATCTCCTGTATATAGTATATACCAGTATGTCATTTCCCCTGTATATAGTATATACCTGTATGTCATCTCCCCTGTAAATAGTATATACCTGCTGTATGTCATCTCCTCCTGTATATTGTATATACCTATGTGTCATCTCCTCCTGTATATAGTATATACCTGTATGTCATCTCATCTGTATATAGTATATACCTGTATGTCATCTCCTCCTATATATAGTATATACCTGTATGTCATCTCCTGTATATAGTATATAACTGTATGTCATCTCCCCTGTATATAGTATATACCTGCTGTATGTCATCTCCTCCTCTATATACCTATGTGTCATCTCCTCTTTTATATAGTATATACCTGTATGTCATCTCTTCCTGTATATAGTATATACGTGTGTCATCTCCTCCTGAATATAGTATATACCTGTATGTCATCTCCTCCTGTATATATAGTATATACCTGTAAGTCATCTCCTCCTGTATATAGTATATACCTGTGTCATCTGCTCCTGTATATGGTATATACCTGTGTGTCATCTCCCCTGTATATAGTATATATCTGTGTGTCATCTCCCCTTGTATTAGACCTCGTTCACACGTTATTTGGTCAGTATTTTAACCTCAGTATTTGTAAGCTAAATTGGCAGCCTGATAAATCCCCAGCCAACAGGAAGCCCTCCCCCCTGGCAGTATATATTAGCTCACACGTGCACATAATATACAGGTCATGTGACTGACAGCTGCCTTATTTCCTATATGGTACATTCAGGGCCACCATCAGGGCACTACTGCCCTGACTGGCGTATGGGGCCCGGTGGGCAGAGGGGGCCCGCATCTGCTCACCGGGCCCTTCCTACAGGCGCTGCGTCCCGCACGTCAATAGTTAACAGCCGCCAGCCAATCGGAGGATGGCAGCTGACTTGAGCCGCAGCGCGCACTTTGCCGGCGTCTGACATAATTGTCAGCCACCGGCGAATGCGCGCTTCACCTGCGTGGAGGGAGTGAGCTTCGCCCGCTGCAGGAGCGTGGCCAGGTAAGAACTCGTGTTTTTTTTTTTGAGAGCGGCGATCCAGGGGGCCCTGGGGCAGAATGCTGGACACGCTGGGGCAGAGATGCTGGACACACTGGGGGCAGAATGCTGGACACACTGATTGCAGAATGCTGGACACACTGGGGGCAGGACTGGAGACACTGGGGGCAGAATGCTGGAGCACTGGGGGCAGAATTCTGGACACACTGGGGGCAGGACTGGACACACTGGGGCAGAATGCTGGAGACACTGGGGGCAGAATGCTGGAGACACTGGGGCAAAATGCTGGACACACTGGGGGCAGAATGCTGGACACACTGAGGCAGAATGCTAGACATGCTGGGGCAGAGATGCTGGACATACTGGGGCAGAATGCTGAACAAGGTGGGGCAGAAATGCTGGAGACGCTGGGGCAGAAATGATGGAGACGCTGGGGCACAGATGCTGGACACGCTGGGGCAGAGATGCTGGACACGCTGGGGCAGAGATACTGGACATGCTGGGGCAGATATGCTGGACATGCTGGGGCAGAAATGCTGGAGACGCTGGGGCAGAAATGGTGGACACGCTGGGGCAGAGATGCTGGACACGCTGGGGCAAATATGCTGGACACGCTGGGGCAGAAATGCTGGACAAGCTGGGGCAGAGATGCTGGACATGCTGGGGCAGAGATGCTGGACACGCTGGGGCAGAGATGCTGTACACGCTGGGGCAGAAATGGTGCACACGCTGGGGCAGAAATGCTCGACACGCTGGGGCACAGATGCTGGACACGCTGGGGCAGAGATTCTGGACACACTGGGGCAGAGATGCTGGACACACAGGGCAGAAATGCTGGATATTGGGGGCAGAATGCTGGACACTGGGGGCAGAATGCTGGAGATACTGGGGGCAGAAATGCTGGAGATACTGGGGCAGAAATGCTGGAGATACTGGGGGCAGAAATGCTGGAGACGCTGGGGGCAGGATGGAGATACGGGCATGATTGGAGACACAGGGCAGAATGAAAGACATGGGGGCATGATTGGAGACACTGGGGGCAGGATTGGAGACAGATCGTGCAGGATCATGGGGCAGGATGGAGACAGATGGGGAAGGATGGGGAGATCATATGGGTCAGGATGGGGAGATCATATGGGGTGATCATATGGGGCAGAATGGGGAGATCATATGGGGCAGAATGGATACTCATGAGGGCAGGATGCGAGAACATATGGCTGGAGCCAGGAATGAGATGAGACACATGATGGGGGATATTGTTACCATAGGGGCTAATTAAGGGATATTATTACTGCAGTGACGTATTTATTTTATTTTTTGAGTATACTGTTTTAAATGGGGGGCAGTCCTGTTACTGTGTAGAGTGTTACTATGTCACATTTTTTTCTTCATGTGGTGTAATGTAGAAGTTGGGAAAAATTAAGTAATGTGTTCTGCAAGCGGAGCTCGATATAACTGTGTTATTTCCTGCAGAGACAAGTCCTGGCTGGAAGAAGTGATGGCTGTCTGTGCTGGATGAAAGTTGAAAGATGAAGGTCTTCACCTAGAGACATCACTGGTGAGTCAGTGTGTTACCTATACACTGACACTATACACTGTATACTATATACAGAGCTCCTGTGTATAATGTCACCAGTGATCACTGTATTACCCATACATTATATACAGAGCTCCTGTGTATAATATCACTAGTGATCACTGTATTACCTGTACACAGACACAGCATAATAAGTACCGATCTCCTGTGTATAATGGCACTTATAGTGATGGTATTGTGTTTTTTTATTACTGATCAGTATTGCAGTATTCGGTCACTTTGTGGTGGTAATATGTGGTCTGGTCATGGTGCAGTGGTATTTGTCCCTTGTATGTGATATTATTCGATCACTGTGGTGGTAATGTGTGGTCTTGACGTGGTGTAGCGGTATTTGTTCCTTGTATGTGATATTATTGGTCATTTTAAAAATTGAAAACTAAATAAAAATATTCCTAAATTGTATTGGATATTTTACCAAATATTTAATAGGTTACAGTAGAGTAGGGCCCGGCCAAAAGTGTCTACCGTGTTGTGGTGGTGGCTTAAAAAATCTTTTGGCCAAAACAAAAGCTGCCGGCTATATGTGTGATCTGGTGATGGGAACTGTTAGGCCGGCATCACACTCAGCGTAAGACAATACGGTCCGTTTTTTACGGCCGTAATACGGCCGTAATACGGAGAAATGTTCCCAAAATAGTGGTCCGTATGTCATCCGTAGGCAGGGTGTGTCAGCGTATTTTGCGCATGGCATCCTCCGTATGTAATCCGTACGGCATCCGTACTGCGATATTTTCTCGCAGGCTTGCAAAACCGACATCTAATGGATTTATGTGCTCAAATGTTCGGTAAAACATATATACAGTATATATATATATGTCATTGAGACACATATATATATATTCTGTATTTATATTTAATTTGGCGCGATATATGTGAAAAGCCGGTAAATCAATTGCCGGCTTCTCATTTCTCCTTCACAAACCCGACATGATATGAGACATGGTTTACATACAGTAAACCATCTCATATCCCCTTTTTTTTTTCATATTCCACACTACTAATGTTAGTAGTGTGTATGTGCAAAATTTGGGTGCTGTAGCTGCTAAAATAAAGGGTTAAATCGCGGAAAAAATTGGTGTGGGCTCCCGCGCAATTTTCTCCGCCAGTGTGGTAAAGCCAGTGACTGAGGGCAGATATTAATAGCCTAGAGAGGGTCCATGGTTATTGGCCCCCCCTGGCTACAAACATCTGCCCCCAGCCACCCCAGAAAAGGCACATCTGGAAGATGCGCCTATTCTGGCACTTGGCCACTCTCTTCCCACTCCCGTGTAGCGGTGGGATATGGGGTAATGAAGGGTTAATGTCACCTTGCTATTGTAAGGTGACATTAAGCCAGATTAATAATGGAGAGGCGTCAATTATGTCACCTATCCATTATTAATCCAATTGTCTGAAAGGGTTAAAAAACACACACACATTATTAAAAAGTATTTTAATGAAATAAACAAACAGGTTGTTTTAGTATTTTATTGCTCTCTCAATCCATCCGGAAGACCCTCGCTTGGCAAAATAATAAACCAACAATATACATACCTTCGGATGAACTGTCAGGTCCCACGAAGTAAATCCATCTGAAGGGGTTAAATCATTTTACAGCCAGGAGCTGCGCTAAAGCACTGCTCGTGGCTGTAAAAACCCCGGGTGCTGAAATTAAAGCTGGGTGATCTGTACTTACATTGAGTCGCGGTGAGGCGCCATCTGGTGGATGAACTCATATGAACTCGAGCGTGGGAACTTTTCCAAGGCTGCAGTTCATGAGAACATCCACCAGAGGGCGCCTCACCGCGACTCAATGTAAGTACAGATCACCCAGCTTTCCTTTCAGCACTCGGGGTTTTTACAGCCACGAGCAGTGCTTTAGCGCAGCTCCTGGCTGTAAAATTATTTAACCCCTTCAGATGGATTTACTTCGTGGGACCTGACAGTTCATCAGACGGTATGTATATTGTTGGTTTATTATTTTGCCAAGCGAGGGTCTTCCGGATGGATTGAGAGAGCAATAAAATACTAAAACAACCTGTTTGTTTATTTCATTAAAATACTTTTTAATAACGTGTGTGTGTTTTTTAACCCTTTCAGACAATTGGATTAATAATGGATAGGTGACATAATTGACGCCTCTCCATTATTAATCTGGCTTAATGTCACCTTACAATAGCAAGGTGACATTAACCCTTCATTACCCCATATCCCACCGCTACACGGGAGTGGGAAGAGAGTGGCCAAGTGCCAGAATAGGCGCATCCTCCAGATGTGCCTTTTCTGGGGTGGCTGGGGGCAGATGTTTGTAGCCAGGGGGGCCAATAACCATGGACCCTCTCCTGGCTATTAATATCTGCCCTCAGTCACTGGCTTTACCACTCTGGCGGAGAAAATTGCGTGGGAGCCCACGCCAATTTTTTCCGCGATTTAACCCTTTATTTTACAAGCTACAGCGCCCAAATTTTGCACATACACACTACTAACATTAGTAGTGTGGAATATGCAAAAAAAAAGGGGATATGAGATGGTTTACTGTATGTAAACCATGTCTCATATCCTGTCGGGTTGGGGAAGGAGAAATGAAAAGCCGGCAATTGAATTACCGGCTTTTCACTAACACCGCTGCGTATTTCTCGCAAGTCACACTGCTGGTCCGTGTGGAATCCGTATTTTTCTCGCCCCCATAGACTTTCATTGGCGTATTTTTTGCGCAATACTCTGACAAACGCAGCATGCTGCTATTTTGTACGGCCGTAGAAAGGCGTATATTACGGATGCGTTATATACGGCTGATAGGACCTGACCCATTGGGAATAATTGGGCCGTTTGTTAGGCGTGTTTTACGGACGTATTTTATGCGCTCTTACGTCCGTAAAACTCGCTAGTGTGACGGCAGCCTTAATGTGTAATAGGTGAGAAGTAGAGTTTTTCCAAGAGAGAGCGGTGGGACTGTGGACAGTTCGAGGGGTGGAGCATGGAGGCGGGGCTGGGGTGGAGCCTGGGCAGAGTCTCAAGGGGACCCAAAAAAATTTGCCAGTATGGGGCCCCGAAATTTCTAGTGGCAGCCCTGGGTACATTTGTTGCTCTTGTAGTTTGTCTGCTTATTAATCAGATTTTTATTTTTGAAGGATAATAACAGACTTGTGCGTGTTTTAGGGCGAGTTTCATGTGTCAAGTTGTGTGTATTGAGTTTCTTGTGGCGATATGCATGTAGCGACTTTTGTGAGATGAGTTTTGTGTGGCGAAATGCGTGTAGCAACTTTTTGTGTGTCGAGTTGCATGTGACAGGTTAGTGTAGCAAGTTGTGTGCAGCAAGTTTTGCGCATGGCGAGTTTTGCGCATGGCGAGTTTTATGTGTGGTGCGTTTTGAGTATGTGCAAGTTTTATGTGAGGCAACTTTTGCATGTGTTGCAACTTTTGTGCATGTGGCAATTTTTCCACGTGTGCAAGTTTTGCGTGTGGCGAGTTTTGCGTAAGCCTAGTTTTGCATGTGGCGAATTTTGCGCATGGCGAGTTTTGAGCGGTGACTTTTGTGTTTCGACTTTTATGTGGCGAGGTTGGTGTATGTGTGGTGAAATGTGTGCTGAGCGTGATATATGTGTTCAAGCACGCGGTAGTGTGTGGCGCATTTTGTGTGTGTGTTCATATCCCCGTGTGTGGTGAGTATCCCATGTCGGGGCCCCACCTTAGCAACTGTACGGTATATACTCTTTGGCGCCATCGCTCTCATTCTTTAAGTCCCCCTTTTTCACATCTGGCAGCGGTCAATTTGCCTCCAACACTTTGCCTTTCACTTTTTCCCCATTACGTAGATAGGGGCAAAATTGCTTGGTGAATTGGAAAGCGCAGGGTTAAAATTTCGCCTCAAAACATAGCCTATGACGCTTTCGGGGTCCAGACGTGTGACTGTGCAAAATTTTGTGGCTGTAGCTGCGACGGTGCAGATGCCAATCCTGGACATAAACACACATACATACATACAAACATACACACACACACATTCAGCTTTATATAATAGATAGATAGATAGATAGATAGATAGATAGATAGATAGATAGATAGATAGATAGATAGATAGATAGATAGATAGATAGATAGATAGATACCCCTTTATAAATCACTGTTGAGGCCACATCTAGAATACGGAATCCAGTTTGGGCTCCACATTTTAAAAAGTATATTCAGAAGTTAGAATCAGTTCAAAGACGGGCAACTAGATTATTACAAGGGATGGAAGGCCTCTCATATGAGAAGGGCTTGTTTAGCTTAGAAAAAAAGACGCCTCAGAGGAGATCTCATTTATATGTATAAACATATGTGTGGCCAGTACAAGACACTGGCACAAGACTTGTTCCTTCCATGGACTGTGCTGAGGACTAAGGGGCCCTCATTACGGGTGGAAGAAAGGCAATTCCGATAGCTAAATAAGAAAGGGTTCTTTACAGTTAGAGCAGTCAGACTGTGGAATGCCGACCACAAGAGGTAGTAATGGCAGACCCTATGACAGCTTTTAACCCCTTCACTACCTTGCAATTTACCATTTCTGTGTTTTCGCTTTTTGTACCCCTTCTTCCCAGAGCCATAACGTTTTTATGGCAATATGGCCATAAGAGGGCTTTTTTTTTGCGTGAGGAGTTGTACTTTTGAACAACACTATTGATTATACCATAATGTGTATTGGAAAATGGGGAAAAATTCCAACTGCGATAAAATTGCAAAAAAAGTGCAATTCCACAATAATTTTTGGGGGGTTTATTTACCATACCATATTCACTAAATGCTTAAACTGACCTGCCATTATGATTCTCCAGGTCATTGCGAATTTGTAAATACCAAACATGTATAGGTTAATTTTTATTCAAGTGATGAAAAAAAATCAAAAGTTTGAAAAGAAAAAAAAAGTGAACCGTAGAGTCTCCATTTTTTGTGATCTTGGGCTGGGTGATAGCTTACTTTTTGTTCGCTCAGCTGATGTTTTTCTTGATACCTTTTTGAAGTAGAAACAATATTTGGATCGCCTGCTATTGCATTTTATTGCCATGTTGCGGCGACCAAAAAAAACTAATTCTGGATTTTTTTTTCTCGCTGCGCAGTTTACCGATAGGATTAATTAATCTTATTTTTCTAAACACAGCAATACCAAATATGTGTATTTTTTTGTTTGTTTTATTTTGAATGAGGCAATAGGGGGGTGAGTGGAACTTTTATATTTTTTTATATTTGTAAAATATTTTTTAAAACTTTTTCTACTTTTACTTGCTTCAATAGACTCCTTAGGAGACTTGTAGAAGCGACCACCCTATCTCCTATGCTATATGTAGCACAATCTCCTATTAACGCATAGGAGATTTACAATGACAGGCACAGGGATCTTCTGCAGACCCCTAGCTGTCATGGCAGACCATCGGCGCACTGCGATCACGTGACAAGGGGCACTGATGGGCAGGTCTTATTATGCGCTTCTGGCTTGTGCAAGTTAAATGCCGCTGTGAGAGATTAACAAGTTAACAGCAATCCACCCGCGGCTGTTACAGCCACAGGACAGCTGAACAGATAAGCTATCATGTGCAGAGAAAGATGCGGGCTCAGCGCCAGAGGCCAAATCAAATACAAGGAGATGACCTATGACATACCTATATGTCCAAGCTCATAAAGGGATTGAAAAAAGGACTGGGTGATTTCCTCACTACACATTATATTGTGGGTTATAGATAATTTAGTGACAAAAAATGTATAATTGGTGTAGAAAGGTTGAACTTGATAGACCTAGGTCTTGTTTTAACCTATGCAATTAAGTATTTATTAGTGATGAGTAGTGTTGAGCATTCCGATACTGCAAATATCGGGTATCGGCCGATATTCGCTGTATCGGAATTCCGATACCGAGTTCCGATATTTTTGTGATATCGGGATCGGGATCCATATTCATGTAAAAAATAAAGAATAAAAATAAAAAATATGGATATACTCACCCACCGACGGCCCCTGGCTCGCAGCGGTGCAACCGGCAGCCTCCGTTCCTAAGAATGCAGTGAGTGTAGGACCTGTGATGACGTCGCGGTCTTGTGATTGGTCGCGTGACCGCTCATGTGACCGCGACATCATCGAAGGTCCTTCACTCTGCATTCTTAGGAACGGAGGCAGACGCTTGCAGCGGTGACAGCCAGGGGCCGTCCGAGGGTGAGTATATCCATATTTTTTATTTTTATTCTTTATTTTTTACATGAATATGGATCCCAGGGCCTGAAGGAGAGTTTCCTCTCCTTCAGACCCTGGGAACCATCCAGGATCACTTCCGATATTTGTGTCCCATTGACTTGTATTGGTATCGGGAATCGGTATCGGCGATATCCGATATTTTTTGGATACCGATACTTTCAAATATCGGAAAGTATCGCTCAACACTAGTGATGAGCGAACGTGCTCAGATAAGGTGTTATCGAGCATGCTCGGGTGCTAACCGAGTGTCTTCGGTGTGCCCGAATAAAGTGTTCAGGTCCCCGCGCCTGTGTGTCTTGCGGCTGCCCTAACAAACAATCAATCCCTGTATGTGTATGCTGTCGAACAGCCGCGAGCAATGCAGCTGCCTAGACTCAAACGTATTTTTTAAGCACTTGGCTATCACCTGAGCATGCTCTGATAGCAGCTTTTCCGAGCACGATCACTCATTATTAGTAACTATGTAACAATTACACAGTTCTAAATTTCCTTTTGCCATCCTCATATACAGGATGGGCCATTTATATGGATACACCTAAGTAAAATGGGAATGGTTGGTGATATCAACTTCCTGTTTGTGGCACATTAGTATATGGGAGGGGAAAACTTTTCAAGATGGGTGGTGACCGTGGCGGCCTTTTTGAAGTCCGCCATTTTAGATCTAACTTTATTTATTTCAGTGGGAAGAGGGTCATGTGACACATAAAACTTATTGAGAATTTCACAAGAAAAAAAAAGGTGTGCTTGGTTTTAACGTATCTTTATTCTTTCATGAGTTATTTATAAGTTTATGACCACTTATAAAATGTGTAGAAAGTGCTGCCCTTTGTGTTGGATTGTCAATGCAACCCTCATCTCCCACTCTTGACACACTGATAGCAACACCGCAGAAGAAATGCTAGCACAGGCTTCCAGTATCCATTGTTTCAGATGCTGCACATCTCGTATCTTTACAGCATAGACAATTGCCTTCTGATTGATTGCCATATGATGAATCCGCATGTACTGACAAACAAGTGCGGCAATTAGAACACAGCGAAAATACGCTGCGTACAAAACGTTGCACTTCCTGGTCATGAGGACGTAGTCTTAGGCTATGTGCACACGTTGCGGATTGATTTGTGGATTTTTCCGCACTGTTTTTGCAAAATCTGCAGGTAAACCGCACTACCGATTACCTGCGGATTTGCCGTGGATTTACCACAGTTTTTCTGCGGATTCTACCTGCGGTTTTACACCTGCAGATTCCTATTAGGCTGCCGTCACACTAGCGAGCTTTACGGACGTAAGAGCGCATAAAATACGTCCGTAAAACACACCTAACAAACGGCCCAATTATTCCCAATGGGTCAGGTCCTATCAGCCGTATATAACGCATCCGTAATATATGCCTTTCTATGGCCGTACAAAATAGCAGCATGCTGCGTTTGTCAGCGTATTGCGCAAAAAATACGCCAATGAAAGTCTATGGGGGCGAGAAAAATACGGATTCCACACGGACCAGCAGTGTGACTTGCGAGAAATACGCAGCGGTGTTAGTGAAAAGCCAGTAATTCAATTGCCGGCTTTTCATTTCTCCTTCCCCAACCCGACAGGATATGAGACATGGTTTACATACAGTAAACCATCTCATATCCCCTTTTTTTGCATATTCCACACTACTAATGTGAGGCGTCAATTATGTCACCTATCCATTATTAATCCAATTGTATGAAAGGGTTAAAAAACACACACACACGTTATTAAAAAGTATTTTAATGAAATAAACAAACAGGTTGTTTTAGTATTTTATTGCTCTCTCAATCCATCCGGAAGACCCTCGCTTGGCAAAATAATAAACCAACAATATACATACCCTCTGATGAACTGTCACGTCCCACGAAGTAAATCCATCTGAAGGGGTTAAATCATTTTACAGCCAGGAGCTGCGCTAAAGCACTGCTCGTGGTTGTAAAAACCCCGGATGCTGAAAGGAAAGCTGGGTGATCTGTACTTACATTGAGTTGCGGTGAGGCGCCCTCTGGTGGATGTTCTCATGAACTGCAGCCTTGGAAAAGTTCCCACGCTCGAGTTCATATGAGTTCATCCACCAGAGGGCGCCTCACCGCGACTCAATGTAAGTACAGATCACCCAGCTTTCCTTTCAGCACCCTTTTAACCCTTTCAGACAATTGGATTAATAATGGATAGATGACATAATTGACGCCTCTCCATTATTAATCTGGCTTAATGTCACCTTACAATAGCAAGGTGACATTAACCCTTCATTACCCCATATCCCACCGCTACACGGGAGTGGGAAGAGAGTGGCCAAGTGCCAGAATAGGCGCATCTTCCAGATGTGCCTTTTCTGGGGTGGCTTGGGGCAGATGTTTGTAGCCAGGGGGGGGCCAATAACCATGGACCCTCTCTAGGCTATTAATATCTGCCCTCAGTCACTGGCTTTACCACTCTGGCGGAGACAATTGCGCGGGAGCCCATGCCAATTTTTTCCGCGATTTAACCCTTTATTTTAGCAGCTACAGCACCCAAATTTTGCACATACACACTACTAACATTAGTAGTGTGGAATATGCAAAAAAAAAAGGGGATATGAGATGGTTTACTGTATGTAAACCATGTCTCATATCCTGTTGGGTTGGGGAAGGAGAAATGAAAAGCCGGAAATTGAATTACCGGCTTTTCACATACATCGCGCTGAATTAAATATAAATACAGAATATATATATATATGTGTCTCAATGACATATATATATATACTGTATATATGTTTTACCGAACATTTGAGCACATAAATCCATTAGATGTCGGTTTTGCAAGCCTGCGAGAAAATATCGCAGTACGGATGCCATACGGATTACATACGGAGGATGCCATGCGCAAAATACGCTGACACACCCTGCCTACGGATGACATACGGACCACTATTTTGGGAACATTTCTCCGTATTACGGCCGTAAAAAACGGACCGTATTGTCTTACGCTGAGTGTGACGCCGGCCTTATGGAGCAGGTGTAAACTGCTGCGGAATCCGCACAAAGAATTGACATGCTGCGGAGAAAACACCGCTGTGTTTCCGCGCATTTTTTTCCGCATCATGTGCACAGCGGATTTTGTTTTCCATACGTTTACATGGTACTGTACACCGCATGGAAAACAGCTGCGGATCCGCAGGACAAAATCCGCTGCGGATCCGCAGCAAAATCCGCAACGTGTGCACATAGCCTAAGACCTCATTTCAGAGGAGAAATCTGTCTTCATCAGTGAATATTAATGTTCCCATTACTAAGATAGGAGATGACATTTGGGGCTCATAACATTCTATGGAGAACTGTAAGGCCATGTGCACACGCTGCGGATTTTGCTGCGGGTCCACAGCGGTTTCCCATGCATTTACAGTACAATGTAAACCTATGGGAAACGCAATCCACAGTGCACATGCTGCGGAAAAATAACACACGGAGAGGCAGCAGTTTACATTCTGCAGCATGTCACTTCTTTGTGCGGAATCCGCAGCGGTTTTACACCTGCTCCATAATAGAAAACCGCAGTGGAATCCGCACAAAAACCGCGGTAAATCTTCAGTAAATCCGCAGGAAAAACGCACAGATTTACTGTTGTTCCTTTCTCCATAGACTCTTATAAGCACCAACTGCCATCGCCTATCACAGTAATGGGAAAACCTGTCCTCACTGCATATAGACTTTACCTCAGAATTGAGAAAGAAATATCAGGCCGGGAGAAAAAGGCAGCAGATGTCTCTAAGATACGTTTATTTTTCATGTCTATTATTGATTTATGACAATTATGACGGTGACTCCTTAAACTATTGAAGTGTTGACTTATACGTCAAAAACTATTTTTGCATGTTCCCAATAACTCCCGGGTGATGGATCCGCCATGGCTGATACAGAAGACTCATTCAGGCCCTGATGGGGATGATCTGCCCCCTCCTTCCCGCTGCTGCACAACATCTCCCAGCAGTAAGATGTGAGGTAATGCCGGCACTACCGGCCATAATGAGCCCCCCAGGGTCATGTGTAGCGAGCAGGTGGTCTCCACACTGGACCCCACACAGAAACTTCTGGGCCTGGCGGTGTCTCCAGCAGTGGGAAGGCTTTGGTGTGATCCATATTCTCCCAAGCTTCATTATGAAGCCGTAATGAGACCCCTCCAGTCCGTGACGTGCGGCCGCTCCATCTCATTAAGGAAATCGCTCTTCAATGCTGATTATTTTATTTGCAGCTATAATTATAATTCTTGCGGCTCAATCACGGTGTAATGGAGCCCACATGGAGGGCAGCAGCGCTAATTAGAGCAGGAGATGCGGGCGCAGGCGAGACGTGGGCCGGGAGGAGGCAGCTGCGGCGGCGGAGGGTGAGGCACCGGCGCTCCGGGCAGAGGCAGCAGGGGCTGAGGAGGAAGAGGAGGAAGAGGAAGGAGGAGGAGGAAGGGGCGCACAACAACTTATTACTTCTAATTCCCAAACTGTCACCAAATCACTTGCACGAAACAAGCCTGGAATTCGTCAGCCGCATTTCTGCGGATCGGAGATCGATTTTCCCTTTTAGGTTTCTAGAACTGACTGAATATATAGACTCTGCCCCAGGGTGGGCTTTACCCCGAGCAGCCCCCCATGCCCTGGCAAAAGCCAGGAAAGGCGCTAAACTGCGCCAGGAGAAATACATGTTATTACATAGGGGAGAGAAAACGGGATAGAGAGCAGCAGAAGGAGGGAGAGAGGTGAGGAAGGGACACGGGAGAGGAAAAGACACAAGAACGCGTCACACGTGGGGACAGGAGAAGGATCTGTACATAGGAGGTATATAGCGAGATAGCAATAAAGACTGACACAGCTGGACATCTACATACATATGAGGCATTGTAGAGAACAGATTAATATATAGAGTAGATAGATAATATGTAGATATTAGATAAATATATTAGATATGTTGTAATAGCAAACATTTTGGCTCTAAACACAATACTGAGTCTTCTATAAACTTACTATAGCACTATGAGTGGAAAAAGACCACGTTTAAGAAGACTGTATTTCTTTCCCTAAGGCTACTTTCACACTAGTCCGTCGGTACAGGCCGTCGCAAACCGTCGGCCCGCCGTACCGACGGACAGTGTGCTAATTTAGCACAACGGGGGCAGCGGATGCATTTTTCCAGCGCATGCGCTGCCCATTGTGAGTTCTGGGGAGGAGGGGGCGGAGTTTCGGCCGCGCATGCACGGTCGGAAATTACGGACATGAGGCACAAAAAAAGTTACATGGAACGTTTTTTGTGCCGACGGTCCGTCAAAACACGACGCATCCGTCGCACAATGGATGCGACATGTGGCAATCTGTACAATGCGTCGCTAATGCAAGTGTATGGAGAAAAAAACGCATCCTGCAGGCAAATTTGCAGGATGCGTTTTTTCTCCAAAACGAGGCATTGCGACGGACAGCAAACAACGCTAGTGTGAAAGTAGCCTTAGGTTATTATTCTCTGGACAACTGGGGCTACCAGTGCTGCTTAATTAGATAGATAGATTAGATAGATAGATAGACAGACAGACAGACAGACCGATCGATCGATCGATGGATAGATAGATAGATAGATAGATAGATAGATAGATAGATAGATAGATAATAAATAAAAAGATAGATAATAGATAGATAGATGATAAATAGATAATAGTTCGCTATATATATATATATATAGATAGATAGATGATAGATAGATAATAGATAGATAAATAACAGATAGATGATAGATAGATAATAGATAGATGATAGATAATAGATAGATAATAGATGATAGATAGATAACCGATAGATGATTGATAGATGATAGATAGATAAATGATCGATAGATAGATGATAGATAGATGATAGATACATATTAGATAGATGATAGATAGATAGATAGATAGATAGATAGGTGATAGATAGAGATAGATAATAGATAGATGATAGTTGATAGATAGATTAGATGATAGATAGTAGATAGATAGATAAATATATGTTCGATAGAGCTATAGATAGATAAATAGATAGATGAGAGATAGATAGATAATAGATAGATGATAGATAGATAGATAGATAGATAGATAGATAGATAGATAGATAGATAATAGATAGAAAGATAATAGATAGATAATAGATAGATGATCGATAGATAGATAATAGATAGATAAATAGATAGGAATCCAAAAAATGGAGGCAGCACACCATTAGTAGTGGAAAAAGCAGAAGCTACTTTTATTAGCCCATCTCGGCAACGTTTCGGTTCTGGTAGATGTGAACCTTTTTCAAGCAATTCTAATAAAAGTAGCTCCTGCTTTTTCCGCTACTAATGGTGTGCTGCCTCCGTTTTTTTGGATTCCTACATTTGAGGTTTGGTCTATGACTGGGGGGCTCTGCACCCGACTCTATTTTTCTATTTTCAATTTTCTGTTTTTTTTGTGCTGCTCTAATACTTTTTCTAGATAGATAGATAGATAGATAGATAGATGAGATGTGAGATAGTGGAAAAAGTTTGGCCATTATTTTTGCGGTATGTATCTGGAGGATGATTGGTCGGTACCATGAGGATCGCACCTTTTTACGTTATAAGTTTTGTATAGTGCTGCTTTCTTTGAGGATCGATAGATAGATCACAAATGTGTGCTAGACAGACAGATATGAGATGCATAGAATATTATAATATTCACAGGTATACACATTATTGTAAGTTTATCAATATTATTCTTATTATTTTATTACAGTCACTTGCCACTGGTTCAATTATAACTGAGTATAAATACATCAGTGTGAAAATATTACACAGTACTATAAGAATAACGATTTTCTCTTTGTAAATCCAATATTATAATAAAAATAATATTTCTATTATAATATTGGATTTTCAAATAGAAAAATAATTATTCTTATAGTACTGTGTAATATTTTCATGCTGATGTATTTAACTATAATAATAAAATGACCTTATTAATGATAATTATGATGATGGCTATCATTGCATATTAAAATTATAGATGGTGCACACAAAACAAGAGCAGCTGATGGATGTTTAATTTTTTCACAAAACTCGCCGTTGACTCGCATGTAACCGAAATGAGTTCTGTAGAGCCACTAATATCATCTGGGCGGTTACGGGCCATACTTTGGAGGATCAGAGACTTCTGGACTCCATCATGTGCTGCTGGATCATTTGGCAGTCAGCTTTACAAAGCTGGGTTCCTATAGATCAGCATCCATCCATCCGTCCATCCATTGAGTGTTTAGCTTGATAGACCAAAGTGATAGAAAATAATGTCAGAACTCATATTAATGTTTTCCGGGCCAGGAAGTGGGGAAAAAAATGTTGCATTCAGCTATTTCTCTGACAGTTGTGTCTGACTGGGGTATAAAAGAAGTGACGTTAAACAACTGATAAGATTGAACATTGATTGATGGGTTATAACTTGCCAGGGTAAAGAGCCATGCTTAGTATCCAACAGACCTTTATATAGTGCAGTGTTCCCCAACTCCGGTCCTCAAGAGCCACCAACAGGTCATGTTTTCAGGATTTCCTTAGTATTGCACAGGTGATAATTGCATCACCTGGACAAGCAAGCATTCAATGACCTGTGCACAGGGGCGGATTATAAGAGGGTCAATCTGGGCGGTAGCCCAGGGCCCGCACGTCAATAGTTAACAACAGCCGCCAGCCAATTGGAGGCTGGCAGCTGAAGTCGACCGCAGGTGCAGCAGCGCACACGTCGCCGGCGTCTGACGTCATTGTCAGTCGCCTGCGAGTGCGCGCTGCTGGAGGGAGCTCGCCGCCTGGAGCGCTTGTCAGGTGAGGAGAACTCAGTTTGTTTTTTTCTTTTTTTTTTTGATAACCTAATGGCAATCCGGGCAGGCCAGAATGCTGGACAGTCAGTGACACTGTCTGACTGGGGGCAATATGCTGGAGACGGAGGACACACTGGGGCAGATGATAGCTGGAGACACTGGGGCAATGCTGGAGACACTGGGGCAGATTGCTGGACACACTGGGGGCAATGCTGGAGACACTGGGGGCAATGCTGGAGGACACACTGGGGCAGATGATTGCTGGAGACACTGGGGCAATGCTGGAGACACTGGGGCAATGCTGGAGACACTGGGGCAGATTGCTGGACACACTGGGGGCAATGCTGGAGACACTGGGGGCAATGCTGGAGGACACACTGGGGCAGATGATTGCTGGAGACACTGGGGCAATGCTGGAGACACTGGGGTAATGCTGGAGACACTGGGGCAATGCTGGAGACACTGGGGCAATGCTGGAGACACTGGGGCAATGCTGGAGAGACACTGGGGCAGATTGCTGGACACACTGGGGCAGATGATTGCTGGACACACTGGGGCAATGCTGGAGACACTTGGGCAGATTGCTGGACACACTGGGGGCAATGCTGGAGGACACACTGGGGCAGATGATTGCTGGAGACACTGGGGCAATGCTGGAGACACTGGGGCGGATTGCTGGACACTGGGGGCAATGCTGGAGGACACACTGGGGCAGATGATTGCTGGACACACTGGGGCAGATTGCTGAACACACTGGGGGCAATGCTGGAGGACACACTGGGGCAGATGATTGCCGGAGACACTGGGGCAATGCTGGAGACACTGGGGCAGATTGCTGGACACACTGGGGGCAATGCTGGACAATTGGACATACTGGGGCAGATTGCTGGACACACTGGTGGTAATATGCTGGACACACTGGGGCAGATTGCTGGGCAGATTGCTGGACACACTGTCTGGGGGCAATGCTGGACACTCTGGGGCAATATGCTGGACATACTGGGGCAGATTGTTGAACACACTGTCTGGGGGCAATGCTGGACACACTGGGGCAATATGCTGGACATACTGGGGCAGATTGCTGGACACACTGGGGGTAATATGCTGGACACACTGGGGCAGATTGCTGGACACACTGGGAGCGGGACTGGAGGCATGGGCAGAATGTAGATACGGGGCATGATTGGAGACACGGGGCAGAATGAAAGACATGGGGCAGGATGGAGATAGATGGGGCAGGATGGGGAAATCATATGGGGTAGAATGGATACTCATGAGTGCAGGATGCGAGAACATATTGCAGGAGCCAGGAATGAGATACACGGGGCCAGGATTGGGAATATTATTACCATAGGGGCTAATTAAGGGATATTATTACTGCAGTGATGTATTTATTTTTATTTTTTGAGTATACTGTTTTAAATGGGGGGTGTGTCATGATCTCCATGGCCAGAGAACTAGCATAAGCCTCAATAGGAACAAGCTCTTGGAAGATGTAACTGTACTGACCATGAACTAAACCTACCGCATCATCTAGAAGTAGCCAGGTAGCATGTCCTACTTTTTATCCCTATATGCCCAGCGCCGGCCGGAGAACTAAATAATGCTAGCAGAGGGAAATATAAGACCTGACTCACCTCTAGAGAAATGCCCAAAAAGGAGACAGAAGCCCCCCACATATATTGGCGGTGATATGAGATGAAACAACAAACGCAGCAGGAAAATAGTTTTAGCAAATTTGAGGTCCGCTTTCTAGATAGCAGAAGACAGAACGCATACTTTCATGGTCAGTAGAAAACCCTAACAAAACACATCCAGAAATTACTTTAGGACTCTGGCATTAACTCATAATACCAGAGTGGCAATTCCTGATCAACAAGAGCTTTCCAGACACAGTAACGAAACTGCAGCTGTGAACTGGAACCAAAATACAAAAACAAAACATGGACGAATGTCCAACTTATCTAGTAGATGTCTGGGAGCAGGAACAAGCACAGAGAGGCTTCTGATAACATTGTTGACCGGCAAGCATCTAACAGAGAAGCCAGGTTATATAGCGACACCCAGATCTAATCAGAACAGGTGAACAGGGAAGATGATGTCACAAGTTCAATTCCACCAGTAGCCACCGGGGGAGCCCAGAATCCAAATTCACAACAGTACCCCCCCCTCAAGGAGGGGGCACCGAACCCTCACCAGAACCACCAGGGCGATCAGGATGGGCCCTATGAAAGGCACGAACCAGATCAGAGGCATGAACATCAGATGCAGTGACCCAAGAATTATCCTCCTGGCCGTATCCCTTCCACTTGACCAGATACTGGAGTCTCCGTCTGGAAACACGGGAGTCCAGGATTTTCTCCACAACGTACTCCAACTCACCCTCAACCAACACCGGAGCAGGAGGCTCAACGGAGGGCACAACCGGTGCCTCATACCTGCGCAATAACGACCGATGAAAAACGTTATGAATAGAAAAGGATGCAGGGAGGTCCAAACGGAAGGAAACAGGGTTAAGAATCTCCAATATTTTATACGGACCGATGAACCGAGGCTTAAACTTAGGAGATGAGACCCTCATAGGGACAAAACGAGAAGACAACCACACCAAATCTCCAACACAAAGCCGAGGACCAACACGACGGTGACGGTTGGCAAAAAGCTGAGTCTTCTCCTGGGACAACTTTAAATTGTCCATCACCTGCCCCCAGATATGATGCAATCTCTCCACCACCGCATCCACTCCAGGACAATCCGAGGATTCCATCTGACCGGAGGAAAATCGAGGGTGGAACCCCGAATTACAGAAAAACGGGGACACCAAAGTGGCAGAGCTGGCCCGATTATTGAGGGCGAACTCCGCCAATGGCAAAAAAGCAACCCAATCATCCTGGTCAGCAGACACAAAACACCTCAGATATGTCTCCAGGGTCTGATTAGTCCGCTCGGTCTGGCCATTAGTCTGAGGGTGAAAAGCAGACGAAAAAGACAAATCTATGCCCATCCTAGCACAGAATGCCCGCCAAAATCTAGACACAAATTGGGTTCCTCTGTCAGAAACGATATTCTCAGGAATACCATGCAAACGAACAACATTTTGAAAAAACAGGGGCACCAACTCGGAAGAAGAAGGCAATTTGGGCAGGGGAACCAAATGGACCATCTTAGAAAAACGGTCACACACCACCCAGATGACAGACATCTTCTGAGAAACAGGCAGATCTGAAATAAAATCCATCGAGATGTGTGTCCAAGGCCTCTTAGGAATAGGCAAGGGCAACAATAATCCACTAGCCCGAGAACAACAAGGCTTGGCCCGAGCACAAACGTCACAAGACTGCACAAAGCCTCGCACATCTCGTGACAGGGAAGGCCACCAGAAGGATCTTGCCACCAAATCCCTGGTACCAAAAATTCCAGGATGACCTGCCCCAGCCCCGATCTCAGAAGCGTCGACCTCAACCTGAAAAGGAAGAGTCACATCAGGCTGACGCAACACAGGGGCAGAAGAAAAACGGCGCTTAAGCTCCTGAAAAGCCTCCACAGCATCAGGGGACCAATTAGCAACATCAGCACCCTGTCTAGTCAAATCGGTCAATGGCTTAACGACATCCGAAAAACCAGAAATAAATCGACGATAAAAGTTGGCAAAGCCCAAAAATTTCTGAAGACTTTTAAGAGAAGAGGGCTGCGTCCAATCACAAATAGCTTGAACCTTGACAGGATCCATCTCAATGGAAGAGGGAGAAAAAATATATCCCAAAAAGGAAATTCTCTGAACCCCAAAAACGCACTTAGAACCCTTGACACACAGAGAATTAGACCGCAAAACCTGAAAAACCCTCTTAACTTGCCGGACATGAGAGTCCCAATCATCCGAAAAAATCAGAATATCATCCAGATACACTATCATAAATTTATCCAAAAAATCGCGGAAAATATCATGCATAAAGGACTGGAAGACTGAAGGGGCATTAGAAAGACCAAAAGGCATCACCAAATACTCAAAGTGGCCCTCGGGCGTATTAAATGCGGTTTTCCACTCATCCCCCTGCCTGATCCGCACCAAATTATACGCCCCACGGAGATCAATCTTAGAGAACCACTTGGCCCCCTTTATGCGAGCAAACAAATCAGTCAGCAACGGCAATGGGTATTGATATTTAACCGTGATTTTATTCAAAAGCCGATAATCAATACATGGTCTCAAAGAGCCGTCTTTTTTTGACACAAAGAAAAAACCGGCTCCTAAGGGAGATGACGATGGACGAATATGTCCCTTTTCCAAGGACTCCTTTATATATTCTCGCATAGCAGTATGTTCAGGCACAGACAGATTAAATAAACGACCCTTTGGGTATTTACTACCCGGAATTAAATCTATAGCACAATCGCACTCACGGTGCGGAGGTAGCGAACCCAGCTTGGGTTCTTCAAAGACGTCACGATAATCAGACAGGAACTCAGGGATTTCAGAGGGAATAGATGATGAAATGGACACCAAAGGTACGTCCCCATGAGTCCCCTTACATCCCCAGCTCAACACAGACATAGCTCTCCAGTCAAGGACTGGGTTGTGAGACTGCAGCCATGGCAATCCTAGCACCAAATCATCATGTAGATTATACAGCACCAGAAAACGAATAGTCTCCTGGTGATCCGGATTAATACACATAGTCACTTGTGTCCAGTATTGTGGTTTATTATTAGCCAATGGGGTGGAGTCAATCCCCTTCAGAGGAATAAGAGTTTCCAAAGGCTCTAAATCATACCCACAACGATTGGCAAAGGACCAATCCATAAGACTCAAAGCGGCGCCAGAGTCGATATAGGCGTCCGTAGTAATAGATGACAAAGAGCAAATCAGGGTCACAGACAAAATAAATTTAGACTGTAAAGTGCCAATGGGAACGGATTTATCAAGCTTTTTAGTACGCTTAGAGCATGCTGATATAACATGAGTAGAATCCCCACAATAGAAACACAACCCATTTTTCCGTCTAAAATTCTGCCGCTCGCTTCTGGACAGAATTCTATCACACTGCATGTTTTCTGGCGTCTTCTCAGTGGACACCGCCAGATGGTGCACTGGTTTGCGCTCCCGCAGACGCCTATCGATCTGAATGGCCATTGTCATGGACTCATTCAGACTTGCAGGCACAGGGAACCCCACCATAACATCCTTAATGGCATCAGAAAGACCCTCTCTGAAAGTAGCCGCCAAGGCACACTCATTCCACTGAGTAAGCACAGACCATTTACGGAATCTTTGGCAGTAAATTTCAGCTTCATCTTGCCCCTGCGATAGGGACATCAAAGTTTTTTCTGCCTGAAGTTCCAAATGAGGTTCCTCATAAAGCAAGCCCAAGGCCAGAAAAAACGCATCCACATTGCGCAACGCAGGATCCCCTGGTGCCAATGCAAAAGCCCAATCTTGAGGGTCGCCGCGGAGCAAGGAAATCACAATCCCAACCTGCTGTGCAGGGTCTCCAGCAGAACGAGATTTCAGGGACAAAAATAACTTACAATTATTTCTAAAATTCTGAAAGCTAGATCTATTCCCTGAGAAGAATTCCGGCAAAGGAATTCTCGGCTCTGATACCGGAGCATGAACAACAAAATCTTGCAAACTTTGTACTTTCGTGGCGAGATTATTCAAACCTGCAGTTACACTCTGTAGATCCATTATAGACAGGTGAACATAGAGCCATTCAAAGATTAGAAGGAGAGAGAAAAAAAAGAAAGACTGCAGCATAGACAGACTGGCAAGTGATCCAATTAAGAGCACACTAACTACTAGAGAAAAAAAAAAAAAAAATTTTCAGCAGACTTCTTATTTCTCTCCTTTCTCAGCCAAGGATTTTAACCCTTTAGTGGGCCGGTCAAACTGTCATGATCTCCATGGCCAGAGAACTAGCATAAGCCTCAATAGGAACAAGCTCTTGGAAGATGTAACTGTACTGACCATGAACTAAACCTACCGCATCATCTAGAAGTAGCCAGGTAGCATGTCCTACTTTTTATCCCTATATGCCCAGCGCCGGCCGGAGAACTAAATAATGCTAGCAGAGGGAAATATAAGACCTGACTCACCTCTAGAGAAATGCCCAAAAAGGAGACAGAAGCCCCCCACATATATTGGCGGTGATATGAGATGAAACAACAAACGCAGCAGGAAAATAGTTTTAGCAAATTTGAGGTCCGCTTTCTAGATAGCAGAAGACAGAACGCATACTTTCATGGTCAGTAGAAAACCCTAACAAAACACATCCAGAAATTACTTTAGGACTCTGGCATTAACTCATAATACCAGAGTGGCAATTCCTGATCAACAAGAGCTTTCCAGACACAGTAACGAAACTGCAGCTGTGAACTGGAACCAAAATACAAAAACAAAACATGGACGAATGTCCAACTTATCTAGTAGATGTCTGGGAGCAGGAACAAGCACAGAGAGGCTTCTGATAACATTGTTGACCGGCAAGCATCTAACAGAGAAGCCAGGTTATATAGCGACACCCAGATCTAATCAGAACAGGTGAACAGGGAAGATGATGTTACAAGTTCAATTCCACCAGTAGCCACCGGGGGAGCCCAGAATCCAAATTCACAACAGGGGTGCAGTCCTGTTACTGTGCAGAGTGATACTATGTCGCCTTTTTTTCTTCATGTGGTGTAATGTAGAAGTTGTGAAAAATTAAGTAATGTGTTCTGCAAGCGGAGCTCGAGATAACTGTGTTATTTCCTGCAGAAACAAGTCCTGGCTGGAAGAAATGATGGCGGTCTGTGCTGGATGAAAGATGAAGGACTTCACCTAGAGACGTCACTGGTGAGTCAGTGTTACCTATACACTGACACTATACACTGTATACTATATACAGAGGTCCTGTGTACAATGTCACCAGTGTTCACTGTATTACCTATACATTATATACAGAGCTCCTGTGTATAATACCACCAGTGTTCTCTGTATTACCTCTACACAGACACTGCATACTAAGTACAGATCTCCTGTGAATACTGGCACTTATGGTGATAGTATTGTGTTGTTTTTTTTTATTACTGATCAGTATTGTAGTATTCATTCACTATGTGGTGGTAATATGTGGTCTGGAAATGGTGTTGCGGTATTTGTCCCTTGTATGTGCTATTTGGTCACCAAGTGGTGGTAATATGTGGTCTTGACATGGTGCGGTGGTATTTGTTCCTTGTATGTGATATTATTCGATCACTGTGGTTGTAATTTGTGGTTTGGTCATGGTGCGGTGGTATTTGTTCCTTGTATGTGATATTGGTCATTTTAAAAACTGAAAAATAAATCAAAATATACAAATATATATATAAATTGTATTGCATATTTTAACAAATATTTAATAGGTTACAGTAGAGTAGGGCCCGGCCACTTTTCTGGAATAATCTGGTTCAGGTATCACATGACCCCCGTCACATGACCCCGTCACATGACCCCCGTCACATGACCGGGGGGGCCCACAGTGTCTGAACAGCCCAGGGCCCTGGCTACCCTTAATACACCCCTGCCTGTGCAATACTAAGGAAATCCTGAAAACATGACCTGTCTTGAGGACCGGAGTTGGGGAACACTGATTATAGCGGTACAGTCTGGGGTGTAACTATAGTAGGTGCAGAGGATCCAATTGAACTTGGACACTGGAGACAAAAGGTCCCTTTAGAAATATGAAAATACTATTAATACTAAAGATCTGAGATATTGAGGAACTTATTGGAGATTTTGCATTGAGTGCCATAAGCTTCAAGTTACACCACAGTGTTCAGTCTACTTTAATCTAGAGACTTAGCCCTAGCATTAAATGGGTTGTCTACTAGTAGGACAACTGCTTCTCAATCTGAGTGTTTGCCCCCATGAAAATAAAAATACCATTACTCATCTCCCGTGCCGGCGCCATTTCAGAAGTGTGGGCACTCACGTTTTCGGGGCTCACGTGTGGTTGTTACTGTATGACACTGAGCCCGATGCCCAACCAGCGCTGGCGTCACTGGCCTTACCTTCAGACATATGCTTAATCAAGAGGAAGTGACCGGCTAGCCAAAGCTCTCACTCTTCTTTACTGGTAAGTCCGAAGGTGGGGACAGTGACGCCAGCGTCGCTCTATTTGGCCGGATGTGGGATATTGTGCCCCCGACTGCTATTGGTCCTGTAAGCATTGCTGAGACTGTCTGTTTGTGAATGTTCTTCAAATCCATTTTATTAGGTGGGTTAATAGGAACAGGCTGCTATGTCAATCTGGCTGCAGGTCGCTCTGCGGTTTTCCTGACATTATATGCATTATTAACAATAGCCCAGGACCTTAGTGCGATTCTGGCTTACAGATTTTGGCAGGTCCCTTGGATGTAATGGTTTCCTAGGATTGGACCAATGTGTTGGTATGAGGCTGACAATAGAGAACTGGACCTTGGCATTAGGGGATCTTTCACATGTTTTTATTTTTGTACATGTGCAACCTGTTATTTTTGCAGATAGATCACGGATAGATCACGGACCTATTTCAGTCAATGAGCCGTTTCACACTTCTTTTTATTGTTTGCTGATTGTTCTAAAAAAAAATAAAGACATGCTTTGCTTTGATACGTGTTGGGATCAAACTCACTAATGCAAGTCAATGGCTTCGTAAGAAAAAAAACAACACATGGATGTCATCTGTGCACTGTCTATATTCACAGGTGCTTCTCACAAAATTAGAATATCATCAAAAAGTTAAATTATTTCAGGTCTTCAATACAAAATGTGAAACTCATATATTATATAGAGTCATTACAAACAGAGCGATCTATTTCAACTGTTTATTTCTGTTAATGTTGATGATTATGGCATACAGCCAATGAAAACCCAAAATTCGTTATCTCGGTAAATTAGAATACTTTATAACACCAGCTGGAAAAATGATTTTAACCCTTATCCGGCTGAATAGGTACAATTGTAACTATTCCGTTTTAAAATTGCAATAACTTTTTTTTGAAAAGACGTAGAGGGCTGAAATTTCGTGACATCTCTACATTTTTGGTCCAGAATATATTGGCCAAATTTCAATAAAATATCTCCACCCGCTTCCGAGATAAGGGGTCGAGATCTTTTTGCATCCATAACAAGCTGCATAGGTACAAATGTACCTCATATATTTTGAATGAAGATAATGCAAGGGAAAAAGCATAAATTTTTTTTTAATGATAATGCTATTTAACTATTATAAACAAGTAAAAAACTGTTCATTTACATTATAAAAGAAAATGTAAGAAACTTTTTTTTATTGATTTTCTTTGCAAGTAATGCATGTTGGCTTTGCTACAGAGTGTTCATCGCAAATGGGTTTCACACAAACCACACAAGACTTTCTAGTCTTGCGTTGTTTTCGCCTCAGGTCTCTGCAGACATAGCAACTACCAACAACAGGGGAGGGTCCACGACTACCATGAGGTATGTTGGGGCCAGCTGCTGGCTGCGATGCTACCACAATGCATCGTCCAAGCACCATTTCTACTGCACCTCGAAGAAAATGGTTTCTCATTATCATTTTGTTTGTACTACGATCTTCAATTGCAATCATACACAGCTGATTTGCGAGATCTTTCAGGAACTTTCTTCGTTGATCCTTTGCCCTGAAGCTTGGATTGTGTTCTCTGTAGATGATGTAGGATGCTAACCCACTGACATCAATCATATTGTAGAAAAATGCCAAAGTCCAACGTGATGTTCGTCGTTTCACAGTGTACTCTCCCAACATTTTATCCATAACATCAACGCCACCTTTTGTTATGTTGTAGTATTTTATTATCTCTGGCTTGGCTGCTAGTGTCTCTTCAACTTCTCCCGTCATGTGCATAGATGATAGAAGCACGACTGATTTGTTCTTCTTTGGTACATATGAACAGACGGTTGCATCATGATTGTAGGCAAAATTTGTCGAGTTTACAGGCCTTTCTTTGGCAGGCTGCATGTTGTTAGGTAGGAACCTTTTGTTTTTTCTCACTGTACCAACTAGTGTCATGTTCCAGGAGTTCAATACCTTAGCTAGTTCCATGGTTGTAAAGAAGTTATCGGTGGTGACATTTCTTCCAGAGCCTTTATACGAGCTCACTAGGTCCAATACTGTTCGTTCTCCAATGTTTACTTGTCGAGGACCATCAGTTGGTTTCCCAGTGTAGAGCTGACCTTGTAAAGGGTAGGCATTTGATGAGTCACAAGCCCAGAAAATCTTTATGCCATATTTAGCTGGTTTTGAAGGTATATACTGGGTAAATTTAGTATGACCTCTAAATGGAAATAATTGCTCGTCGACGGTGATACAATGATATGGCTTGTAGGCTCTCTCCAGATTACTGTTCAGCATTGTCCAGATGTCCCGTATTGGTGCAGCTTTATCTGTTTGCACACGTTCTGCACGTGTATTTTCGTTGTCAAACCTGATAAATCTGAGTATCATCTTGAAGCGGTCACGAGACATGGCTGCACGTATAAGAGGCAGAGCAGCAACATTCCACATTTCCTCCAGATTCTCTTTGTTGGCTCTGTGCACACCAGCAGCAATCAGTATGCCCAAAAATGCATGAAGTTCAGTTTCAGTAAATTGCTTGAATGTTTTTTGTGGTGGCCGTTTGGAAGAATCAGGAAAACGTTGTACCAGTTCGTTGTTGTAAGCATCACAAACTCTCTTGGCCTTTCGATTCGTTTCCCGTAATATGATGTCACACATCTCGGGAGTCATGATGGACTTGAATAGCTCTTTTGCTGTATATAGGTTGCTGATTGCTGCAGGGCCACCTCTTTTTCGTAGGACATTACGAGATTTTGTTTGTGCATTTGGCAGTGGATTACTGCACCATTGAGTTTCATCCTTAGCAGTCCAAATGTCGCCTGCACTTTGAGGCACAGAATCATCCTCAACACTTTCGTCTGATTCGTATTCATTTTCATGCTCTATGACCATTTCTTGTTCAATGTCTGAATCTTCTTCAGTAACATCCACTTGTGGTACATAGTTTTCATCATCAGATGCAACATATGGTTCATCCTCATGCTCAGAATCAGATTCTTCTAGCATTCGCATTATTTCGTCAGACGTAAATCTGTAAATATGAAAAAATGTAAAATAAATAATTTTCCGAAATACTACATTATTGGCTTTTCACAAAATTATACTAACCTGCAAACACGTTTTCTTGGATTATGGCGGAAACTAGATCCAGCATTACTATCACTCATGATGACTTGCTAGATGAATTTTGGCTTCGTATTTTGTGCTGAATATAAATAAAACATCGTAAAACAATATGTAGATACTAATTATTATCCATTTTTCGTATAAAAATTATACCTATAGTGATAAGTTTCATACAAAATATATGTAAGCCAAGTCCAGGCTGAAAGACAATTTGACTGTTCTGTCCCCACATAATGAGAATAAAGGTATAACTGGCTGTTAGATGCTGTGAGACTTTCCTACCTTCTTTTCCAAGAAATTGAAGACTTCACAAGCCTAGAAATGTGTGCTCACAGCAATGAGATGAACAGCAAAATGGCTAATGAGAGGAGGGAGGCAGGAAGACAAGTAGAAGCCACTCCCAGTTTGAATTAACTTAATTGACAGCAACATAAGTGACCAGTAACAACACTGAACAATAGATATCAGCATAACATTTGTAGCTGAATGAACTTTAGTTTCTGAAACCAAGTAAAGTCTTCCCACAGTGGAGGTATATGTGAAGATACAATTGTACCTATGCAGCCTGTTAAGGTTGTAAAATTATTCAGCCTGACAAGGGTTAAAATCCGAAATGTTGGCCTACTAAAATGTATGGTCAGTAAATGCACTCAATACTTGGTCGGAGCTCCTTTTGCATCAATTACTGCTTCAATGCGGCATGGCATGGAGGCGATCAGCCTGTGGTACTGCTGATGTGTTATGGAAGCCCAGGTTGCTTTGATAACAGCCTTCACTTCATCTGCATTATTGGGTCTGGTGTCTCATCTTCCTCTTGACAATACCTCATTGATTGTCTATGGGGTTAAGGTCAGGCTAGTGTGCTGGCCAATCAAGCACAGGGATACTGTTGTTTTTAGACCAGGTATTGGTACTTTTGGCAGTGTGGACAGGTGCCAAGTCCTGCTGGAGAATGAAATTTCCATCTCCAAAAAGCTTTTCGGCAGAGGGAAGCATGAAGTGCTCTAAAATTTACTGGTAGACGGCTGCGCTGACTTTGATCTTGATAAAACACAGTGGACCTACACCAGCAGATGACATGGCTCCCCAAACCATCACTGATTGTGGAAACTTCACACTGGACCTCAAGCAGCTTGGATTGTGGCCTCTCCACTCTTCCTCCAGACTCTGGGACCTTGATTTCCAAATTAAATGCAAAATTTACTTTCACCTGAAAACAACACCTTGGGCCACTGAGCAACAGTTCAGTTCTTTTTCTCCTTGGCTCAGGTAAGATGCTTCTGGCGTTGTCTATTGGTCACGAGTGGCTTGACACAAGGAATGCGACACTTGTAGCCCATGTCCTGGATACATCTATGTGTGGTGGCTCTTGAAGCAATGACTCCAGCAGCAGTCTATTCCTTGTGAATCTCCCCAAAATTTTTGAATGGCCTTTTCTTAACAATCCTTTCAAGGCTGCGGTTATTCCAGTTGCTTGTGCACCGTTTTCTACCACACTTTTTCCTTCCACTCAACTTTCCATTAATATATTTGGATACAGCACTATGTGAACAGCCAGCTTTTGTAGCAATGACCTTTTGTGGCTAACCTTCCTTGTGGAGTGTGTCAATGATTGCCTTCTGGACATCCGTCAAGTCAGCAGTCTTCACCATGATTGTGGAGCCTACTGACACAGACTAAAGGACCTTTTTAAACTCTTAGGAAGCCTTTGCAGGTGTTTTTTGTTATTCTAATTTACTGAGATAATGACACTTGGGTTTTCATTGGCTGTAAGCCATAATCATCAACATTAATAGAAATAAACACTTGCAATAGATCACTCTGTAATGATTCTATATATGAAATTAATTTTTTATATTGAACAAACTGAAATAAGTTAACTTTTTGATGATGTTCTAATTTTGTGAGAAGCACCTGTATCTGCTTAATAAATAGGAAAAGCTGTGATTTCTTTTTTCATATGAGAAAAACGGACAAAAAATAGATCCAGTGCCCTGGGAAAAAAACACAGACAAAAAAAACTCATGTGTAGAAGTGACCCAAGAAACTTACTAGTAGTGGGTCTGAACACCATGCAGGTTACTGGCAGTAAGGGTGTTACTAGCATTGTGCCAAGACTGAGGAATGCATTGCATCATTGGTAATGAATGGGTGACTTAGAAGTATTAGGTGCCATGCGTCGCTAGTAGTGAAGAGCGAACATGCTTGAAACTCACATAATTCAAGGCAGGGCACCCTACAGCTAGCCACTAGTGATGAGCGAACATGCTCGGATAATGTCTTTTCCAACCATGCTTGGGTGTTATCCAACATCTGGGTGTGCTCGTATATTATGTTCGAGTCCCTGCAGCTGCATGGTTTGTGACTGTTAGGCAACCTTAACACATGGGGGACTGCCTGTTTGTTAGGGAATCCCCAAATGTTGACAGCCGCAAATCATGCAGCCGCAGGGACTCGAACATAATATACGAGCTTGCCTGAGATACTTGAATAACACCTGAGCGTGCTCGGATAAGACATGCCATTGAATTATGTGAGTTTCGAGTCTTGGTCCATTGCTGCTGTATGAGGCCTGGCATGAACAAAGGTTAGCGGGGCTGGAGGCCTGGATGGTCTTGGAATATTTTCTAGGCCCCTGACATTGACGTAGTCACCAGCACAGGGTTAAAGCTGCTGTTCAGGTAGCTGGCAATATCTGGGTGAGCAATACCAGGGCCAGGGCGCCTGTGTGAGGATGGCTGCCTCTCCACTGGATAGGGGAAGGCTGATCTCTGAAATTGCTTACAGAATTACATTTGTTTTTCTTGTGATTGTATTAAAAGTCACTCCTCATCTCCAGAACGCGTGAAAAGATCTACTTTCCACTCAGATGCACCACATTAACTTGTTGGAGGAGAATTTGTTTGTTTGTCTATTGTATTTATTTGCTGGCTAAGATTGATGCAGTCTTATTAGTGCTATGTGTGGCTCCAGAGAGTGATAAGGTTGAGATGTTCCCTCTTTATTCCAATTACCAGACTTGTCACCAAACTGAATAACTGATATATGATTATGCATCTTGTGTAAATAGAACTCACAAAAGCAACCGACTTCAGGGCTGCAGAAGAAGTGCTGCCGGTGTAATTACTGACAGGAGGCTGCCTGCTGAGAGATCCCCATACATACAGCCATACAGGAAGTGACAGCGCGTTCAAGATTTACTTCCCCAGCCATCCGGGATTATTCTCCTCTATAGCCCTACTGGAACCATCACCGTTAGGCTATGTTCACATGTTGCTTTTTTAATGCAAATTTTAAGCTGTGTTTTGCAGCACCAGCAAAGTCTATGAGATTTCAGAAATCTCATGCACACACATTTATTTTTTTTTTTACCTGACTGATTTGGAAAACTTGCATTTTTTGTAAACTGCAGCATGTCACTTCTTTCAGCGTATTTGAAGCATTTTTTCACCCATAGGAAACAATGGGTAAGCGTGAAAAAGCAGCAAAAGATGCCGGTATCCGTTTTTGCTGCATTTTTGGTGCATCAATCTTAAAAAAGTTAAATCAGGCTTTTTTGTGCCACTAAACGTTATCAGCACGCACAAGAAACAAGAAAAACATAGCAATAAAAAGGAAGCAAAAGCTCAGCAAAACCTGCTTTTTGTAAGCAGCTTCTTTACTGCCAACACAGCAGGTTTTGCCTCCGGACAAAAAAATGCAGCAAAAACGCAAAGTGTGAACATGCAAATCAAATATATACAGAGAGAGGTGTAGAAACAAAACCACACACCCAAATCACAAAAAAATCCTCCAACCCCAGACCAAACAGCAAAATTTATATAGACCCATCAATAATTCAGATTCTAGAGCAGATCACTTAATTCAGACCCCATACCAGACCCCAAATTAGTTTAGACCCTATATCAGACCCCAACATAAACAATAGACTACAAAATTAATATAAGTGCCAGAACAGACTCTAAAATTAATGTTTTTTTTCAAGAACCTCACCTTTTCACAATATGCAGTTAGTTTAAAAAACAAACAAACTGTGCTTTTCTCACCCTCCCCTGGCCCACTGACACTGACTCTCTGCCACTGTTTCCGGTCTCTGTTATTTTCATTTTTCCATTAATGTGCCTTTTCTTATGTCCTTTTGTCTGTGCAGATTGATTGCACAAAAAAGACAGAGACATGCCTACTTTTATCCATGTTGCAGACCAAAGTCACTAATCCAAGTATATGGCCTTGTGAAAAACAAAGGATCGCAACCAGATGGCATTTATGTGTTCTCATTTTACAGGTTAAAGGATATTGCAAGTTGAGAATTTTTTTCTACAAGAAAAGTTAATACAACAAAATAAACACTGACACAATGGCAAAAAAAACCCAGAAAACAAAAAAAAACAGTCCATTTTTCACGTACAAAAAAACTGATGTGTGAGAGCACATTTGCCGAGTTTCCATATATCTAGCTACACCATAAGGAGGACACCAAGAGGGGAACATCACACCAGTCCTACTCCTGGCGTAGGGTGACATAATGTCTGTAGCTGGGATAGTCTTCATTTCCGATACTCTAAGGGTGCGTGTCCACGCTCAGGATGGCCGGCGGTATCGCCGCAGCGGCGAAGCCGCTCGGCGCTAAGCCCCGCCCCCTTTCTGGGACGCGATCATGCCGGATGTGTACAGTACACATCCGGGATCATCGCACCCCTCGCCATAGGGCCCTGTGATATTACCTGCGGCGATGCAGCGTCGCCGCAGGTAGCATGGACATGCTGCGATCTGAAAAGACGCGCAGCATGTCCGGAGTCGCAGGCCCGCCGCGTGCGGGTTTCCACGCATAGTGGACACGGGATTTCAAAAAATCCCCTCCACTATGCTGGAACATCTGGACGCTGCGTGTTTGACGCTGCAGCATCAAACAAGCAGCGTTTACTTACCGTGGACACACGGCCTAAGGCTTTTGGTGAGTTTTAGGTGTTGCAAATTTTAGGCACCATTGAGCAAAATTGGTTATTGGCATTTTTTTTAAAATATGCAGCATAAAAAAACACAGCAAAAACTCATCATGGGAACATAGCCTGACAGGTCAGCATTACATTGATTTGGTCAGGGCCGGCCCGAGAGATTACAGCACCCTAGGCGAAACTATTTTGTTGCGCCCCTACTACTTTTAACATACCTCCCAACTTTTGAAGATGGGAAAGAGGGACAAAGTTTGCGGCGCACGAAGCACGCCGCGGCAAATTTTAGGCCTCGCCTCTGACCACACCCATTCATAACTAGTCACACCCATATCCACATCCCAACCACACCCATTTAGCACTGCTGATCACACTGTTTCATAAAGAATAATTATAAACAAAAAAATATGGCCACACAGTGCTCCATACTGTATAATGGCCACACATGATGCTCCATACTGTATAATGGCCACACATGATCCTCCATACTGTATAATGGCCACACATGATGCTCCATACTGTATAATGGCCACACATGATGCTCCATACTGTATAATGGCCACACATGATGCTCCATACTGTATAATGGCCACACATGATGCTCCATACTGTATAATGACAACACATGATGCTCCATACTGTATATTGGCCGCACATGATACTTCGTACCGTATAATGGCCACACATAGCTACTCCTACACACACGGCTGCGCTCCGTACACACGCGCTCCGCTCCATATACCTCGTACACACGCGGCTCCGCTAAGTACACCTTGTACACATTTAGCTCCGCTCCATACACCTCATACACACACAAAAGCGCTCCGTACACCTCATATACACGGCTCCGCTCCGTACACCTCATACACACACGGCTCCGCTCCATACATGTCATACACATTCAGCTCTGCTCCATACACCTTTTGACTTTTGAAAAGATTTTTTATAATTTTTTCTATTTTTTCTCTGGCGCCCCCTTAGAATCGGCGCCCTAGGCGGCCGCCTAGTTCACCTATACGTTCGGGCCGGCCCTGGATTTGGTCATAGAACCAGTGGTACAGCCATTTCTCCAAAAGTCCCAGGAGCACTTTTTGAACACAACAACCCCAGGCCACGTGCTACTTATGCTATTGTAAACTCCTATAATTATCCCTAGTGTACTGCCATGAAGGAATATGCAAAACACCAAAAGAAACAACCTTCACACCAAGGCAGAGAAGTAAAATAAAAACAATCTTTATTCCAATATAACACATATATATATTAAAATCAATTGTTGGCAGGTACGGTATTCAAGACACAGGACAAAGGTGGGTAACCCAGAATGAAAACTCCATAATGGATATAGGTAAAATAAGTCAAATAAATGCCCATGTGCAGTTACTCATACATATTACACATCATAGCAGTAAATAGCAGCATAAGTGATATTGCTACTAAAGGCAAGGTAAGCCAGTAAAGTGCTAATGTGCTAATGCAGACAAGAAGTATACAACACACATGATATCGGCAAGTAGTAACATATATATATATATTTACCAGTAGGAGCTCCTGGGGACCCACCACACCCGACGCGCGTTTCGCACCGAAATGCTTCGTCTGGGGGTCCCCCAGACCCCCAGACGAAGCATTTCGGTGCGAAACGCGCGTCGGGTGTGGTGGGTCCCCAGGAGCTCCTACTGGTAAATATATATATATATGTTACTACTTGCCGATATCATGTGTGTTGTATACTTCTTGTCTGCATTAGCACATTAGCACTTTACTGGCTTACCTTGCCTTTAGTAGCAATATCACTTATGCTGCTATTTACTGCTATGATGTGTAATATGTATGAGTAACTGCACATGGGCATTTATTTGACTTATTTTACCTATATCCATTATGGAGTTTTCATTCTGGGTTACCCACCTTTGTCCTGTGTCTTGAATACCGTACCTGCCAACAATTGATTTTAATATATATATGTGTTATATTGGAATAAAGATTGTTTTTATTTTACTTCTCTGCCTTGGTGTGAAGGTTGTTTCTTTTGGTGTTATGCTATTGTAAGCAGCCTGCGTGGCCTAAATGTCCCACCGTAGCCTGCATCAGTTTCTTCAGTAATTGCACAGGGAGCTGCCAACAGCGGATCTTGATGATTTGCCCAAGTGTAGTTAGCAGAGCAGACCATTCCTCAGACAACTATTATTAAACTCATGCCAAGGCATGTAAGTTATTGGATTTCTGCCGTGGTCCTCATACTCCATACTGAGCAAATCTAAATGTTTTGAAAATGTTGTCAATGTCATTAAGAACTATCTTGAGCATAAAGAAGAACAGGAGTCCTGGAAGTGATTATCTCAACATCATCGAGTCTGCCTGGGAAGCAAGGTGGCTCAGTGGTTATCACTGTTGCTGTGCAGTGCTTGGGTTCAAATCCCACCAAGGACAACATCTCCAAGGAGTTTGTATGTTCTACCCCATGTTTGTGTGGGTTTCCGCCGGGTTCTCCAGTTTCCTCTCACACTCCAGAAGACATAATGATAGGGATTATACATTGTGAGCCTCAATGGGGACAGCGATGATAATGTATGTAGAGCGCTGTGGAAATAATGGAGCTATGTATGTGAATAATATGAATAAATTATAGGAGACAGAAGGAATTGTGCAAGCTTATAAGATCTGTGGTTAGTTCTCCAACATGTTTAGAACAACCTCCCTCTTCAAAAACTGTGTGCAAGTGTACCTAGAAGAATTGATGCTGTTTTAAAGGTAAAGGATGGTCACGCCAAATATTGATGTGATTTACATTTCTCCTTTGAGAAAAATAAACTATTCTATTTTTTAAAGCATTCTTACTAGTGATGAGCGAAAATACTCGTTACTCGGGATTTCTCGAGCATGCTCGGGGGTACTCCGAGTATTTTTTACTGCTCGGAGATTTTGTTTTTATTGCCGCAGCTGAATGATTTACATCTGTTAGCCAGCATAAGTACATGTGAGGATTCTCTAGCAACCAGGCAACCTCCACATGTATGCTGGAGGACCCCTGAGCATGCTCGAGAAATCTCGAGTAACGAGTATATTCGCTCATCATTAATTCTTGCTTTTCATCATTTTTCAACACCTGCCTCAAACTTTTGCACAATTCTTTATTATAGTTGAAGAACTTTCTGCCGCGAGAGCATCCTTAGTAGGAGGTAGTGTTCCATCGGTTCTTTCCTGCCCAAGGTTTGATGGATCAGACCTATGTTCTATTTGTCATAGAAAGAGATAGCTTGTCTCAAAAGAGGATGATGTGGGACATGACAGCTTCTTGGCTCTTTTGGACGAGCAGTCTTGCTGACAGCTGCAGTCTTTTCAGATGGACTCCCTACCAGTTATGTGTGTCCACCATCAGGAAGGGTCTATTCTACTAGTGTGACACAACCGTACAGGAGCTGAGCTCTGCTCTATGGACGATGCTGCCTTGCCCTAGGACCCAGCACAGACCCCTGTGGTAACAGACAGAGCTTCCTCCTTTTCCACAAGCAAATAGCTCACACACAAGCTCCTGAGTGTCATTTAGAATGAATTAAAATTGATTATTGTCATCAAGCTAGAAATAGGAAAATGGTAGATCTTTAATTATGAAAGGGGGGCTGGAGGGTCTGCTTAAAATGAACAATCCAGCACAAGAGACCAGCAATGGGAATTGTCACATCCTGCTTTGCAGCGGGAATCGGGATTGTTCTGCTATTATACATTATTGTTTGTTTTCATAACAGAATTTCTATACATTTGAGTCCAAAATACCAACATCATGGACGCAAACACTCATACACAAGAACACATTCACACACACATAGATAGATAGATAGATAGATAGATAGATAGATAGATAGATAGATAGATAGATGATAGATAGATAGATAGATAGATAGATAGATGATAGATAATAGAAAGATAGATAGATAGATAGATAGATAGATAGATAGATAGATAGATAGATAGATGATAGATAGATAGATAGATAGATAGATGATAGATAGATAATAGAAAGATAGATAGATAGATAGATAGATAGATAGATAGATAGATAGATAGATAGATAGATGATAGATAGATAGATAGATAGATGATAGATAGATAATAGAAAGATAGATAGATAGATAGATACATAATAGATAGATAAATAGATAGATAGATAGATAGATAGATAGATAGATACATAATAGATAGATAGATAGATAGATGATAGATAGATAATAGAAAGATAGATAGATAGATAATAGACAGATAGATCGATCGATAGATAGCTAGATAGATAATACATAGAAAGATAGATAGATAGATAGATAGATAGATAGATAGATAGATAGATAGATTGATAGATAGATAGATAGATGATAGATAGATAGATAGATGATAGATAGATAGATAATAGAAAGATAGATAGATAGATAGATAGATAGATAGATAGATACATAATATATAGATAGATAGATAGATAGATAGATAGATGATAGATAGATAATAGACAGATAGATAGATAGATAGATAGATAGATAGATAGATACATAATAGATAGATAAATAGATAGATAGATAGATGATAGATAGATAATAGAAAGATAGATAGATAGATAATAGACAGATAGATCGATCGATAGATAGCTAGATAGATAATACATAGAAAGATAGATAGATAGATAGATAGATAAATGGATAGAAAGATAGATAGATAATAGACAGATAGATAGATTTTATACTGTAGAACATTTATTGATGCTGTCATCAGGCAGTGATGGGTTACAGTGTGGCAGCTGAATGTATCCTCTGTGTAGTCACTGTCAGGAGACCCTCAGCCTTGTACATGGGCAGGGTCTGGGGATGGATTTATATCTATTTTGGAACATTTTTGTACTTAGTTAAAATAGAACAAAAATAGAAAGAGAAGGGCAGGAAAAAAAAAGAGCTGTTTCCTTGCGCCAGGCCCCTGGCAGATCCTCTTGTACAGAATTCAATCTCTATTTTTATGAGTGGTAAACTGTCTAAATAAATTGCATTAGGGGCCGACCAATATATTCTCTGGTAGTTCCCATTGTTCCAGTTCTACATGTGTGTTACAATCTAAAACCTATTTATGGAGCAAAAATCACTGCAACCGTCATAGAAAATCCTGTTAAGTTTGCATTCAAGTGATCTTCCAAGACACTTCTTACATTTTGATCACCTCTGATAATATCTATCTATCTATCTATCTATCTATCTATCTATCTATCTATCTATCTATCTATTATTTATCTATCTATTATCTATCTATTATCTATCTATCCATCTATCTATCTATCTATCTATCTATCTATCTATCTATCTATTATCTTTCTATCTATTATCTATCTATCTTTCTATCATCTATCTATCTAATTTATTTTGAAAGCACCATTAACTCCATGGTTCTTTACATTGGAAAGTATTTCATGCATATTACATGCACAAAGCATAGGTCTAACTTAGGCTTACTATTCACAGTGTAATGGGGTAGGAGACACTAGTTGTTGGTGGTTTTTTTTTTTTTTTTTTTTTTTTTTTGGGGGGGGGGGGGGGGGGGACTTAATTCCCAGCGCCATGAATGGTGAGAGGCAGCTCTGTTTATAGAATATATATATATATATATATATATATATATATATATATATATATATATATATATATATATATATACATACATACATATATTTATGTGTGTATATATATAAAGGCACACATATATAGATATAAAGATATATGTATATATAGATAGATATTTTATATATACATGTAGATATATATATATATATATATATACATATAGATATAGATATATAGATATATATAAACACACACACGTATATGTATACATAAGCTTATATCTCTTTATTTATAGAATATATAAGCCGATATGGGAATGGTAATTGGATTGCAGAGTAATATCTGATTATTATCCAGCCATAGTGTGACTGTATCGTATGCTGCCATGGCAGATTGCCTCCTTGCTGCTCAGAGCTCCCTTTTCTCCCTCCATTGTCAGTGGTGCTGGTAAGGTTGGTGTTGGAGGAGGGGGCACTTTTCCCCCTGAAAAGAAATGATTTAGTTTGTTTATAGTAGCAGAAAAATCAAGAGCAATAGAAAAGTGATAAAATGAAGCGCTCTATCAATCACTGGACGGAGGGTAACACAGATTGATCCTCCTCTAATAACACCTTATTGTTATTACTGCTGTCATGTGGCCCACATGTAACTATTACCCCAGGATTTATGACCACAGAATTCCTCCGCCTGCATGCACTCACATTATCCGCTCTTACTCCATTATTACTATTAGTCCTGCTAATAACATTATTATTACAATTATCACCGCCATCAGTATTATTACTGTTATACAGCCATAGTCCGAACCAGCTATTACATAGATCATTACAACTATCAATATTACCACTGCTATTATTATATCATTATCAGATGTACAATTATAGACAGCTGTTTCTACTATTCTCATTAATATTAGTAGTACTTTCTTTTTACTAAACTAACTAAACTATATAGTATTATGTCTCATGTATTATTTGTACTATTGTAATTATTTGCTTTAGTATATTAGTCTTGTGTTAAAATTGTTTCTGCTGTTATTGCTTTCGTTGTTATTGTTATCCTTGTTATTCGTAGTAGTGGTAGTACTACTGTGCCATGATCATGGCTTGTAAATTCATTATTGTTATTAATATTAAAATTATTGAAACAATTATTATTATCATTCACCATTTCTTATTATAGGAAAATACATTAATTTTCCTTTGCCACATCCAGATATAGATTGGGAGCATTTATTTAAGAAAATAAAGATTAAAATAAACATAAAATATTAAAATAATAATAATAATAAAGCATAGATGCAGATACCGTGATTACCAAGGGGATAATCTCACATGGATCGTGTTTGGAACCAACTATGTGAATAGTGGAGTAGTGACCGTCTGGGGCACTGGTTCCTCTGATACAGGATCATTCCATTTAGATCTGATGCTAAGATTCGTGCAGGATCTCATTGTAAACTGTCAGATCTATGATTTATTTATTTATCTTTCCATCTAAAATGTATATATGTATCTATTTATCCACATTTTTGTCTATCTAATAAATATATATGTATATATACTGTATTTATCTATCTATTTATTTAATATTCATGTATACATCTGTCCATCTAATGTATATCTATTTAAATATCCACCCATTTAACTATCTGTCATCTATCCGTTTCTAATATTTGTCTATTTATCTAATATCTATGTGTGTGCATGTATGTATCTATCTTTTCATCTAACATGTATGTATGTATTTATCTCTCTAATATCTGCTTTTGTATATATCTATATCTATCTATCTATCTATCTATCTATATATATATATCTATGTTTTGCCTACATACCCAGGTCAAACCACAGATATCACATCCTACTACCAGGAAATATTCCAAATCACAAACTCATCTCTGCCATGTCTACACATTCCCTAATCCTTCACAGCAATCTACCCCTCTGTCTCCACACACTTTCCCTTTTCCAGAGTTTTTCCTCGATCCCCTTTTTTCTGATTTTGGTCTCCAGACTTTCTCCTTACCCCCCACCCTGTGTCTGTGCTGACCCTGGGTTCATCTATAGGTGCTGGAAGTGATCCATTGCTCAGTCCCTGCAATAGACAGAACCCAAGTGTAAACATGTGGAGGAGCCCAGGGAGCAGAATAGGGGGAGACAGTGGCCAGATCTGCTCTGCCGCCTCCTTTGTTCATCTCTTGTCCATAAAGACAAGGGGAAGAAGCCCCTGCATCTGCTGGTGTCAAACCCTGGAGCAGCCATGGACCCCTGTGCTCGGTCCCTGCACTATCTCTCTCCTCTTTATACTTATGCGCTAAATGAATAATCTTAATTGCATCAATGTAGGATTAAAAATCAATGTTCATCAAGGTGGTAAGTCTCTGCCTGAACTGTGCACCGAGCTCAGTGTTCTTGTTGTGCAAATAAAAGGAAGAGACAAGAAAAACCAGCAGAGATGCCTTGGAGAGGGCATTGTGCTCTGCCTCAACACAATTGAAACGGATTGTTTGCAGGCGCATCAGAACTGGTACAGAATTTTGCACTTAATTTCCTCACTTATCATTTACAATAAGAAGCTCGGGGTTTGACAGCCAAGTCTAAACAGTAGTAAATTAGTACAAATTTAGACTGATTTTACTCTAATAATCGTAATAAAAGCTTATAGATTTGGCACTAATTACATAAATGCCTAATGATCTTGAAAATGACTCTGGTTAGAAATATATTGCTAATCTAAACTTTGTTGTTGGCTGGGATTGAAGAATCAGAGCATTAGGGATGCTTGGCTTCCCCGCTCACAGCGCTGCACATGGCTCCTGCACTTCCCACAGTCACAGGCAAAGAAAGAACACTTCACTCTATTTACTGCATGAAATCCACTTTGTCTATGGAAGACGTTCATGCACAATCCGCAGGTGTGCACAGGGATTTACTAGCAGGAGCCGCACATCTACCATAGACCCCCATACTCAGTGTGGAGGGCCATTCACAGGAAGGGTGGAGGAGATGGATCTGTTCATCTAAATCACAACCAGAGAGATATTATCAGCAAACACAGGACCATGTAATACAGGGAGATACGAAGGCAGGAGGGCTAGAGAAGATCTAAGATAATGGTAGAAATCCAGTTCATAGGACGAGGAGGAGGAGGATCTGTTCACATTAGACAATCACACTGAATGATAGAAATTCTGCTCCAGGTTTATACTCCAGTGACAGGACATCAACTACATCTAGTCCATCAACTTCTATCATATTCTTATTATCTAAGTATCTAATCTACCTCACTCATTTCTATCCGTCTGCCTGCCACCCATAAAGCTATCTATCTATCTATCTATCTATCTATCTATCTATCTATCTATCTATTATGTATCATCTATTATCTATCTATCATCTATCTATCTATCGATCTATTATCTATCATCTATTATTTATCCATCTATCTATCTATCTATCTATCTATCTATCAATCATCTATCTATCTATTATCTATCTATTATCTATCTATAATCTATCTATATATCTATCTATTATCTATCTATCTATTATGTATCATCTATTATCTATCTATCATCTATCTATCTATCGATCTATTATCTATCATCTATTATTTATCCATCTATCTATCTATCTATCTATCAATCATCTATCTATCTATTATCTATCTATTATCTATCTATAATCTATCTATATATCTATCTATTATCTATCTATCTATTATCTATCATCTTTTATCTATCTATTATCTATCTATCATCTATCTATATATCTATCTAACTATTATCTATCTATTTATGTATCCCTCTGCCTCTCACCCATGTATCTATCTATTATCTACCATCTATCTATATTTCTATGTATGTATGTATCTATCTATCATCTCTCATCTATCTATCATCTATCTATAAATCTATTATCTATCTATTATCTATCTCATAGCTAACTATCTATCTGATGTATATTTCCCATATATATCTATATCTATATATATATATATATATATATATATATATATATATATATCCCAAATCTCTATCTATCTATCTATCTATCTATCTATCTATCTATCTATCTATCTATCTATCATCTATCTATCTATCCATTTAAATAAAATAGCTCCTTATTCACATCTACTGAATACAAACGTCTGTATCAATAATGATCGCTCGTCCAACATTAGTTGTATAAGTGTCGGGTAAATGATCCGCTAAATTTTATCTATCAACCTTCATTTAACCCTTAAGACGCCCTAATGCAAAGGGACGAGGTTTTGTTTTATTGATATCAATCTAATTTAATTCCAAACAATAACAACAATAAAAATAAATAATAGAAATAATGTCGATTGCAATTTATTTAGAACATTATTTAGAAAATAAGCCTAAATCATATGAATTCGGAGAAGAGCTTCAATGCCTCCATTCTTTCCAGGCTCCGGATAATTGATGAATATAGTACTATTCCTCTTCACTGCTTTCATTTGATCACTTTCCATCCATTGTGGAAATTGCAATTTTTTTTTTTTTGCTAGATGCGATTCGCAATGATATAAAGCAGATGTGGCCCATTGTAGGTGGCACCGTGTACGGTCCAGGGGTGCCAGGGCCAGGTGGAGGGCACGTTTGGAGTGGCGGTGTGCGGTGAGCTGCCCGGAGCCCCTGCCCCCAGCCTGGAGCAGCAGCACTGGGAGCGGAGTCGGTGACATTTGCAGATCGCTCGGTGATTGGTCGCCGGTGGCCGCCCGCACCCAGGCACTAAGCACCTCCCCGCCTCGGTAAAGGACATTATAATGCAGGGGACCCCCCTTTTTAAGCACAAACCGAATTTTCTTTCATTTAGCTTATCTATATCTATCTATCTATTTTTATTTTGCAATCGTTAAGCAGCCGGCAGGATTTGGGGGGGACAGGCTTTCGCCCTGGAGCGGTGCGCGATGCTGTCTCACGCCGACCTCCTGGACGCCCGACTCGGTGAGTTTGTGCCACCCTTCTCCCCTCCCCGGGAAAGCGTCAATTTGTGCCTGATTCCGCCTTAATGCACTCTAAATGGGCTAATTCCTTCTAAAGTAATTGTGTAGTATTAAAGTTTAATTTGATTTAACTGCAGTCTTATAATACAGGGATGCGGAGGTCCGAGCAGCCGCCGGTAATTCTATTTACACACAGCTCCGCACTTGGGGCTTTTTTCTTCTTTGAGATGAGTTGTTTGCTTATCTGTGGATTTGGCTTCTTTGGTTCCTAGACATGGAGTGTGGGCACAGGGTCTGCCCCAGTGTAGGCTCCAGGGCTGCTGCTGTGTTCAGGCAAACTTTACTTTATGGAGTTTCTCCTACTTTTCTGTAGAGAGAAGAAATAAATAAACACAACTTTCACTGCAGATTGTGGCCGGGAAAGTTCCACTGAATAAAGTCTGCTGCACACTTAGCAATGCTGTCCTGCGGTGCCCAGATGCCAGTCTGTGCTGCAGGGAAGGGGCCACCATGCAGGACAGCTCTCATCTCTAACATTAGGGATGGTGAGTGAGGAGCAGCCTCCTCCATGCTCCTAAGTGTGCAGTACATGGAGGTCCAGTGCAAGGCAATCTATAATGCCAGGCTTTATTGCACCGACTAGTGAGATAAATAGGGGTGGCAAAGACATATACAGACCATGCGAAATAATTGTCCAAATAATGGTAAGAATTGATGTACCCTGAAGTTGACTGATGGGCATATAATAGTGCCCAGATATATAATAGTGCACAGGTACATATTAATGCCCAGATATATGATAGTGCCCAGGTGTATAATAGTGCCTAGGCATATAATGGTGCCCAGGTATATAATAGTGTCCAGGTATATAATAGTGCCCAGGTATATAATAGTCCACAGGTATATGATAGTGCCCAGGTATATAATAGTGCCCAGATATATAATAGTGCCCAGGTATATAATGGTGCCCAGGTGTATAATAGTGCCTATGCATATAATGGTGTCCATGTATATAATAGTGCCCAGGTATATGATAGTGCCCAGGTATATAATAGTGCCCAGGCATATAATGGTGCCCAGATATATAATAGTGCCCGGGTTTATAATGGTGCCCAGGCAAATAATAGTCCACAGGTATATAATGGTGCCCAAGTGTATAATAGTGCCCAGGCGTATAATAGCCACAGGTATATAATATTGCCCAGGTATATAATAGTACCTAGGTATATAATAGTGCCCAGGTATATAATAGTGTCCAGGTATATAATAGTGTCCAGGCACAGTGTTCACTCCGACTTTGGTTGCATCTCTGATGCCTTGGTACATAGTGGCCATGGTGGTGCCAGGTACAGCTGCAGAACATCTTGAATTAGCGCTCCTGTACTTATCCCCTGGCATGGTGAGCAGGTGGGCAGCATGTGTAGGTCAGATGCCAGTCCTGGGCCCCGGCTCACATCTCCTCTCCTCCTGCACAGGGATGAAGGATGCGGTGGAGCTGCTCGGGCACCGTGAGGCGGTGAAATGCCGCCTTGGAGTGGGCGCCTCGGACTCGGTGCACCCGGGAGATCTGGGGAGCGGCGCCGACCAGGTAGAGGGCACCACCCTGCTTCCCGGGGACGACATCACCAGCGTGGGATCCAACCAGTCCTCACTGGCCGTCAGCTCCAAGGACCCCGACAAACAGCAGCAACAGCAGAACCCCAACCAGGCGGGTCAGCAGCAGCAGGGCCAGGGCCAGCAGAAGCAGAAGCGGCACCGGACCCGCTTCACCCCAGCACAGCTCAACGAGCTGGAGAGGAGCTTCGCCAAGACCCACTACCCGGACATCTTCATGAGGGAAGAGCTGGCCCTGAGGATCGGCCTCACGGAGTCCAGGGTGCAGGTAAGACGCCCGGACATATGGCACAGGCACAGCCCCAGAAATAGAGGGATGTGTATGAGATATATTCTTATATATGCATGCATAAACTATATGTGTGTGTGTGTGTGTGTGTGTGTGTGTGTGTGTGTGTGTGTGTGTGTGTGTGTAATATATGCATATATATGTTTGCATAAATCTCTCTCTCTATATGTGTGTGTAATATATGCATATATGTGTATCCATAAATCTCTCTTATATATATAATATATACTACATATATGTATGCATAAATCTATATACATATGTGTGTGTAATATACAGTATACATATATGTATGTATGCATAAAACTATACATGTGTGTTTGTGTAATATATACATATACATGAATGCATAAAACTATATATTTGTGTGTATGTGTGATTTACACATATTCATGTATGCATAAAATTATATATATTTAAAACATAAACATATATATATTACACACACCTATATAAAATATAGTTTTATGCATATATATGTACGTGTCACACACACACATTTATAGTTTCATGCATACATATGTGTATTATACGCGCACACACATATATACACATATATCGTTTTATGCATCTATATATAGGGAACTTTCACACACACACACACACACACACACACACACACACACACACACACACACACACACACACACACTTATTCCTCTTTATATGAGCACATTCATTTATTCATTTGATAGTTCTGTACAGAAGCGCTGCCCGTGGTGCTGAAATCTGAGCTGTCCTCTGTCAGTGGTGCTGAAATCTGAGCTGTCCTCTGTCAGTGGTACTGATGAACCATTTTTGCTACAATTTACTTTTTTTAATGCTTTTTTTTGTTGCATTAGAAAAAAATTTAGTTAAAAAACAAGTTCACAATTAATATAGAAAATTATCCTTGGAATCCTCTCCTGTTATACACCTTACAAAACAAATGTACACTACTATATTATTTACACAACATCTTTACTAATGCGATTTAATTTAACCGGCTTTCTAAACAAACTCCAATCCTAAATGAACGGTGAATCAGCACCCAGTGACAATGTATGTGTTATTTTAATAGGAGAATATATTCCATTATTCCATTATTGCTAATATATGTTGATACAAAGTATCAGTTAATAAAGAATCCAAAGGAATAAGCGAGCTAATTACACGTCGGAGTCCTCGCCCTGCCATGGCCATTACAGGACAACAAGCCTCGTTGTAGGGAGATATATGCGGTAATAAGGGGAGATGACACCGGCCCTATTATCACCGCCTCATGCACAATGTCTCACATTGGATCTCATGCTCTATTTGCATGAATTTGCATAGGATGATAATTGCCGGGACTTCTTCTTTTCTGCACAGTTTCTTCCTTGCAGTAAGACGCTCAGTGTGATCAGCCTAATTTCTTCTGTGTTCTATAAATTTAGAAGGAAAATAAAAGTTGTAATAATAAGAGAGCTAAGAAAATGATGCAGAGTTATTATCAGCAGATTATACAGCGCCGGGACATTAAAAATAATAATACAGAGATTTATCCTGCAGGAGCTGCCAGGGGCCGCAGTGCCAGCTATAAAAGCCATTCACTTTATGGCTCGCCAATTATTAGAAACCAATTCCACTATTATTTATAACCCGGGATGGCTTATTAAGCAGCAATGTGAGAATCATGCAAATGACGCCATCAGAGGCAATATAATAAGCAGAATCATTAGTCTCTCGCAAGGATTAATTCACTTTCAATATTATATTTACATAAAAAACATATCAATGGAAAAAATGTAGTTTTGTTTAACTCCTGCGTGATAATTTGATCATAGTCATAGTGTGATGGGGGGATCGTGGATGAGGCCTAGGAAGATGTAAAGCGGCCCTACATGAGTATAAGTACACCCACCTAGGAGAGAAGGTCGGGACTGACTCTTAAAAGGATATATATATATATATATATATATATATATATATATATATATATATATATGGCACATTATAGGTGTACAAATATGCCCTGATTAAATACACGCTATCTATCTATCTATCTATCTATCTATCTATCTATCTATCTAGTATTTAAGTATATATATATATATATATATATATATATATATATATATATTTATCGATATAGATATATGTATATAGGCCTAATTATACAATTGTGTTTACATAGATAATAGAGTTGGAATGCAATAGTTGGACTTTGTGCATACAAATACACACATACATAATATTTATCTATACACACATACATGTCTACTCACATACACATAATATATATGCACACATATATCTACACACATATACATAAACATACATATAATATGTATCTATACACACATATACGCACATATATATGTAATATATATACAGATGCATATATTTATCTATACATACTATATATATATACACACACACATAATATATAACTACACACACAATATATCTACACACATAGTATATATTTGCACACATAATATTTATCTATACACACATAATATACACACATATAAAACATATAAATATATATACATAATATATACACACACAAATATACACATATGTCCACACACACACAGTATATACAGTACATGCACACACATAATATATCTATACACATAATATATATACACACACACACACAGTATATACTTGCACACACACAGACACATAATATACATCTATACACATATACACATAATATATACACACATAATATGCATCTATAAACATAATATATACACACAGAAATGTACACATATATGTCCATACACTCATAACACACACACACACACACACACACACACACACACACATATACATATATATATATACACACTCACAGACACATACACACACATAATATACACACACAGACACACACATATATATACACATACATATTTATACACACACACATATATATACATACACACGGACACACATATATACATATACACACACAATACACACACACACACACACACACACACACACACACACACACACACACACACACACACACACACACACACACACACACACACACACTCTGTAGGCCCTGTCCCGTGAAATGGTGCTGTCAGCTGCCACATCTTAATAGGGGACAGCCGAGGCTTCTTTGTGGCTTTCTAATGGCATGGAGAGATTGCATGTTCTCCTTTCCCTGCACTATTAACGGATAATGAATTCGGCCCCGAGTTCACGGATGGCTGATCGAAATGAACCTGAGATCCCGGCAGCTTTAATACAACTCTCCAGATTTCCTACCAAATCTTCACATTAATCATCTCCAAGACTAAGATTGCAATGAGGTCTTCATAAAGGTTGTCTCCTGGAATATAATGCAGCCCCAGCCTCTCTGGAAGCCGGGCTCCCGTCTCCCCTGTGCGATCTCCAGCCCATTTACAGTGCAGCAATTAAACGGGCAATATATTCCCACATACCTGTACAGTACGTCTATATCATGGCGGTGAGACCCCTGCCCCCCAGACTCCTGCCCCCAGACTCCCTGCCCCCCAGACTCCCTGAACCCCCCCAGACCCCTGCCCCCAGACTCCTGCCCCCCTCAGGGACTCCCTGTTCCCCAGACTCCCTGCCCCCCAGGCTCCCTGCCCCCCAGACCCCTGCCCCCAGACTCCCTGCTCCCCAGACTCCCTGCCCCCCAGACTCCCTGCCCCCAGACTCCCTACCCCCCAGACCCCCTGCAGCCCTGCCCCCCAGACTCCCTGCCCCCAGACTCCCTACCCCCCAGACCCCCTGCAGCCCAGCCCCCCAGACTCCCTGCCCCCAGACTCCCTACCCCCCAGACCCCCTGCAGCCCAGACCCCCAGACTCCCTGCCCCCCAGACCCCCTGCCCCCCAGACTCCCTACCCCCCAGACCCCTTGCAGCCCAGCCCCCCAGACCCCCTGCCCCCCAGACCCCCTGCCCCCCAGACTCCCTGCCCCCAGCACTTTCCACAAGTCCCCCCACTTCCAGGTAATGAGAGGGTCTCTGCTGCTGCTGCTGCTGCAGCTGGTCCTTCCCTGTCCCCCTCCATATCCTCTGTAGGATCCCCCCCTATACAGCGCATTCCTCATCCTTCTCCCCATTTCCAGCATCTCACATACCGCTCAGGCTGCGGCCATTTGCACTGATGGTTAATGCCTGTGCTATCAGCGCTGATGGATGGGCTGCGCTGCTCTACTAAACCATGACACATAAAATGATATTTTGTGTCTGCAATTCTACTAATCCCCCCAACATAATGGCGCCGAGTCCTCTATTATTCCTGGAATGTTTACATCCCTAATAGCTGCTGCATTCCTCTAATGCTTCCCTATAACTCCTTCTGTCTGCTCGTCACTCATTAAATACAAAGCAAGAGCCGCACAATGAGGAAATGCTGCTGGATATTGGGCTGCAAGCAGATGCTGGAGCAGGCAGGTCCATGGTTGTGCTCACTGAGAGAACCCACTCCAAAAGGTCAGCCTGGGACCTGGGGGCTTCTGTGTGGTCAAGATGAAGACCTGAGCGATCAGGTTGGATCAAACAACATATTCTACCTTATTTTATTTTACCTTGAATAATATTAGTAATATTACAACAGTAATAAACAAACAATACTAATAGCATAACAGCAGATGTTACATAATAGCTAGTATTATAACAGTATTAAAGCATTATTCAATATGGCTTTCAAAATGGCACAACAATATAACACATGATTTTCTAATTTTCTAATCAACAAGATTCATAATAATCAAAATATTATGTTCTATATTTCTAATAATATCATAGTAATATAATTTATAGCACCATATCAGTCATATCGTTTAGAAAATAATTGAATATATATTTTTTCACAACATACAAAATAGTTGTATCACACATAGAATCCTAATAACAATTCATATTTGTTTTAATATAGATATATCGATGGTCTGTAATAATTACAACACATTATTAGCACAACAACACAATAATAAACAACATTAATAATATCAATAGCAATAGTATCAGCATTTACATTGTACAATAAATAAATTGTGAAAACTGAATTTGTTCTCATAAACAATAACCTTAAAATGCCCCCTCTTATTCTTATTGTTATTATTACGTTTATTATTATTCTTATTATTATTATTATTCTTATTATTAATATTAATACCCTTTTTTAAGGATGCAAACCAAAAAAATACCCCACATTTTTTCAAAGCTGAAATACTAAAAAACACGAATATCTGGATAGAATTTTACAATATGTGAGCAAATTATTGGGGGAAATAAATAAAGAACCATTTATTTAGTACTATATTTTATTATTATGTTTGTTGTCATTTCTGTCTTTGTCATCTATTTAAAGTGTAGCATCCAGTATAAATTAGAAAAATAATATTACAATCAGGTTGGATGTTTGGAATCAGATTCATTTTATTGATCTGAAATGTCTTAGAATTTCCTTATTCTGTTATGTAAAAAATAGCAATAACGAGATGTAAACAATGTAAACAATTGACACAAGATAGTTAATCTTATAATATTTAATCAGGCGAGTAAGAATAAAAACGGAAACAGATGCGGATTCTACAGATTTGTAATTGCACTGTAATAACTTGATGACTGTATAATTGGAGCTTTTCTACACATCAGCTGAACATTTGCCGAAATCCTTTCGAACAGAGTTTTCTTATCATGATTCGTTTATTAATTAATAATTTTAATTCAATTAACAATTTATTTTTCTAGAGTTCCATTCATTGTATCGATGGCAGGACAATAAAATATAGGAAGACGATATACATAAAAGCAATGTATTAATATGGAACACATTTATAGAATGTAACTGACACATGTCACATTACCAAGGAATCAACACATAGACAAAATATCTATATATCTATATTATTAGGCAGTGTGGATTTCCTTCACTTCAGTATGAGACCTGCTTTATTTTCAGCATTGGATGACAGTATAATATGAGTCCAGACCAGGTCAAATGAGATCAGACTGAGAAAAAAAAGCCAAGTGCATGTGCCCCCGAAATATAATATACCTGACCCCCAGGTGTGCAGTGCCAGCCCACTGCCGCCCCCCTGAGCTGCAGGATGCGGATACAGGGCGAGGAGAGGGGAATGGTCTGTGGGCACGCGATATACAGGGAGATGAGGGCAAAGGGATAGAGCTATGGATATACTACTATCTGTATATATATAATGCATACAATCACACATACCAGCTGTATTATTACCGGATACCCCACCACTCAGAACTGAACGATAAGTCTGTGCATGTTAGCCATGTCATCATGTTATAACAGATCTGTTATTATTACTATCATTCATGTAAGCGACTATATATATATATATATATATATATATATATATATATATATATATGAACATGCTTCACTATACATATACACACATATATGTGGCCATATAATATATTATATCCCAGAGATAGCTAGATAGATATATCGATACTTATGTATATATATACATATATATATATATATATATATATATATATATATATTAATATGTATTCATGTGTATATTTTGATGTTTGTGTTTACATAGATATATCTATATATAGAGAAATAACTATATAGATATATTGATAAGTATATATATATATATATGCAAATATATATATAAATATATATATTAATACATCTATATAGTTATATATAAATATATATATAAACGCAAATATATGTGTATATATATATGTATATATATATATATATATATATATATATATATATATACATACTATATATATACACACACACACCATATATAGGTATATATGTACACACAGACACCGAGGTTTCAGCACCAGGAGCTGTCCATCACAGGTGACTGCTGGCCTGAATGCACCCGACCCTCCTCTTCCTCCTCTTCTTCCCCTTCTTCCCCCTGTTCCTCAGTGATTTAGCTTTGTATTTTGCTTCTTACACCATAGCTCAGCTCCACCTCAGCCCCGCTCACTCTGTAGACATTGTTTCATCTCTTTATTATTTCCCCATTGTTCTTTCCGATGTTTTATTACTGTTCTGTAGGACTGTTATAGATGAGCCGGTCCTGCTGGAGCTGTGCACAGCCATTACTTACTGCACGATCCATTACAGGCGATGATGATGATACTCAGGGCAGAGCTGGCACCGGGGTGTGGGCATTACGTCTATAGTAATGGCGATCTCGTTTCTTGTAGGTTTGGTTCCAGAACAGACGTGCGAAGTGGAAGAAGCGTAAGAAGACCACCAATGTGTTCCGCGCCCCCGGCACACTGCTGCCCACCCCAGGATTGCCCCAGTTCCAGTCAGCTGCGGCGGCAGCGGCCGCAGCAATGGGCGACAGCCTGTGCTCCTTCCATGCCAACGATACCCGCTGGGCTACTGCCGGAATGGGGGTCTCCCAGCTCCCGTTGCCCCCTTCTCTTGGAAGGCAACAAGCAATGGCGCAGTCTCTGTCTCAGTGCAGCCTGGCAGCAGGCCCCCCATCCAGCTCCATGGGGCTGTCCAATATGGGCTCCAATGGCGCAGGGCTGCAGTCACACCTATACCAGTCCGCCTTTCCTGGCATGATGCCCACGTCACTGCAGGGTCCCAGCAACGTGCCAGGATCCCCCCAACTCTGCAGCTCCCCGGACAGCAGCGATGTGTGGAGGGGAACCAGCATCGCCTCCTTGCGCCGCAAAGCACTTGAGCACACAGTATCCATGAGCTTTACTTAATGCCCCAGGTCCCCTCCTGTCCCCCTCTGCTCTGCTCATTCATCCATAGTCCCCAGGACCCCCCAGCAGTGGCTCACTGGTGATAATGGGAAAACACCCCAGATATGTCCCAGATAGGGGTATGGGCTAGTGGTGGCACTGGCAACACCTAGACCAAGGATCCTCCATCCTTGCCCAGTTCAGCAGCTGACTTTGAAAATGCAAGAACCTCCGTTCCCAACAACACTGGTCCATATCCTCTAGTCATAGCTAATTTGACTTAGTTATTGGTCCCCAAATAATGGATTCTCTTAGTATATGTGTAGGAGGCACCAGCTCACTGGGACCTGATGGCACTTTGTAGCCAAGGGTGGCTGGGAGAAGATGCCGGGTGGCTGGGAGAAGATGCCGGGTGGCTGGGAGGAGATGGCGGGTGGCTGGGAGAAGATGCCGGGTGGCTGGGAGGAGATGGCGGGTGGCTGGGAGAAGATGCCGGGTGGCTGGGAGAAGATGCCGGGTGGCTGGGAGAAGACGGCGGGTGGCTGGGAGAAGATGCCGGGTGGCTGGGAGAAGATGGCAGGTGCCTGTCTGAACACATTGCTGCTTGTGGCCAAAATAGATCTAGGGAGAGGTTTTTTATTTTTTTTCTAGCCCTGATTCTCCTTTATCCATGTATTTTCATGGTTTCCCCAAGATCACCATTGTCTCACAACCTTTCTGCAATGGGGCTCACAAAAGAAACCCATTTCTCCCTATAGATTGGATGGATTTCTTTTGTGACATCTACTTCTCTCATAGGAGAAGCCACAAACCCTTTTTTCTAAAACTTTTTATTTCCTACAGATAATAATCTTCAGTCTTATTTCCTTTTTTTTTCTGCTAGAGGCAAAAAGCCCTTTTCTGGCGATTAGCTGGCAGATTGCCTTTTCAGTCCTTTAAAGCATTGCTGATGTCACTTGTGCCTGCAGACTCAGCAGGTGAGTGAGTGGCATCCTCTTGGCACATGTAATTTCTTCAACCCTGGACTTTGTACAGAAAACTAATCAGCTTTTCTGCATGTGCTGGTCAAATACACTTACAGAGAGTGGAGGCTATTTCTAACGAATGAACAAAGAAAATGTGAGATAGGATGTTTGGTGTAGATAAAGCATTCTTGTTCTATACTGGTCACATTGTGATATGTTTTAACTTATTGTCTGTGCTAATTTATTAATTTTACGTTTTTTTTCGTTTTCTTTTTCTTAAATGTTTTAAGCGAATACGAAACCTATGATTTGACATTTTCTTGACAAGTTTATATCAATTTAATGTAAATGACAAATAAAATCATTTTCAGTATGTGAGCTGGACAATGCGTCATTATATCAGCATAGGTGTAAGTGGTCTGCTTGTGATTGTGTGGAGACAGAATGGAAGCATTTCAAGGAAATTCTATTAAACACTATGAGGAAATAACTTGTACAATTGGTCTTGGATAGTATAATAGATTTTTTTTTAAATAAATTACTTTGGCCTCTAGGGGTGCTGTATCAAATCCTTAAAAGTATCAGAAGAGTCCATTCTGAATACAGAAAATGCTAATTAATATTTAATATATTAATATTTTATTCGAAGGGCATTTTATATTTAAAACATGGCATTTTTGTGTCTACTTCTTGCACCAGCCTTATTTTGTCTATTCTTTATAAAGGTGAACAAACTTAAAAAAAAACAAACTTATAAAATAAGATAATAATTCACAAAATGTACATTAACCAAGGTAAAGGTTTTTTTTTTTTTTTATAATGTAATGGCTGATTAAAGAGAACAATAAATATATTATTATTTATTTTTAGAACCCCATTGATTCCATGGTGCTATTTATAATGTAGTGGTTGATCAAAGAGAAGAATAAATATATTATTATTAGTTATTTTTAGAGACCCATTGATTCCATGGTGCTGCTTATAATGTAATGGCTGATTAAAGAGAACAATAAATATATTATTATTATTATTATTATTATTATTATTAATAGAGCCCCATTGATTCCATGGTGTTGTTTATAATGTAATGGTTGATTAAAGAGAACAATAAATATATTATTATTTATTTTTAGAGCCCCATTGATTCCATGGTGCTGTTTATCATGTAATGGCTGATTAAAGAGAACAATAAATATATTATTATTTATTTTTAGAGCCCCATTGATTCCATGGTGCTGTTTATCATGTAATGGCTGATTAAAGAGAACAATAAATATATTATTATTATTATTATTATTATTATTATTATTATTATAGCCCCATTGATTCCATTGTGCTGTAATGTAATGGCTGAGTAAAGAGAACAATAAATATATTATTATTATTATCATCATCTATTTTTAGAGCCCCATTGATTCCATGGTGCTGTAAATGAGAAGGGGTAACATAGAAATTACAATGAACAAGCTAACAATGACAGACAGGTACAGAGGAGGGTCCTCCCTGCCTTTGCAAACTTACAGTCTACAGGATAATGGGAAATGAGACCTAGGTTGGGGGATTGCAGCATTTCCTTATATATAAGGTAGAAGCTTGGTAAAGAACCTAGACCATAAAACAGACTGGAAATCCATTTTATTTGCATAAACAGCATGTAGGTGCACTAGATAGTAGGTTCTCTTTTGGACATCTTCCACTAAAACACATAAAAGCCTCTTATCACTAAAACAGGGCAAAGCTGATTTGTTATATTGTTTAATATATGGAAACTGGTTGAACGCTGTTATAATTTCCATAGCTAGAAATGATTTTGCAGAATTGCTGCCTTCCAATAGCAAGATAGAAAATAAGATCATTACTGCAGACACATAGATTTATATAGAAATAGAATATTATTGTTTGACATCCCATAGGTCCCTTATTTAAAAACTAAATTTGCAAAGTTTCACAACTTATATTAGGAAAATAATTATATTACATTGATTTACAAACGGTATCATAGTAAAAAAATAATTATATTAGGTAAATAACGTATTATAATTCTGCTATACAGTATTGAATATTACAAGATAATTCAATGTTGTCCATTCAACCTGGTTTACTGCTGATACATGAGCTACAGAATGCTTTTACATTTATCATAATATGTAAGGATTTATGTAAAATACTACTTTTTTGCATATCAAACTTGTTTTATTAAATATGAAATAACAATAAACAGTGAATATGCTGTAAATAAAATGGTTAGAGCAGCAGAATGTTTTATAGATCAGTCTGAAGGTTAGCGTTAATAAAAGTTTAATAAAAGTTAAACTTTATGGATATAGAAGGAATTAGGCTTTTTTTTGTCTTGATGGGATATTGTTTTAAAGAAATATATTTTTTTAGCCCAGTACTATAATCTCATTTATTTTAATTTTGAAAATCTCCTGTTTTTAAATAAAGGAAAATACTAAGAATACAAATGATTAAACATAAGACATGAAATCAAGCTAGAAGTTTATTATGCAAATTCTCAAATATTTAGCATTCATTTAGATGTTTGCTTGTAATATTTGAAAAGCACTTGACAAAATGAAGCCTTGACTATATTCCATAGCTATATAAGACATAGGTTTGGTGAACATTGGATAATAGGCCAATAAGCACAGATAGATAGAAGAAAAAACAATAAAGGATAAGTGAAAGGCACGGTAAAATGAGAATAAAATATGTATATTTTTATTGAATATTTAAAAATCAACATAACATGTAAGACACAAGATTGTCAAGACTGGTGGGTAATAAATGAATATTAAATATAAATATTTGCACGACATGATACAGGCATTTGATAATAAAGTGTACACAGTTTAGTCACAAAATTGCAGACAGCAACCAATATATATATATATAAGTATGATAGATAGTATTAAGGCTCAGTAAGTTAGAGTATAGAGTATCATGGAGTGAAAATAATATTTATGAAATGAGTAAAATATGTAAACAGTAGCATGAAAAAGTATTACCAGTCAAGAGGAGAAAAGCACCCGAGGCGTGTTTCGCACGTAGCTTGGTCAAGGAGTCATTATTATCAAATGCCTATATCGTGCTGTTCAAATATTTACAGCATATTTAGTATGCATTTATTTCCCACCAGTTTTGACAATCTTGTGTCTGACATGTTATGTCCATTTTTAAATAATAAATAAAATATACCTATTTCAGTCTCAGTTTATTGTGCCTTGCACTTATCCTTTATTGTTTTTTTCTTATATTCCTTATCTACAGCATAGTGATAGTGAATGTGGTACATTTCCATAGGGTCGTATATAATAAGCAACATATAGACATACAATGGTGGATAAAGTTCAGAAAATGTAAATCACAGTATTTTTTTAATTTTTTATAAATACACTATATGGGACTGAGTGTATGTAGGGGGTGGGCAGAAAAAGGGAGCAAAGATTTCTAGAGGACGATCCAGTCCTTCTTATTGAAACTCAATAGTAATAAAAGTGTACAATATAAAATATGTAGAGATCCAAAAAAATATGGACTGATCTTTTACTAAATTGGATGCTGCAGTGTCTTTACTGTGCATAGGGCCAATTTTCCGCTTAGGAGTTAGGTGCATTGTTTGTGTAGGGAAGATGTTACTCTAAAATAATGCACCCTGCAAAAGACTATGGTGGCCATTATAGGTTTGGTAAAAGTTGTATATTTGTCCAATATTAAACACTGAAATGGCAATGGTCGTGCCCTCGAGACCTAAATCTTATGCCCAATCTCATTGCAAATTTTCATCTTCTGGTAATTCATCACTCACAAACTGAGCATCAAATAACAAAATCAAGAATTATATCTTATGCTACGAATTTATTTCTGCATCTGGAATATTATGATAAAACTCCATTTAGTCTATGTAGAAAAAATATTCTCATTGTCTGGAAGAAAACAGTAGTACACAAATCTAATAAACTATAGGAAAAAAATACACAATACACAGATATACTGCCTCAAGTTTGGTTGTTCCAGAAATTTGGTGGATGTTGCTCCTCCTTTTTTGACGCAATTCAATTTAGACACACGCATAATTGTTTTGTGCCAAAAAGAACAGATTTGTGTTTCTCACTAGACACTTTTGCATAAGAGAAAGTGATTGGCAAAAAGTAAGAAAAAAAAATTGTCAGAAATGTCTAAACATTTGCAATATCTAGTGCCAAATGTAACACAGAGTGTTCGCGCTGTGATAAATTTGGATTGATCTGCAGTCTATAGCCATATGTCTGAATATGTACAGAATAAAGACCTAAATTCTCAGTATATTTAGAGTATGCTAATCATGTATCGTCTAAATAGCTCTGTACTGAATGTATCCTGAGTCCTGTGTTCTGGTAGACATATTTATATCAGTTCCAGACAAACTTTAAAGGAAATTTATTGTCACAAAATCATATTAAATTATATTAAATTGGGCGTAGAGTTACTGACAACTCTATGTTATTGTAAGGAGTAAACGTTATACTAACTCTCCTACCCCAGTAAAGGACTGCATTTTGTTGTTTATTTGTTCTTGCCCTGTACAAATAATTTTAATGTGATGTATACATTTAATTATTCACATAATTCTGTATAATGTGGCATTGTTTATGGATAGTAAATGTTGTAGATGATATTGCAGTGGAAAGCAGATAAAATGTGGCTGAAGCCACACTATGTACAAAGGGAACCTGCTCCATGTGAGAAGGGAGCTGGCCTGGATCCAGAAATTGTAATAAAAGCCAATGGGCTGCAAGAACAAAGCACCAAGAGCCTGAGAAAGAAAACAGATTTCACCAAATTGAGGAATAACAAGAAATTGCAAAGTGGTGAGACCTGAGTACTGTGTAAGTTACAGACTGGGACCCGATCGCTAGGACAGTGGGATGGTCAGGAGTAGTAAGCCTGGGCCTGTGGTAGCAAACCTTTGAGAGGTGAATGATTAAGTTACTTGTACTGGCAGGGCCTGAAATTTAAGCTGAGCAACAAGAGAGACTGAGTGTAGTCAGCCCAAAGGTTCTCAGTGTGCGACATTGCTGAAGCTGTATCAAACAAATGAGTCATCATCCAGGCCAAAATACCTCAAGAGAGTCCGCTGGGGTGTGGATATAGTAAGTCCAGTTAGAAAACCAATATTGGGTGAGCTGTGGGTGTGCTCAAAACAGGAGCAGGCTGTTAGGTTCTGTGGAAGAGGATTCATATACCTTTGAGCTTGTAAATTGCTACAGTAAGGTCTGGTTGCTCTGCAGGTCTAAGTATAGCCTGGAGAAAAATGGACTAGGTGCAGAAAAAAACGAGTAAGAGAGGCACAGTGAGAGGCTTCGAGAATAAGGGCCAAGGTAGATGAGGCTACTCCCCTGTCTGGAGAAAGTGCATCTTGTAGCATGAACAGTTGGAATTGAGTAGTTAGTCTCACACCTTAGTGCAAGAAAAGTATGAATGGAGACAGTATCTTGGAATAGCAGAGATAAGTAGGCTGGCAGGTTCCTTAATGGAGATGAGTTGAGGGTGTGAACAGCACCTTGAAATAGCAGAGGCAAGTAGGATGGCAGGTACCACGATGTAACAGAGTTGAGGCTTTGTAAAATACCTTGGAGGAGCAGAGTGGAGTAGGATGGCAGGTATCTTGATACAGCAGAGTTGAGGGTGTATATGTAGAGGTCGGCAAGGGCCGTAGTCGTGGCTGAGCTTTTCAGGCTTTGCGTGCCCTGGCCTCCCTCTGCATAAAAATCTCCCTGGCAGCTTACTTGTCTATCCATTTTCTGCAATGGCAGGGTCCCTTTTCTCTTCTTAAGGGTCTTCTCTGGTCGCTTGTGAATAAACAGAGACACAGTCCAGGTATAACTCAAAATGCAAAACTTTACTCTCACTTCTTCGCGGCACATCCAGATCCATTACAGCGTTACCATCAGATTTTACATTATACATCACTTCAGCTTTCCCTTCACTCCTCTCCCTGTCACACGGCTCGAGCCCGGGTCCTTCCATATCACACAGTATCTCAGCATCCTCCCTGTCCAGATATTTCACATTTGGGGTTTCCCTCAGCCGCTTTGCACCGGCTCTGAGGGCCTCAGCCCATGCTATCATCTGCTACATGTTGAGCGACCTGCCCGTCTTTCCTGCAGTGTCCTTTCACTGTAGCTTTTTGTTCCTGAAGCTGATGATGCTAGCGTTGCAGGGGCTATGCTAGTCCCCTAGTTCTGGATGGCTGGGCACTTTCCTTAAGCTCAATGTTGCGGGGTATCTATGTTGCTCGGGTTAATAGCCCACCCGAGCTCTATGGGCTCCCAGGCCCTACTGACTCTATGTAGGAAGCTATCTTCCCATAACTACAATGACCCCTCCTACAATTACCTATTCACAGGACTGTAGCTAAAACTATGCTGCACCCCATCTTGTGGCAAAACTAGGGTACTCAACTTTACCTATAAACAATAGCAGCAATCACATATAAAACATTTCAAATGGCTGTACATATGTTACATATCACATTACATTTACAGATCTGTAAAATAACTATTTACCCAGGATGTGCAAAGGGAATATTCTTCAACCTCCTGACATATACATCTAGAACTGCAGTTCTGTTAGTACTGTTAGTGGAGTATGATGTTTGGTAGAACTCAGGAGCAGCCGAGTAAAATAATTAGGCATCTGGCTCTAGCAGCATCAAGTGGGAAGTGTAGATTGACTCTTGGAAAACAAGTGGCAGCAGTGTGCACTACCATATGAATATTCAGTTGGTGCACAGCCACCTTGACTGGGCTTAAATGGCCTAGGCATGATGACATTAGAGGTGTATGCTGGTGTACTAAAGACTTGGTCTTTTTGAAAATAACAAAAATCAGCTTTACCTACCTAGTGCCGTTCCAGTGCTTTCTTACTGCCGTTTCAGCGCTAATTAAGCATGAGCACTGAATCCAGTGATTGGCTGCAGTGGTTAGGTAGTGTAGACAAAAAAATCACTGCTGCCACATCAACAAAGACGAGTGGGGACCAGCAGAAAGACAGCGCTATAAGAGCAGTCATACTGATACAGATAATACAAAACAAAAATGTGTTGCTATCCTTTAGGCCTGAACCTACTTTTAGGGTAGGGTTGGGCAATGAATTTTCCCGAGGGGCCACATGAGAGACAGTGACTCTTGTAGAAGGCTGAACCAATAGGCTGAAATTAATTCTGCTCAATATTAACAATAACATATTAATTCTAATTATTTATATTAATATTAATTAAATGACTTAAAGGGCCACTGTCACCCCCTCCAGCCGTTATAAACTAAAAGAGCCACCTTGTACAGCAGTAATGCTGCATTCTAACAAGGTGGCTCTTTTAGTTTTTGGTTCAAGTATTCCCAAAATAAAGCGTTTTGAAACTTATCCAAAATACCTGTCTTTAGCCAGGGAGGCGGGTCCTCACTCCCCAGCTTGAACCGCTACTCTGCCGTCACTCAAATCTTCAGGGGCTTTCGGCGCCGCCCCCTCCGCGCTTTTTTCGCTTCAAAACCGGCGCCTGTGCTGTGTTTAAGCTCTGGCCGTCTGATGTCCCAGCCAGGCTTGCAGACTGCGCCTGTGCGGGCATTGCGGCCACCCACCTTGGGAATCCCAGCCCCGCAGTGTGTTATGCATTATGCACAGTGCGGGGCTAGGATTCCTGGGCATGCGCACTGCGTGTGTCAGCCTGTCACCCAGGTCCCCCGCCTTACAGCGTCAGTATACTGTATACTGTACTGTACTGTATCCTGTACTGTATACTGTATGAGAAGGCACGATCAGCTGAATACAGTATACAGATGCTGTAAGGCGGGGGACCGGGGTGACAGGCTGACACACGCAGTGCGCATGCCCAGGAATCCTAGCCACGCACTGTGCATAATGCATAACACACTGCGGGGCTGGGATTCCCAAGGTGGGTGGCCGCAATGCCCGCACAGGCGCAGTCTGCAAGCCTGGCTGGGACATCAGACGGCCAGAGCTTAAACACAGCACAGGCGCCGGTTTTGAAGCGAAAAAAGCGCGGAGGGGGCGGCGCCGAAAGCCCCTGAAGATTTGAGTGACGGCAGAGTAGCGGTTCAAGCTGGGGAGTGAGGACCCGCCTCCCTGGCTAAAGACAGGTATTTTGGATAAGTTTCAAACGCTTTATTTTGGGAATACTTGAACCAAAACTAAAAGAGCCACCTTGTTAGAATGCAGCATTACTGCTGCACAAGGTGGCTCTTTTAGTTTATAACGGCTGGAGGGGGGTGACAGTGGCCCTTTAATATTGAGCAGAATTAAGTGTGCTGAAATCCCCCTATATACCGTATGAACTCTCTCACAGCCCCTATATACCATATGAGCCCACACACAGACTCCTATATATTATAAGAGCCCGCACAAAGCTCACTATAAACAGTATGAGCACCATGGTTTCTTTTATACAATATAAGCCCCAACATACAGTGGGGCAAAAAAGTATTTAGTCAGTCAGCAATAGTGCAAGTTCCACCACTTAAAAAGATGAGAGGCGTCTGTAATTTACATCATAGGTAGACCTCAACTATGGGAGACAAGCTGAGACAAAAAAATCCAGAAAATCACATTGTCTGTTTTTTTATCATTTTATTTGCATATTATGGTGGAAAATAAGTATTTGGTCAGAAACAAACAATCAAGATTTCTGGCTCTCACAGACCTGTAACTTCTTCTTTTAGAGTCTCCTCTTTCCTCCACTCATTACCTGTAGTAATGGCACCTGTTTAAACTTGTTATCAGTATAAAAAGACACCTGTGCACACCCTCAAACAGTCTGACTCCAAACTCCACTATGGTGAAGACCAAAGAGTTGTCAAAGGACACCAGAAACAAAATTGTAGCCGTGCACCAGGCTGGGAAGACTGAATCTGCAATAGCCAACCAGCTTGGAGTGAAGAAATCAACAGTGGGAGCAATAATTAGAAAATGGAAGACATTCAAGACCACTGATAATCTCCCTCGATCTGGGGCTCCACACAAAATCCCACCCTGTGGGGTCAGAATGATCACAAGAACGGTGAGCAAAAATCCCAGAACCACGCGGGGGGACCTAGTGAATGAACTGCATAGAGCTGGGACCAATATAACAAGGCCTACCATAAGTAACACACTACGCCACCATGGACTCAGATCCTGCAGTGCCAGACGTGTCCCACTGCTTAAGCCAGTACATGTCCGGGCCCGTCTGAAGTTTGCTAGAGAGCATTTGGATGATCCAGAGGAGTTTTGGGAGAATGTCCTATGGTCTGATGAAACCAAACTGGAACTGTTTGGTAGAAACACAACTTGTCGTGTTTGGAGGAAAAAGAATACTGAGTTGCATCCATCAAACACCATACCTACTGTAAAGCATGGTGGTGGAAACATCATGCTTTGGGGCTGTTTCTCTGCAAAGGGGCCAGGACGACTGATTCGGGTACATGAAAGAATGAATGGGGCCATGTATCGTGAGATTTTGAGTGCAAACCTCCTTCCATCAGCAAGGGCATTGAAGATGAAACGTGGCTGGGTCTTTCAACATGACAATGATCCAAAGCACACCGCCAGAGCAACGAAGGAGTGGCTTCGTAAGAAGCATTTCAAGGTCCTGGAGTGGCCTAGCCAGTCTCCAGATCTCAACCCTATAGAAAACCTTTGGAGGGAGTTGAAAGTCCGTGTTGCCAAGCGAAAAGCCAAAAACATCACTGCTCTAGAGGAGAGCTGCATGGAGGAATGGGCCAACATACCAACAACAGTGTGTGGCAACCTTGTGAAGACTTACAGAAAACGTTTGACCTCTGTCATTGCCAACAAAGGATATATTACAAAGTATTGAGATGAAATTTTGTTTCTGACCAAATACTTATTTTCCACCATAATATGCAAATAAAATTAAAAAAAAACAGTCAATGTGATTTTCTGGATTTTTTTGTCTCAGTTTGTCTCCCATAGTTGAGGTCTACCTATGATGTAAATTACAGATGCCTCTCATCTTTTTAAGTGGTGGAACTTGCACTATTGCTGACTGACTAAATACTTTTTTGCCCCACTGTAGCTCCCTGTGTACAGTATGTAGCCCCCACATAGCCTCTCTATATACCATATGAGCCCCCACATAGCCTCCTATATACAGTATGAACCCCCACATAGCCTCCTACATTTAGTATGAGCCCCACATTGCCTTCTATATACAATATGAGGCACCACATACAGCATGAGCTTCCACATAGCCTCTTGTTCGCAATGTAAGCCCTCATATAGCCTTCTATATGCAGCGCTAACCCCCACATAGACTCCTATATGCAGTTTGAGCCTCACATAGCCCCCATATATACAGCGTGAGCCCCATATAGCCTACATATATGCAGCGTAGGTCCCCACATAGTTTCCTTTTATACAGAGTGAGCCCCACATAGCCACACTATATACAGCGTGAGCCCCAGAGAGCCTCCATATATACAATGAGATCCTCCACATATCCTCCATTTATACATACAAACAACACGTACTCATCTTGCTCTCGTTCCCCCCAACATGTCCAACCCACTGCTCATCCAGCACAGAATTCACTAAACCATCTAAGACAGATGTCTGTCCAACCTGTGTGTGAAGACTTCAATTGAAGAACTCACCACCTCTCATGTCAGCCTGTTCCACTCATTGATCACCTTCACTGTCAAAATTTTGTTTCTAATATCTAATCTCTATCTTCTCCCTTTCAGTTTCATTCCGTTGCTTCTGTTTCCATGTGCAAATGAGAATAAAGATGCTTCCTCTACACTGTGACATCCCTTCAGATATTTGTAGACAGCTATTAAGTCTCCTCTTACCCTTCTTTTTTGTAAGCTAAACATTCCCAGATCCTTTAACCATTCCTCGCTGGGCATAGTTTTCAACCGCTCACCATCCTGGTAGCTCTTTTCTGAACTTGCTCCAATTTTTCAATTTCTTTTTAAAAATGTGGTGCCCAGAACTGGACACAGTATTGTCCAGATGAGTGTAAAGCATGAACGGCACTAGGTATCACGTAGCGGGTGGTGTACTCACAGCCCGAGGATTCCACTGCAAGACTCCTATAGCACGTGTATAGTCAGCAATGTTAGGGTGGTGCTCACGGGTGGACCCGTGGAAGCGGACAAGCGCGAAACGATCGTAGTCCTGTTCTCTTTCCCCGCACCGCTGATCTCTCCCAGCCACCTCTCCTTGCTATGTCCGTTGTCAAGTTATGATGAATAAAGGACTTTAATTTGCAATTCATCAGGGTGAGTGCCGCATTTTCTCTTTTCTTCCTTGATATCTATTGTCCAGATGAGGCCTGACCAAGGAGAAGTAGAGGGGGATAATTACTTCATGTGATCTAGACTCTAAGCTTCTCTTAATACATCCTAAAACTGTGTTTGCCTTTTTTGCTGCTGCATCACACTGTTGACTCATGTGCAGTCTGTGACCTATTAGTATATACAAGTCTTTTTCACATCGCTTATTCACCACTGTCTGCTTCTTTAGGATGCAGGAAGTGGCAACAGTGGCGAATGGATGGCATCGGGGGAGGGCTTGGGGGATCATTGTTTCAGCTCTTCAGCTGTCTCGGTTCATGGGCCAGACTGGAGCAGCCAGAGGGCTGGCTGCAGCTTGCCCAAATCTACTTTAGAGTATATTCCCACATGGCAGATTTGTCACAGAAATTTTTGCAATACATTTGCTTTGTGTGAATATATTCTGACATTTCTATTCAATATATTAGACGCCATACGGCAAGCAATGCTCTTATTCAAAATATACAAATTGGAGACAAGAAAGTCTTCATAGATTTCTAAATGTCTTTGCATGATATGTCAGCTTTATCATAGCACAAACACCCCTGACCCTTCTTCCCGCGGATATGATCAAAGTCCAATTTGGACTGAAACGTTGGCCAGCTTACTATGTATAGAGCAACATGCCATGATTTTCTTTGAATCACATTATGGGATTATACTCCCTACCACAAAGACATCCAACCAAGGCAAGAAACTCAACCATATTATTGAAACAAATTCAGATTAATCCCAGCATCCAGCATCGGACACAAAACTCCATTTATGATATTGAACAAGTCACTAAAAATAAATCATAAGCGCATAATAAATGTGGTGGAAGGACATAAACATTTTTCTTTGGTGCAAATTGCACAAGAATTTTGGTTCATTTAGCATAATAAATGTCCTCGATATTTTCATGAATGTGTAATTCCTAGAGGACGGTTTTCTTCAATGTTTAGAATGTAAATGTACGGAGAAGAAAATGTATAGAATTTTTACAATAATTCTGTACTCACTGAAAGAAAATGAAGTTGCCATGAGTGTTCTGCGCTATTTCATGTGCACAGGACCGATAAACTGAAGGCTTGCCAATAGGCTACAGTACGGCATAAACAAACTATTGGTTAGTGTCCTGAGCTTTACCTTGGGGAGACGACCTGCTCATTTATCCTAAACTGGATGAAGAAAAATGCAGATGAAGCTGATGACCAAGCAGGAAATCAGCAGCACCATTGACTAGACGCTACACATTGATTTTCTAACTGCAAATACAATCTATGGATTACTTAATCTACGTGAAATATGATGGTGGAGCTTCAACTACAACACAGATTAACAAAATGTAGAGAACTGTGTATAAAATAGCTGGCACATTTATGCAGCATATTCATGAGGCCCCTGGCATTACCTTTTGCATACTATTCTCGTGTATGATCGGTCAATTGTGGTAGGGTTTCATTTTGCACAAACACACCTCAGATTTTTAAAGTCCCCAACTGGTGCACATGTAAAAGAGAGATGTCTGACACCCCTGAAGATGTTGCTATGGCCTATATGTGCTGCAATAATGCATTTGTTATATGTTGACGTTTGATGCAACTGCTTATAGTATTATGTATAATTCTAATGTAATGATATCGAAGGGAACATTGCAGGTCACAGAGGGGTTAACACAATGGCGGATACAGACAGAAAAGGGCCCCTGTGCAAGAACAATGTATGGGCCCTTTGCAGCCAAAGAGCTCATCATAATGCAAAATTGCACCCGCTTTGGAGGTAGAAATGGTCTCCCTTACCTTTTGGGCCCCTGTACCAATGATATGTCTGCCCAGGGGCTGACTGGCCCAGGTGGCAAAGAGGCAAATGCCCCCCGGGCCGCTCCCCCAGCAGCTGTTCAGGGCCGGCTGCCTGGTGGTGGCTACAGCCACACAGCAAATTGTACGCAGCCATGTCTGCTGTACTGTGACATGGCCGGCAGCAGACACAGCCACATCTCAGTCAGCGCACACGTCTGCGCTGGGGCCAGGAGCTATGCTTGGCTGTCACCTTGACGGCTGCGCAGCTACTGCTCCCTTCATGTTCTCTATACTCCCAGGTTAGGTGTTGGGCATGAGCGATGGCGTCCTCACGCACACGCCGACATGACCCAGATGCTAGAAGCAGAGAGGCACTGCAGGGGAGCGACTGGTGAGGTAAGTATGAAGAACTTTTTTGTTTTCTTTATACAAGAAATTTTATGGTGGGTAACTGCAAGTGATGAAGTGGGGGGTGTAAGGAGACTGCACATGATGGAATTTGGGGGTTAAAGGAGACCGCACATGATGGAGTTAGGGGGTAAGTAGGGCTGCACATGATGAAGGTTGAGTGGGGCTGTACATGACGAAGGGGGAGTGGGGCTGCACATGATAGTTTAGTGGATAAAGGAGACTGCACATGATGAAGTGGGGAGAGTGGGGTTGTACATGATGGAATGGGGCTGCACATGATGTGGGGGTAAGGGGGATTGCGCATGATGAAGGGGGAGTGGGGCTGCACATGAAGTGGGGGGTAAGGGGGACTGCACATGATGAAGTGGGGGGTAAGGGGGACTGCACATGATGAATTGGGGGTTAAAGGGGACTGCACATGATGAAGTGGGGGGTAAGGTGATCTGCACATGAAGTGGGGGGTAATGGGGACTGCACATGATAAAGTGGAGTGTAAGATGGACTGCACATGAAGTGGGGGGTAAGGGTGACTGCACATGATGAAGTGGGGGGTAAGGGGACTGCAAATGATGAAGTGGGGGGTAAGGGGGACTGCACATGATGAATTGGGGGTTAAAGGGGACTGCACATGATGAAGCGGGGGGTAAGGTGATCTGCACATGAAGGGGGTAATGGGGACTGCACATGATAAAGTGGAGTGTAAGATGGACTGCACATGAAGTGGGGGTAAGTGTGACTGCACATGATGAAGTGGGGGGTAAGGGGACTGCACATGATGAAGTGGGGGGTAAGGGGACTGCACATGATGAAGTGGGAGGTAAGGGGGACTGCACATGATGAATTGGGGGTTAAAGGGGACTGCACATGATGAAGTGGGGGGTAAGGTGATCTGCACATGAAGTGGGGGGTAATGGGGACTGCACATGATAAAGTGGAGTGTAAGATGGACTGCACATGAAGTGGGGGGTAAGGGTGACTGCACATGATGAAGTGGGGGGGTAAGGGGACTGCACATGATGAAGTGGGGGGTAAGGGGACTGCACATGATGAAGTCGGGGGAAGGGGACTGCAGGACTGCACATGATGAAGTGTGTCTGATGTGGGACTGCTCATGATGAAATGGAAGGATAGGGGGCTGCAAATGATGAAGGGGCACTGCAGATGAAGTGAGGGGGTGATAGGGGACTGCAATGAATGAAGTAAGGGGACTTCAAATTAAAGTGGGGGGGCTGCAAAATGATAAATTCAGTGTGAGGGACAGGGGACCGCAATTTAATTGAAGGTGGGGGTGGGGAGAGCAAATGATCAATTGAAGAGGGGGTGGGGAGAGCAAATGATGATCTAGGGGAAGAACAAATAATTAATTTTAAGGGTGGGGGAGTAAATGATGTATTGGATGTGGGGTAGAGCAGTTGATAATGAATAGAGGGTGAGAGAGAAAGACATGACAATGAATTGGGGTGGGAGGGGCATGTAACTATAATGAATCGGGGTTAGGGTACCTTCACACGAAAGGTTAGGTACCTTCACACGAAACGACGCTGCAGCGATAGCGACAACGATGCCGATCGCTGCAGCGTTGCTGTTTGATCGCTGGAGAGCTGTCACACAGACCGCTCTCCAGCGACCAACGATGCCGAGGTCCCCGGGTAACCAGGGTAAACATCGGGTTGCTAAGCACAGGGCCGCGCTTAGTAACCCGATGTTTACCCTGGTTACCAGCGTAAAATGTAAAAAAAACAACCAGTACATACTTACATTCGCGTCCCCCGGCGTCCGCTTCCTGCACTGACTGACTGACTGAGCGCCGGCAGTAGCAGGGCACAGCGGTGACGTCACCGCTGTGCTGTGCTTTCACTTTCACTTTGCGGCGCTCAGTCAGTGTGGGAAGCGGACGCCGGGGGATGTGAATGTAAGTATGTACTGTTTGTTTTTTTTACATTTTACACTGGTAACCAGGGTAAACATCGGGTTACTAAGCGCGGCCCTGCGCTTAGTAACCCGATGTTTACCCTGGTTACCAGTGTAAAATTTCGCTGGTATCGTTGCTTTTGCTGTCAAACACAACGATACACGGCGATCGGACGACCAAATAAAGTTCTGAACTTTATTCAGCGACCAGCGACATCACAGCAGGATCCTGATCGCTGCTGCGTGTCAAACTAAACGATATCGCTAGCGAGGACGCTGCAACGTCACGGATCGCTAGCGATATCGTTACAAAGTCGTTTCGTGTGAAGGTACCTTTAGAGTGGTAGGTATATAGTGGGGGGCGTTGAGGATGAAGTGACTGGTAATGAATTGGGGGAAAGAGTACAGGTGCTAATTAATTTATATATTAAATGGGGAAAGTGGCTATTTATAGTTAGTGGGTGCACAGTGATGGATTATAATTTATATTTGGAATGGTCGGTTAATAATAATAATTATGATAATTTTATTTCTATAGTGCCAACACTTTACATTTTAGAGGGGACTTGTACAGACAATGGACATTAAGCATAGCAATAAACACATAGATCAACAGATACCAAAAGGAATGAGGGCCCTGCTCGCAAGCTTACAATCTATGAGGTTGCATAATAACCAATTATATATTGTTTGTGGGTGCACCTCTGTATTCAGATGTCTAGTGTACACCATGTTCCAAATTATTATGCAAATTGGATTTAAGTGTCATAAAGATTTAATTGTTTTGTTTTTCAAATAAACTCGTGGATGGTATTGTGTCTCAGGGCTCAATGGATCACTAAAATCAATCTTAAACACATGTGATAATTAGTTTTCCAGGTGATACATACATTTCATACACTTTATGCAGTTAATAGCCTCTGTGTCTGTACTGTTACATACTTAGGCAGTTAACTGGTTCATGCAGCTTTACATGAACACCCGAGCCTTACACTATGGCTGGTCCAAATAACTAAAGCAATTGTTACCATCCACCTCTTGTGTCTCCCCTTTGCCTCATAGATTGTAAGCTTGCGAGCAGCAGGGCCCTCATTCCTCCTGGTATCTGTTTTGAACTGTGATTTCTGTTATGCTGTAATGTCTGTTGTCTGTATAAGTCCCCTCTATAAGTTGTAAAGCGCTGCGGAATATGTTGGTTCTATATAAATAAAATTATTATTATTATTATTATTAGGTGATTCTAATTAAAGGAAAACTACTTAAAAATGATGTTCCACATTATTAAGCAGACCACAGGTTTCAAGCAATATGGGAAATAAAAAGGATCTCTCTGCTGCTGAAAAGCATTAAATAGTGCAATGCCTTGGTCAAGGTAGGAAAACATTAGATATTTCATGAAAACTTAAGAGTGATCATCATACTGTGAAGAGATTTGTGACTGAAACAGAGCAAAGACAGAGTTCATGCAGATAAAGGCATAATGAGGAAGGTTTCTGCCAGACAAATTAATTGGATAAAGAGAGCAGCTGCCAAAATATCATTACAAAGCAACAAACAGTTATTTGAAGCTGCTGGTGCCTCTGGAGTCCCTCGAACCTCAAGGTGTAGGATCCTTCAAAGACTTGCTGTGGTGCATAAACCTACTATTCGGCCACCCCTAAACAGTGTTCACAAGCAGAAACAGTTGCAGTGGGCCCAGACATACATGAAGACAGATTTCCAAACAGTCTTGTTTACTGATGAGTGTCGAGCAACCCTGGGTGGTCCAGATGGATGGAGTAGTGGATGGTTGGTGGATGGCCACCTGTTGTGATCCTAATGGCAGAGGATCTCAGGGTCTACAGCAAAGTCTGCAAACATAAAAACTAGCTCTTAGGGAGGTGGTAACTAAGCTGACCACATACCTGATCCTAGCTCACAACTAATAGCAGCCGGGGAACGTACCTACGTTGGTTCTAGACGTCTCGCGCCAGCCGGAGATCTAACTAACCCTTTCAGAGAAAATACAGACCTCACTTGCCTCCAGAGAAAGATACCCCAAAGTAGATACAGGCCCCCAACAAATAATAACGGTGAGGTAAGAGGAAAGGACAAACGTAAGTATGAACTAGATTCAGCAAAGAGAGGCCCACTAAATAATAGCAGAAATATAGAAAGCGGACTTATGTGGTCAGCGAAAAACCCTACAAAAATATCCACGCTGAATATCCAAGAACCCCCGTACCGACTAACGGTATGGGGGGAGAATATCAGCCCCCTTAGAGCTTCCAGCAAAATCAGGAATCACATTATGAACAAGCTGGACAAAAAACAGAATAATACAAATAACAAAAAACAAGAAAGCAGAACTTAGCTTATGTTGCAAAAATCAGGACCAGTAGACAAGAGCAACCAGACAAGGACTGGTTACATGGATGCCAGGCAATGGACTAAGACTCCAGGAAGTTTAAATAGAAACACCCAGAGTCTTAACGAACCAGGTGACTACCAACCTGGGGAAAGAGTATCCAAGAGCCATACCGCTAGTGACCACAAGAGGGAGCCAAAAAGTATAGTTCATAACAGCCACCATGTCCCAACAAGGCTGCAACGTCAGCAAGGAGGTGGAAGAGTCATGTTTTGGGCCGGAATCATGGGGAAACAGCTTGTTGGGCCCTTTAAGGTTCCTGAAGGTGTGAAAATGACCTCGGCAAAGTATATAGAGTTTCTGACTGACAACTTTCTTCCATGGTATAAAAATCAGAATTGTACCTTCAGGATCAAAATCATCTTCATGCTGACAATGCACCATCTCATGCTGCAAAGAATACCTCTGAGTAATTGGCTGCTATGGGCATAAAAGGAGATAAACTTATGGTGTGGCCACCATCTTCCCCTGACCTCAACCCTATAGAGAACCTTTGGAGTATCATCAAGCAAAAGATCTATGAGGGTGGGAGGCCGTTCACATCAAAACAGCAGCTCTGGGAGGCTATTCTGACTTCATGCAAAGAAATACAAGCAGAAACTCTCCAAATACTGACAAGTTCAATTGAGGCGAGAATTGTGAAGGTGATATCAAAGAAGGGTTCCTATGGTAACATGTGACTTGGCCTGTTAGGATGTTTAGCTTAGCTTTTTTGTTCAGTGAATGTGACCTCCTGATGCTGCAAATTCCACAAATGAGCATTTTCTGTTCTTTAAAACAGATCAAATGTTTAGAAATTCTACTGTGCCTAATAATTTGGAACAGTGCATTTTGAGTTTTTATTCATTTTGGAGATTATACTGTTATCATTGGGAGGTTTCTTCAATAAAATTCGATGTATACTCTAACGGGTGATGACTTTTATTAGACTGACTGTCATTTGCACCAACCAATTAGGAAAATCCGAGAAAAATATAATTTGCATAATAATTTGGAACATGGTGTAGAAGAAAGGGAAAAAGTGGGGAATGTGGTCTGGAAGCCGTGCTCTAGGTAACTGTGTTATTTTATGCAGAGACGAGTCCTGGCTGGAAGAAGTGACGGCAGTCTGTGCTGGATAAAAATGAAGAGCAAAGATGAAGGACTTCAGCTAGAGACATCACTAGTGAGTCAGTGTATTACCTGTACACTGACACTATACACTGTATACTATATACAAAGCTCCTGTGTATAATGTCACTGGCAGTGATGATCACTGTATTACCTGTACACTGACACCTTATACAGATCTCCTGTGTATAATGTCACCAGTGATCACTGTAGTATCTTTACACTGACCGTAAATACAGAGTTCCTGTATACAATGGCACTTAGTATTGTGCTTTTTTAAAATTAATGATCAGTATTGTAGTATACAAGTAGTAAAAGGTGTACACTCCCTGACAGAAGTAATGTCGCTTATCCATGTTATGTAAATAAAAGCTTATAACCTGATGTTAAATTCATCCATTGGTTGTATAAATTATTCTTTTGAAAGCTGAAACCTTCCAAAATGAGATTTAGGTTAAGAAAATAAATTGACATCAATGCAGAAATATTGATCAGTTAATGAACACAGAATGGTCAGATTTTAGCAAGACAAAAGTTTTGTCGCCTGGTCATATAATGCACCCAATCCTAGTTTACATCCTCACCTGTGCTCAGTAAATGATCGGTTATTTAGTGTGTGTGTGTATAAAAAGAAACCCAGCACCCCAGACCTTCACTTGAACTGCAACTTAAGCTCTGACAACATGCCAAAAATCCACCCTGCGACCAAAGCCTGGATTATCAAGAGGCTGAAGACCAGATCCACTGCAGAGGTGGCGGACACCTTTAATGTGTCTCAGTGTCAAGTACAAAGAATTAAAAAAAAGATTTGAAGAGACTGGAGATGTGTTTGACTAGCCCAGGTCCGGCAGACCCCGCAAGACAAATGCTCAGGAGGAATGTTTGTTGGTTAGAAAATCCAAAGCAAGCCCCTCTTCCACAGCAGCAGAGCTCCAACAGGTCTGGTCACCTCAAGTCCCTGTGTCAACTAGAACAGTTTGTAGGATTCTGTCTCAAAATGGCCTCCATGGTCGAATCAGTGCCCAGAAGCCAGCACTAAACAAAAGGCAAATAAAAAACCGTGTGGCATTTGCAAACTCCCACAGCCTGCTAAATAGATGGACACTGGAAAAGTGGCAGAAGGTGGATTTCTCTTCAGTAGAATTACACCACAGCTGCCTGCCACAAACACTGCAGGAGACTTACTGGAGCCTGTATGGATCCAAAATACACCCAGAAGACAGTTAAATTTGTTGGTGGAAAGATCATGGTCTGGGGTTACATTCAGTATGGGGGTGTGCGAAACATTTGCAAGGTGGAAGGCAATATCAATAGCCTAAAATATCAAGAAGTATTAGCTACCTCTTATATTCCAAATCATAAAAGAGGTCAAATTCTGCAGCAGGATGGTGCTCCATCTCATACATCCATCTCTACAACAAAGTTCCTCCAGGCAAAAAAGATCAAGGTGCTCAAGGACTGGCCAGCCCAGTCACCAGACATGAACATCATTGAGCATGTTTGGGGAAGGATGAAAGAGGAAGCTTGGAAGACAAAAAGCTAAGAATCTAGATGAGCACCACAACTTCATTCACCAATGTTATGCAACATATATTTGTATTTTAAGTTAATTATTTGTCTGTGGGCAATAAAAATTTTGTCTTGCCAAAATCTGACCATTCTGTGTCCATTAACTGATCAATATTTCTGCTTTGATAACAATTTATTTTCTTAACCTAAACCACATTTTGGAAGGTTTCAGCTTTCAAAAGAATAACTTATACAACCAATGGATGAATTTAACGTCAGGTTATAAGCTTTTATTTACATAACATGGATAAGCGACATAACTTCTGTCAGGGAGTGTATGGTGGCATCATTGGTCTTTGTATAGAATGTAGTTTCATGTAGAGGTAATGGTGATATTATAATATTATGTATTCTCTGTGTAGTGGTGATAGTACTAGGCACTGTGTAGCTGTATTGTTGTGTGTATGTTTGTAAGTAAGCTCCGTTATGGCACCATATCTAAGCAATAAGCTTGGCTCTGGTACTCTATCAATGTAGTAATCTAGATTATGGTACTGTATGTATGTCGTAATCTCAGTTCTGCTCCAGTTTCTATGTAGCAGACTTGGTTCCATGTAGTAGACTAATTAAGCTCGGGTCTGCCCCCTTATCTCTGTAGTAAGCTCTGTTCTGCTCCCATATCTCTGTAGTAAGCTTGGTTCTGCTCCCATATCTCTGTAGTAAGCTCGGTTCTGCTCCCATATCTCTATAGTAAGCTCAACTCTGCTCCCATATCTTTGCAGTAAGCTTGGTTCTGCTCCCATATCTCTGAATCTAGTAAGTTCGGTTCGGCTCCCAATCTCTATAGTAAGCTCTGTTCTGCTCCCATATCTCTGTAGTAAGCCCCGTTCTGCTCCTATATCATTGCAGTAAGCTCGGTTCTGCTCCCATATCTCTGTAGTAAGCTTGGTTCTGCTCCCATATCTCTGTAGTAAGCTCGGTTCTGCTCCCATATCTCTGTAGTAAGCTCTGTTCTGCTCCCATATCTCTGTAGTAAGCTCTGTTCTGCTCCCATATCTCTGTAGTAAGCTCGGTTCTGCTCCCATATCTCTGTAGTAAGCTCGGTTCTGCTCCCATATCTCTGTAGTAAGGTCGATTCTGCTCCCATATCTCTGTAGTAAGGTCGATTCTGCTCCCATATCTATGCAGCAAGCTCCGTTCAGTTCCCATATCTGTGTACCAGCCTGTTTTTAAATCCTGTTATCTCTGCTACTTTAATGCAGTGGCCAGATATAAGCAGGGAAAAGGAAGGCCATCGTAACTCGAGGGCCACTGTCTTGTGATTGCCCCCCAGGCTGAAAATTGCCAGCCAGCCCCTGTGTCTGCCCCTGGGTAAATAGTTAACCAAGCCTTGTAGTTAGCAGGATTTTTTTTCGAAAAAAAAAAAGGGTTGTTGCAACTTAATTGGGAGGAAGAGAGTTAGAGAGAGTTTAATTTAGAGAAGGAGGGTAAAGTCATTCACAGGGAGTGTGACAGACTAGTCTGCAGATAGTGTGTGTGTGAAAGGAACGAAATACAGATAGCAAGACTGCCACTGCATGTTAGATCTTCATACCACAGGCAAGTAAAGGTACCTTCACACTAAACGATATCGCTAGCGATCCGTGACGTTGCAGCGTCCTGGCTAGCGATATCGTTTAGTTTGACACGCAGCAGCGATCAGGATCCTGCTGTGATATCGCTGGTCGTTGAACAAAGTTCAGAACTTTATTTGGTCGTCAGACCAGCGTGTATCGTCGTGTTTGACACCAAAAGCAACGATACCAGCGATGTTTTACACTGGTAACCAGGGTAAACATCGGGTTACTAAGCGCAGGGCCGCGCTTAGTAACCCGATGTTTACCCTGGTTACCAGTGTAAAATGTAAAAAAACAAACAGTACATACTCACCTTCGCGTCCCCCGGCGTCCGCTTCCCACACTGACTGAGCGCCGTAAAGTGAAAGTGAAAGCACAGCACAGCGGTGACGTCACCGCTCTGCTGTTAGGGCCGGCACTCAGTCAGTGCAGGAAGCGGACGCCGGGGGACGCGAATGTAAGTATGTACTGTTTGTTTTTTTTACATTTTACGCTGGTAACCAGGGTAAACATCGGGTTACTAAGCGCGGCCCTGCGCTTAGTAACCCGATGTTTACCCTGGTTACCCGGGGACCTCGGCATCGTTGGTCGCTGGAGAGCGGTCTGTGTGACAGCTCTCCAGCGATCAAACAGCGATGCTGCAGCGATCGGCATCGTTGTCGCTATCGCTGCAGCGTCGCTTAATGTGAAGGTACCTTAAGGCACCTCAGAAGAGTAAGACGACAAGCAGACAGGCGAGCTCAACTTTGGTGGTATAAAATTGGATGTCCCAGAGATTTAACCTTAGGTTAGTGGGGACCCTGAGACGGCACAAGAGACAAAATGGACCTAGGAGTCGTAAAGGTAGGACCTAGAAATTTGAGTGCATACATACTAGGCTGACCAGGCTGGATCACGGGTCCTACACCGAAGTGAGCTGTGCAAAGAAACAAGAGAAACATAGAGAACCCCATTCTAATATGGTGTATGGATTAAATGCTTCTCTCAAGTTTTGTTCTACCACTTTTAACCACAATATATGCACCCCTGTGTAAAACCAAGCTTTGTGGTTGATATCCATTATACAGTATATACGTCTCATCAGTTCCACCAGCAAAATATGGTAGATTTTCGTAAACTGGAGTGCCTCTTTCCTCACTAAAATGTCGAGTCCCGGTTTGCTGCATCATCTAGCAACATGCGGTCATGGAAACACACTACTGTTCAAAATTTTAGAGTCACCCAATTTTGTGTTTTCTATGAAAGCTCATAATTTTATTAATCAAATGAGTTGCCAAATGAATTTAAAATCTAGTCCAGACATTGACAAGGTTCGAAAAAAGATTTTTATTTGAAATAATAATTTTCTCCTTCAAACTTTGCTTTCGTCACAGAATGCTTTCTTTGCAGCAATTGCAGCACTGCAGACCTTTGGCATTCTAGCAGTTAATTTGCTGAGGTAATCTGGAGAAATGTCACCCCATGCTTTCAGAAGCCCCACCCACAAGTTGGTTTGGCTTGATGGGCACTTTTTGCGTACCATACGGTCAAGCTGCTCCCACAAGAGCTCAATGGGGTTGAGATCTGGTGACTGCGCTGGCCACTCCATTACAGATAGAATACCAGCTGCCTGCTTCTTCCCAAAATAGTTCTTGCATAATTTGGAGGTGTGCTTTGGGTCATTGTCCTGTTGTAGGATGAAATTGGCTCCAATCAAGTGCTGTCCACAGGGTATGGCATGGCGTTGCAAAATGGAGTGATAGCCTTACTTATTAAAAACCCTTTTACCTTGTACAAATCTCCCACTTTACCAGCCCCAAAGCAACCCCAGACCATCACATTACCTCCACCATGCTTGACAGATGGCATCAGGCACTCATCCAGCATCTTTTCCATTGTTCTGCGTCTCACAAATGTTCATCTGTGTGATGCAAACACCTCAAACTTGGATTCGTCTGTCCATAACAGTTTTTTCCAATCTTCCTCTGTCCAATGTCTGTGTTCTTTTGCCCATATTAATCTTTTCCTTTTATTAGCCAGTCTCAGAAATGGCTTTTTTTTTTCCACTCTGCCCTGAAGGTCAGCAGCCCGGAGTCGCCTCTTCACTGTACACGCTGAAACTGGCGTTTTGCATGTGCTATTTAATGAAACTGCCAGTTGAGGACCTGTGAGGTGTCGATTTCTCAAACTACAGACTCTAATGTACTTGTCTTGTTGCTCAGTTGTGCAGCGGGGCCTCCCACTTCTCTTTCTACTCTGGTTAGAGCCTGTTTGTGCTCTACTCTGAAGAAAGTAGTACACACGGTTGTAGGAAATCTTCATTTTCTTGGCAATTTCTCGCATGGAATAGCCTTCATTTCTAAGAACAAGAATAGGCTGTCGCGTTTCACATGAAAGTTCTTTTTTCTGGCTATTTTGAGAGTTTTATGGAACCAACAAATCTAATGTTCCAGATTCTCAACTAGTTCAAAGGAAGGTCGGGTTTATAGGTTCTGTAATCAGCCAAACTGTTTTCAGCTGTGCTACCATACTTGCACAATGGTTTTCAAGGGTATTCTAACCATCCATTAGCCTTCTTACACAATTAGCAAACACAAAGTACCATAAGAACATTGGAGGGATGGTTATAGGAAATGGGCCAGTTTGCTCTTGAGGAGTCGGCCAATAAACCTGTCGAGAGGTGCAGAAGTCTCATTGACCATTAGGCAGCACGGTGGCGCAGTGGTTAGCACAGCAGCCTTGCAGCGCTGGAGGCTTGGGTTCTAATCCCACCTTGGACAACATCTGCAAAGAGTTTGTATGTTCTCTCTGTGTTTGCGTGGGTTTCCTCTGGGCACTCTGGTTTCCTCCCACATTCCAAAGACATACTGATAGGGAATTTAGATTGTGAGCCCCATCGGGGACAGCGATGATAATGTGTACAAACTGTAAAGCGCTGCGTAATATGTTAGCGCTATATAAAAATAAAGATTATTACCATTACAGGAATCGCTTGATAGCAGTGATTGCAATAAAATATTAAGTTAAGGGTACCATCATTAATGTCCAGGCCTAATTTCATGAGTTTTATTTTTTTTTAAATTCAGTGGAAGCATGGTTTAAAAGGAATGTCAGGCTTTCACTTGCTCATTTTCATAGATTTTTAATCTATTAATTAATTAATGTTAATGTAATGTAATTACAATATAACATTAATTAATGTAATATATTGTAATGTAATGTTATGTAATTGTAATGTATTGTAATGTTATGTAATGTAATGTTAATTAATGTCCATGCGACCTTTGTCAGATTCAAGATATTTCTGTGATCATTGTGGGATTTTCTGCCATCAAACGAGGGGTACTAACAATTTTGGCTGTGTGTGTGTGTGTGTGTGCGTGTGTGTGTATATATATATATATATATATATATATATATATATATATATATTCAGTACAGACCAAAAGTTTGGACACACCTTCTCATTTAAAGATTTTTCTGTATTGTCATGACTATGAAAATTGTACATTCACACTGAAGGCATCAAAACTATGAATTAACACATGTGGAATTATATACTTAACAAAAAATTGTGAAACATCTGAAATTATGTCTTATATTCTAGGTTCTTCAAAGTAGCCACCTTTTGCTTTGATGACTGCTTTGCACAATCTTGGCATTCTCTTGATGAGCTTCAAGAGGTAGTCACCGGGAATGGTCCTCCAACAATCTTGAAGGAGTTCCCAGAGATGCTTAGCACTTGTTGGCCCTTTTGCCTTCACTCTGCGGTCAAGCTTACCCCAAACCATCTCGATTGGGTTCAGAATCAGGGCTGGTGACTGTGGAGGCCAGGTCATCTGGTGTAGCACCCCATCACTCTTCCTCTTGGTCAAATTGCCCTTACACAGCCAGGAGGTGTATTTGGGGTTATTGTCCTGTTGAAAAATAAATGATGGTCTAACTAAACGCAAACCGGATGGAATAGCATGCCGCTGCAAGATGCTGTGGTAGCCATGCTGGTTCAGTGTGCCTTCAATTTTTAATAAATCCCCAACAGTGTCACCAGCAAAGCACCCCCACACCATCACACCTCCTCCTCCATGCTTCACGGTGGGAACCAGGCATGTAGAGTCCATCCGTTCACCTTTTCTGCGTCGCACAAAGACACGGTGGTTGGAACCAAAGATCTCAAATTTGGACTCATCAGACCAAAACACAGATTTCCACTGGTCTAATGTCCATTCCTTGTGTTCTTTAGCCCAAACAAGTCTCTTTTGCTTGTTGCCTGTCCTTAGCAGTGGTTTCCTAGCAGCTATTTTACCATGAAGGCCTGCTGCACAAAGTCTCCTCTTAACAGTGGTTGTAGAGATGTGTATGCTGCTAGAACTCTGTGTGGCATTGACCTGGTCTCTAATCTGAGCTGCTGTTAACCTGCAATTTCAGAGGCTGATGACACGGATAAACTTATCCTCAGAAGCAGAGGTTACTCTTGGTCTTCCTTTCCTGGGGCGGTCCTCATGTGAGCCAGTTTCTTTGCAGCGCTTGATGTTTTTTGCCACTGCTCTTGGGGACACTTTCAAAGTTCTCCCAATTTTTCGGACTGACTGACCTTCATTTCTTAAAGTAATGATGGCCACTCGTTTTTCTTTACTTAGCTGCTTTTTTCTTGCCATAATACAAATTCTAACAGTCTATTCAGTAGGACTCTCAGCTGTGTATCCACCAGACCTTTACACAACACAACTGATGGTCCCAACCCCATTTATAAGGCAAGAAATCCCACTTTTTAAACCTGACGGGGCACACCTGTGAAGTGAAAACCATTCCCGGTGACTACCTCTTGAAGCTTATCAAGAGAATGCCAAGAGTGTGCAAAGCAGTCATCAAAGCAAACGGTGGCTACTTTGAAGAACCTAGAATATAAGACATAATTTCCGTTGTTTCACACTTTTTTGTTAAGTATATAATTCCACATGTGCCTGTAAAACCCTGTAAATCAGGGGCCCGGGTGTAGAGAAAGCCGGGAGCTCAGGAACATTCGGGCTCATTATTCACTGCTGCCAGAAACTTATTTTCCTACTGAGGTATATTGCAAATATGATTAACATCCCTGTTTATGGAAGCTGTAGAGTGGGCCCCTGCCCTAGGCACCCCAGTCCGACCCTGTATATATATATATATATATATATATATATACAGGGCTGTATTTAGAGTTTCTGCTGCCCTAGGCGCTTTTTGTGCTGCCTCCCCCATTGGCGAGTATGACTAATGCAGACACTATCGACAGTGACTTAGGCTGCTTTCACATCAGCGATTTTTGACATTTGCGGCAGATCCGGCAGTTTTTCTGCATCCGTAATGGATCACTTATGGCAACACTGTGTTCGGCCTCATTCATTCCCTATGGGACTTGCGGCACTTGCGGTTTTGCTGCGATCCGGCAAATGCGGTACTTGCAGCAACAGGAAAAAAAATGCTGCCAGCAGTGTTTTTTTTTGTCTCACCTCAAGTGCCGCACATGTCCAAAAGTCCCATAGGGAATGAATGAGGCCGAACGCAGAGTTGTGGAAAAACTGCAGTATCTGCCGCGAACTGAGAAAATCGCTGATGTGAAAGTAGCCTTAGCAAACCTTTCCATTAGTTGTCATGTGAGAATCTGGTGGATCTCATACACAGTACATGGTCAGTTGATTCTGCCACGGTTGCACGGTTTGGCTGACAGGTTTTTAAGGGGAACCTGTCAGTCGATTCATACTACCAACACCACGGGCAGCATCAGTCAGACTGCAAGCAAGGAAGTTTATCTCTGCAATGCTTGGACGTTTCAGAGAGAATAGTTTGAAGAGCTGGATGGATAATTTAGTGAGAGAACTGACTAATCTGTTGCTATCGTCTGTGGGCTTCTCACTCCATGTCTCTAGATCAGGGGTGGGCAATTTATTTTCCCCGAGGGGCCAGATGAAAGACCATGACTGTTGTGGAGGCAGAACCAATAGCATGAAAATAATTCTACTCAATATTAATTAATATTAATTGTACCACTTAATATTGAGCAAAATTAAGTATGCTGACACCCCCCTATATATATTTAAACCCCCCACAGCCCCTTATATACAGCATGAGCACCACACAGCCTCCCCATATACACTGCATGAGCCCCACACAGCCTCCCCATATACAGCATGAGACCAGCCTCTTAGCTCCTCTCAGCAGCCTCCCCTCTCCAGCCTCTCATCTCCTCTCCTCACCAGCCTCTCATATCCTTCCCTTAGCAGCCTCCCCTCTCCTCACTCACATCAGCAGCCTCTCATCTCCTCTCCAGCCTCTCATCTCCTCTCCTCTCCAGCCTCTCATCTCCTCTCCTCTCCAGCCTCTCATCTCCTCTCCAGCCTGTCATCTCCTCTCCTCTCCAGCCTCTCAACTCCTCTCCTCTCCAGCTCTCATCTCCTCTCCTCTCCAGCCTCTCATCTCCTCTCCAGCCTCTCATCTCCTCTCCTCTCCAGCCTCTCCTCTCCTCTCCTCTCCAGCCTCTCATATCCTCTCCTCTCCAGACTCTCATCTCCTCTCCTCTCCAGCCTCTCATCTCCTCTCCTCTCCAGCCTCTCATCTCCTCTCCTCTCCAAACTCTCATCTCCTCTCCTTACCAGACTCTCATCTCCTCTCCTTACCAGACTCCCCTCACCAGCCTCTCATCTCCTCTCCTTTCCAGCCTCTCATCTCCTCTCCTTACCAGCCTCCCCTCTCCTCACTCACATCAGCAGACTCCCGTCTCCTCTCTCACCTCACTCCTCACTGCAGCTTCCTCTGAGTCCTCACACACTGCCCGCCTCCTCTCCCTGCTCACCGCCGACTTCAGTATCTTCTTCCACAAACATGACCTGCTTCTCTGCACTCAGTCTGCTCCAGTGATCCTACATTAAGAAGAGCGCGCAGCGTGTCACATGACCGGCATCAGGACCATGATGCACTTGGGCCTGCTGCTGCTTAAAGGTACAGCACCCATTTCTGCCCCATACAGTAGTCAGGGCAGAAATGCCCTGATGGCAGCCCTGCGCCCGAGACCCCCTCCCCCCGCAGCAGCCGGGACTGAGGTGGGTGGGCTGGGCAACCCCGCACTTTAAAAAAAAAATATATATATATATATATATTTTTTTTTTTAAACTTGCTCAGGTGCCACCCCCTGCATTGTCCCTGCCCTAGGCACGTGCCCTCAAGTGCCTAGTGGCAAATACGGCACTGTATATATATATATATATATATACACACACACATACAGGTGCTTCTTACAAAATTAGAATATCATCAAAAAGTTAATTTATTTCAGCTCTTCATTACAGAAAGTGAAGCTCATATACTTTTTGATGATATTCTAATTTTGTGAGAACCACCTGTACAATGGGTACGGAAAGTATTCAGACCTCTTTAAATTTTTCACTCTTTGTTTCATTACAACCATTTGGTAAATTCAAAAAAGTTCATTTTTCACATTAATGTGCACTCTGCACCCCATCTTGACTGAAAAAAAAAAACAAATGTAGAAATTTTTGCAAATGTAATAAAAAAGAATAGCTGAAATATCACATGGTCATAAGTATTCAGACCCTTTGCTCAGACACTCAAATTTAAGTCACATGCTGTCCATTTCCTTATGATCCTCCTTGAGATGGTTCTACTCCTTCACTGGAGTCAAGCTGTGTTTAATTAAATTGATATTACTTTAATTTCAACGGTACACATCTGTCTATATAAGACCTTACAGCTCACAGTGTATATGAGACCAAATCAGAATCGTGACGTCAAAGGAACTGGCCAAGGAGCTCAGAGACAGAAATCCATCTGAAGGGGTTAAATAATTTTACAACCAAGAGCCTGCTAATGCAGCCACCCAGGCTGGAAAAACTGGGGAATGAATGGAATGCAGCTTCGATGACTAGCGGTGCTGCGCCCCTGGTGGCATAAACTCATATGAACTCTAGCGTGTGAAAATATTCAGAAAAATTCCCACACTAGGAGTTCATATGAGTTTATGCCACCAGGGGGTGCAGCACTGCAAGTCAACGAAGCTGCATTCCATTCTTTCCCCAGTTTTTACAGCCAGAGCGACCGCATTAGCAGGCTCTTGGTTGTAAAATTATTTAACCCCTTCAGATGGATTTACATCGTGGGACATGACTGTACAGCGGACAGGTATGGGATATTGTTGTTTTTTTATTTTTCCTTTTTTTTCAGAAGATCAAGGGTCGTCAGTTGGATTGAGAGTACAATAAAGATATTAAAACCCCCTTGTATTTATTTCATTAAAATACTTTATTCATAATGTGTGTGTGTTTTTTAACTCTTTATTACTATTGGAATAATAATAGATAGGTGTCTTATTGACATCTCTCCATTATTAACCTGGCTTAATGTCTCCCTACATTAGCAAGGTGACATTAACCCCTTATTACCCCATATCCCACCGCTACTCGGGAGTGGGAAGAGAGTGGCTAAGTGCCAGAATAGGCACATCTTACAGATGCGCCTTTTCTGGGATGGCTGGGGGCAGATCTTTTTAGCCAGGGGGGCCAATAACCATGGTCCCTCTCTAGGCTATTAATATCTGCCCTCAGTCACTGGCTTTCCCACTCTGGTGGAGAAAATTGCACTGGAGCCCACACCAGTTTTTTCCGTGATTTAACCCTCTATTTTAATACCTAGAGCTCCCAAATTTTACACACAGACGCTTCTAACATTATTAGTGAGGAATATGTAAAAATATAAGGGATATGAAATGGTTTACTGTATGTAAACCATGTAAACCATGTCTCATATCCTGTCGGGTTTGATAAGGAAATAGCAAAAGCCGGCAATTGAATTACCGGCTTTTAAGCTATCTAGTTCTGTATTAAATATAAATATACATGTGTGTCAATGATATATATATATATGTATATATATATATATATATATATATATATATATATATATATATACCTGTTCTATGTGTAGACATTTATTCTATCTATTCTATTCTAACCTATCAGTGTGATTTTACTGTACACCGCACTGAATTGCCGGCTTTTCTATAGAACACCGGTGCGTATTTCTCACAAGTCACACGCATGGTCCGTGTGTAATCCGTGTTTTTCTCGCCCCCATAGACTTTCATTGGTGGATTCACGCTGACAAACGCAGCATACTGCAATTTTTTTCAGCCTGTAAAATACGGCCGAGAAATATATGGCTGATGGGAGCTGCCCCATAGTGAAACATTGGTCCGCGTGCAATGCATTGTTATTGCGCCTCTCCCTCGTCCGTATTCCTCTCTAGTGTGACCCCAGCCTTAGTGGTTGCCATGTCGCATTTGGAGAGCCCCTGATATACCTAAACAGTGTAAAACCCCCAGAAGTGACACCATTTTGGAAACTAGACCCCTTACAGAACTTATCTAGATGTGTATTGAGCACCTTGAAACCCCCGGTGCTTCAAAGGAGTTTATAACGTTAAGCCGTGAAAATAAAAAAATCACATTTTTTCCACAAAAATCATTTTAGCTTCAAATTTTGTATTTTCACAGGGGTAAAAGGAGAAAATGGACCCCAAAGTTTGTTGTGAAATTTCTCCTGAGTTCACCAATACCCCATATGTGGTTGAAAACTACTTTTGAGCCACAGTGCAAAGCTCAGAAGGGAAGTAGCGACATATTACAGTGCTGATTTTGCTGCGCTTGTTTGAGGGTGCCATGTTACATTGACAGAGCCCCTGAGGTGTCAGAACAGCAAAACCCTCCATACGTGACCCCATTTTACCGATTAAACCTCTCAATGAATTCATCTAGGGGTGCACTGATTATATTGACACCATAGGTGTGTCACACACTTTTATACCATTGGGCAGTGAAAAAATAATTTACATTTTTGCCACCAAGATTGTGTGTTAGCCCCAAGTTTTATATTTTCACTCTGGGAAATGGGTAAAAATGGCACCTGAATTTGTCCCACAATTTCCGCTGAATGTAGAAATACTCCATATGTGGCTCTACAGTACTACTTTGCCATCCGGAGTGACTCTGGAGGGATGGAGCACTATTTGCCTCCTGGAGCGCAGAGTTTCCTAGACTAATTTGCGGATTCCATATAAAAAGTCCCTGTGCTAGAAAAGCAGAATTCCCCCTCAAGTGACCACATTTTGGAAATTATAACCCTTTGGGAATTTATCTACAGTTGTAGTGACGATTTTGGCTCCATGGGTGTTTTCCAGAAACAGGCAGCAGTGCATGTTGCTGAGTGAAAATTGCAAACTGCCATTGTAGTGACCAGTACGTTGCAGTCACCAGAACATTATGCCCAGCTCATGCTTCTGGAGACACACACCAGTAAATTAGGCGGGCTCTCGTCACTACAGAAATGCCCAACATGTGGGCACTAAATGTGGTTTAGGCACACTGGGGCTCAGAAGGAAGGGGGATCATTTGGATTTGGAAGCAGAGAATTTGCTGAATTTCTTTTGGGGAGCGAGGAGCCATTTAGCTTTTCCAGAGCCTTTGTGCTACCAGTTACGTTGAAGCCCCCTATATTTCCATTAACAGATGACAGATTTGAGTGGGGACTTGCTTTTCCTGTGGATCAAGTTGAAGCTTTTATTGGGAACATTTTACATAACGTTTTGGATCACATTTATCTTGCGCTCTATGCTGAGCACTTACTTTGGGGTTTCCATCTAAATCTTTGAGTGACGTGATTCAGATGAAACCCCGGAGGGATCCATTCATTATAATGAGGCAGCAGAGTTACTCTGGACTCTGTCTGGCCTCTGTTCAGCGGTGTCCTTTTCAGAAGCGCACAAAACTGTAGCCGATTGCACATTTATGCAATCTTAAAAAGATGGACACTGCCACATCACAGGTCAGACGGCGTCCACAGTGCTTTCATCTGCCTCATTATAGGGAATTTTCCACTGTGGGTTCATTCTGAATCACGTATTTCAGAGATTTACATGGAAACCCCGGTGTAAGAGCTCATAATAGAGTACAGGATAAATGTGCGCAGAGCCTTACTGCGGTCTTTGGAGGGCAGAATGAAAAAATCAACAGCATGTGAAGAATTGGTTTTATTTATATTTTATGCCGTTTCTTGTGCGGTATAAGTGATTAGGCGACTTTATTCTTCAGGTTAGTACAATTACAGAGATACCAGACTTATATCAGGTTTTTATGTTTGGCTGCTGTCACACACTAAAAGATGCTTTTTATTGCAAAAACTAGTTTTTGCATCACCATATTTTGAGAGCTATGCTTTTTTCATATTTCAGCCAACAGAGTCATGTGAGGGCTTGTTTTTTGTGGGACGAGTTGACATTTTTATTTGTACCACTTTTGGGCACATGACATTTTTTGATCGCTTTCTATTCTGATTTTTGGGAGGCAGAGTGAACAAAAGCCAGCAATTTAGGAATTGCTTTTTGGATTTTATTAATACCGTTCCGCGTGTGGTAAAATTGGAAAGACAGTTTTATTCTTCGGGTCAGTAGGATTACAGCAATACCTCATTTATATCTTTTTTTATGTCTTGGCTAGTGTTGAGCATTCCGATACTGCAAGTATCGGGTATCGGCCGATACTTGCTGTATCGGAATTTCCGATACCGAGATCCGATATTTTTGTGATATCGGGTATCGGGTATCGCAACAACATTAATGTAATAATGTGTAAAAAAGAGAATTAAAATAAAAAATATCGCTATACTCACCTGTCCGACGCAGCCGGGACCTCAGCGAGGGAACCGGCAGCGTTGTTTGTTTAAATTTCGCGCTTTTACTTGGTTACGTGAAGTCCCGGCTTGTGATTGGTCAGGGCGGCCATGTTGCCGGGACGCGGACCAATCACAGCAAGCCGTGATGAAATTACGTCATGGCTTGCTGTGATTGGTCCGCGTCCCGGCAACATGGCCGCCATTAACCAATCACAAGCCGTGACGTCACGGGAGGCTGGACATGCGCGTATTTTGAAAAGCGCGCGTGTCCAGCCTCCAGTGACGTCCCGGCAACATGGCCGCCATTAACCAATCACAAGCCGGGACGTCACGGGAGGCTGGACATGCGCGTATTTTGAAAAGCGCGCGTGTCCAGCCTCCAGTGACGTCCCGGCAACATGGCCGCCATTAACCAATCACAAGCCGGGACGTCACGGGAGGCTGGACATGCGCGTATTTTGAAAAGCGCGCGTGTCCAGCCTCCAGTGACGTCCCGGCAACATGGCCGCCATTAACCAATCACAAGCCGGGACGTCACGGGAGGCTGGACATGCGCGTATTTTGAAAAGCGCGCGTGTCCAGCCTCCCGTGACGTCACGGCTTGTGATTGGTTAATGGCGGCCATGTTGCCGGGACGCGGACCAATCACAGCAAGCCGTGACGTAATTTCGTCACGGCTTGCTGTGATTGGTCCGCGTCCCGGCAACATGGCGCCGTGACCAATCATAAGCCGGGACGTCACTGGAGGCTGGACACGCGCGCTTTTCAAAATACGCGCATGTCCAGCCTCCCGTGACGTCACGGCTTGTGATTGGTTAATGGCGGCCATGTTGCCGGGACGCGGACCAATCACAGCAAGCCGTGACGTAATTTCGTCACGGCTTGCTGTGATTGGTCCGCGTCCCGGCAACATGGCCGCCCTGACCAATCACAAGCCGGGACCTCACGTAACCAAGTAAAAGCGCGAATTTTAAACAAACAACGCTGCCGGTTCCCTCGCTGAGGTCCCGGCTGCGTCGGACAGGTGAGTATAGCGATATTTTTTATTTTAATTCTTTCTTTTACACATTAATATGGTTCCCAGGGCCTGAAGGAGAGTTTCCTCTCCTTCAGACCCTGGGAACCATCAGGAATACCGTCCGATACCTGAGTCCCATTGACTTGTATTGGTATCGGGTATCGGTATCGGATTGGATCCGATACTTTGCCGGTATCGGCCGATACTTTCCGATACCGATACTTTCAAGTATCGGACGGTATCGCTCAACACTAGTCTTGGCGCGTTTACACAATAAAAACTATTTTATAGAAAAAATAATTATTTTTCATCACTTTATTCTGACAGCTATAACTTTTTTATTTTTATGCTGATGGAGCTGTATGGTGGTTTGTATTTTGCGGGACAAGATTATATTTTCAACAGTACTATTTTAATTTACATCAGTCTTGTTGATTGTGTGTTATTGCACTTCTTAGGCCGGCGTCACACTAGCGAGTTTTACGGACGTATGAGCGCAGAAAATATGTCCAGAAAATACGCATTGCACACGGCCCAATGATTCTCTATGGGGCAGCTCCTATCTGCCGTATATTACTCATCCGTAATATATGATATGTTACGGGCGTAGAAAATCTCAGCATGCTGCGTTTGTCAGTGTATTGCGCAAAAAATCCGCCAATGAAAGTCTATGGGGGCGATAAAATTATAGATTACGCATGGACCATGCGTGTGACTTGCGAGAAATACGCACCGGTGTTCTATAGAAAAGCCGGCAATTCAGTGCGGTGTACAGTAAAATCACACTGGCAGAATAAAATAGAATAGGCAGAATAAATGTGTACACATAGAATAGGTATATATATGTCAGTGAGACATATATATATATATTTATATTTAATTCAGCGCTAGATAGCAGAAAAGCCGGTAATTCAATTGCCGGCTTTTCCTATCTCCTTCACAAACCCGACAGGATATGAGACATGGTTACATACAGTAAACCATCTCATATCCCTTCTTTTATTACATATTCCTCTTTACTAATGTAAAAAGTGTCTCTGTGTAAAATTTGGGGGCTCTAGCTATTAAATTAAAGGGTTAAATCCCGGAAAAAAATTGGCATGGGCTCCCACGCAATTTTCTCCACCAGAGCAGGAAAGCCAGTGACTGAGGGCAGATATTAATAGCCTAGAGCGGGACCATGGTTATAGGACCCGCCCCTGGCTAAAAACATCTGCCCCCAGCCACCCCAGAAAAGGCACATCTGTAAGATGCGCCTATTCTGGCACTTAGCCTCTCTCATCCCACTCCCGTGTAGCGGTGGGATATTGGGTAATGAAGGGTTAATGTCACCTTGCTATTGTAAGGTGACATTAAGCCAGGTTAATAATGGAGAGGCATCAATTATGACACCTATCCATTATTAATCCAATCTCACGCTGAATTAAATATAAATATATATATGTCTCACTGACATATATATATATATATATATATATATATATATATATATATATAGACTGTATATATGTTTTTAAGAATATTTGAGCCGATGGATCCATGATATGTCCATTTTGCAGGCCTGCGAGAAAAAATCGCCGTATGGAAGCCATACGGATGACACACGGATAAATTTGTGCGTAAAAATCGCATCCTCACATTGAATACGGAACAGTGTTTTGGGACAATTACTGCGTATTACGGCTGTAAAAAACAGACCGTATTTTCATACGCCTAGTGTGACGCCGGCCTTGTTCGGTGGTGTGATGATAAAGCATTGTTTGTTGCTTTGTTTCTTTTATAGTGGGACAGTTTTATAGAGTGGGTCGTTATGGATGCGGCGATACAAAAAATATGTATACTTTTATTGTTTTTTATTTGCATAAATAAATGTATTTATTGAAATTTTTTTTTCATTCTTTTTACATTGTCCCAGGATGGGACATCACTGTATAGTGTTAGATCGCTGATCTGATACTCTGCACTGCAGAGTATCACATCAAGATCTGACATGCAGGGAAGTAGGCATGCCAGCTCACAAGGCACCTTCCCTGCAGGCCCCGGAAGGACCCCGTGGCCATCTTGAGGCTGTGGGTCTCCATGGAATCCATCAGGACAACGCAATTGCATTGCATTGTCCTGATGGAAGCGCGCAGGGAACCGATTCCCTGCGCGATGCTCCTCTATGCCACTGTCACTACTGACTTCAGAGGGGTTAAATGCCTGTGATCGGTGCTAGCATCGATCTTGGGCATTGCTGCGGGGTGTCAGCTCTCACATAGAGCTGACACCCGCACATGATCGCCACGGTATATACTGCTGTTTGCGGGAAGGGGTTAATGATCTATGGTATAATAAGAAGGTAACAGCGCTTGTTAGTGTTTCTCTACAGCATGTGCATTATACATAGCTCTGCAGCACACACATACACACACCTCTGCTGCATATATGAATATGCACACAACTCTGCTACATACATATACACACAGTTCCCTTCTTTTTTTCACTAAAAAGCTGCAAAACCTGATACCTGTCTTTTTTTCAGCATTTTTGCTGCATTTTTGCCTTTACTCATTGCTTCCTATGGGGAAAATGATGAAAAAATGCTGAAAGAAGTGACAGGTTGCAGTTTTAAAAAGTCCAGCAGTTTTCCAATTCAATCAGGAAAAAAGCAATGTGTGTGCATGAGATTTATGAAATCTCATAGCTTTTGCTAGTACTGTAAACCGCAGCTTAAAATTTGCATAAAAAACAGCAAAAAATGCAGCAATAATGCAATGTATGAACATAGTCTTACAAACATTTCATACGTTTTTATACTTTTATTGACAAATATATCAAGTTTCTGCAAAAACTAAATATTTACAGTCCTGTCCTTCATTTTTCAAGACTGCTGCACTTCGCCCTGACATCCGGATGTCAACTTCTGGTCCAAATCCTGACTGATGACAACACACTCTTGCCTAAGCAGTGCTTGGAATTTATCACAATTTCTGTATGTTTCCTCGGTCACCCACTTTTTGAGGATTGACCACAGATTCTCAATAGGATTGAGTTCTGGGGACTTTCTGGGGAGTCTAGACGGGGCTTCTTCAGACAAAAAATGCTTTCACCAATCCTCTGCAGTCCAATCCCTGTACTTCCTGCAAAGTTTTTTTGTCTGATAAAGTTGATTTGTTTTTGTCATGTACACATGGTTTGTGGACCCACTGTGCCATGATCCGGGCCTTCCTAGGAGGGGCGTTGCTAAGCGGCCATCTGGTTTTTGCTAGAGCTCTTCATGGTGGAGTTATGATTGAGCTGCAGGTAGCCGCCAGGTACTACTCCTAGGCAGTCCCTGGTGCTGCAGCTGCTGACCCAAGAGGTCAGGATCGTAGACACGAAAAGGGCTCGGAGTTCCTGGCAGGACAGGATTCAGACTCTGCTCAGACAACACAGGTTCTGGATCATCGGGCAGAATGAATACTGACACAGAGCCACAGGCAGACCTGGATTTGGATACTGGAATAGGCTCTGACAGTACGGACTCTGAATCGCTAACCAGAGACGGCACTGGTACTGATTCAAATACTGCCAGAACAGTTATAGATTCAGGTATAGCAAATACAGCTTCACTCACAGGTACCGCTGGAGCAGTGTGAGTTTAGTAGTTTTACCAAAAGTATCCCAGGAGAAGTGTCAGGGTTCAGGTGCTGCCACAGTGCCTTCAAGGTTCAAGTAGTGGCGGTGCGACCACATGGTTCAGGTACCACAGGTGTGGCTTCAGGATTCAGGTTCAGGCTAAGCGGGATCTACTACAGGTCCAGACACAAATACAATAGGTTCAGGGATAGGTTCAGGGACCTGACAACAAACTAATAGGAATAAACACAAACTAACACTAGGAAAGGGTGTTGTAAAGTCATCTCCCTACAGGGGAGCGTACCTTAAATACTAGATGCCTCCCAGCTGTTGGCTGGGGGCATTTCCAAAGTGCGTGTGCTGCCCCGAATTGGGGACCGCGCATTAGGCACGCCGCCAGGAGACCAGGAAGCCACATAGAACAGGGATGCACCGCTGAGCAGTCAGGACAGTGAGTGTGTTGGCGTCCCTGCAGGGAGGAGGGATGGGCGTCATGCAGGGATGCCGGCATAGCGCTACAGTTTTCAATCTAGTCTTCATTGATCTCAATATATGGTTACAAAGTACTATTATCAGAGTTAAGGGAATGTTTTACAAGGCACATTGCAATGGAAGAGGCATTCACATCATAAAACGTCTAGAAAATAGGGTCATAAAATGACTTTAGAAGGGGTGCATGTGCACCGTCTCCCTGCACAACTGTTACTTTATTATTACAAGTGAACCTTTATCTTCAGGGTTGGCACAAAACACTGTATAAATCCTATTACTGCCTTATTTACTTAAAGAAAGCAAGCTGATATAATTTAGTAAAAATTAAAACCTTTTGCACTCGTAAAATCAATTTCATCTGAAAACAGTAAAAAGCATTTTAGTATACTCACAAATTAGATGATTATAGAGGTTATAGAGGTGACCTTTTGCACCTTATTGTCATTACAATAGACAAGTCATTTGTTGGCACATCAATGCACAACAATAGGAAGTCTAATGGTATCAAAAGTATATTATTAATATTTTTTTTGCTATTTTCAGACATTTAAGCACTCAGTACCCCCATATTTTTTAATGTAGTATATTTGGATACCTTACATTGTCATGCACATTCCCGTGCACATACTTCCTGCCAGAGAAGTGAGTAATAGATGGGATTTCTGAAAGACACATCATCCTGTCATCATTTCCTAATTTTTGTTTGGCAGATTTAATAGTTTTTAAATGGGTTAATGGAGCCCCTTTTAAAGCCAAGACCCATTTAATGCAAACATCACTTTCCTTGGATCTGCGCTCATCATGTTTTCACCAAGGTTTACTTAATGATTAATAAAGTAATTTTTCATAAAGTTAATTAAAGCAATCATTTACTAGTGCTCACAAACATCAATATAGATGGCATTTTCTAAAGGATTGTACAATGTTGCATGTAATTATTGTCTTGACAAATGAAAAGAATGTTAATTGTGTAGAGAAACATATATTTACTTAGTACAATGAGCACCAGATGGGATTATGATAGAAAATTCTTATAGGTAAATACTAAGTAAATGAAGGAATCAAGAAGCCTTGACCAAGTTGTGATCCTACCTTAAGGCTTAGGGAACTTACCGTATATTATGTACTGTAAGTTAGAAGAGAAGGATGTTTTATTTGGCAACCAGGTATCTGAGACCAGAAACAATATTAATTTCATCTGAGATTTCCATCTGGGATTCATATTGATCTATTATTATAAATTAATGGATAAAAAAAGTTCAGACAGTCCACCTGCTACAGTAAAAAAAAAATAAAAAATATAAGAACAAAAATGAAAGCAACTAGGATACAACCAGGATGACACCAGAGATGAGTGGAGCCTGTGAAATTTAAATTTGCCAACTTAGTTGAACTTTCCACAAAAATTTAATTTGTGGTGAATTGCATAATTTGCCTGGGCAAAGTGAGGCCCGCGGGACACATCCGGCCCTCTGGCTGTCTCAGTCCAGCCCGCGGACTGAGACTGCCGTGGGGCTGGAAATCAGAGGTCCACAGGCCGCACGGTGCCCACCCGCTCACTGTCTACATCTGGGGCTCTGCGCCGCTGACTCCTTTCAGAGGCATATCTAGGAGGGGGGGCAGCCGGGGCATGTGCCCTGAGCGCAGCCTGCAGGGGGCTCAGTTGGGGCACATAATGCAGCGTTCCGCAGTTTCTTCCCCGGCGGCTGCATTCTGCCACCCCTTGGACTGTGGGGAGTCAGCTGTTCTCTGTACCGGCTGTTAAGCTGACACCCAGAACAGAGAAGCTGCAGCACATCAGATACCAGGAATCAATTATACTTGCAGATGCGAGTACAATTGAAGCTCTGACCACCTGATCAGAGTGACGCGAGAAGCGTGATCAGATCATGTGATCACACTGCTGACATCACTTGCCGCCCTGCAGAGGCGCACATTGGTGGTAAATGCTCCAGTGGAGCTGAAGACACCGAAGATTAAGTGCATGAGGGATGATTTAGCTTGGGGATGGGGGGATTTAATGTGTGTGGGGTCATTCGCAGTGGGGATGGGGGGGATTTAATGGATGTGGGGAGATTTGGAGTGGGGATGGGGGGATTTAATGTGTGTGGGGTCATTCGCAGTGGGGATGGGGGGGATTTAATGTGTGTGGGGAGATTTGGAGTGGGGATAGGGGGATTTAATGTGGGGGAAGATTTGGAATGGGGTTGGGGATTTAATGGATGGGGGATTTCATGTGTCAGGAGATTTGGAGTGGGAATGGGTGGATTTAATGTGTGTGGGGAGATTTGGAGTAGGGATGGGGAGATTTACTATGTGTGGGGAGATTTGGAATGGGGATAGAGAATTTAATGTGTGGGAGGATTTGAGGACACAAAATGAGGAAACAGTATGGGGGCATGTATGAGGAAATGGTATGGAGGAATGGGGGCATGGATGAGAAAACAGTATGGGGGATGGGTGCAGACGCAGTATGGTGAGTGAAGAGATGGCTGCAGACAGTATGGGGAGTGAACGAGGGAATGTATGCGGACACAGTAGGAGTAGCAATGGGAAAATTTATGTGGACACAGTATGGGGAGTGAGAGTGATGGGATGTGTGCAGACACAGTATGGGGAGTCAGGAGTATATGTGAGTAGGCAATATAGAGAGTAAGGGGTTAATATATGAGGAGACAGTATGGTGAACAGGGGGTTATGAGAGGAGACAGTATGAGGAGGGAGGGTAATAGTGTGAGGAGACAGCATGGGGGAGAAAAGTGGGTAGGCACAGAATAGAGACTGAGTAGTGTGGCGGGTGTAGCATGGGGGGACAGTGTAAGTGTACAGGCAGGAAGGGGCAGTATACTAAAGAGAGGGGAATAGGGAGGACACAGTGTGAGAGGACAGTGTGAAGAGGGGGCCAGTATGGAAAGGAGAGGTCAGTATGAAAAGCAGGTATATATATAAAAATGATCCGCGCTGGGTTCTCCAGTTTTGTAGCCACTAGATACCTCCAAAAAACAATAAGTATTTGCACCTTTTATATGACTTTAAAAACTATTAAAAAATATATTTGTGTTGTGTTTTAAAATAACTCCACCGTGGAGCACGACATTACCATAAGAAAATTCTGAGCAAGATAATAAATTGAATTTTTACCTGGTGCGGTACAGTCGATAATGTCCACAGTTCCCTTTAATCGGTCTTTGTAAAAGTCCAAATGTGGAAAAATGCGGCTTCGGTGGAGTTTTTTTTCTTTTTTCTCTTTTGCTTTCACTTGAGCGGGCTCCAGGCAGTGCCCCGGCCGGCGGCAAAACAGCCCTATGCTCGCTCACTGCTAGTAGCGACTATGCGCTGTTGTGCAGCTCTCGGTTCTCTGCCTCTGCAGGACCTTGCGTGACGTCACGGTCATGTGATTGCTCACGTGACTTGCTACAGATAGCACAGTGGACCAATTTCCTACTAGTTTCGGAATAGGACGTATTCCTTCATCAGGGTAATAGTGTGAGGAGACAGCATGGGGGAGAAAAGTGGGTAGGCACAGAATAGAGACTGAGTAGTGTGGCGGGTGTAGCATGGGGGGACAGTGTAAGTGTACAGGCAGGAAGGGGCAGTATACTAAAGAGAGGGGAATAGGGAGGACACAGTGTGAGAGGACAGTGTGAAGAGGGGGCCAGTATGGAAAGGAGAGGTCAGTATGAAAAGCATGAGTCACCCGCCAAGGACGTGGGGTACTCGGTTCCGGGTCCAGTCCTTAAAGGGGATGTCACAGTGGCTGCGACCCGGTCCGTGGCCCTGGCCACCCAATTAAAAGGGGAAAGGTCTTTTAAGGGTTTAATAAAGTTTGTGTTTGTGACGCCACCTGTGGTATTCGGTCAGTGGGGACCTACACTGCTTAAAGGGGTCCTCTGGGGTGATGCTATGCAGCTAGATGGTATAACTTCCCACAGGTGAAGTAGGTCCCCAGGGCTCCCGTGTGTAGATGAAGATGATCCATGGTGCAGTAAAGAAAAGAGGACACAGGTGTGCAGTCTCTTTACCTGGTTTACTGCAGCTTCAGGCAACCGCAGTCCAGGGCACCAGATCACAGGTACAGGCAGGGTCCAGCCGGCTTGGAAGCGAATCCAGAGTCCCCTTCACCAAGTGGAGATGAAAGCCTTCCTCAAAGCGCGGTGGTGTTGTAGTCCCTTACTGCCTATGGCTTCTGATAAGGTACTCACAGTTCTCCTCTGTCCCCCATATAGTTTAGGACACAAACCCTTATGACAGGTGACTCGAGCCTTTTTACAGGGTCTCTATCACGACCCGGCTTCTATATGCCAATGTGCCTCCTGGGTATTAAGGTGGACAGGTGATTTATAATCCAGCTGTCCTGCCGGTTTCTGCTGTGCCTTAGAGTCTTACACAACCTCGGTCTTTTGGCTACTGGAATCTGCGCTCGGCCAGGGAGGTAGTCCAAACGCTACTATTCTCCCCTGGTGTCTCTCTCCTGTGCTTTGCTCTCCTGCACACTTTCTACAAACTGTTCTCTTTCTCCAGGAGCTGCAGCTACATGGCCCCTTCAGTCTCTCTGACACTCAATGTCTGACTGCTCTCTTCTCTGTCCTCCGACAGACTGCCTGACTTACTTTCCCTCCAGACCAGAATATAGGGAAGTTCCCCTTAATCCGGGTTCAGAGTTCCCCCTTCTGGCCTGGAGTGTGAACATGTGTGTATGTGATTACCTGATAAAAGAGATCTTTCATCACTTCCAAGCGTGACATCACTCTCCCCGTGAGGAAAGCAATGCCATTGTGATGACCAGGACCCTGGGGCGTCACAAGCATGTACCATAAGAGGGACAGCATGGGGTCATATTTTGTGCAGACAATATAGTGAGGGGCAATTATTTATTCACAGGCTCAGCATAGGGTAGATATTTTTATTCAGGAGCATTATAATGACACTGGTATCTTTAAAGGTATCATGTGGAGATTTGCAGCAGAAGACCTGAGAAGATGGAAGTGCAGCGCCCCAGAGTCCTGGTCGTTGCAGTACTGTGGATCCGCCACTATGGGGAGCCATGGTGCGTTCGATGGCACTGAAGGAGTTCCTCTGAGCAGGTATCACAGACACCAATATGTTTCACAGCTGGGCCTCCGGGGGGAGCTAAGGGTTCTATTCATTAGGCCACTCCCCACCATAGTGGGTAAACTGGGGGTCAGGCAGGAAGTTAGAGGAGAAAGCTGACTGGATTGAACGAAGCAACACCTTGTGGCAGAGGGTGTTGTGGAGGAAGAGACAGTAGGGTCTCTGTCAGGGGTGGGATCCTGACAGAGGCTTGGCATTGAAAGAGAACGTAACGGGTCCGCGCCAGCTCCGGGAAGCGGCGGGATCCAAGAAAGGACTAGAAGCGAGATAGATTGTGCTGAGTGAGAAACGAGATCAAGCAATAGGAGAATACCAGTAGGGGTCATGCTGTAAGACCGGAGCAACATCCTACTGAGGCGCACTACCGGTGGCCGGAACGCCGAGGGAGTGGAATAGCATACAGCTTCAAGCCATACTCCAAACAGCGGCAGGGCAGTCAGTTTAAGGCGGGCTGTCTAACACATATCACCTATGAAGTCTTGGGGGGCAATTGCGGGAGAGGGGCGTCTCTAGGGTCCCGGAAGAACTCCAGGCCTACCTGACAAACGGGTGCCGTTCTAACTGTAACATCAGGAAGGGACGGAAGATTAGCAGAAGATCAGTTAATCGAGTTGTGAGGGAACACGAGAAACAGACACAACAGTTGTGGGGTACTTTCCGTAAGCATAGCAGGGAAGGACTACAACGCATAGCGCTAAGAAGGAAGGCACCGATTTCCACCTGTGAAGTGAACTCTGGAGGTGCCATTGGACCGGCCGGACTTGCGCAGCCTGGTGAACCATATTCTGGACTGAGGACTCAGAGATCTCCAGTAAAGAGGTAAAGAGACTGCAACCTGGTGTCCTCGTTATTTACTGCGACCTGCACCCCACAACTGCACCGTTACAACACCACTTATTGCTCCGGACGTCCCCCACTGACAGGCTGGGCCACGGACCGGGTCTAGCCACCGTGACAACCCCAGGACTGAGACTCAGAGGCCTGGCTCCGGGTACCCCTCGGCCCTGCGGCGGTGTGGGGGCGCTCCAACTTGGCGTCACGAACAGGATCTACTTAAGCCTGAAGAATCAGGTCATGTGTGCCTTGGAACTGTGATTTCTTGTGCTTGAACTGTACTTTATTGCAAAGACTGTGTGCTACCATTGACCAAGAGAAGTTCCCGCCAAAAGCCGCCGCCATTGCTACTTCGGAGAAGAAGGAGGGCGTGCTATGGGAGGAGACTACCAGAATGGCGCGAGAAATGGATACCGCCCCCTGCGCTTCTGGCTGCAAGGAGATGACCTGCCCCAAAGCAGAGGACAACCTCCTGATTTGCAACGGCGGGAAGCGGGTGATGGAGAAGCCCGACCTCGGAGAAATGGCGGAGTCAGATGCATGCACTGCCACCGACTATCAGACCGCGATGATGAATGGCAAGTACCGGAACGGGGAAGGAGCAGTCCCGGCTTACCCTCGTTCACCAGAGGTGAACCTGTGTCCTCTACAGCCGGCGGATCCGAAGCTTTTGGAACAGATAGCGGAGCCGAGTCACCCAATCCCGACCTCGGAGTTAGCGGAGGAGGAACCACGGCGAGCGGAACAGCGTTCGGGGACCCCATCGGAGGAGCCGCGGTCCGGGCTGCGGCCGACTCCAGCACCCTTGTTAATGGACCAGATCGGCATCGATGGAACCACATCAGGCGCAGGTACGGAAAGCGCCCCTGCGCCCCCCCACGAACCCGCTTCCACGATCGGTCCCCATCTCAGTGAGGGTCGACGCTTCTCGGCGGGGTTAATGGTATTACCCCTTGATGCCCTGGGAAGGATGGTGCCACCGCTGCCGACTAGAATGGGGGAACCCGTGGATGTGAGCCCAGACGGGGTAGTTCTTCGGTGGGACAACCCCTGGGTTGGGACAGATGGATCCCGGGAGAACGGATTCACTCTTGCGGTGCTTACGTGGGAACAATATAGACAGTGCTTGGTCCTACATTGGGAAGGACGGAAAGAGGTCGAGTTGATGGGTCCATTGAAAGTACAACAATCCCCTCCGGCATGGGATGACCGAGACGCGGTCAGGCGGGGAACTGTGTTGGCCTACCATGTAAAAAGGGGATGGGGCCTCATACATGAGCCGGGATTGGATACTGATGTTTTTGTTGCGCACTGTAACGTAAGGACCCCCTGCTGTGGCCGAGGCGGAGAACCGTTGCAAAAGGGGGATCAGGTGACCTACAACCGTCACCAGAACCCGCTCGGGTGGTATGCACGGAACGTTCGGCGGTGTACGTCTGGAGCCGCGGCACTCACTACCCCGGACCTGGTCCCAGGAGCACCCGACCTTGTCACCATCGCAACGGTGCGCCTGGTAGCAGCCACCGAGTTGGCCAGCCGAGTTCACCTTCACGTTCGGGCCACGGGCACCGGCGCCACAGCAGCCGGAGGCCCAGACCCCCGGTCACCTGAGCAAGAGTAAACCTCGGAAACCTGAAAATGTAAATAGTTTTGTCCGTTAACTGTTTGTATACTGTTTGCTGCTAAACCCGTTCAGGGTTAACTCTTTATGGATCCCTTAGTTGACCCGGGATCCCTATTGTTTGTTTTTTCTACCAGTTTTTGCATAAGTTTTACAAACTGAGAAATCATGAACAGTGCATGATCCAAACTTTCGTGTAAATAGTTTGCACCTTCTTAAAGGCGCTTTCTACTGGTTTTACTTAAAGACTCTTTGCGAAGATACCGTTCTGGAACCTTTGCTGAGCAAAGACTGGTAGGCTGAGAAGACGAGCTACCTCAGAAAGACTTGATCCCCTCTTAAGGGGGATGTGTGACCTAAACTTGAAAGTGATACTGTTTTAGAACCGTAATATGATGATGCTTTGGAAGAAATGTAACTGTTATGCATAAAGAAAAGTTATGTGTGTTTAATCTGTTTGAAATGTGAAACCTAGATAATGTTCTTTAAAAGGAAAGATGCAGAGAGCCCGTAGGGGAAGAATTAGAGTCCTGCATAGTTGAAAGAAAGGAAGTAATAACGAAGGTGAGGATAGAAGGTAAACCCTGAGTCCCCATAGAAAGTTAGTTCGTTACTAAGGACAGAGAGTGAACCCGTAGGGGTTAGGGAGCGAGTCCTTATAGGAGCCAAGTAGAGCCGGCTCAGTGTTCTCAAATTGAAAGTAAAGTTATGTTCTATACTATGTATAGTAGTTGAAAAGGCAGTAGGCCCTGGCTGAACGGGGCGGTCCTGTAACAGAAAGGAGAGGCAGTAGGTCTGGCGCCGATAGGACAGGCGGTCCTGCAGATTCCAAAGAAGGCGAATGAAAAGTTAGAATACCTTATAATGTGATTATAGGAAGGTCCTTAGTGGATTTAGAGTGTGAATCCTTAAAGGCAATGTTAAATTATTGTTCACAAAATTTGCACTTAGTAGAATACCCGGTTGGGTAATGAGAGTTAATTGAAGCCTGTTGCTATGATATTTAATTATGTTTGTAACGTTAAAAGTGTCCTCACCTCCCATAAAGGGAAGCCTGTTCAAGTATACTTATTGTTTTGCACTCAACAAAATTGTATGTCTTTTTGCTAACCTGTATTGTTGTTTTCTTCCCAGTCCCGGAGTACTGTGTTTAACCAGGGGGGAGTGCAGCGCCCCAGAGTCCTGGTCGTTGCAGTACTGTGGATCCGCCACTATGGGGAGCCATGGTGCGTTCGATGGCACTGAAGGAGTTCCTCTGAGCAGGTATCACAGACACCAATATGTTTCACAGCTGGGCCTCCGGGGGGAGCTAAGGGTTCTATTCATTAGGCCACTCCCCACCATAGTGGGTAAACTGGGGGTCAGGCAGGAAGTTAGAGGAGAAAGCTGACTGGATTGAACGAAGCAACACCTTGTGGCAGAGGGTGTTGTGGAGGAAGAGACAGTAGGGTCTCTGTCAGGGGTGGGATCCTGACAGAGGCTTGGCATTGAAAGAGAACGTAACGGGTCCGCGCCAGCTCCGGGAAGCGGCGGGATCCAAGAAAGGACTAGAAGCGAGATAGATTGTGCTGAGTGAGAAACGAGATCAAGCAATAGGAGAATACCAGTAGGGGTCATGCTGTAAGACCAGAGCAACATCCTACTGAGGCGCACTACCGGTGGCCGGAACGCCGAGGGAGTGGAATAGCATACAGCTTCAAGCCATACTCCAAACAGCGGCAGGGCAGTCAGTTTAAGGCGGGCTGTCTAACACATATCACCTATGAAGTCTTGGGGGGCAATTGCGGGAGAGGGGCGTCTCTAGGGTCCCGGAAGAACTCCAGGCCTACCTGACAAACGGGTGCCGTTCTAACTGTAACATCAGGAAGGGACGGAAGATTAGCAGAAGATCAGTTAATCGAGTTGTGAGGGAACACGAGAAACAGACACAACAGTTGTGGGGTACTTTCCGTAAGCATAGCAGGGAAGGACTACAACGCATAGCGCTAAGAAGGAAGGCACCGATTTCCACCTGTGAAGTGAACTCTGGAGGTGCCATTGGACCGGCCGGACTTGCGCAGCCTGGTGAACCATATTCTGGACTGAGGACCGAGAGATCTCCAGTAAAGAGGTAAAGAGACTGCAACCTGGTGTCCTCGTTATTTACCGCGACCTGCACCCCACAACTGCACCGTTACAACACCACTTATTGCTCCGGACGTCCCCCACTGACAGGCTGGGCCACGGACCGGGTCTAGCCACCGTGACAACCCCAGGACTGAGACTCAGAGGCCCGGCTCCGGGTACCCCTCGGCCCTGCGGCGGTGTGGGGGCGCTCCAGAAGTCTGCAGAGACGGCTGTGGATGAGAAAACTCATCATGGAGTCTGGACAAGATGAAGACAAGAAGGAGAACGACTCCAGAGATGACGTCATCTATATGGTACCTGGATGTAAATATTATTTGTGATATTGACTAATTCTCATCTTTTTATTTATGTATGGAGCATTAAAGGGGTTGTCTAGATTTGTGATGAGTCTGCAGTCATTCTACGTGACTGCAGATTTCTGAATTCTCACAGTGCACTGCACACTGTTAGGATTCTCTCGTGCCGGCGATTTACATACATGCAGTCACGTGCTGACTAGACATGTATTGCCTCACTCAATGAAAATGAACTGAGCGAGGTCAGACACGTCTAGTCGGAATGTGGCCAGAAGTATACAAATCGCATGCTTGTGCTGGCATGACCGTCCACTTTTGCCACCGGCAAGGGAGAATCCTAAAAGTGTGCAGTGCATTCTTTGTGAGAATTTAGAAGCCTGCAATGTCAGGATTCAGCTCTGCAGGTTCCAGTAGTCATCATTTGGACACATCATTCATATGCGACTTTCATACTTACTGTCCTGTGACAACGAGCTTCTCTTCCTGCTTCTCTCTGTTTTTCACTGAACATTGAGAGCATTAGGGAGAGCAGCTCGTTGGTACTTGACAAAGTGTGCAAATCGCATATGTACTTGGGAAAGGGGGGCGCCATACTTAATTCTTGCCTCCGGCCACTTTCTCCATCAATCAACGTGTGAAACAGCTGACGCGATGATGTCATTTCATCACATCAGCTGTGTACTCAGGAGAGTCTGCGCACAGGAGACAGGGAAAGAAGCAGAACGCCAGGGAATGGGACCGAGGTGAGTATGTGGTGGTCTTTTTTTTTCTCATGTGTATGGGCTGTTTGGGTGTGCATGTGGAATGCCCGCCAGGGCCGTGGGGTACTCGATGCCGGGTGCGGTCTTAAAGGGGATGTCACGGTGGCTGCGACCCAGTCCGTGGCCCTGGGCGCCCAATTAAAGGGGAAAGGTCTTTTAAGGGAATTGTGAAAGTCTATTTTTGTGACGCCACCTGTGGTTCTCGGTCAATAAGGACAGACGCTGCTTAAAGGAGTCCTCTGGGGTGATGTTGTGGCAGCAAGATGGTGACGCTTCCCACAGGTGAAGCGGGGTCCCCAGGGCTCCCAAGGTGTATGGCAAGGATGGTGTATGCCGGCAAATAAATGGAGGACACAGAGTGGTAAAGTCTTTACCTGGTTTATTGGCAGTAGCAGTCCACAGTCAAAAGCACCAGGAACAGGTGATGGTATGGCCCGGCCGGCCTGGAGGCAATGGTAGATGCCTCTCCCAGGTGAGGTCTGTAAGCCTTTCCTACTTGCGCTGATGTGCGAGGTCCCTGCTGCCTGAAGCTTGCTGGCAAAGTACCCCTTCCTTCCCATTACATACAGTTCAATGACCTACGGTTCTGTCGCGTGTTCTGGAGCACAACACGATGCCGGGCTACTGGTGCACGATTCCTGCGCTCTGGCTCTGAGAGTGCCCGGTCGCAGTTCCCCTCTGAGCCCTTATCCACTCCTTTGCTCCTTCCCTCAATAGCTCCACCACATTCAACACCCCTCGGGTTCTTGTCCTTCCCTGGAGCTGAAGCTCAGTCCTGGCTGCACAGCTCCGTATTCTGCCCTCTGTCCCAGACTTCCTCTCTCTTCAGTGTCTCTCACCAACTAACTTCTGCTTGGTCTCCGTGGGACAACTGCCTAACTCCTCCTCCAGGCCAGAATACTTAAAGCTGAGGGAAGCTTCCCTGAATCCAGGTCCTGAGCTCCCCCTTCTGGCCTGGATTCAGAACGTGTTGTGTGTAGGCGCCTAACTTGGTAAAGAGAATCCCCCTTGCCTCCAAGCATGATAGCACCCTCCCCGAAAGGAAGGCAACATCACTGTAACAACTAGTTACCTGGGGTGTTACACTTGAGGAGGCTAAGGCTGTGACATGGTGCTACATATGGGGGGATGACATATTGCTGCACATGGTGCTGTGGCACCCTAGGAGTTCGGATGCCGCAATGGTATTGCCGTCCTCACGGGGGAGGTGATGTCATGCCTGGAAACAAGGAGGGATCCATTAATCAGGTAATACTGACATCAAGAGACTGGACACCGGGGTCCGTGGTGATGTGGGAATTGCAGACCCAGCCACTGAACCTGGAGGGCAGGAGATTGCAAGTCTCCTGTCCCATCCAACACCTGCAGGTACCACAGCAAGTGAGGAGCCTGGGGCTGCCGGAGAAAGGACAGTGCCCATGAAAGGTTCAAGCTGCCAGCCATATATGTTGAGAACACAGGCACTGAGAGGACTTGCGAAGAGCTTCAGGCAGCAAGGGTCAGATATACAGCGCAGAGGGAAGGCCTCCGAACCCACCTGGCTAAGTGGATCCTAAGCTGTTTCCAGGCTGCCTGGACCCCATCATCATCTGTTACCTGTACCCTGGACTGTACCTGAATTCTACCAGTAATATGTAAAGGAAACTGCTATCCCAGTGTCCTGCAATTAATTCCTGCACCCTCAGTCCTGCACCCCACTGTCAATCATCCCTCTTACCAACTACACCGGGAGCCCTGGGGGACCAAGCTCTACCTGTAGGGAGTTATACCATCTAAGCTGCCAAACCATCAGCCCCAGAGGACCCCTTTCAGCAGCATCGGCCACCCCTGGACGAATACCACAGGTGGTGTCACGAACAAACTACATTACACTGTATTCCCATTTCTATTAATCCCCTTTTACTGGACGCCCAAGGCCACGGACAGGGTCACTGCTACCGTGACCACCCCTTTAAGAACAGAACCAGCCCAGTACCAAGTACTCCACGGTCCTAATGGCCACTCCAGTGCTCCTCATGGAGGGTGACATGGTGCTGCACATGGGGGGGTGACATGATGCTGCACATGGGGGGGTGACATGGTGCTGCACATGGGGGGTGACATGGTGCTGCACATGGGGGGGACATGGTGTTGCACATGGTGCTGCACATGGGAGGTGACATTGGAGCGCCCCCAGACGCAGGGCCGCGGGGTACTCGGTTCCGGGCTTCTCTGTCTCAGTTCTGGGGTTGTCACGGTGGCTAGACCCAGTCTGTGACCTTGCTAAGGGGCGTCCAGTGAAAGGTGCAGGTGATGCGTGGTGCAAGTCGCGATGAATAACGAGGACACAGGGTTGCAGTCTCTTTACCTCTTTACTGAAGGCTTCGGGATCCTCAATCCAGAGCACTGCTAACAGGGCTGTCTGAGACCGGCCGGTCCGAAGGCACATCCAGAGTTCCCTTTTGCAGGTGGAAATCAGTGTCTACCTTCTAGCGCCTGTGTGTTGTAGTACCTCCCTGCTGAGCACCACGGGATAGTCCTCACAACTGTCGTGTATGTTTCTGTTCTTTCTCTCTCTCTTCGTCCCCCAGATGATATGGCTAGGACGCACCCGTATGACGGGGTAGGCCTGGAGCTATTTTATAGGGACCCTAGGGATGCCCCTCTCCCACAGTTTGCCTCCGTTGTCTTCATTAGGTGTAATGGTGGGACAGCCAACCTATAGTTAACTGCCCGGCCGTAGTTTAAAGTAATGCGTGGATTCCCGTTTCTCACTCTTCACAATAAACCTCGCTTCTTGTCCTTTCTTAGGAGTCTGCCGCTGTAAGGCACAGGCACAACTCTGTAACGATCTGTCCCTTTCTAGGACTCTGCCAGGATCCCACCCCTGACAGGTCCTCTCTCGAGCTCTTCCCAGCTACTTTCTCCCTAACTTCCTGTCCAACCCCCAGTTTTACCAAAGTGTGAGGAGTGGCCTACTAGATAGAACCACTCCCCCTGGTGGCCGGAGTGTGAAGTGTAATGTGTGTCTGTGATACCTGGTCAGGTGAACTCCTTTAGTGCTATCAGACATACCATCACTCCCCTTAGCGGTGGAGCAACAGTACTGCAACGACCAGGTCTCTGGGGCGCTGCACTCCCCCCCGGTTAAATCCTGTACTCCCGGACTGGGAAAAGAAAAACAACAATACATGTTAACAACAAACATACCAAATTTTGAAATGCAATAAACAAGTAATAATAACAGTGCTTCCCTTCATGGGAGGTGAGGACTCTTGAACATTGCGAAAGTTTGGTCATGCACAGTTTATGACTCTCAGTCCACTGGTTGTAACTCTAGAACAGCAGGGACCCCGGGTAAACAAAGGGGTCCCTTTTGAAAGTTTTGGAGCAATTCACTGTCCATTGCCCCGTTGTCCATTTTTAAACTTGTAACAAAGATATTTACACAAACACAATTAGCAACTTTTGTTAATACCTCCAAGTTTTGTAGCGAAGGGGAGTTTGATTCTTGGTGCTACGTGTAAACCTCCATAGTGCAGGGGTTGCCATTGGCCTAGCAGGGCTCGCTATGCTTGCTACCACTGGTGTAGTGCACTGCCTTCTAGCTACGCTTCTAGTGAGTCTGGGTAGCACTGGCATGCTGGATCTCTCAGAGCTGCTGCTACCAACAATGGCAGATTCTCCGATAGCAGAGGGAGGCTCCGCCGGTCCGACGGTGGGCATGGCATCGTCCGGTGGGGTCTGTGGTGATGGCGGGTCCGGGGAATCTGGCACCACGTTTAGTTCAGGCGGGTTCAGTTGATGAAACGTTAATACAGGTACCACGATGGCCTGATCTGAGTCCACGACTGGGGGAAATCGCCAAGAACAGTGTGTATCATCTTCTCCTCTTCTACTGGTGGAGAGATTCTTCGATCTATTTCCTTCTCTCTCAACTTGTCTGGGCATACCTTAAGGTGGTCTCTGGATATTGCCGTTGAGGTTTCCCCCCCATCTTTGCTGATGAGACAGACTTTAGTATTGTCGAAATCGGACGGCAGGATGGTATACGGTTCTGCTTCCCATTGGTCGTCAAGCTTGTGTAGCCTTCTCTTCCGCTTGAGTACTTGCTCACCAGGTGGCAAGGGAATCGCAGGAGCATGCTGGTTGTAGTCCCTTTCCTGTTTTTGCCTGGCCTGAGTGAGACTTCTTTCCATGCACTCCTGTACTTTGCGGTACCTTTGCTGCCTCTCTGTATCCCAATCGGCATCCAGCGAGGTATCTTCGGGGGTTAGAACCCCATGTCCAGATCAATGGGCAACTTGCTAGGTCTTCCTCGCATCAGGTACGCCGGAGTGCAGTTAGTAGAGTTCACTGGGATGTGGTTGTACATGTCTACCAGGTCGGGCAATTTTGTTGGCCACAAGTTCCGTTCTTCTACAGGCAAGGTCTTCAGTAAGTCGATCACCACTTGGTTCATCTTTTCACACATCCCATTGGTTTGTGGATGGCACGGTGTGGTTCTGATCTTCTTACACCCGTACAGATGGCAGAACTCCTGGAACACCTCCGCCTCAAATGCTGGTCCCTGATCGGTCAGTACCTTCTCCGGATACCCATGGGGCCTACAGAAATACTGCTGGAAGGTTTTGGCCGTTAGATCCTTGACAGGTACAACCACCAGGAACCTGGAGTAGTGATCCACTATGGTGAGAGCATAAATATAGCCCGACCGGCTAGGCGTCAGCTTTACGTGGTCTAGCGCGACCAGTTCTAGCGGCCATTTGGTGATGATGGGCTGCAAGGGAGCCCGTTAGCTGTCACAGTCCTTCCAGCATAGACTGCATGGACCACACTCCCGACACCACTGCTCAATGGCTCTTTTCATGCCAATCCAATAGAATCTCCCTCGGAGTAGTCTCTCCAGCTTCCTCCACCCGAAGTGTCCAGCCCCGTCGTGGTACGCTCCCAGAACCATGGGTGCATCTCGCCTTGGAACCACTATCTGCCATACCAATTCATGGGTGCGGGGGTCGATACTCCTTCGGCACAGCTTACTGTTGTGGATTCTGTTTGTGGGCTCCCTCTGGTGGTTACTGCTGGTACTGGGTGACTTTGGTGGGTTGCGGCCTTTGGTTTCCACCTGTCCATCAGAGGCTGGGTGTTTCCTATTTTACCTGGCCTTTCTGTCATTCCCTTGCCGGCTATCAATGTATTCAGATGTGCTCTGTTTGGTTCCTGCCTACCTGCTCCCAGATCTTTCAGGATAAGCTAAGTGCTGATTTTCAGTTGTTGGTTTTTTTGTCCAGCTTGCTTATTATGTCTCTATGCTAGCTGGTAGCTCTAGTGGACTGAGGTTCTCCCCATGTGCCATGAGTTGGCACATGGGTTCTTGTAATCTCAGGATGGTTTTTTGATTAGGGTTTTTTGCTGACCGCTCAGACCCCTTTTGTATCGTTCTGCTTTCTAGTTTACAGCGGGCCTCAATTTGCTGAACCTATATATATCATCTCTATGTGTGTGCCTTCCTCTCATTTCACCGTCAATACATGTGGGGGGCAACTATACCTTTTGGGGTTCATTCCTCTGGAGGCAAGTGAGGTCTTAATTTTCTCTGCAGTACTAGTTAGCTCTTAGGCTGGTGCGTGGCGTCTAGAACCAACGTAGGCACGCTCCCTGGCTATCTCTAGTTGCGTTTGTCAGGCGTAGGGCAGCGGTCAGCCCAGGTTCCATCACCCTAGAGCTCGTCCGATATTTTGTATTACTTTGCTTGTCCCTTGCTATCCCTAGCCATTGGGATTCATGACAGTATAGCCGGCCCACAAAGTGTTAATTGTTTGGGCTGAAGCAGGAGAAAAAGAAGTGTTTAAGGGAAATTTTTTTTTTTTTTTTCCTTCAGAGTTTTGCTGCCTAGCCCTTAATTGCTGTCTAGCTGCTTCTTACCTCCTCTTAACCCTTGAATGGCTCTGATATTAGCTGTTTAACATGGATGTCCAGAGTTTGGCTTCCAGCCTGAGTAATCTCGCGGCAAAAGTTCAAAACATACAGGATTTTGTTGTTCACACTCCCATGTCTGAACCTAGAATTCCTATTCCAGAGTTCTTTTCTGGAGATAGATCTACCTTCCTGAATTTCAGGAACAATTGTAAATTGTTTCTTTCTTTAAAATCTCGCTCCTCTGGAGACCCTGCTCAACAGGTCAAGATTGTAATATCTTTCCTGCGAGGCGACCCTCAGAATTGGGCATTTGCATTGGCACCAGGGGATCCTGCATTGCTCAATGTGGATGCGTTTTTTCTGGCATTGGGATTGCTCTATGAGGAACCCAACCTGGAGATTCAGGCTGAAAAGGCTTTATTAGCCCTCTCTCAGGGGTATGATGAAGCGGAAATATATTGTCAAAAATTTCGGAAATGGTCGGTGCTTACTCAGTGGAATGAGTGCGCCCTGGCTGCAAACTTCAGAAATGGTCTTTCCGAGGCCATTAAGGATATTATGGTGGGGTTCCCTACGCCTACAGGTCTGAATGAGTCGATGGCTATGGCCATTCAGATTGATCGGCGTTTACGGGAGCGCAAACCCGTGCACCAGTTGGCGGTGTCTTTTGAACAGGCACCTGAGACTATGCAATGTGATAGAATTCAGTCCAGAAGTGAACGGCAAAATTATAGGCGGAAAAATGGATTGTGTTTTTATTGTGGTGATTCAGCTCATGTTATATCAGCATGCTCTAAACGCACAAAAAGGGTTGATAAATCTTTTGCCATTGGTACTCTGCAGCCTAAGTTCATTTTGTCTGTGACTCTGATTTTTTCACTGTCTTCCATTTCCGTCGATGCCTATGTGGATTCGGGCGCTGCCCTGAGTCTTATGGATTGGTCATTTGCTAAACGCTGCGGTTTTAGTCTGGAACCTCTGGAAGTTCCTATTCCTCTGAAGGGAATTGACTCTACACCATTGGCTATGAATAAACCGCAGTATTGGACACAAGTGACCATGCGCATGACTCCCGTTCATCAGGAGGTGATTCGCTTCCTTGTACTGTATAATTTACATGATGTACTAGTGCTTGGTCTGCCATGGTTACAAACTCATAATCCTGTCCTGGACTGGAAAACAATGTCTGTGTTAAGCTGGGGATGTCAGGGGGTTCATGATTATGCACCTCCGATTTCAATCGCTTCATCTACTCCTTCTGAGATCCCTGCGTTTTTGTCTGACTATAGGGATGTTTTTGAGGAGCCTAAGCTCAATTCGCTCCCTCCGCATAGAGATTGTGACTGTGCTATAGAATTGATTCCTGGCAGTAAGTTCCCTAAGGGTCGTTTATTTAATCTGTCACTGCCAGAGCATACTGCTATGCGGAATTATATTAAGGAGTCCTTGGAAAAGGGACATATTCGTCCATCTTCGTCCCCTCTGGGAGCAGGTTTTTTTTTCGTGGCAAAAAAAGATGGTTCCCTGAGGCCTTGTATAGATTATCGCCTTCTGAATAAGATTACAGTCAAGTATCAGTATCCTTTGCCATTATTGACTGATTTGTTTGCTCGCATTAAGGGGGCTAGGTGGTTCACTAAGATAGATCTTCGCGGTGCGTATAATCTGGTGCGGATAAAACAGGGTGATGAGTGGAAAACCGCATTTAATATGCCTGAGGGCCATTTTGAGTATTTGGTAATGCCTTTTGGACTCTCCAATGCTCCGTCAGTCTTTCAGTCCTTTATGCACAATATTTTCCGTGAATATCTGGATAAGTTTATGATTGTGTATTTGGATGATATTTTGGTGTTTTCTGATGACTGGGAGTCTCATGTTCTACAGGTCAGGAAGGTGTTTCAGGTTCTGCGGGCCAATTCTCTGTTTGTGAAGGGCTCAAAGTGTCTCTTCGGAGTCCAGAAGATTTCTTTTTTGGGGTACATTTTTTCTCCTTCTACTATTGAGATGGATCCCGTCAAGGTTCAGGCGATTTGTGACTGGACACAACCTACATCTGTTAAGAGCCTTCAGAAGTTCTTGGGGTTTGCTAATTTTTATCGTCGGTTCATTGCTAATTTTTCCAGTATTGTTAAACCTTTGACTGATTTGACTAAAAAGGGTGCTGATGTTGCTGATTGGTCTCCTGCGGCCGTGGAGGCCTTTCAGGAACTTAAGCGCCGGTTTTCTTCTGCTCCTGTGTTGTGTCAACCAGATGTTTCACTTCCTTTTCAGGTTGAGGTTGATGCTTCCGAGATTGGAGCGGGGGCGGTTTTGTCACAGAGAAGTTCTAATGGCTCGGTGATGAAGCCATGTGCATTCTTCTCTAGAAAATTCTCGCCCGCCGAGCGCAATTATGATGTGGGTAATCGGGAGCTTTTGGCCATGAAGTGGGCATTTGAGGAGTGGCGTCATTGGCTTGAGGGTGCTAAACATCGTGTGGTGGTCTTGACTGATCACAAGAATCTCATTTACCTTGAGTCTGCCAGGCGTTTGAATCCTAGACAGGCTCGTTGGTCGTTGTTTTTTTCTCGTTTCAATTTCGTGGTTTCATACCTGCCAGGTTCAAAGAATGTGAAGGCAGATGCTCTTTCCAGGAGTTTTGTGCCTGACTCTCCTGGAGACTCTGGGCCTACTGGTATCCTTAGGGATGGGGTAATATTGTCCGCCGTATCCCCAGACTTGCGACGTGCATTGCAGGAGTTTCAGGTGGATAAACCGGATCGTTGTCCACCAGAAAGACTGTTTGTTCCGGATGATTGGACCAGTAGAGTCATCTCCGAGGTCCATTCTTCTGTGTTGGCTGGTCATCCTGGAATATTTGGTACTAGAGACTTGGTGGCCAGGTCTTTTTGGTGGCCTTCCTTGTCTAGGGATGTGCGTACCTTTGTGCAGTCTTGTGAAGTGTGTGCTCGAGCTAAGCCTTGCTGTTCTCGGGCCAGTGGGTTGTTGTTATCCTTGCCCATCCCGAAGAGGCCTTGGACGCACATTTCCATGGATTTTATTTCTGATCTCCCGGTTTCACAGAAAATGTCCGTTATCTGGGTTGTGTGTGACCGCTTTTCTAAGATGGTTCATTTGGTGCCCTTGCCTAAGTTGCCTTCCTCCTCTGAGTTGGTCCCTTTATTTTTTCAGAACGTGGTTCGTTTGCATGGGATTCCGGAGAATATCGTTTCTGACAGGGGATCCCAGTTTGTGTCTAGATTTTGGCGGATGTTTTGTGCCAAGATGGGCATTGATTTGTCTTTCTCGTCTGCATTCCATCCTCAGACGAATGGCCAGACGGAGCGAACTAATCAGACCTTGGAAACTTATTTGAGGTGTTTTGTTTCTGCTGATCAAGATGACTGGGTTGCTTTTTTGCCACTGGCCGAATTTGCTCTTAATAATCGGGCTAGTTCTGCCACGTTGGTCTCTCCTTTTTTTTGTAATTCGGGGTTTCATCCTCGTTTTTCCTCTGGTCAGGTGGAGTCTTCGGATTGTCCTGGAGTGGACGTGGTGGTGGACAGGCTGCATCAGATTTGGAACCAGGTGGTGGACAATTTGAAGTTATCTCAGGAGAAGACTCAGCAGTTTGCTAATCGCCGTCGCCGCGTGGGTCCCCGACTTCTTGTTGGGGATTTGGTGTGGTTGTCTTCTCGTTTTGTCCCTATGAAGGTCTCTTCTCCTAAGTTCAAGCCTCGGTTCATCGGTCCTTATAGGATCTCGGAGATTCTTAACCCTGTATCTTTTCGTTTGGATCTCCCAGCATCGTTTGCTATTCATAATGTGTTCCATCGGTCGTTGTTGCGGAGGTATGAGGTGCCCGTTGTTCCTTCGGTTGAGCCTCCTGCTCCGGTGCTGGTGGAGGGAGAATTGGAGTATGTTGTTGAGAAGATCTTGGATTCTCGTGTTTCCAGACGCAAACTCCAGTATTTGGTTAAGTGGAAGGGTTATGGTCAGGAGGATAATTCCTGGGTGGTCGCCTCCGATGTTCATGCGACTTATTTGGTCCGCGCCTTCCATAGAGCTCACCCTGATCGCCCTGGGGGTTCTCGTGAGGGTTCGGTGACCCCTCCTCAAGGGGGGGGTACTGTTGTGGATTCTGTTTGTGGGCTCCCTCTGGTGGTTACTGCTGGTACTGGGTGACTTTGGTGGGTTGCGGCCTTTGGTTTCCACCTGTCCATCAGAGGCTGGGTGTTTCCTATTTTACCTGGCCTTTCTGTCATTCCCTTGCCGGCTATCAATGTATTCAGATGTGCTCTGTTTGGTTCCTGCCTACCTGCTCCCAGATCTTTCAGGATAAGCTAAGTGCTGATTTTCAGTTGTTGGTTTTTTTGTCCAGCTTGCTTATTATGTCTCTATGCTAGCTGGTAGCTCTAGTGGACTGAGGTTCTCCCCATGTGCCATGAGTTGGCACATGGGTTCTTGTAATCTCAGGATGGTTTTTTGATTAGGGTTTTTTGCTGACCGCTCAGACCCCTTTTGTATCGTTCTGCTTTCTAGTTTACAGCGGGCCTCAATTTGCTGAACCTATATATATCATCTCTATGTGTGTGCCTTCCTCTCATTTCACCGTCAATACATGTGGGGGGCAACTATACCTTTTGGGGTTCATTCCTCTGGAGGCAAGTGAGGTCTTAATTTTCTCTGCAGTACTAGTTAGCTCTTAGGCTGGTGCGTGGCGTCTAGAACCAACGTAGGCACGCTCCCTGGCTATCTCTAGTTGCGTTTGTCAGGCGTAGGGCAGCGGTCAGCCCAGGTTCCATCACCCTAGAGCTCGTCCGATATTTTGTATTACTTTGCTTGTCCCTTGCTATCCCTAGCCATTGGGATTCATGACAGCTTACCATCGTGAATAAACAGTTTGCTTCTCCCCTTCCACAGCTGTTGGGTTTCTTGTGGATCATCCGAGCTGGGATGCAAACCTGCCTGCATCAGGAGCTCTTTCACCCGACGGACCGCAGGGTCACCATCCTGGGTCTCTGCCCCACCACGGGCAGGGGATTCAGCATGGCACCCTGGTTGTTTTTGTGCCTGTTCTTCACATGATGGGAGCATTGAGTGGCTTTGGGGTGATGGAAAGCGGGCAGTTCTACTTCTTCAAGTGCCTCCAGGTCCTCCCCCATTTCTGGCAAATTGGGCATCTGGGACAAGGCATCGGCATTTGCATTCTTGCGTCCTGCCCGGTGCTTGATGGTGAAATCGTAATTGGACAGCCGGGCCATCCACCGCTGTTCCAAGGCCCCGAGTTTTGCTGTGTCCAAGTGCGTTAGTGGATTGTTATCCGTGAAGACGGTGAATTTCGCTGAGGCCAGGTAGTGTTTGAACCTCTCCGTCACTGCCCAAATGATGGCAGGAATTCCAGCTTGAAGGAACTGTAGTTGTCAGGGTTCCTTTCCGTGGGACGAAGTTTCCTGCTGGCGTAAGCGATTACCCTCTCCTTGCCTTTCTGGACCTGGGACAACACAGCTCCCAGTCCTACGTTGCTGGCATCCGTATACAGTACAAACGGTTGATCATACTCAGGGTAGGCCAGAACCTCGTCTCCCATCAGCACCATCTTCAAGCAAGTGAATGACCCTTCCAGTCCTTCGTTCCAATCAAATGGGGTGCTCTTCCCCTTGGTCTTCTTGGATTGGCCCACCAACAGATCTTGCAATGGCGCGGCCTTCTTGGTGAAGTCCTTGATGATCCTCCTGTAATAGCCTACCAACCCAAGGAACTGTTGGACTTCATGGAGGTTGCTGGGTTTCGGCCAGTCCTTAATCACCGTAACCTTGTCGGGGTCTGGGGCCACTCCTTCAGCACTCACCACATGGCTGAGATACTGCACTTTGGGTTTCAGCAGGTGGCATTTGGATGGTTTCACCTTCAAGCCAAAGTTGGACAGGGCTTCAAACACCTCGGCCAGGTGCTTCAGATGGTCTTCATAGGTCTTGGAGAAGACAATGACATCGTCCAGATACAGCAGGATGGTTTCAAAGTTCTTGTGCCCCAGACAGCACTCCATCATCCTCTGGAACGTCCCTGGGGCATTGCACAGTCCGAAGGGCATGTAGCTGAATTCACAGAGACCCATCGGCGTCGTGAAGGCCGTCTTCTCCTTGTCCGCCTCCGCTACAGGAACCTGCCAGTACCCACTGGTGAGATCCAAGGTAGAGAAGTAGTTAGCAGATTTTAACGCAGCCAGTGACTCCTCTATCCTGGGCAGTGGGTATGCATCTTTATGTGTAATGCGATTTAACTGCCTATAATCCACACACATTCTCATTGTGCCATCTTTCTTCTTAACGAGAACTAACGGAGCTGCCCAGGGGCTACAACTGTCCCTCACTACCCCAGCCTCCTTCATCTCTCGCAACATGTCCTTGGCACACTGATAATGAGCTGGGGGTACAGGACGGTATCTCTCTTTTATGGGTCGATGATCCCCTGTGGGGATATGATGTTGGATCCCTTTCACCTGCCCAAAATCTAGGGGGTGTTTGCTAAAGACCCGTTCGTACTCATGAACCACCCTGTAGGCCCCCTGTTTCTGGTGAGGTGGGGTAGAGTCAGTGCCCACGTGTAATTCCCGACACCAATCTTTCGGTTGCCCTTCAGAACCGTTGTTCTCCGCCGGATTGGACGGGACCAAGGGCCTAGGTGCCTGTATCACACTACTATTAACAGTAAACAGTTTGGCAAGTGTGGCATATTTGGTTAGCTGGACTTCTTCCTCCCCACAATTGAGAACACGTACTGGCACCCTCCTCTTGCGGACGTCAACCACCCCTCTGGCTGTCAGGAGGGTAGGCCTATTATCCGAATATACAGGTTCTACCAGGGCCTGATAGTCTTTACCCCTGAGGCCTATGGCTACCCGACACCATATTAACATTTCACTCCTGGGGGGTATCGCAATGGGGTTTGAATCACTCACTGTGACACAACCAATTTCACCACCAGTCAGCTCTACCTGCTGTCTTTGCATTAGGGCCCTGATTTCTTTTTGCAGGACACGTTGTTCACTGTAGCCAGCTGTTTCTGCGACCTGTTGTAATAGGACAATAACTTCTGCAAGACAATTTTCTATAACATTAGTACCAATGGTCATCATGGGATTACGCTCACGGCGGTCAATATCAACAATTACAATCCCTTGAGCCTTCAATTCCACCCGCCCCACTTTGATGGTGACCTCTTTATACCCCACTTGTGGCAATGGCTGACCATTACTGGCTATTATGGTGAAATTGTTATCGGGGCCACGAGTAACATCGGCGTCCTCCCAATACCGTCTATAAAGCACGTAAGGCATAGTCGTCACCTGAGAACCGGTGTCCGGCAGAGCGTTCATGGGGATACCATCGATCACAACAGGAAGAACTGGTTGCCCTCCAATGTATTTGGCTCTCCAATGCTGCGGGCCTGATCGTCCTACTCCTGGGGGTTGGCCCTTTGCCCCAGGGGTTGCTCGTTTAAAGGACAGTACCTTGCAAGGTGGCCCACCTGGTGGCACCGGCGGCAGATAGGTCGTCCGTCCCGATGGAAGCGATCGTCGTCCCTGCCTCTGGTCAGCGGAGTCCTCCTCTGTCGCATCCAGGGGACATCCTCTGGTCTGGAGGCCAGCTGGATCTTCTCCTTGGGGGCCTCCTGTAGGGACTGCACGGTCCGGGCTAGGGCAGCAACGCTCTTGGTCAGCTCCTGCATCTGGAGGCAGAGTCCTGTGGGGGAGTCGTCCTGTAGGCTCTGGACATCGGCCTCGGCAGCAACAGGGGCATCCGACGCCACCTCCTGGTGGTATGTGAGAGCGGGACGCCTGAGAGGCACTGCACGGCTGGGCTGTCGCTCTTGTAGCGCCTGGATGGCTTTATCCTTGAATTGAGCAAAAGTCAGGTCTGGATTCTGCATGTCCAGGAAGTGCAGTTGACCCCTTTGGTGGCTGCACAGGAGCCCCTCAATGAACCGCTCCTTCAGGAGTTCATCTTCATCTTGCTTGCTGCCAGGGTCACTCTGCTTGATGGCCCGCAGCGCCTCCTGGAGGTTAAGGGCATAGTCCCGTAAGCTATCCTGCGGCCTCTGCTTGCACCCATAGAAAGTCAACTTAATTTCTGTAGCGATGCGGGTGTCAAAGGTGGCTTTAAGCTTTGCGAAGACCTGCTGTGCAGTTCCCTTATCCACGGCGGGCCAGGACTTCACTTCTCTCAGAGCCGCCCCAAAGAGTTGGCCTGTTATCATATGAACCTTCTGAGGCTCTGTCAAGGGATAGAACTCAAGCAGGCTGCAGATCCCCTCTTTAAAGTCAGTTAATGTATGTGACTCTCCAGAGTATCGCGGGAGCCAGGCTGCTCCAGGTAGGTACGGCATGGAGAAGGGCATGATGGCTGTTGTAGCTGCAGCAGCCTCCGGCTGGTGGATAGGGGCAGCAAGCTCTGCGGCAACAGGCTGTGGTACAAGGCCCACGGCTGCATCTACTGCGGGGGCCGAAGATGCCTCTGGGTCTACGGCTGCGACCGCCGCCTCTGCTCCCCCCGACTCAGACATGGCCGCTCCTTCCCCCTGCTAACCTGCTGGAAGTTGGTGTTCTTCTTCCGGAATCGTCGCTTTACCGCGTCTTCTAGTTCTGCGCTCTTTTTGACCAGCTCCGCCCACGAAGCTACGGCTCCTCCTTTCGTGCGCGGCGATGGGGGATTTTGGCGGCAAATAGCAACACACAGTCTTTGCAATAAATCACAGTTCCAAGGCACACATGACCTAATTCTTCAGGCTTAAGTAGATCCTGTTCGTGACTCCAAATTTGGAGCGCCCCCAGACGCAGAGCCGTGGGGTACTCGGTACCGGGCTTCTCTGTCTCAGTTCTGGGGTTGTCACGGTGGCTAGACCCAGTCTGTGACCTTGCTAAGGGGCGTCCAGTGAAAGGTGTAGGTGATGCGTGGTGCAAGTCGCGATGAATAACGAGGACACAGGGTTGCAGTCTCTTTACCTCTTTACTGAAGGCTTCGGGATCCTCAATCCAGAGCACTGCTAACAGGGCTGTCTGAGACCGGCCGGTCCGAAGGCACATCCAGAGTTCCCTTTTGCAGGTGGAAATCAGTGTCTACCTTCTAGCGCCTGTGTGTTGTAGTACCTCCCTGCTGAGCACCACGGGATAGTCCTCACAACTGTCGTGTATGTTTCTGTTCTTTCTCTCTCTCTTCGTCCCCCAGATGATATGGCTAGGACGCACCCGTATGACGGGGTAGGCCTGGAGCTATTTTATAGGGACCCTAGGGATGCCCCTCTCCCACAGTTTGCCTCCGTTGTCTTCGATAGGTGTAATGGTGGGATAGCCAACCTATAGTTAACTGCCCGGCCGTAGTTTAAAGTAATGCGTGGAGTCTCTTACTTTCTCGGCGTTCCGGCCACCGGCTACGCGCCTCAGAAGGATGTTGCTATTCTTGAGGCACAACTCCTTCTGGTCTTATCTCCTTTTTGCTGTATTCACTGTAAAAGTTCTGTGATGTATCTGCAAAAATTATGGATATTACACGCACCAAAAAATCTGATATGTAAAAGAGCCCTTATTGATGGAGATGGGGCCCTTAACCAGTTATGGCTTTAATAATATAGGAAGAGAACCTCCTCTAACTCTCAACCATTATAGACTATTTATAAAATGTTCTGTTTTTATATAAGGCCCATAGGCGGCCCCCAGTCATCAATACCTGATTGAGGGCTCCATCCCCCACAACTTATATTACACCTTACTGAATGAGGCCCCCGTCACTCACACTGATAGCTACTAGTGATGAGCGAGCATTAAAATGCTCGGGTGCTCCTTGCTCGGGTCGAGCAAATTGGAATACTCGGGTACTCGACCCGAGCAACAAGTTCAATGTAAGTCTATGGGAAACCCGAGTATTTTTACCATGGCTATTTTTAAGGTCTAAAAACGTCTGAAAATGATGGAAACACTGCTCAAATGACATCATGGGGATCGCCCCTCGAAGCATTTCTGACTCCAACGTCACAGCTGTAAGCAATGTTGTCAGAGTTTCACGCCATTTTTACAGGTGCACCAAAAAACACACATAAACGAAATCAAAATGGATTTTGCTGTGAAATATGTTAAGGTACATCCTTTCCAGGGTAATGACTTGTATATAAGGCAAAATAATTAACCCCAGACCAAAATGTTCCTCCACCACTTGGGCTATGTTCACACACAGCGTTTTTGATGCGTTTTTCAACTTTAACATTGCTTTCAACCAATACAAATGCATTCACTGGGAAATGTCATTGTAACATTTAACAACCCTAGCTGGCCATGTGGTGTGTGACACATAAGGAGACACATCTTGTTTCATTTATGAAGGAGGGACTCAGTCTTAAAGTCTCAAAACCATATTTTTAGAGGGGCATCAGGCGGCATTAATATTCTTAAAGGGACATTATTAAACAGTGGGTCTCCTATGCTGTTATTGCCTACGAAGTGAGTAGCTGGGCTGCCAACAATTACAACGCACCACAATATCCCTTTCACAAGAGGTACAGGAGGGCTTTCTGAAAAAATGTTGCATTGAATGCAAGGCCTAGCCTGCTATTAAGTTATATGCACCCCAATAAGCCTTTGAACCCAGGTACTGGATGGCCACAGGAAAACCCAGTTCACATTCTTCAGTTGGTCCTGCTATACTGTTTTCTTATGTATTACCTGCAAGGCCTGCCCTGCTATCAAGTCATATGCACCCCAATAAGCCTTTGAACCAAGGTACGAAATGGCCCACTTCACATTCTTCAGTTGGTCCTGCCACACTTGTTTTCTTATGCATTGAATGCAAGGGCCGCCTTGACCCAAATTTGCATGAACCCCAATCCCCCTTGGAAGAAACATGGAGGAGGGCCTCATAAAAAACTGTCCTATTACAAAGGAGCGGGTCTCCTAGACTCGTAATGCCCAAACACTAAAGGCCCCGTCTCACATAGCGAGATCGCTAGCGATATCGCTGCTGAGTCACAAGTTTTGTGACGCAACAGCGAGCTCAGTAGCGATCTCGCTATGTGTGACACGTACCAGCGATCAGGCCCCTGCTGTGAGATCGCTGGTCGTGTCGGAATGGCCTGGACCTTTTTTTGGTCGTTGAGGCCCCGCTGACATCGCTGAATCGGTGTGTGTGACACCGATCCAGCGATGTCTTCACTGGTAACCAGGATAAACATCGGGTTACTAAGCGCAGGGCCACGCTTAGTAACCCGATGTTTACCCTGGTTACCAGCGTAAATGTAAAAAAAACCAAACACTACATACTCACCATCTGATGTCCGTCAGGTCCCTTGCCGTCTGCTTCCTGCTCTGACTGAGATCCGGCCGTACAGTGAGAGCGCAGCACAGCAGTGACGTCACCGCTGCGCTCTGCTCTCACTGTACGGCGGCTCAGTCAGAGCAGGAAGCAGACGGCAAGGGACCTGACGGACATCAGATGGCGAGTATGTACTGTTTGTTTTTTTTGGTAACCAGGGTAAACATCGGGTTACTAAGCGCGGCCCTGCACTTAGTAACCCGATGTTTACCCTGGTTACCCGGGTGCTGCAGGGGGACTTCGGCATCGTTGAAGACAGTTTCAACGATGCCGAAGTCGTTCCCCTGATCGTTGGTCGCTGGAGAGAGCTGTCTGTGTGACAGCTCCCCAGCGACCACACAACGACTTACCAACGATCACGGCCAGGTCGTATCGCTGGTCGTGATCGTTGGTAAATCGCTATGTGAGACGGGGCCTTAAGTGTGTGGGCTGACAAACATTTCCCCATGGGGGGTAAATTAAAAGAAAATATTTAAAGGGGATCACAGACACCCTTGACAAAAAATTGACTGTCAGTAGCAGCACAGAACACGTGAACCCTGGTGATCTAGTGGTGGAAATGATGAGAGGTGCAGGAAGGCCTCATTAAAAACTAAGCCCAATGTAAAGGAGTGTGTCTCCTAGACTTGTAATGCCCATACACGCAGTGCATGAGCTGACAAACATTTCCCCAAGGGGGATACATTTTTTAAAAATATACTATGGTCATCATAGACACCCTTGCCAAAAATTGGACTGCCTGTAGCGGCACAGAATACCTTAAGCCTGGTGAACTAGTGGTGGAGAATGAGGAGACATTGCTGAAGTCCTCATGAAAAACTAGGCCCAATATAAAAGAGTGTTCCTCCTAGACTTGTAATGCCCATACACGCAGTGCATGGGCTGACAAACATTTCCCCTAGGGGGATTTATTTTTTTAAAATATACTATGGGCATCATAGACACCCTTGCCAAAAATTGGACTGCCTGTAGCGGCACAGAAGATGTTAAGCCTGGTGATCTAGTGGTGGAGAATGAGGAGACATAAAGATAAATCATACTGAAATAAAAAAAAAAAGGATGTGAATCCACAGATGAAAGTAAATAACAAAAGGGAGGGGCAAACACAGGTTCATATATATGATGCCAGATTGTGTCCAACGAGATATGTTTGTCCCTAGCAACAGCTCAGAGACAGGGATACATACAAAATATAGTAGTATTTCAATATTTTCATATTGTAGAGGTATACACTGGGTCATAAAAGGATGGTGCAGAGATATTAAAACTGGAATATATAAGAGTAAATGGGAAAAATATAGGTACATCTCATTTTAATGACAGTTCCCCCTGGGGGAGTTTATGTTGGTTTCTAATTAGTAACGGGAAAAACACCCTTGCACAAAAATTGAGTGACTTTTGCATCACGGAATACATTCACCCTGGTGTTGTACTGGTTGTGGATGATGAGGATGAGAATAAGGAGGAGGGTAACACCAAACAGACGAAATCAGGAAGTGGATGTGTGGTTGGGGAGAGGTGCAGGACAATACACCTCCACAAAAAAGACAATGTATTAGAGGTTATGTTTCACTGTTTTCACTTGGTGGTGTAAAGAAATCTTGCCCAATCCAGCCCTTGTTTATTTTTATAAGAGTCAGCCTGTCAGCATTTTCAGTTGACAGGTGGATGCGCTTATGTTATAATTCCACCAGCGGCACTAATAACCCACTCTGACAGAACGCTAGCAGCAGGGCAGGCCAGAACCTCCAAGGCGTAGAGAGCCAGTTCATGCCACACGTCCAGCTTGGATACCCAATAATTAAAAGGCACAGAGGAATCACGGAGGACATTTGTACGATCTGCAAGGTACTCCCTCAGCATCTTCCCAAACATTGCACTTCTTGTGACAGCACCCCTTGCCTCTGTTCCAGCACGATGGGAGTGTCTCAGAAAACTGTCCCAGAACTTTGCCATTGTTCCCCTGCCTGAGCTGGATTGTACTTCTGTCTCTCTAGCTTGGAGTCCTTGGTTGTACAACAAACTCTGACATCTGCTGCCAGCGTTCTCACATGGGAATTTTCTAAGTAATTCTGCTACAAAGGCCCTCTGGTACTGCAACATTTTAGTACATCTCTCTGCCTCTGGCAGAAGAGATTGAAAGTTCTCCTTGTAGCGTGGGTCTAGAAGTGTCACCAAAAATGTTTATAATGCGAGGGTCATGTGAAACGCAGTGCAACATAAAGTCAGCCATGCGTGCCAGACTGCTAACAGGCAAGACTTCAGTGTTCTCACCAACAGGATGACTGACCATGCTGTCCTCCTCCTCCTCCTTCCTGTCCTCAGGTCATCCCCACTGAACAGACGGTATGACAGCTGTCCTTGTAGTACCATCTATAGCACATGAAAGTAGCCCCTGTTCTTCCTCCTCCTCATTTCCTACAAATCCAGGTTGGGAAGACATGAGGCTGGGCTGAGTGTAATCCCCCTGTATGGTTCCTTGGTCCATGTCGTCATGCTCTGCTTCTAATGCATCCTCTTTATTTGTGAGCAGAGAGGTTCTCAGAATGCCGAGAAGCGGGATGGTGATGCTAATTATGGTGTCATCACCGCTCAAAATCTTGGTGCAGTCCTCAAAGTTTTGTAGGATGGTACAGTACATATATCTGACATCATGTCCACTCCTGAGGTCTTATGTGTGGAGTCTGAACTGAATATCGACGGCCTTGTTGATGTTGGTAGTCAACAACTGCCCTCTTCTGCTCACAAATCCTTTCCAACATATGCAGTGTAGAGTTCCAACGCCTGGGAACATCACACACCAGATGGTGAGCCGGAAGCTGCAAACACTGAAGCACGGCAAGGGCGACTGAAGCTGTAGCTTACTTTATAAAATGGGCAGACAGGCGGGGTACTTTTACTAGCAGATCCAGCAGCTCCAGGTAACTTTTCAGAAAACATTGAACCATGAGGTTAAGTACATGGGCCAGGAAAGGTACGTGTGTGAGCTCACCTTGCCTCAGAGCCACCACCAGGTTCCGGCCATTGTCACGCACGACCATGCCTGGCTGTAGGTTCAGCTGCGTCATCCAAATATCTGACTGCTCTTTCAGCGCTGTCCACAACTCTTCTGCATTGTGCGGTTTGTCACCTATGCAGATTAGCTTCAGCACAGCCTATTGCCGCTTGGCTGAGGCAGTGCTGCAGTGCTTCCAGCTTCTGACTGATGTTTTGATTTCAGAGATGGAGGCTGAAGAGGAGGAAGAGGAGGTCCAGGAGCTGTAGACTGTGGGGGCAACCCTGATTGACGTAGGGCCAGCAATCCTCGGCGTGGGGAGGATGTGTTCCATCCCAAGGTCCGACTGGGTCCCGGCTTCCACTATGTTAATCCAGTGTGCTGTCAGTGAGATGTACCGTCCCTGCCCACAAGCACTTGTCCACGTGTCCATGGTTAGGTGGACTTTCCCAGTAACAGCATTGTTGAGGGCACGGGTAATGTTGTGGGACACAAGCTGGTGTAATGCTGGTACAGCACACCGGGAGAAATAGTGGTGACTGGGGAACAAGTACCTTGGGATGGCCGCCGCCATCAGGTTGCGGAAAGCTTCCATCTCAAAGAGCCTAAAAAGCAACATTTCGAGCACAAGCAGAAGAGAAATGTTAGAATTTAGTACTGTGGCCTGTGGGGCGTTGGCTGGGTATTTCTGCTTGTGTTCCAATGACTGGGGTATAGACAACTAAATTCTGTGCTGGGATAAGGATGTGGATGGGCTTGATAATGGTGCTGCTTGACTGTGGGCAACAACAGGAGCAGGGCTAGAGGCATCTTCACATGCACGGTGGACTGGGGATTGGCTTCTATGCAAAACAGTGGAAGAAGCAGTGGTGTCACCTGCAGACAGTTTTCCTGGAGCCTGGGCTTCAGTCCACAAAGTCGGGTGCCTTGCTGCCATGAGCATGATCATGCTGGTGGTGGTCAGGCTGGTAGTTTTGCTACCCTTGCTGATGCAGGCATGACAGGTGCTGCAAATGGCCTGTTTGGGGTTATCGGCAGAGTTTTTTGTTTTTTAGAGAATTTTTTTTTTTTAAAGAGTGGAACAAGGCTAGCAGACAGAGCTATTAAACTTATACCTGCGAAGCTATGATTTTTCCACCACAGATACACAAGGCCTGAGCCTGACATAGACTGTATAAAAATTTATTTTTTTGGGGGTGAATTTTTGAAAAATAAATAAAGGAGAACAAGGCTAGCACACAGAACTATGATATGTATTCCTGCAAAACTACGATTTTTCCACCACCGATACACCATGCCACAGCCACAGATAACAGACTGTCTAATTTTTTTTCTCTTGTATGTGAAATTTGGCAAAAAATTAAAAATAAGTACAACAACGCTAGCAGACAGAACTATGAAACTTATGCCTGCGAAGCTACGATTTTTCCACCACAGACACACAAGGCCTCAGCCTGACATAGACTGTATAAAAATTTATTTTTTGGGGGGTGAATTTTTGAAAAAAAAAAAAAAGGAGAACAAGGCTAGCACACAGAACTATGATACGTATTCCTGCGAAACTACGATTTTTCCACGCCCCAGGGTCCTGGTCGTTGCAGTAATGTCATTTTCCTCTAGGGGAGAGTGATATTACATTTGGAAGCAAAGAAGGACAACTGCATCCAGGTATCACAAACATGCAACACATTTCACACTCCAGGCCACCAGGGGGAGCTCTGCTCCTATTTATTAGGTCACTCCCCACACTTTGGTAAAACTGGTTGCCTGTAGGGAAAGTTAGTTAGTTGCTGGCTGAGCTTTGCTCAGGTAGTTGGTCCCTGGCAGGGGTGGGATCCTGTCAGAGATCGAGACAGAAGGACATGGAGCTGTGCATGCCCTGAGAGCTGCAGCTTCCAGAAAGAGACACTGAAGAAGAACTGTATTGCAGAGAGTGTGAAAGAAGTCATAGCAAAGGAGTGGATACCAGAAGGGGATCAGCCCTACACAGGCCACCTCCTTCTGAGGCGCAGGATCCCGGTAGCCGTAACACCGAGGGAGCAACGATCCTTTATGCCTTGCTCCAGAGACCGGCAGGACAGCTAATTTCACATTACCTGCCCGCCCTATAACCAGGAGGCAAGGTGGCACCCCTTAGAGGCTGGGGCATGATAGAGTCCCTGTAAAATGCCTCAAGCCACAGGTCATATGGGTTTGTCCTATCCTATCCGGGGCACAGAGAGAGAGAGACATAACATCTACAACATCTGTGAGGACCTTATGAGAAGCTTAGCAGTAAGGGACTACAACACTGCAGCACTAGAGGAAGGCTCCTGATTTCCACTTGGACAAGGGAATTCTGGACTTGTCTCCAAACCGACTTGACTCTGTCTGCCCTGTGATCTGTTGCTCTGGACTGTGGACGCTGAAGTCTTCAGTAAAGGTAAAGAGACTGCAACCTTGTGTCCTTGTTCTTCTCTGCACCTCTCACCATCCACACACCGGGAAGCCCTGTGGATATACTTCACCTGTGGGAGGTATACCATCTAGCTGCCATAACATCACCCCAGCGGACCCCTTAAAGCAGCATCGGTCACCCTGACCAAATACCACAGGTGGCGTCACGAACATTTCCCCTTTAAAGACCTTTCCCTTTTACACGGACATCCCAGGGCCACGGACCGGGTCAGCCACCGTGACATCTCCCCCTGTGAACCGAACGACCCGGTACAGAGTACACCGCTGCCCTGACTGGGCGCTCCAGATACACCATGCCGCAGCCACAGATAACAGACTGTCTAATTTTTTTTCTCTTGTATGTGAAATTTGGCAAAAAATTAAAAATGAGTACAACAACGCTAGCAGACAGAACTATGAAACTTATGACTGTGAAGCTACGATTTTCCCACACACAGATATACAAAGGGCTCAGCCTGACATAACAGACTGTATAATTTTTGGGGGGGCTTTGGAGAATTTTTAAAATAAAAAAAAAGAGTGGAACAAGGCTAGCAGACAGAACTATGTAACTTATGCCTGCGAAGCTAAGATTTTTCCACCACAGATACAACAGGTCTCAGCCTGACATAACAGACTGTATAAAAAATTTTTTGGTTTCTGGAGAATATATATATATATTTTTAAAAAGAGTGGAACTCATCTAGCAGACAGAACTTTTCAATTTATGCCTGCGAATCAACGAGTTCTCAACCACAGATACAACAGGCGTCAGCCTGACATAACAGACTGTAGAATTTTTTTTCGGTTTTTTGGTTTTTGGAGAATTTTTTTTAAAAAAGTGGAACAAGGCTAGCAGACAGAACTATGGAACTTATGCCTGCGAAGCTATGATTTTTCAAACACAGATACACCAAGCCTCAGCCTGACATAACAGACTGTATAAAATATTTTTTTTTGGGGGGTGAATTTTTGAAAAAAAAAAAAAAAAAGGAGAACAAGGCTAGCACACAGAACTGTAATACGTATGTCTGCGAAACTACAATTTTTCCACCAGCGATACACCAGCGATCAGCCTCAGATAACAGACTGATCCAAATGTGGCCTTGATTTTTGTGGGTACAACTAAATTGTGTCAACAAGTTGGCTATGACACAAAAAAAAGAAAAAGATTTTTTGGCGCACTCACATCAGGTGTCTGGGACCAAAAAAAAAAAAAAGGTAGATTTGCACGTTCTTAGATTTCAATAGCCTGGCTGTAGTAGGCAGCGTGATCAAGCAAATAAATGTTAAAATAAGTGGGCTATGGATTGCTTTAGAATAAAAGGAGCAGGTATCATGTGAAGAAAAAAAAAAGCCACAGAAAACTGCAGCTACATATATATTAAATAAGCAGCAGCAGATAGTAATGGAACTTTTGGAGGAATGCAGTGAGAGCTATGTACTCACATACAGTGCCTGCAGGCCTTGCACTGATGTGGATATGCGCACATAGACTCCCCTGCCTACCTAGCGCTGCAATCTCGGGACCCCCAAATCAGCCCTAAAAAGGACTGTTGGTTTCTCAGGAGTTGTGGACTGAACAATTGCAGACCTACACTAACTATTAAAAGCACATTTCTGACCCTATCTCAGCAGCAGCTCTCCCTACACTCGCTAAGTCCGGAGAAGAATGCGGCGAGCAGGGCGGCGCCAGGTCTCTTATAGACCTGATGATGCTGTGCAGCCAGCCAATCACTGTAATACCACAACAAAGATGGCCACGGCATTACAGTGCATGGCTAACAATCCCTGCACTTTCATTGGTGCTCTATAGAGCGCCAGAATTGCAGGGCGGAGACCCGAGCTCCAGCCGAATAATCCCGGTAATACTCGGTGCTCGCCGAGTACACCGAGCATAGTGGTACTCGGGCGAGTACCGCGTAGTGGCGAGCACGTTCGCTCATCACTAATAGCTGAACATACATCTATATATATAATTGTCTAAGAGTTTTTCTGTCTGTCTGTCTGTCTGTCTGTCCTGGAAATCCCGCGTCTCTGATTGGTCGAGGCCGCCAGGCCTCAACCAATCAGCGACGGGCACAGCATGGCGAGGATGATGTCATAATGGAAATCCCGCGTCTCTGATTGGTTGAGGCCGCCAGGCCTCGACCAATCAGCGACGGGCACAGCATGGCGACGATGATGTCATAATGGTTGCCATGGCGATGATGATGTCATAAAGGTTGCCTCGACCAATCAGCGACGGGCACAGTCTGCTGCGAATTCGCCTCGACCAATCAGCGACGGGCACAGTATCGACGTAGATGTCATAATGGTTGCCATGGCGACGATGATGTCATAAAGGTTGCCTCGACCAATCAGCGACGGGCACAGTCTGCCGCGAATTCTGGAATCATCATTGTCCATATACTACGGGGACATGCATATTCTAGAATACCCGATGCGATAGAATCGGGCCACAATCTAGTTATACATAATTATACATGCTCACACACAAAGCACAAATGTACACAATAAGCATATACTCAATAAATATACACACAGAAAATGTAACTTTACAGCTGTGCTACTGAGTACAGTAGTGAAAAGGCTCCACTCAGCAGAATCCTGCAGAGCCCCTCCATCTCTCTGCCCTTACAGCAAATAAGACAGATGTTTGTGTGTGAGGGGGAAGGAAGGAGGTATTAAGGTGGCACAGAGAATATTATTAATTGTTGGCTCAATCAGCTGCTCCTTGAAGTAGAGACAGGCAATTGTGGGGTTAAAGTTTCTGGGTGGTTTATTGCATCATATACCCAAAACTAGTGTTGAACGATACCGTCCGATACTTGAAAGTATCGGTATCGGATAGTATCGGCCGATACCCGAAAAGTATCGGATATCGCCAATACCGATACCCGATACCAATACAAGTCAATGGGACACCAAGTATCGGAAGGTATCCTGATGGTTCCCAGGGTCTGAAGGAGAGGAAACTCTCCTTCAGGCCCTGAGATCCATATTAATGTGTAAAATAAAGAATTAAAATAAAAAATATTGATATACTCACCTCTCCGGAGGCCCCTGCACCTCACCGCTGTTAACCGGCAGCCTTCTTTGCTTAAAATGAGCGCGTTTAGGGCCTTCCATGATGTCACGGCTTCTGATTGGTCGCGTGCCGCTCATGTGACCGCCAGGCAACCAATCACAAGCCGTGACGTCATTCTCAGGTCCTAAATTCCTAGAATTAGGAATTTAGGACCTGAGAATGACGTCACGGCTTGTGATTGGTCGCGTGGCGGTCACATGAGCGGCACGCGACCAATCACAAGCCGTGACGTCATGGAAGGTGCTGAACGCGCTCATTTTAAGCAAAGCAGGCTGCCGGTTACTACCAAGGCGCGTCAGAGGGTGAGTATATCCCTATTTTTTATTTTAATTCTTTATTTTTTACATGGATATGGATCCCAGGGCCTGAAGGAGAGTTTCCTCTCCTTCAGACCCTGGGAACCATACACTGGGAACTTCCGATTCCGATTCCCGATACCACAAAAGTATCGGATCTCGGTATCGGAATTCTGATACCGCAAGTATCGGCCGATACCCGATAATTGCGGTATCAGAATGCTCAACACTACCCAAAACCCAAAATGGTAACAGAAAAACAGTCTGTCTGGCTCAAAAGAAAGTAAACAGTTTATACAAAGTCCTGCCCAGTACTTCTGGAATAACACATGGCAGCTCTCACAGGAGCGTCAGCATGGAGGCTTTCTTGCCTCAATACAACACAGACAGAGAAAAAAAACTGGCTGGACATTTATTTCCCAAGTCACACCCTTGAGGTGAAGATATGGTGAGTAGGTGTCCCACTCATCTGTTACTTACTCACTTAAAAACCTGCCAATAACATGGCTGCTTAACTCCTTCAGCACATAGCATGCTGAAAAAAACGTATGGGTTTCTAGATCACGGAGGAAAGCAATCTCCATGACACATATCCCCCTCACATACAGTGCCAGTCACCCTGTCACATATTCAAACCCTCTGCCCAAAGCCAGGGTGTTGTGAATTTGGATTCTGGGCTTCCCCGGTGGCTACTGGTGGAATTGAACTGGTGTTGTCATCTTCTCTGTTCACCTGTTCCCATCAAGATGTGGGAGTCGCTATATAACCTTGCTGCTCTGTTAGTTGCTTGCCGGTCAACAATGTTATCAGAAGCCTCTCTGTGCTTGTTCCTGCTCCTAGACAACTACTAGATAAGTTGGACTCTTGTCCATGTTTGTTTTTGCATTTTTGTTCCAGTTCACAGCTGAAGTTTCGTTACTGTGTCTGGAAAGCTCTTGTGAACAGGAATTGCCACTCTGGTGTTATGAGTTAATGCCAGAGTTTTAAAGTAATTTCTGGATGGTGTTTTGATAGGGTTTTCAGCTGACCATGAAAGTGTCCTTTCTGTCTTCTGCTATGTAGTAAGTGGACCTCAAATTTGCTAAACCTATTTTCATACTACGTTTGTTATTTCATCTTAATTCACCGCCAATACATGTGGGGGGCCTCTGTCTCCTTTCGGGGTATTTCTCTAGAGGTGAGCTAGGACTAATATTTTCCTCTGCTAGCATTATTTAGTCCTCCGGCTGGTGCTGGGCATCTAGAATCAACGTAGGCATGCTACCCGGCCACTGCTAGTTGTGCGTTAGGTTTAGTTCATGGTCAGCTCAGTTCCCATCTTCCAAGAGCTAGTTCCTATATATGCTTATGCTATGTTCTCTTGCCATTGAGAACATGACAGTTTGACCGGCCCACTAAAGGGTTAAAATCCTTGGCTGAGAAAGGAGAGAAATAAGAAGTCTGCTGAGAATTTTTTTTTTTTTTTTTTTTCTCCTTCTAATCTTTGAATGGCTCTGTGTCCACCTGTTTGTAATGGATCTTCAGAGTGTAACTGCAGGTTTGAATAATCTCGCCACGAAGGTACAAAATTTGCAAGACTTTGTTTGTCATGCACCTGTATCTGAGCCGAGAATTCCTTTGCCGGAATTTTTCTCGGGGAATAGATCTGGGTTTCAGAATTTTCGAAATAATTGCAAATTATTTTTGTCCCTGAAATTTCGCTCTGCCGGAGACCCTGCACAGCAGGTCAGGATTGTGATTTCCTTGCTCCGGGGCAACCCTCAAGACTGGGCTTTTTCATTGACACCAGGGGATCCTGCGTTGCTCAATGTGGATGCGTTTTTTCTGGCCTTGGGGTTGCTTTATGACGAACCTCATTTGGAGCTTCAGGCAGAAAAAACTTTGATGTCCCTATCTCAGGGGCAAGATGAAGCGGAAATTTACTGTCAAAGATTCCGTAAATGGTCTGTGCTTACTCAGTGGAATGAGTGCGCCCTGGCGGCGACTTTCAGAGAGGGTCTCTCTGATGCCATTAAGGATGTTATGGTGGGGTTCCCTGTGCCTGCGGGTCTGAATGAGTCCATGACAATGGCTATTCAGATCGATAGGCGTTTGCGGGAGCGCAAACCAGTGCACCATCTGGCGGTGTCCACTGAGAAGTCGCCAGAGAGTATGCAGTGTGATAGAATTCTGTCCCGAAGCGAGCGGCAGAATTTTAGACGGAAAAATGGGTTGTGTTTCTATTGTGGTGATTCTACTCATGTTATATCAGCATGTTCTAAGCGCACTAAAAAGCTTGATAAATCTGTTTCCATTTGTACCTTACCGTCTAAGTTTATTCTATCTGTGACCCTGATTTGCTCTTTGTCATCTATTACCACGGACGCCTATGTCGACTCTGGCGCCGCTTTGAGTCTTATGGATTGGTCCTTTGCCAAACGCTGTGGGTATGATTTAGAGCCTTTGGAGACTCTTATTCCTCTGAAGGGGATTGACTCCACCCCATTGGCTAATAATAAACCACAATACTGGACACAAGTAACTATGCGTATTAATCCGGATCACCAGGAGATTATTCGCTTTCTGGTGCTGCATAATCTACATGATGATTTGGTGCTAGGATTGCCTTGGCTGCAATCTCACAACCCAGTCCTCGACTGGAAAGCTATGTCTGTGTTGAGCTGGGGATGTAAGGGGGCTCATGGGGATGTACCTGTGGTTTCCATTTCATCATCTATTCCCTCTGAAATTCCTGAGTTCCTGTCTGACTATCGTGACGTCTTTGAAGAATCCAAGCTTGGTTCATTACCTCCGCACCGAGAGTGCGATTGTGCCATAGATTTAATCCCGGGTAGTAAATACCCAAAGGGTCGTTTATTTAATCTGTCTGTGCCTGAACATGCTGCTATGCGAGAATATATAAAGGAGTCCTTGGAAAAGGGACATATTCGTCCATCGTCATCTCCCTTAGGAGCCGGTTTTTTCTTTGTGTCAAAAAAAGACGGCTCTTTGAGACCATGTATCGATTATCGGCTTTTGAATAAAATCACTGTAAAATATCAATACCCATTGCCGTTGCTGACTGATTTGTTTGCTCGCATAAAGGGGGCCAAGTGGTTCTCTAAGATTGACCTTCGTGGGGCGTATAATTTGGTGCGAATCAGGCAGGGGGATGAGTGGAAAACCGCATTTAATACGCCCGAGGGCCACTTTGAGTATTTAGTGATGCCTTTTGGTCTTTCAAATGCTCCGTCAGTTTTCCAGTCCTTTATGCATGATATTTTTCGCGATTATTTGGATAAATTTATGATTGTGTATCTGGATGATATTCTGATTTTTTCGGATGACTGGGACTCTCATGTCCAGCAAGTCAGGAGGGTTTTCCAGGTTTTGCGGTCTAATTCTTTGTGTGTGAAGGGTTCTAAGTGTGTTTTTGGGGTACAGAGGATTTCCTTTTTGGGATATATTTTTTCTCCCTCTTCCATTGAAATGGATCCTGTCAAGGTTCAAGCTATTTGTGATTGGACGCAGCCCTCTTCTCTTAAGAGTCTTCAGAAATTTTTGGGCTTTGCTAACTTTTATCGTCGATTTATTGCTGGTTTTTCGGATATTGCTAAGCCATTGACCGATTTGACTAAGAAGGGTGCTGATGTTGCTGATTGGTCCCCTGACGCTGTGGAGGCCTTTCGGGAGCTTAAGCGCCGTTTTTCCTCTGCCCCTGTGTTGCGTCAGCCTGATGTTGCTCTACCTTTTCAGGTTGAGGTCGACGCTTCTGAGATCGGAGCTGGGGCAGTGTTGTCGCAGAAAAGTTCTGACTGCTCCGTGATGAGGCCTTGTGCCTTCTTTTCCCGTAAATTTTCGCCCGCTGAGCGGAATTATGATGTTGGGAATCGGGAGCTTTTGGCCATGAAGTGGGCTTTTGAGGAGTGGCGCCATTGGCTTGAGGGGGCCAGACATCAGGTGGTGGTATTGACTGACCACAAAAACTTGATTTATCTTGAGACCGCCAGGCGCCTGAATCCTAGACAGGCGCGCTGGTCATTATTTTTCTCTCGGTTTAATTTTGTGGTGTCATACCTACCGGGTTCTAAGAATGTTAAGGCGGATGCCCTTTCTAGGAGTTTTGAGCCTGACTCGCCTGGTAACTCTGAGCCCACAGGTATCCTTAAGGATGGAGTGGTATTGTCAGCCGTTTCTCCAGACCTGCGGCGGGCCTTGCAGGAGTTTCAGGCGGATAGACCGGATCGTTGCCCACTTGATAAACTGTTTGTTCCTGATGATTGGACCAGTAGAGTCATCTCTGAGGTTCATTCTTCTGCGTTGGCAGGTCATCCTGGCATTTTTGGTACCAGGGATTTGGTGGCAAGGTCCTTCTGGTGGCCTTCCCTGTCACGAGATGTGCGAGGCTTTGTGCAGTCTTGTGACGTTTGTGCTCGGGCCAAGCCTTGTTGCTCTCGGGCTAGTGGATTATTGTTGCCCTTGCCTATTCCTAAGAGGCCTTGGACGCACATCTCGATGGATTTTATTTCAGATCTGCCTGTTTCTCAGAAGATGTCTGTCATCTGGGTGGTGTGTGACCGTTTCTCTAAGATGGTCCATTTGGTTCCTCTGCCCAAGTTGCCTTCTTCTTCCGAGTTGGTTCCTCTGTTTTTTCAAAATGTTGTTCGTTTGCATGGTATTCCTGAGAATATCATTTCTGACAGAGGGACCCAGTTCGTGTCTAGATTTTGGCGGGCATTCTGTGCTAGGATGGGCATAGATTTATCTTTTTCGTCCGCTTTCCATCCTCAGACGAATGGCCAGACCGAGCGGACTAATCAGACCCTGGAGACATATCTGAGGTGTTTTGTGTCTGCTGACCAGGATGATTGGGTTGCTTTTTTGCCATTGGCGGAGTTCGCTCTCAATAATCGGGCCAGCTCTGCCACTTTGGTGTCCCCGTTTTTCTGTAATTCGGGGTTTCATCCTCGATTTTCCTCTGGTCAGGTGGAAACTTCGGATTGTCCTGGAGTGGATGCTGTGGTGGAGAGATTGCATCAGATCTGGGGGCAGGTGGTGGACAATTTGAGGTTGTCCCAGGAGAAGACTCAGCTTTTTGCCAACCGCCACCGTCGTGTTGGTCCTCGGCTTTGTGTTGGGGATTTGGTGTGGTTGTCTTCTCGTTTTGTCCCTATGAGGGTCTCTTCTCCTAAGTTTAAGCCTCGGTTCATCGGCCCGTATAAGATATTGGAGATTCTTAACCCTGTTTCCTTCCGTTTGGACCTCCCTGCATCCTTTTCTATTCATAACGTTTTTCATCGGTCATTATTGCGCAGGTATGAGGTACCGGTTGTGCCTTCCGTTGAGCCTCCTGCTCCGGTGTTGGTTGAGGGTGAGTTGGAGTACGTTGTGGAGAAAATCTTAGACTCTCGTGTTTCCAGACGGAGACTCCAGTATCTGGTCAAGTGGAAGGGATACGGCCAGGAGGATAATTCTTGGGTGAATGCATCTGATGTTCATGCCTCTGATCTGGTTCGTGCCTTTCATAGGGCCCATCCTGATCGCCCTGGTGGTTCTGGTGAGGGTTCGGTGCCCCCTCCTTGAGGGGGGGGTACTGTTGTGAATTTGGATTCTGGGCTTCCCCGGTGGCTACTGGTGGTATTGAACTGGTGTTGTCATCTTCTCTGTTCACCTGTTCCCATCAAGATGTGGGAGTCGCTATATAACCTTGCTGCTCTGTTAGTTGCTTGCCGGTCAACAATGTTATCAGAAGCCTCTCTGTGCTTGTTCCTGCTCCTAGACAACTACTAGATAAGTTGGACTCTTGTCCATGTTTGTTTTTGCATTTTTGTTCCAGTTCACAGCTGAAGTTTCGTTACTGTGTCTGGAAAGCTCTTGTGAACAGGAATTGCCACTCTGGTGTTATGAGTTAATGCCAGAGTTTTAAAGTAATTTCTGGATGGTGTTTTGATAGGGTTTTCAGCTGACCATGAAAGTGTCCTTTCTGTCTTCTGCTATGTAGTAAGTGGACCTCAAATTTGCTAAACCTATTTTCATACTACGTTTGTTATTTCATCTTAATTCACCGCCAATACATGTGGGGGGCCTCTGTCTCCTTTCGGGGTATTTCTCTAGAGGTGAGCTAGGACTAATATTTTCCTCTGCTAGCATTATTTAGTCCTCCGGCTGGTGCTGGGCATCTAGAATCAACGTAGGCATGCTACCCGGCCACTGCTAGTTGTGCGTTAGGTTTAGTTCATGGTCAGCTCAGTTCCCATCTTCCAAGAGCTAGTTCCTATATATGCTTATGCTATGTTCTCTTGCCATTGAGAACATGACACCAGGGGCTTTTGCACCTTCAGACACCAAACAGGGAATTCGGGAGAGGGCATCTGTGTTTCCGTGTAGATTCCCAGGCCATGGAATGTGAAATCCTGGAGGCCTAAGAACCACCTAGCCACCTGGGCGTTCTTACCCTTTTTCTCCCTTAACCATCTCATCGGGGCAAGATCGGACACAAGTTTGAACCTACGGTCTAGTAGATAATACCTCAATGTATCCACTGCCCATTTAATGGCTAGACACTACTTCTCGACAATGGCGTAGTTCTACTCACATGATGAGAGCTTCTGGCTCAAATACAGGATGGGATGTTCTCCTCCATTTATTACTTGAGACAGCATAACTCCCAAGCCATCCTGCTGTATTGAAAACACCCATAAGGCATCGAGAAGGCTGTCATCTCCTTGGCACTCTGGGACATGGGTGTGGCGCCCCAGGGTCCTGGTCATCACAGTAGCATTGCTTCCCTCACGAGGGAGGTGATGCTACGTTTGGAGGCAAGAAGGGATAACTGTCACCAGGTAAACACAAGCATGCAACATGTTCACACTCCAGGCCACCAGGGGGAGCTTTTGATCCTATTTACTAGGTAACTCCCCATATATATGGTAGTTTGTAGGGAAAGTTAGACAGTTTGTGCCAGGAAGCAGACTGGAGCAGTCTGAGGCAGAAGAAGGTGTACGGAGCTATGTAGCTGCAGTGCTGCAGCTCCTGGGAAGAGATTATACGAATGCTGAATATATATGCAGTGAGCAAGTAGGAGAGCAAAGCGCAGGAGAGGAACACCAGTGGGAGACCAGCCACGAGCAGACTGCCTCCTTCTCAGGTGCAGACACCGGTAGCCGGAACACCGAGGACTGTAAGGGACTCCACGACTTACATCAAAGACCGGCAGGACAGCTGAACTGCAAGTTACCTGTCCGCCACACACACCTGAGACACATAGTAACACATAGAGCCCAGGGCGTGCTAGAGTCCCTATAAACAGGCTCGAGTTACCTGTCATGCAGGTATTGTCCTATCCTATATGGGGGACAGAGATGAACTGTGAGGCCCTTATCTGAAGCCATAGGCAGTAAGGGACTACAATACCACTGCGCTAGAGTAAGGCTTTGATCTCCACCTGGATAAGGGGACTCCTAACTTGCCTCCAAGCTGGCCGTACTGTTATGATCTGGTGACCTTGGAGCCGCATGGGACTTTCTCAGGAGTAGGTGGAACCTGTACTGACCGCAACCCCTAAACTGACACAGCAACTAGAAGTAGCCGTGGGGTGTACCTAACACATCCTAGACACCTCGACACAGCCGGAGGACTAAATACCCCTATAGATGGAAATGAGAATTCTATCTTGCCTCAGAGCAGAACCCCAAAGGATAGGCAGCCCCCCACAAATATTGACTGTGAGTATTAGAGGAAAAGACACACGCAGGCAGAAATCAGGATTTAGCAAAAGAGGCCACGCTAGCTAAATAGGAAAGGATAGGACAGAATACTAAGCGGTCAGTATTAAAACCCTAAAAATATCCACAGCAGATAATACAAAAATACCACATCTAACTAAAGACATGGAATGTATATCTGCTTCTCCTGAGAATCCAACTTGACTGAAAATATCCAAACACAGTCTAAGCTGGACAAGAAAAAACCATGAATAGCACTGAATTGTAAAGCACACAGCATGTGTGCTGTAGAAACAAAAACCAGACACTTATCTTTGCTGGTTTGGCAGCAGGGCAGGAGGAGCCAGACAGAGATGCAAAACCTCCAAGAACAATGGACAACTGGCAAGGGCTAATGAATCCTGCACACCTAAATATCCCAGTCAGAGCTGCAATCAGCAGGGACACCTGCCCAGGATTGCAACCCAGGGACAACTGCATTACTATCAACAACCACCGGAGGGAACCCAAGAGCAGAATTCACAACACCGTAACCTGCCTGCCCTGTGATCTAGTGCCCTGGACTGTGGCTGCCTGAAGTCTTCAGTAAACAAGGTAAAGAGACTGCAAACCTGTGTCCTCATTCTTTACTGCACCATCCACAATCTTCCATCTACACACGGGGAGCCCTGGGGATATACTTCACTTGTGGGAAGTTAAACATCACCCCAGAGGACCCCTTAATGCAGCGTTGGTCCCCACTGACCGAATACCACAAGTGGCGTCATGAACAATAGACTTTATTCACCAAATCCCTTTAAAGACTTTCCCCTTTTACATGGGCGCCCAGGGCCACAGACTGGGTCACCATGTGACATCCCCCTGTGAACACCGGACCCGGTGCCGGGTACCCCATGGCCCTGGCGGGCGACTCATGATGATCTGCCAATAATCATTCATCAGGTCCATGGTTGAAATGTACCTCGCAGGTCCAAGTCTTTCAATAAGTTCGTCCACACGAGGCATCGGGTAAGCATCGAAACTTGAGACTTCTTTAAGTTTGCGGTAGTAGTTAAAAAACCGTGATTCACTGTCGGGCTTTGGCACAAGGACGATGGGACTTGACCATCCACTTTCTCTATCACCCAGGGGTCTAGCATCATCTTCACCTCATTTGATATCACCTTTCTTCATGCTTTCAGAATTCTACAGGGCTTGAGGTTCACCCTTACATGCAGTTGTGTCAACACTTCATGTTCCACCACCTGTGTATGTGTCACGATTCACACCGTGACGTCACCCCTACGTCACGGATCGGGGTGACCTTAGGTCAACAGATGGCTATCACACGTGCAGGGGGCTTATCTTAGTTATCCCTCCACTCCTAACAATGTGATGAAAACACACACAAGGTTATTGACCTATTGATTTACAGCAGGGGCTTATTTTAGTTATCCCACTGCTCTGCAATATAACACGAACTGAAGGGATTTATGTATATCCCACTTTACAGTTCCGCTTGAAAACTTGCCGCTCTCTGGTGCTCCCCCTTACCCTCAGGTGAGACTAGGTACTGCACCTAGGGTAATTAGTCACCAGAAAGGCTGCCTGCTTTGTACTGGCTATTGGGCACGCTGCGGCGAGGGCGATATAACTACTCCCACTCAGGCAGGAACAATAATTATCAACGCCGCCGTCGCTACAACAACTCCCAAATACATAGAACAAGGTATGCTGCCACCAGCTTCGATTAAACGGGTCCGAAGCTAACCCAAAACAGTAGCATAATTCCCTTCAGAAGACTTAGGGTATGTTTTAGAGCAGGAAGAACGAAGCTAGTATTTTAAACTAGACTGTGGCCCGATTCTAACGCATCGGGTATTCTAGAATATGCATGTCCCCGTAGTATATGGACAATGATGATTCCAGAATTCGCGGCAGACTGTGCCCGTCGCTGATTGGTCGAGGCAACCTTTATGACATCATCGTCGCCATGCTGTGCCCGTCGCAGAATCAGACGCGGGATTTCCATTATGACATCTACGTCGATACTGTGCCCGTCGCTGATTGGTCGAGGCAACCTTTATGACATCATCGTCGCCATGGCAACCATTATGACATCTACGTTGATACTGTGCCCGTCGCTGATTGGTCGAGGCCTGGCGGCCTCGACCAATCAGAGACGCGGGATTTCCAGGACAGACAGACAGACAGACAGAAAGACAGACAGACGGAAAAACCCTTAGACAATTATATATATAGATATTTTACTCCGTAAAAGAACAGGCAGTGTTTATAAAAATATTACAAGGATGTTACAATAAGAGACAATTGAAAATATGTACAAAGAAATTATAAAATAACAGGGGTTAAATGAGAAATTAACACTTACATGTGTTCAGATCATTACAGGCAAAACCACGCTGGTGGGCGGAGCTCCAAATATCCCAGTTCATCAGGGCTGGCAGTAAGAGCTCCTCAGGTAAGACTAACTGCTGGGTGCCTTGCAGAAAACGTATAGCTCAGCCTGGTGACATCACTAAAAGGGTTGGTTTCCCCAGTCCCTCCCCTCTCCTCAGACTTACCAAATTTAACACAAATTTTTATAATGCTAGTATCTCCGCTCCAGAACATGTCAGAATCACAGCACACCCCTCATTCTTCTTATTTTACAATTGGCTTTCTATTGGTACCAAATTCAGGCTAGTTGGGACACACAGTTCCGGATAAATCTGTATTTTGTACCTGTTGGGGTTAGAGGCTCATGCTTACATGGCTGACAGATCCGCCGATGGAAATTCGCAACATGGACTTATTATTTTCCTAGCCTAAATCGGTGACCCAATATCTTATCATATTAGAACGAAGACCCTCATGGATTTTGGGAGGCCTAGACCAGTTTTAGCTGGTACAATTGTCTATTGCAGCTACAGCGGTCGTAAAAATTCTTTTGGTGGGGGGAATGAGTTAGTTGCTCAGAACCTGGAATTTGCAGCTAGAAGCAATAAAATCTCTTCTACACACACATTCCAGCACGCATAAACACAAGGAGAAGGGGGTTTTAGCCCACAGCATGGGTGCTAACAGGCAAGAGAAACTAAAACTTATATTATACATTATCCTCACACCTCCCCCTTCTGGTGTGCGCTACGGAGGCAGGACCGCTCGGTGCTCCTCCATGCGCATCTCAACAGGTTCACCCCAGTGGGACAGTCCATCTGCATTGCCATGCTCCCTGCCCGTTTTGTGTTCAATGGTGAAGTCAAACTGCTGAAGGGGCAAGGCTCCAGCGTAGCAACCTGCCGTTGGTTCCACACATGACGTTTAGCCAGCGCAGAGGGTTGTGGTCAGTCACCACAGTAAGGGGGGGCCATACAAGTAGGGCTGCAAGCGTTGCAGGGCCCAGACTATGGCCAGGCACTCCTTCTTGATGGTGGAGTAGGCCACTTCCCTCAGCAGACGTTTCCGGCTCAGGTATAACACGGAATGCTCTTGGTCCTCCGAGTCAACCTGGCTGAGCACAGCACCGAGGCCAACCTCGCTGGCATTGGTCTGCACCAAGAACGGTCGACTGCTGTCGACTGCTTTCAACATAGGGGCATTGCACAATGCTGTTTTCAACACCTGGAAGGCCCCCTCACAGCCGTCGGTCCAGTTGACGATGTGGGGTAGCTTCTTCCTGGTGAGGTCCGTCAAAGGTTTTGCCAGGCTGTACAAAGTGCCTATAGTACCCTGCAGTGCCCAGGAAGGACATCACCTGTTTCTTGGCCCTGGGAGTGGGCCAGTTCACGATCGCTCCCACTTTTTCAGGCTCTGGCTTTAGGGTGCCCCCGCCTACCCGGTGCCCCAGGTAGTGGACCTCACTCATGCTCATCTGGCACTTTCCCGGCTTGATAGTCAGTCCGGCTCGGTGAATTCGCCTGAGCACCTCCTCGAGATGCTGCAGGTGTTCCTCCCAGGAGGAGCTGAAGATGGCAATGTCATCCAAGTACGCCACCGCGTACTCCTCCAGTCCCTGAAGCAGGAGGTTGACCATCTGCTGGAAAGTGACAGGGGCATTCTTCATGCCGAAGGGCATGACCGTGGACTCGTACAGTCCAAAGGGTGTGATAAAGGTGGACTTCTCCTGTGCCTCGGGCTCAGGGGAATCTGCCAGTATCCTCAACTCAGATTCATTATGGTCAGGTAATCTGCGCCTGTAAGGCTGTGATGGCGTTGAGCCCCCTGTAGTCCATGCAGAACCGGGAGGTCCGATCCTTCTTTGGCACGAGAACTACAGGTGAGGCCCATGCACTCTTTGACCATCGAATCACCCCCAGCTGTAACATCTCATCGATCTCCTGGAGCATAGCCTGCTGCACCTGGTCGGAGATTCGATAGGGTGTTTGCTGTAGTGGGGCATGATTCCTGGTGTCCACCTCGTGGACTGCTAAATCAGTACTTCCAGGTCAGTTGGAGAACACGGCCCGGAAGGGTTCCAGCTTGGTCCGCAACTGCGACCCCTGGGGTTTGGTTAGTGAGGCGCTTACCTCCACGTCCTCGATGGACCCACGGGCCTTGGCTTGGGCCAGCATGTCCAGGAGGGAGTCTTCCTCCCCGTCTTCGGGCAGGCTGCAGACTAGAAGGACGAATGGTTCATGTTCGTGATGAGTCTTCATCATGTTGACGTGAAAGGCCTTTTGCCTACCCCGAGCGTAGTCAAGCGTGACCACGCAGGTGACCGGGTTGAGCTGCTGGTGGAAGATGAACGGGCCCTCCCAGGCTGCCTGAAGCTTATCCTTTGGTACAGGAACCAGCACCCACACCTTTTGACCCACGTGGTAGGTCCGCTCCCGGGCGTTCTGGTCATACCAGTGCTTCTGGTCAGCCTGAGCCGGCGTCATATTGTCATGCACCAACTGCGTCACGGTCTGCATCTTGTCACAGAAGGGCATGACATACTCCACTATGGACACTTCAGAAGGGTTCGGCTCCTTCCCAGGATTCCCTTACCAACCCAAGCGGTCCCCGGACTCACCTGCCATACAGGAGCTCGAAGGAGGAGAACCCCGTTGAGGCCTGCGGAACCTCTCGGTAAGCGAATAGCAGGTGTGGGAGGTACTGCTCCCAGTCGCGCCCTTGGGTCTCAACCAGCATGCGTAGCATCTGTTTGAGGGTACCATTGAAGTGTTCACACAAGCCATTGGTCTGTGGGTGATAAGCACTCAATACCAGGTGCTTCACCTGCATTCTCTTACAGAGAGCCTCCATTAGGCGAGACATGAATTGGGTCCCTTGATCAGTAAGCATCTCCCTGGGAAATCCTACACGTGCAAAGATAGCTAACAGGGCATCCGCCACCTTATCTGCCCTAGTTGATGACAGAGCTACTGCCTCTGGGTACCGGGTAGCGTAGTCTACCACAGTGAGGATGTATTGCTTTCCAGAGCTGCTGGGACGGCCAGCGGGCCCACACTGTCCACCGCGATCCTCTGGAAAGGCTCCTCTATCACTGGCAAAGGGATCAGGGGAGCCTTAAGAGCAGGCCCCGCCTTCCCCACTCTTTGACAGGTGGTACAGGAGCGGCAGTAGTTTGACACATCTGTCCCCATCTTAGGCCAATAGAAGTGTTGAGACAGCCGGGCCTTTATTTTGCTGATCCCCAAGTGTCCAGCTAGCGGGATCTCATGGGCAATCTGTAACAACTCACCCCGGAATTGCTGCGGGACGACCAGCTGTCTTTCCCTCAACCACTCCTTTTGCGATTTTCCAGCTACTGTCTCCAGGTACATCCTTCCTCATTCCCAGAACACCCTCTCCTTATCAGTCACGGAGGTGGGCATCTCGGCGAGTTGTCTCAAACTCTCTAGGCTCGCATCTGCGCGCAGAGCAGCCAGAAACTCCTGGCTAGGGAAAGCCAGAAGCGATGTCCGGGTCCCTTCCCCACGGGAACCCTCTGGGACCTGCTCTGGGTCCAACTCTGGTTCAGTCACAATGATGACTGCGGAGGGTCCGGGAGGCAGACAGTTATCTGCGTTCCGGGCACTCTGACTGTGGGTGACAGCAGCTACATAGGCTGTCTCCTGAGGGATTTCTACAGACCCATCAGCCGGCACTGCTATGGGCTCTACCTCCCCATCCACCCCCATTACCTCAGGAGCAGTGCTACTTATGGGCCAGTTACCTTCCTCTGTGGCACTGGTCAATTTCATGGCATCACCTTTCTCACGGTTCCCATGCATCTCCCCATTTCCTGCAGCACCGACACTTGCCCCTTCTAGGGGTTCCTCAGCCATCTCACTCCGCAGAGCGACGTGGCTGAAGACGCCTGTACCTATGGACACATTAACCTTTGCAGAAAAATGGTTATCAGGTTCAGTTGGCATAGGTACAACATTTTCACCATCAATCCTAGGGAAAAAATGGTTATCAGATGCATCATTACAAGATAAAGCATGGTCAGGTAACACATGCGATTTCCCATCATCATCATCCTCATCAGGGCTAACGTTACCCTTATTAGCAGATTGGGGAGGGGTGTCAGGAACGTAGTATGCAACCATCCTCCCCAAATCAGTCCCCAATAAAACATCCGTGGGCAAATTATCAGACAGCCCCACTTCCTTCACCCCGCTCCCGGCACCCCAATCAATATAAACCCGGGCCATTGGCAAGGGACAGCTGATGCCCCCAATCCCAGTGACAGTTAGGGTTTTCTCCGGAATGATCTCTTCAGGGGCCGCCAGTTCGGGTCGGATGAGGGTTCGTTCAGCCCCGGTGTCCTTGAGGCCTGTAGCGACATGGCCCCCTATGGTGACGTGCTGCACATTGTCACACACCCTCCCAACCACACCACCCACCAAAAGAACTGCTGCATTAGGCCCTGGAGCCTTGGCTGGGGGGTTCTTCTGCTTGTCTGGACAGTGGGGACTGATATGATCAGTCCGCTTGCAGAAGAAACACTGGTGAGGGTCGGTGGTAGGTCTGGTGCTGTTGGCCACGAGGACAGGACCTCTGGAGTGTTGGCTAGCAGGGGTACTGGCGTTGGTTGCAGGCTTACCCCCTCTCCAGCTGGTGGTGACTGGCTTCCGCACTTCCGATCTACGGTTGGCCTCATAGGCATCGGCAATCTGCGCTAATTTCGTCACGTCTTTGGGTTCTCTGTCCATCACATACTGTCGCACCTCAGCTGGGCAAAGATGTAAGAACTGGTCTTTGATCATCAGGTCTCGCAGCTGTGCAAAGGTGGTCACTGACAGTCCTTGGGTCCACTGGTCAAAGTGGCTCCCCAGTCCATGTGCCACATCGCTGTAACTGTCGTGTGGGCCACGTTGGAGGTTCCATAACTTTCTACGGTACACCTCAGGTGTAAGCTGGTACTTGGCTATCAGGGCCTGCTTGATGGCCTCATAGTCACCATCTTGTTCTTGAGGGAGGGCAGCAAATGCCTCTAGAGCTTTGCCTCTCAGCCCTGGTGTCAGGTATCCTGCCCATTCTTCTGTAGGCAGCTGGTACTGTCTGCAGGCTTTCTCAAAGGCCCGCAAAAAAGTGTCCAAGTCCCCGTCCTTTTCCCCGTCCTTTTCCATCACAGGAAAGTGCTCGGGTTGGGGCTTCGGTATCTGACCGCTGCTGGGCTCACAGCTCTGGGCGGTGGAGGGCATCACCCCCTGCCGAAGCATCTCCAGTTCATATTCTCGCTGGGCTTGGTGCTCTGCTCTCTCAGCCTCCCGCTCGACTCGCTGGGCTTGGGCCTCTTGCTCAGCTCTCTCCTCCTCTTGGAATTGCAGGACCAGCTGCAGTCATCTGCATCTGCGTTGTCTGCAGAGCATTGTTGCAGAGCCAGCTGCAGGCGGAGGTCCACGCTTCTCTGGTTGCAAGTAGGGCCGCCATTCAGTGGTTGGACCTCTGCGGCAGCACCATTTTCGCTGGAGCCGGGATCTGCGGCCACTGGGCTCTGAGAGCGGTCTGCTTCAAATTGCACCAGTTCAGCGACCATTTCAACCTTGGATTTGCCATGGGAGTTCAGGCCATGGTACGTGCATATCCCAGCAAGAGTGTCCTTGTTCTGCTGGGTGTACCAGGCTTCTCCTTTCGCAGCCATGGTTGCCAAATAAAAGATAGGATAGAAAAACTAAGAGAAAGGGAGGAGATAATTACCAGTACACACAATTGTCTCAGGACAAATAAACACTGAGTTCATTCTCCAAACTTATTTGCGCAGAGTCCTCACAAGAACTTTGCAAGTTTTTAGTGAGAGGAATGATTGCTCAAACCAAATCACTAATGCTCTAAAGGTACCGTCACACTAAGCGACGCTGCAGCGATAGCGACAGCAATGCCGATCGCTGCAGCGTCGCTGTGTGGTCGCTGGAGAGCTGTCACACAGACCGCTCTCCAGCGACCAGCGATGCCGAGGTCCCCGGGTAACCAGGGTAAACATCGGGTTGCTAAGCGCAGGGCCGCGCTTAGTAACCCGATGTTTACCCTGGTTACCAGCGTAAAAGTTAAAAAAACAAACAGTACATGCTCACCTGCGCGTCCCCCAGCCTCTGCATCCTGACGCTGACTGAGCTCCGGCCCTAACAGCAGAGCGGTGACGTCACCGCTGTTGCTTTCACTTTCAGTTTAGGGCCGGCGCTTTAGTGTCAGGAAGCAGAGGCTGGGGGACGCGCAGGTGAGCATGTACTGTTTGTTTTTTTAACTTTTACGCTGGTAACCAGGGTAAACATCGGGTTACTAAGCGCGGCCCTGCGCTTAGTAACCCGATGTTTACCCTGGTTACCAGTGTAAAATATCGCTGGTATCGTCGCTTTTGCTGTCAAACACGGCGATACACGGCGACCTAGCGACCAAATAATGTGCAGACCTTCTAGCAGCGACCAGCAATTTCACAGCGGGATCCAGATCGCTGCTGCGTGTCAAATACAGCGATATCGCCATCCAGGTCGCTGCAACGTCACGGATTGCTGGCGATATCGCCTAGTGTGACGGTACCTTAAGATCCCACCGCGCTGCCACCAATATGTCACGATTCACACCGTGACCGTCACCCCTACATCACGGATCGGGGTGACCTTAGGTCAACAGATGGCTATCACACGTGCAGGGGGCTTATCTTAGTTATCCCTCCACTGCTAACAATGTGATGAAAACACACACAAGGTTATTGACCTATCGATTTACAGCAGGGGCTTATTTTAGTTATCCAACTGCTCTGCAATATAACACGAACTGCAGGGATTTATGTATATCCCGCTTTACAGTTCCGCTTGAAAACTTGCTGATCTCTGGCGCCCCCCTTTACCCTCAGGTCAGACTAGGTACTGCACCTAGGGTATTTAGTCACCAGAAAGGCTGCCTGCTTTGTACTGGCTATTGGGCACGCTGCGCGAGGGCGATATAACTACTCCCACTCAGGCAGGAACAATAATTTTCAACACCGCCGTCGCTACAACGACTCCCAAATACACAGAACAAGGTATGCTGCCACCAGCTTCGAATAAACGGGTCCGAAGCTAACCCAAACAGTAGTGTAATTCCCTTCAGAAGACTTAGGGTATGTTTTAGAGCAGGAAGAATGAAGCTAGTATTTTAAATATTTTACTCCGTAAAAGAACAGGCAGTGTTTATAAAAATATTACAAGGATGTTACAATAAGAGACAATTCAACATATGTACAAAGTAATTATAAAATAACAGGGGTTAAATGAGAAATTATCACTTACATGTGTTCAGATCATTTCAGGCAAAACCAGGCTGGTGGGCGGAGCTCCAAATATCCCAGTTCATCAGGGCTGGCAGTAAGAGCTCCTCAGGTAAGACTAACTGCTGGGTGCCTTGCAGAAAACGTATAGCTCAGCCTGGTGACATCACTAAAAGGGTTGGTTTCCCCAGTCCCTCCCCTCTCCTCAGACTTACCAAATTTAACACAAATTTTTATAATGCTCGTATCTCCGCTCCAGAACATGTCAGAATCACAGCACACCCCTCATTCTTCTTATTTTACAATTGCTTTCTATTGGTACCAAATTTGGGCTAGTTGGGACACACAGTTCCAGAGAAATCCGTATTTTGTACCTGTTGGGGTTAGAAGCTCATGCTTACAGTGGCTGACAGATCCGCCGATGGAGATTCGCAACATGGACTTATTATTTTCCTAGCCTAAATCGGTGACCCAATATCTTATCATATTAGAATGAAGACCCTTATGGATTTTGGGAGGCCTAGACCAGTTTTAGCTGGTACAATTGTCTATTGCAGCTACAGTGGTCGTAAAAATTCTTTTGGTGGGGGGAATGAGTAAGTTGCTCAGAACCTGGAATTTGCAGCTAGAAGCAATAAAATCTCTTCTACACACACATTCCAGCACGCATAAACACAAGGAGAAGGGGGGTTTTAGCTCACAGCATGGGTGCTAACAGGCAAGAGAAACTAAAACTTATATTATACATTATCCTCACAGTATGCCCCCTGCAACTCTGAGAACAGGTCACGGTTCTGCTGCAGCAGCTCCTGATATTGTTGCCTCTGGTTCAACATCAGAGTCTCTGCAATGGTGACATCATCTACTGTGACTTTGGGACTGGCTCCGAGGCAAGGGTTGTCCAGCGATTCTCAGTGTTGCCAGGGTTTGAGCAAGTTCACGTGATAGACTTGGTGCGGCTTCCTTCGGCCTAGCTGATGTACCTTGTACTTAACTTCGCCTAGTTTTTACACCACCTCATATGGGTCTTTCTACTTGGCAAGGAACTTGCTCTCCAATAAGCACTAGCACGCGATCCCTGTGATGGAACTGCCTCAGCCTCGCTGATCGGTTATATACCCTTGACTGTGCCTCCTGGAGAAAATGCTCCTTCACAATAGGCATCACTTTCGCCATTCTCTCCTGCAGCTAGGTGACATGCCCTATGATGCTCGAGCGTGGTGTGACCTCGGCTTCCCATGTTTCCTTAGCGATGTCCAGGAACCATTGTGGATGTCGACTATACAGGAGCTCGAACAGCGAGAAGCCAGTCGAGGTCTGGGGAACTTCCCTGACTGAGAAGAGCAGAAATGGAAGCAGGCAGTCCCAGTCTCGACTGTCCTTCTCAATGACCTTTTTGAGCATGGCTTTCAAGGTTTTATTGAAGTGCCCTATTAGGCCGTCGGTCTGTGGATAGTACACCGAGGTTCTCAGCTGGGCAATCTGGAGGACCCTGAAGAGTTCTTTCATTACCTTGCTCATGAAGGGGGTTCCCTGGTCTGTCAGAATCTCCTTTGGCAGGCCCGTCCTAGCAAAAATATGAACACGTTACCGGGCGATACTCTTAGCCAAAGAGTTCCTTAGAAGTACTGCTTCAGGGTACCGGGTCGCATAGTCCATGACCACTAGGATATATTGGTGCCCTCGTGCAGACTTAACTAAAGGACCTTCTAGGTCTATGGCAATTCGCTCAAACGGGATCTGTATTACCGGTAGAGGGACTAGAGGACTTTGCAGTGCAAAGAGGGAGCGGTCATCTGGCAGGTGGAGCAGGACCTACAATAACTCAGGATCTCACGATAACATCCCGGCCAATAGAACTTCTGCAATATTCTCTCCTGCTTTTTCTCTACCCCCAGATGGCCCCCTAAAACATGCATATGGGCCATGTCTAAAACCCTCTGCCAGTATGGCCCTGGAACCAACAGCTGCTCCATTATTTCACCTCCCCTCAGTGTAGTCACTTTATGCAACAATTTGTTATTGACTGTAAAGTATGAGTACTTGTTGTCAGCCCCTGGCTCTTGAGCATATCCCATCAATCACAGGCACATTTTGAGGGGCCCCTTTTAGGGTAAGATCCCGCATTTGAGCAGTCCCAAAATTTTCCCCAGAAACCCCCAGCTCAGGAACCTCGGCCCCACTGGTCACCTTTTTGTCCTCATCACATGCTAGGACACACAAGGGGAACTCCTCTACCTCCAACTGCTACAGGTATTCATCAGGTTTGTGCTGGCTCCTGCCTGAGCCACTGGGCAATCCCCACAAGTCCCAGAACAGGCTGAAGTCCTGCCCGATTATCACGGGGTGCAGTAAGTCTCTGACTACACTGACCTCATGGGACTCTGTACCCTGACTCATTTTAATCAACACTCTGGCAACAGGGTAGTCTTTGGCATTCCCGTGGATACAGCGTATGCCCACATGTTTCCCTGAGATCAACTGATGGGGTAACGTGACCCTTATCAGGATCACCAAACTCCCGGAGTCTAAGATTGCTGATACCAGTACTCCGTTTATGGTCACAGGGCATGATTGCAGCCTCTCTCAGGGCTGATAGTCTGCAATGCAGGCTGGGTAGGCATAATACGAGCAGAGCCTGCCTAAGCTACAATCCATCTGCTTGGCAGACATAGGACAATGGGCTGCTATGTGTCCAGCAGATCAGGTCTTTACCAGCGGCCTTTAGTCGCCCCTCCGCAGCTCCTTGGGACGTCGGACTCACCCCAATGGTGGCTCTGTTACCCCTCTTTTGGGACTCGGGATCCTGCTGGGCATCCCAGTATGGAGATGTACCACCCCCTGGCTTCATCAGGGACCTCTCAACCACCTAGTACCTTTTTACAATGCCCACCAGGTCATCTGCATTCCAGGGGTCTACTTGGGCTACTCAGGTCTGCACTGGCCTGGGAAAAGAGTGAATAAATCTGTTCATGATGACCCGCTCGACCATCTGGGCTGGAGTGGAGGACTCCGGCTGCAACCATTTCTGGACCAAATGCAACAAGTCAAACATTTGTGAGCGGGGAGGTTTGCCATCACAATTTGCCCAGTCATGAATACTTTTGGCTCTGACAGACATAGTGACCCCTGAGCATGCCAATATCTCCATTTTCAACTTGGCATATTCCTGGGCATCCTGCAATGCCAAGTCAAAATAGGCTTTCTGAGGTTCACCTGTCAGATAGGGGGCCAGCACCTCCTGCTCTGCTACCCATTCAAAAACAGTCAAAAATGCCTATGTATCATCCTCTGGGGTCATTTTTTGGATGGCTCATCTTACCACTTTCTGGACGCATGAGTCATCACCTTGATGTGGGGGAGGGGTGGTTTCTCTGCTGTGGACATCTCCCATCAGGAGTTCCATCTGCCTTTGCTGTTGTTGCAGCTGTTGTGTTAGGAGTTTGTCTCCTGTTGTAACTGGTGCTGTTGCTGCTGGCTCAGGATCAGGTGCTTGATTAGCTCCTCCATTTTGTCCGACCGTTGTTAGGGTACTGTCACACAGTGCAATTTTCGTCGCTACGACGGCACGATCCGTGACGTCGCAGCGTCGTATGATTATCGCTCCAGCGTCGTAGACTGCGGTCACACTTTGCAATCACGGCGCTGGAGCGATGCCGAAGTTCCCGGGTAACCAGGGTAAACATCGGGTTACTAAGCGCAGGGCCGCGCTTAGTAACCCGATGTTTACCCTGGTTACCAGCGTAAACGTTAAAAAAACAAACAGTACATACTTACATTCCGGTGTCTGTCCTCCGGCGTCTCAGCTTCTCTGCACTGTGTGAGCACCATAGCCGGAAAGCAGAGCGGTGACGTCACCGCTGTGCTCGCTTTCCGGCCGGCAGGCGCTCACACAGTGCAGAGAAGCTGAGACGCCGGAGGACAGACACCGGAATGTAAGTATGTACTGTTTGTTTTTTTAACGTTTACGCTTGTAACCAGGGTAAACATCGGGTTACTAAGCGCGGCCCTGCGCTTAGTTACCCGATGTTTACCCTGGTTACAAGCGAACACATCGCTGGATCGCTGTCACACACAACGATCCAGCGATGTCAGCGGGTGATCAAGCGACGAAAGAAAGTTCCAAACGATCTGCTACGACGTACGATTCTCAGCGTGATGTCTGATCGCAGTAGCGTGTCAGACACAGCGATATCGTAACGATATCGCTAGAACGTCATGAATCGTACCGTCGTAGCGATCAAAATTGCACTGTGTGACAGTACCCTTACATCTTCATAGCTGCCTTAAGCCAGGACATACGATTTGTCCACCGCTACTACTCATGTTCCTGGAATGGTTGCCAGCATTCTCCATCACTTGTGGAAGGTTGGATCACTTAGTTGCTCCTCAAAGTAGACACAGGCACACATGGGGTTAAAGTTTCTGGGTGGATTATTGCATCATAAACCCAAAACCCAAAAGGGTAACAGAAAACAGCCTGTCTGGCTCAAAGAAAGTAAACAGTTCATACAAAGTCCTGCCCAGTACTTCTGGGACAATACATATGGCAGCTCTCACAGGAGCATCAGCCTGGAGGCTTCCTTGCCTCCACGCAACACAGACAGAGGAAAAATCCATTGTTGGACATTTATATGAGTAGGTGTCCTGCTCTCATCAATCCCGCCCATAACATGGGTGCTTAACTCATTCAGCACATAGCATGCTGAAAAGAAACTAATGGGTTTCTAGATCATGGAGGAAAGCAATCTCCGTGACACATATCTCCCCTCACATACAGTGCCAGTGACCCTGTTCCATAATGTAGTACTGCAAAACTCAATGTTGATGCCAATACTACCTTAAATGATGCTCCAGCCTTCAGCAAGTGAATCTGCTCCAAACATACAGAAGCAAGTGGGAGGACCCTCCAGAGGATCCTCCTATACTCTGCTGGACCAGTCCGACACTGGGTGGGTCTCCTGACCCAATGTTATGATTGCGTAGCAACTCACTCCAGAAAATACACAACCGTTCAAAATTTTGGGGTCACCCAGACAATTTTGTGTCTTCCATGAAAACTCATACTTTTATTAATCAAATGAGTTGCCAAATGAATTTAAAATCTAGTCCAGACATTGACAATGTTCGAAAAAATATTTTTATTTGAAATAATAATTTTCTCCTTCAAACTTTGCTTTCGTCAAAAAATGCTCCCTTTGCAGCAATTACAGCATAGCAGACCATTGCCATTCTAGCAGTTAAAGGGCACCTGTCACCCCGTTTTTTCCGTATGAGATAAAAATACTGTTAAATAGGGCCTGAGCTGTGCATTGCAATAGTGTATTTTGTGGACCCCGATTCCCCACCTATGCTGCCGAAATACGTTACCAAAGTAGTTGTTTTCGCCTGTCAATCAGGCTGGTCTGGTCAAAAGGGCGTGGTGTCTTCCCCCAGATCTTGCTTAGTTTTCCGTTGGTGGCGTAGTGGTGTGCGCATGCCCAAGGTCCCAAATCCACGTCACAGGGGAGTGAAAAGATCGCGATGTGCTGTATTTCATTGGTGATCGGTGGGGGCGGCCATCTTCCTTTGGCCGCGCGTGCGCAGAAGCGGCGCTCTGCTGGCCGCGGCTTCAGGAAAATGGCCGCGGGATGCCGCGCGTGCGCAGATGGAGATCGCGGCGGCCATTTTCCTGAAGCCGAGATGCAAATTCTGCTTCAGGAAAATGGCCACCGCGATCTCCTTCTGCGCACGCGCGGCATCCCGCGGCCATTTTCCTGAAGCCGCGGCCAGCAGAGCGCCGCTTCTGTGCACGCGCGGCCAAAGGAAGATGGCCGCGCCCAACGATCACCAATGAAATACAGCACATCGCGATCTTTTCACTCCCCTGTGACGTGGATTTGGGACCTTGGGCATGCGCACACTACTACGCCACCAACGGAAAACTAAGCAAGATCTGGGGGAAGACACCACGCCCTTTTGACCAGACCAGCCTGATTGACAGGCGAAAACGACTACTTTGGTAACGTATTTCGGCAGCATAGGTGGGGAATCGGGGTCCACAAAATACACTATTGCAATGCACAGCTCAGGCCCTATTTAACAGTATTTTTATCTCATACGGAAAAAACGGGGTGACAGGTTCCCTTTAATTTGCTGAGGTAATCTGGAGAAATTTCACCCCATGCTTCCAGAACCCTTCCCACAAGTTGGTTTGGCTTGATGGGCACTTTTTGCATACCATACGGTCAAGCTGCTCCCACAACACCTCAATGAGGTTGAGATCTGGTGACTGCGCTGGCCACTCCATTACAGATAGAAAAGCAGCTGCTTGCTTCCTCCGTAAATAGTTCTTGCTTTATCTGGAGGTGTGCTTTTAGTCATTGTCCTGTTGGATGAAATTTGCTCTAATCAAACGCTGTCCACAGGGTATGGCATGGCGCTGTAAAATGGAGTGATAGCCTTCCTTATTCAAAATCCCTTTTACCTTGTACAAATCTCCCACTTTACCAGCACCAAAGCAACCTCAGACCATCACATTACCTCCACCATGCTTGGCAGAAGCATCAGGCACTCTTCCAGCATCTTTTCAGTTGTTCTGCGTCTCACAAATGTTCTTCTGTGTGATCCAAGCACCTCAAACTTGGATTCATCTGTCCATAACACTTTTTCCAATCTTCCTCTGTCCAATCTCTGTGTTCTTTTGCCCATATTAATCTTTTCCTCTTATTAGCCAGTCTCAGATATGGCTTTTTCTTTGCCACTCTGCCCTGAAGGCCAGCATCCCAGAGTCACCTCTTCACTGTAGATGTTAATGCTTGCATTTTGCGTGTACTATTTAATGAAGCTGCCAGTTAAGGACCTGTGAAGCATCGATTTATCAAACTACAGATTCTAATGTACTTGTCTTGTTGCTCAGTTGTGCATTGGGGCCTCCCACTTCTCGTTCTACTCTGGTTAGAGCCTGTTTGTGCTCTCCTCTGAAGGGACTAGTATACATGGTTGTAGGAAATCTTCAGTGTCTTGGCAATTTCTCGCATGGAATAGCCTTCATTTCTAAGAACAAGAATAGACTGTCGAGTTTCACATGAAAGTTCTATTTTTCTGGCCATTTTGAGAGTTTAATGGAACCAACAAATGTAATGCTCCAGATTCAGAACCCAAACTCCCAGAGAAAGGTGTGTCTGCTGTGGCTCGGCGGGCAAAGAAGCATAACACAGGCTAAAGGGTTCAAACTTAGGAGCATGACACCTGAAATCAACGACCTGATAAATACTTACGAGCAGTGGCGTAACTACAAAGTTATGGGCCCCGGTGCGAACTTCCAAATGGGGCCCCCCCCCCGCCATAAAATTCAATGTAACCCCCATAGAATACAATGCAGCCCCCCTCATAGTATAATGCAGCCCCTCCATACAGGGGCAGTGAGAAAGACACGAGCAAATGGTGACTAGGGGGCAGGGGAGAGGGCACAAGTGGGCAAGGAAGACAGGCACAAGGGGACACATGGGCGCTAGGAGGCAGGGGAGAAGGTTACAAGGGGACTAGTGGGCAAGGGAGACTGACACAAGGGGACAATGGAGACTGACACAAGGGGCACATGGGGACAAGTGGGCAAGGGAGACTGACACACAGGGCACATGGGGACTAGTGGACAAGGGAGACTGGCACACGGGGACACATGGGGACAAGGGACAAGCACAAGGGGACAAGGGAGACAGGCACAAGGGGACACACAGGGACTAGTGGGCAAGAGACTGACACAAGGGATACAAGCACAAGGGGACACACAGGGACAAGTGGGAAAGGGAGACTGACACACAGGGACTAGTGGGCGAAGGAGACTGACACAAGCACAAGGGGACAAAGGAGACTGACAAGCACAAGGGGACATAGGAGACAGGCACATGGGGACACACAGGGACTAATGGGCAAGGGAGACTGGCACATGGGGACACAAGCATAAGGGAGACAGGCTCAAGGGGACACACGGCCCCCTGACCTGCCAGAGCCGCTTGCAGCTGTGACCGTGGTAGTTACGCCGCTGCCTCACACACACACATACTACAGATATCACACACACACTACAGATATCACACACACACACACACACACACACACACACACACACACACACACACACACACACACATCATACTACAGATATCACACACACACACACACACATCAGTTATCACACACACACTACAGATATCACACATACACACATACTACAGATATCACACACACACTACAGATATCACACACACACATCATATTACAGATATCACACACATACTACAGTTATCACACACACTACAGATATCAAACACACACTACAGATATCACACACACACTACAGATATCACACACACACACACACACACACACACACACACAGACATACTACAGATATCACACACATACTACAGTTATCACACACACACTACAGATATCACACACACACATACTACAGATATCACACACACACACACACACACACACACACACACACACACACACACACACACACACACACACACACACACACACACCAGAGATACCAGCTCATATACACAACTCACAATCTCCTCTCTGGTACAGGGGTGGCTGATGTAAACCGGCTGCAGCTCCTCAGCTTCTCCTGACTAAAGCGGCTCTGTCCCGCACCTCCCCCCTGCTCTCGCCTTCTGTCCCGGGGTTATTTTGGCTTTCTCTTAAATACGATCTCATTCAGAGGTACATGAGATGTATGAGGGGGAAAAAACAGATTGAGAAGCTGTCTCATCGTGATGACTGGAGCTGCTTCCTGTCTCTCACGTGCCCCGGCTGCCCCCTTCCCCTAGATACGCCTCGGACTGTTGCTGTGCAGGAGGAATCCCCTGCACTGCAATATGGTGTTGGGTGCCAGCACAGCCCGCACAGTGGTCTATCCAGCACAGCCCGCACAGTGGTCTATCCAGCACAGCCCGCACAGTGGTCTATCCAGCACAGCCCGCACAGTGGTCTATCCAGCACAGCCCGCACAGTGGTCTATACAGCACAGCCCGCATCTCTCGCCCCCCCCGAGAATGCCCCCACAGTCCAGTAAAAAAAAAAAAAAACACTCTCCTTACCTTTCCTCTTGCCAGCGTTGCTTCCTGCTCCGATCTCAGGCTCGACTGCAGTCTGCCCGGGACACAGCAGGTGCGCGATGATATGACGTCATCGCGCACCTGCAGTGTCAGAGGAATGATGGGAGAGGGAGCGTCTGTAGACGCTCTCTCCTCCGTCATTGCATTTAACTGTACCGGAGGCGGATCGAGCAGCCCATGACTGGCACCGGCTCTTCTGGCATTTGCCAGAAGTGCCCGATGGCCAGTCCGGCCCTGCTCTGACCTGCCGGCCCCGGGCCCCTGACCTGCCGGGCCCGGTCGCAGTGGCGACCGCTGCAACCGCGGTAGTTACGCCCCTGTCCATACTGTACAATGGCCACACATAGTGCTCTATACTGTACAATGGCCACACATGATGCTCCATACTGTACAATTGGCCACACATGATATTGCCTACAGTATAATGGCCACACATAGTTACTCCTACACTCGCGGCTGAGCTCCGTACACATTGCACATGCGGCTCCCCTCCGTACACCTCGTACACACCCGGCTCCGCTCCGTACACCTTGCACACACGGCTCCGCTCCGTATACCTCGTACACACATGGCTCCGCTCCGTACACCTCGTACACACACGGCTCCGCTCCGTACACCTTGCACACACGGCTCCGCTCCGTACACCTTGCACACACGGCTCCGCTCCGTATACCTCGTACACACATGGCTCCGCTCCGTACACCTTGCACCGTACTCCGTGTACGGAGCGGAGCCGTGTGTATGAGGTATACGGAGCGGAGCCGTGTGTGTACGAGGTATGCGGAGCGGAGCCGTGTGTGTACGAGGTGTACGGAGCGGAGCCGTGTGTGTACGAGGTGTACGGAGCGTAGCCGTGTGTGTACGAGGTGTACGGAGCGTAGCCGTGTGTGTACGAGGTGTACGGAGCGTAGCCGTGTGTGTACGAGGTGTACGGAGCGTAGCCGTGTGTGTACGAGGTGTACGGAGCGTAGCCGTGTGTGTACGAGGTGTACGGAGCGTAGCCGTGTGTGTACGAGGTGTACGGAGCGTAGCCGTGTGTGTACGAGGTGTACGGAGCGTAGCCGTGTGTGTACGAGGTGTACGGAGCGTAGCCGTGTGTGTACGAGGTGTACGGAGCGTAGCCGTGTGTGTACGAGGTGTACGGAGCGTAGCCGTGTGTGTACGAGGTGTACGGAGCGTAGCCGTGTGTGTACGAGGTGTACGGAGCGTAGCCGTGTGTGTACGAGGTGTACGGAGCGTAGCCGTGTGTGTACGAGGTGTACGGAGCGTAGCCGTGTGTGTACGAGGTGTACGGAGCGTAGCCGTGTGTGTACGAGGTGTACGGAGCGTAGCCGTGTGTGTACGAGGTGTACGGAGCGTAGCCGTGTGTGTACAAGGTGTACGGATCGGAGCCATGTGTGTACGAGGTATACGGAGCGGAGCCGTGTGTGCAAGGTGTACGGAGCGGAGCCGGGTGTGTACGAGGTGTACGGAGGGGAGCCGCATGTGCAATGTGTACGGAGCTCAGCCGCGTGTGTAGGAGTAACTATGTGTGGCCATTATACTGTAGGCAATATCATGTGTGGCCAATTGTACAGTATGGAGCATCATGTGTGGCCATTGTACAGTATAGAGCACTATGTGTGGCCATTGTACAGTATGGACAGGGGCGTAACTACCGCGGTTGCAGCGGTCGCCACTGCGACCGGGCCCGGCAGGTCGGGCCCGGGGCCGGCAGGTCAGAGCAGGGCCGGACTGGCCATCGGGCACTTCTGGCAAATGCCAGAAGAGCCGGTGCCAGTCATGGGCTGCTCGATCCGCCTCCCCCCGCCACCAACTCACCCCCCCCCGCCGTCGCATTCAACTATACCGGCGTCTATGATCTCCGTACACCTCGTACACACACGGCTCCGCTCCGTACACCTTGCACACACGGCTACGCTCCGTATACCTCGTACACACATGGCTCCGCTCCGTACACCTCGTACACACACTGCTCCGCTCCGTACACCTCGTACACACACGGCTCCACTCCGTACACCTCGTACACACACGGCTCCGCTCCGTACACCTCGTACACACACGGCTCCGCTCCGTACACCTTGCACACATGGCTCTGCTCCGTATACCTCATACACACATGGCTCCGCTCCGTACACCTCGTACACACACGGCTCCGCTCCGTACACCTTGCACACACGGCTCCGCTCCGTATACCTCGTACACACACGGCTCCGCTCCGTACACCTTGCACACACGGCTCCGCTCCGTATACCTCGTACACACATGGCTCCGCTTCGTACACCTCGTACACACCCGGCTCCGCTTCGTACACCTCATACACACCCGGCTCCACCTTGTACACCTCATACACACCCAGCTCCGCCTTGTACACCTCATACACACACGGCTCCGCTCCGTACACCTCATACACACACAGCTCCGCTCCGTACACCTCATACACACACGGCTCCGCTCTGTACACCTCATACACACACTGCTCTGCTACATCCACACAAACCCCTCCTGACCTCACACAAAAGCTTACCCTCCTCCAGCATGATGACAACCAGCACTGCACTACTGTCCTGCACTACACGGAAGCCCTTGATCATGTGACTCCGACTCCTCCCCTCCTGTGACCTCATGCTAGGTCCTGTGCGCACAGAGCAGCTGCAGCCATAGTTGTGGTGTGCGGCTCTCTGCGGTGGAGGGGCTCTGCTGCCGTGACAAGTGCAGTCCCACCCGTGATCGCGCATTGCACTGAGAGAGTGCACGCGCACCAGGGCCTGTAAAGAAGGTTTATAAAGGGCCGGCGGCCCATTTTGTAGCTCAGAGTTCTTAGGGGCCCCTAAGCACTGCGGGCCCCGTCGCAATTGCGACCCCTGCGACCGCGGTAGTTACGCCCCTGCTTACGAGGCTGTTGAGTTCAGTTCAGGTGACCTGAGGCTAATCTGTGCATCTCAGTGCATACTCAAACCGAAAACATGGATGTGTTAATCTGACAAAAGTATGACAGATGATAATGTGCTGATCCATGCTAGTTGGTGAAGTTTCAAGGACAATTCCTGATATTTGTATTATCGCTAGCAGATAATATTAAGATTTGTAGTTTTTTTTCTAATGACTTGTGATTTAAAGGAGGAGCAATTTCTGGTAAAAAGCAATTAGACTAATTACTTCTGACCTTTTTATTACATGTTACAGATGAGTGTAAACAATAGTAATAACAATATTGATGGGATTTACAATATGCACACTCTTCCATTATATTGTGCTGTGCCCAAGTCAATAACAAGATTCATGTTCAGCACATGGTGATGTATAATAGCACATTAGTTATAACATATGGTATTGAATTAGTGTAATAGGAAAATAGGACTTTAGACCTGAGGTCAACTTAATTAATTACATGTTGCAGCTGCTCTAACTAATACAGAGGTGACTTTTTAGGTTAAAGAATTCAGTTTCTTCTTGGTGATTAAGATAAGGAATTGTTAAAAACACATATGTTTTTAATGTCTTTGTGCAGCATTAAAGTGAACCTGTCAAATGTATTTTCTGCACTAAAGTACCCCCATCATGTTACTCCTCTCATTTACTTCATTACATTTGTGCTTTTATACAAACCTTCTAAAAAGGTCATGGAATGAAAAAAAAATAACCTGGGCAATATGCTAAGTAATTACGTCTAGTCACCGGGGCAGGCTATTTCTTTCAATAGTTATGCTGTGTGGGCTTTACTCACACAGCCATTGTGGCATGATTAAAATATAAAGAAGATTTGATGTCACCAAATCTCGCTTTCTGGACATGCGTAGAACCATCTGGTGTCCTTGTCTCAGCTTCATTATGCACTGCCCAGTGTCAGAAAGATTCTGCAAGTCTTGGCGCCCTGTTTCTGAAGTGAGTGGAGTGGGCAAAATAGACAACAAAACCATAGAAAGTTTCACTGTTCATGCCTGGTGGCAACTAACTCACTTTGGCATTTAAATCATGTCATTACAGCATCACTTTTCAAAAGGAGATGACCAGTTATGGGTAGTCATGGGTGGTTTGTAGTTGAGAAAGAGAGAGTTAAGCGAAAAGATTTGCAGATCCCTGGTCCTATGCATTGTCGACAGTCCATAGCTATTGGACCAAAGCCCTGTGAACCTTCTACTATCTGCTGCTGGCTTCCCCAGCACCTCTATTGATTATTAGGCCCAATACAATGTCATTGTTGAGGCTCGAATCACGCATCATGTTATACCAGGCCTACTAATTGGAAGAGAAGCCAGGGATGCCAGCATATAGGAGGAAGTTCACAGGGTATTAGCTTGGTGGCCAGGACTACTGATGTGGGAGCTGGACAAGGGTCCTGAGAATCTTTTTTTTCCAACTCTGGTAGGGACACTGTTTCTTTTTACAAAGTTTATATAAAAGTATGTCTTTAACACTGTAAAAGGCAGAAATAATAATATCTAGGATATCAGGTGCACTTAGTTATTTCTTAAGCTCAAAGAAAGGAGGAGATGAAAAAATGTATATATTTTCAAATAGCAACTGGCAATCAAGATATTAAAGCTTTTGGGAAACTATGCAATTAATTTATTTACTCATAATATTTTTTGTTTATTACACATACAAATATTACAAACAGAAAAAAAATATGATATAAAATAAAACAAAATACAGTAATATATGTCAATTAAATACATTAAATACATTTGCTATTTAACCCAATCATAAGACATTTCATAATCTGAGTCAGGGACCATTAATCAAAACATATATTCCATAGTGACCTCATGGAGAAAAATAGCAAATATTATTTACATTGTGCGTGGTAGATATAAATAGTTCAGTACTAGAGATGATCGGATCGATTCACAGGACTCTGGTCCAGCATTCAGGTCATTAGTACATGGCGCTAGATTGGAGGCCCGCTAATCTCTTACCTTCTATCTTCCTCAGTGCAGCTTTGATTAGCAAGTAGTAGCGTAGCTACCAGGGGGCAGAGGGTGCGGTTCCCCCAGGCCATGTGCTCTGAGGGTGCCCACCTGGACCTAAGCTATTGTAACTGTATCGGCTTGTGTAGAATCGATCTTCCTGCTCTGCCAACCTGCCACTATGGGGCCCCTGAGCCGGCAGGGGGCCCAATGCCAGCAGTGGGACCCCCGCCCATCATCGCAGGTTCAACTGTTATGGTGCTGCATTATACTATTAGTGTGCATTATACTACTATGGGGCTGCATTATACTATGGGGGTGCATTATACTACTGCAGAAATCAAGTATTTGATCCCTTGCTGATTTTGTAAGCTTGCCCACTGACAAATACAAGAACAGTCTATAATTTTTTTTTGTAACATAAACTGTATTGGTTCCAGAGTAAGAAAATACATTGACAACAGCCATTCAAATAATTGCAATCATTAGCCAATAGTACAAGATTTGGTCAATATTCCAAATTACTTCCTTACAAGGAGCCAGAGAACTTTTAGCAATAACCCAGACTTACACAAATAACACAAATGTCACAAATAATTGCTCTTTTTGGTAATGTCAGTTATGAAGTGCTCATCTTGACAACTTGTAATGTTACAAATCAAATATCAGGTATTCTATGCTGCCTAATTGTAAGCGAACAGTCTATAATTTTAAGGGTAGGATAATTTTAACACTGAGAGATAGAATGTCAAAAATAAAATCCAGAAAGTCACATTGCGTAAATTATATAAATGTATTTGCATTTTGCAGTGAGAAATAAGTATTTGATCCCTCTGGCAAACAAGACTTAACACTTGGTGGCAAAGCCCTTGTTGGCAAGCACAGCAGTCAGACTTTTTTGCAGTTGATAATGAGGTTTGCGCACATGTCAGGAGGAATTTTGGTCCACTCCTCTTTGCAGATCATCTCTAAATCATTAAGATTTTGAGGCTGTCACTTGGCAACTCGGAGCTTCAACTCCCTTCATAAGTTTTTTATGGGATTAAGGTCTAGAGACTGGCTATGCCACTCCACGACCTTAATTTGAACCATTCCTTTGTTGCCTTGGCTGTATGTTTTGTGTCATTGTTTTGCTAGAAGACCCAGTCACAAACCATTTTTAATGTCCTGGAGGAGGGAAGGAGGTTGTCACTCAGGATTTTACGGTACATGGCTCCATCCATTGATGTGGTGAAGTAGTCCTGTGCCCTTAGCAGAGAAACACTCCCTACACATAATGTTTCCACTTCTGTGCTTGACAGTGGGGACGTTGTTCTTTGGGCAATAGGCAGCATTTCTCTTCCTCCAAACATGGCGAGTTGAGTAAATGTCAAAGACCTCATTTTTTGTCTCATATGACCACCTTCTCCCAGTCACTCACAGAATCATCCAGGTGTTCACTGGCAAACTTCAGATGGGCCTGCACTTGTGCCTTCCTGAGCAGGGGGGCCTTGTGTTCAATACAGGATTTTAAACCTTTACGGCGTAATGAGTTACCAATGGTTTTCTTGGTGACTGTGGTCCCAGCTGCCTTTAGATCATTAACAAGTTCCTCCATGTTGTTTTAGGCTGATCTCTCACCTTCCTCATGATCAAGGATACCCCATGAGGTAGGTGAGATTATGCATGGTGCCCCAGATCAATGTCGATTGACAGTCATATTGTATTTCTTCCATTTTCTTACTATTGCTCCAACAGTTGTATCCTTCTCACCCAGCGGCTTACTTATAGTTTTGTAGCCCATTCCAGCCTTGTGCAGGTCTATGATCTTGTCCCTGACATACTTATAAAGCTCTTTGGTCTCATGCCCATGTTGTAGAGGTTAGAGTCTGACTGATTAATTGAGTCTGTGGACAGGAGTCTTTTATAAAGGTGACTATGTAAGACAGCTGTCTTTAATGCAGGCAACGAGTTGATTAGAAGCATCTGAAAAATGCGATGAATCCAGCAGGAATGTAGTAAAATCAGTGAATTTATTTCTTCATTTTTTTTTTTTTTTTAAAAGGAGGGGTTATATCCTATGGTACACCACTTGTAAATAAGTTATAACTTCATTATGCACATATGGCAGCGATCTTCCGACGCGTTTCGACTGACGTCTTAATCACACCATGATTAAGATGTCAGTCGAAACGCGTCGGAAGAACGCTGCCATATGTGCATAATGCTGTAAGAAGTTATAACTTATTTACAAGTGGTGTACCATAGGATATAACCCCTCCTTTTAAAAAAAAAAAAAAATGAAGAAATAAATTCACTGATTTTACTACATTCCTGCTGGATTCATCGTATTTTTCTGTGGACTGAGTGCTCAAACTTTCCGTGCAGGAACAGATGTGGAATAGCCGATATTCAGGTGAGCTGACTAGTTTTTGTTTTTTTTGAGGCTTAGAAGCATCTAAGGCTGGTTTCACACTTGCGTTTTGATCTGCAGCGTTTTTTAAAAAAAACGCATGAGGTGAAAAAACGCATGTAAATGCATGCAAACGCTGCGTTTTCTAGACGCATGCGTTTCTGCATGCGTTTTAAAAAACGCAGCGTTTTACCGCATTTACATGCGTTTTTGCATGCGTTTGCATTTTTTTTGCGCAATAAGAGAAATTTCACAACACAAAAACAAGATAACCAGACACCACCAATGGGACTACAGTGGGCGTATATGATGGGAACTCTATATTTAGACCCTACGGCTACTTAAATTTTAACAGCTTGCTACTGTATCCTGTGTCATGATGGATCTTCGCATGGAGAGCTTTTATTTCAACCTGGATTTCAGCTTCAAGATGTTCCTGGCCTGTGCTTTTGCTTGGGAGCAAGACCGAAACCGCGAAAGATGGAGAAGGAGACAACGTAGACGTTTTTGGAGGCACCCCATTATTGAATTGCGTGAGAGCCGTGGAGCCTATCACACGCTCTATGCCGAGCTGAATTCCAACCCGGAGAAATTCCAGGAGTACACAAGAATGTCGCAAGAATCGTTCCGGAATTTGCTCTCTCGTGTCCAAGGAGCCATACGGCGACAGGACAACCAGCTCCGTAGAGCGATTCCACCCGAGGAACGTCTGCTGGTGACATTAAGGTACGTTCAAAATCTAAACCAATGACAGTCTAAATTTTTTATTCTTCCTTTTTGGGGGGGTATTTTCCTTTTTTTTTTTTTTTTTTTTTTTTTTGATTTTTCAATTTTTAACCACACCATAAAAAGAGTAGATTGTAATGTTGTTTTTTGTTTGTGTTTTTCTTCTAGATTTCTTGCCACAGGGGAGAGTTTATCTTCCCTCCACTTCCAAAACCGGATTGGAATATCCACCCTGTCCGGAATAGTTGTGGACACCTGTCGGGCATTATGGAATGCACTCCATGAGGAGTTTATACCACTACCCACCACGGACATGTGGCGTGAAATTGCTGACAAATTCTGGAATGTGTGTGATTTCCCTAACTGTTTAGGAGCGGTGGATGGAAAGCACATCCACATTATCAAACCTGCCAGAACCGGATAGGAGTTTTTTAACTACAAAAAATATTTTTCTGTAGTGCTCATGGCAATAGCTGATGCGGACTGTCGCTTCATCGCCGTGGACATTGGAGCTTTTGGCCGTGGCAACGATTCCCAGACTTTCAAAAGCTCGGATATGGGCTGGCGTGTGTATGGTAAAAATTTTAATTTTCCCCCTCCACAGCCTCTCCCCAACACTCAAGGCCCACCGCTGCCATTTGTTATGGTTGGGGATGAGGCCTTCCAGATGTGTGAAAATCTCCTGAAGCCCTATTCCAGTCGTGACTTGGACCACACTAGAAGGATCTACAGACTGACCAGGGCCCGAAGAACAGTAGAGTGTTCCTTTGGCATTTTGGTCGCTAAATGGCGCATTCTTGCATCACCCATAAATTTAAGAGTGGAAACCGTTGACGAGGTGGTCAAAGCCTGTGTGGTTCTCCACAATTACATAATTACTAAGGAACGACCCCACATTGAACTGGATGAACCAGTTGCACACCCTCTGCCTGATTTCCAGCATCACCCGCTGCGGTCAACTGCAGCCGTTGGTCTCATGCGTGACCAATTTGCTGCTTACTTTGATTCAGATATTGGACGGGTGTCATGGCAGGACAATGTTGTGTAAATGTCCTGTTGAATCTTTATCTGTACTAGTAATTTTCTACAATGAAAATAATGTTTCACATTAATAAAATTGTTGGTTGTGTTGACCGTGTCTCCTATCATTTTCCTGTCCAAACCAAGGTTAACCAAAAACGTGCAGTAAACCATGTCATATCCCCCTTATTTTTGCATATTCCACACTACTAATGTTAGTAGTGTGTATGTGCAAAATTTTGGCGCTGTAGCTTTTAAAATAAAGGGTTAAATCACGCAAAAAATTGGCGTGGGCATCACCGCGACTGAAGAAAATGTAGGTCAATGACCTATAGTTACCTTCAGTCGCGGTGATGCACCCCTGCTGGCTGTCCTCATGAACTGCAGCCTGGGAACTTTTTCCCACGCTCGAGGTCATATGAGGACAACCAGCAAGGGGTGCGTCATTGACCTACATTTCCTTCAGTCCTCGGGGTTTACAGGCACGAGCACAGCTGCATTAGCAGGGCTCCTGCCTGTACAATATTTTAACCCCTTCAGATGGATTTACCTCATGGGACGTGACAGATCATCAGAAGGTATGTATATTGTTGGTTTATTATTTTGCCAAGCGAGGGTCTTCAGGTGGATTGAGAGAGCAATAAAATATTAAAACCACCAGTGTGTTTATTTCATTAACCCCTTAAGCCCCGAGGGTGGTTTGCACGTTAATGACCGGGCCAATTTTTACAATTCTGACCACTGTCCCTTTATGAGGTTATAACTCTGGAACGCTTCAACGGATCTTGGCAATTCTGACATTGTTTTCTCGTGACATATTGTACTTCATGATAGTGGTAAAATTTCTTCGATATAACTTGCGTTTATTTGTGAAAAAAACGAATATTTGGCGAAAATTTTGAAAATTTCGCAATTTTCCAACTTTGAATTTTTATGCCCTTAAATCACAGACATATGTCACACAAAATACTTAATAAATAACATTTCCCACATGTCTACTTTACATCAGCACAATTTTGGAACCAAAATTTTTTTTTGTGACGGAGTTATAAGGGTTAAAAGTTGACCAGCAATTTCTCATTTTTACAACACCATTTTTTTTTAGGGACCACATCTCATTTGAAGTCATTTTGACGGGTCTATATGATAGAAAATACCCAAGTGTGACACCATTCTAAAAACTGCACCCCTCAAGGTACTCAAAACCACTTTCAAGAAGTTTATTAACCCTTCAGGTGTTTCACAGGAATTTTTGGAATGTTTAAATAAAAATGAACATTTAACTTTTTTTCACACAAAATTTATTTCAGCTCCAATTTGTTTTATTTTACCAAGGGTAACAGGAGAAAATAGACCCCAAAAGTTGTTGTACAATTTGTCCTGAGTACGCTGATACCCCATATGTGGGGGTAAACCACAGTTTGGGCGCATGGCAGAGCTTGGAAGCAAAGGAGCGCCATTTGACTTTTCAATGCAAAATTGACTGGAATTGAGATGGGACGCCATGTTGCATTTGGAGAGCCCCTGATGTGCCTAAACATTGAAACCCCCCACAAGTGACACCATTTTGGAAAGTAGACCCCCTAAGGAACTTATCTAGATGTGTGGTGAGCACTTTGACCCAACAAGTGCTTTACAGAAGTTTATAATGCAGAGCCGTAAAAATAAAAAATCATATTTTTTCACAAAAATGATCTTTTCACCCCCAATTTTTTATTTTCCCAAGGGTAAGAGAAGAAATTGGACCCCAAAAATTGTTGTGCAATTTGTCCTGAGTACACTGATACCCCATATGTGGGTGTAAACCATTGTTTGGGCGCAGGGCAGAGCTCAGAAGGGAAGGAGCGCCATTTGACTTTTCAATGCAAAATTGACTGGAATTGAGATGGGACGCCATGTTGCGTTTGGAGAGCCCCTAATGTGCCTAAACATTGAAACCCCCCACGAGTGACACCATTTTGGAAAGTAGACCCCTTAAGGAACTTATCTAGATGTGTGTTGAGCACTTTGACCCAACAAGTGCTTCACAGAAGTTTATAATGCAGAGCCGTAAAAATAAAAAATCATATTTTTTCACAAAAATGATCTTTTCACCCCCATTTTTTTATTTCCCCAAGGGTAAGAGAAGAAATTAGACCACAAAAGTTGTTGTGCAATTTGTCCTGAGTACGACGATACCCCATATGTGGGTGTAAACCATTGTTTGGGCGCATAGCAGAGCTCAGAAGGGAAGAAGCGCTATTTTACTTTTCAATGCAAAATTGACTGGAATTAAAATGGGATGCCATGTTGCGTTTGGAGAGCCCCTGATGTGCCTAAACATTAAACCCCCCCACAAGTGACACCATTTTGGAAAGTAGACCCCCTAAGGAACTTATCTAGATGTGTTTTGAGAGCTTTGAACCCCAAGTGTTTCACTACAGTTTATAACGCAGAGCCGTGAAAATAAAATTTTTTTTTTTTTTTCACAAAAATGATTTTTTAGCCACCAGTTTTGTATTTTCACAAGGGTATCAGGATAAATTGGACCCCAAAAGTTGTTGTCCAATTTGTCTGGAGTACGCTGATACCCCATTTGTGGGGAGGGACCACTGTTTGGGCGCATGACAGAGCTCGGAAGGGAAGGAGCGCCATTTGGAATGCAGACTTAAATGGATTGGTCTGCAGGCGTCACGTTGCATTTGCAGAGCCCCTGATGTACCCAAACAGTACAAACCCCCCACAAGTGACCCCATATTGGAAACTAGACCCCCCAAGGAACTTATCTAGATGTGTTGTGAGAACTTTGAACCCCCAAGTGTTTCACTAGAGTTTATAACGCAGAGCCGTGAAAATAAAAATTATTTTTCTTTTTCACAAAAATGATTTTTTAGCCCCCAGTTTTGTATTTTCACAAGGGTATCAGGATAAATTGGACCCTAAAAGTTGTTGTCCAATTTGTCCTGAGTACGCTGATACCCCCTATGTGGGGGGGAACCACTGTTTGGGCGCATGACAGAGCTCGGAAGGGAAGGAGCGCCATTTGGAATGCAGACTTAAATGGATTGGTCTGCAGGCGTCACGTTGCATTTGCAGAGCCCCTGATGTACCCAAATAGTACAAACCCCCCACAAGTGACCCCATATTGGAAACTAGACCTCCCAAGGAACTTATCTAGATGTGTTGTGAGAACTTTGAACCCCCAAGTGTTTCACTACAGTTTACAACACAGAGCCGTGAAAATAAAACATATTTTTTTTCCCACAAAAATGATTTTTAGCCCCCCAAATTTTTATTTTCCCAAGGATAACAAGAGAACTTGGACCCCAGAAGTTGTTGTTCAATTTGTCCCTAGTACGCTGATACCCCATATGTTGGGGTAAACCCCTTTTTGGACGCACGGGAGAGCTCGGAAGGGAAGGAGCACTGTTTTACTTTTTCAACGCAGAATTGGCTGGAATTGAGATTGGACGCCATGTCGCGTTTGGAGAGCCCCTGATGTGCCTGAACAGTGGAAACTCCCCAATTCTACCTGAAACCCTACCCCTAACCGTTTACTGAACATTTTCTGACAGTCATAAGTGCCACGTATATAAGTGCCACGTATATAAGTGCCACGTATATAAGTGCCACGTATATAAGTGCCACGTATATAAGTGCCACGTATTTCAGTGCCACGTATTTCAGTGCCACGTATTTCAGTGCCACGTATTTCAGGCACTGAAAAATACGTGGCACGTAAATACGTGGCACGTAAATACGTGGCACTTAAATACGTGGCACTTAAATACGTGGCACTTAAATACGTGGCACTTATATACGTGGCCACTGAAATATCGTGGCACTTATATACGTATATACGTATATAAACGTATATTTCAGTGCCACGTATTTCAGTGCCACGTATTTCAGGTTAGGGGTAGGGTTAGGGGTAGGGTTAGGGTTTTTTGTTTTTTTCTTGTTTTCTTGTGTTTTTCTATAAAAACGCATGCGTTTTACCGCGTTTACATGCATTTTTTCACACATGCGGTTTTTTTAAAAAACGCATGCAGATAAAAACGCAAGTGTGAAACCAGACTAAAAGACGCTTTTTATAGCAAAAAAGTTTTTGCGTCTCCACATTTTGAGACCTATAATTTTTCCACATTTTGGTCCACAGAGTCATGTGAGGTCTTGTTTTTTGCGGGACGAGTTGACGTTTTTATTGGTAACATTTTCGGACACGTGACCATTTTTTATCACTTTTTATTCCGATTTTTGTGAGGCAGAATAACCAAAAACCAGCTATTCATGAATTTCTTTTGGGAGAGGCGTTTATACCGTTCTGCGCTTGGTAAAATTGATAAAGCAGTTTTATTCGTCGGGTCAGTACGATTACAGCGATACCTCATTTATATCATTTTTTTATGTTTTGACGCTTTTATACGATAAAAACTATTTTATAGAAAAAATAATTATTTTGGCATCGCTTTATTCTGAGGACTATAACTTTTTTATTTTTTTGCTGATGATGCTGTATGGCGGCTCGTTTTTTGCGGGACAAGATGACGTTTTCAGCGGTAACATGGTTATTTATATCCGTCTTTTTGATCGCGTGTTATTCCACTTTTTGTTCAGCGGTATGGTAATAAAGCGTTGTTTTTTGCCTCGTTTTTTTTTTTTTCTTACGGTGTTTACTGAAGGGGTTAACTAGTGGGCCAGTTTTATAGGTTGGGTCGTTACGGACGCGGCGATACTAAATATGTGTACTTTTATTGTTTTTGTTTGTTTTTTTTAGATAAAGAAATGTATTTATGGGAATAATATTTTTTTTATTATTATTATTTATTTAGGAATTATTTTTTTTTTTTTTTTACACATGTGGAAATTTTTTTTTTTACTTTTTTACTTTGTCCCAGGGGGGGACATCACAGATCGCAGATCTGATAGTGTGCACAGCACTCTATCAGATCTGCGATCATACTTTCATCGGAGCAGGCTGCAGCTTTCATCTGCAGCCTGCTCCGACCCGGAAGTGCTCCCTGCAGGACCCGGATACAGCCCCTCGGCCATTTTGGATCCGGGGCCTGCAGGGAGAAGACGTTCGGTACGAGGTGAGTACATCACCTTGTACCGATCGTCTCAGGGAAGCCCGCAGGGAGCCCCCTCCCTGCGCGATGCTTCCCTGTACCGCCGGTACACCGCGATCATGTTTGATCGCGGTGTGCCGGGGGTTAATGTGCCGGGGGCGGTCCGTGACCGCTCCTGGCACATAGTGCCGGATGTCAGCTGCGATATGCAGCCGACACCCGGGCGCGATCGGCCGCGCTCCCCCCGTGAGCGCGGCCGATCGCGTATGACGTACTATACCGTCACCGGGAATTAAGGCCCACCCCACCTCGACGGTATAGTACGTCATATGGGATTAAGGGGTTAAAATACTTTGAAATCAAGTGTGTGTGTTTTATTAACCCTTTAGTACTATTGGATTAAAAATGGATAGGTGTCATATTTGACGCCTCTCCATTATTAACCTGGCTTAATGTCACCTTACAATAGCAAGGTGACATTAACCCTTTATTACCCCATATCCCACCGCTACACGGGAGTGGGAAGAGAGAGGCCAAGTGCCAAAATTGGCACATCTTCCAGATGTGCCTTTTCTGGGGTGGCTGGGGGCAGATGTTTGTAGCCAGGGGGGGCCAATAACCATGGACCCTCTCTAGGCTATTAATATCTGCCCTCAGTCACTGGCTTTACCACTCTGGCGGATAAAATTGCGCGGGAGCCAGCCCACGCCAATTTTTTCCGTGATTTAACCCTTAAATTTAATAGCTACAGCGCCGAAATTTTGCACATACACACTACTAACATTAGTAGTATGCAATATGCAAAAATAAGGGGGATATGACATGGTTTACTGTATGTAAACCATGTCTCATATCATGTCCATTTTGTAAATCCGGGAATTCAATTTCAGGCTTTGAACATATATCGCGCTGAAGTAAGTATAAATGTATATATATATATATATATATATGTGTGTGTATATATATATATATATGTATATATGTATATGCATATATATATATATATATATATATACTGTATATGTGTATATATGTATGTATATATATATATATATATATATATATGTGTCTCAATGACACAATATATATATATATATATATATACATATATATATATATATATATATATATATATATATAAATATATATATATAAATAAAAGAAGAAACCAGACTTTGTAGCGAAGATCGCCGTCGTCCGACCCGATCCCACAGTGAGATCGGGTAGGGTTTCACCAAACCCGACTTTGGCAAAAGTCGACGACTTGTGAAATTGGCAGATCTTTTTCGCTCAACCCTAGTGGTTATACAAGGCAGTTATCAACTCAACAGGTCAGGTGTCATAATTTTTGAGTTTATGGACACCTGACCTGTTCAGTAGAGGACTGCACTGTATTTCCACCATTTTCTCTTAATACTGCCACACTAGGCATATACAAAAAGAGATTATGGATATACATGTTATATTTTTGGGGCCACCTCATATCTGTATACTAAAGACACACATATAGCTGCAGTCTTGTATGTTTAACTACTGGAGATACGTTGTGGCCCAAAAAATAAGTGTGTGGCGAAGTTTCTTGGCGCACGGTGTGTGTTGCCGGCGGCTATAGACACAATAAACCAAACAAGATTGTGGCAAAGCAAACTTTTTTTATTTAGTTAACAATGTATAAAAAAATTATTTTTTTGAACCACGCCGGCTTGCGGTTGAGTGATGTAAACGGGGGGTGTGAAGAACTGAGGCCTGGCTAACCATGGACGACGCAGAGGAGGCAGGAGAAGGGGCAATAAAACTAGAAGGGTCTGGAAGTTCGGGGATGGGGCTTGAAACATGAGAGGCTTGAGACACACTGGAAGGGTGAGACAAAACTGACAATACAGACACATCGGTAGGTGAAGGGGGAGGAATACTAAGAGTTTTTTTTTCTTTTTCTGATTTTTTTTTGGCTTTGCCTGGTAGGGGGACGTCTTGGTGGGCTCATATGCTGTAGCGTGGTGGCGGGAGACCCGACAGGGTCCGGCTGCACTGTCTCACAATCCATTGCGCTTGTCGAGCGCTCACCCATGCCAGAGTCCTGGTGCGTCGTGTTGGGGGGGAAACATAAAGCCACGCCAGGGTCCTGCTGCATCGTGGTGGGTCCGGGCCGGAAAGACACGCCAGGGTCCTGCTGCAGCGTGGTGGGTCCGGGCCGGAAAGACACGCCAGGGTCCTGCTGCAGCGTGGTGGGTCCGGGCCGGAAAGACACACCAGGGTCCTGCTGCATCATGGTGGGTCCGGGCCGGAAAGACATGCCAGGGTCCTGCTGCATCGTGGTGGGTCCGGGCCGGAAAGACACGCCAGGGTCCTGCTGCATCATGGTGGGTCCGGGCCGGAAAGACACGCCAGGGTCCTGCTGCATCATAGTGGGTCCGGGCCGGAAAGACACGCCAGGGTCCTGCTGCACCGTAGTGGGTCCGGGCCTGAAAGCCACGCCAGAGTCCTGTTGCATCGTGGTGTCAGTGGAGGAGGTCCAAGCCGGAGCAGCAGTGGTCACGGTGGTGGCGGTGGGATGTCCAACTGCACTCTTCATGGTGTTGGCGCTGTAGTGGAGTCCGCCTGTGGAAGGAATTGAGATGGCCGTGCACTGGTATGCAGCAGAGGTCGGCAAGGAGGTTAATCGTGACAGTGACGGCACAGTTGGATATGCCGCCACTGTCTGCTGTGAATAACGACTCTGCTGCATAGCTTGCACAAAAGCAGCATTGCAGGCCTGCATGACACTGAGCTGAAGATCAGGGCTAAGGTGTTCCGACATGCCCTGCTGAATTTGGTTGAAAAAATGATGTGCTGGCCTCTGGAGATCAGCTTTATCTTGATCAAGGCTTTTGCTGACCTCCTGGATACGAGCATTTAAGAGGTTATGCGAAGCATCCATTTGGTCACCCAAAGCCTTGATCGCATCGTGTAAAACCGAGCTCAAGTGCAAGAACTCGGGCATGATTGACCTGTCCGAAGCCCTCTGTCGCTGCCGGGATGAGCCCCAAAAAAAGGGGGCAGTGGAAGAGGACTGGGAATGGGGAATACCTGACGGGCCAGCTCTCTGGTCTCCAGTTAGTGTGGAAGGCCCACCTACTGCTGCGCTGCTGGATGGCTGGGACGGGTCCGTGGCTGCCGGCTGAAGGACCGCTCCAGAACCTGGCTCGACAGTCATGCTGTGTGTGCTGTGAAAAAAGGAAACATAAAATTAATAACAAAAAATAACCAGACGCTAAATCCTGTGGAATTTTAAAATACAGATTATGTCAATACAATACAACCAAAAGCATGTGAGAAAAACTTACGCTCTCTGGGCAAGGACCGGTCTTAAAAATGACGGCACGCGATGATACTTGTACGGCCTGATCCTTGCTCCTGAACCACTGGCAGCACGACTCTCTTGGGGCAGGTCCTTGTTGAAGCGGTCCTTCATGGAACGCCAACGTGTTCTGACTTTGTCCACTGTTAAAAAAAAAAAAAATTATGGTCAGAACATTGAATTTTTGCAGTTCAAATAAAACTGTGTGTGATGAGAGAAACTCCGGAGAGTTTCTTTCATCACACACAGTCAAGAGAACACGGCAAAGGTCTCTGCTGCTTCACACTGCATTGCAACACTTACCAAATGCACTACGGACCCGTGGCGGGGCATTGTCCCATCCATCCCACAACGCTTGGGCCACCTCATTCCACAGACGTCGGAGAGTGGTGTTGATCGAATGCAGTGGATCCCGGCTGTCCCACAACGGAACTCGCTCCTGGACCAGGCTTATTAGGAGGTCGTTGTCAATAAGGTCATCGTCCCGTCGTGAAACCTAAAAATTAAAGACAATCATTACAGTTTGCTCAATCACATTAGGAAAAGAAAGAGAACAGATGATGAGAAATGGCATGAATACGATAGTAAACATACAAAAGGATTCACTAAGAAAAATTTAAAGATATACGAGTGTAAAGAAAGGAAGATTCAAGAATTTTACAATGAGGACAGTCATACCCGCTGCCGTCTTCCAACCGGACCTTGACTCCGCTGCTCTTGCCCGGTTTGTGCCTCAGTAGAAGTGCTCTAAAAAAAAGGAAAAATCAAATTGTCACATGTGTCAATGTACAGTGAATACTTACCAATCTGACGAAGCAAACACTCACCTCACTGACATGCTCCACTTCCGACTGACGTGGCTCAAACTCCTCAACAGATGAAGACTCCAAAGAAGACGTTCTGAGGCATGTAGAAAGAAAGAAATGGAAGAAATTAGGACATGTAGAGCCAAAAATTAGAAAATAAAGGCATTGGTAGGATATACTCACATTGAGCTGGGTCTTGTCCTCCAAAATGCGTCCTGCCAGTGTCCTGTCTTCTTCAGAGTCTGATGAGAAGTGTCCTGAAACTTCCCCCAACCTCCCTTTTATCACCTTGTTGGTAGGGGTTGTCTTATCAGTGTCTAGACATGGTTATATTAATGGAAACGCATGCGTTCAAAAACGCATGCAAACGCATGTACAAAAAAACGCATGCGTTTCCATACACATCAATGTATTTTTTTGACGCAAATCAAACGCAAATGAACGCATACGTTTTTTTGCAGCAAATAAACGCCCCTGAAAATTGCTACATGTTGCATTTCTGCAACATGCCGCATGCAGCCAAAAAACGCATGCGTCGTTAAACGCGGACAAACGCTTACCAAAAAAAACGCATGCGTTTTTAATGTTAAATATAGGGGAAAAAAACGCATGTGTTTTTTTCCCCAAAAACGCTGCAGATCAAAACGCAAGTGTGAAACCAGCCTAACTGGTCTGTAGGAGCCAGACCTCTTAATGGTTGGTAGGGGATCAAATACTTATTTCTCGCTGCAAAATGCAAATACATTTATATAATTTATACAATGTGATTTTCTGGATTGATTTTATTTTTGATATTCTATCTCTCAATGTTAAAATTAACCTACCCTTAAAATTATAGACTATTCATGTCAGTGGGAAAACTTACAAAATCAGCAAGGGATCAAATACTTATTTCTCCCACTGTACATTGCAGCCCCATAGCATAATGCACCCCATAGGGGTATAATGCACCTCCATGGGGGTATAATGCAGCCCCATAGGGGTATAATGCAGCCCCATAATGTATGATATACCCCATACCGTGGCTTTACAAAAAAATAGAAAAGTTTCTCCTTACCTGGCCGAGATCCAGCAATGTCCTCCTCTCAATGCATCTGAGGGGCGGACCTTCATTTCGGCGTATCATGATCCTTTCGGGGTTTAGTCCTGTCTGCCCTTTTCCCTGGCTGATCATGTCAAGGGTTAGTTTTGCTCTGCCTCATTCTGGGTTCGGGTTCAGGTTCTATTTAGCTCTGATGCATCCTGCTGGCAGTGTCAGCTATAGTTCTGCCTTCTGACTCTGGTAGATCTTGATTTGTCCAGCTGTGATTCCTGACTTGTCCCATGTCTGTTGACTCCCTCTGTCTGTCCTTTTCCAGTGTTTCCCTGTAAGTTTGTTTGATTTCCTGGTTTTGGTCTTTACTTGGCTTGCATTCGGACTTGCTTCTGCCTTCTGTCTTTGTCTTATCCACCTCCGACCGTTGCTGAACCCCCTGGCTTGCTCCTGACCATGGGCACTGCTGCGACCTCTGGTTCTTCTGCACATGACTGTTTTTTGACTCGGCTTGTCTGACCACTCTCTCACCACTTGGAGGCGCCTATGCTGCTGCTCTGTGGTGCCTCGCTGTGTGTGCAGCCTCACTTCCCTCACCAGCTCCCTCTGGTGGAGGCTGGTGGAGGTAGCGCTATACTGCACTGCAGCAGCATGACAGGCGTATGACAGTGACGTCATATGCCGGCGACGTGCCTGCTGACGCCAGCCTGTCATTAGCTGGTGGCTGAACCCTGCCACTGGAGCCCCCTCTGTTAATCGGGCCCCATACGCCAGTAAGTGCAGTAATGCCCTGATAGCAGCCCTGCAATGGGGGACAAAACTTCGGAGTGGATCCCTAACCAGGTAGCCCTGATTACAACTATGGTGGCACCCCCTAATAGTGGATGTAAGAGAACCTGAGCAGATGACCACGCTGTTGCTAATAAAAATCTCTATACAAAGACCAACACTGTTATTCCTGGCATATAGTGACCATATAGTGGTAGATACACTATGTTCCAAATTATTATGCAAATTACATTTTTATCAGATTTTCCTAAATGGTCGGTGCAAATGACTGACAGTCAGTCTAATAAAAGTCATCACCCGTTAGATTATACATCAAATTTTATTGGAGAAACCTCCCAATGATAACAGTATAATCTCCAAAATGAATAAAAACTCAAAATGCACTGTTCCAAATTATTATGCACAGTAGAATTTCTAAACATTTGATATGTTTTAAAGAACTGAAAATGCTCATTTGTGGAATTTGCAGCATTAGGAGGTCACATTCACTGAACAAAAAAGCTATATAACGCCAAAACATCCCAAAAGGCCAAGTTACATGTTAACATAGGACCCTTCTTTGATGTCACCTTCACAATTCTTGCATCCATTGAACTTGTGAGTTTTTGGAGAGTTTCTGCTTGTATTTCTTTGCATGAAGTTGGAATAGCCTCCCAGAGCTGCTGTTTGGATGTGAACTGCCTCCCACACTCATTTTGCTTGATGATCCTCTAAAGGTTCTCTATAGGGTTGAGGTCAGGGGAAGATGGTGGCCACACCATGAGTTTATCTCCTTTTATGCCCATAGTAGCCAATGACTCAGAGGTATTCTTTGCAGCATGAGATGGTTCATTGTCATGCATGAAGATGGTTTTGCTCCTGAAGGCACGTTTCTGCTTTTTAGACCATAGAAGAAAGTTGTCAGTCAGAAACTCTATATACTTTGCAGAGGTCATTTTCACACCTCCAGGAACCTTAAAGGGCCTTACCAGCTGTTTCCCATGATTCTGGCCCAAAACATGACTCCTCCACCTCCTCGCTGACGTTGCAGCCTTGTTGGGACAAGGTGGCCATCCACCAACCATCCACTATTCCATCCATCTGGACCATCCAGGGTTGCTCAACACTTATCAGTAAACAAGACTGTTTGGAAATTAGTCTTCATGTATGTGTGGGCCCAATAAAACCATTTCTGCTTGTGAACACTGTTTGGGGTGGCCGAATAGTAGGTTTATGCACCAAAGCAAGCCTTTGAAGGAGCCTACACCTTGAGGTTCGAGGGACTCCAGAGGCACCAGCAGCTTCAAATATCTGTTTGCTGCTTTGTAATGGCTTTTTAGCAGCTGCTCTCTTAATTCGATGAACTTGCCTGGCAGAAATCTTTCTCATTATGCCTTTATCAGCACAAACACATTTGTGCTCAGATACAGCCACAAATCTCTTAACAGTACGATGATCACGCTTATGTTTTTGGAAAATTTCTAATGTTTTCATCCCTTCACCAAGGCATTGCACTATTTGATGCTTTTCAGCAGCAGAGAGATCCTTTTTCTTTCCCATGTAACTTGAAAACTGTGACCTGCTTAATAATGTGGAACATCATTTTTAACCCCTTTCTGACATCGGACGTACTATCCCGTCGAGGTGGGGTGGGCCCGTATGACCACCGACGGGATAGTACGTCCAGCGCGATCGGCGGCGCTCACGGGGGGATCGCGGCCGATCGCGGCCGGGTGTCAGCTGCCTATCGCAGCTGACATCCGGCACTATGTGCCAGGAGTGGTCACGGACCGCTCCCGGCACATTAACCCCCGGCACACCGCGATCAAACATGATCGCGATGTGCCGGCGGTGCAGGGAAGCATCGCGCAGGGAGGGGGCTCCCTGCGGGCTTCCCTAAGCCCCCCGCAGCAACGCGATGTGATCGCGTTGCTGCGAGGGTCTTACCTCCCTCCCTGCCTGCTCCAGACCCAGATCCAAGATGGCCGCGGATCCGGGTCCTGCAGGGAGGGAGGTGGCTTCACAGAAGCCTGCTCAGAGCAGGCACTGTGAAGCAGCCTGCACTTCTCTCAGATCGGTGATCTGTCAGAGTGCTATGCAAACTGGCAGATCACCGATCTGTATTGTCCCCCCTGGGGCAAAGTAAAAAAGTAAAAAAAAATTTTTCCAAATGTGTAAAAAAAAAAAAAAAAATATTCCAAAATAATGAAAAAAAATATAAATATTATTCCCATAAATACATTTCTTTATCTAAAAAAAAACAAAAAAACAATAAAAGTACACATATTTAGTATCGCTGCGTCCGTAACGACCCGACCTATAAAACTGGCCCACTAGTTAACCTAACCCCTTCAGTAAACACCGTAAGAAAAAAAAAAAAAACGAGGCAAAAAACAACGCTTTATTATCATACCGCCGAACAAAAAGTGGAATAACACGCGATCAAAAAGACAGATATAAATAACCATGGTACCGCTGAAAGCGTCATCTTGTCCCGCAAATAACGAGCTGCCATACAGCATGATCAGCAAAAAAATAAAAAAGTTATAGTCCTGAGAATAAAGCGATGCAAAAATAATTATTTTTTCCATAAAATAGTTTTTATCGTATAAAAGCGCCAAAACATATAAAAATGATATAAATGAGGTATCGCTGTAATCGTACTGACCCGAAGAATAAAACTGCTTTATCAATTTTACCAAACGCGGAACAGTATAAACGCCTCTCCCAAAAGAAATTCATGAATAGCTGGTTTTTGGTCATTCTGCCTCACAAAAATCGGAATAAAAAGCGATCAAAAAATGTGACGTGCCCAAAAAGTTACCAATAAAAACGTCAACTCGTCCCGCAAAAAACAAGACCTCACATGACTCTGTGGACCAAAATATGGAAAATTTATATCTCTCAAAATGTGGTAATGCAAAAAATATTTTTTGCAATAAAAAGCGTCTTTCAGTGTGTGACGGCTGCCAATCATAAAAATCCGCTAAAAAACTCGCTATAAAAGTAAATCAAACCCCCCCCTTCATCACCCCCTTAGTTAGGGAAAAATTAAAAAAATGTATTTATTTCCATTTTCCCATTAGGGTTAGGGTTAGGGCTAGGGTTGGGGCTAGGGTTAAGGCTACAGTTAGGGTTGGGGCTAAAGTTAGGGTTAGGGTTGGGGCTAAAGTTACGGTTAGGGTTTAGATTACATTTACGGTTGGGAATAGGGTTGGGATTAGGGTTAGGGGTGTGTCAGGGTTAGAGGTGTGGTTAGGGTTACTGTTGGGATTAGGGTTAGGGGTGTGTTTGGATTAGGGTTTCAGTTATAATTGGGGGGTTTCCACTGTTTCGGCACATCAGGGGCTCTCCAAACGCGACATGGCGTCCGATCTCAATTCCAGCCAATTCTGCGTTGAAAAAGTAAAACAGTGCTCCTTCCCTTCCGAGCTCTCCCGTGTGCCCAAACAGGGGTTTACCCCAACATATGGGGTATCAGCGTACTCAGGACAAATAGGACAACAACCTTTGGGTCCAATTTCTCCTGTTACCCCTGGGAAAATACAAAACTGGGGGCTAAAAAATAATTTTTGTGGGAAAAAAAAAGGTTTTTTATTTTCACGGCTCTGCGTTATAAACTGTAGTTAAACACTTGGGGGTTCAAAGTTCTTACAACACATCTAGATAAGTTCCTTGGGGGGTCTAGTTTCCAAAATGGGGTCACTTGTGTGGGGCTTCTACTGTTTAGGTACATTAGGGGCTCTGCAAACGCAATGTGACGCCTGCAGACCATTCCATCTAAGTCTGCATTCCAAATGGCGCTCCTTCACTTCCGAGCCCTTCCATGCGTCCAAACAGTGGTTTCCCCCCCACATATGGGGTATCAGCGCACTCAGGACAAATTGGACAACAACTTTTGGGGTCCAATTTCTCCTGTTACCCTCGGGAAAATACAAAACTGGGGGCTGAAAAATAATTTTTGTGGGAAAAAATTTTTGTTTTATTTTTATGGCTCTGCATTATAAACTTCTGTGAAGCCCTTGGTGGGTCAAAGCGCTCAAAACACATCTAGATAAGTTCCTTAGGGGGTCTACTTTCCAAAATGGTGTCACTTGTGGGGGGTTTCAATGTTTAGGCACATCAGGGGCTCTCCAAACGCAACATGACGTCCCATCTCAATTCCTGTCAATTTTGCATTGAAAAGTCAAACGGCGCTCCTTCCCTTCCGAGGTCTCCCATGCGCCCAAACAGTGGTTTATCCCCACATATGGGGTATCAGCGTACTCAGGACAAATTGTACAACAACTTTTGGGGTCCAATTTCTTCTCTTACCCTTGGGAAAATAAAAAATTGGGGGCGAAAAATAATTTTTGTGAAAAAATATGATTTTTTATTTTTACGGTTCTGCATTATAAACTTCTGTGAAGCACTTGGTGGGTCAAAGTGCTCACCACACCTCTAGATAAGTTCCTTAGGGGGTCTACTTTCCAAAATGGTGTCACTTGTGGGGGGTTTCAATGTTTAGGCACATCAGGGGCTCCCCAAACGCAACATGGCGTCCCATCTCAATTCCAGTCAATTTTGCATTGAAAAGTCAAATGGCGCTCCTTCGCTTCCGAGCTCTGTCATGCGCCCAAACAGTGGTTTACCCCCACATATGGGGTATCGGCGTACTCAGGACAAATTGTACAACAACTTTTGGGGTCCATTTTCTCCTGTTACCCTTGGTAAAATAAAACAAATTGGAGCTGAAGTAAATTTTTTGTGAAAAAAAGTTAAATGTTCATTTTTATTTAAACATTCCAAAAATTCCTGTGAAGCACCAGAAGGGTTAATAAACTTCTTGAATATGGTTTTGAGCACCTTGAGGGGTGCAGTTTTTAGAATGGTGTCACACTTGGGTATTTTCTATCATATAGACCCCTCAAAATGACTTCAAATGAGATGTGGTCCCTAAAAAAAAATGGTGTTGTAAAAATGAGAAATTGCTGGTCAACTTTTAACCCTTATAACTCCCTAACAAAAAAAAATGTTGGTTCCAAAATTGTGCTGATGTAAAGTAGACATGTGGGAAATGTTACTTATTAAGTATTTTGTGTGACATATCTCTGTGATTTAAGGGCATAAAAATTCAAAGTTGGAAAATTGCAAAATTTTCAAAATTTTCGCCAAATTTCCATTTTTTTTGCAAATAAACGCAGGTAATATCAAAGAAATTTTACCACTATCATGAAGTACAATATGTCACGAGAAAACAATGTCAGAATCGCCAAGATCCGTTGAAGCGTTCCAGAGTTATAACCTCATAAAGGGACAGTGGTCAGAATTGTAAAAATTGGCCCGGTCATTAACGTGCAAACCACCCTTGGGGGTGAAGGGGTTAAGTAGTTTTCCTTTAATTAGAATCACCTGGAAAACCAATTATCACGTGTTTAAGATTGATTTCAGTGATCCATTGAGCCCTGAGACACAATACCATCCACAAGTTTATTTGAAAAACAAAACAATTAAATCTTTATGACACCTAAATCCAATTTGCATAATAATTTGGAACACAGTGTATCAGTGCTGCAGAACATATAATATATTACTGCACAGTTATAGATGGTGACTTATAGCTAACGTTCTTTCTGATGAAGTCATTAAATTTTCCCATATTTTCTATGTGGCCTAAACTGACATAACTTCTCCAGCCAGGACTCAGCTGCAGATATTACACCATATACACGCCTGACTTCTCACATTTCCTGCACTGTCCTCATCTATTCCCAACCTGCACAACCGCCTCATCCTGCTGATACCCCAATATTGAGCCCTGCTGCCATATGTGTCTCTATTACTGAACCTACTATGTTGTACTGTGTGCTCTCTAGATAGTAAAACAAACCTCTAGAATATATCAATGCCCTGTGCAAGTGCCCTAGAAATCAGTGCCCACACTTTGCCCCCTAATAAGTAATAATGCCCTGTGCAAGTGCCATAGAAAACAGTGCTTACATTTTACCAGCCATAATAACCACAATGCCCCTATAACAATAAGTCCCCACTTAACATTTAATAATGTTCCGAATCTTCTCCAGTACAGCTCCTCTCTACACAGTATGATGCTCTCCTATACACAGTATAATGCCCCCACACAGTATCACCCCTTAGCAGCCGCCAAAATGTTTAATAGATTCAACACTGTATGATGGCCTCCACACTTTACAAAGACACACATTAGCTCCCACACTGTATAATGGCCTCCTAAATAGCTTCTATGTAGTATAATGCACCCCATAGTCCTCCACATAGTATACTGCACACCTCACAGGTCTCCATATAGTGTAATGCACTCCCATAGGCCTCCATATAGAATAATTCACTCCCTATAGGCCTCCATACAGTATAATATACAAAAATAAATATATACACTATTCGTCAGCACGTTAATGAATACATGAAATTATAAACATTTGAGTAATTTGCCTGTGACTTGCTGTCGCACCACTATTCAGGGCTCTGATTTTGCTGGAAATAAAAGTGTCAAGTTGCAATTCACATGACACGTGCAACGTACATTGAAGTCTATGGCAAGCGTATCGCATGTGACCAGCGTTAAACTCAACACATTTAGAGACATTTGAAACTGTGTGTTGCAGTGTGTAAGAAGTTGCAATGTGAAACTGTAGGAAATCGTTACAACCAATGTTGCAATATGTAACTGCAATTTCCGTGTCATGTGACACATGTCGCCATAGCCTATGCTGCATCCTCTGCTAAAATATTGCAAAATTTACACAAAAATGTAGGCATACATGAAATTACTGCGGGAGAGACTGGAGTACATTTGAGCAAAAATGTATCTTTTTTTAAGTCACAATTGATTAATTGTTTGTAAAACAAAAGCATTGGCAAACATAAAATAGAGAATACATATAAAATAGAGTTAAAAATGGCATAAATGAAAACAGGCTTAAGGAGAACCTGTCAGCTGATACTTAGTGCCCAAACCATGGGTAGCATGTATCAGCTCACAGTTTCCCTTTAAAACTAGACAAAAAAAGTGCAAATGTATTAATGATTCTGGTTCAAAGTTCAGAAAAAACATTTCTGAGATATAATGGACCAAGAAATTAATTTAAAAGAAAAGAAAACATGAAGTAACAAAACACTCCAGCTATCTATATATATAATTGTGTAAGGGGTACTTCCGTCTTTCCGTTGGCAACTTCCGTCACGGAAATCCCGCGTCGCTGATTGGTCTCGCCAGCTGCCTGTCATGGCTGCCGCCACCAATCAGTGACGGGCACAGTCCGATTAGTCCCTCTCTACTCCCCTGCAATTAGTGCCCGGTGCCCGCATACTCCCCTCCAGTCACCGCTCACACAGGGTTAATGCCAGCAGTAACGGACCGCGTTATGCCGCGGGTAACACACTCCGTAACCGCTGCTATTAACCCTGTGTGACCAAGTTTTTACTATTGATGCTGCCTATGCAGCATCAATAGTAAAAAGATATAATGTTAAAAATAATAAAAAAATAAAAAATCATTATATACTCACCTTCCGCTGCCTTTCCCGCTCCTCGCGACGCACCGGTGTACGCTCCATGCAAGCGGCAGGTTCCGTTGGCAAGGATGGAATGCGAAAAGGACCTGCCATGACGTCACGGTCATGTGACCGCTAGGTCATCACAGGTCCTGCGCGCCTGCGCGAGAAGGACCTGCCATGATGTCATGGTCATGTGACCGTGACGTCATCACAGGTCCTGCGCTCATACCAACCCTGGGACCGGAAGCTGCCACGTGCACCGCACACAGGCGACAGGACTACAAGGGGCCGTCGGAAGGTGAGTATATGTTTATTTTTTATTTTTTAACCTGTGACATACGTGGCTGGGCAATATACTACGTAGCTGAGCAATATACTACGTGACTGGCCAATATACTACGTGGCTGGGCAATATACTACGTGGCTCTGTGCTGTATACTACGTCGCTGTGCAATATACTACGTGGCTCTGTGCTGTATACTACGTCGCTGTGCAATATACTACGTGGCTCTGTGCTGTATACTACGTCACTGGGCAATATGCTACGTAACTGGGCAATATACTATGTGGCTGGGCAACATACTACGTCACTGGGCAATATATTACGTAACTGGGCAATATACTACATGGCTGGGCAATATACTACATGGCTGGGCAATATACTATGTGACTGGCAATATACTACATGACTGGGCAATATACTACGTGGTTGGGCAATATACTACGTGGCTGGGCAATATACTACGTGGTTGGGCAATATACTACGTGGCTGGGCAATGTACTACGTGGCTGGGCAATATACTACGTGGTTGGGCAATATACTACGTGGCTGGGCAATATACTACGTGGTTGGGCAATATACTACGTGGCTGGGCAATATACTACGTTACTGGGCAATATACTACATGGACATACATATTCTAGAATACCCGATGCATTAGAATCGGGCCACCATCTAGTTACACTATAAGGGGTCTGATACGGTATAGCTTAAGGCACTGTGCTATAGATGGTCCCGAAGGAAGAGCAATGGCTACAAGGAAACAGAGCCTAGCTGGGGCGGAAGAATAAGAAGAACTTGTAAATACTACAAAAATAAAAGTAATATTTTACAGATTTTTTTCAGAATTCTGTTTATCCATGTTTGAGTTATTGCTCGGCTTTTCCTTTGGTCTAAGATGGCCAAGAAAGGAAGGAATAAAGAAGGCACCAAGAAAAGGCTTGGATAGGTGAAGCCACTTTGCTGAACCGTGCCTGCTGTTTTCCCTGTGACAAAGACATAAATAAAATAGGTATATTTTTGAGGCTCTGGCTGTCAGTCGGCGCCAATGACTTTTATTCCTATGGTCTTCCCAAATTATATGTAAAGTTACACTTCTGCAGCTGCTCCATTTCCCAAGAGTCACCTACAAAGGGTTCCCAAGAAACTCATAAGGACCATACATTACCTCCATAGTGCATGTCTGCCGATGCATCTTCTGCAGAGCCCCCAAAACCAATGTATGAGCACTAGCGGAGATGCTGCGTTTTTACATTCAGGACCTGTATTTACTATGCATCTTCATATTATGGCTCGTGTACTGACTGTCGTAAGGCTGGGATGTTCGGAGACAACTGTGTTATCCACATACACCCGGCTGGTGAAGAATTCATTAATGCAACAAAAAAATTCAAAAAACAGAAAAACAGATAAGAGCTTGAGAAATGAACAGAAAATATCCAGAAACATCACCAGACAAACTGACAAATATGATTCATCTAGTTTAATATTATGTGGTTCTTACAGGTATTTCATTATTTGGCATTCTGACACAGCAATCCTTGTCCAGAATATAACAGCACTTTGATGGAGACATCTTTACCTCCAAAGAGACTCTATAGATATTGATTAATGTGCGTATTTATGACCCTTCACAGATTCCTCACCATCATGCAGCGATATCTCTCCCTGACAATAACGACAGCATGTAATTAAGGTACAAAATAATTTTAGCGCAAGCAATGCCCCATAATTAATCCCTAAAAATCAATAGAGATAAAATGTGAGACTTAGAGAATTGATTGGAAAGCCGGGATAGAACGTGTGATATTTCAAGGCGGCGGAGTAATGTAAATAGGCAATAACACCCAAGAGAGTATGCATTCAGAAAGTCATAATGCACCAGAATGCACCGTGCAGCAAGAAAAGCTGCGAGCCCCAAGTGTCCTGTAAAATATGAAGCAAAGCGCCAGAGTGCCTTCAACCATCAAGGGGTTGGCGTATTTCATTATTATTGCATTCCCTCAAAGTGCACTTGGACTATTATAAAATATTTTAAGGCATAAATAACAAAAGGGATATTTTATTATCTCTAGGTACATCATCCGGTTATGGTACATTTAAAGAGCAGATCAAGTCTTTTATACAGTGCGCGGATATGGCACACATTGTAAAAATGGTCTTCTGCAGCAGACGGATCAGAACAATTACATCTGAGTGGCGGATGATTGAGGTTGGGTTGTCTCAAACATTTAATAAATATTTCTCTATTTTTACAAATACAGGCAGGTTAAAAAATAGGTTTATTCACAGCAACTGGGCGATGTTAACGTCAAGCAAGGCATCACTGATATGTGCCAGGTGTACGTACTAAGAGACCAAAAAATAGGGTGAAATTAAAAAAAAATGCTAAATAAGAACAATTAGCAGGGTTGCTGCACTTTTCCATTAGCACACCACCCAAGGCCCCATCCAAATGTCCGTATAAGACTCGTACTTGAAAAAACGGTACATGTACCATCAGGGTGCTACCCGTGAGTCTGTTTTACCATCAGTATCTTATCCGTGTCTTTCCAGTATGTATACAAAAAAAAAAAATTACAAAGCTTCTCCTGCTTTGCAATTTTAAACATGGACAGCACACGAATGGAACACAGACAGCACACGAATAGAACACAGACAGCACACGATTGGAATACGGACAGCACACGAATGGAACACGGACAGCACTTGAATAGAACACGGACAGCACAAGAATAGAACACGGACAGCACAAGAATGGAACACGGACAGCACATGAATGGAACATGGACAGCACACGAGTGGAACACGGACAGCACACGAGTGGAACATGGACTGCACATGAATGGAACATGGACAACTCATGAAAGGAACACGGACTACACACGAGTGGAACACAGACAGCACACGAATGTAACATGGACAACACATGATTGGAACACGGACAGCACACGAATGGAACACGGACAGCACACGAATGGAACACGGACAGCACACAAATGGAAAACGGACAGCACATGAATGGAACACGGACAGCACACCAATGGAACACGAACAACGCATGAATGGAACACAGACAGCACACAAATGGAACACGTACAGCACATGGATGGAATGGAATGCCAGCTGATTTTCCTATGCTGAAGAGTTCATTTTAGTACAGGTCGCCAGGGAGCGCAGCTTCGGTGACATCACCGCTAGTCACCGAAGCTCCGCTCCCAGCATTTCATTCATTCCCCAGTAGTTTACAGCTGGGAGCGGGCGCATTAGCAGTGCTCCCGGTTGTAAACTCTAAATTCCCCTAGATATGGATTACTGTATGGGACTGACTGTACGCTGGACAGGTATGGTATATTGTTGCTTTAATATTTTGACATTTTTTCCAGGAGATCAAGGGCTTTGCTTGAAATGGCAGACTAATAAAGATGGAAAAATGTGTATATTGTTTCATTTCATTAAAAGACTTTTTTCTTAAGGTACCGTTACACTAAACGACTTACCAACGATCACGACCAGCGATACGACCTGGCCGTGATCGTTGGTAAGTCGTTGTGTGGTCGCTGGGGAGCTGTCACACAGACAGCTCTCTCCAGCGACCAACGATCAGGGGAACGACTTCGGCATCATTGAAACTGTCTTCAACGATGCCGAAGTCCCCTTGCAGCACCCGGGTAACCAGGGTAAACATCGGGTTACTAAGTGCAGGGCCGCGCTTAGTAACCCGATATTTTACCCTGGTTACCATTGTAAAAGCTAAAAAAAAAAACAGTACATACTCACATTCTGATGTCTGTCACGTCCCCCAGCGTCCACAGGGTTAAAACTGCTTTCGGCAGGAGTGCTTGTAATGCACGCGCTGCTGCTGAGAGCTTCCCTACACTGAATGTCTCAGCGCCGACAGTAACAGCGGTGACGTCACCGCTGTGCTCTGCTTTACGGCCGGCGGTGACACAGTCAACCCTGTGGACGCCGGGGGACGTGACAGACATCAGAATGTGAGTATGTAGTGGTTTTTTTTTTAACTTTTACAATGGTAACCAGGGTAAATATTGGGTTACTAAGCGCGGCCCTGCACTTAGTAACCCGATATTTACCCTGGTTACAAGTGAACACATCGCTGGATCGCTGTCACACACGCCGATCCAGCGATGACAGCGGGTGATCAGCGACCAAAAAAAGGTCCTGATCATTCCCATTGACCAACGATCTCCCAGCAGGGGCCTGATCGTTGGTCGCTGTCACACATAACGAGATCATTAGCGGGATCGTTGCTTACGTCACCAAAAGCGTGACGTTGCAACAATATCATTAACGATATCGTTATGTGTGACTCAGCCTTTACTGTGTGGTGTGTTTTATTAACCCTTTATCAACTATAGGATTAGTAATGAATAAGTGTCTTATTGAAACCTCTCCATTACTAAGGCGGCTTAATGTCACCTTACAATAGGAAGGTGACATTAACCCCTCATTACCCCACTTGCCACTGCTAAAGGGCAAGTGGGAAGAATGGGGCAGAGCTCCAGAATTGGCGCATCTAACAGATGCGCCTTTTCTGGGCAGCTGCAGGCTGCTTTTTTTTAGGCTGGGGGCCCATATCCATGGCCCCTTACCAGCCTGAGAATAGCAGCCCGCACCTGTGTTTTGCTGGGTTGGTGGTAAAATATAGGGGACCCCATGTCGTTTTTTTCTTTCATTCATTGTCCCCTGCTTGTGCTGCTGCCAGCACAGCAGAGGAGAATGGATGAAAGCCAGGTTCAGCACCACACGCAGGGGAACAGCGCTTACTGTAGCGCTGCTTCCTGGCGGCTGTCCGTGTGGTCCTGATGCGGCACACGGGCGGCACACTGTTGCCACATATGTGCCACATGGATGTATCACACGGACACATGGATATGGATATCTTTGGTACCGTATTTACTGGTACTGGAAATATCAGGATGTGTGAAACCGGCCTTAGGGCACATGAACGCTATTAGGTGTACGAGGCTCCGGCTGTTTTGGGTCCAGCCCATCCTAGTATTGCCTGTATTTGGAATACTTTTCTCCACATGCAGATCTTTCTACACTACACTACAATACTTACAATAATATTTTAACTAAATATAAAACAAATTTGTTTCATTATTTAATTATTATGCATTCGGTACATTGGGGTATCATTATTTAATAATAACAAATCCATCACTAAAGGTGATAATCAAAAAAATAGTTCCATTATCTATACAAAGAACCTAACAACAATCCACAGTCTAACTATTTTAGTGAAGATACAGCAATTAAGAACAAATCATAAGATATTTGCCGTTCTGTGATGAGAACTTTAGTTTTGACTAATAAACACTGACAAGAAATGATCTTTAGAAATAAAGAGTATTTTAGGTCATTTTATTCTTTTAATTCTCTGTTTCTAATTGACTCAAATTCTTATACTCGTATCTATCAGTGGTGCCACAAAAACATTTTCAGAATTTTTAGTAAAACTGACGGTGACTAGTAAAAATGTAGAATAAATGCCAGATACCATAGTGGAGTACAATAAGGTTCTGGTCCCGATCATTTAGCTGTGTTCCCGGTCAATCAGTCCTTCTCTCGGTTCTGGTTCCAGTTTGTTCACTCGATTCTTCACTATAGTCTGGTCACTCGATCCTTTACTTGGTCTGGTCACTCAGTTCTTTACTTGAGTCTGGTCACTCTTAATGGCGACTATAAGCCAACCTCGCTGCACCACACTTTTGTCTTGCTATAGGTTCAGGCACCGACTCCTCCCCTTCACTGCCCCACTTGGCTTTTTATAATTACTAACTGTGCCACAGCTATCACCTGACCTGGTGTCTCCTCCACTCTCTTTCCCCTGGGAACATGCACTTCACTCTTGAGTTCTTGGTAATGTAATTCTCTCAACTTTCCCTTTCCCTATCACCTTTGACCAGCAGATGGCACTCTACGCTCGCAGACACTAGGTTAGGCATTAACTGTGTGAGTCTTCTCACTTGTCCATTTCCTTACAGTGGCTTCATGGCAATGGGGAGCACTTTCAAATATATACATACTTGTCTAAAGTAAGCCAACATAAAACTGGCATAAAGCTGGACAGCTAGACAAAGTGACCGAAGACGCATCAAAATTATCATCCAGCGTCAGCCACTGTTATAAATTTGGCCTCTTTGTAAGGTGTCTAAATTTAGGACAGTATTAGTAAATATTATTGTTTTTCTAGGGAAGACATATCTTATTTATGAGATTAAAGTTAAGTACAATAGACATTCAATCTAACATCAAAATATGATTACAATTCATTTCAGTCTGAAAATTTTAAAATATTTTACAGCAAAATTGTCTCCTGTAAAACATCTCCGGTTTAGCCCACATTGGGCTGCTTTTAGATGTGTTTTGTCTTTCAGGAGCTGCATGGGAATTTTAATAAAGGGGAAATAAAGAAAACTTGAAACTGAAATGGATAATTGCTAAGGTAGGCAAACACAATAATCCCAATGACTATACAGTGTAATTATATACAACGCACAAATAGCAAAAGGGATATGGTCAGTGAAGTGGAAAACAAATACTGTTAGTTAATATCTGTGAAGACACCTAATAGGAAAAACAATAGTATTGCCTTGGAGAAGGGAGATCAATATACAAAGAGTAATTACTTTAGATTCTAATACAAGAATTTGATATCAGCCGCATGGCAGATTTTGAAAAATAAAATGGGAATTGATGTAACACTGTAACAGATATTAGGCTCTACTCACATCACGTTCAGGCAGTGAATCTGGCATAAATCCTGGGAAATGCTCTTGATACATATACTGTACATCTAATATGCTCAGAGGTATTTAGGCATGATGTATGCTATGACCTTTTGGAATAGTGGTTAGCCTATAACTAAGGTTGTGTATACACCTGAAACGAGTCAAGAGCGAGGCCTCGCCTTTTAATGTTTTAACTACGCTTCAATAATGAATCCATTTTATCCCTGGACGGTTGTGCCAGAATCTTTCCCCATTTTTCATCTAAAAACATAAAGGCTCATCTCAGTTTTGCCAAAAAACATCTTGATGATCCCCAAGACTTTTGGGCGAATACTCTGTGGACTGACGAGACAAAAGTTGAACTTTTTGCAAGGTATTTGTCCCATCAAATTTGGCATAGAATCATAGAGTCATAGAATGTAAGGCTACGTCCCCATGGTCAGTAATCAGCAGCCCTTTGGACGCAGTACATGTCCACTCTGTCCAAAGCGCTGCTGGCTTTTGAACACAGGTTCCCAATACATTGGACTGGTGATATTTACCTTGCGGAGACTGAGTGTCTCCGCAAGATAAATAGACATGCTGCGGTCTGGAAAGGCACGCCGCATGTCCATCTCCACAGGAAAGCTGAAGGCGTTCATGCAGCCATAGTGGAGATGGGATTTCTTGAAATTTCATCCACTATGCTGTAACAGCTGGATGCTGTGGGTTGGATGCTGTGGATGTACACAGTGTCCAACCCGCAGCGTTTACTGACCATGGAAACATACCCTGAGAGTTGGAAGGGACCGCAAGGGTCATCGTGTCCAACCCCCTGCTCAATGCAGTGCGATATTCAGTCAACTATCTCAGATAGATGTCTGTCCAGCCTCTGTTTGAAAATTTCCATTAAAGGAGAACTCACCACCTCTCGTAGCAGCCTGTTTCACTTATTAATCACGCTACTCACATTACGTACATATACTGTACATCTAAGGCTAGGTTCACATTAGCGTTTGAGTCTGCAGCGCATCATCTATATGCGTAAACGCATGGAAAAATGCATGCTTACCCAACATTTTTTTATCTGTATCATCTTACACATAATGGCAAAAAAACCCGCTGCGTGCACATGCATTTGCATGCGTTTTTGCATGCGTTTGCATTGTTTATGCACATGCGTTCGATATTTCCAATGTTTTCCAGTAGCTTTCCCTTGACATCAGACACCCAATGGGTGTGTCTCATGGGATTTCTATATATTGACACACTGCACTGAGGAAATCATCAGATTTTGCTGCTGTATCCTGCTGCAAGATGGATCTTGACATGGAGAGCTTCTATGCTAATCTGGATTTACAATTGAAATTGGCTGTTGCCTTTGCTTTTGCTTGTCAAGAAGAAAGAAGAAGACAAAGACTGAGAAGACGTAGTCGTCACTACTGGCAACACCCCATCCTTGAACTCCGAGAGAGCCGTGGAGCCTACCACTGGTTATACACCGAGCTGCGTGCAAACCCTCAGTTTTTTGACTACATGAGGATGTCTGAACGGAGTTTTGATGACTTGCTGCAACGTGTCTGAGGATCCATTACCAGACATGACACACAACTCCATAGGGCAATTCCTGCTGAGGAACGTCTGTTGGTGACCTTGAGGTACATAATTGTGAAAAACAAACACATGTTCATAGTGTAAAACCCATGTATTCATTTTTTTATTTCCATTTTCTGTTCAACAGATTCCTGGCTACCGGAGAGACCTTATCATCTCTCCATTTCCAGTTCCGGACTGTAGTGCCCACCCTTTCTGGGATTGTTGGAGACACCTGCAGGGCTTTATGTGACGTTCTGCCTCAAGAATTCCTCCCTCAACCCACAACTGAACTCTGGCTTGAAAATGACGAAAAATTCCAGGACATTTGTAATTTCTAGTGATGAGCGAGTGTACTCATTGCTTGGGTTTTCAGGAGAACGCTCGGGTGACCTCTGAGTATTTATGACTGCTTGGAGATTTAGTTTTCATCGTGGCAGCTGAATGATTTACAGCTATTAGCCAGTTTGATTACATGTGAGGATTCCCTAGCAACCAGGCAACCCCCACATGTACTTAGCCTGGCTAGTAGCTGTAAATCATTCAGCTACCACAATGAAAACTAAATCTCCGAGCAGTGATAAATACTTGGAGGTCACCCGAGCGTGCGCGGGAAAACCCGAGCAATGAGTACACTCTCTCATGACTAGTAATTTCCCTAACTGTGTGGGGGCTGTGGATGGCAAACACATTTGGATTATGAAACCTGCTGGAAGTGGAACTGAGTATTTTAATTACAAAAAATACTTTTCTATTGTTCTCATGGCGATTGCAGATGCTGAATGCTGATTTGTCGCCATGGACGTTGGCTCACTTGGACAAGGAAATGACTCTCAGACTTTCAAGAACTCTGACACGGGCCAACATTTGTATCATAATAATTTCATTTTTCCACAGCCACAACCTCGTCCCAACACTGAAGGCCCACCAATGCCATTTGTTGTGGTTGGCGATGAGGCCTTTCAAATGTGTGCCAACCTCCTAAAACCTTACTCACGTAAGGACTCGAATCACACCAAGCTGATTTTCAACTACCGACTGACAAGGGCACGAAGAACTGTGGAGTGTGCCTTTAGCTTGCTGGTATCTAAATGGAGCATTTGGGAACACCAATCAATCTAAAAATTGAGAAAATTGATGAGGTTGTGAAAGCATGTATTGTTATGCACAATTATATCCTGGCAAAAGAGCAACCCATCTTAGAACCTGAGGAACCTGTTACATTACATGATTACCAAGATCACCCTCTGAGGACTACAGTGGAAGTTGCCCAGATGAGTGATAAGTTTGCTGCATACTTTATTTCTGGTAATGGACGTTTGGCATGGCAAGACGGAATGGTTTAAGCCGCTAAGCATGTACCTTTAATGAAAAGTGTACCTGTAATGTTAAAATGTACCTGTAATGTTTGCTGAATTAACCCGTTACAAGTCCCCTCAACAATACAATACACACATGTGTGTGTTTATTGCGGCGGCGCTTAAAGAGACAAAGGAAACACAGATATTGTGCAAACAAAATAAACATTTATTTAACAAAAAAATAACAGGGTTTAGGATCGGGGTCTATCTGAGGGCGAGATGTGGTGGACCTTGGGGGTGTGGAATTCTGAGGATGGGTGGTAGTTGATGAAAGGGTTACAGGGGAAGGGGCAACAAGTTGAAGGATTGGATCATGGATGGGACTGGACACATTGGGAGTAGACAACACAGTGGAATCATGGGAATGGCTAGACAAACTGGAAGGGACAGATACAAGGGAAGGTAGTGACACATTTGACAACAGAGACACATTGGTAGGTGAGGGTAGAGGTGGTGGATCCAATTTTAGCAGGGCTTTTTTGACTCTGAATCTTTGTCCTGGTGGGAATATTTTTAGTTTTGGACCTTTGCTTTCTTGGCCAAGTGGGAGTAGTGGCCTCTGTAGCAGTCTTCTGGCGTGGTGCTGGACTGGGCAGCGTGGTGGATGCTGCTTGCTGCAGGGGTGCTGAACTTGGGAAAGTAGTGGTGGATGCTGCTGGCTGCAGGGGTGCTGAACTTGGGAGTGTGGAGGATGCTGCCGGCTGCAGGGGTGCTGAACATGAGAACATCGTGAATGTTGCTGGCCGCAGGGATGAAGTCGGCAGTGTGGTGGATCTGTGAACTGGAGGCAGTGGTGGATAGTTCGGTGCTGTGGGAGTTTGAAAGTAGATGTTCAGCTGCTGGTAATATCCTCCGGCCTGTGGATTGTAGCTTTGGGATGGCTGCTGCAATGCATGGCTGTAAGCAGCCTGGCAGGCCTGCATGATGTTGATCTGGAATTGAGGCATAAGGTTTTCTGACACTTCCCGCTATATTGAAGAAAAAAAATGTTGGGCCGGTCTCTCATGGTCAGCTTCCAGGTGGTCAAGGTGTTTGTTGACTTCCTGTAGAAGTGTGTTCACATGGGTGAACCCACTCTTCAGTCTATCACCAGCACTTTAATCCCATCCTGGGAGACCGAGCTTAAGTGCATAAACTCGGACATGATTGACCTCTCCCAAGCCCTCTGCCACTGATGAGAAGACCCAACCAAAGCAGCGGCAGAGGGCTGGGAGAGGGGAAAACCTGATGGACCAGTGGTTGCCTGCTCCTCAGCCTGTGAGGCCTGCTAGGTTGCTCCTTTGCTGGTGGATGATTGGGACTGCTGTTGTGAATTCTGCTCTTGGGCTGCCTCCGGTGGTTATAAGTGGTAGCACTGCTGTCTTTGGATCGCAGGATTCATCAGGTGTGTCCACTTATTGCAATTCTGACTGGGCTATTTAGTCTTGCTTGACCCTTTAGTTAGTGCCAGTTGTCCATTGTTTCCTGGAGGATTCACTTCCCTGCCTGGTCTCTCTTGCTTGCTGTTCATTTCAACAAAGATAAGTTATGGCTTTGTTTTTTGCAGTCCACATGCTGTGGGCCTGATCGTTCAAGTTATTTTCCATGTTTTGTTTTGTCCAGCTTGGTCTGTATAAGGATTTGTTCAGCCAAGCTGGTATCTCTGGAGATGCAGATATACCCTCCATGTCTTTAGTTAGATGTGGAGATTTTGTATTTTCTGTGGTGGATATTTTCTAGTGTTTTAATACTGACCGCATAGTACTCTGTCCTATCCTTTCTATTTAGCTAGAAGTGGCCTCCTTTGCTAAATTCTGATTTCAGTCTGCGTACGTTATTTCCCTCTCCTCTCACAGTCAATATTTGTGGGGGGCTGTCTATCCTTTGGGGATTTTCTCTGAGGCAAGATAGTTTTCCCTTTTCTATCTCTAGGGGTAATTAGTCCTCCGGCTGTGCCGAGATGTCCAGGGAGTGTTAGGTACATTCCACGGCTACTTCTAGTTGCGGTGTTAAGTTCAGGGTCTGCGGTCAGTACAGGTACCACCTTCTCCAGAGTACGTCTCATGCTGCTCCTAGGCCACCAGATCAAAACAGTACAACTGGCCAACAATGAGTTAATTGCATCTCAGAAGAAGGAAAGGAAGGTGCTGAGCCATTTTTTTTTCTGTAGTCTGTTGTGCCTTTTCTTTCCTCTTTACCTCTGGGTGGTTCAGGAGTTTGGCGCTGGTATGGATGTTCAGGGATTGGCTTCTCGTGTGGACCAGCTTGCTGCTAGAGTACAGGGTATTTCCGATTATATCGTTCAGACTCCGGTTTTAGAGCCTAGAATTCCAACTCCTGATTTGTTTTTTGGGGACAGGTCCAAATTTTTGAGCTTTAAAAATAACTGTAAACTGTTTTTAGCTCTGAAACCCCGTTCCTCTGGTGATCCCATCCAGCAGGTTAAAATAGTCATCTCTCTGCTGCGCGGTGACCCTCAGGATTAGGCGTTCTCCCTGGAAGCTGGAAATCCTGCTTTGCTTAATGTAGACACCTTTTTTCAAGCGCTAGGGTTATTGTATGATGAACCTAATTCAGTGGATCATGCTGAGAAGACCTTGTTGGCCCTGTCTCAGGGTCAAGAAGCGGCAGAATTATATTGCCAGAAATTTAGAAAATGGTCTGTGCTGACTAGATGGAATGAGGATGCCTTGGCTGCAATTTTCAGAAAGGGTCTTTTGGAATCTGTTAAAGATGTTATGGTGGGGTTTCCCACGCCTGCTGGTCTGAGTGATTCTATGTCTCTGGCCATTCAGATTGATCGGCGCTTGCGCGAACGCAGAGTTGTGCGCGCTGTGGCGTTGTCTTCCGAGCGGAGTCCTGAGCCTATGCAGTGTGATAGGATTGTGTCTAGAGCTGAACGACAAGGATTCAGACGTCAGAATAGGTTGTGTTTTTACTGCGGCGATTCTGCTCATGTTATTTCAGATTGCCCTAAGTGTACTAAGAGAATCGCTAGTTCTGTAACCATCAGTACTGTACAACCTAAATTTCTGTTATCTGTGACCCTGATCTGTTCATTATCATCATTTTCTGTCATGGCATTTGTGGATTCAGGCGCCGCTTTAAACTTAATGGACTTAGAATTTGCCAGACATTGTGGGTTCCCTTTGCAGCCTTTGCAGAGTCCTATTCCTTTGAGGGGCATTGATGCTACACCGCTGGCTAAAAATAAACCTCAGTTTTGGACACAGCTGACCATGTGTTGGGCGCCAGCTCATCAGGAAGATTGTCGTTTTCTGGTGTTGCATAATTTGCATGATGCTATAGTGCTGGGTTTCCCATGGCTACAGGTGCATAATCCGATATTAGATTGGAAATCTATGTCTGTGACTAGTTGGGGTTGTCAGGGGGTTCATGGTGATGTTCCTTTGATGTCAATTACCTCCTCCCCCTCTTCTGAAATTCCTGAGTTTTTGTCAGATTTCCAGGATGTATTTGATGAGCCCAAGTCCAGTTCCCTTCCACCGCATAGGGACTGTGATTGTGCTATCGACTTGATTCCAGGTTGTAAGTTCCCTAAGGGCCGACTTTTTAACCTGTCTGTGCCTGAACATGCCGCCATGCGGAGTTATGTTAAGGAATCTTTGGAGAAGGGGCATATTCGGCCATCTTCTTCACCATTGGGAGCAGGTTTTTTTTTTGTTGCCAAGAAGGATGGCTCCTTGAGACCCTGTATTGATTATCGCCTCTTGAATAAGATCACGGTCAAATTCCAATACCCTTTGCCTTTGCTTTCTGATTTGTTTGCTAGGATTAAGGGGGCTAGTTGGTTTACTAAGATTGACCTTCGAGGGGCATATAATCTTGTTCGTATTAAGCAGGGTGACGAATGGAAAACTGCGTTTAATACGCCCGAAGGCCATTTTGAATACCTTGTGATGCCATTCGGGCTCTCCAATGCCCCATCTGTGTTTCAGTCCTTCATGCATGATATATTTCGGAATTATCTTGATAAATTCATGATTGTATATTTGGATGATGTCTTGATTTTTTTAGATGATTGGGAGTCTCATGTGAAACAAGTCAGGATGGTATTTCAGATCCTCCGTGATAATGCTTTGTTCGTGAAGGGGTCTAAGTGCCTCTTTGGAGTACAGAAGGTTTCTTTTTTGGGCTTCATTTTTTCTCCCTCATCTATAGAAATGGATCCGGTTAAGGTTCAGGCCATTCATGATTGGATCCAGCCCACTTCTGTGAAGAGCCTTCAGAAATTTTTGGGCTTTGCTAATTTTTATCGCCGTTTCATTGCCAACTTCTCCAGTGTGGTTAAACCCCTGACCGATTTGACGAAGAAGGGTGCTGATGTGGCGAATTGGTCCTCTGCGGCTGTTTCTGCCTTTCAGGAGCTTAAACGCCGATTTACTTCTGCCCCTGTGTTGCGTCAGCCGGATGTCTCCCTTCCATTTCAGGTTGAGGTTGACGCTTCTGAGATTGGGGCAGGGGCCGTTTTGTCTCAGAGGAATTCTGATGGTTCCTTGTTGAAACCGTGTGCCTTCTTTTCTCGAAAGGTTTCGCCTGCGGAACGCAATTATGATGTCGGCAATCGTGAGTTGTTGGCTATGAAGTGGGCATTTGAGGAGTGGCGTCATTGGCTTGAGGGGGCCAAGCACCGTATTGTGGTCTTGACAGATCATAAGAATCTGATTTACCTCGAGTCTGCCAAACGGCTGAATCCTAGACAGGCCCGATGGTCCCTGTTTTTCTCCCGTTTTGATTTTGTGGTCTCGTACCTTCCGGGTTCTAAGAATGTTAAGGCGGATGCCCTCTGTAGGAGCTTTTTGCCTGATTCTCCTGGGGTCCTTGAGCCGTGCGGTATTCTGAAGGAAGGGGTGATTCTTTCTTCCATTTCCCCTGATTTACGACGGGCTCTTCAGGAATTTCAGGCTGATAAACCTGATCGCTGTCCAGTGGGGAAACTGTTTGTTCCTGACAGATGGACTAGTAAAGTGATTTCTGAGGTTCATTGTTCTGTGTTGGCTGGCCATCCTGGGATATTTGGTACCAGAGATTTGGTTGGTAGGTCCTTTTGGTGGCCTTCTTTGTCACGGGATGTGCGTTCTTTTGTGCAGTCCTGTGGGACTTGTGCGCGGGCCAAGCCTTGCTGTTCCCACGCTAGTGGGTTGCTTTTGCCTTTGCCGGTCCCTGAGAGGCCTTGGACGCATATTTTTATGGATTTTATTTCAGATCTTCCGGTTTCCCAGAGGATGTCGGTTATCTGGGTGGTTTGTGACCGGTTTTCTAAGATGGTTCATTTGGTACCTTTGCCTAAATTGCCTTCCTCTTCTGATTTGGTTCCGTTGTTTTTTCAGCATGTGGTTCGTTTGCATGGCATTCCGGAGAATATTGTGTCCGACAGAGGTTCTCAGTTTGTTTCTAGGTTTTGGCGAGCGTTTTGCGCTAGGCTGGGCATTGATTTGTCTTTTTCTTCCGCGCTTCATCCTCAGACAAATGGCCAAACCGAGCTAACTAATCAGACTTTGGAAACTTATTTGAGATGCTTTGTGTCTGCTGATCAGGACGATTGGGTGGCTTTCTTGCCATTGGCCGAGTTTGCCCTTAATAATCGGGCTAGTTCTGCCACCTTGGTTTCACCCTTCTTTTGTAATTCTGGTTTTCATCCTCGTTTTTCTTCAGGGCAGGTTGAGCCTTCTGATTGTCCTGGGGTGGACTCTGTGGTTGACAGGTTGCAGCAGATTTGGGCTCATGTTGTGGACAATTTGGTGTTGTCTCAGGAGGAGGCTCAGCGTTTTGCTAACCGTCGTCGGTGTGTTGGTTCCCGGCTTCGGGTTGGGGATTTGGTCTGGTTGTCTTCCCGTCATGTTCCTATGAAGGTTTCTTCCCCTAAGTTCAAGCCTCAGTTTATTGGTCCTTATAGGATTTCTGAGATTGTCAATCCAGTGTCTTTTCGTTTGGCCCTTCCGGCCTCTTTTTCCATCCATAATGTTTTTCATAGATCTTTGTTGCGGAAATATGTGGTGCCTGTTGTTCCCTCTGTTGATCCTCCTGCCCCGGTGTTGGTTGATGGGGAGTTGGAGTATGTGGTTGAGAAGATTTTGGATTCTCGTTTTTCGAGGCGGAGGCTTCAGTATCTTGTCAAATGGAAGGGTTATGGCCAGGAGGATAATTCTTGGGTTGTTGCGTCCGATGTTCATGCTGACGATTTGGTTCGTGCCTTTCATTTGGCTCATCCTGATCGACCTGGGGGCTCTGGTGAGGGTTCAGTGACCCCTCCTCAAGTGGGGGGTACTGTTGTGAATTCTGCTCTTGGGCTCCCTCCGGTGGTTATAAGTGGTAGCGCTGCTGTCTTTGGATCGCAGCATTCATCAGGTGTGTCCACTTATTGCAATTCTGACTGGGCTATTTAGTCTTGCTTGACCCTTTAGTTAGTGCCAGTTGTCCATTGTTTCCTGGAGGATTCACTTCCCTGCCTGGTCTCTCTTGCTTGCTGTTCATTTCAACAAAGATAAGTTCTGGCTTTGTTTTTTGCAGTCCACATGCTGTGGGCCTGATCGTTCAAGTTATTTTCCATGTTTTGTTTTGTCCAGCTTGGTCTGTATAAGGATTTGTTCAGCCAAGCTGGTATCTCTGGAGATGCAGATATACCCTCCATGTCTTTAGTTAGATGTGGAGATTTTGTATTATCTGTGGTGGATATTTTCTAGTGTTTTAATACTGACCGCATAGTACTCTGTCCTATCCTTTCTATTTAGCTAGAAGTGGCCTCCTTTGCTAAATTCTGATTTCAGTCTGCGTTTGTTATTTCCCTCTCCTCTCACAGTCAATATTTGTGGGGGGCTGTCTATCCTTTGGGGATTTTCTCTGAGGCAAGATAGTTTTCCCTTTTCTATCTCTAGGGGTAATTAGTCCTCCGACTGTGTCGAGATGTCCAGGGAGTGTTAGGTACATTCCACGGCTACTTCTAGTTGCGGTGTTAAGTTCAGGGTCTGCGGTCAGTACAGGTACCACCTTCTCCAGAGTACGTCTCATGCTGCTCCTAGGCCACCAGATCACAACAGGGGACTTTGCACATTGGATCCAACCCGGTGCCTGCTGTCCCACTTTGGTAAGCGCTGCGACTCTATGTTTACTTAATGCTGTGGGATATTCTTTACCCACGAGCATGGCTATTAATTGACTATTCGGCAGCCTTGCACCTTACAAACGTATATACTGTATACGGGCAGCTCGCACTGGTGGTTATCCATATGTTCCATCCTTATGCACTTTAGAATCTATTTTTCTTTTGTACACTGTATGCACTTTATTGGCTTATAATCATTATATAATAAAATATTATCTTTTATAATACCAGAAGACTCCTGTTGTACTCCTTGTCCTTACCTTCCTTCATACGTTTAGGGAGTTGCCCACATGCCTTTGGCAAACTTAAAACAAGCCTTACAATTTTTGTATGTAGGTAAAGGCTTTTTTCCAGACACTCTTCCATAAAGGCCACCTCTATGGAGTGTATGGCTTATTGTGGCTAAATAAACAGATACTCCAGTCTCTGCTTGGGAACTCTGCAGCTTCTTTAGGGACCTTTGGTCTCTGTTCTGCCTCTCTGATTAATGCCTAATGCCATGAGAATTTTGGTGGGCAGTCCTCTCTTGGCAGGTTTGTTGTGGTACCATATTCTTTCCATTTGATGATAATGGATCTGATTGTGCCTCTGGGGATCTTCAGAGATTGTGTTGATTTTTTTTATATCCCAACCCTGACTTGTACTTCTCAGTAACTTTCTCCCTGACTTGTTTGGAGATCTCTTTGGTGTGACTGCAGACTTATGAATCCTGTAGGGCACTGAGGGGGATCATATTCGAGGGTCGATATGTGTCCCCCAGGATGCGAACGGAGTCTTATTAAACCCGTTGGAGTGCATTGCAGTCACAGATATAGCTGTGGTTGCAGTGCAGAATAAAAGTAAGATTGGTCTTGGACAAGCTATTTGCCCAGGGCAGATTTAGGAAAACTCGGCATGGGCTTTTATTTTTGGAACGAACTACAGGATGGTAGTGGTGCAGTTTGCTCCCTCCAGACAGGGACTTACAAGGGGCCCATGGCCACAGTTTCCATTTAAAAACCCCGCAGCAAAGGGTTGGGTGTGTCAGGTAGCTCTGCAACATCCGGTTTAGGTGTGCAGTTAACACAGAGCCAAGGCAAGCAAACGCCTGGAGCCCCCTCAGAGATAGACAGTGTTGCAGTCGCCCACGGCAACCGGTCTTGGAAACGGACTGTTTTGATGCCACGGCTGCGATCCGGAGGATACCGTTGTTTTCCATTTGTAAGTTTCTTTTGGACATTAAAGTCACTTTGTTTTGAACTTTCCTGTGATCCCTGCCTGCCTGTCGCACTGCACCAACCACACTGCACTACAGTCCCCTTAGAGCACACTAAGTGGATTTGCTGGTTTCTGAGCTGGACTGGAAGGTATGTATGCATTATGAATACTCCAGATCAGATTTTGTCCAGTGGGCGTGGCCTCTCTCCATACACTTGTAATGAGCCAGACCGCTCCCCAAGTAGTTATGCAAATATGCATCCATCCAGTGGGCGTGGCCAACTAGAGGGCGCTGCGTTGCTTCATACAAGTATATGGCTGGGAGTATGTATAATCCGACAAATCCCTACAGCGCACAGTGCATGCGCTGGAGGGATTCATAAGTCTGCAGTCACTCAGAGTGACTGCAGACTTATTGATTTGGACCGGACAACCCCTTTAATGGTGTTGCAGCCTTTGTGGTCTTTCAGAAAAGGTGTGTATTTACTGACAGGTCATGTGACACTTAGATTGCACACAGGTGAACTTCCTTTTGTTTAGCATGGGACTTATGAAGATAACAGCTTGCACCCGAATTTTTTAGGGGCTTAATTGCAAAAGGGGTGAATACATATGCAAGTGCAGTGTGCTTCATATAGTCTGATCAGAATGTTAAGCCAAGAACTTCGTCCTCAGTTTGTAAATTTTTGCCTAGCAGCATCCTAGCATGCGGTCCATGTCTTTCTCTACATTTGTGGTATGGGATCTTCATGAAAATGTGACACAATTGAGGCATTGCTATAAGGAGGCGAAATGAGGGACATTCATGGAAGAAGTGGTTATGGTGATCTGGGCTAAATGGAGAAGAAAAAGGAATGTAAATGAGTTTGACCATCGAGAACTCCACCGGTAAGCCTCTGATGAGTGCCCATATACATATGGTCTGCAGAACATTGGAGTGGATCTGATATCTACAATTACATGGTTACTGGGGGTAATATCAGTCTTAGTATAGCAAGAAAATATTGGACATGTGCATAGTCCCATATAGTAACATGTGGACGAATGGTAGTCATCAAAACGACATAGCACTCGTCTGAATATTATGGTCGTCGGTACGTTCCCTTAGACAGACCAATGGTTTATAGCTCCAACAGTCAATAATCATAGGGTTTTCCTTGTGCTATGCGCAATTAAGTTTGATCTTAAGAGGTTAACTGTTGGAGTCAGATTTTCCTGTGATCCCACTGGTGAACACAATAGTTATCCACACAATCATCTTGTCCTAAAAGTGCTGCAAGGTGCCAGAACTTCACCAAGCCCGTGTATATATGAATTTTAGAGAGTATCAGACACAATGGAGGAGAAATGGGTCAGTTTCGTTAAAGTTTTTATTTTCATTTTTGTGTGCCTTGCACTGGCATGTATGTCATTGCAGGGTAAAGATAAAAAATAGTAACAATAATAATAAAAAAATTGGGAAGCTGGCAGTTATGCATCAGTCGCAGTTTTGCTACTAATCTACATATGTTACCAAAATGCTGTTTGCAGTAAAACCAATTCTGGGAACATTTCTTATAGATGCTTCTTAAAATGTTTTTTTAAAAATAGATTTGTTTCTAAATACAGTACATTTTTCCTGCATCTTAACCCTTCACATGTATAGCTTATAAGTGATGAGATAAATTACTGAATAAAATAACCTGGCACTTTTGACTCCAAAGGAAATGTTATCAGTGATATCATATAATACTATTTATGTCTCAGTCTCCATTATGAAGACACCACAAAGGTGAAAACAATATTCTTCCATCTTTTATTAAGGAATTATATGGTCGGACAGTTTTTATAAAATTGTGCATGAAGAACTCTATCTTGTGGCATCAGAGGTTACTCTTCCTACCATAAAATACTGTAATTTAACATTGACTATTAGACCAGTGCACAGATGGGAGTCTGGGGCCTGTAGAACAATATTCTTTGTGTCAGACCTTATATAGATTTGTTAAAGGGGTTGTCCACTACTGTACTGCCACTTCCTAACAGCTAAAGCTGCTTTAATTTAAAAAAAAAACAATTAAACCTTTCCTTCCGGACCACCTCGGCTCCTCTGATGTTGGCATTGTGTCACCCAGTGGTTGACATCAGAGGATTTGCACCAATCTGTGAGGTATCTATATACTTTTTCATTTTATTGTGGCCACTTTAGGTGTTAAGAAGTTGTGGACAACCCCCTTTAATTTTAGCTACAGGCTGATATACTATATCTGGCAAATTTTCAATTCATATTTAGAAATCCAAACTGATCTAGAGGACTTTGAAAAACACTGCACATCACTTAATTTTTTTTTCTTAAAGTTCTCTCCAGTCAAGACCACTTAGCACAAAAGTCCTGGATACACTCTTCTGCACATTACTGAGGTCAGTCGATCCTCTCAGTCAGGACTGCACAACTCATGTCCATCTGAGTCCTAGTTGGTTTCAAAACAACAGCCGTTAGGCCCACACAACACTGGCCCATCAGTCCATGAGCACATTCCATTTTCTTCAACTCTTTTGGGACATCGGGTCAGCCATTTCCTCATCCCCATTTGTGAACAACAGTCCCTTAAATTCCACAGTGCTGCACACATGTCAGGCTTGCAGTCCTCTGGGGAATATGATTCTATGAATAGTATGCAGCACCCCAGGGTCCTGGTTGCTGCAGTAATGTTATTCTTCCACCAGGAGGAGTGATATTACGTCTGATGGCACTAAAGGAGTTCATCTTTCCAGGTATCATGGCATCACAACACATTTCACATTCCAATCCACCAGGGGGAGCCCAGCTCCTATCTACTAGGGCACTCCTCACAGAAGGGTAAAACTGGTGGGTTGGATACAAAGTGAGTGAGACGCTGGCTGGGCTTTGCCCAGGCAACACCTGTCAGGCAGACAGGGGGAGAGGAGGAACATCTGAGCTGCAGACAGAGGGTCCCTGTCAGGGGTGGGATCCTGACAGAGGCCTAGACACGGAGCTGTGCCTGCCCCACGGGTGGCAGTATCCTATGAAAAGACACGAAGAGAAGTGTATTGTAGAGAGTGAGAAACGAAGTCACAGCACAAGGAGATAATACTGGGAGGAGTTCTGCCCCGAGATCGGCAGCCTCCTTCTGAGGTGCGTAGCCGGTGGCCAGAACACCGAGGGAGTAATTGACTCTACGCACTACTTCAGAGACCGGCAGGACAGTCAATTCCAAGTTGTCTGCCCGACCTAAATACCTAAGAAGACACGGTGGCGAATTGTGGGGGTCGGGGCGTCTCTAGGGTCCCTATAAACAAGCCTCAGGCCATCCCAGTCATACGGGTTTGTCCTATCCATACCATCTGGGGGACAGAGAGAGAGAACATCAGGAACATCCACGAAAGTTGTGAGGACTATCCCGTGGTGCTCAGCAGGGAAGTACTACAACACACAGGTGCTAGTAGGAAGGCTACTGATTTCCACCTGGTTAAGAGAACTCTGGATTTGCCTTCGGACCGGCCGGACTCTGCCTGCCCTGTGAACGGTATTCTGGACTGTGGACGCTGAAGTCTTCAGTAAAAGGTAAAGAGACTGCAACTTTTGTGTCCTCGTTATTCACTGCGCCTTACATTGTTCACCATCACCACCTACACATCTGGGAAGCCCTGGGGACATACTTCACCTGTGGGAAGGTATACCATCTAGCTGCCATAACATCACCCCAGCGGACCCCTAAGCAGCGTCGGTCACCCTGACCAAACACCACAGGTGGCTTCACGAACACCAGACAAACTACACCTTTAATTGGACGCCCCTCAAAAGGGCCACGGACCGGGTCAGGCCACCGTGACACCCCCAGAACCGAGAGGGACCCGGTACCGAGTACCCCATTGCCCTTAACGTGGGGGCGCTCCAAGTACATGGATGAACATGGGCAGAGTCCATGGGAAATGGGACAGTGTCTATGGGGCAATGTGCACAGATTTTAGGGACAGAAAAGGGTTTGGGACCCTTTAGCAGTTCACAGTCCTTTAATCCAGCAGGGGGATGAGCAAACAAAAAAAAACCTGGGAGGAGGTCAAACCTTCAGCTGTCCTTGGCCAACACCAGGGACCCCAGTCACTGTTGGGTCATCTGCTCCAGAAATGTGGAAGAGTTCCTCTTCTTGTCCTCATGTGCAATGAGCACAACTGGGACTTTACAAAGCAGACTCCTCTGCCTTCTACTGATTCAGGCATTCGTATTTACTCCTCCTTCAGGAAGCCCTGGGGACTGCCTCCACCTGCTACCTGGAGCCTGAGCTGCAAGTGATCTGGCCTCTGGTGTTGCTTGCGCTTCCAACATGTAGAAATGGGCCACCGCCCCCTGCATCACTTGCACCACTGCCTGTTCTTGTGTGGAGGACATGGACCCCTAGTCACCATCCGATGTCCCGGACATAGTAGGTTGAACTTGAGCTGCCTGTATGACTCTCTACTAGGCCCTTTCATTCCACAGGAAGGGTTCATCCTGATCATTGTCTTCCCGGATTATGCATACGGCATACCACCACTAACGTCCCTCCATCTTCAAGAAGGTGACTTCGGGCTAGGTACCCCATCTCTACCACCCTTTGGTCAAAGAGAATATGGTGAAGGGTCATATTGGACACGATTAGCATCTTCAGGGGTGGGAACACAGTAGTACCGTCCACCACTCTTACATGTACATATTTGAGAGCCCCCAAATAAAGTAATGGATCATAGTACACAGACCATAAAATTAGGTTTACACTTTAGCTGAAAATGTAGTCCACAAAGTAGTTTTCTCCAGGTAACACGGTGAGAACCCTTGATAAACCAGAACAGTGATCAGTGAGATAGCGCAAGTATTATGCTGGCCACAGGGTGATGGAAATTTTGGAGACAGTTTGGGAACTGAAATAGACTTATTTTTCTCCAAAGAGGCACTGTAGCATATTGATTACACTTCACTGAGGCACACAAGTAGAATGGTTCTACTTCATAGAGACACGTAAGCACAGTGGTAAAATGGAGACACACAAAAATTAAAGTCTTTAGTAGGAACGGTGGTCAAGATTACTGTTATTGTGAACAGTTAAGCAAGTTGAAGATGAAATGATCTCTAAGTCCCCTTCACATGTCCGTTTTTTACGTCCGTATGTGGTCAATTTTTTAAGGACTGCAAATACGGACATACGCACATGCTTGGTATTCAAAAGTGGTGCACACATGTCAGGTTTTTCACACGGACCATGTGTCCATGTGAAAAACCAGCAGACCTGTCAGTTTTTCTTGCGCAGCACGAATAAAATGTGTGCTGCATATGTGCACACTGATGACACATGGATGACATCTGTGTATGATGAGCATGACACGTACCGGCGCCTGGGAAGAAGTGGTAGAGTTGATGCTATTCCCAGGTGCCAACTGCTGAAGGCAGTTCATCATTTCTGGCACAGTGTCTGGCTCACGTAGAGAAGTTCCAACAAGCAATGAGGTTAAAGTCCCACTTTACCTGTTGCTACCTAACCACTAAGTGTGGAAAACTCCATGGCACCATCTCGCGCCTCAATATTACATCACAACAAGCTTCTCCCTATTAGAGGACCTGGCATGGTAACCACAGCAACTTGGTGCCAGGACTGATTCTCCTAGGGCCATGTCACTTAGCTAACAGGAAACTACCTATAACACCACTTAGAGGGGAAGCTCCATTTTTGGTCAAATAATCAACGATAACCATAACCTACAGCTGGCAAGACAAAAGCCAACTTTCACAACTTACTGTATTATGCTTTATTCAGATGTCCATGTTTTACTATTGAAAAAAAAACTCAGACTATTTTTCATCATTGTGTTGGATCCAATCTTAATCTATCTTTGATCCATGAATCCAATTTTACGATCATTGTGGCATCCTTTTTTTTTCGCATGCGCTTTTCCTACCTATTAAACAAGAAAAAAAGAATAGCATTCAGATGAAACACCGCTATTCTTTTTTTTTCGAGTTCCCATTGATTTGCATTGCCAATCTGCAAGTCTGTAACTTGGATCAAAAATGGACAACCATTCTTGTTTCCATTTTTTTAGCAGACTATCAACCTGAGATTAAAGATACTGACATGTGAGCTGTAAAGGGTACGTATCTTATCCATGAAAAACAAGGATTGAACATGTACGAGGAAAATAGATATCTGAGTGAAGTCATATACAGTGATGTATTGTAAAGCTCCCCCATACACAATAGACTATTGTTGGCTGAACCCACCGATATAGATGGGTTTGGTTAACAATTTAATGTGTATGGGGGCCCCATACAATTTATAGTAGGAGTTTAGGATTCGGCATGTCCTATTTCGGAGATAAACAGCAGTCAGACAAGCCTGGTGGTGGCTCCGTCATAGAGAGCACAGGAGTGTTTGACCGAATGTGTGCTCCTGATTATGGGAGAGACAGCTGAGATGGCTACAAAGCCGAATGATCGCAGAACTATCGTTTGGGCAACAGCTGTCTAATAAGTATGGCAGGCTTTAAATGTCCTTTTCCTGCATTAAGGACATCTGATAAGCTAATTCTGTATAATTGAAGTTTTTATTTTCCTGTTGTCTACTGATTTGCTCTGTTTTTTTTACTAAATAGCTTCTAGTGCAAATTTTCATCAACCCAAACGCAACTTACTTGCATGTATCCAGTCAGTCTTTCCTACCCTCTCATGCAGGTCTGTTTGCACAGCAAAATAATAATTCAAAGAACGGCGCACAGAAGAAAAAAAAATGAGTGCCTCCAGTAACAGATGTGAAATTATATTAGATAAATATAATCATTAGTTTCAGTCTCACCCTGGTTAATTAGTTTGTGGAAACGTGCAACCATTATTCATTAGTTAATTCTTCACACACTGATTAGAGAGCCATGTCCAATCGAGGCCTAGTGAATGTGGACTCGCCAAGCTTAGTGTGATCTGAGCAGAGCGACAACAATGGAAATAGGGAACAAACTGTTCATCTCAAGATGATTTTGTTTCAATAAATAGAGTAAATCAATAGCCAGTGGAGTGTGAACGACAGTTTGCTGAGGTATAATGCCAGTTTGGGGATGATTTGCCATGGTTTGTGGGGAAACAAGGGTGATGAATAGGAAAGTAATAAAAGAAAATCAGGCTAGTAACTCTCTTGTTATTACACCGCCATGTTTGCCTGTAACAGACGGCTTCATACGGCGGCAGGATATCAAATCAAATGAAGGGTAACTACAATGCCCCCATATTTAATTACTACATTTCAGCACTGTTGTTGTAGCTGATTATGCCAATCACACATCAAGTCTTGTGGTAAATCAGTTCTGTTTCACATTGACCCCACCTCACCAAGGATTTCAAAGCATGGCTTAAATATCCTGCAATACAAGCCCAGCCATCCATGTTTTTTCCATTGCATACACCAGAGTTTAGCTACAATGATCACGAGCTACACTTCCCAGAGGTTAGCTTAAAAGCAGGACTGACGATAGGGTAGTGCATTTAGTTAATGCCATATGATAATCCCCCATCAACCATGGATGATATACAAATATTCGGATTTTCAACTGCAAATTACAAAACCTTGGACAGAAGGAAATAATACTTGGATTATTGTGTATTAAGGGATATACAAAAAGGGGCAAATATACTGCTGATTTTCTGTATGGGAATTTTTGAATGGAAAATCAGCAGCGTACTATAGTGCCAGCAGATTGGATGAAACTTTACTAAATCCACGGATGATGTACTATATACAGTACAGACCAAAATTTTGGACACACCTTCTCATTTAAAGATTTTTCTGTATTTTCATGACTATGAAAATTGTAAATTCACACTGAAGGCATCAAAACTATGAATTAACACATGTGGAATGATATACTTAACAAAAAAGTGTGAAACAACTGAAATTATGTCTTATATTCTCGGTTCTTCAAAGTAGCCACCTTTTGCATTGATGACTGCTTTGCACACTCTTGGCATTCTCTTGATGAGCTTCAAGTGGTAGTCACCGGAAATGGTCTTCCAACAATCTTGAAGAAGTTGCCAGTGATTCTTAGCACTTGTTGGCCCTTTTGCCTTCACTCTGCAGTCCAGTTCACCCCATACCATCTCGATTGGGTTCAGGTCTAGTGACTGTGGAGGCCAGGTCATCTGACGCAGCACCCCATCACTCTCCCTCTTGGTCAAATAGCCCTTACACAGCCTGGAGGTGTGTTTGGGGTCATTGTCCTGTTAAAAAATAAATGATGGTCCAACTAAGCGCAAACCGAATGGAATAGCATGCCGCTGCAAGATGCTGTGGTAGCCATGCTGGTTCAGTATGCCTTCAATTTTAAATAAACCCCCAACAGTGTCACCAGCGAAGCACCCCCACACCATCACACCTCCTCCTCCATGCTTCACGGTGGGAACCAGGCATGTAGAGTCCATCCGTTCACCTTTTCTGAGTCGTACAAAGACACGGTGGTTGGAACGAAAGATCTGAAATTTGGACTCATCAGAGCAAAGCACAGATTTCCACTAGTCTAATGTACATTCTTTGTGTTCTTTAGCCCAAACAAGTCTCTTCTGCTTGTTGCCTGTCCTTAGCAGTGGTTTCCTAGCAGCTATTTTACCATGAAGGCCTGCTGCACAAAGTCTCCTCTTAACAGTTGTTGTAGAGATGTGTCTGCTGCTAGAACTCTGTGTGGCATTGACCTGGTCTCTAATCTGAGATGCTGTTAACCTGCGATTTCTGAGGCTGGTGACTCGGATAAACTTATCCTCAGAAGCAGACGTGACTCTTGGTCTTCCTTTCCTGAGGCAGTCCTCATGTGAGCCAGTTTCTTTGTAGCGCTTGATGGTTTTTGCAACTGAACTTGGGGACACTTTCAAAGTTTTCCTAATTTTTCGGACTGACTGACCTTCATTTCTTAAAGTAATGATGGCCACTCGTTTTTCTTTACTCAGCTGCTTTTTTCTTGCCATAATACAAATTCTAACAGTCTATTCAGTAGGACTATCAGCTATGTATCAACCAGACTTCTGCACAACACAACTGATTGTCCCAACCCCATTTATAATTCAAGAAATCCCACTAATTAAACCTGAGAGGGCACACCTGTGAAGTGAAAACCATTTCCGGTGACTACCTCTTGAAGCTCATCAAGAGAATGCCAAGAGTGTACAAAGCAGTCATCAAAGCAAAAGGTGGCTACTTTGAAGAACCTAGAATATAAGACATATTTTCAGTTGTTTCACACTTTTTTGTTAAGTATATCATTCCACATGTGTTAATTCATAGTTTTGATGTCTTCAGTGTGAATTTACAATTTTCATAGTCATGAAAATACAGAAAAATCTTTACATGAGAAGGTGTGTCCAAACTTTTGATCTGTACTGTATATATTGTAAGGTCCACAATTTATAATAAAATATAAATCATCTTTATTAAATACAGTAAAGAAAACAGGTGAGGACACAGTGCCACATTAAGTACAAACCACCGCACAATCGCATGACTGCACCAATGGCGCACAGAGCCAGGGGACCATGGCTGCCTATATTTCAATCAAGTTAACGGAACCATTCCTTCCCTAATAAGGGGGTATAGAAAAATGGTAATAAATTACATATTATAATAGGAGATTATAACTGCACCTGTGTGGCACATGGAATCTAACAAAATTCCCAATTAAACAAACAAAATTACTTATAAGAGACCCAATGCCACCAAAGGCAGAGATTCTAACCACAGGGGAATGAATGTTATTACCTCTAAGTAGAAAGCAGCCGTCCAGGTTCCCGGGGTCTGTGCGCCCACCCCGACGCACATTTCGGAAGCACTCCTTCTTCATGCCCCCCAACGTAGGAACCTGCAATGGATTATCCAGTCTTTTAAAAATGTTTAGAATATCCTTAGGATAAGCCCTCAATGTTGGATTGTGGGGTATGACTATTGGCACACCCTCCGATCATCTATTTGAAAAGGTTTCTGTAGTAGAGTGAGTGGCGCAGATTTTTCAATGTTTACACTGGCCGCAACCTGGTTGATTCTTGCCTGCGCCATACAGTGGGTACGGAAAGTATTCAGACTTCTTTAAATTTTTCACTTTGTTTCATTGCAGCCATTTGGTAAATTCTAAAAGGTCATTTTTTCACATTAATGAACACTCTGCACCCCATCTTGACTAAAAAAAACAGAAATTTAGAAATTTTTGAAAATTTATTAAAAAAGAAAAACTGAAATATCACATGGTCATAAGTATTCAGACCCTTTGCTCAGACACTTATATTTAAGTCACATGCTGTCTATTTCCTTGTGATCCTCTTTGAGATGGTTCTACTCCTTCATTGGAGTCCAGCTGTGTTTAATTAAACTAATAGGACTTGATTTGGAAAGGCACACACCTGTCTATATAAGACCTCACAGCTCACAGTGCATGTCAGACCAAATGAGAATCATGAGGTCAAAAGAAACTGGCCAATGAGCTCAGATACAGAATTGTGGCAAGGCACAGATCTGGCCACAGTTACAAAAGAATTCCTGCAGTACTCAAGGTTCCTAAGAGCACAGTGGCCTCCATAATCCTTAAATGGAAGAAGTTTGGGACCACCAGAAGTGTTCCTAGACCTGGTTGTCAAGCCAAACTGAGCAATCGTGGGAGAAGAGCCTTGATGAGAGAGGTAAAGAAGAACCCCAAGATCACTGTGGCTGAGCTCCAGAGATGCAGTAGGGAGATGGGAGAAAGTTCCACAAAGTCAACTATCACTGCAGCCCTCCACTAGTCGGGCCTTTATGGCAGAGTGGAAGCCTCTCCTCAGTGAAAGACATATGAAACTCCACATAGCGTTTGCTAAAAAAAAAACACATGAAGAACTCCCAGACTATGAGAAATAAGAGTCTCTGGTCTGATGAGATGAAGATAGACCTTTTTGGTGATAATTCTAAGTGGTATGTGTGGAGAAAACCAGGCACTGCTCATCACCTTCCCAATACAATCCCAACAGAGAAACATGGTGGTGGCAGCATCATGCTATGGGGGTGTTTCTCAGCTGCAGGGACAGGACGACTGGTTGTCATTGAAGAAAACATGAATGCAGCCAAGTACATATTACAAGATATATTAATAAATTTGACAAAACTTCTGCATTTCAGGTTTTTTTTCAGACAAGATGGGGTGCAGAGTGTACATTAATGAGAAAAAAAATGAACTTTTTTGAATTTACCAAATGGCTGCAATGATACGAAGAGTGAAAACTTTAAAGATGTCTGAATACTTTCTGTACCAACTGTATTATATTTAGAGGCTGATCAAGATATTACAGGTTTACAACTAAACAGAAGAGGGCTCCAATACTTGGATCGCCACTAATCTAACATTGATGGCTTTTCTTATGGGCTCGTGCACATGACCAGAAATTTGGTTCAAGTGCTATCTGACTAATCATCGGATTGCACTCAGATCAATGTTATTCTATGCACACGTTCAATTTCTTCTTTCGGTGGTCCGAGGAAAAATTTGCAGCATGAATAAGTTGGATCCAATTATTGGATAGCACTTGACCATGCAAGTCAATGAGTCTGGGAAAAAAAATTGGACTGCATTCTGATGACATACAAATGTAGTCCAATTTTCACAGACGGACAGAATGGTAAAGAAGGACAATTTTTTTTTCATCTTCTCATGCGAGAAAATCGGATCACACTATGATTACACTCTGATCAAACTCTGATCAGAGGTTCATCAGAGTGTGATTACCATAGTCAGCCCTATTCTCTTGGATGAGAGAAAAATGGTGGTGTGACCCCAGCCTAAAGATAAGCCATTAATTTGTGTAGGCTAAATAACTCCTTATGAAGCTTCTGTGCTCCACTCTATTGTACTTTACAACTAATTCATGATGTGGAGAACATCTCATCCTAGTGTCTGAACCCTGATTGGAATATTCGATGATTTTTTTTTTATACGTCAATAAGAAAAAGCCTTATTAATCCTTCAGATGAAATTATAGGCACAGAGAGGTAGAGCATAGGCCCATAATGTCTAAGCGGTTGGCATTATAAATTCAGCTGTGTTTATGAGATCTATATGAGAATACAAATCTCCTCGATTGTGTTTTCCATCAAAGAAAGGAAAAGAAATCAGTTTTGAGTCTTCAAGACTCACATGTCAACCTTTACATTTAGATTAAAATAACTCTAGTTTTTCCACATAATTCAGAATGCATTAAACTAATTAAGAGCTAATTAAGAGCAGGTTTTGCTCGGCAGATCAGATTCTGCAGGGTTTAGTGCTGTTGCCATAGAAAGCAGGAGGTTGTATGATTTCGTTTCCAGTGAAAGAGCAGCTGTGCCTTGGCTATAGCCTCTCAAAATTACACATGGAGTAACCCTGCGCTCCAAAGAGAGAAAGGCTGTCAGTGTCGCAGAGACCATGTAATACTGTTGGAGAATGTCATTTTCTCAAGCTATTCATGCATGTTTTTTTTAAGTAATTGAATGCTGGGATTTAAAGTCTTCATGACACCTAGTAAATGAATTTAACTATTTGGGTCTTCTGTTTTTCTTTCCGTTAAATGGGGCTACCTTATTACATCAAGTCTTTTTTACACCTTGCCATTTTATTCCTAGCTTTTTCCATATTAATAGCTGTGATTAGTGGAAAATACAGTGTTATTATCAATTAACTTCGCGATTGAATCTACCTTTCTTGGCAAATAAGTTGACACCATCTTAACTCACAACTAACGTATACTAGACATATGCTTATGGCTATATTGTGGCTTTCTCAACAATCCTACCTACTTTTGTGAGCAGAAAAAAGGTGCAGCAAACATGGTGCAAAGTGCTGGACATTTCAATTTTTAGGACATGTTCAGGGGAAGGTTAAGCTGTTGGGTATGGAGGCTTGTCCCCCAGGCTGGTGCCCCACTAGTTATTTAGTGACAGAGTGGGTGGTTGTAATATAAGGCCACCTAATCCACCCGCTATCTTAATACTCCACATGCACGTCAGTCACACTTTTCTAAATTACCCCACTTTATGGCTTGAAAATACATCAATATTTTATGAAAAAAAGTCTCTTTTTGAGTTTGCTTAAACCATTTATTCAATTTACTTTTTACCAAAAATGAGCAAATGTTTTGAAATGCAAATTGACAATTTTCACCAGATTTTTCCCCAAAATTAAAATTGAGGAGAATCAATTTGTGGTGTATCTTAACAAGTGTAAAGCCCAGAAAAAACACCACCTAGCCGTGATGTCCCCTCACTATCCACATTCATACCAAAAAGGCTGCTGCATTCCTGGACTAAGCTTTTCTACAGCCTATAATTGTCTATTCTATTTGGCTGTGCTATACCATGGTCATGTGATCCTTTTCTTGCTGATGTAATCTTTTGCATTGTGTAAAATAGCTGTGGGCTTTTTTGGCAATTTTGCACTACCCCCATAGTGTACTTCTGGTTAGGAGGTGAGGCTTCACATGAGAACGGCCTGCCTTACGCAATTGACTTACTATAGTTCTCTGACCAGTAGATGGACATATCTTACAGTCACGTGATCTCTCTGAGATGTAAAGTGGCACTTCTTATAGATAAAAAGAAAAAAAGTGATGCATGGCACTGCTACTAACTGTTTCTAATACCTCCACAGAAATTCCAAGCTGTTGTGCCTCTATGCCTGCTGCTGGACACTTGGTTGCACGCCTATCAGTCCATGATAATCCAAAACAAAGAAAAAAATGGAGTGCACTCACCGGTCCAAAATGCAAACAGTCCTTTAATCAAAACATGTGCAGGTACACTGGGAGAACGTGGAACAGAAGGACGACGGCCGTTTCACGCTACTGCGCTTCAATGGGTCTTGGCACTTCTACCTTTCATTTTCTTCTTTGTTATGTTCAATTTAACATTGTTGAATCCACCAAACTCCATTTATCAAAGTTTTGATGTCTTCAGACTTTCTACAACTTTACTCTAGTTGTATCTTAACCTTTATTTGCGAAATTACCCATGAAATGTGACTATTTTCTATTCTCTGCTGCGCGATCGGACATAGATCTCCTTAACATTTCAATAAGGACACAAAAAACCCAGCAAGGCATTACGATATGAATGTGTGGAATATTATGTTTTAAGACCTAGATCTATGACCATGCCTGTGAAAGAGAGGATAATTAGTGTTCATACGCTCAGTCATATCAGACTGGAGGTAATGAAGTGTGAGGGAAGGTTCATTAGTTTCTCTCAAGTACTTATACTCTGTCCACAGTATTTATACCAGCAGAGAAAAAAAATGCAATCTCTTTAAAATCAAGCTAGGCTATTCACATACGAATTGAAGATAAGAAATAAAACTGCATAATTACCTCAGCTTTCTTGGCGACATTAATTTTTTTTTTCAATACAATTACAAGCATAGCTTGATAGTTGAACCAGTCAGCTTCTGATATCATGTCAGTTCATACAAATATGGGAGGAAAATGACATTTCTCAGTGTGATGCAGGATAGTGAGCCTTGCCAAGCTCTGTTGGGCAATCCAATGGCTAAATGGATTGGCTATATTTCCATCTTTCACCTTTGGACATTGCCGCCCACCTGACAGCTGTTCAGCAAAGACCTTCCAGCCAACAATACCGGTGGAAAGAATACAACAAGGTCACATGCAAGCTAAACTTTTAGCACAGTACAGATGCCATCTGTTATACACTTGCATAGTGCAAATGTGAGACCAATGCAATTTTTCATGATTTTAGATAATTTATTAGTAAAATTTGGTAGTAGAAATAAATTGGTTAAATGCAACAAGTTAAAAATGTTAAATTAAAGTCATTAGTAAAATATCAGACAGTCTATAAATTTAGCGATTAGGATTTTTTTCTGTAATTTTCTTTATAGGATTTTCTATATGACTTGGAAAGCACCTCTAAAAATGACACTAAAATGCTACAAGAAATCCATGTAAAAAGTACCATAAAACTATAGGACATGTGTTTTTAACATTGAAAAAAAGAGTGTGCGCATCCAATAGGAGCAGGAGATGTATCCAACCGCTACACTGATGCCTTTATCCTGTGCCAGCCATTGCACTGGTTGCCTATCTGCTAAATAGTCCAATATAAACTTATCACTCTCACCCACAAAACTCTCCACAGTTCTGCACCACCCTACATTTCCTCCTTCATCTCTGTCTATTATATGACCTAAGACTAACATCCTCACTAATCTTAACCTCCCACTCCCATCTCCAAGACTTTTCGCGTGTTGTACCAATTCTCTGGAATGCACTACCCAGGATAGTTAGAATAATTCCCTATGCCCACACTTTTAAGAGTGACCTCAAAACGTATTTCTTTAGATTGGCCTATTGTCTCACTTCACTTATCTAACCATTCATGTTTTGCGCTTCCAAAATTTTTCACCAAATCTGGTCCCTTGTAACATCTGTATACATGCCCTCCGTGCACTTAATAGCCCTCTGTGTCTGTACTTGTACACACACTAGCTGGTGACTGGTCCGTGAAGCATTATGTGAATACCCTATTATATTGATGGCTGGACAATACATAAATGTTTTTTACCATTTACCTTTCGTGTCTCCCCTATTTCCTCATAGATTGCAAGTGCTGCAGAATATGTTGGCAAAATAGAAATAAAAATGATTATTATTATGCCTAGAAAAATTGAAAGGAACGGATGGCACTCACCGGTTAAAAAACGTCTTTATTCCAATACTTTAAAACATCGGCGTCGGGAGGATGGGAGCAGGAATGGAATGGACGACAGCCGTTTCGCGCTGCAGTGGCGCTTCTACTGGTCACACCGTGACCACTCCTGCTCCCATCCTCCCAACGCCGATGTTTTAAAGTATTGGAATAAAGAAGTTTTTTAACCTGTGAGTGCCATCCATTCCTTTCAATTTTTGCATCCATTGTGGCTATTTTCTTTGGAGTGGCACCCCGGCTCATGGAGCACTTACTGCTGTATACATACTTGCAGCATCAGTTCATGCACCTGTGCACTGAGTGGGCTTCCCTGGATTAACACTTTGTTGGAATTATCATGCCTAGGTAAATTTCCCATTCAGTACTCTGGTGAGAGGCAATCCACACAGTTGGGAAATAGGGTTGACAACCATCAGTAAATTCAAAGATCCGGATTCATCAAGTCTGGTGTTGTTTTGGTCTTGATGAGGGGTTTGTTGGAGTCAGATGCTCCTGATTCCTTAAAGGAAACCTGTCATAACAAAAAACGCTATTCACCTACAGATATGGGGTTAATCTACCAGTTATAGCTCTTCTAACCTGCCTGTGCCTGTTGTGAATTTGCTTTTTGCTCCCTCTAGTGGTTACTAGTTTTTTTACTCTGGTTTTTCTGTCATTCCTTTTATCCGCACCTGGGTCGTTAGTTAGGGGTGTTGCTATATAAGCTCCCTGGACCTTCAGTTCAATGCCTGGCAACGTAGTTATCAGAGCTAGTCTGCTGTGCTCTTGTCTACTGATCCTGGTTCCAGTTATATCAGCTAAGTCTGCCTTTTGCTTTTTGCTATTTGTTTTGGTTTTGTATTTTTGTCCAGCTTGTTCCAAATCTATATCCTGACCTTTGCTGGAAGCTCTAGGGGGGCTGGTGTTCTCCCCCCGGACCGTTAGACGGTTCGGGGGTTCTTGAATTTCCAGTGTGGATTTTGATAGGGTTTTTGTTGACCATATAAGTTACCTTTCTTTATTCTGCTATCAGTAAGCGGGCCTCTCTGTGCTAAACCTGGTTCATTTCTGTGTTTGTCATTTCCTCTTACCTCACCGTCATTATTTGTGGGGGGCTTCTATCCAGCTTTGGGGTCCCCTTCTCTGGAGGCAAGAAAGGTCTTTGTTTTCCTCTACTAGGGGTAGCTAGATTCTCCGGCTGGCGCGTGTCATCTAGAATCAACGTAGGAATGATCCCCGGCTACTTCTAGTGTTGGCGTTAGGAGTAGATATATGGTCAACCCAGTTACCACTGCCCTATGAGCTGGATTTTTGTATTCTGCAGACTTCCACGTTCCTCTGAGACCCTCGCCATTGGGGTCATAACAGTTTGCCAGGCCAGTATTAAATGTTTAATGCATTGCAGAAGAGGGATTATAAGAAAGAAGATTCTGAGTTTTTTTTTTTTTTCCTTTTTCCCCTTTACCTCAGAGTGGCTATGCTTGCTGCAGACATGAATGTCCAGACCTTGATTACAAGTGTGGACCAGCTGGCTACTCGTGTGCAGGGCATACAAGACTATGTTATCAGAAATCCTAGGTCAGAACCTAAAATACCGATTCCTGAACTGTTTTCCGGAGACAGGTTTAAGTTTAGGAATTTCGTGAATAATTGTAAATTGTTTTTGTCCCTGAGACCCTGTTCATCTGGAGATTCTGCTCAGCAAGTAAAAATTGTTATTTCGTTCTTACGGGGCGACCCTCAGGATTGGGCTTTTTCGTTGGCGCCAGGAGATCCGGCATTGGCTGATCTTGATACGTTTTTTCTGGCGCTCGGTTTACTTTATGAGGAACCCAATCTTGAGATTCAGGCAGAAAAGGCCTTGCTGGCTATGTCTCAGGGGCAGGACGAGGCTGAAGTGTATTGCCAAAAATTTCGGAAATGGTCCGTGCTGACACATTGGAACGAGTGTGCACTGGCCGCTAATTTTAGAAATGGCCTTTCTGAAGCCATTAAGAATGTTATGGTGGGTTTTCCCATTCCCACAGGTCTGAATGATACTATGGCACTGGCTATTCAAATTGACCGGCGGTTGCGGGAGCGCAAAACCGCAAATTCCCTCATGGTGTTGTCTGAACAGACACCTAATTCGGTGCAATGTGATAGAAAAACCGCAAATTCCCTCATGGTGTTGTCTGAACAGACACCTGATTTAATGCAATGTGATAGAATCCTGACTAGAAATGAGCGGAAAATTCATAGACGCCGGAATGGCTTGTGCTACTACTGTGGTGATTCTACACATGTTATCTCAGCATGCTCTAAACGTATAGCTAAGGTTGTTAGTCCTGTCACCGTTGGTAATTTGCAACCTAAATTTATTCTGTCTGTAACTTTGATTTGCTCACTGTCATCTTATCCTGTCATGGCGTTTGTAGATTCAGGTGCTGCCCTGAGTCTCATGGATCTCTCATTTGCTAAGCGCTGTGGTTTTACTCTTGAACCATTAGAAAATCCTATTCCTCTTAGGGGTATTGATGCTACACCATTGGCAGCAAATAAACCGCAGTATTGGACACAGGTTACCATGTGCATGAATCCTGAACACCGCGAGGTGATACGTTTCCTGGTTTTACATAAAATGCATGATTTGGTTGTTTTAGGGCTGCCATGGTTACAGACCCATAATCCAGTCCTGGACTGGAAGGCTATGTCAGTCTCAAGTTGGGGCTGTCGTGGTATTCATGGGGATTCCCTGCCTGTGTCTATTGCTTCTTCTACGCCTTCGGAAGTTCCGGAGTATTTGTCTGATTATCAGGATGTCTTCAGTGAGTCTGAGTCCAGTGCACTGCCTCCTCATAGGGACTGTGACTGTGCTATAGATTTGATCCCAGGCAGTAAATTTCCTAAGGGAAGACTGTTTAATCTGTCGGTACCTGAACATACCGCTATGCGTTCATATATCAAGGAGTCTCTGGAGAAAGGACATATTCGTCCGTCTTCTTCCCCTCTTGGTGCGGGATTCTTTTTTGTGGCAAAAAAGGACGGATCTTTGAGACCTTGTATTGATTATCGGCTTTTAAATAAGATCACTGTCAAATTTCAGTATCCTTTACCGCTGTTGTCTGACTTGTTTGCCCGGATTAAGGGTGCCAAGTGGTTCACCAAGATAGACCTTCGTGGTGCGTACAACCTTGTGCGCATTAAGCAAGGTGATGAATGGAAAACCGCATTCAATACGCCCGAAGGTCATTTTGAGTACTTGGTGATGCCTTTTGGGCTCTCCAATGCGCCTTCAGTTTTTCAGTCCTTTATGCATGACATTTTCCGGAAGTATCTGGATAAATTTTTGATTGTTTATCTGGATGATATTTTGGTTTTTTCTGATAATTGGGATTCGCATGTGGAGCAGGTCAGGTTGGTCTTTAAAATTTTGCGTGAAAATTCTTTGTTTGTCAAGGGCTCAAAGTGTCTCTTTGGTGTACAGAAGGTTCCCTTTTTGGGGTTCATTTTTTCCCCTTCTGCTGTGGAGATGGACCCAGTCAAGGTCCGAGCTATTCTTGATTGGACTCAGCCCTCGTCAGTTAAGAGTCTTCAGAAGTTCTTGGGCTTCGCTAACTTCTACCGTCGTTTTATCGCTAATTTTTCTAGCATTGTGAAACCTTTGACGGATATGACCAAGAAGGGCTCCGATGTAGCTAACTGGGCTCCTGCTGCCGTGGAGGCTTTCCAGGAGTTGAAACGCCGGTTTACTTCGGCGCCTGTTTTGTGCCAGCCTGACGTCTCACTTCCCTTTCAGGTTGAGGTGGATGCTTCGGAGATTGGGGCAGGGGCCGTTTTGTCGCAGAGAGGCCCTGGTTGCTCTGTTATGAAACCTTGTGCCTTTTTCTCTAGGAAGTTTTCGCCTGCCGAGCGAAATTATGATGTGGGCAATCGGGAGTTGTTGGCCATGAAATGGGCATTTGAGGAGTGGCGTCATTGGCTCGAGGGTGCTAAGCATCGTGTGGTGGTCTTGACTGATCACAAAAATCTGATGTATCTCGAGTCTGCTAAACGCCTTAATCCGAGACAGGCCCGCTGGTCATTGTTTTTCTCCCGCTTTGATTTTGTTGTCTCGTATTTACCAGGTTCAAAGAATGTGAAGGCCGATGCTCTTTCTAGGAGCTTTGTGCCTGATGCTCCTGGAGTCACGGATCCTGTTGGTATTCTTAAAGATGGAGTTATCTTGTCAGCTATTTCTCCGGATCTGCGACGTGTGTTGCAGAGATTTCAGGCTGATAGGCCTGAGTCTTGTCCACCTGACAGACTGTTTGTCCCGGATAAGTGGACCAGCAGAGTAATTTCCGAGGTTCATTCCTCGGTGTTGGCAGGTCACCCGGGAATTTTTGGCACCAGAGATCTGGTGGCCAGGTCCTTTTGGTGGCCTTCCTTGTCAAGGGATGTGCGGTCATTTGTGCAGTCCTGTGGGACTTGTGCTCGAGCTAAGCCTTGCTGTTCTCGTGCCAGCGGTTTGCTCTTGCCCTTGCCTGTCCCGAAGAGACCTTGGACACATATCTCCATGGATTTCATTTCTGATCTTCCGCTATCTCAGGGCATGTCCGTTATCTGGGTGATATGTGATCGCTTCTCCAAGATGGTCCATTTGGTTCCTTTGCCTAAGCTGCCTTCCTCTTCCGATCTGGTTCCTGTGTTTTTCCAGAACGTGGTTCGTTTGCACGGCATCCCTGAGAATATTGTGTCAGACAGAGGATCCCAGTTCGTTTCCAGGTTCTGGCGATCCTTTTGTAGTAGGATGGGCATTGATTTGTCGTTTTCGTCTGCTTTCCATCCTCAGACTAATGGACAGACGGAGCGAACCAATCAGACTTTGGAGGCTTATTTGAGGTGTTTTGTCTCTGCTGATCAGGACGATTGGGTGACATTCTTGCCGTTGGCTGAGTTTGCCCTTAATAATCGGGCTAGTTCCGCCACCTTGGTTTCGCCTTTTTTCTGCAACTCTGGTTTCCATCCTCGCTTTTCTTCGGGTCATGTGGAGCCTTCTGACTGTCCTGGGGTGGATTCTTTGGTGGATAGGTTGCAGCAGATCTGGAATCATGTGGTGGACAACTTGAAGTTGTCACAGGAGAAGGCTCAGCACTTTGCCAACCGCCGCCGCGGTGTGGGTCCCCGACTACGCGTTGGGGATTTGGTATGGCTTTCTTCCCGCTTTGTTCCTATGAAGGTCTCCTCTCCCAAATTTAAACCTCGTTTTATTGGGCCTTACAAGATATTGGAAATCCTTAATCCTGTATCTTTTCGTCTGGATCTTCCTGTGTCGTTTGCTATTCACAATGTATTTCATAGGTCCTTGTTGCGGCGGTACATTGTGCCTGTAGTTCCTTCTGCTGAGCCTCCTGCTCCGGTGTTGGTTGAGGGCGAGTTGGAGTACGTGGTGGAGAAGATCTTGGATTCTCGCCTCTCCAGGCGGAGGCTTCAGTACCTGGTCAAGTGGAAGGGCTATGGTCAGGAGGATAATTCCTGGGTGGTCGCCTCTGATGTTCATGCGGCCGATTTAGTTCGTGCCTTTCATGCCGCTCATCCTGATCGCCCTGGTGGTCGTTCGGTGACCCCTCACTAAGGGGGGGGTACTGTTGTGAATTTGCTTTTTGCTCCCTCTAGTGGTTACTAGTTTTTTGACTCTGGTTTTTCTGTCATTCCTTTTATCCGCACCTGGGTCGTTAGTTAGGGGTGTTGCTATATAAGCTCCCTGGACCTTCAGTTCAATGCCTGGCAACGTAGTTATCAGAGCTAGTCTGCTGTGCTCTTGTCTACTGATCCTGGTTCCAGTTATATCAGCTAAGTCTGCCTTTTGCTTTTTGCTATTTGTTTTGGTTTTGTATTTTTGTCCAGCTTGTTCCAAATCTATATCCTGACCTTTGCTGGAAGCTCTAGGGGGGCTGGTGTTCTCCCCCCGGACCGTTAGACGGTTCGGGGGTTCTTGAATTTCCAGTGTGGATTTTGATAGGGTTTTTGTTGACCATATAAGTTACCTTTCTTTATTCTGCTATCAGTAAGCGGGCCTCTCTGTGCTAAACCTGGTTCATTTCTGTGTTTGTCATTTCCTCTTACCTCACCGTCATTATTTGTGGGGGGCTTCTATCCAGCTTTGGGGTCCCCTTCTCTGGAGGCAAGAAAGGTCTTTGTTTTCCTCTACTAGGGGTAGCTAGATTCTCCAGCTGGCGCGTGTCATCTAGAATCAACGTAGGAATGATCCCCGGCTACTTCTAGTGTTGGCGTTAGGAGTAGATATATGGTCAACCCAGTTACCACTGCCCTATGAGCTGGATTTTTGTATTCTGCAGACTTCCACGTTCCTCTGAGACCCTCGCCATTGGGGTCATAACATGTGCCCGCATGTAGCCAAATACTACGAGGGAAAAAATTAACTTTATTACCCCCAGGAGTGTTTCAGTCATGGGGTGCAGAGTATACAGTAATGTGAAAAAATGAACTTCTTTGAATGGCTGCAATGAATCAAAGTGAAAAATTTAAAGGGGTCTGAATACTTTCCGTACCCACTATATATATATATATATATATATATATATATATATATATACATATATATATATATATATATATATATACATATATATATATATAGTGTCTACACAAAGATGGTATTGCACACAGGAACAGGCTTTTAGTGCAGTATATACAACGCCGCTTTGGCACACAGGGACAATGTGTTTGGGCACAGAGCACAAGGGTTATGTTACACCAACAGGAGGCTGAAATGACACAGAGAACCAGACGAATTGTGCTGTGATGGCTCTGGAAGTGCCATCAGCCTAAAAGCATGTTGATTGGTTGCGCTGCAGCTTTTCAACGAGCTTTATTCGGCTAGCGAACCCGAACAGGAACTTGGGCTTTTGTTTAAAAGTCCGTCTTCGAGGTTCGTGCACGGATACTAGGACTCCGGTACAGAGCCCGACATTGCCAGTTCCGGTGTGCTCATCCCTACTTATATCATTTAAAGGTTTATTCAAAACATTAATAGTTACCACCTACCCAAAAGATAAATAACTTGCAGATCACAGAGGGTCATTTGGATATGTGAAAAGTTTTAACTCCTTTACCCCTGGGCAAGTTTCCATTTTTTTATTTAGTTTTTTCCTCCCCTTCTTCCAAGAGACATAGCTTTTTTTATTTTTTCAATAAATATAGCCATACGAGTCTTTGGTTTTTGCAGGATCAGTTGTACTTTTGAATGGCACCATTTATTTTACCATACAGTGTACTGGAAAATGGGAAAAAAATTCAAGTGCTGTGAAATTGCAAACAAATTGCATTTTCACAATTTTTTTTTTTATCTGCCATGTTCACTATATGGTAAAACTGACCTGGTAATATGATTCCCTATGTTATTATGAGTATGCAGATAACAAACATGTATAGGTGCTTTTTTATTTAAGTGTTGAAAAAAAATTCCGAAATTTGTCTGAAAAAAAGTTTTTTGTTTGTCGCCATTTTCCGAGACCTGTAGCATTTTCATTTTTTGGGAAATGGGGATGTGCGAGGGCTTATTTTTTTATTGATATGATTTTATGTTAGATATGATATTTTGATCGCAAGTTATTGCCTTTTTTTGCAATGTTGTGGATACCCAAAATAATTCTAGCACTTTGATTTTTTTATCTTTACTCTATTTTTCAATTGGAATAATTTATTTTACATTTTGATAGATCGAACATTCCTGAACACAGCGATACAAAATATGTGTATTTCTTATTTTTATATTGTTTTATTTTTATTGTGGTGAATTGAACTTTTATGTTTCTTTTTTTCATATTTGTTATAACTTTTTAAAAAACTTTATACTTATTATAATAGTCCCCTGAGGAGACTTGAAACAGGGATCATCCGATCGCCTGTGCTATACATAGCAGGCCTTTAACCCTGCTATGTATAGCAAAAATCATGATCTCCTATGAACGCTAGTGTCATGAGGGTGTCAAGTTCCCCTGGAAGACCTGGAGTTAGCAGTCATATCAGGTAATGAATCACAGGTCTTCTTTAGAGATGGTTTGATTTGTGTCCCATATTAAATGGATTTAGTTTCCTCCAATGCTGATGAGGTTAAAGACCCTTTCGATGCTGGTCAGAAACATGCATCTCCATGTCAGCTGTTTCTGATCTGGTCATTATCTCTTCCTATAAAAACTGGTCAGACCCTCTTGTGCCTGTCGGTGAAAGATTATCGTCCTGTGTTGTGTGCTAAAGCTAAGTGGTTAGAGTTGTGGTAGTAGCGTTCTGTTGTTTGCTATAGAAATAAACATACCGGTATGTGTTTATCTCCTGGTCCCTGTTCCCATTTAGTTTATTCCTCCCTGTCCCTATCCTCCTCCCTATGGTTGGTTAGTGTTTTTGTATGATAGAGGTTTTTTGTTATCCCTGTTTTGTCTTTGTGTCTTGTTTACCTTACATTTCTGTCCCATGCCTCATGGGGTGCGGGAGGGGACAATTCAGGGTGTAACACGAGCATAGTAAGGATGGAGACTTGGGCTTGTCTACCTTCAAGTGTACCCCTGGGACAGGGATACTTAGGGTCCCAGTTCCAAGCACAGTTTGAGGCCCCCATCCTTACTGAAGACAGTCACTGCGTGACAGCTGGCCAGGACTGGGAGTTCATTGGAGCATGGCACGGGGGTCTTCTGCAGACCCCTGGCTGTCATGACAACTCATCGGTGCCTCACGATTACCTGACAGGGGTGCTGATGGGTTTGGGTTTGTGATGCGCTTCCAGCCAACACTTGTTTAGTGCCGCCGTCAGGGATTGACAGTGGCATTTAACTGGTTAACAGCTATGGGAATATCTCAGATCTAACCATTGCTGTTAGAGGCACTTGATGGCTGATCAATTCACCCATCATGTGTGGAGAAACATGCGGGCTCAGCACGGGAGTCTGCATCAAAGGCAGGGACACTGCTAAAGGCATAAATATACGTCATCGGTCGTGATACAGTTAATGTTGGGAATAACTCTTAAAAGGGATATCCCATGAACAAAAGTTCATTTTAAAAGGGATATCAAGGACTTTAAAAAAAACAAAGAATGCATACAACCACTAACAGGCAGGTAATTGCAACTTACCTGCCTGCTGTGCATGGCACCGTTCTTCCCCAACACAGAGCGGTCACAAACACTCCTGCCGGGGATTCAGAAGCCTCTGCTGACGTCACGTCTAGAGAGCAGAGGTGTGACAACTCAACATTTTTTCTTAATTATGCCAGACGTAAATTGTGTAGACCCAGAATCATAAACTGTTGTCTTCTTGTGGGACGATTATTGGCCCTTAATGTTGTCTCCTACAGTTTGTCTTCTGTTATCTTTGTAAAACAGTGAGGCATGGCCACTGAACAATAATGTTTACTGCTATGATAATTATGCATTGTGTTATGGAGCCTGTTTGTTGACTTCAAAAGCAGAGAGGGAAAAACTATGCAAATAGTTTAAATATTCATGTAATTCTACTTGATCTCATCACCATTGTTCTCTTTATCTGTGATACTAGACTGAAGGACACTTGTTAAATCTAAAAATAGGTTACATGCCACTATATAAAGAGACTTTTTCTTCTGGTTGGTGTGACTCTTCAGGATCTCAGCTAAGGGTACTACGGACCCGGCTGGAAAGACACAGGACTGCTTCATTAACCATCACTGAAACCCCAGAGACATCTTAAAGAATCCCGGTTGGGACAATCGGTTCACCTGGCCACATACCTCACTGCTCTCGGTTAGCTTCCTAAGCTTGTCTTTACCTTCTCGCTGTGGGTATGCGACCCTGGAAGCAGCTCTAATCCCGGCGAGTCAGCAGAAGGCGAGACTCTGTAATTTACACCATCTTGAGTATTTGCTGGGACTGTTCTGTATGCTACTGTGTGTTGGTGGTTCAATAAATTATTGCCACACTGTTTTACCCTCACCCTGTGTTGTCTGAGTAATGTTCTGCCCATGGGGAGAGAGAGCGGGTGTTCAATGGTATGAGCCCTGGCCCTTGCAGTCTTGCTAAAGACAGCCGGGCCAGCAGATGAGAGCACCCACTGACCCCTGTGTCTCCACGCTTGGTGGCAGCAAGTGAGATACTACTCAGCCCAGCCCCCAGGGGAACTGCAGGGGACTGGTGTTCTCACACACCGTTCAGGGCTCCACAACAAGGGAGGCATACGGACAGACCCAGCAGATCATTGATGAAGCATACACAGTAGGTTTTGGATGCCACCATGTCCAACCACACCAACTTGGCCTTGGGAATAGGACCAGAGTGGATGTATAGCCGCAACAAGAAGCTGTCACGGGGAGACTAGGTAGGCTAAGGCTGGTTACCCGGGCCCCTGCGATATCCCTCAGACAAGGGAAAACCCTGTCTGTCCCTCTCCCAGAATTTACACTAATGGTGTGCTTGCCTGGGCCACCAGGCCTGGCCCTGACTCCTGTTTCAGCACTATGCTGAAACCACCACCCACCACCCAGTGAATAGACCACACACCAACCCCCACAGAAAGCACAGACAGGGAAAACTAAAAAACGCACCACGCTGCAGACACACAGGAAAACACAATAATGTGCCCAGGGCAAAACAAATACAAATATAGGAAGGAGAAATATAACAAAGGATAATACACCACCAGATACGATATTCCTTCTCCAAGACCACCACTCCAGACCGGAATCACTAGGCACGAGGCACAAGCTATAATTGGCGACACCCAAAGTCCAGCAAAACTATTTAAATGCCGTGGGTGTGACCCAGCCTCCAACCTGAGTACCAGCTAGATTAACCCTGGGCAACCTGGATAAAAATCTAGCTGGTGCCACTGAGCGTATAGTGGACGAATGTGGAATTACAGCTGTCTGTCGGACGCCCTAGTGTGAATAGCGTCCGACATGACAGAAGCGACAACTACAGGGTCTGTGTCAGCTTCAACATATTGAGTACCGGGCCACAGACACTCGGTCAGATTTGATCAAGAAATTAGATCAGTGGGATGCCCAGAACATTGTGGAGGATGACGAAAACTGCCGAGATGGACCCAGAGGAATTGCCAAAGTAAGGACCCTGTTCTGGTCTGGAATCAACCCAGTCACCTGCAGCCCGACTCCAGGAGTTGTTGGTTGCATTGGGACCTGGAACCTCAAGTGGAGAAAGAGTTTGTGTTATGGAATCAGTTTTGGACATTCCAGTACCCCTACAGCCAGCACAAGACCCTACCCCATGGTAGTCCCCCATCAAGGAACTCGGCTGCGCTACAGAGAGATGTGCCAGTGTTTAATGAATCCAACACCAAAGTTGATGAACATCTGCAAGATTTTGAGACTCTAATGCTGATGCACCAGGTGCCCATAGCTGATTGGGCTAAATACCTTTGGACTAGTTTGACTGGTTGGGCATGGAATGCTGCCTGGCAACTTGGGCCTCAATTCTGCCTGGACTATGGAACTATTAAGGACACATTGCTGGCCCTTTTTACCCCCGAGAGATATCGCACCAAGTTCTGGACATTGTCTCGCCAGGGGGTCTCCTATGTAGAATTTGGCAGTAAACTCTGGAGGCACTATAACTGCTGGCTTGACAGTAGGGCTGCCCACTCAGCTGCTGCCCTTCAGGACATGATCATGCTTGAGCAACTTATGGAGAACAAGGCCTCAGAAATTCGAGAGTGGGTAGCCGACCGGAAGCCCAACACCTCAGAACAAGCAGCCTGATTGTAGGACGAGTTTACAGCCAACCGACCCAGCTGGAGACCCAATATGCCCATTGATCCAAGAAGACCCTTCAACCAAAGATTTGACCAACCACCAGGACAAAGGGTTACCAACAGTACCAGTGATTTGCCCAACCCACGGCGCTGCTATACATGTGGATGCCTTGTACATGTTGCCAAAGATTGTTCCCAGGGCCTGGGACCCATGCCTGGAGCCCATCTGCCAGCTCAGCCAGTCAACAGCTGCCAAAATAAACCAGCAGAGTCTGAGGGATGCTATTCCCAGGATACACCAGCAGCAGTGATATATCCGGTCCATACTCTACAGCAGCTTGGCCACCCTATACGCTAGCAAACCTCCTACCCCACATCCAACTGGTCAATGTCGGTGATATTTAGGCTCAGAGACTTCAGGACACTGCGTCCTCCATCACCCTGGTCAGCACAGATATTGTCCCACCTGAACACTATTTACCAGGCTGCCAAGTGACCATATCCCTGGCTGGAGGTCAGCGCTCAGACATCCCTCTAGCCCGTGTGCAGCTGGACTGGGGTACTGACCAGGGAGAGGTCAATATGGGACTCATGGACAGCCTCCCAACACCTTTTATTTTAGGAATGACCTCGGACAATGACTGTCCAGCCAATTTGTCACTGTCATCACCTGAAGCCAAGCCAAGCAACACTCTGATGTGGATCCTTCTGCTACACATCTCAAGGATAATTGACACTCCAAGCCTCCACCAAACTCCTCTGAGCCGATGGTGATGAGTACACTTGACCAGACTGTTGCCATTGACTGGGGGGAGAAAGATCGCAAAGATTTTAGGGAAGCCCAACTCATGGACCCTACCCTAGAGTTTGGCCACCGTACGGCCGCTCGACCTGGGGAAAGAAATCAGGGGGAGGTGTATAGATGGGAGAATGGACTGCTATATAGGGAAAAGCCCACATCCTGCTCAGAGAAACCCTTGACCCGTGTCCATCAGCTCGTGGTGCCCCAGCAGTATCAACTTCAACTCTTGTGCTTGGCACATGATGTTCCTGCAGCTGGGCACATGGGAGTGAGAAAGACCCGGGCTCGACTTTTGAGTAGTTTCTTTTGGCCAAAGGTTGCTCAGGAGGTGCGGAAATACCAAGCCTCTTGTCCGGTTTGTCAACGGATGGGGGGAGCACCCTATCGTACACAGCTCCAATCCATGCCATTGATAGGTGAACGAGGGGACCTAGTTCCAAAGCAAGCTGATTCAGACCGTCTGGAAGAAACATGGTGTCCACCCCATGCGTACCACCCCAAAACTAACGGGTTTTGTGAGTGTTTCAATGGAACGCTCAAGAAGCTCATTAGTCGATATGTGGAGTCTGAGGTCGGGACTGGGAGAAAAACCTTCAGCAGCTCCTGTTCGCCTACCGAGAGGTGCCGCAGGAGTCTACCGGGTTCTCTCCTTTTGAATTGCTGTATGGCTGAGCTACTAAGAGAGAGTTGGGAGGGCACTTTTCCCACAAAAGAGGTTCCCATTCAGGAGCATGTCCAAAAGCTTCGGGAGAAGATGAGGTACCTCTTGGCCTTAGCCCATGGGAATTTAGAAGTACCTCAGGAAAGGCAACGGCAGTGTTACTGCCCAATTCTGAGAATTTACCTGTGGACAGAAGGCTCTAGTACTAGTAACAGTACGCAAAAACAAGCTGCAAGCCATGTGGGCAGGCCGTTCACCATTACCAGGAAATGCAGGGAGACTGACTACACCGTGGCTTTGGATCGAGCAGGTGTTCTTGAACCAACCTATCATGTCAACAGGCTAAAAGCTTATGAGGAAAGGGAAGTTACCAACCTAGCAGTTTGCTGTCTCCCTTTAGATGACCCAGATCTGGACCAGATCCCAGACTTATTGGAGGAATACAAAAGAGGAATGGGGTAACGGATGTCTCATTGTGGGGAGCGGCTTGGTCCATCACAGAAGCAACAATTAACAAAACTGCTTGGAACATATGGCTTCCTGTTCATGAGTCAGCCTGGTCAAACCCCCTTGGTCCAGCATCATGTCATCAGGGGTAGCCACTCCACTCAGATAACCCGCCTACTGGGTGACACCTCCAGTGTTGGTAATGATGAAGGCTGAAGTGGAAGACATGTTGAATATGTTGGTCATAGTTCCTTCCTATAGCCCATGGGCAGCCAGTGTAGTGTTGGTGTCCAAGAAAGACAAGAGTACTCTCTTCTGTGTGGACTATAGGCGACTCAATGAGGTCACCGTTACAGACGCGTACCCTATGCCTTGGGTGTATGAACTACTAGACAGACTAGGCTGATCTTGGTTCATATCTACCATCCTTTTGAGCAAGGGATACTGGCAGATCTCACTCACAAAAAAGGCTCAAGAGAAGTCTGCATTCATCACCCCTTTTGGCCTGTATGAATTTACCAGCATGCCATTTGGGATGTAGAATGCCCCGGCTACCTTCAAACGGATGGTGGACCAGTTACTAGATGGATGTCAGGGGTATGCCCAGGCCTACCTGGATGACATCGCTATCTTCATCAATACCTAGGAAGAGCATCTTCAACATGAGTTATAATTGCTGGAGAGGGTAGCAAAAGCCCAGCTTACTATCCCACTTGACAAGTACCAGATGGGGATGGCCAAGGTACTATACCTTGGACATCGGGTAGGAAGTGGGTGCATTTGTCAAGAACCTGCAAAAGTAGAAGCCGTTACCCAGTGGCCTTGCCCAGCCAACCAAAAACAGGTACGTGCCTTCCTAGGGACCGAAAACTATTATCAAAAGTGTATCCTCAATTACAGTACAGTAGCAAAGCCCCTCACTGACCTTCGTACCATATGCTAGCAATCTCATCTGGACCCCAGAGTGAAAATCCGCATTCCTCCAGTTGAAAACCCAGCTAACCCAAAGCCCAGTCCTGACTGCTCCTGACTTCCGCTGTTTATTGTCCAAACAGATGCATCGGCACTGGATTGGGAGCCGTGCTCTGTCAAGTGGGGGACGATGGTCAGGAACACCCGGTAACACCCGGAAGCTTATGTTTCCCAGAAGCTGTTAGACCATTAGAAAGTATATGCCACAATAGAAAAAGAATGCTTGGCAATAGTCTGGGCCTTAAAGCAATTGCAGCCCTATGTCTACTGCAAGTAATTCATGGTCATAACTGACCATAGCCCTTTAAGTTGGCTAAATAAGATTGCTGGGGACAATGGAGGTTTATTCAGATGGAGTCTGGCCTTACAGTCCTATAATTTTCTCTCATAAAAAGGGCAAAGGTCATGGAAATGCCTATGGACTGTCCCGACAAGTAGAGAAGGACGACTAGAAGCCTATCACATTTGGAAGCCCCGCCAACAGTGACCCACTACAGGAACCAGCAGTCTTTGGGTCAAATTATGAAGGGGGAGGAATATGAGGAGGACTCAACATTTTTTCTTAATTATGCCCGGCTGTGCATTATACTAAATGAAGGATTTGGGCTGTGCATTATACTAATATGGAGGTGTATTATATTAAAGTATATGGAGGACTATGGGGCGAATTATACTATATGGAGTGGTATGGGCTGTGCATCATACTATATGGAGGACTATGGGCTGTGCATTAAACTAAATAGAAGAATATGGGCTATGCAGTTTATTATATGGAGGACGATGTGATATATTATACAATATGGAAGATTATGGGAGGTGCATTATATTTGGGGAGGATTATAGGCCGTGCATTATACTGTATGAAGGACTATGGGGAGTGCATTATGCTTTTGTTATGGAGCCCCATTACTTCTATGTGGTCCTCTGGTGAGTATAATTGAAGTACAGCGGCAGAACGGAGGACATATACCAAGATGGAGGACATATATACCAGGATGGAGCCCAGGATAGAAGACACATACCAGGATTGGGGATATATATAACAGGATGGGGCCCAGCATAGGGGTCAAACACCCTGATGGGATATATATCCAGGAGCACTAAGAAGAGGCTAATCACACTGCTGTCCAACCTGTATTTATGATCTAATACTGGAGAATTAGGGTGCTGAAGTAAGAAGAGGCTGCTCACACTGCTGGACACCCTATCATTCTGTTATGATCCTTGAGATACCAGGAGCACTGAGGTTAGAAGAGGCTTCTCACACTAGTATGTGGTATAAGTTATCTCCACAGCAGTGGAGCTTCCTACTGCACATACTCATAGGCGCCTGACCTATTAACATTCTAAGGCAGGTTTCTGTCAGTGTAATAAAATGTATATACAGTATGTACAACAGTAATTAACTCTGTAGGTAAAACAAATATGATGTGCTAATTAAAGGTATTTAGGAATTAGTTTATAATTACATTTTCTTTCTTTTTTCTCTACTCCTGGAGAACTCCTTTCAGAGGACCACTTCTCACAACTACCGTATTTTTCATTGTAATTTTAGGTGATTTGTTCTTGATTGTCAATTGAAGAAGCAGACATTTTTCTTTAATTGGATTTTTCTGGATAGTTCCTATATGTATGATTTTGCCTATGGTAGAGTAATTAAATTGTAAGCTCCATTGAGCAAGGACTGATGTAGATTAAATAATTCTCAGGGATATGTCCCAATTGTATATAATTATAGGTTATACTGTGGGTACAGAGGGTGAAAATCTTACTAAAATATGATGACTGTATCATGTTGAGCATTGAGACTCATCACGTGTACATTGCTGTATGGTTAATAATTCATCCAGATACAAAAATGATTTATCATCTGGAGGAGCGTGTTTCGGTTTGCATTATACCAGTAAATGTAGTATTTATTGCAAACAAAGCCTTAATGTCTTGTACTTTCTTAGATTTACTCGGATACGTATAAAAGCCACGCACATTCCTAAATGATTTACAGTTTTTCTATATTGCCGTATTGTTATTTGTGCCCACACGTCAGGAGTGTATTTCATTTTGGATCACTGAGTAAAATTCCCAGGTGAATCGGCAGGATCGAGGCAATCTCTGTTATTGTGATTGATTACCATATGCAAAGACAAACCTAATGTTTTTGCTAAGCCTCTTACTTAGTTTATGTGAAAAGTAATTTTACTTGACCAATCTAGCCCACTATTTTGTAGCTCTCATTAGCAGAATTTATTTCTCTATCACAGCCATTTTGTAGAAAGAACTTTCAATGCAAACTTGCTGCCATGTTACCTTGCAACCTTGTAATTTAAAGGATATCTTACTTTATAGTTTCTGTTTGTGAATCTTTTTGATGCTTGTGCTTATATAACATATAATCTCAATGGATAATAATACATATGGCAAGCAGTGTAACATATATTAAATACATAAAACATTAGTGCAAAGACTCTGATTAGTTTATAATCTGACTTTGGAAATGGGTTGTCAAATTTGTCTTTATTTTAAGAAATGTTTTGGGGACTTGATTTTATAGCACTTACTAATATATAGATATTATCTGTGGCACAACTCTCCTGTTCTCAAACATGACTGCTCGTAAAGAAGCATGTAACTAGTCATAGCCATCTGCCACTGATAGGCAGCTTTTCTACAGTGTCTTGCAAAAGTATTCGGCTCCCTGGAACTTTTCAACCTTTTCCCACATATCATGCTTCAAACATAAATATACCAAATGTTAATTTTTGGTGAAGAATCAACAACAAGTGGAACACAATTGTGAAGTTGAATGAAATTTATTGGTTATTTTAAATTTTTGTGGAAATTCAAAAACTGAAAAGTGGGGCGTGCAATATTATTCGGCCCCTTTACTTTCAGTGCAGCAAACTCACTCCAGAAGTTCACTGTGGATCTCTGAATGATCCAATGTTGTCCTAAATGCCTAATGATGATAAATGTAATCCACCTGTGTGCAATCAAGTCTCCGTATAAATGCACCTGCTCTGTGATAGTCTCAGGGTTCAGTTTGAAGCACAGAGAGAATCATGACGACCAAGGAACACAACAGGCAGGTCCGTGATACTGTTATGGAGAAGTTTAAAGCTGGATTTGGATACAAAATGATTTCCAAAACTTTAAAGGAGCACTGTGCAAGCGATCATATTGAAATGGAAGGAGTGTCATACCACTGCAAATCTACCAAGACCCGGCCGTCCCTCTAAACTTTCATCTCAAACAAGGAGAAGACTCATCAGAGATGCAGCCAAGAGGCCCATGATCACTCTGGATGAACTGCAGAGATCTACAGCTGAGGTGGGACAGTCTGTCCATAGGGCAACAATCAGTCTTACACTGCACAAATCTGGCCCTTATGGAAGAGTGGCAAGAAGAAAGCCAGTTCTCAAAGATATCCATAAAAAGTGTTGTTTAAAGTTTGCAAGAAGCCACCTGGGAGACACACCAAAATGTAGAAGAAGGTGCTCTGGTCAGATGAAACCAAAATCAAACATTTTGTCAACAGTGCCAAACGATATGTTTGGCATAAAGGCAACACAGCTCATCACCCTGAACACACCATCCCGACTGTCAAACATGGTGGTGGCAGCATCATGGTTTGGGCCTGCTTTTCTTCAGCAGGGACAGGGAAGATGGTTAAAATTGCTGGGAAGATGGATGGAGCCAAATACAGGACCATTCTTGAAGAAAACCTGTTGGAGTCTGCAATAGACCTGAGACTGGGGCCGAGATTTGTCTTCCAACAAGACAATGATCCCAAACATAAAGCAAAATCTATAATGGAATGGTTCACAAATAAACATATCCAGGTGTTAGAATGGCCAAGTCAAAGTCCAGACCTCAGTCCAATCGAGAATCTGTGGAAAGAGCTGAAAACTGCTGTTCTCCATCAAACCTCATTGAGCTCGAGCTGTTTGCCAAGGAAGACTGGGCAAGAATTTCAGTCTCTCGATGTACAAAACTGATAGAGATACCCCAAGCGACTTGCAGCTGTAATCGCAGCAAAAGGTGGTGCAAAAAAGTATTAAGTTAAAGGGGCTGAATAATATTGCAAACCCCACTTTTCAGTTTTTGATTTTCCACAAAAATTTTAAATAACCAATAAATTTCGTTCAACTTCACAATTGTGTTCCACTTGTTGTTGATTCTTCACCAAAAATTTACATTTGGTATCTTTATGTTTGAAGCATGATATGTGGGAAAAGGTTGAAAAGTTCCAGGGAGCCGAATACTTTCGCAAGGCACTGTATCTATCTAGCCATCGATCCATGATAATATCAATATAACTACTGTATATTAACCCTTCCCTTGGCAGTAGGTGAGATCAAGCCCCATTTTTCAAATATGTAATATGCTCCTAGATATCCCTGTGATTCTTGGATTGTTTTTCTCTGTGACACATTGCACTTTATGGTAGTGTTAAAATTTATGACAATGGCCCCATTCACCAAGGCATTTTTCAGTGTGCGCCTAGTCACAAATGTTACTCCAGTCAGGGATTAGGTGTGTGGCATAAGGAATTTGATGAGCGGAGGTTTCCACAGCATTGCCCCGCCCCAGCTTTGGCCACTTAGTCGGAAAGGGGTGAAAAAGGCATGAAAATGAAAAAACTTTTCAAAGCATTTCACGGCAGAATTCTGACGAAAAAACTTTAATGACTCAAGGTCAATAATGTTTTGCCTTTCTTTATGAAAATATTGGAAATGTGGCAAAAATTCTGTAAAATTAATAATTTTTAAACTTTGAAGACTTAAAATTTTAGTAAAATTTCCAAAACATTGCATTTTTAGGGGCCTATCCACTTTTGAAATGTCTTTGTAGGGCCCATTGGTTGGAAAACCCAAATAGTAACCCTATAAACAATGCACGCCTCAAAAATATTCATACTCACAACCAGGAAGTTTGTTAACCTCTCAGGTGGCTCACAGTAATTAATGCAAAATGGAGTAAAAAATTAAAAATAATAATTTTTACCACTATAATGTCAATTTATCCCAAAATTATTAATTTTTACAGTGAATATTCGGAAAATATGACTCAAACTATGCATGAAACAATTTCTCCCGAATCCAACAAAATCCCAAATGTGGTCTGAAACTACTATTTGGGCACGCATCAGGACTGAAAAGTGAAGGAGCACTATTTGATTTATGCATCCCAAATTTGGCTGCAATAGTGTTCATTTTGGAAACTATACCTATCAAGGAATTCATCTAGGGGTGTAGTGAGCATTTTGAAAAATAAGTGTTGATACAATTTTTAACATCGGACTGTGAAAATGAAAAATTCAATTTTTTACACTAAAATTAGAAATGAGTATGCCGCTTACTGAATCAGGTCAGTGTTCTCCTGCAAGCATTTCACTAAGACTGGCGTGAGCTATGAAAGTCTGAACGAATTGTCCCCTTTAACTTTCTTATTTTTCTGCTAACAAAGCCATCTGAGGGGCTGTTTAGGCTGTAAGACTTGATGTTCTTCCTTTGGACGTAATGCTGCTTTATCACCTTATAATTGTATTTTCTGAAGGAAGAATAAATTAAAAAAACAAGCAATCATAAATTGTATTGATTCTATTTTTCCTGTTTACCATTCGATACGTTTTCCTTTTTTTCTTTTGGGTTTTCTTTTAAATTCTTAACTTTGGACATTTTTACTTAGTCCTGCTAAGGGACTGGAGTATTTTATACTTTTATCACTGGTCTAATGTACGGAAATTCTCATGTATCACAGTGCAGTAGACTGTTGGTGCATATAGTATAGACTGGAGGAGAATGTTTCTATATATGCATCCATACCATATATACTGGTCCTGTCTTGGATCTGTCATCGCCGTCAGAATATAAACACCCACTGGTTACATGTTTGGCTACATACTCGGGAAACATGTGAAAGTGACCTAAACATTATACACTCCTGTTAAGTTAACTGGACATTGCTATTACATTGATGTGTTGCATGCCATGCCATTGACATGTGTAGATTTAATTTTGGATTTGTATGTAAAAAGAGCAGATCCACAGAAGATTGACTCAAATTTGCTGGTTCCTGGGAATTCAAACACTTTGCAATTTGACTTGTAGAGATCACCAAAAAAACAAAATGCCTATTTCCCTCCCACACGTGGTTGAAGATTCAGAGACCTTGCTAATGATGCCAGATACGGGCGGGCGGGCTTCCCCTTGTGCCCTGCAGCTATCACATGATCTATTGGAACCAATCAGGGGAGCTGTCATAAAGTGATAGTCTCAGTCTGTGAATACTAATTCACAGATTCTAGTGATATATAGGGAAGTTCTGTAGCTGTGCCTGGATGTAAGGCACAGAGATCACGAGGCGGAAATAGCTAGGGGTTGATATATTGGTATTTTTATGCGACGATAACTTCTAAACAGTTAGGGTTAGTAAATATGGAATTTAACAATAAAGAGAATTATAACAGGTTATGAACAAGCTAGAAAGTCTCTCAGTACTTAACGATAGTGGTGCACCCAGTCTTGGTAAACACCACTTGAGCTCTCACTGGAAGCTCTTGCTGTAGCGTGGGTCACCGGGTTTTCCCACTAGACCGCAAATCTCTTCCTGATGTAGTCTATTAAAGCCTGTTGAGCACCAACTGACCGCCTCCCAACCTGTAATCATAGACCCAACTGACCATGATAATGTAGGTGATAGCTGGAGCTGACGGCCCTGCTCATTTGCACTGTTCCTCCTCTCTCGCAGGTGTGCCTCCCTTGTTGCAGTCACCGCATGGCTCTCGGCTTGACCGTCGGTGAAAGTCTCTCAGGCTTGGGGCAGAGAGGATCGGGTCTCAACTCTTGACAGGCGTAGTCCGACCTTGAAGGCTTGACCAGTGCAGGGCGCAGATTATGGCTCTCAGGGATATCTTCCAGGGGATCCAGACCTTGCCAGGTGGTGACCGACACCCAATTAGCACAGATTCCCTGCTGTGGCCTGTCAGGTTGGTCTCAGTGGAGTCTCTGGAGCACGTCTGCCCTACTCTCTTTCCTGGCACTAAATCCCCCTGTGGTTTGGTGTGCTGGGCTTTTATATCAGGGCAGTTCTTACATAGGGTCACCTGATCTGGTCCAGCACACAAGGTTCCACCCTCTGCAAATCTTCCAGTACTCTTTGGTTCCACTTGAGTTTGGCGGGTCAGCAGATGGTAGTCTTTCCTCATTAATGGCACATCTTGCACCAATTTTACAGAGTGGTCATGTTGTCTGGTTTCAATATACTGCAGTAACAACACCTTAATAGCTGCATTGTATTAAATTGTTTATACACTGCAAACAAGGAGGACAGTTTAATACCCCTCAGTCCTAATTTCACAATAAACTAAAATCCTGAAATCAAGTCTTGTATGTCACAGAAGAAGAGCTTCTTGGCTTCTGACATTTTGAAGCCATATTTTTTTTAAGACAAAAGAAAAATCTCCATAATTCAGAAATTTAAACACAACTTTCTACCTCACAAAGTGTGCATGTTTTTTAAAAAAAACATTCTTTTTCCCACATGTCCTTGTTGTATAGTCCAATATTAGACCCCCTACACATGCCACTTGAATACAGTGGCCTGCTGCAGGTGTTTGCTTTTCGTAAATGAACCTACCAAGTCCTGCCATTGTGAAAAAGCCACAGCTTCTTCTGTTTGTACCACCTATAATTAAAAATAAAAGGGATAATTTTTTGAAAATTTTATAATTTAAGTAGCTTAAAATGTCTGAACTTGCCAGGTGTGGTTAAATCGCTTGTTATCTATCATCGGAGATTTGTTTCATATTTCAATAGAAGGACAATTAAATGTTTCTTGCAACTTTTGTCTGTTTCCGGGAGATATCTAGTGGCAAAATTAAGTCTGTGCAGATCATGATTTGGTGTCACATGGCAGAGTCAGGACAATCTCTCCTGTAATTCCACAACGGTCACCATGATAGCTGATTCCTACCCTATCTACCCTTCATTTTGCCCTTAACATATAGTGACGATGACTCTATAATGTAGAGTTGGAGAGACTTCTTATGCCACCATACAGTGTCCTGCTTAGTTGCACAGTCACTTATCATCACCTCTTAATTAATCTATTTTGTCCATGGGCAACAATTGCTCTTGTCGATAACTGATATTTCTATAAATGTTACAATTTACTTGCGTTTTGCTCCTCTTAAATCATACATGCTCTAAAGCAGTTTACGAGATGATATTTCCTGATTTTCTTTTAATTTCATACAAAGTGGGATTTATCAGCTAAGCTTTCATTGACACTGACTTCAATTTATTCTGATGAAACTGACTGACATCTGTGTGTGCTGTTCATCAGTCATCATTTACACCATTCTTAATTGCATTAAATATAAATTAAGACATTCAATTTTGGCCATTATTTTTCATAAAACACTGTGAACTGAATTTTAGTGGGTCATGAAATTTTACATTCAAGATAAATAGGAGGAATACAGAACGTAGCATTGATACTCATATTTCACCCGCTGTTGAATGTTGGTTTACTAGATTTGAATGATTAATTTGCTGTTTGATTGAAACATGAATGGCTCAGACAGACTTTCCTTAAGTTTGCAATGGCTCTATCACTGCTACAGCTTCGCCACACTGAACTAAGTACATGTCAATTATACAAGGATAAACTATTCCTATGCTATAATTCAGGGTAATGATCAATGAAAACAGGAAATCTATATCAAGACAGAAATCATTATTTTTGCTACTGCTTTTTTTTAACTGCAAATTTAATGTACATGTCCAATTTTTTACCTGTAAAGTCTATTTTTTTGCCAAAAAATAGAAAACTCTCACCTGGTGAAATTGATTCTCAAACTTATAGGTCAGGGTGAGCAGCACGGACCAGAGATGATGATGCAGCAGAAAGGGTGGTGCAAAGATCAATGAGGATCTGGGCAGCAGGGTATGCAGGACAGCAGACGGACAAGCAAAGGCTAGAAGCACAATATGGTACTATAGGGCAGTGACAAACAGGAACAGTAAAGAAATACATGCACTCCAGAATGTGTAGGGATTTAATAGTAGAAATGTACAGGTGCATCTCACAAAATTAGAATATAATCAAAAAGTTAATTTATTTCAGTTCTTCAATACAAAAAGTAAAACTCATATAGAGTAATTACAAATAGAATGATCTATTTCAAGTGTTTATTTCTGTTAATGTTGATGACTATGGCTTACAGCCAATGAACACCCAAAAATCATTATCTCAGTAAATTAACATTCTTTATAACACCAGCTTGAAAAATGATTTTAAAATCCGAAATGTTGGCCTACTGAAATGTATGTTCGGTAAATGCACTCAATACTTGGCTGGGGCTCCTTAGTCATCAATTACTGCATCAATGTGGCATGGCATGTAGGTGATCATACTGTGGCACTGCTGAGGTAATGTAATGACTCTTTAGAATACAGTGGGGAAATAAAATATTTAGTCAGCCATCAATTGTGCAAGTTCTCCCTCTTAAAAAGATAAGAGAGGCCTGTAATTGACATCATAGGTAGACCGCAACTATCAGAGTCAAAATGAGAAAACAAATCCAGAAAATCACCTTGTCTGATTTGGCATGATTTATTTTGCAGCCAAAGGGGTGAGGTGGAAGCCGGATGACCATGGTCCTTGGGTGCCAACTGTGCACTCTCTGCAGTGGACTGTGTGGAAGATAATGTGGAGGAACTGAAGCCACTCTCAACCATCCAGTCTAACATCTTTTCAACATCTGGTGCCCTCACTATTCGTGCAGCATGATCAAGTCCTCTCCCTGCAGCAACTACACCACCATCAGCAGCTATACCAACACCACCACCACCACGGCAACGTCCCTTATTTGATGCTCTCCTCATTTTTTAAAGTGTTTTTTCTGCACACTACATGCAAAGAGATGGAGGAAATTTATTTTTTTCAACACTTCAAGAAAACACACAGCGGTCCAGAAAAAATATTTATTTGACCTTCAAATGGCAACAAGATGGCTGATGCCAATTAAATTATTTCCCAGACTACTAAAAAAAACACAGCAGTCAATAAAAATTGTTTGTTTGGCCTATAAATGGCAACGAGATGGTTGATGCAAATTATTTATTTGCAACACTACTAGAAAACACACAGCAGTCCAGAAAAATGATTTCTTAGGCTTATAAATAGCAACAAGATGGTTGATGCTAATTATTTATTTGCAACACTACTAGAAAAAGCACAGTGGTCCAGAAAAATTATTTCTTTGGCCTATAAATTGGCAATGAGACAGCTGATGCCAATTATTTATTTCCCAGACTACTAGAAAACACACAGCAGTCCAGAAAAATATTTATTTTGCCTACAAAAGGCAGCGAGACCAATTATGTGATTTATTTATTTGCAACACTACTAGAAAATGTACAGTGACTTAAAGGAACAGTACTCCCAGAGGTGGAGGTGCAGAGTACACATAGTGGCTTAAAGGCAGCGTACTCCCACAAGCATGGGGTGCAGAGTACACACAACATGTTAAAGTACAGTACTCCCACAGGTGCGGTTGCAGAGTACACACAGCGGATTAAAGGCACAGTATTCTCATAGGCAGGATTGTTAAGTACACACAGCGGCTTAAAGGCACAGTACTCCCATATGCAGGGTTGCAGAGTACATACAGTGGCTTAAAGGCACAGTACTCCCACAGGTGGGGTTGCGGAGCACACAAGCCAGCTTTTGGCACAGTAGTCCCACAGGTGAGAATCCAGAGTACATACAGCAACTTTTTCGCAGAGTGTGCAGTCAGATTCTGTCCCCCATGCCAGCTGCCTCCTGTCCCTAAACTATTAAGAGCAGAATGGGGGAAGAACTCGTGATCCAGTCTTTATACAGGCTCAGATCTGGTGGTTTACCCGCCAAACACAGCCATGCCAGTACTTGGCATGGCTGTCATGGCTCTGGAAATGCCCACAGTCTAAAAGTTTGTTGACTGGCTGCACTGCAAGCTTTCAACAAGCTTTATTAGTCTGGCAAACCCGAACAGGAAACCGGATGCCCAATAAAAAAATCTGTGTCAATATTTAAGTGACTATGTTTCAAACATTTTCTTAATATTTACATTACAGACACTAAGGAAACTGTTCTAAAATTATGTTATTTCTAAACAATGATACAATATAATAAAGCAAACATAAATTCAAGAACCCTCTGAATTGTTAGGTGCTGCAGAATGTACTGATGCTCTAAAAGTGATTTCTAGTATAATTACAATTACTTTAATATTTTTAAGGTTGAAGGAAGACACAAGTCCATCAAGTTCACCCTATCATCCCAAAGTGTTGATTCAGGATAAGGCAAAAACTCCAAGGAAAGAGATGCTAATTGTCCTATATTAGGAGAAAAATCCTTCCCGACTCCACATACAGCAATCTGACTAGTTGCCTGGATCAACGTCCCATCACAGAATCTAGTGCCCATAACTAGTTTTATATAAGAAAGGAGTCCAGGTCCTATCAATAACCAGGCGTCCAAGGTATGAATTTACAAAAAAAAAGAAATTTTAAGAAAATCTGCAGTGTTGCTTTAACATACTCAATGGAAAACAATAAAACGATCACACAAATGTGTCCTCAGCAGAAATCTGAGTATTAGTTTATGTATTAGGCAGCCGACCGTCCATCCACTCTGACTGCTGCAGCCTTTCTGCATAAGATGGGAATTAAAAGCTCAGCGCCTGTCAGTCAATAAATAAAGTGATTTATAATTCGGAGGAAAATATTATAATATAACCCAAACAGCTTATTTACTTCTTAAGAAAAGTTAGCCAAGACTGCACTTGCTAGCTACATTCAGCAGGTAATAGCATATTATTATTATAGACAGCATTTACATTCCCATGTCACTTCTACTGATGGAGAAAGAATTGCTGCCATCATGCTATAGACAGGTAGTTTTTTTGCTATTAATATACGTCTCTCTAGCTCATTTTTAAGGGTAGCGTAAATGGAAGTACGGAATATAGATGGCTTTTGCAAGTCATTCAGGTCACTGAAGCATGTCATTGTTTGCAGCCAGGGTTCCATAAAAGCGCTGTAGGATGATTAGCACACCATATATTCTTCTCATAAAATAATATAGCACCAAAAATACACACTGTGTCTAATACATGGACACCAGAGGTAATGAGATGCTGGCCCCCTTCTTAAAGGCTAGGTGAGATGATAAGCTCGTTCCTGGCACGGTAAGCAATTATAAACTTACTGAAAAGTCAGCGGCCCTCAAGAGCGTCTGTTCCTGGATCAGTAACTTTTGATGTTTTGTTTAAGAATATAAACAATAAGGAAAAATATTACATTTCTATATTCTTTACCTTGAAGCTTACAGGGTATTTTCTTTTAGATAACTTTGAATTGAAATGAATATGAATTAATCCATATTGTAGTATGCACAGAATTTACTATTTACAATACAATGGGCAGAATATACAGCAAACTTATGAATAAATCCATAGCAGATAAAGCATGTTGTGCACTTAAAGGAGGTGTCCACTACTAGGACAATACCTTCTCAAGCTGAATCTTTGCCCCCCATTAAAATAAAAACACCTATACTCACCTATTGCAAAAGAGGAAAAAAAGGGGAAGGAGACTGTCAGCTCACCCGTGGGAGATTCACCTTGTTCAGCAGGCAACTCGAGTCGTCTCAGTCTCAGACGTCAGCCATGTGTGAAGGAAAAAAAAAATGAAGGGGCTCCTCCAGCAATGAAACCAATGAAGCCAATATAAAAAAATGAAAAAACTTTATTGAAACTATACATGGACATAAAAACTGGAAATCACCCGAAACCTTTGACGCGCAAACCGACGCGTTTCAGCAAACAGCCTTAATCATTGTATAAAGGTTTGTCATTTTTATATCGGCTTCATTGGTTTCATCGCTGGAGGACCCCCTTCTTTTTTTTTCCTATACTCACCTCTTGTGCCGGCACCATTCCAGGGATATCGGCATTCGTGTTCCCGGGGCTCATGTAAGGTTGTTTCGTCATGAGAGCCTGGTGCCCAATCAGCACTAGCTTGCACTTGCCCCAATTTCAGACGTATCAAACTTTAACAGGAAGTCAGAGTTCCAGCTGTTTTCTCTGACTTCCTCTTGATGTTCGATTTGTCTGAAGGGAGGGACAGTGAAGCCTACGCTGATTGGGTGCAGGGCCCACGTGACATAAAAATGTGACGTGAGCCTCAGGAATGTGACTGCTGACACCACTGAAATGGCGCCTGCACAAGAGGTGAGTTTAAGTGTTTTTATTTTAAAGGGGGCAAACATTCAGATTGAAAAGAGTTTATCCAAGTAGTGGACAATCCCTTTAAAACTCCACTGCATGCCTGGAAAGTCACACAGAATTTTGAAAACCCTATTCACTTGCATTATTCTCAATGTGCAAATATTTTTAAAGGGAATCTGTCTCCAGGTTTTTGCTGTGTAAAATGAGAGCTGCTTCACATAGAGCAGAGGTCCCCGACGTTTCTGACCTTGAGAGCCACATTCAGCTCTGAGAGAGGGTCACGAGCCACATTCAGCTCCCACCCCCTCACAATAGTGGTAACCTAAGCCCCCATTACAGGCATAATGGTATCCAAAGATTTTCCACAAAAATCAATCACCCCAAAGCAGTATACAAAGATCCAGGAGTTCCTACAATACCCTTCACTCAGTATCCCACCTTCTCCCCAACCTCACCAGCACACTTATCCTATCCCTAACCCAACTCTTCAACCTATCACTAACTTTTGGCACCTTCCCTTCTGCTTTCAAACATGCCACAATCACGCCTATCCTTAAAAAGCCAACCCTCGATCCAACTGCTATCTCCAGCTATCACCCAATATCGCTGCTCCCATTCGCTTCCAAACTCCTGGAGCAGCAGGTCCACGCTGAACTTTTCTCCCACCTCTCATCTAACTTGCTCTTTGACAATCTACAATCTGGTTTCCGTCCCATCAATCAACTGAAACAGCCCTGACCAAAATCACTAACGACATACTTATGGCCAAAGCTAATGGACAATTCTCTATACTCCTCCTTCTAGACCTGTCCTCTGCTTTCGACACAGTTGACCACTGCCTCCTACTACAGATCCTCTCCTCCTTTGGCATCAAAGACCTCACCCTATCCTGGATCTCCTCGTACCTTTCCAACCGCACATTCAGCGTCTCCCACTCTCACACTACCTCCTCATCCCACCCCCTTCTGTTGGAGTCCCCCAAGGCTCTGTTCTAGGACCCCTACTCTTCTCAATCTATACACTTGGCTTGGGACAACTCATAAAGTCCCATGGATTCCAGTACCACCTCTATGCTGATGACACTCAGATCTACCTCTCTGGCTCAGACGTCACTGCTCTGCTGTCCAGGATCCCAGAGTGCCTATCAGCCATATCCTCCTTCTTTTTCTCTCACTTCCTTAAACTCAATGTGGACAAATCTGAACTCATCATCTTTCCTCCATCCCATAGATCTTCCTTACCTGACCTATCTATCGCAATCAATGACATCATGCTTTCCCCCGTACCGGAAGTCCGCTGCCTCGGAGTAACCTTCGACTCTGCCCTGTCCTTCAAACCGCACATCCAAGCTCTTTCCACCTCCTGTCGCCTCCAGCTCAAAAATATCTCCAGAATCCGTCCTTTCCTCAACCGTCAATCTACTAAAATGCTTGTGCATGCCCTCATCTTCTCCCGCCTTGACTAATGCAACATCCTTTTCTGCGGCCTCCCTGCTAACACCCTTGCACCTCTCCAATCCATCCTTAACTCTGCTGCCCGACTATTTCATCTCTCTCCTCGCTACTTCTCCACTTCCCCCCTCTGCAAATCTCTTCACTGGCTCCCATTCTCTCAGCGTATCCAGTTCAAATGACTAATACTGACCTACAAAGCCATCCATAACCTGTCTCCTCCATATATCTCTGAACTAATCTCCCGATATCTTCCCTCACGTAATCTCCGGTCCTCCCAAGACCTCCTTCTCTCCTCCACACTTATTCGCTACTCATCCAATCGCCTCCAAGACTTCTCCCGAATATCCCCCATCCTCCGGAATTCTCTGCCCCAACAAGTCCGACTATCAACCACATTCTGATCCTTCAGACGGAACCTGAAAACCCATCTCTTCAGGAAAGCCTACAGCCTGCACTGACCCCGCTGCCTCCTCACCACTAACGATTCTACCGCCTCACCAACACCGGAGCTCCTGCAACCCTCAACCTACTGTCTCCTTCCCCACCATCCTGTAGAATGTAAGCCCGCAAGGGCAGGGTCCTCGCCCCTCTGTATCAGTCTGTCATTGTTAGTTTGTTTACTGTAAGTGATATCTGCAACTTGTATGTAACCCCCTTCTCATGTACAGCACCATGGAATCAATGGTGCTATATAAATAAATAATAATAATAATATTCTCCTATAAAGCACTCCCAAGACACTGTCTCATTCAGCTTCAAACACTTCCTCTGACACGTGGTGTCATCTTGTCTCCAGCATACCATACTTAAATAATCTCAAAACCCATAAGACCAGGATATATGCATCCAGATCTGCTCTTCTGTGCAGGGCTGCTCACAAAATTCACCATTTTCAGATGTGCTCTTCATACCGGTCTGCTAGAACTGGAGCTAATGCCCAAGCTGACAGATAGCCGCGAGCCACAATTAATGGGACCGCGAGCCACATGTGGCTCCCGAGCTACAGGTTGGGGATCCCTGACGTAGAGGCTGAGACCCTAATTCCAGTGATGTGTCATTTGCTGGTCTAGATGCTGTCACTTTCATATAATCACTGTTTTCTCTTCTGCAGGTCTAGCAGTTTCCTGAATGTTGAGCTCCTTATAACACCGCCCCCTTTACTGATTGGCAGCTTTCTGTGTACACTGTATATTGCGAGAAAGCTGTTAATCAGTGGTGAGGGCAGGGTTACACAGAGGAGTTGACTAGGAGGTACCAGGCACCTAGTCCTCTAGTAATAATCTCCTGCTAATAAAACACTGATTTTATAGAAACCACATCATACAGCCTAGTAAGTGACACTTCCCTAGAATCAAGTTTTCAGACCCTATATTATGCTGCTCTCGGAGAACATAGGAAAAACCTGCTGACAGAATCTCTTTCAGCCCCAGAGTAAAATACAGAATGCATATCAATAATAGTGCCACCAAATGCACCAAACTTGTTTTGGTGTCTACTATTACGTTTTTTAGGTTTGAAATTCTGTACTAATTAGTTTTCCTTATGTATCTGTACAGCGAGACTTTATTTTTCAGAATTTATTGCTAATTGATCAAATTTGGGCTGCATTCAGCCATCATTTGTTGGAGCTACCTGAATATGTAAATATATTAAACTCAGAGCCCTATACATTTTTATATAGTGAGATGGTAAGTTAGGGTAGAAGCTATGAGCATCACTTATTGTATTATATCTCTTTTTGGATTCTTTCTTTATTCAAACTCTCAAAAGAAAACAGATCAAAACTGGATACCACTAGCCCAGCACTGAGAAAAAAAGGAACTTAGTCATCTAAAAGTACGACAATGAAGGATCGGAGGATAGCATCTTTATGTCCCCTAAGGAGGTTAACAAAAACAGTAAAAAGTATGAAAAAGTAAAAAAGAAACCCTAAAAGTTCAAATCTCCATCTTTTAAAATAATAGAATCATAGAATGGTAGAGTTGGAAGGGACCTCCTGGGTCATCTGGTCCAACCCTCTGCTCAATGCAGGATTCACTAAACCAACTCAGACAGATGTCTGTCCAGCCTCTGTTTGAAGACTTCCATTGAAGGAGAACTCACCACCTCTCATGACATCCTGTTCCACTCATTTTCCCCCCATTGAAAATAAAGATATTAAAAAAAAATTAAAAAATACACGTGGTATCGCCTCGTTCAGTAATGTTTGATCTATCAAAATATAAAAACAATGAACCCAATCAGTAAACTGTAAGCAGTAAAAAATTCAAGAACGCCAAAATTACATTTTTTGGGTTGTCGCAATTCCACAAAAACTGGTGTCACAAACGATCAAAAATCACATCAATCACAAAATGGTATTAGTTGGGGGCAAAACGCACGTTGGGTGTATTGGGGACATCACCCTTTTACCTTGATGTTACATCACTGAAACTATGAAGGTATAATATGGGTTGTGCTGTGGTATAATCACTTTTTGATTCTTTAAACAGACAGGTGGCTGATTACCAATGTTTGCTTATTTATTGTTATGTTTGTTGTAGAATGGCTTACTTATTATATTGTTACCTGGTATACTTCATATTGATTTTTATACCTATACTTAATATCTACTTATGCACTATTAGTATACCTTTATGGCCATATATTTATGCATTATTTATTTACTAAGGTTTTTCACTATGGCCGTATTCTTCTTATGGTGTTTGTCTTTCTTACCTGTATTGTTCCCTTTTGTACTTTTTATAACTATGTTGTTTTTTTACATAACATTAATAAAGATTATAGTGATTCTATTTTTGCTTGCATTTTTTCTGGTATTGCTGTCCCTCATATCGTTGTATGCATATAAGCCATAACTACACAGATTGTGTATGTGGGTGTTACCAAAATGGTATTAATAAAAATGTCGTCTCCCCCTGCAAAAAATAAGCCATCATACAGCAACATCAGCAGTAAAATAAAAATATTATACTTCTCAGAAAATGATGACACAACTCCCGAATTTTTTTTGCAAAGTTCTGATTTTTTTTCACCACTAAAATAATAAAAAACTGGACGCTTGGACTCGCCGTAATTGTACTGATGAGGTAATCATATTGCATGGTCATTTTTACGACAAAACAATTCCCAAAAAACAATGTTAGAATTGTGTTTTTTTCACAATTTCATTGCACTTGGAATTTTTTTTTTCAATTTCGAGTACACTATGTCATAAAATAAATGATAAAAAAAGTCAGTAAAAGGCGGATTCTTTAGGAGCGCTGGATAGGTAGCTCTATTGAGGGGAGGGCACACAGTCCTCCCGCCGCTCCAGCCGAACACCTCCGAAGGAGGACAGAAACAGGAAAAGTGTGAAACTCGGTCAAAGGAGCGCCGAAAGGAAACTCTGACACCATTCTGACACCAGAATGGTGTCAGAGTTTCCTTTCGGTGCTCCTTTGACCGAGTTTCACCCCTTGCCCATAAAATAAATGATGTAATTCAAAAGTAAAACTTGTCCCGCAAAAAACAAGCTCTCATATGTCTATGTGGACAGAAAAATAAAATGGAACACAAAAACAGAAATTGGCTACGGCATGAAGGCATTAAGATGCATTATCAGGATTCAATACTGGAAGGTGGCATTGCTGGTCACAAAAGACAAATGAAGCTATCCTCCATTCCTGTTACATACAGAAATCATTACATACAGGAGAAATGCAGTGTTACATGCCGGCAGGGGCAAAACTATACTGGGTTAAGGGTTTGCAGTCGCACCTAGGTACTTGAGACAATGGTGTCCCACAAGGTGTCCCACAAGGTCTTTTTAATCCATATGACAAGTCCAATACTATTAGATTTTTGATATTTGGGGACTCAGTTGGAGATTTTGCTGTGGGGTTCACAATTTTCAAGTTACGCCACTACTTGGAGAAAAAGGAATATTCAAGTCCATCAGGCCACCACTGGCAGGGAACAGCTGCTTGGTGGAAGTGTTGCGTATCACCCCCCCACCAATCAGATATTATTATTATTATTTATTTATATAGCACCATTAATTCCATGGTGCTGTACATGAGAAAGGGGTTACATACAGAGTTATAGATATCATTTACAGTAAACAGGTTTACAGTGACACACTGGTACAGAGGGGAGAGGACCCTGTCCTTGCGGACTTACATTCTATGGGATAGTGTGGAAGAGACAGAAGGTAGGGGTGAGGCGGCGGCGGCTCTGGCGGTGGTGAGGCGGCGGCTCGGTTATTGTAGGCTGTAGGCTTTCCTGAAGAGATGGGTTTTCAGGTTCCGTCTGAAGGATCCGAGGGTGGTGGATAATCGGACGTGTTGAGGCATGGAATTCCAGAGGATGGGGGATATTCGGGAGAAATCTTGGAGGCGATTGTGTGAGGAACGAATAAGTGTGGAGGAGAGTAGGAGGTCTTGGGATGAACGAAGATTACGTGAAGGAAGATAGTAGGAGATTAGTTCAGAGATATAGGGAGGGGACAGGTTGTGGATGGCTTTGTAGATCAGTGTTAGTAGTTTGAACTGGATTCGTTGGGGGATTGGGAGCCAGTGGAGGGATTTGCAGAGGGGAGAAGCAGGGGAGTAGTGAGGAGAGAGGTGGATTAGGCGGGCAGCAGAGTTGAGGACAGACTGGAGTGGTGCAAGAGAGTTAGCGGGGAGGCCACAGAGGAGGGTGTTGCAGTAATCGAGGCGGGAGATGATGAGAGCATGCACAAGAGTTTTGGTAGATTGTGGACTGTGGAAGGAATGGATTCTGGCAATATTTTTGAGTTGGAGGCGACAGGAGGTGGCAAGAGCTTGGATGTGAGGTTTGAAGGACAGGGCAGAGTCAAGAGTTACTCCGAGGCAGCGGATTTCAGGAGCGGGAGAGAGCGTGATGCCGTTCACCATAATAGATAGATTGGGTAGGGGGGATACGTGAGGTGGGGGAAAGATGATGAATTCGGATTTGTCTACATTGAGTTTTAGGAAACGAGAGGTGAAGAAGGAGGATATGACTGACAGACACTTCGGGATTCTGGACAGCAGGGAGGTGACATCTGGGCCAGAGAGGTAGATCTGAGTGTCGTCTGCATACAGGTGGTACTGGAAGCCATGGGACTTTATGAGTTGTCCTAGGCCAAGGGTATAGATGGAAAAAAGTAGGGGTCCTAGGACAGAGCCTTGAGGGACTCCAACAGAGAGAGGGCGGGATGAGGAGGTAGTGTGGGAGTGGGAAATGCTAAATGTGCGGTTGGATAGGTATGAGGCAATCCAGGACATGGCGAGGTCTTTGATGCCAAGGGAAGAAAGAATCTGTAGCAGTAGGCAGTGATCGACTGTGTCGAAAGCAGAGGACAGGTCAAGAAGGAGGAGGATGGAGAACTGTCTGTTAGCTTTGGCTGTGACTAGGTCATTAGTAATTTTTGTCAAGGCAGTTTCGGTGGAGTGGTGGGGGCGGAAGCCAGATTGGAGGTTGTCAAGGAGAGAGTTAGATGAGAGGTGGGAGGAAAGTTGACCATGGACATGCTGCTCAAGGAGTTTTGAAGCAAACGGGAGCAGTGATATGGGGCGATAGCTGGGCATAGCAGTTGGGTCAAGGTTAGTTTTTTTGAGGATGGGTGTGATGGTGGCATGTTTGAAGGCAGAGGGGAAGGTACCAGAAGAGAGCGATAGGTTGAAGAGATGGGTTAGGGCTGGAATAAGCGTGTTAGTGAGGTTGGGGAGCAGGTGGGGGGGATGGGGTCAAGTGCACAGGTGGTGAGGTGTGATTTGGAAAAGAGGCGAGTAAGCTCTCCTTCAGTGATGTTGGAGAAGGAGGTTATTAGGGAAGGGCAGAGGTCTGGTATATGGAGTGGTTGGGGTGGTGGACAAGTAAAGGTTTGCCTTGTTTGGTCGATCTTGTTTTTGAAGTAGGTGGCAAAGTCCTCGGAAGAGATGAAGGGAGTTGGAGGTGGCAGTGGTGGGCGGAGGAGAGAGTTAAATGTGCTGAACAGTTGTTTTGGGTTGTAGGATAGTGAAGATACAAGGTTAGTGAAATAGGTCTGTTTAGCAGAGGTGAGGGCTGATTTGAAGTCAAATGTAGCTTGTTTGAAGGCAGTGAAGTCGTCTGGCAGGCGTGTTTTCTTCCAACGCCGCTCCGCAACCCTGGATGCTTGTCAAAGTTTTTTTGTGACATTGTTATGCCAAGGTTGCCTATTGGTTTGTCGCACTGTGCCATGCGTGAGAGGGGCGACTGAGTCTATGGCTGATGTGAGGGTCGAGTTATAGAAAGCGGTGGTGCTGTCCGTGTCATGCAGTGAAGATATGGAGGACAGGGGTAGGAGAGAGTCTGAGAGTCTGTGAGTGTCTAGATGTGCGAGGTTTCTGCGAGGATGTGGTAATGGCTGGACATGGGGGGCAGGTGAGGAGGACAAGGATGAGAAGGTGAGTAGATGGTGGTCAGATAGGGGAAAGGGAGAGTTTGTGAGATTAGATAAGGAACAAAGGCGGGTGAAGATGAGGTCTAGTGTATGTCCGTCTGTGTGGGTGGCTGTGGTGGACCAATGGGTGAGTCCAAAGGATGAAGTAAGGGCCAGTAGTTTGGAGGCTGCTGGCTGGTGGGTGTCAGTAGGGATATTAAAGTCACCCATGATGATGGTGGGGATGTCGGCAGAGAGAAAGTGAAGGAGCCAGGTGGAGAATTGGTCGATGAAGGCAGTGGCTGAGCCTGGTGGTCGGTATATGACAGCCATTTGGAGATTGGTGGGAGCGTAAATACGGACAGAGTGAACCTCGAAAGAAGGGAGGATAAGGGAGGGTGGGGGTTGGATAGGGTTGAAGGAGCAGTTTTTAGAAAGAAGGATACCCACTCCTCCACCATGTCTGTTGCCGGAGCGAGGAGTGTGGGTAAATTGGAGGCCACCGTAACTCAGTGCTGCAGGCGAGGCCGTGTCAGGGGGCATCAGCCAGGTCTCAGTGAGGGCCAGGAAGAAAAGGTTGCGAGAAGTGAAGAGATCATGGACCATGTGGAGCTTGTTGCAGACAGAGCGGGCATTCCAAAGTGCCCCAGAGAGGGGAAGCAGTGTGGTGGGGGTCAGTTGCACAGGTTTTAAGTGTGAGGGGTTGCGGTGGTTTCTCATAGTGTGAGAAGGATAGGGTAAGGGGTAGTAATGTATGAGGCGGGGGGCAGGATTGGGGGATGTGTCACCAGCAGTGAGAATAGGCGGAGAAAAGGGAAACAGGTGGGTGAAGGAAAATGAGGATTAGTGGAGCAAAAACGGTGGGGATAATGTGAGCATGGTTAAAGAGCAGGGGAGGAAGAGCAAGTCAAGTAAATTTAGAAGATAGTGATTGGTCTTACCCTCTGGCCGATTTCTGGACTATTTCTGCATTATTTCTGATGCCACTTTAAAGATGTCACTTCAAATGATGGCACACCTGACCCAGGCCATATCTGACCAGTACCATGCAACTTATACCATTTGAAGAGTCCATGAAATGAAGCCAGGTAAGAGAGGAAGAGGGAGGAGAAAGGAGGTGGGGGATAGTTCACAGCAGGGAGCAATTCACAGATTGCAGTTAATAGTACATTTGATTAGCATCAAGGTTGGTGAAGGATAGGATAAGATGGGTGGATAGAGCTAGGTGTGAGGAACATGTGCATATCAATATGCATTCAGCAAGCTTGAAGTATGAAACATGGAATTAAAGTCAGGGAAAAAGCAGCAACATACCAGCAGTTAGAAGAGGGATAGATGCACAAGGGATTCAGAGGGTGCAGTGGCTAGTTCAGATTAGGAGACAGTTCCCACATACCTGTGAATGAAAGGAGAGATATTGATTGGACATCAATATAAAAGTCCCGGACAACCCCATAAGCCACACCCCTTCAGACTTTGTAGAATTGGAGGCAGCTTTCCTCTCAAGACATCAGTGCCTTGCTTAGTTAGTTTTGTTACTTATGTAAGGCTACTTTCACACTAGCGTCGTTTGCACTATGTTGCAATGCGTCGTTCAGGAGAAAAAACGCATCCTGCAAAGTTGTCTGCAGGATGCGTTTTTTCCCCATAGACTAACATTACTGACGCATTGCGACGTATTGCCACACGTCGCAACCGTCGTGCGACAGTTGCGTCGTGTTTTGGTGGACCGCCGCCACAAAAAAAGTTACATGTAACGTTTTTTGTGCGTCGAGTCCGCCATTTTCGACCGTGTATGCGCGGCCGAAACTCTGCCCCCTCCTCCCCGGACCTTGCAATGGGGCAGCGGAAGCGTCGTAAGACTGCTTACGCTGCCCACGTCGGGCATTTCTTTCGCACTGCGACGGACCCGTACCGACGCTAGTGTGAAAGCAGCCTAAGAGGGTAACCGGGACAGACATGTGCTTCTCCCTTGATTAGAAAAACGGTTCTAATTTGTGTGTATGAAAAATTGTTTTATTATGCAATCCTGATAGGCACCAAGGCACACGGCTAATGTATTGCTATAATATGTGGATGACTCAATGTGTTCTGATTAGTGATGAGCGAATGTGCTTGGATAACATCTAATCCGAGCATGCTCAGGTGTAATCCAAGCATCTGGGAGAGCTAGTATATTATGTTCGAGTATCTGCGCTGTATGATTTGCGGCTAATATGTGGGGATTGCCTGTTTGTTACACAATTCCCACATATCTTGAGCACGCAGAGACTTGAACATAATATACAAGCACTCTCAGATGCTCGGATAACACCCGAGTGTGTTCTGATAAGACTTTATCCGAACACGTTTGCTCATCACTAGTTCTGATAAATATATTAGGTGTAGGAAAAGGATAAGATTAATATATAGGACATAGGTTAAGATTTAGCTATAAGATAGGATTGGGTATAGTGCAGTGATGGGCACAATAAATTCAGGAAGTCGACAGGTTTAGGATAGAAAAAATTAATGTGTTCAGGAACAGCTCCAGTGTCGGAGGGGCCGGGCCAGTTAACAAGTGTAAGACTTCCTGGTTAGTGAAGTGAGAGTAAGAGATTTGATGGACAGAGAACAGCAGTTGGAGGTCTGAGGGCACAAGGAGTGTGGGATGTTCAGCAGCAAGAGAACGTCAGCCATAATCTCGGAGCGGACATTCCTGTAATGTCCAGGGCTTACGGTCAAACTGAGGAACTGAGAAGCGTGTCTCAACATCTTCCTAGGAGAGGAAGTCTGATGGGGAATCACATATGGGAGTTGGGACAGGACTCATGGAATCTAAAGCAGGACGGAGTATCCCAGGGGCCAGAAATGCCAGTGAGGAAAGGGATAGCTCAGGACAAGTGAACAGCTGACATCAGAATGTGCTGTGCTATGGACTTTGAAAACAGAAAAGTTTGTGCCCAACACTGCATGTTTCATTATGATGAAAATGAACAATTAAGTAAACTTCTTTATTATAAAACAAATTTCATGCCCCCCAATGTGAGTGCAGCAGTTCCTGAAGTTGAAGAAGTGGAGATAGCAGAGGCCTGCAACCAAAACATGAGTGTTACACACCACATGCATAACACAGGAGAATTGGAACACTGTTGATTTGTGGGGTGCCAGGGTGTGGGAGAACACCAGCCACTCACCCAATACTGCCCTGTGCACCTTATACATAGCCTTACTGTGACAAGGAGGAATCCTCATCTATTAAGACTGTGCCATGCTCCTAATCCTCCAAACACAGATTTGTAATACAGCCCTGCACAGAAGCTTTGAGGCTTCTTACATTCATTTGTACAGTGTACATCTGTGAATGCTAGTCAGATTCTGAATAAATTCATTATGACTAGTGTTGAACATTCCGATACCGCAAGTATCGGGTATCGGCCGATATTTGCGGTATCGGAATTCCGATACCGAGTTCCGATATTTTCCCTATATCGGATACCGGAATCGGAAGTTCCCAGAATTCAAACTGCCCGAATTCAGCCCATGAGGACTGATTAGAAGTGTGGGCACATCCTGTTCTGCATGGTGGGCATGGAAGTACTGGCATGGCTGTGATTGGCTGCTGAAAGGATGTCATGATGCACTATAAAAGTCGCTGCCGCCATTTAGGGCTCACTCTGCTGTGAATTCAGTTAGGGACAGGACGCTGCGTTCTGACTGAGGGCCAGTTTAGAGATAGCAATTTGCTTCATTGTGCTTTACCCAGGCTAATTTAGCAACCGCTGTGTGAGAACCTTGCTTTTGCCTTGCAGCGCTGTTCACTGCTGTCCGCAAGGTCTCTGTGTGAGTGCACATCGCTCTGTAGTCTGTGTGTAGCCACAGTCGGTTGTATTCAGCTCAGGGTGCGTCACTGCTTCATACCGTTCTATCCATTGTCCTTTCTTGCTATTAGTGCAGCCTGCTGCACATTTTTTCAAATATTTCCTATTAGTGGCTTTCCACCCGTATCCAGCTAAATTGTGGAAAAACACTACATAGGATTACATAGAGGAGCTTTTTTTGGCCTTGCAGCGCCGTTTACGGCTGTCTGCACGGTCTCCGTGTGAGTGCACATCGCTCTGTAGTCTGTCCGCAGCCACAGCCGGTTGCAGTAAGCTCAGGGTGCGTCACTGCCTCATACCGTTAAATCCATTGTCCTTTTTTGCAATTAGTGCAGCCTGCTGCAAATTTTTTCAAATATTTCCTATTAGTGGCTTTCCACCCGTATCCAGCTAAATTGTGGAAAAACACTACATAGGATTACATTGAGGAGCTTTTTTTGGCCTTGCAGAGCTGTTTACGGCTGTCTGCACGGTCTCTGTGTGAGTGCACATCGTTCTGTAGTCATTTCTGCAAAAAAAAAAAAAAATAAATAATAAAGTTCACCAAACACACCACTTTACAGTTGTGTAGGCCACATTAGCTCATATTAAAGTCTAGTCCACACTTTAGAAAATTAGTGTTTCTTATACCTGTTAGGAGCTGTTCAGGAATTATTATTATTATTTATTTATATAGCACCATTGCTTCCATGGTGCTGTACATGAGAAGGGGTTACATACAAGTTACAGATATCACTTAAGCAAACTAACAATGACATACTGATACAGAGGGGCGAGGACCCTGCCCTTGTGGGCTTACATTCTGCAGGATTATGGGGAAGTATGGGGGGTACTTTTCTGCTTATCTTCCTTAGTACTTTTCTGCTTATCTTTATCAGTCAACCAAGATGAAGAGGGCAGGGAGTAAGGCACGTGGGCGTGGGCGTGGAGCAGGGAGAGGACGTGGGGATTCTGTGCCTGCTGCGGGCACCGGTGACTCATCATCACCCAGTTTCAGCAGGGAACAGTCCTTCATGCGCAGCTTTGTAGGAGATCGCCGTACACCGCTGCTGTGTGAAGAACAAATTGAAGCCGTTGTCGGATGGATGGCAGCTAATGCATCGACCTCAATTAGTGCCACATCCTCTCAGGCACAGAGCACTGGAGAGCACCAATCTGTCTCTTCACCACCTGCCAAATTGCCCAGGCAGTCAGAGAGCCCAGGACAGGAGCCATCTCTACTTCTGTTCTCTGAATCTCTTGGCTTGGAAACAGGGGGCCAGCCAAGCAGCATTGGAGAAATGGAAGAAGAGGCAGTGTGCAGTGATGCCCAACAGCTTTGTCTCTCTGACTCTGAAGAGGCGGGTGGGCCAGTGCCTCCGATCACCACACCGCAGTACGCATCTGATGATGAGACTCAGGTGCCACTTTCTGGTGCGTACTGTGCTGCCGAGACTACCCAGGAGGAGCAGTTGGTGGCAGAGGGTAGTGTAGATGATGAGGTCCTTGACCCATCGTGGCGTGAGGTACAGGAAGGTGGTGGGAGCAGCTCTGAGGAAGAGATTCTCCGAACGGGCCAAAGAGGGAGAGGGAGGGGGAAGACTGCGGTTCCTGTAGCCTCCACTTCGGCACCCGTTAGGAGCATGCCTCTTCCAAAAGCCAAAAGGAGTGCTCCCAAGACTTGCAGTGCCTGGTCCTTTTTTGACACAGTTGCAGATGACATTTGCTTTGTCAAATGCAAGGTGTGTCATCAGAAAGTCAAAAGAGGGAAAAATGTCAGCAACCTCAATACCACAAATATGTGTAAACATGTGCGGACCAAGCATGCGGTGGAGTTACAAAAACACACTGAAGACCTAGGTCAACCAACAGCGGCACCTACCACCTCTTCAGCTCGTGTTGTTGCCTCTTCCTCCAGCTCACACACAGCTGGTTCGGCTTCCTCACAGGATCGCCATGGAAGAACCTCTGGCACTGTTGTCCAGAGACCCACAGTAATTCCACCCGCAGCACCACGTTCCCAGTCATCCTCACACTCCCAGCCCAGTCTATAGCCATCGGTAGCACAGGCGTGGAAGAAAAGGCGGCCATTCTCAGCAAACCACCCCCGAGCACAGGCTCTGAATGCTGGCATTGCAAAACTATTGTCCCTTGAAATGCTGTCATTCAGGCTGGTGGAGACTGACAGCTTCCGTAACTTGATGGCATTGGCAGTCCCACAATACAATGTGCCCAGCCGCTTTTATTTCAGCAGGCGGGATTCCGTGCGTGCGCAGATGGAGATCGCGGCGGCCATTTTCCTGAAGCCCGGGCAGCAGAGCGCTCCATCTGCGCACGCGCGGCCACAGGAAAGATGGCCGCGCCCACCGGTAAACGGCGAATAGCGAAGCCCGCGCTGTTTTGAATCTCCTGGGCAGTGGATCTTCGCTTTGGACATGCGCACACCACTACGCCACCAACGTAATGATGAGCAGGTTTCTGGGGGAGAAACAGCGCTGTAACCACGCCCATCCGACCTGACCAACTTGAGTGACAGGACAAAACGGCCACTTCACACAGGTATTTCGGCAGCCTAACGGGGGAATAAAGGCAACAAAAAGGCACTAATGTAAAGCCCAGCTCTGCCCCTATTTCACACTATTTTTATCTAATCTTTAAAAAACGGGGTGATAGGTTCCCTTTAAGTGCAGTATTCATTTGCTGCTCCTGGCTCACTGCTCAGCTGATAGGTGGGCGGGGAGTAGCTAATGAATATTCACTGCACTTAATCATCGGGACCACATGGTTTCCCCAGCGCTGATTCCTGGCAGTGGGGACATTTTTCTGCCTCCTGAAGTGGGATAACAGTGCGATCCCACTCGCTGTTGCCCCCCTCCCCACATGCTACATCCCTACCATAAGACGCACCCACACTTTCCTCCCAAACTTGGAGGAAAAAAAGTGCGTCTTATGGTCAGAAAAATAAGGTAATTTCTTTGGGGAATCGAAGGCACACAGTGCAGGAGCTCTGAAATGCCATCAAGCAGGAGAGCGACGTGTGGTTTGCGCCAGCGAATCTCCAGCCAGGCATGGTAGTGTGTGACAATGGGCGAAATCTGGTGGCAGCTCTGGCCCTAGGCAACCTGACTCACATCCCATGTCTGGCACATGTGCTCAACTTTGTCGTGCAGAGTTTTTTGAGCGACTATCCGGATCTTGATGCACTGCTGCACAAGGTCCGCCTAGAGTGTGCTCACTTGCGGCGTTCCAGCATGGCAAGATCGTGCATTGCAGCTCTGCAGCGCCGATTCTGCCTTCCGGAACATCGCATCATATGTGACCTACCCACCAAGTGGAATTCCACGTTACATATGTTGGAGCGGTTGTGTGAGCAGCAGCCATCAGTAATGGAGTACCAGCTGCATCAGGCGCAAAGAAGTCACACTCCGTGCCGTTCAGACTTCACAACCACTGAGTGGGCCACTATGAAGGATGTCTGCCAGGTTTTGCGTTCCTTCGATGATTCCACGCGGATGGCGAGTGCAGATGATGCACTAGTCAGCATGACTGTCCCCCTTATCTGCCTGCTTCAACAAACACTGCAAGCGCTAAGGGATGATGTTGTGGAAGAGGTGGAGGATGAGGAGTCACCAATTCCATCAGCTTCTGGACAGTCAGCGCTACGTGGTTCCTCACAAAGGCCTAGGCAGGGGACACTTTGTGAGGAGGATGAGGAGGAGTCAATGGAGGAGGAAGACATCGGTCCAGAGGAGGGAGTTACACAATTCTCCAGTAGTCAGTGTGTAGAGCGAGGGTGGGGTGATGCAGAGCAGGCAGAGATCACGCCTCAAGCAGGGGACAGCGTTTCTTGGCCAGTTGGCAGTCTGCAGCACATGGCTGATTCCATGCTGCAGTGCCTGAGAAACGACCGCCGCATCACCCACATTCTGAACACGCCTGATTATTGGGTGTACACCCTCCTAGATCCTCGCTACCGGGACAACTTACAAAGCCTCATAACACCGTTGAACCGGGAGCGTGAAATGCGGGAGTACCAAGACACACTGGTGAATTCCATCATCTTCTCCAGTCCAAGTGAGAGCAGTGCTGCTAGTGCTTTACAAAGCAGCTCAGTGCATCGAGGCAGTGGAGGAAGCTCTGCACAAAGAGGGAGCAGAATCAGTGCCTCAGCACAAGGCAAGACCAGTATGGCCCAACTGTGGCACAGTTTTGTGTGCCCGCCACATATGTCTACACCATCACAGACAGCTCCAGTCAGCAGGAGGCAACGTTTCTGTCAGATGGTGAAAGACTACGTCTTGCCCTCTTACTATACTCCCAGACGGCTCTTCCCCCTTCAAATTTTGGATCTCTAAGCTGGATACATGGCCAGAGCTAAGCCAGTATGCATTGGAGGTGCTGGCTTGCCCTGCTGCTAGTGTATTATAGGAAAGCGTATTTAGTGCCGCAGGTGGTGTACTAACAACGTCGCATGCGACTATCCTCCGATAACGTTGACCGGCTTACTTTTCTGAAAATGAACAAGGCCTGGATCTCGCAGGAATTTGCCACTCCTCTTCCAGATTAAATAATTGGTTGGCTACAGTATCCAGGTCTCCTGTTGCATTCATGTTTCTACCACCTGAACTGTAATCCCTGGGCTCCAACACCGCCAGTTGATGCTCAGAAGTGCCATCTGCACAGTCAAAACACATGACCCAGTGTTACTGGGTTTCAGTAACGTCAGATGATCCCCAGCTGTGTAGCCAGCAATGTGTCCTGCGACCGCCACGCTGACACAACTACTGAAATTTAAGGGAACCTGTCCCCCCCAGGCATTTGTTACTGAAAGAGCCACCTTGTGCAGCAGTAATGCTGCACAAGGAAAAGGTAGCTCTTTTAGTTTAGCTCCTTGCACACGCAGAACTTAACACTTATAAAATGTGTCCCCTCACACCGTGAGACCGTCCCGGAGGTGGGACATTCCTTGGTAATGGGACACAGCACAGCCGTTATTCCAACCCCCTTGGTGCCGTGCGCCGCCTCCTCAGCGTTGTTTGAATCTGTCCCATAGCCAGCGCTGTTATGTTATCCCTTGGCCATGTGCACTTACCGCTGCCCGTCTTCTGATATCATTTGTTGTCAGGCTGCCTGCGCCTGTGCGAACGCGCTGCCCGAGATTCCGCCTCGCAGTCTCTTCTGATTTAATCACACTGCGGACTGGGATCCATGGGCATGCGCAGTGCATATCTTCACCTCAGGCTCTCACTCATCTCCCTCCACCTTCTTCAGACTAGGCGCCGTCAGCTGATCCCTAATAGCATGCCATGGCCGTGACGCCGCACAGTCTGAAGAAGCCGGAAGGAGGGGAGTGAGAGGCGAAGATATGCACTGCGCATGCCCATGGATCCCAGGCCCGCAGTGTGATTAAATCAGAAGAGACTGCGAGGCGGAATCTCGGGCAGCGTGTCCGCACAGGCGCAGCCAGCCTGACAACAAATGATGTCAGAAGACGGGCAGCACTAAGTGCGCATGGCCAAGGGATAACATAACAGCGCAGGCTACCGGACAGATTCAAACAAAGCTGAGGAGGCGGTGCATGGCACCGAGGGGGTAGGGGTGACGGCTGTGCTGCGTCCCATTATGAAGGAAAGTCCCACCTCGGAACGGTCTCATGGTATCAGGGGACACATTTTATAAGTGTTTAGTTCTGCGTTTGCAAGGAGCATAATTAAAAGAGCCACCTTTTCCTTTTGCATCCTTAGCGCTGCACAAGATGGCTCTTTCAGCTACAAACGCTTTGGGGGGGGTTAAAGGTTCCCTTTCAACTTCCTCCAATCAGGCTTCGGCCTACACTCTGTTCCTCTGCTCCTCCTTGATTCCCTGGGCTCCAACACCACCAGTTGCTGCCCGGAAGTGCTGTCTGCACAGTCAACAGTTGCTCCTCTGTTATTGGGGTTCAGTAACGCCAGCTGCTCCCCTGCTGTGTTGCGGCAATACCTCCAGCCTGCTCCTCCTGCTGTCCCTGGGCTTCAACACCGCCAGTTGCTGCCCGGAAGTGCTGTCTGCATAGTCAACAGTTGCTCCTCTGTTATTGGGGTTCAGTAACGCCAGCTGCTCCCCTGCTGTGTTGTGGCAATACCTCCAGCCCGCTCCTCCTGCTGTCCCTGGGCTTCAACACCGCCAGTTGCTGCCCGGAAGTGCTGTCTGCACAGTCAACAGTTGCTCCTCTGTTATTGGGGTTCAGTAAGGCCAGCTGCTCCCCTGCTGTGTTGCGGCAATACCTCCAGCCTGCTCCTCCTGCTGTCCCTGGGCTTCAACACCGCCAGTTGCTGCCCGGAAGTGCTGTCTGCACAGTCAACAATTGCTCCTCTGTTATTGGGGTTCAGTAACGCCAGCTGCTCCCCTGCTGTGTTGCGGCAATACCTCCAGCCTGCTCCTCCTGCTGTCCCTGGGCTTCAACACCGCCAGTTGCTGCCCGGAAGTGCTGTCTGCACAGTTAACAATTGCTCCTCTGTTATTGGGGTTCAGTAACGCCAGCTGCTCCCCTGCTGTGTTGCGGCAATACCTCCAGCCTGCTCCTCCTGCTGTCCCTGGGCTTCAACACCGCCAGTTGCTGCCCGGAAGTGCTGTCTGCACAGTCAACAGTTGCTCCTCTGTTATTGGGGTTCAGTAATGCCAGCTGCTGCACTGCTGTGTTGCGGCAATGTATCCTGCAACCGCCACGCTGACACAACTACTGAAATTTAAGGGAACCTGTCCCCCCCCAGGCGTTTGTTACTGAAAGAGCCACCTTGTGCAGCAGTAATGCTTCACAAGGAAAAGGTGCCTCTTTTCTTTGTGCTCCTTGCACACGCTGAACCTAACACTTATGAAATGTGTCCCCTCACACCGTGTAACCGTCCCGGAGGTGGGACTTTCCTTCGTAATGGGACGCAGCACAGCCGTCATTCCTACCCCCTTGGCTCCATAGGCCTCCTCATCAGCGTTGTTTGAATCTGTCCTGTAGCCTGCACTGTTATGTTATCCCTTGGCCATGCGCATTTAGCGCCGCCCGTCTTCTGACATCATTTGTTGTCAGGCTGCCTGCGCCAGTGCAAACGCGCTGCCCGACATCCCGCCTCACAGTCTCTCCTGATTTAATCACACTGCGGGCCTGGGATCCATAGGCATGCGCAGTGCATATCTTCACCTCAGGCTCTCACTCATCTCCCTCCGCCTTCTTCAGACTGTTCACCATCAGCTGATCCCTAATAGCATGCCACGGCCGTGACGCTGCACAGTCTGAAGAAGCCAGAAGGAGGGGAGTGAGAGGCGAAGATATGCACTGCGCATGCCCATGGATCCCAGGCCTGCAGTGTGATTACATTAGATGACACTGCGAGGTGGGATCTCGGGCAGCGCGGCCGCTCAGGCACAGCCAGCCTGACACCAAATGATGTCAGAAGATGGGCAGCGCTAACTGCGCATGGCCAAGGGATAACATAACAGCGCAGGCTCTGGGACAGAATCAAACAACGCTGAGGAGGCGAAGGAAAGTCTCACCTGCGGGACGGTGTCACGGTGTGAGGGGACACATTTCATGTGTCTAGTTCTGCATTTGCAAGGAACATAATAAAAAGAGCCACCTTTTCCTTTTGCAGCATTAGTGCTGTACAAGATGGCTCTTTCAGCTACAAACGCCTGGGGGGGGTTAAAGGTTCCCTTTCAACTTGCTCCAATTAGGCCTCGGCCTACATACTGCTCCTCCTTGATTCCCTGGGCTCTAACACTGCCAGTTGGTGCTCGGAAGTGCTGGCTGCACAGAGAAAAACACTCACCACTGTGTCAGTGGGGTTCAGTAACGTCAGCTGTTCCCCTGCTGTGTAGCCGGTAACGTGTCCTGCAAACGCCACGCAGACACAACAGACACTAAGCTGCCTCCAGTGCAGGCTTCGGCCTACACTCTACTCCTCCTTGATTCACTGGGCTCTAACACCACCAGTTGGTGCTCAGAAGTGCTGGCTGCACAGAGAAAAACACTCGCCACTGTGTCAGTGGGGTTCAGTAATGTCAGCTGTTCCCCTGCTGTGTAGCCTGCAATGTGTCCTGCAAACGCCACGCAGACACAACAGACAATAAGCTGCCTTCAGTGCAGGCTTCGGCCTACACTCTGCTCCTCCTTGATTCCCTGGGCTCTAACACCGCCAGTTGGTGCTCGGAAGTGCTGGCTGCACAGAGAAAAACACTCGCCACTGTGTCAGTGGGGTTAAGTAACGTCAGCTGTTCCCCTGCTGTGTAGCCTGCAATGTGTCCTGCAAACGCCACGCAGACACAACAGACAATAAGCTGCCTTCAGTGCAGGCTTCGGCCTACACTCTGCTCCTCCTTGATTCCCTGGGCTCTAACACCGCCAGTTGGTGCTCGGAAGTGCTGGCTGCACAGAGAAAAACACTCGCCACTGTGTCAGTGGGGTTCAGTAACGTCAGCTGTTCCCCTGCTGTGTAGCTGGCAACGTGTCCTGCAAACGCCACACAGCCACAACAGACAATAAGCTGCCTCCAGTGCAGGCTTCGGCCTACACTCTGCTCATCCTTGATTCCCTGGGCACTAACACCACCAGTTGGTGCTCGGAAGTGCTGGTTGCACAGAGAAAAACACTCGCCACTGTGTCAGTGGGGTTCAGTAACATCAGCTGTTCCCCTGCTGTGTAGCCGGGAACGTGTCCTGCAAACGCCACGCAGACATAACAGACACTAAGCTGCCTCCAGTGCAGGCTTTGGCCTACACTGCTCCTCTGCTCCTCCTGCTGACCCTGGGCTCTAACACCGCCAGTTGGTGCCCGGAAGTGCTGGCTGCACAGAGAAAAACACCCGCTACTGTGTCAGTGGGGTTCAGTAACGCCAGCTGTTCCCCTGCTGTGTAGCCGGCAACGTGTCCTGTAAACATCACGCAGACACAACAGACCATAAGCTGCCTCCAGTGCAGGCTTCGGCCTACACTCTGCTCCTCTGCTCCTCCTTGATTCCCTGGGCTCTAACACCGCCAGTTGGTGCTCGGAAGTGCTGGCTACACAGCGAAAAACACTCGCCTCGCCACTGTGTCAGTGGGGTTCAGCAACGCCAGCTGTTCCCCTGCTGTGTAGCTGTGTAAGCTGCCTCCAGTGCAGGCTTCGGCCTACACTCTGCTCCCCCTGCTGACCCTTGGCTCCAACACCGCTAGTTGGGGCTCTAGGAAGACAATCTTGAATAGGTCCCCCTGGTTCCAGTACCGTCAGCTGGTTCCGGGCAGAGCCTTTGGCTTAGGTGCCTACTTCTGGGTATCCGAGTTCCACCAACGTCAGGTGGTCCTTGGTAGTGCTTTCTGGCATGGGTACCTCCTGCTTAGTAACCGGGTTCCAGTAACGTCAGCTGGTCCTCGGTAGTTCCATTGGCTCTTGTACCTTCGGCTACCCATCCGGGTTCCAGTACCGTCAGCTGGTTCTTGGCAGTGTCTTTTGCTCTTGGACCTTCTGCTCCCCATCCTGGTTCCAGTACCGTCAGCTTGTTCCGGGCAGAGCCTTTGGCTTAGGTGCCTCCTTCTGGGTATCCGAGTTCCACCAATGTCAGGTGGTCCTTGGTAGTGCTTTCTGGCACGGGTACCTCCTGCTTAGTAACTGGGTTCCAGTAACGTCAGCTGGTCCTCGGTAGTTCCATTGGCTCTTGGACCTTCGGGTAGCCATCCGAGTTCCAGTTTCATCAGCTGGTTATCGGCATTTTCTCAGCCTTCTTGTACCTTCTGCTACATTTCCAAGTTCAAGACCCTAAAGACGACGACCCAGAAGACCGAGAAGCAGAAGAACAAGAGGCTGCAGAACAAAGAGCAGAAGAACATTAAGCACAAGACTAAACATCAGAGCAAAAGATATTATCTAAATTATAAGCAGAAGAAGACTAAGCAGTGTATGGGGTGAGTCCGTTCCTCCTCGTGGTGCCCCTGGAAAAAGCCTGCTGCTGCAGGCCTAACTGAACGCGGACAAATCCTGTTGTAACTCTTTTGTGACAGGCAGAATGGAAGGTGTAATCTTCAAACTGTTATAGATAACAACTACAGGAATGCCTGTCACAAATAAGAATATGATGAAGTAGAATATGAAGAAGAATAATAGTTTAATAAAAAGAATATAAAGAATGTAACAAAAAAAAATAATAGGTAGAAGATGAAGAAGAAGATGAATAAGGTGAAGAAGAAGTTGATGTCAAAGATGCTGCTGCTGAGGATGATGAAGAAGAAAGTGTCGGAGAAGTAAAAAAGAAGGTGAAGCGCATGGAAGTAGTGAAACATCAATATCTGACAAAATAAAAAAAATCTTAACATAGTCAATATCTTTGTAACTCCGAACGTCTTTAAAAAAAAAATTAAAATTCCTGCTATTCTATTTGATTGGGCTAAACCTCTATGCCTTTAATGTCTCCGCCACCTCCCTCAATACATCCTACATTATTCTTAGTTGTTTTCCTTCATGTAGAATGAACCTACAAGGAAAGAAAGGGTTTATTTTAATTCCAATATTTTGGTCCCATTGACTTGCATTGGTATCGGGTATCGGTATCGGCGATAGCCGATATTTTTTTAATATCGGCCGATCCAATCCGATACCGATACTTTCCGATATCGGAAGGTATCGCTCAACACTACTCAACACTAGAGTTGAGCGACTTTCATTTTTTTAAGATCGAGTCGGGTTTTGTGAAACCCGATTTTGTCCAGAGTCGAGTCGAGTGCAGTCGGCCGATTATCGCTAAAAGTCGGGGATCGACCGAAACACGAAACCCAATGCAAGTCAATGGGGAAGCATAGTCGGCAGTGAGTGGAGGCCAGGAAAACACCTACAGTGCCCATTTTAATGCCAAAAACATCCATTCTTGTTTCTGAAGCTTGTCAATCTTAATTAACTTTATAATAATAGTTGGGCATAGGGAATTGGGGGTCATTTGGCAAAAGTTGTGGGGGGAGTAGGGCCGGCTCAAGTTTTTCGTGGGCCCAGGAAATGCGGACTACGTCACGGCGGTGTTGCAGGGAAAGGTAAGTATTTCAACGTTGCAAGTGCTGTGATCCTGAGCAAGCAGGGGGGGCCCACTCGTTCGCATTGGCACTGGCACAGGGCCCCTCAAAGTACAGCGATGTGTGTTTGCATGGCGGGGGCGCCTCCCACCAGCAGCGACACTTTTGCGTACTCTGAGGGGCCCTGTGCCAGTGACGTCGCCAACGAGTATGCCCCCCCACCTGATGAAGGAACCTGCACTTTCATCTGCACCTTCCTCTCTGTCCCTGTGTAAGGTGGTATAACATGCGGGAAGGGGAACCTTACTTTCAGCAGGGTCAGATTCTGGCTGTGTAGAGTATAAGGGGAATGTAGTGGTCTAGGTCAATGTACCAGCAGACTCATCTAGCAGTGGCTGGGCAATGGGCAGGATGAGGAGGAAACAGATATAGGGCCAAAGAATAAAGTAGGCTAAATGCAGTTCAAAATTGGTAACAGGACTAAACAGGCAGCATTGCTTTGTTCAGTGGAGTAGCAAACCCAAGAGCAGCAGACACTGTTTCAAGGGCATAACCACACTAGTAGGCCAAATGCAGTTTAATATCTGATAGTATAGGGCGAAAGCCAGAATGTGGAAGCTCAGCTTTGTTCAGTTGAGGACAACACCAGGCAGGGGCAGACAGACACCTTTAGTAGGCCGGAACAGCCAATTGCATTTTTAAAAATGGTAATTTGGAACTGAAGGTAGAAGCTCAGCTTTATTCAGTTGAGGACAACACCAGGCAGGGGCAGACATTCACCTTTAGTAGGCCGGAACAGCCAATTGCATTTTTAAAAATGGTAATTTGGAACAGAAGGTTGAGGCTCAGCTTTATTCAGTTGAGGACAACACCAGGCAGGGGCAGACAGACACCTTTAGTAGGCCGGAACAGCCAATTTTTAAAAAAAACAGCAGTTAGTAAGAGGCAGAAGGTAGAAGCTCAGCTTTATTCAGTTGAGGACAACACCAGGCAGGGGCAGACAGACACCTTTAGTAGGCCGGAACAGCCAATGGCATTTTTAAAAATGGTAATTTGGAACTGAAGGTTGAAGCTCAGCTTTATTCAGTTGAGGACAACACCAGGCAGGGGCAGACATTCACCTTTAGTAGGCCGGAACAGCCAATTGCATTTTTAAAAATGGTAATTTGGAACAGAAGGTTGAGGCTCAGCTTTATTCAGTTGAGGACAACACCAGGCAGGGGCAGACAGACACCTTTAGTAGGCCGGAACAGCCAATTGCATTTTTAAAAATGGTAATTTGGAACAGAAGGTTGAAGCTCAGCTTTATTCAGTTGAGGACAACACCAGGCAGGGGCAGACAGACACCTTTAGTAGGCCGGAACAGCCAATTTTTTAAAAAAACAGCAGTTAGTAAGAGGCAGAAGGTAGAAGCTCAGCTTTATTCAGTTGAGGACAACACCAGGCAGGGGCAGACAGACACCTTTAGTAGGCCGGAACAGCCAATGGCATTTTTAAAAATGGTAATTTGGAACTGAAGGTAGAAGCTCAGCTTTATTCAGTTGAGGACAACACCAGGCAGGGGCAGACATTCACCTTTAGTAGGCCGGAACAGCCAATTGCATTTTTAAAAATGGTAATTTGGAACAGAAGGTTGAGGCTCAGCTTTATTCAGTTGAGGACAACACCAGGCAGGGGCAGACAGACACCTTTAGTAGGCCGGAACAGCCAATTGCATTTTTAAAAATGGTAATTTGGAACAGAAGGTTGAAGCTCAGCTTTATTCAGTTGAGGACAACACCAGGCAGGGGCAGACAGACACCTTTAGTAGGCCGGAACAGCCAATTGCTTTTTTAAAAATGGTAATTTGGAACTGAAGGTTGAAGCTCAGCTTTATTCAGTTGCAGCTTCTTGGCAATAATATAAAGAAGACGAGACAGGACAACACTCGTTGGATGCCATATCTGTGTTTTCACTGGAAAAAAAAACTGTCAGTTAACTACTTGTAGGAGAAAGTTTTTGTAGCTGGAGGCCACTTTTTGTATTGTACCAGTTTTCTGTTGTATGTTTGGAACTGAAGGTTGAAGCTCAGCTTTATTCAGTTGAGGACAACACCAGGCAGGGGCAGACACCTTTAGAAGGACGGAACAGCCAATTTTTTTAAAAACAGCAGTTAATCAGAGCCAGAAGGTAGAAGCTCAGCTTTATTCAGTTGAGGACAACTTGAACTAGGGACTGCAGACAGACTTTGCAGGCTGTCCCCTGTGTGGACCATGCATCCAATACATTAACCCATTTAGCCACAAAGGACACGTAACCTTCCGTGGCCAGGCCTACAGGTCCATGTGTCTGTTGTCAGGTATACCTTTGGACTGACAAATTGACAGAATGCAAGGACAATGCGGTCTTTAACATGCAGGTGGAGGGGTGGGATGGCTTTTCTCGCAAAAGAATTGTCAACTGGGTAGCTCATAGCGTGGTATATCGTAGTTCATCCTGGCTTTATTAATATTAAATTAAATAAAAAAATAGGCTCTAGGCACTTTATTATTGGTTCCAGGGGTACACGGGCAGCAGTGGTCAGGTGAGTGGAGGCCTAGTGGAAGGAGGGACCTTAGACAGGCTTCGAAGGCCTAACATAATAAAATGGGCTGGCGGTAGGCACTTTATTATTGGTTCCAGGGGTACACAGGCAGCAGTGGTCTGGTCAGTGGAGGCCTAGTGGAAGGAGGGACCGCAGACAGGCTTCAAAGGCCTAACATAATAAAATGGGCTGGCTGTAGGCACTTTATTATTGGTTCCAGGGGTACACGGGCAGCAGTGGTCAGGTGAGTGGAGGCCTAGTGGAAGGAGGGACCGCAGACAGGCTTCGAAGGCCTAACACAATAAAATGGGCTGGCTGTAGGCACTTTAAAATTGGTTCCAGGGGTACACGGGCAGCAGTGGTCTGGTCAGTGGAGGCCTAGTGGAAGGAGGGACCGCAGACAGGCTTCGAAGGCCTAACACAATAAAATGGGCTGGCTGTAGGCACTTTAAAATTGGTTCCAGGGGTACACGGGCAGCAGTGGTCTGGTCAGTGGAGGCCTAGTGGAAGGAGGGACCGCAGACAGGCTTCGAAGGCCTAAAATAACAAACAATAGGCTCATGGCAGTTTTACAGCGGTTACATGGATACACGGGCAGCTTGGTGGTGAGTGGAGGAGTATTTAAAGTAGGGACCGCAGACAGGCTATCAAAGGCCTAAAATAACAAACAATAGGCTCATGGCAGCTTTACAGCGGTTACATGGATACACAGGCAGCTTGGTGGTGAGTGGAGGAGTATTTAAAGTAGGGACCGCAGACAGGCTATCAAAGGCCTAAAATAACAAACAATAGGCTCATGGCAGCTTTACAGCGGTTACATGGATACACAGGCAGCTTGGTGGTGAGTGGAGGAGTATTTAAAGTAGGGACCGCAGACAGGCTATCAAAGGCCTAAAATAACAAACAATAGGCTCATGGCAGCTTTACAGCGGTTACATGGATACACAGGCAGCTTGGTGATGAGTGGAGGAGTATTTAAAGTAGGGACCGCAGACAGGCTATCAAAGGCCTAAAATAACAAACAATAGGCTCATGGCAGTTTTACAGTGGTTACATGGATACACGGGCAGGCAGCTTGGTGGTGAGTGGAGGAGTATTTAAAGTAGGGACCGCAGACAGGCTATCAAAGGCCTAAAATAACAAACAATAGGCTCATGGCAGCTTTACAGCGGTTACATGGATACACAGGCAGCTTGGTGGTGAGTGGAGGAGTATTTAAAGTAGGGACCGCAGACAGGCTATCAAAGGCCTAAAATAACAAACAATAGGCTCATGGCAGCTTTACAGCGGTTACATGGATACACAGGCAGCTTGGTGGTGAGTGGAGGAGTATTTAAAGTAGGGACCGCAGACAGGCTATCAAAGGCCTAAAATAACAAACAATAGGCTCATGGCAGTTTTACAGCGGTTACATGGATACACGGGCAGGCAGCTTGGTGGTGAGTGGAGGAGTATTTAAAGTAGGGACCGCAGACAGGCTATCAAAGGCCTAAAATAACAAACAATAGGCTCATGGCAGCTTTACAGCGGTTACATGGATACACAGGCAGCTTGGTGGTGAGTGGAGGAGTATTTAAAGTAGGGACCGCAGACAGGCTATCAAAGGCCTAAAATAACAAACAATAGGCTCATGGCAGTTTTACAGCGGTTACATGGATACACGGGCAGGCAGCTTGGTGGTGAGTGGAGGAGTATTTAAAGTAGGGACCGCAGACAGGCTATCAAAGGCCTAAAATAACAAACAATAGGCTCATGGCAGCTTTACAGCGGTTACATGGATACACAGGCAGCTTGGTGGTGAGTGGAGGAGTATTTAAAGTAGGGACCGCAGACAGGCTATCAAAGGCCTAAAATAACAAACAATAGGCTCATGGCAGCTTTACAGCGGTTACATGGATACACGGGCAGGCAGCTTGGTGGTGAGTGGAGGAGTATTTAAAGTAGGGACCGCAGACAGGCTATCAAAGGCCTAAAATAACAAACAATAGGCTCATGGCAGCTTTACAGCGGTTACATGGATACACAGGCAGCTTGGTGGTGAGTGGAGGAGTATTTAAAGTAGGGACCGCAGACAGGCTATCAAAGGCCTAAAATAACAAACAATAGGCTCATGGCAGCTTTACAGCGGTTACATGGATACACAGGCAGCTTGGTGGTGAGTGGAGGAGTATTTAAAGTAGGGACCGCAGACAGGCTATCAAAGGCCTAAAATAACAAACAATAGGCTCATGGCAGCTTTACAGCGGTTACATGGATACACAGGCAGCTTGGTGGTGAGTGGAGGAGTAGTGCAAGGAGTGTCTGTCCCAGTACTCCCAAAATATAAATAGATGTTAATGTCTCGCAAAACAACCAAAACAAAAAAAAAGGTGGCATACTTAGGTACAGGGGTGGGCTCATCTACTGAGTTTCTGACATAGTAATTTGGCAGTAACTATTTAATGGTGCCAATATAGGACACAGACACAGACTACTTTAAGTTGCATCATAGATGTCTACAAATTTGTATTGTCAGTGCCAGACATTGAATGATGTCAGCGAATAGACTAAAGATTGGTGGAGCTGTGCGACATAATTTTGCACGTGGTAGAGCACATTTTGAGCTGGGGTAGGGGGGAACTCTCTTGAGGCCGGCGGGACCGCCCCAGGGCCCCTCATGTTACAACGGTGTGTCTGACATTGGGTGCGCACCACCACCGCCAGAGACACTACATTGTACTATGAGGGACCCAGTAGCAATGCCGTCAACCAAAAGCGAGCACACCCACCTCTTCAGACAAACAGCAGTCTCACGGGTGCTTGCGCCAAGTCGCGATACCACGGCCCCGTGTGGGGAGTTTTGCCATTTAGGGACGTGTAAACATGTCGTATGCTGTACAATCAGCTGCAGCAAATTAGACATTAGAAAAGTAATTCACAGGCAAGAGCTTTTCATAGGAAAGCTAGGTGTCGGCCGGGCAAGGTGGGGCAAAAGATTTCGAAATCCAGTTGTGGTTCATTTTAATGAATGTTAGATCGTCAACATTTTGGGTAGCCAGACGAGTCCTTTTTTCGGTTAATATTGAACCTGCAGCACTGAATACTCTTTCTGATAGGACACTTGCTGCCGGGCAAGCAAGCTCCTGCAATGCATATTCTGCCAATTCTGGCCAGGTGTCTAATTTGGAGGCCCAGTAATCAAATGGGAATGACGGTTGAGGGAGAACATCGATAAGGGATGAAAAATAGTTAGTAACCATACTGGACAAATGTTGTCTCCTGTCACTTTCAATTGATGCAGCAGTACCTGTCCTGTCTGCGGTCATAGCAAAATCACTCCACAACCTGGTCAGAAAACCCCTCTGTCCAACGCCACTTCTGATGTGTGCACCCCTAACACTCCTAGTCTGCTGCCCCCTGGAGCTCGTGTGAGAACGATCACGTGCGCTGTGTGCTGGGAATGCCTGAAGCAAACGGTCAACAAGAGTTGATTGTTTGGTTGCTAATATTAGTTCCAAGTTCTCATGTGGCATAATATTTTGCAATTTGCCTTTATAGCGTGAATCAAGGAGGCAGGCCAACCAGTAATCGTCATCGTTCATCATTTTCGTAATGCGTGTGTCCCTTTTTAGGATACGTAAGGCATAATCCGCCATGTGGGCCAAAGTTCCAGTTGTCAAATCTCCGGTTGTGATTGGTTGAGGGGCAGTTGCAGGCAAATCTACGTCACTTGTGTCCCTCAAAAAACCAGAACCCGGCCGTGACACGCAACCAATTTCCTGTGCCCCCGGGAAAGGTTCGGCATTAAAAATATACTCATCCCCATCATCCTCCTCGTCCTCCACCTCCTCTTCGCCCGCTACCTCGTCCTGTACACTGCCCTGACCAGACAATGGCTGACTGTCATCAAGGCTTTCCTCTTCCTCTGGTGCAGACGCCTGCTCCTTTATGTGCGTCAAACTTTGCATCAGCAGACGCATTAGGGGGATGCTCATGCTTATTACGGCGTTGTCTGCACTAACCAGCCGTGTGCATTCCTCAAAACACTGAAGGACTTGACACATGTCTTGTATCTTAGACCACTGCACACCTGACAACTCCATGTCTGCCATCCTACTGCCTGCCCGTGTATCCTCCCACAAATAAATAACAGCACGCCTCTGTTCGCACAGTCTCTGAAGCATGTGCAGTGTTGAGTTCCACCTTGTTGCAACGTCTATGATGAGGCGATGCTGGGGAAGGTTCAAAGACCGCTGATAGGTCTGCATACGGCTGGCGTGTACAGGCGAACGTCGGATATGTGAGCAAAGTGCACGCACTTTGAGGAGCAGGTCGGAGAACCCAGGATAAGTTTTCAATAAGCACTGCACCACCAGGTTTAAGGTGTGAGCCAGGCAAGGAATGTGTTTCAGTTGGGAAAGGGAGATGGCAGCCATGAAATTCCTTCCGTTATCACTCACTACCTTGCCTGCCTCAAGATCTACTGTGCCCAGCCACGACTGCGTTTCTTGTTGCAAGAACTCGGACAGAACTTCCGCGGTGTGTCTGTTGTCGCCCAAACACTTCATAGCCAATACAGCCTGCTGACGCTTGGCAGTAGCTGGCCCATAATGGGACAACTGGTGTGCAACAGTGTCATCTGCCGATGGAGTGGTTGGCAGACTGCGTTCTGTGGAAGAGCTGTAGCTTCTGCAGGAGGACGAGGAGGAGGAGGAGGAGGGGGTGCGAACGCCTACAGCCAACTGTTTCCTAGACCGTGGGCTAGGCACAACTGTCCCTAAATTGATGTCGCCTGTGGACCCTGCATCCACCACATTCACCCAGTGTGCCGTGATGGACACATAACGTCCCTGGCCATGCCTACTGGTCCATGCATCTGTAGTCAGGTGCACCTTTGTACTCACAGATTGCCTGAGTGCATGGACGATGCGCTGTTTAACATGCTGGTGCAGGGCTGGGATGGCTTTTCTGGAAAAAAAGTGTCGACTGGGTAGCTCGTAACCTAACCGGTAGGGCATCATCTCTAACGAGATTAGTCTAGCTATGTGGGCGTTAAAACCCTGTGTACGCGGATGCGAGGATAAGTACTTCCTTTTTCTAACCAGAGTCTCATGTAGGGTGAGCTGGACTGGAGAGCTGGAGATCGTGGAACTTTCGGGTGTGCCGGTGTACATGGCAGACTGAGAGACGGTTGGAGACGGTATTGTTTCCGCCGGTGCCCTAGATGCAATATTTCCTCCTACAAAACTGGTGGTTCCCTGACCCTGACTGCTTTTGGCTGGCAAAGAAACCTGCACAGATACTGCCGGTGGTGCGGAAAATGGTGGCCTTACAGTGACGGAAGGGATGTTGCGTTGCTGACTAGCTTCATTGGCCGAGGGTGCTACAACCTTAAGGGACGTTTGGTAGTTAGTCCAGGCTTGAAAATGCATGGTGGTTAAGTGTCTATGCATGCAACTAGTATTTAGACTTTTCAGATTCTGACCTCTGCTTAAGCTAGTTGAACATTTTTGACAGATGACTTTGCGCTGATCAGTTGGATGTTGTTTAAAAAAATGCCAGACTGCACTCTTCCTAGACTCGGATCCCTTTTCAGGGATTGCAGACTGAGCTTTAACCGGATGGCCACGCTGTCCTCCAACAGGTTTTGGCTTTGACACGCGTTTTGGGCCAGATACGGGCCCGGCAGATGGAACCTGTTGCGATGTTGATGCCTGCTGCGGCCCCTCCTCCACCTCCGCTTCTGAACTACTGCCGCCTGCACCCTGTTCCCCCAATGGCTGCCAATCGGGGTCAATAACTGGGTCATCTATTACCTCCTCTTCGAGCTCGTGTGCAACTTCGTCTGTGTCACTGTGTCGGTCGGTGGTATAGCGTTCGTGGCGGGGCAACATAGTCTCATCAGGGTCTGATTGTGGATCTGTACCCTGAGAGGGCAATGTGTTGGTCTGAGTCAAAGGAGCAGCATAGTACTCTGGCTGTGGCTGTGCATCAGTGCACTCCATGTCAGAATATACTTGTAATGGGCATGGCCTGTTAAATGTTTCACTTTCTAAGCCAGGGACGGTATGTGTAAAGAGCTCCATGGAGTGACCCGTTGTGTCGCCTGCTGCATCCTTCTCTCTTGTTGTAGTTTTTGCTGAGGAGGACAAGGAAGCGACTTGTCCCTGACCGTGAACATCCACAAGCGACGCGCTGCTTTTACATTTACCAGTTTCGGAAGAGGAGGCAAAAGAGCTAGAGGCTGAGTCTGCAATGTAAGCCAAAACTTGCTGTTGCTGCTCCGCCTTTAAAAGCGGTTTTCCTACTCCCAGAAAAGAGAGCGTTCGAGGCCTTGTGTAGCCTGACGACGAAACTGGCTCCACAGCTCCAGACTTAGGTGGAATATTTTTATCCCCACGACCACCTGATGCTCCACTACCACTACCATCATTACCAGCTGACAATGAACGCCCATGACGACCTCTTGCACCAGACTTCCTCATTGTTTTAAAATCTTAACCAAAGTAACTTTATTTGTTGCTGTCAAACAACTTACACGGTGAGCTATAACTTCAGTATGATTTCAATATCCCTTAACAGGTTGGTGAGACCACAAGGAAAATCAGGCACAATGTTACACACTCTGTTTTCTGTGGCACAAAATCACAGAGATGACACACACGCAGGACTGTCACTCAAGCACTAATGTCAATATTAATCTCCCACCTAATTTATTTTTTTTTTTTTTTCAGGGAGACTTTAGAAACCAAATAATATTAAAAAAACCAAAAAAATAAATAGCCTTTCTATGGCCCACTGAATGAGAGAGGTGGCACACCCAGGAGTCAAGACTGGCACACAAGCTGAAAGGGCAATATTACTCTCCCACTGTTTTTTTAAGTTTTTTTTTTATTATTTTCAGGGAGACTTTAGAAACCAAATAATATTAAAAAAAACAAAAAAATAAATAGGCTTTCTATGGCCCACTGAATGAGAGAGAGGTGGCACACCCAGGAGTCAAGACTGGCACACAAGCTGAAAGGGCAATATTACTCTCCCACTGTTTTTTTTTTTTTTTTTTTTTTTTTTTTTTTTTCAGGGAGACTTTAGAAACCAAATAATAAGAAAAAAAATAAATAAATAAATAGGCTTTCTATAGCCCACTGAATGAGAGATAGCACACACAGCAGTGGCACACAAGCCCTGACTGAGGCCAATATTTTTCTACCACTGATTGATGTAGTGTTTTTGTGTTGAGGTAGAATTTAGAACACAAATCACGGAAAAAATAAATAGGCTTTCTATGGCCCACTCAGTGAGAGATGGCACACACAGGGATGGCACTGTAGCAGAAATGCCAATCTTAATCTCCCACAAAAAAAAAAAAAAACAGGGACTGTCCTACAATTACTATCTCCCTGCAGTAATCTAAGCCAGGTATGGCAGGCAGCAATAGGAGTGGACTGATGCACAAATTAAATAAAAAGTGTGGACAAACAAAAAAGATAGCTGTGCAGAAAGGAACAAGAGGATATGTGCTTTGAAAAAAGCAGTTGGTTTGCACAGTGGCGTACACACAGCAATACAGCTATCACGGAGCCTTCTAGGGCAGCCCAATGAGCTACAACGCTGAGGAAAAAAAAAAAAAAAAATAGCTTCCACTGTTCCTGCACACCGAAGGTGGTGTTGGACAGTGGAAATCGCTACAGCACAAGCGGTTTGGTGGTTAGTGGACCCTGCCTAACGCTCTCCCTGCTTCTGACGAAGCGGCAGCAACCTCTCCCTAAGCTCAGATCAGCAGCAGTAAGATGGCGGTCGGCGGGAACGCCCCTTTATAGCCCCTGTGACGCCGCAGACAGCAAGCCAATCACTGCAATGCCCTTCTCTAAGATGGTGGGGACCAGGATCTATGTCATCACGCTGCCCACACTCTGCGTTCACCTTCATTGGCTGAGAAATGGCGCTTTTCGCGTCATTGAAACGCGACTTTGGCGCGAAAGTCGCGTACCGCATGGCCGACAAGCACAGGGGTCGGATCGGGTTTCATGAGACGCCGACTTAGCCAAAAGTCGGCGACTTTTGAAAATGATCGACCCGTTTCGCTCAACCCTACTCAACACTAATTATGACACAACAAAAAACACATGATGGTCACAATTAAAGTCAAGTACAATACTGATGAATTACAAATAATAAGATAGTTTAAATCAGGAATATAAGTGGCTAATCTACATTGTCACATTTGTATTGATTTAAGCAGCCCTTGAAGTGTTTCTTACATGCACTCACAAACTCTTGAAAAATGTTCATATTTAATTTTACACAAAGGAGATTAAGCCACGGTCCAGCATATCTGGAATATGCTAACTGCAACGCAGCCCGTAATTAAATAGCATTAGGAAAATGTGAAAATAATGAGTAGATGCACTTCTGTATTCCTACTGAAATCAGCTTTGCTAGATTAAACTGTTTACAATTAGAAGATTACATTACATCATAAAAAGTCACCAAATATATGATATTACTAGAAAACAGCAGACCTTTAAAGGCTATGTACAGCATCACACAGATTTACTTTAATTGTTCATTTGCTACCTAAATGCAAAGTAAAGCAACTTTCTAAATTATATTCATTAAAAAATATTCTATTTTGCTGAGTGTCTGTAAATCCTTTATGCTGTATACAGGGTGATTCACTTTCTATTTTAGCCATAAAAATTGCTATAACTTCTAAAAGACGGGCGACCATACTGAGATTTGGACTGTACATACTTTTATTTTGTAAGAAATAAGAGTGCAATGAACCTAAGTGGCAGCGACGAGAATCATTCTCGCGCTGAGTGGTCTTGTCGACTTGTCGCTGTCATGCGTCTGGTTTCGAACCATAGAGCCTGTACTTTGTGGTTGACTTCGGAGTCTGTTGGGCCACAGCAGTTATACCTTTTCTCCGATTGTTTAGTTTCTGTTATCCTTGCTTCAGTCTTTTTAGGGTAACTGGTGTTTTCATTTACTAATCTGTCTACCCTATGGCTAAGTGCAAACGTTGCAGAATTGCCGCGGGTATATCGCATGCGGAATTGGCATGCATATTCCCGCTAAAAACTAGCGTTTTGCAAGCATAATTAGCTTGCAGAATGCTAGCGTTTTCCAAGCGATCTGTAGCATCGCTTGGAAAACTGATTGACTGGTTTGTCACACTTGTCAAACATAGTGCTTGACAAGTGTGACCAACTTTTTACTATTGATGCAGCCTATGCAGCATCAATAGTAAAAGATAGAATGTTAAAAATAATAAAAAAAATTTAAAAAATGGTTATTCTCACCTTCCGCAGATAGCCGATCTCCTCAGAGGCTTCCGTTCCTATAGATGCTGTGTGTAGGACCTTCGATGACGTCGCGGTCACGTGACCGTGACGTCATCGCTGTCATGTGACCGTGACGTCATCGCAGGTCCTTCACACAAAGCATCTATAGGAACAAAAGTGGCCGCGTGCAACGCTGAGAGGCGGGAAGACTCCGGGGGCCATCGAAGGTGAGTATATCACGATTTTTTATTTTAATTCTTTTTTTAACAATTATATGGTGCCCAGTCCGTGGAGGAGAGTCTCCCACCCTGGGTACCAACCGCACATGATCTGCTTACTTCCCGCATGGTGGGCATAGCCCCATGCGGGAAGTAAGCAGATCAATGCATTCCTAGGTGTGCGGAATCCCCGCGATTCCGCAAATTTAATGAACATGCTGCATTTTTTTCTGGAATGCAATTCCGCTCAGGAAAACAACGCAGCATGTGCACAAAAAATGCGGATTGCATTCTATTAAATAGGATGCTTAATGTGAGCGTTTTTTTCGCGGTTTTATAGCATTTTTATAGCGAAAAACCACGAAAAAAACACGAAAAATCTGCTACGTGTGCACACAGCCTATCACCTTTCAGGTGCTGCTTTATATAATTTCTTCCTGCTGGTATTTCCTGCTGGTGATAGTCTCATTTGGATGTCCAGCCATACTGCTGTAGTTTAACAAGTCAGTGAAAGACCAGCTAGGATTTATCTCTCAGCTGATTATGTTCTTTTATTCTAAACCTATCTTCTCTATTTTTTAGGAAGTAGGCGGTATATTCTCTAACAGTACGTACTCTGTCTGCAGTCCCTCTCTCCCAGCAGAGACATCACTGTACTCACCACCATGGCCCCATCCTGCTCCTTCTGGGTCCGCTGCTGTCTGGGGTGTTTGCACCACACGCAGGTCCCTGGGCACCGTGATTAGGGCGCATGCACACTTGCTCTTTCTTAAAGGGGCTACGCACATTCCTCTAAAGTGTCCCCTGCCAATAGCTGGAGGACACTTACTATTTAACGTAGAGGTGCCAGCGCAATGTTGTGAGTTTATTTTCCTAACACTTATGTCACTTCTCAGGTCCCAGTGCTTGTATCTCAGCCTGTTGCACCCGCTAGTGCCCACCTCAATGGATGCTGTGCCTGCTTCACCCACCAGCGTTCACCTCAACAGCAGCCGGTCCAATTGCATCTGCCAGTGCCCCACTCAACAGCAGCCAAGCCTGCTGCACCCACCAGGCTCACCTCAATGGCAGCCTGTCCAGTTGCACCTGCTGGTGCTCATCTCAATGGCAGCTAGTCCCACTGCACCCGCCAGTGCTCATCTCAATGGCAGCTAGTCAAGTTGCACCAGCCAGTGCTCACCTCAATGGCAGCCTGTCCAGTTGCACATGCCTGTTCTCATCTCAATAGCAACTGGTCCCGCTACACCTGCCAGAGCTCCTTTCAGTGGCAGGCGGTCTAGTTGCTCCTGCCAGTGCTTATCTCTCCGTCAGATGGTCCTGCCTGTATCTGTGATTCCTGTCATCTTACTATACTTGCATGCATCTGTTGGACCTTCCCTCAGGCTGCAGCAGCTTCTCGTTCCTAGGGGCAGCTGCCATCTACCCAAGGTCAGTCGTGGAGTAGTACCTGGACCACCTCCCTTGTCTCTCCTCAGATCTCGGTGTCATTAGCTATTGAGTATTCATGGTCAGATTGGGTGAGGCTCCTACAGGGCTGCCACTAGGAAGTTCGGGGCCCCATTGTCACGGGAGATCTAGGTATGCAAGAGCTAATGACCCGGGCCCCTGCGATTTCCCTCAGTCTAGGGAAACCCTGACTGACCCTCTCCCAGAGTTTACACTGATGGTGTGCTTGTCTGAGCCTCCACCCTCACCCTGTCTCCTGTTTCAACCCTAGGCTGAAACCACCACCCACCACCCAGTGAAGAGACCACACACCAATACCCACAGTTAGCACAGACAAGGATAACGGAAAAATATGCAACACGCCGCAGTCACTCAGGAATACACTATAAGTGCACAGGGCAAAATAAATACAAATATAGGAAGGAGAAAATAAGACAAAGGGAAATACACCACCAGCAATGATACTCCAACTCCTAGCTCACCACTCCAGACCGAGATAACCAAGCACAAGACAGAAGCTATAATCGGCGACGCCCAATGTTCAGAAGAACTATTTAAAGGCAGTGGGCGTGGCCCAGCTTCCAATCCGAGCACCAGCTAAATTAACCCCGGACCAGCTAGATAAAATCTAGCCGACGCCACTGAGCACATAGTGGACAAAAGCGGAATTACCGCTGTCTGTCGAATGCCCTGGTATGAACAGCGTCCGACATGACACCCATACTGGCAACATTTTTTGGGCTCCCTTGAGACTCTGCCCAGGCTTCACCCCAGCATCGCCTCCACGCCTCAAACTGTCCACAGTCAAAAGATTTTTTAAGCAACCACAACAAGGTAGATTCTTTTGGCCAGTCCCTACTCTACTCACACCTATTAAACATTTGTTAAAATATCCTATACAAATTAGGTATATTTTTATTTATTTTTCAATTTTAAAAATGACCAATAATATCACATACAGAGCACAAATACCACCGCACCATGACCAGACACCATATTACCACCACATAGTGACCTATAATACCACATACAAGGAACAAATACCGCCACACCATGTCTAGACCACATATTACCACCACAGTGACCGAATAATATCACATACAAGGGACAAATACCACCGCACCATGTCCAGACTACATATAACCACCACATGATGACCAATAATACCACAAACAAGGAACAAATACCACCACCCCATGACCAGACCATATATTACCACTACATAGTGACCAAATAATAGCACATGCAAGGTACTAATACCGCCACACCATGGCCGACAACATATTACCACCATATAGTGACTGAATACTACAATACTGATCAGTAATAAAAAAGACAATACTAATATCACTATAAGTATCTGTATTTAGTATGCAGTGTATATGTACAGGTAATACAGTGATCATTGGTGACATTATACACAGGAACTCTGTATATAGTGTATAGTGTAAAGGTAATACAGTGATCACTGGCGACATTGTACACAGGACTGCTGTATATAGTATACAGTGTATAGTGTCAGTGTACAGGTAACACACTGACTCACCAGTGACGTCTTCATCCAGCACATACCGCCATCACTTCTTCCAGCCAGGGCTTGTCTCTGCAAGAAATAACACAGTTATCTAGAGCACTGCTTGCAGAACACATTACTTATTTTTTTTCCCAAATTCTACACTACACCAGATGAAGAAAAAAAGTCGACACAGTGTCGCTCTGCACAGTAACAGGACCGTCATTTAAAACAGTATCCTCAAAAAATGCAATAAATACATCACTGCAGTAATAATATCCGTTAATTAGCCCCTATGGTAATAATATCCCACATCCTGGCCCCCATGTGTCTCATTCCTGGCTCCAGCCATATGTTCTCCCATCCTGCCCCCATGTGGTGTCCCATCCTGCCCCATCTGTCCCATGATCCTGCAACATCTGTCCCATGATCCTGCCTCATCTGTCCTATGATCCTGCCCCATCTGCCCATTGATCCTCCCCATCTGTCCCATGATCCTGCCCCATCTGCCCCATGATCCTGCCCCATCCGTCCCATGATCCTGCCCCATCTGTCTCCATTGTATCCATCTTGCCCCATGAGCCTGCACCATCTGTCTCCATCCTGCCCCATGCTCCTGCACCATGTGTCTCCATCCTGCCCCATGATCCTGCCCCATCTGTCTCCATCCTGCCCCATCTGTCTCCATCCTGCCCCATATTCCTGTCCCATCTGTCTTCATTGTACACCATGTCTCCATCCTGCCCCGTGTCTTCATTCTGCCCCCGTGTCTCCCATCCTGCCCCGTGTGTCTATTCTGCCCCCTGTCTCCATTCTGTCCCTTGTCTATGTTCTGCCCCTGTGTCTCCATCCTGCCCATGTCTCCATTCTACCCCTTGTCTCCATTCTGCCCCTGCACTTCTTTTAACCACTTCTGGCTTCAAAAGCTGTGAAGTGGCTAAAAGAAATCACCTGGCCATTTTCAGGTGGCTTCCACTCTATATGAAATTAGGAAAAAAAAAAAGCCGCCCCATAGCCTATACGAAAGATATCAAAGAAGACGCTCCAAAAATACGCAGTGTCTTCTGCTTCAAAAATGATAAAGGTCGGCGCCAGAATTGGAAATAAACCAGCTGATTAGTGAATATACAGCACTCCCTAATAGAAGGTATTTGCCTTTGTTTCAATTGCACTGTGTATATAATAATCCGTTGAACATCATTATGTTTACATTCTTATGTCTGCAGCCACAAATGCAATGTTATTACAATTGTAATGCCAGAAGTAATAATTCAAGTAAAATAAGTAAACAGTCTAATAGCAAAATAAATTATAGGGGTATATTCCCATGGAGATTTTACATATGGATTGAGGAGCAAATTATGCTCCAAAATCCACTTCAAATACACTTAAAAAAAATGTATATTTATTTCAAAGTGAAAATACACTTATAATACATGTAGCACATAGCATTTTTTTTTAAAGAAGTAATATGTCAAAAAAAGCAACATGTCAATTCTTGGGGCTCTTCTGCTTTACAAATGTTCCAAATTAGAGATAAGCATATCAATTTGACGCAAATTAAATTTTAACCATATTTTCTAAAGTTCACAGGTCCAGGCGAATTTGAACAATTTTTGCTAAAAATTATGCTCCCAATTTCTTACACATTGTAGAAGATTGCATTAGCCAAAGAAAATGATGCGTGAGCTTCTCTATAATGGCTTGCTGTTATCAAATCATATTGTATAATGCAGCCAATCTGGAGGGATTATCATAGACTGTATAAAAGCCGGGGCACAGAATGCAGCAGCCATTTTAAGGACATTTAGAAAAGTGAGAGGAAATTAGAGCTCACAGCTCAACAATAGAAATAGGATGAGAAACATTTAAATTAGTGGGCAAATACTCCAGACAGTAATATGCAACTGCGGCAGTGAAGAAAGTGAGTGTAGTATTCTGTGAATAATACACATATTCAATTGCTAGAGCGAGAGGCAGATAGGAGAGCTGTCAGTAGCAGTGCCATCCTCAGTGTGATTGATCAGTGAAACAGTATAACTGGCATCTGTCCTGCTGCATTTGAATTACAGTTACACATTTTATTTCTTCATTCTTAATGCACTAGAAAACAGCATCAAGCCAGCACAAAGTCAGTCAGAGACAGTATGCTTTCTTGTCACAAGCAACTGCAATGAAAAGAAAATACCCCAAAATCCAGACATTGGCCTGCAATTGTCTGTCACAAAGTATATACACTCACCGGCCACTTTATTAGGTACACCATGCTAGTAACGGGTTGGACCCCTTTTGCCTTCAGAACTGCCTCAATTCTTCGTGGCATAGATTCAACAAGGTGCTGGAAGCATTCCTCAGAGATTTTGGTCCATATTGACATGATGGCATCACACAGTTGCCGCAGATTTGTCGGCTGCACATCCCAAAGATGCTCCATACAAGGCAGGATGGATCCATGCTTTCATGTTGTTTACGCCAAATTCTGACCCTACCATCCGAATGTCGCAGCAGAAATCGAGACTCATCAGACCAAGCAACGTTTTTCCAATCTTCTACTGTCCAATTTCGATGAGCTTGTACAAATTGTAGCCTCAGTTTCCTGTTCTTAGCTGAAAGGAGTGGTACCCGGTGTGGTCTTCTGCTGCTGTAGCCCATCTGCCTCAAAGTTCGACGCACTGTGCGTTCAGAGATGCTCTTAGGCCTACCTTGGTTGTAACGGGTGGCGATTTGAGTCACTGTTGCCTTTCTATCAGCTCGAACCAGTCTGCCCATTCTCCTCTGACCTCTGGCATCAACAAGGCATTTCCGCCCACAGAACTGCCGCTCACTGGATTTTTTTTCTTTTTCGGACCATTCTCTGTAAACCCTAGAGATGGTTGTGCGTGAAAATCCCAGTAGATCAGCAGTTTCTGAAATACTCAGACCAGCCCTTCTGGCACCAACAACCATGCCACGTTCAAAGGCACTCAAATCACCTTTCTTCCCCATACTGATGCTCGGTTTGAACTGCAGGAGATTGTCTTGACCATGTCTACATGCCTAAATGCACTGAGTTGCCGCCATGTGATTGGCTGATTAGAAATTAAGTGTTAACAAGAAGTTGGACAGGTGTACCTAATAAAGTGGCCAGTGAGTGTATGTCGCCAGCAATTATTTTCTTCACATATGCCTTATTAATTCCACATTTTACATCTATACACACCTCATTAATACAATGCCCCGTGGCAAGTCCTGGCTTTTGGACGTGTACCTATCTAGCAGTTTTATGATGTCATTTTTTGGAAGGTGGTTTAATTTTGTTTAAAAAAAAGAGAAAATAAATATTTAAAAAATGTACATTTGTTTTGCACATTTTTTTTACTAGTCCAATCTCACAACCACATATGCCACACTGAGGCCATGTTCACATGTTGAGTATTTAGTCAGTATTTTACATCATTATCTGTAATCCAAAAACCAGGAGTGGAACAATCAAAGGCAAAATTTTATAGAAACACATCACCACTTCTGCATTTTTTACTGACTCCTGATTTCGGCTTACAAATACTGATGTAAAATACTGACAAAATGCTGAACGTGTGAACATGGCCTAAGGGTACTAAAGTATCTAGCATTTTTTGTTACATGCTTTTTGGAAAGGGATGAATAATTAAGGTAAAAAAAAAAGTTAATTATAGTGTTTCAAAAAATGTATGGAGAAAAAAAAAGTGGCAGTGGCACTGGATGGGTTAGTGTAAAATAAAATAAAAAACAAGTCCCATGCCCTGGCTAAGAATATGAGAGCGCCGCTGGCAGAAGCATCAACACGACTTCTGTAGTGGTGTCTGGTATTTTAATAATAATATTATTATTAATGTAATAGTAGACATAGATTGAGAGAAAGAGTATGGCTGGGGTCACACTTGCGAGTGGAATGCAAGAAACTCGCGCGAGTCTCCTCATCAATACCCGGCACTGCCGCCGGCACTCAGGACCGGAGCGTTCAGCTGCATAGAAATACATGCAGCCGCACGCTCTGGTCCAAGTGCCGGCGGCAGTGCCGGGTATTGATGCGAGTTTCTGGCATTGGACTCGCAAGTGTGACCCCGGCCTAAACCCTTTTTCCTGATATCAGACAAACAATTTATTCTAACAAAGGTCAATAGTTCTGAATATTACGATGTTAAATCATATTTTTAACAAAAGATAATCCTGTTATCAGTACACTGGAGGTATTTCTAAATATGGCAAAAAAACTTAGTTAGGATCTTCCTAATGTTTTGACCAAGAAGAAGCTTTCACGCTACGTGGAGCCCCAGCACAACGCGCTGACGGGGAGCAGATATGACAATTACATTAAGCCATGAGACAAGACGACACATGTAGCCTGTATCGTCACTCTAGAAATCAGATGAAGAACGTTTTCTTATTTACATCCACTAAAGAAAAAACAACTGCATAATTATAGGAATATAATATCCTTGTGAAGGCGCAGCCTGTAATATAAATTGTGATATTTCCTGCTAATGAGCCATTTAAGACAGATTTAACTAAGTGAAGGCAAAGATATTATTATTGTAATCATCATTTATTTCTAAAGAACAAACATGTCCCACAGTTCAGCTAAATAGGATTGTGAAGATAGTGACAATTATCACATAAATCTGTGCAGAATCCTGTGGTTATCGTGGGTTGGATAAGAAATACTATCATTATAGGGAAGCTCATTAGATGAGCATTTGTTGGGTAGCTAAATGCAGTCTATTGCTTTGTGTAAGCAGCCGCTTAAAAGGAGATTCTCAAGTTCTTATGTTCAGTATTGACTGTTCGGGTCAGCGGCTCAGCCATGCCATCTTTCCCATGTTGCAAGCAGAGGCAGCCTTGCAGCGGCGGGGCAGAAGAGCACAGGGGCATTGAAGCTGGCCGGATTCACGGATGTAGCCAGTTTCAAAGCAGCATTTGCCAGTTGTTTAGGAAACATCTGACAAGTACAAGCTCCTTGCCTAGGAAACTGGCCACCACTGAAATAGCCAGTAACTTTGACAATGTACACTGTACACTAAAAAATGTAAAATGCCTCTTCTTAAGGATGGAGAATATTTTGAATGAGAAGTAAATGGCAAAGTTTTTTTATTTTTACAAGAAGTTTGCAATTTTGCTAATTAATTTAGATGAGATTTATTTATTTTACTCACTTGTATAGCTGATGGATAAGGCCTAATGAGGATTATCCTTTGCAAACCAACAGGGGAAACAAGGGTCTGGTTTTAATGGCTGACCCTTATAAGCATTAAAGAGTTCCCCCCAAAATTCTAGCTACTTATTTATACAGTATGTACATGCATATGTGCAATGTCCATATCTCCATACAGGCAGGAGAGCAGCTTCCATAAATGTACAGGAGACAGAATACAATAATCTGCAATCAGAAATACAGATTATAAAACAATTATCACAATCTGATTTCAATTTAAAAAATGTATATGATACATTTCCTTAACAAAAAATAAATAAAAATATACCTAAAAAGATTATAGGAAATGTTAAGAAATGTTTATAGGTTAGAGTAGAGTAGGGCCCTGCCAAAAGAGTCTACCTTGTCGTGGTGGCAGGCTTAAAAAATATTTTGGCCAAAACAAAAGCTAATGGCTATGTTTGTGATATGGTTCAATGGGAACTGATAATGTGTGATTGGTGAGGATGTGGCACCCCAGGAGTTTGGGTACCACAGTTAGGCTGCCTTCCTCTCGGAGAGGGTAGTGCCATACCTGGAGACAAGTGGGATCCCTTTGGCAGGTAAGCTGTACACACAACACATTCTAACTCCAGGCCAGAAGGGGGAGCTCAAAACCCGGTTTGAGGGGAACTTCCCTCAATAAAGATCCTGGTCAGAAGAAGTCAGTTCAGTCTGTGTGAGACAAGAGACAGGAAAGGAGCTCAGAGGAGTAATTAGAAGCTCAAGGAGGTGGCGATTGGGCCTCCTGTGAGCCAGAGCACAGAAACCAGGCACCGGGAGCCCGAGATTGTGAATAACTTAAAGGACCACAGTAGAACCGGAGGCATAGGACTATATGTAAATTGCCCATACTAAACCTCAGGTACAGCAGCAGTTAGAGCCTGGAGTCACGGTGTCAGAGACCTCAAGAGTACAGCTAAAGTTGCCTGCCGTGCATGTACTGTCCCAGGACAGGAGAGAGAAAGCTACAGGTAGCAAGGGACCAGAAAACAAGCGCATAGTGGAAGGCTCCCAACCTGACCTGCCAAAGGGATTTCTACTTGTTTTCAGGCTGCCTGGACTCCTTCTGTACCTGTTGCTGGTGCCCTGAACTGAGGCTGACTACTACTTCAGTAAACCAGGTAAAGAGTGCAACCCTGTGTCCTCCGTTATTTACCGGAAACCCACCATCCTTGACGTACACCTTGGGAGCCCTGGGGACCCCGCTTCACCGGTGGGAAGCGCCACCATCTTTCTGCAACAACATCACCCCAGAGGACGCCTTTAAGCAGCTTCGGTCCCTTTTGACCGAGAACCACAGGTGGCATCACAAATAGACTTTATTCCAAAATACCCCTTCAGGACCTTTCCCTTTTAATTGAGTGCCCAGGGCCACGGATCAGGTCGCAGCCACCGTGACATCCCCTTTAAGTGCGACCGGACCTGGTACAGAGTACCCCAGGCCCTTGCTGGCAACTCAAGGACGTGGTGCAGAAGTGTTATTTTTCCAAGAGTGGCGATGGGACTATGAAAAGTTCAAGTGGTGGAGGCAGAGCTGGGGTGGAGGCAGAGCAAGGGTGGAGCCTGGGAGGAGTCTCAAGAGGGCCAGGGCCCAACTATTTTGCCAGTATGGTGCTTGGAAATTCCTAGTAGCAGCTCTGCCCTGTATAACATCATCTATGCCCTAGCATAAAGCTTTGTACACCTCCTTAGATGCTTTACGTACAGTTTTTTTCTTCCCTAAAAGCAATGCTTAAAGGTGAGAATACCTCCACATAAGCAGGAACCCAAGTAAGGACCCACAAAGCTTGTACAGCTGCGCACTGTGAGGATTCTCTGATGCCAGGAGTGGCAGGTGCGTGACCACAAGTACATGATTTAAATAAACGGGGTCACAAGCTGACTAGATGAGCGTTTCGTGGCTGAATGCAAGTGAAATGAGTGAGGATGGATACAGTCTAATCAGAATGTGGCCAAATCGCAAACTTGCAGTCACATAACCGCCCTCTCCCAGCGCCGGCACCGGAGAATCCTGACAGTACACAGTGCACATGATGTGAGGATTCATAAGTCTACAGTCACATACAGTGGGGGAAATAAGCATTTGAACTCTTGCTGATTTTGTAAGTTTGGCCACTGACAAAGACATGAACAGTTTATAATTTTAAGAGTAGGTTAATTTTAACATTGAGAGATAGAGTATCAAAAATAAAATCCAGAAAAATCACATTGCATAAATTATATAAATTTATTTGCATTTTGCAGTAAGAAATAAGTATTTGATCCCTCCGGCAAACAAGACTTAATACTTGGTGGCAAAACCCTTGTTGGCAAGCACAGCAGTCATTTTTTGTAGTTGACAATGAGGTTTGCACACATGTCAGGTGTGAGTTTTACTGGTGTTGAAGTTATCAAAAATACGGGGGAACCCATGCCATTTTTTTAAATTATTTATTTACAGCATGGGCGGTGGCTGATGAATACTCTCATCAGCCGCTCCTGCTCTCACTGTTATTAGAGGCAGCAGGCATCGGCTGATGGGAGCAGTAGTCCCATCAGATGACACCAGTGACTGGAGGTAAACTTTATACCTCCAATGGCAGCTGTGTGCTCATGCTGTCCTTTGACAGCATGGGAACCACGGCTGTCTGACCGGCAGTAATGATTTTACCGCTGATCAGAAGCAGTGTTTGCCGTGCTGTCATGCACAAGTGAATAGGGTCTAGGTACAATTTTGGTATCCGAACCCGAACTTTTGTAAGAGGATGGTGCTGTTATGGACAGTAAGAAACACGCTGTCACTTTAAGAGACTGCACCCCCTTGTCTGGCGTGATGGAATGTTCTGCTTCTCCCCTGCAATAGACTGTGTGAATGAAGTGGACTGAGCAGAGGGTGGGGGTGGAGCCTGGACAGCATGTGAGAACTGAAGCTGCTGGAGAGAGAACTTTGTGCTGTTTGCTGCAAGAGTGGACCCACAGCCTGTAATGCAGTGGACTTGTGAAATTTGACAGACTTTTCTGGGTGCAGCAAGAGTGGCTGTCCTGTGTGAGTTTAAGAAGCCACGAAGATACCGAGAAAGGGATTTACAGTTTCCTGGAGTACCTCCAGGACCCCGAAGCAAGGAGAAGTCCACGTTTCGCGGAGCTGGCAGAAAGTCATGCGCACCCCCATACTAGACTACTGGGGGCCCCCAGGACAGGATCTGAGTCCCCAACATCACCGTGAGTTTGTTCCTGTTTTGTGCACATGTCAGGGTCTAGTGTAGGCTTCAGTAGTCAGTACACGGGAGCCATGTGGCCTGCTTAGCATAGGCCAGGGAGGTTATACGTAGAGTAGCATTATTCTTTGTTTATTGTTTGCATTTACTTGTGTGACATATATTGAGTCTGTAACAGTTGGAACACCGTGCTATTTTACGGACAAGCTAAAGAATATAACTTTGTAAATTATCTTTTGCCATTGCATACCCCTGTTTGCATCTTCCTCATCCACTTCATTCCTTGTCTTCCAATAAATCTACCCTTTGTTGTTTGCACCTCATCTTGTGTACGGTAGGTTTCCTGCACCGTGGTGGTCCCCCGGCCATCGCTTCACTTTTTGTTACTGGTCGGCCGAATCCAAAGGACCCAAACATGCAGGTGTCTGCCCATCTCTACATCTGACCTCTGTAATTGCAAACAAAGTTTTCTGTACCAAATATTAAGTTCTGTTTTTCTATTGTATCAAATACGTATTTCATGTAATATATTGCAAATTAATTATGTAAAAGTTATACAATGTGATTCTATGAATTATTTTTAAGATTCTGTCTCTCACAGGTGGTGTGCCTACGATAAAAAATAAATCATCAGTTTGGTCATATAGGTCATATACAGTAAAGTTTGGGGTCCACACAAAACACCTAGCGTCCTTGCATGGACTCTGAACTTCTCCGTTATTAAATAAATGGGTGTCAAAATTACTGTTTGGGGGTCAGAATGAGGAACATACATTATTGGTTTACAGTCGCAAGGGCGTACAAAATTATTGTATGGACCAATTACTGCTGTAATTTAATTTACTTTTTAAGATAATGTCTTCAATGTAGGGGGTGTCCTGCTACTGTGCAGGGCGGCACTATGTCACTTTTTTCTTCATCTGACGTAGTGTAGAAGTTGGGGAAAAAAGTGGGGAATGTGCTCTGGGAGTGATCAGCTATAGATAACTGTGTCTGCAGACGAGTCATGGCAGGAAGAAGTGATGGCGGTCTGCACTCGATGAAGAAGAAAAGCGAAGATGAATGATTTCAACTATAGACGTCACTGATAAGTTAGTGTGTTACCTGTACTCTGACACTATACCATGTACTCTATATACAGAGCTCCTGTGTATAATGTCACCAGTGGTCACTGTATTACCTGTACACTACATACAGAGCCCCTGTGTAAAATAGCACTGGTGATCACTGTAATACTTGTACACTGCCACCATATACTGAGCTCCTGTGTATAATGTCACTGGTGATCACTGCATTACCTGTACACTGACACTATATACTGTATACTATGTACAGTGTTTTGTGTATAATGTCACTGGTGACTACTGCATTACCTTCACATTGAAACTATATACAGAGCTCCTGTGTATACAATTACCAGTGGTAATATTAGTGTTATTAGTACTGTAGTTTTTATTACTGATCAGTATTGTATTATTAGGTCACTATATGGTGGTAATATGCGATCTGGTTATGGTGTGGTGGGATTTTTCTCCTGTATGTGACATTATTCGGTCACTATGAGGAGGTAATATGTGGTCTGCTCATTGTATGACTCTATCCCCTCTATGTGGTATTATTCAGTCACTATGTGGTCTGGCCATTGTGTGGTGGTATTTGTCCCCTGTATGTAGTATTATTCGGTCAACATGTGGTGATAATTGTGGTCTGGTCAGGGTGTGGTGGTATTTATCCCTTGTTGGTGGTATTATTCAGTCACTATATGGTGGTAATATGTGATCTGGTCTTGGTATGATGGTATTTATCCCCTGTATGTGGTATTGTTTGGTCACTGTGTGGTGCCAATATGTGATCTGGTCATATTGTGATGGTATGTGTCCCTTTTATGTGGTATTATTTGGTCACTATTTGGTGGTAATATATGGTCTGGTCATGATGTGTGGTGGTATTTATCCCCTGCATGTGACATGTGGTGCAGGACTTCAATAAAATGGCACCAGAGGCGGCGCATGGGCAGATTTTATTTAAGTCCTGCAGACAGGATGTCGCCTCCCACTGTGCATGCGCCGCCACAACAATGATGGCGGCGGCGCAGAATTTTAAAAAGGAGGCAGGTCAATGAATAATCAGTGATCTGCACAAGAAGCAGTGGAGGCTGGTGGAGGGGCAGAGAACGAGAAGAAGACCCTGCCCCCCATCCTGCCCCAAAATACGTAGAAGCACAGAAGGCATCATTTTCTGAAAACTTCTGAACATGAGTATTAAACAACCACTGAACGGATCCCTTCACATCGGCATCAAAAATAATCAGCATCACAGTGCCACTATGGCCATGCTGGATTCCAATGATTCAGAGATTATTTTCTGTGACATATTGTACTTCACAATGGTGGTAAAATTTGTTCAATATAACTTGCGTTAATTTGTGAAAATTGGGGAAATATGTTGAAAATGTCACAATTTTCAAACTTATAATTCTTATGCCCTTAAACCAGAGAGTTATGTCATGCAAAATGGTTAATAAATAACATTTCCCACATGTTTAATTTACATCAAGAGAATTTTTGAAGAATATGTGTTTTGTTAGGAAGTTAGAAGGGTTAAAAGTTGATCAACAATTTCTCATTTTTCCAACAAAATTTTATTCAAAACCATTTTTTAGGGATCACATTTGAAGTGACCTTGGCGAACCTATAAGGAAGAAAATACCCAAAAGTGACATCGTTCTAAAAACTGCAACCCTCAAAGTCCTCAAAACCATATTGAAGAATTTTATTAACCCTTCCGATGCATCACGGGAATGAATGCAATGTGGAAGGAAAAAATGAACGTATTACATTTTTTGCACCATAAATTTAATTTAGCTCCATATGTTTTATTTTCACAAGGGTAACAGGAGGAAATTAACTTTAACATTTTTTGTGCAATTTCTCCTGAGTATGCTGATACCCCACATGTGGAGGAAAACTGTTTGGGTGCACAGCAGGGCTCGGAAGGGAAGGAGGGCCCTTTGAGTTTTGGACACAAAACTGGCTGGAATCATTAGCTGACCCCATGTCATGTTTGGAGAGCCCCAATGTGCCTGAACAGGGGAAACCCCTCACAAGTGACTCCATTTTGGAAACTAGACCCCTCAAGGAATATATCTAGATGTGTGGTGGGCACACTAAACCCTCGGGTGCTTAATAGAAGGTTATAAGGTAGAGCCGTGAAAATAAAAAAAATCAAAATTTTCCCATAAAAATGTTCTTTTAGCCCCAAATTTTTTTATTTTCACAAGGTACCAGGAGAAAATGAAAACCAATATTTGTTGTGCAATTTCTCCTGAGTATGCCGATATCCAGTATGTGGGGGAAAACTATTGGTTGGGTGTACGGCAGGGCTCCAAAGGGAAGGAACGCCATTTGATTTTTGGAGCTCAAAATTGGCTGGAATCATTAGTGGACGCCATGTAGCTTTTAGGGTATGTGCACGTTGCGGATTTTCCGCTGGAATTTTCTGTGCAGATTCTCTTGGCAGAAAACGCAGGTGCAGATTTGATGCGTTTTTCTTGCGAATTTTGTGCGGTTTTCCTGCTGATTTACTGTGGATTCTGTGCGGATTTCATGCGTCTTTACCCCTGCGGATTTCTATAATGGAATGGGTGCAGAAACTCTGCAGATCTGCACAAAAGAAGTGAATCTGCTGCGTTTTCTGTGCAGATTTTTCTGCACCATTAGCACAGCATTTTTTTTGCCATTGATTTACACTGTACTGTAAATTACTTGCAGATCTGCAGTGTTTCTGCCCTGAAAAAAACGCTGCAGTTCTGCAGGAAATCTGCAACGTGTGCACATAGCCTTAGAAAGCCCCTAATGTGCATAAACAGTTACTCCCCCCCCCCCACAAGTGACCCAACTTTGGAAACTAGACTCCTCAAGGAATGTATTGAGATGTGTGCTGAGCACTTTGAGCCCCAGGTGCTTCACAGAGGTTTATAAATATAGACACGTGAAAAAAATCTAATTTTTCCCACAAAAATGTTCTTTTAGCCCCAAATTTTTTATTTTCACAAGGGTAACAGGACTAAATGGACCTCAAAGGTTGTTGAGCAATTTCTCCTGAGTACTTCGAAACCACATAGGTGGGGAAAAACTACAGTTTGGGTGTATGGCAGGGCTCGGAATGGAAGGAGCTGGAATCAAGAGCGGACGCCATGTCACCTTTGGACAGCCCCTGATGTGCCTAAACAGTTGAAACCACTCACAACTGACCCCATTTAAAAAAAATTGTACCTCTAAAGGAATGAGCCATAATATAGTACAAATTTTACTGTTATGGTTTGCGGGTGCCATGACCCACTGGAAGAGCCCCTGAGGTACCACAACAGAAGACCCTCCATAAATGACCCCATTTTACAAATTACACCTTTCAATTAATTCATCTAGGGGTGCAGTGATCATATTGGCACCACAGGTATGTGACAGAATTTTATACCATTGGGCAGTGAAGAAAAAATAATGACATTTTTACCAGATTCTTCTTTTAGTCCCAGATTTTAATTTTCACATGCTGGAAATGGTTAAAAATGGCACCAAAATTTGTCACACAATTTCTGCTGAATGTGGCAATACCCCATATGTGGCTGTACAGTACTGCTTAGCCTGTGGCGAGACTCGGGTGGGACGGAGTGCTATTTGCCTCCTGGAGAGCAGATTTTCCAAGAATAGTTTGCGGACTCCATATAAAGAGCCTCCAAGTGCTAGAAGACCAAAAAAAAACCCATCAAGTGACCCTATTTTGGAAATGATATGCCTGCCATGTGGACGCTAAATGTGGTTTTGGCACACTGTGGGGCTTAGAAGGGAGGGCAACATTTGGATTTGGGAGCTCAGAATTAGCTGAATTTCTTTTTGGGGACGAGAAGCCTTAGCTCTTTTCCAGGGCCTTTGTGCTATTAGTTATGTGGGAGCCCCTTATATTTCCATTGACAGATGACGGACCTGAGTGGGGACTTTTTTTTCGTGGATTGAATTGAAGTTTTTGTTGGGAGCACTTTACATAACATTTGGGACCATATTTATCCTGCGCTCTACAATGAGCACTTACACAGGGGCTGATTAAGAGTAGCCTGGGCCCCGGCAGTTGAGAAGGCGTGGGCCCCCCAGGTACCCGATGTATCACATAACATGTCACATAATCCCCTTTGATAGATCATATGAGTAACACACAAGTGCTCAGGTGCACATCCATACACGTAAAACAAGAGTTAGCAGCATTGTGAGCCTCGCAAATTTTTCCGTTAAGTACAACACTATATATAACATAGTGCTGTACACAACAATTTAACCAGTCCAATCAACTGCAAGTTGTTCAAGTAATGATCATTGACTGCTTAATGACTCTATAGTTACAGTCAGAGGCTGGAAAATACTGCACATATGTAAAACTGGATAAGGCCTTGTCACCCACAGATAATTGTTTCTCAGAGGAAATCAGTTAATAAAAAATACACATATATAGAATAGGTACAGTTACAGTCAGTTCACAGGCGGGCAACTAGATTATTACAAGGGATGGAAGGCCTCTCATATGATGAGAGGTTGAAATGATGGGCTTGTTTAGCTTAGAAAAAAGATGCCTCAGAGGGAATCTCATTTACATGTATAAATATGTGTGGTCAGTACAAAGGACTTGCACACGACTTATTCCTTTCAAAGCCATACTAAGAACCAGGGGGCACCCATTACGGGTGGAACAAAAAGGTGATTCCGGCAGCTAAATAGTAATAATAACTTTACAGTTAGGGTACTGTCACACAGTGCAATTTTGATCGCTACGACGGCACGATCCGTGACGTCGCAGCGTCGTATGATTATCGCTCCAGCGTCGTAGACTGCGGTCACACTTTGCAATCACGGCGCTGGAGCGATGCCGAAGTCCCCGGGTAACCAGGGTAAACATCGGGTTACTAAGCGCAGGGCCGCGCTTAGTAACCCGATGTTTACCCTGGTTACCAGCGTAAACGTAAAAAAAACAAACAGTACATACTTACATTCCGGTGTCTGTCCCCCGGCGTTCTGCTTCTCTCCACTGTGTAAGCACCATAGCCAGAAAGCAGAGCGGTGACGTCACCGCGACACCGCTGTGCTCGCTTTCCGGCCGGCAGGCGCTCACAGTGCAGAGAAACTGAGACGCCGGAGGACAGACACCGGAATGTAAGTATGTACTGTTTGTTTTTTTTACGTTTACGCTGGTAACCAGGGTAAACATCGGGTTACTAAGCGCGGCCCTGCGCTTAGTTACCCGATGTTTACCCTGGTTACAAGCGAACACATCGCTGGATCGCTGTCACACACAACGATCCAGCGATGTCAGCGGGTGATCAAGCGACGAAAGAAAGTTCCAAATGATCTGCTACGACGTACGATTCTCAGCAGGGTCCCTGATCGCTGCTGCGTGTCAGACACTGCGATATCGTAACGATATCGCTAGAACGTCACAAATCGTACCGTCCTAGCGATCAAAATTGCACTGTGTGACAGTACCCTTAGAGCAGTCAGACTGTGGAATGCCGACCACAAGAGGTAGCAATGGCTACCTCAATACACATAACATAGTTAAATTAGTGAGAAAATGTACAATTGTTGGAGAAAGGTTGAACTTGATGGACCTAGGTCTTTTTTTCAACCTATGCAATTATGTATGTATGTATATGGAGAAATAACTGCTTAATTCATAACCTTTGAAGAGGACCTGTCACCAAGTTAAAAAAGCTTACAGTTTTTGCTTATGTTTTATTCCTGTTACTCTCCTGAGTAGGGTTGAGCGACCTTGCCTGTTTTAGGGTCCAGTGGTGTTTCATGAAACCCGACTATCTGAAAAGTCGAGCCGGGCGAAATCGGCCGATTACTGCGAAAAATCGGGGATCGGCCGGAACACGAAACCCAATGCACGTCAATGGGGAAAAATTCTCTCTCTCTCTCTCTGTCTCTCTCTCTCTCTCTCTCTCTCTCTCTCCCCCCTTCGTCCCGTCCCAGCAAAGAAAATCTCGTGTTACACATTGCAAATCCCTACTGCGCACAAGCGCTAAAATGGCGATAGGCGTACACGCCCCTAAGACCTATGTCATCACTCTGCCCACGCTCCTTCATTGGCTGAAAAAATGGCGCTAAACGCGTCATACGAAACGCGGCTTTGGCACCAAGATCACGTTCCGCATGGCCGACCCCACACAGGGATCAGGTCGGGTTTCATGAGACGCCGACTTTGCCAAAAGTCCGCGACTTATGAAAATGACCAATCCGTTTCGCTCAACCCTACTCCTGAGTATTTAGTTTTGGGGTTTTTTATGTTTTTTTTTTTTAAATCCACCACACAGTTCAAGAGATATGGACCTTGATCACGGATTTTTAAAAAAACCAATAAAACAAAAACAGAATACTCAGATGAGCAGTGGGAGTGAAACAAAAGCAAAAACTGGTCACTTTTGTGGACAGGTCCTCTTTAAGAGTGGAAACCTAGCAGCATCCCAACCTTAATTACACCTCTTATCCAAAACCAAGATCCTAGGACTGGTCTCAATACTGTGTTCCCAGTGTATGAGTGATTTAAGTGATACCCATAAGATAGAAACAGCTAGTAACTCTATATGGCTAGGACTACATGACAGAACATGACTGCTATAGAACTGTTATGAAACAGCTCAACCTGCTGGATTTTTAGTTACAGTTCCCACATTGTGTTTATCTCTACCTTCATAGGCTGCAATGTTTACTGTAACTGCAACTTGCTTGAAATTAGTCTGCAATTTGGTTGATTTTTACCTTTAACTACCTCTGGGCTGCCCATAGCCTAAAAAACGTTTGGGAAGTCCACTCTTAAGGGTATGTGTCCACGGTCAGTAAACGCTGCTTGTTTGACGCTGCGCAGAGCTGCAGCGTCAAACACGCAGCGTCCAGATGTTTCAGCATAGTGGAGGGGATTTTATGAAATCCCGTGTCCACTATGCGTGGAAACACGCATCCGACTTCCCTGCGACTCCGGACATGCTGCGCGTCTTTTCAGATCACAGCATGTCCGTGCTACCTGCGGCGACGCTGCGTCGCCGCAAGTAATGTCACAGGGCGCTATGCGAGGGTGCGATGATCCCGGATGTGTACAGTTAACACATCCGGCATCATCGTGTCCCAGAAAGGGGGCGGGGCTTAGCGCCGAGCGGCTTCGCCGCTCCGGCGATACCGCTGGCCATCCTGACCGTGGACACGTACCCTTAGTCTCCACTGATGTTTTAAATTATTCAGCTGAGTAGGTGTGGCGCCGACTATCAGACACAGCCAGACTCCGCACAGAAAAGATAAACATGTTTACCTTCTCCATCACTGTATATACAGCGCTGAACCAGTGCTGTGTATACAGATTAGGAAGCAATAACAGCGGTTCCTCCTACAGACCCAGCTATCTGGGTGTAGGGAGGGAATAAGAATATAAAATTGACATTAAAATGAAGCCATATGGCGAAAAAAGATGCAAAAAGTATTTTAATATCTGAATGAGATAAACTTTATAGAGCCATGAAAAGTGCATGTACAATAAAACTCAAAAATGTTGCCTTGTCAGAAACAGGGAAAATGGCCATATCATGAGTTAATAGAACCAGTTCAGCAATAGAAAATGATGGCACCATTCTAATACACACTCCTTCAGAAATGATTATCAGTCACTATGAGTCTCAGCTCTTTAAAGACAACTAAATAGTTTTTGGCAACAAGAAGAAAGCAGCAAGGGGCACTCACCACTGACAGATCCAACATTATCATTTATTCATCGTACATGGGCATGAGATGAAACATTCTGCAGAATGATGCGTTATTACATGTGAAACAGCTGTTGTGTATGCTTCCATGTTTCTTTTCTTGAATATGTATAATAAATTATCTGTCAGTGGTGAGTGCCACTTGTTACTTTTACCTTTTAAGTTGCAATTTTAAAATAGATGTGCAATAATAAATTGAAACAATTTGCACACATTTATTTGCTATGCGACTTTTCTGAGACTTGATATTGTGCAAAAAAAGTTTCTCTTTCGCCCAAGCCTAATTTGTCCATACAAAAAATTGGATGGATACCACTATTAAAACCAAATGGGGTGCAGTAGAAATGCATCAATTTAGGCACCACACACATTCAGACATGTATCAATGAAATCAGGGCCGGCGTCAGCACCCAGCGCACCCGGGCAAGTGCCGGGGCCCTGGCAAGATGGGGGGGCCCACTCACGCTGTCATAGATACAGCACAAGCATCTTCTCACTCGGTCAGTGCAGGGCCAGGCACATAGGGGTTAAGAGAAAGCAGCCAGCGTGACTGTTTGTGGGCGGAGAGAGAGCACATTCTCCTGCTCTGCTCTTGGCCCGGGGCTGGCTGCCGCTGCACTGCTGAACTGCAGATTCCGGAGGAGGTCCGAGCCTGAGTGAGTGCAATGATATCCCTCCCTGTATTTGCAGCTGAGCTGCTGAAGTATACACACTGTACAGCACCACTCCTCCTGTATATATATACTGTACAGCACCACTCCTCCTGTATATATATACTGCACAGTACCACTCCCCCTGTATATATATACTGCACAGCACCACTCCTCCTGTATATATACGCTGCACAGCACCACTCCCCCTGTATATATATACTGCACAGTACCACTCCCCTGTATATATATACTGCACAGTACCACTCCCCTGTATATATATACTGCACAGTACCACTCCCCTGTATATATATACTGCACAGTACCACTCCCCTGTATATATATACTGCACAGTACCACTCCCCTGTATATATATACTGCACAGTACCACTCCCCTGTATATATATACTGCACAGTACCACTCCCCTGTATATATATACTGCACAGTACCACTCCCCTGTATATATATACTGCACAGTACCACTCCCCCTGTATATATATACTGCACAGCACCGCTCCTCCTGTATATATACTGCACAGTACCGCTCCTCCTGTATATATACTGCACAGTACCACTCCCCCTGTATATATATATATATATATATATATACTGCACAGTACCACTCCCCTGTATATATACTGCACAGTACCACTCCGAATGTATATACTGCACAGTACCACTCCCCATGTATATATACACCGCACAGTACCTCTCCTCCTGTATATATACACTCCACAGCACCTCTCATCCTGTATATATACACTGCACAGCACCTCTCCTCCTGTATATATACACTCCACAGCACCTCTCCTCCTGTATATATACACTGCACAGCACCTCTCCCCCTGTATATATACACTCCACAGCACCTCTCATCCTGTATATATATACTGCACAGCACCTCTCCCCCTGTATATATACACTGCACAGCACCTCTCCTCCTGTATATATACACCGCACATCACCTCTCCTCCTGTATATATACACCGCACAGTACCACTCCTCCTGTATATATACACCGCACAGTACCACTCCTCCTGTCCTGTATATATATACTGCAGAATTTACAATAGCTATCACTCATGTAAGAAGTGAAATCTGGCATTGTACTATACCTATATTTCTCTGCTGTATCTGTGCATCATAAATCATGGTATGTGTTAGGCTAGGTTCACATTGCGTTAATGGGTGTCCGCTAGCAGACTCCGTTACATGGCGAAATTGTCGCACTTAACGCCATGTAACGGGTCCATTAACGCACCCATTGACAGCAATGTGCTAACGGGTCGCCAACGCATCGCTAACGCGTGCCATTTTCGGCACGCGCTAGCGATGTCCCGTTACTTTCGGATGAGGTCCGTTCCTCGCTAGCTCAGATCGGGCATCTGCGCTAGCGGGATCGGCAAACGTGATCCCTAAAGTGACATTGCGTTAGCACAATCTGCTAGCGCTATGCGCTAAACGGATTGCCCTAACGCAATGTGAACCAACCTAGCCTAAAAGGGGCCCACTGAGACTCTTTCGCCCGGGGCCCTCAAAAACCTGGAGCCGGCCCTGAATGAAATCCACGCAAACCCATGTAGGTAAAATACAAAAATACTTAACACATATATATACAATTATACAAACTATTGTTAAAAACCTTAAAATCCAAGAAGTTCCAGACTTTAAAGTTTGTCAAATTAAGAGATGACAACTTGCAAACCTTACCCTCCAAAATAGTGTCAACAATGGTCAACTTCTCTGCTAAAGAAATATGCAACAAAATATATATATAATATATATATATATATATATATATATATATATATATATATATATATATATATATATATATATATACAGTATAAATATATATATAAATATATATATTATCATATATATAGTGGGGAAAAAAAGTATTTAGTCAGCCACCAATTGTGCAAGTTCTCCCACTTAAAAAGATGAGAGAGACCTGTAATTGACATCATAGGTAGACCACAACTATGAGAGTCAAAATGAGAAAACAAATCCAGAAAATCACCTTGTCTGATTTGGCAAGATTTATTTTGCAAATTATGGTGGAAAATAAGTATTTGGACATTAACAAAAGTTCATCTCAATATTTTGTTATATATCCTTTGTTGTCAATGACAGAGGTTAAACGTTTTCTGTAAGTCTTCACAAGGTTGGCACACACTGTTGGTGGTATGTTGACCCATTCCTCCATGCAGATCTCCTCTAGAGCAGTGATGTTTCGGGGCGGTCGCTGGGCAACACGGACTTTCAACTCCCTCCAAAGGTTTTCTATGGGGTTGAGATCTGGAGACTGGCTAGGCCACTTCAGGACCTTCATATGCTTCTTACGAAGCCACTCCTTCATTGCCCTGGCAATGTGCTTGGGATCATTATCATGCTGAAAGACCCATCCACGTTTCATCTTCAATGCCCTTGTTGGTGGAAGGAGGTTTGCACTCAAAATCTCACGAGACATGGCCCCATTCATTCTTTCATGTACACGGATCAGTCGTCCTGGTCCCTTTGCAGAGAAACAGCCCCAAAGCATGATGTTGCCACCCCCATGCTTCACAGTAGGTATGGTGTTATTTGGATGCAACTCAGCATTCTGTCTCCTCCTAACACAACAAATTTTGTTTCTACCAAACAGTTCTACTTTGGTTTCATCAGACCATATGACATTCTCCCAATACTCTTCTGGATCATCCAAATGCTCTCTAGCAAACTTCAGACAGGCCCGGACATGTACTGGCTTAAGCAGGGGGACACGTCTGGCACTGCAGGACCTGAGACCCTGGCGGCGTCGTGTGTTACTGATGGTAGCCTTTATTACGATGGCCCCAGCTCTATGCAGGTCATTCACTAGGTCCCCCTGTGTGGTTCTGGGATTTTAGCTCACCGTTCTTGTGATCATTTTGACCCCAAGAGGTGAGATCTTGCATGGAGCTCTAGATCGAGGGAGATTATCAGTGGTCTTGAATGTCTTCCATTTTCTTATTATTGCTCCCACATTTGATTTAATCACACCAATCTGCTTGCCTATTGCAGATTCAGTTTTCTCAGCCTGGTGCAGGGCTACAATTTTGTTTGGTGTCCTTCGACAGTTCTTTGGTCTCCACCATAGTGGAGTTTGGAGTGTGACTGTTTGAGGTTGTGGAAAGGTGTCGTTATACTGATAAAAAGTTCAAACAGGTGCCATTACTACAGGTAATGAGTGGAGGACAGAGGAGCCTCTTAAAGGGAAGGTGCCATAAAAAAAATTTTTTTTACAGCAATTGAAAAAATTTAAAGAATTAATGTTTACATTTTCTTAAAAAATATTATCATTTGTTTATAATTTAGTAAAATATGAAAAATAATTTGAAAAGTTTTGGAATTTCCACTTTTAAACACTGGGGGGAGCAGCTGCTGAAATTTCACAAAATCCTAGTGTACAAATAGCTCACATTACAGCACTGCAGTAATTATGGGCGGAGTCTGCTGACATGTGTGTGATGTCACTCCTCTCCTCCCCTTCTGGGTGTCTGCTAAGGGATAAGAGAGGATGATATTCAGGAACCCAGTGAGCAGCCATTTTGTTGGTGACTGCAGTTATACTGACAAGTAGACAGTCACCGAGGATGGCAGGCAGCAAGGATTCTGGGAGATATATGGTGGAGGGAGCAGGGTGACAGCAGCACAAAGTATTTCAGGCAGTGTGCTGGTCTATGGGGGGCACCCTGTTTGGTGCACGGAGCAGCCAGGGATTGTACTGTAAATAGAGCGCTGTCTTTTATACACATGGATGGACCGTCAGCTTGTCTGCTCCACAGAAATCTAGGAAACATTTCTGCTGACTGATGGCCTGTTCTGATCCAGACTTTGCATGGAGACCCCATTCCCCTCCTCAGATCCTGTCTTCTCCATCCAGTCCTGGCGATGTGTGAAAGCGAGGCGACAGGCGCAGTCGGGGTGACGCTGGGAAGGAAATGTAGCCATATATATATCTCTTCAGCTGCCTCACCAGCCCTCCCCTGACTGCACCTAACTGGAGGTCATGCTGCCCCCTCTATTACCCCAGACCCGTGTGCAGGTGCTCAGCCAGAACCACCCTAGAATGGGTCCCCTTTCTGAAGATAATACTGCCATAGTGTTCTGACATAATACTGCCATACAGATCACACATAATACCGCCATATAGATCACACACAATACCACCATATAATTCTCACAATACTGATCAAGCATAATACCACCATACAGATCACATAATACCGTCATATAGATCTCACATAATGCCATAAGACAGCATGACCCCTGCAGCTCCTGTTATCTCACGCATTGAGTTGTGTGTGCAATGGGGAAAGACATGCAGGGGGGAGAGGAGTGCATAGGAGAGGATTAGATACACGGTTCACCAGACAGTATCACACAGGATAGGATTAGATACACGGCTCAGCAGACAGTATCACATAGGATAGGATTAGATACACGGCTCAGCAGACAGTATCACACAGGAGAGGATTAGAAACACAGCTCAGCAGACAGTATCACACAGGAGAGGATTAGATACACGGCTCAGCAGATAGTATCACACAGGAGAGGATTAGATACACGGCTCAGCAGACAGTATCACACAGGAGAGGATTAGATACACGGCTCAGCAGATAGTATCACACAGGAGAGGATTAGATACATGGCTCAGCATAGTATCACACAGGATAGGATTAGATACAGGGTGTTCAGCAGACAGTATCATACAGGATAGGATTAGATACACGGCTCAGCAGACAGTATCACACAGGATAGGATTAGATGTCCTGATGAGGAGCTACAATGAGAGGCAGGGTCGGAGCAGCACAGAGCCTCCCCCATCCCCCTTTGTTACCTCTCTGCAGCTCCTGAGGACATCAGACCCAGCACTTCATCTTCTCTAGCGATTCTAGAGGTTAGAGCCAGGGCACCAGGCAGCATAGCAGAGGACAGGGAATGGCCGCTGCTGACAGTGTGAAAGGAGAGACAGATGGAGCTGTCCCTCCTATAACAGCGCAGCTCTCAAGTCATAGTGGAGCTCACACACTGTGGTCACTGGGCTGAAGAAAGATGTCGCCGACCTCCTGCCTCTGCTGTGATGTGGAGACAGCCCAGGGGGCGTGGCCAGATCACAGCAGGGAGCAGCTCAATGATAGGTATGGGGTCGGACGCCGACCGCAGTCTCCTATGCCCAGGGCTGCCGTATTTGCAGAGTGTAAGTGTCGTGCTGGGACTCTTACACTCCTGCAAAGGAAAATGGCGGCGCCCAGTGGCTGCAAAAATAATTAATAATAAAAAAGATATTAAAGTTAAAATAAATAATTTTGTATTAAAAATAATTGTTTATATAAACAATAATTTTTTTTATACAAAAACAACATTGCAACACCTTCCCTTTAAAGAAGAGGTTACAGGTCTGCGAGAGCCAGAAATGTTGCATGTTTTTAGGTGACCAAATACTTATTTTCAATATTAATGGAAACAGGGGCACTATTATGCAAAGATAATCAAGGGAGGTGCAAAAGACAAATAATGATGCCAAAAAGAAGAAAAGCACTACTGTAAGGTATGCACACTACACCAAAATAATAAAATATAATAATTTTATTGACCCACAATTACAGAAACAGAAAACATAAGACACAAGAAAAAACATGTGAGAACCACTCAAACCCACTGCAATAAACAGATACAATATATCTTGTAGCACCCCAGGAGTCCGGTTGCCACAATAGCATTGCCTTCCTCTGGGTTGGATGATGTCATGCCTGGAAGTAAGGAGGGATCCCCTTATCAGATAACACAAACATACAACACCTTCTTGACTCGAGACCAGAAGGGGGAGCTCTAAACCTGGTTTAAGGGGAACTTCCCTATAAGTTCTGATCTGGAGGCGGGGAGAGGGAGTGAAGTGTGAGACAGTGGAGGAAGAGGAAGCTTGTGAGGAGAGAGACTGGGTGTGGAGCTGTGACTGAGCTCTTCGAAGGATTAAGCGCAAAAGGAACCAGACACCGGAGTCTGTGGTTGCCCAGAAACTAGAACCAGAGGGCAGGAGATTGCAGGTCTCCTGGCCCATCTGACACCTGGAGGCACCACAGCAGGTCAGGAGCCTGGGGCTGCCAGTGAGAAGACAGTGCTCATGAAAGGCTTATGCTGTCAACCATATGGGTTAGGAGTAGCAGACACTGAGAGGAACTTGTGTAAAGCTTCAGGCAGCAAGGGACAATGAATACAGCGCAAAAAGGAAGGCCTCCGAACCCACCTGGCTAGGTGGATCCCAAGTTACTCCCAGGCTGGCCGGAACCCATCCACACCTGTAACCTGTGCCCCGGACTGCACCTGCTATTCACCAGTAAAAAGGTAAAGGAAACTGCAATCCTTGTGTCCTCCAATTATTTCCTGTACCCTCAGTCCTGCACCCCACCATCTTTTCATCCCTTGCCAACTGCGCTGGTAGCCCTGGGGTCCCCGCTCCACATGTGATGAGAACCATCCTCGCTGCATTACTATCTGCCCCAGTGGTCCCTTTAAGTAGCGTCGGCCATACTGGCCGAATACAGCAGGTGCCGTCACGAATTGTCCCCCATAGACTTTATTTTCCACTTCCCTTCATCATTTTTGTTGGATGCCCAGGGCTATGGACCGGGCACTAATTATCTTTCCTCCATCTAGTTTATCTTCCCTATCTGATCTATCTCTGACAATAAATGAAATAACACTTTCCCCTGTCCCAGAAATCCGCTGCCTTGGAGTAACCCTTGACTCTGCCCTGTCCTTTAAACCGCACATCCAAGCTCTCACCACCTCCTGTCGCCTCCAGCTTAAAAATATTTCCAGAATCTGTCCTTACCTCAACCCTCACTATCAAAATGCTTGTGCATGCCCTAATCATCTCCTGCCTTGACTACTACAACATCTTCCTCTGGGCCTACCTTCTACCACTCTTGCACCTCTCCAGTCTGTCCTTAACACTGCTGCCAAACTAATTAATCTCTCTCCTTGCTACACTCCTGCCTTTCCTCTTTGCAAATCCCTTCACTGGCTCCCAATTTCCCAACATATACACTTTAAACTACTAACACTGACTTGCAAAGCCATCCATAACCTTTCTACTTCGTATATTTCTGAACTAATATCCCAATATCTTCCATCACGTAATCTCGAGTCCTCCCAAGACCTCCTTCTCTCCTCCACGCTTATTCGCTCCTCACCCAATCGCCTCCAAGATTTCTCCTGACTATCCCCCATCCTCTGGAATTCTGTGCCCCAACACGTCCGGTTATCCACCACAATTGGATCACAAGGCACCAAGAACACCCAAGATGTATAATGCGATCATCTATACAAGCCTTAATGCAACATGTTCGCTTCTTCTAATTCTTTTAACAGTAAGTTACATGTACACGACCAACCAGCAGCAGATTGGATGTAACTTTCTGGTCTGTGCCCACCTCCACAGTAAGATGTAGATGCATGTAGACTGACTGTCAGCGTTAAACAACCACTGATCTGTTATGTTTGCCAATAGGCAGTTGTTTAATTACCGGCCAACTGCACTTTCATGCCTAGAGAAACAATGTTAACACAATCGTTCTGTCATTGCTCTAAGCAGCATGTCCTGTTTACACAAGACAAGGTGCTGCAGAGAACAATTTTAAGCAAGCCAAAAATAATTTCACCCAACAAATGTGCATTTTGCTCATCCATAAGGGGTTTGGCTGTTTGGAAAAGCAACTGATCAGGAAACAAGATTTCCTATAAACTCTCATTTTTCATAATTGGTCAGTGAAAATGAAACCTAATAGCTCAGCATTATGTTACACAGTCAGAAAGAGCACACATACAGCAGGTGAAATAAGTATTGAACACGTCACCAATTTTCTATGTAAATATATATCTAAAAGTGCTATTGACATGAAATTTTCACCAGATGTCAGTAGCAACCCATCCAATCCACACAGGCAAATAAATCAAACCATAGATGGCTGTAAATTATGTAATATGTAATAATGAGAAATGACACGGGGAAAAAGTATTGAACCCATGAAGGTGCAAAAAGCCAAGGAAAGTCGACTCATGACACCAGCTATAATCTATCAGTAGTTAGAAAGCAATCCTGCCATTTACTGAAAAATAATATCAGCTAATTCAACTGATGGCCTATAAATAGGTTTTTCATTACCAAGGTGCCTGTACCTGTCTCAAGACCTTCGCAACCTTATTGTTGCAAAACACACTGCACTCGCATTGCAACTTAAATACTGCTTTAGTCCCTTAAAATAATTTTATGTGCTGCTATATGGTGCCCAATGTTTATACTACATTACGCCCTTGCTATTTACCTATAGATTATATCCCATATATTACTAATATATTTTGCCTGTGCCATGAGATTGTTACTGTGTAAATACATAGGATGAAATTATCCAAATATGATACACTATGTATGATATTGTATAAATGTATAGATAGGCAGATTTTCCACCCTTTCCTTGTCCTATTCTATATTTTTGTGCATGTAACTTGTGTATGGGCTCTTTTATGGTGTTCATAGCTGGTGACCGTCATTTGCAGGTCCCCTCTGCCCTTGAGCTGTTCCATTAGTGCATGGAAAGCACCTTGCAGCCTGTGACAAGCGCAGCAGATCGGCACTAAATCAAAAATCAGTGCCAGCCGGGGATCTAAGCCACCATGAAGGTCACAGCCATCAACTGCATGCCATCTCAATCCAAACAAAACACACTGGATAACGCGGGGATTTTTCTACCTCTCACAATAGGTTGCAGCCAGCGATGCTTCACTGCTAGCAAGCTGCTAACTAACCTCTTAAGTGTTATTCATCCTTGAAACAAAGAAAGGAGAGATTAGGTGTTTTCAGTGGTAATTGTATACTCTGCAAGCTAAACTCATGGCTCAGTGCTTAAGTGGAATTGGTAATGAGAGATTGTGTTCCAAGTGCTATAGTTTTGCTTTGCTGATTACAGGTGGCTAATTTCGCTTTATCTCTCTGAGTTTTATTGTTTTATCTCAGCCGCTGAAGAAATAAAACATTGAGAAATGGCTCACATTTGCCAAGGTGTATGGTGAACTTACACGATAACTTTCTGCAGAAACGTGATTTTTTTTTCAATGAATATGCTCAGCTATAATCAATACTAGTGAGCAAGCTACAGCCACAGGTCCATAGTTCACTTTTTTCCTGCCTGGTCACTCAATAGCAATATCAACGATAGTTCATACATCAAATAGCTACACAACAAGCTAATGTTGTTCATTAAACTGGCATGGAAAGTAAGACAGAAAGTAATAAAATGCCTAATTATTAAGATGCCCAAATAGGCACTTGCCTATGAGTAGACCCAGCTAGGACCAATAGGCTGCTCCTTTACTTTTTGGGAAAATGACATCTCCATAGGTTTTTGTTTTAACTCACCACTGGACAAAGCATTTATTTGCGAAACGTACGTCAATATAATTAGGCAAACTGAGTCAAAAAGATGAAATTTTCAACTCCATTTGACCGGCTTGTTTTTTTTACCATGCTATTGTGTCCTGCCCAAAAAAAAACATCTCCAAAAAGCAGTTGAAATGGAATCAAAAGTTTTATCTTTTGGACTCCTCTGTTATGTAAATGCATTTGCCAAGGGACATGTTTTAAAAGCATTGTTGCTGAATTAGGCAATTAGACCGAGTATTGAGATACTGTATCTTGGGCAGGACCTTTAAGGGGTTGTCCGGTCAAAACTGATAAGTCTACAGTCACTCTGTTTGACTGCAGACTTATGAATCCTCTCACCGCACGCACTGTAAGCTGTGGGGATTCACCGATTTCAGATTCGGGACCGGAGGGTATGTATGAGTTATACACACCCCCAGCCAGTGGGCATGGCCTCACTCCATACACTTGTATTAAGGCAAAGCCACATCCCAACCAGTGGTGTGGACGGTCAGTGGGCATGTCCGACTAGAGGGTGTGTACTCGCTCCATACAAGTGTATGGAGAGCAAAGACGCGCCCACTGGCCGGGGGAATGTATAACTCATACATGCACTCCATTCCTGAGTCTAAAACAGGCAAAATCATAAGTTTGCAGTCGCACAGAGTGACTGCAGACTTATCGGTTTTGACAGGACATCCACTATAAGCAAGTAAGTGGACGATTAGAAATGCCGGTAGATAATCACTTTGCTGATAAACAACATGGTAAATGCGAGGTAGATTGGAAAAATTCTGAACAAATGTAAGAGTATGAGAAACATTAGAGGAATCATACGAAACTGGTGCACAGAAAAAGATATTGGATCATAGCTTTATGCTAATTGTAACCAAATATGTTAAATGAGGTGTACAGCATTAACGCTTTTCTATAATAAGATAGGTGGCTTATGAAAAGGAGGGCCTCCTTCGGAGACAAATCAAGACACAGCACCTACAGTCATTGCCAAAACTGTTGGCACCCTTGAATTTCTTCCACAAAATGAAGTATTTCTCCTAGAAAATTATTGCAATTACACATGTTTTGTTATACATACAGTATGTTTATTTCCTTTGTTTGTATTGGAACAACACAAAAAAAGAAAAATAGGCAAATTGGACATCCATTCACACAAAATACCAAAAGATGGGCCAGACAAAATTAATCATAGAATCATAGAATGGTAGAGTTGGAAGGAACATCCTTGGTCATCTGGTCCAACCCCCTGCTTAAAGCAGAATTCACTAAATCATCCCAGACAGATGTCTATCCAGCCTGTGTTTGAAAACTTCCATGGAAGGAGAACTCACCACTTCTCGTGGCAGCCTGTTCCACTCATTGATCACCCTGTCAAAAAGTTTTTTCTAATATCTAATCTGTGTCTCCTCCCTTTCAGTTTCATCCCATTGCTTCTAGTCTTTCCTTGTGCAAATGAGAATAAAGATGATCCTTCATCTGTGACAGCCCTTGAGATATTTGTAGACAGCTATTAAGTCTCCTCTCAGTCTTCTTTTTTGCAAGCTAAACATTCCCAAATCCTGTAAACGCTCCTCATAGGACATGGTTTGCAGACCGGTCACCATTCTAGTCGCTCTTCTCTGAACTTGCTCCAGTTTGCTGATGTCTTTTTTAAAATGTGCTGCCCAAAACTGGACACAGTATTCCAGATGAGGTCTGACCAAAGAGGAGTAGAGGGCAATAATGATTTTGCGTAATCTAGACTGTATGCCTCTGTTAATACATCCCAGAATTGCACTTGCCTTTTTTGCTGCTGCATCACACTGTTGACACCTTTTCAAAATTGTGGGTTAACAACTTTGTTTCAAACATGTGATGCTCATTCAAACTCACCTGTGGAAAGTAACAAGTGTGGGTAACATGAAAATCACACCTCAAACCAGATAATAAAGGGAATATGTTGACCCAATCTTTGCATTGTTTATCTGTGGGTAGCACACTAAGCATGGAGAACAGAAAAAGGAGAAGAAAACTGTCTAAGCACTTAAGAACCAAAATATGAACAATCTCAAGGTTACACGTCCATCTCTAGAGATCTTGTTGTTCATTTGTCCATGGTGCGCAAAATCAAGTTTTCAATCCCTGGCAATGTAGCTAATCTCCCTGGTCGTGGACGGCAGATAAAAATTGATGAAAAATTGCAATCCAGGATAGACTGGATGGTGAATAAGCAGCCCTAATCAAGTTCCAAAGAAATTCAAGCTGTTCTGCAGGCTCAGGGTAAATCAGTGTCAGAGTGAATCATCAGTCAACATTTGAATGAAATGAATGAATGAAAAGCTATGGCAGGAGAGCCAGAAATACCCCACTGCTGACACAGAGACATAAAGCTACACTGCAGTTTGACAGAATGTACGTGAGTTAAGGTACCTTAACACTAAACGATATCGCTAGCGATCCGTGACGTTGCAGCGTCCTGGATAGCGATATCGTTGTGTTTGACACGCAGCAGCGATCAGGATCCCGCTGTGAGATCGCTGGTCGTTGCATAAAGTTCAGAACTTTATTTCGTCGCTGGATCTCCCGCTGACATCGCTGAATCGGTGTGTGTGACACCGATCCAGCGATGTCTTCACTGGTAACCAGGGTAAACATCGGGTTACTAAGCGCAGGGCCGTGCTTAGTAACCCGATGTTTACCCTGGTTACCATTGTAAAAGTAAAAAAAAAAAACACATACTCACATTCCGGTGCCCGGCGTCCGCTTCCCTGCACTCCTCCTGCATCCTGTGTAAGTGCCGGCCGTAAAGCAGAGCGGTGACGTCACCGCTCTGCTCGGTGGGAGATGACGGAGATGTTCGGCGCTGACACAGGATGCAGGAGGAGTGCAGGGAAGCGGACGCCGGGCACCGGAATGTGAGTATGTGTTTTTTTTTTTTACTTTTACAATGGTAACCAGGGTAAACATCGGGTTACTAAGCGCGGCCCTGCGTTTAGTAACCCGATGTTTACCCTGGTTACCAGGGGACTTCGGCATCGTTGGTCGCTGGAGAGCCGTCTGTGTGACAGCTCTCCAGCGACCACACAGCGACTAAACAGCGACGCTGCAGCGATCGGCATCGTTGTCTGTATCGCTGCAGCGTCGCTTAGTGTGAAGGTACCTTAAGCCAAGATCCTTCTGAGAAAGCTTCTTGTGGACAGATAAGACCAAGATAAAGCTGTTTGGTAAAGCACATCATTCTACTGTTTTTTTTTCCAAAAATGGAATGAGGCTTAAGGTACCTTCACACTAAGCGACGCTGCAGCGATACAGACAACGATGCCGATCGCTGCAGCGTCGCTGTTTAGTCGCTGTGTGGTCGCTGGAGAGCTGTCACACAGACGGCTCTCCAGCGACCAACGATGCCGAAGTCCCCTGGTAACCAGGGTAAACATCGGGTTACTAAGCGCAGGGCAGCGCTTAGTAACCCGATGTTTAGCCTGGTTACCAGCGTAAATGTAAAAAAAAAAAACACATACTCACATTCCGGTGCCCGGCGTCCGCTTCCCTGCACTCCTCCTGCATCCTGTGTCAGTGCCGAACATCTCCGGCATCTCCCACCGAGCAGAGCGGTGACGTCCCTGCTCTGCTTTACGGCCGGCACTTACACAGGATGCAGGAGGAGTGCAGGGAAGCGGACGCCGGGCACCGGAATGTAAGTATGTAGTGTTTTTTTTTTTTTACATTTACAATGGTAACCAGGGTAAACATCGGGTTACTAAGCGCGGCCCCGATGTTTACCCTGGTTACCAGTGAAGACATCGCTGGATCGGCGTCACACACACCGATTCAGCGATGTCAGTGGGAGATCCAGCGACGAAATAATTCTGGACTTACAGCAACGACCAGCGATCTCACAGCGGGATCCTGATCGCTGCTGCGTGTCACACACAACGATATTGCTAGCCAGGACGCTGCAACATCACAGATCGCTAGCGATATCGTTTAGTGTGAAGGTACCTTTACAAAGAAAAGTACACAGTAGCTACAGTCATATATAGTGAAGGTTCTAAGATGTTTTGGGGTTGTTTAGCTGCCTCTAGCACTTGGTGCCTTGATTGTGTGCAAGGCATTATTAAATCTGAAGTAATATTATCAAGGGATTTTGGGTCGCAATGTAGCGCCCAGTGTCAGAAAGCTGGGTTTGCATCCTAGGTCATGGCTCTCCAAGCAGTAGACTGACCCCCAAAATACTTCAAGAAGCATCCAGAAATGGATGGAAACAAAGCACTGGAGAGTTCTGAAGTGGCCATCAATGAGTCTGGATCTAAATCTCACTGAACACCTGTTTAGAGATCTTAAAATTGCTATTGGGAGAAGGCACCTTCAAATATGAAAGATCTGGAGAAGTTTTCAAAAGAAGAGTGGTCCATAATTCCAATTGAGAGGCGTAAGAAGCTTATTGATGGTTATAGAAAGCAATTGACTGCAGTAATTTATTCCAATGTGTGTGCAACCAAATATTAAGTTGAGGGTGGCAACAATTTTGTCGAGTCCATTTTTGGGGTTTTGTTATTTGTGTTGCTCCAATACAAAGGAAATAAACATGAATATAACGAAACGTGCAACTGTAATAATTTTCTGGGAGTAATACATTTTCTGGAACAATTTCAAGGGTGCCAACACTTCCGGCTATGACTGTATATGTGTGTTATGGTTCTCAATGGCAAGAGAACATAAATTCTGCCGTTCACTTCTGGACAGAATTCTATCACATTGCATATTCTCTGGCGTCTTCTCAGTAGACACCGCCAAATGGTGCACAGGTTTGCGCTCCCGCAGACGCCTATCGATCTGGATAGCCATTGTCATGGACTCATGCAGACCCGCAGGCACAGGGAACCCCACCATAACATCCTTAATGGCATCAGAGAGACCCTCTCTGAAATTCGCCGCCAGGGCGCACTCATTCCACTGAGTAAGCACAGCCCATTTACGGAATTTCTGGCAGTATATTTCAGCTTCGTCTTGCCCCTGAGATAGGGACATCAAGGCCTTTTCCGCCTGAAGCTCTAACTGAGGTTCCTCATAAAGCAACCCCAAGGCCAAAAAAAACGCATCCACATTGAGCAACGCAGGATCCCCTGGAGCCAATGCAAAAGCCCAATCCTGAGGGTCGCCCCGGAGCAAGGATATCACAATCCTGACCTGCTGAGCAGGATCTCCAGCAGAGCGAGATTTCAGGGACAAAAACAACTTGCAATTATTTTTGAAATTTTGAAAGCATGATCTATTCCCCGAGAAAAATTCAGGCAAAGGAATTCTAGGTTCAGATATAGGAACATGAACAACAAAATCTTGTAAATTTTGAACTTTCGTGGTGAGATTATTCAAACCTGCAGCTAAACTCTGAATATCCATTTTAAACAGGTGAACACAGAGCCATTCCAGGATTAGAAGGAGAGAGAGAGAGAGAAAGGCTGCAATATAGGCAGACTTGCAAGAGATTCAATTACAAGCACACTCAGAACTGAAGGGAAGGGAAAAAAAAAAAAAAATCTTCAGCAGACTTCTCTTTTCTCTCCTTTCTCTGTCAATTAATTTAACCCTTTTTGGCCGGTCAAACTGTTATGGTTCTCAATGGCAAGAGAACATAGCCCAGCAAACATGAGTACTAGCTCTTGGAAGGATGGAAACTAAACTGACCATGAACTAAACCTGCCGCACAACTAACAGTAGCCGGGTAGCGTTGCCTACGTTTTTATCCCTAGACGCCCAGCGCCGGCCGGAGGACTAACTAATCCTGGCAGAGGAAAATATAGTCCTGGCTCACCTCTAGAGAAATTTCCCCGATAGGCTGACAGAGGCCCCCACATATATTGGCGGTGATTTTAGATGAAATGACAAACGTAGTATGAAAATAGGTTTAGCAAAATTGAGGTCCGCTTACTAGATAGCAGGAAGACAGAAAGGGCACTTTCATGGTCAGCTGAAAACCCTATCAAAATACCATCCTGAAATTACTTTAAGACTCTAGTATTAACTCATAACATCAGAGTGGCAATTTCAGATCACAAGAGCTTTCCAGACACAGAAACGAAACTACAGCTGTGAACTGGAACAAAATGCAAAAACAAACGAGGACAAAAGTCCAACTTAGCTGGGAGTTGTCTAGTAGCAGGAACATGCACAGAAAGGCTTCTGATTACAATGTTGACCGGCATGGAAGTGACAGAGGAGCAAGGTTAAATAGCGACTCCCACATCCTGATGGAAACAGGTGAACAGAGGGGATGATGCACACCAGTTCAATTCCACCAGTGGCCACAGGGGGAGCCCAAAATCCAAATTCACAACAGTACCCCCCCCTCAAGGAGGGGGCACCGAACCCTCACCAGAACCACCAGGGCGATCAGGATGAGCCCTATGAAAGGCACGGACCAGATCGGAGGCATGAACATCAGAGGCAGTCACCCAAGAATTATCCTCCTGACCGTATCCCTTCCATTTGACCAGATACTGGAGTTTCCGTCTGGAAACACGGGAGTCCAAGATTTTTTCCACAACGTACTCCAACTCGCCCTCAACCAACACCGGAGCAGGAGGCTCAACGGAAGGCACAACCGGTACCTCATACCTGCGCAACAATGACCGATGAAAAACATTATGAATAGAAAAAGATGCAGGGAGGTCCAAACGGAAGGACACAGGGTTAAGAATCTCCAATATCTTGTACGGGCCGATGAACCGAGGCTTAAACTTAGGAGAAGAAACCCTCATAGGGACAAAACGAGAAGACAACCACACCAAGTCCCCAACACAAAGCCGAGGACCAACCCGACGCCGGCGGTTGGCAAAAAGCTGAGTCTTCTCCTGGGACAACTTCAAATTGTCCACTACCTGCCCCCAAATCTGATGCAACCTCTCCACCACAGCATCCACTCCAGGACAATCCGAAGATTCCACCTGACCAGAAGAAAATCGAGGATGAAACCCCGAATTACAGAAAAAAGGAGACACCAAGGTGGCAGAGCTGGCCCGATTATTGAGGGCAAACTCCGCTAAAGGCAAAAAAGCAACCCAATCATCCTGATCTGCAGACACAAAACACCTCAAATATGTCTCCAAGGTCTGATTCGTCCGCTCGGTCTGGCCATTAGTCTGAGGATGGAAAGCAGACGAGAAAGACAAATCTATGCCCATCCTAGCACAGAATGCTCGCCAAAATCTAGACACGAATTGGGTTCCTCTGTCAGAAACGATATTCTCCGGAATACCATGCAAACGGACCACATTTTGAAAAAACAGAGGAACCAACTCGGAAGAAGAAGGCAACTTAGGCAGGGGAACCAAATGGACCATCTTAGAGAAACGGTCACACACCACCCAGATGACAGACATCTTCTGAGAAACAGGAAGATCCGAAATAAAATCCATCGAGATGTGCGTCCAGGGCCTCTTCGGGATAGGCAAGGGCAACAACAATCCACTAGCCCGAGAACAACAAGGCTTGGCCCGAGCACAAACGTCACAAGACTGCACAAAGCCTCGCACATCTCGAGACAGGGAAGGCCACCAGAAGGACCTTGCCACCAAATCCCTGGTACCAAAGATTCCAGGATGACCTGCCAACGCAGAAGAATGAACCTCAGAAATGACTTTACTGGTCCAATCATCAGGAACAAACAGTCTACCAGGTGGGCAACGATCAGGTCTATCCGCCTGAAACTCCTGCAAGGCCCGCCGCAGGTCTGGAGAAACGGCAGACAATATCACTCCATCCTTAAGGATACCTGTAGGTTCAGAATTACCAGGGGAGTCAGGCTCAAAACTCCTAGAAAGGGCATCCGCCTTAACATTCTTAGAACCCGGCAAGTAGGACACCACAAAATTAAACCGAGAGAAAAACAACGACCAGCGCGCCTGTCTAGGATTCAGGCGTCTGGCGGACTCAAGATAAATTAGATTTTTGTGGTCAGTCAATACCACCACCTGATGTCTAGCCCCCTCAAGCCAATGACGCCACTCCTCAAAAGCCCACTTCATGGCCAAAAGCTCCCGATTCCCAACATCATAATTCCGCTCGGCGGGCGAAAATTTACGCGAGAAAAAAGCACAAGGTCTCATCACGGAGCAATCGGAACTTCTCTGCGACAAAACCGCCCCAGCTCCGATTTCAGAAGCGTCGACCTCAACCTGAAAAGGAAGAGCAACATCAGGCTGATGCAACACAGGGGCGGAAGAAAAGCGGCGCTTAAGCTCCCGAAAGGCCTCCACAGCAGCAGGGGACCAATCAGCAACATCAGCACCCTTCTTAGTCAAATCAGTCAATGGTTTAACAACATCAGAAAAACCAGCAATAAATCGACGATAAAAGTTAGCAAAGCCCAAAAATTTCTGAAGACTCTTAAGAGAAGAGGGTTGCGTCCAATCACAAATAGCCTGAACCTTGACAGGATCCATCTCGATGGAAGAGGGGGAAAAAATATATCCCAAAAAGGAAATCTTTTGAACCCCAAAAACGCACTTAGAACCCTTCACACACAAGGAATTAGACCGCAAAACCTGAAAAACCCTCCTGACCTGCTGGACATGAGAGTCCCAGTCATCCGAAAAAATCAAAATATCATCCAGATACACAATCATAAATTTATCCAAATAATCACGGAAAATGTCATGCATAAAGGACTGAAAGACTGAAGGGGCATTTGAAAGACCAAAAGGCATCACCAAATACTCAAAGTGGCCCTCGGGCGTATTAAATGCGGTCTTCCACTCATCCCCCTGCTTAATTCGCACCAAATTATACGCCCCACGGAGATCTATCTTAGAGAACCACTTGGCCCCCTTTATGCGAGCAAACAAATCAGTCAGCAGTGGCAACGGATATTGATATTTAACCGTGATTTTATTCAAAAGCCGATAATCAATACACGGTCTCAAAGAGCCATCTTTCTTAGCCACAAAGAAAAAACCGGCTCCTAAGGGAGATGACGAAGGACGAATATGTCCCTTTTCCAAGGACTCCTTTATATATTCTCGCATAGCAGCATGTTCAGGCACAGACAGATTAAATAAACGACCCTTAGGGTATTTACTACCCGGAATCAAATCTATGGCACAATCGCACTCCCGGTGCGGAGGTAATGAACCAAGCTTAGGTTCTTCAAAAACGTCATGATATTCAGTCAAGAATTCAGGAATCTCAGAGGGAATAGATGATGAAATGGAAACCACAGGTACGTCCCCATGCGTCCCCTTACATCCCCAGCTTAACACAGACATAGCTTTCCAGTCAAGGACTGGGTTATGAGATTGCAGCCATGGCAATCCAAGCACCAACACATCATGTAGGTTATACAGCACAAGAAAGCGAATAATCTCCTGATGATCCGGATTAATCCGCATAGTTACTTGTGTCCAGTATTGTGGTTTATTACTAGCCAATGGGGTGGAGTCAATCCCCTTCAGGGGTATAGGAGTTTCAAGAGGCTCCAAATCATACCCACAGCGTTTGGCAAAGGACCAATCCATAAGACTCAAAGCGGCGCCAGAGTCAACATAGGCATCCGCGGTAATAGATGATAAAGAACAAATCAGGGTCACAGATAGAATAAACTTAGACTGTAAAGTGCCAATTGAAACAGACTTATCAAGCTTCTTAGTACGCTTAGAGCATGCTGATATAACATGAGTTGAATCACCGCAATAGAAGCACAATCCATTTTTTCGTCTTAAATTCTGCCGTTCACTTCTGGACAGAATTCTATCACATTGCATATTCTCTGGCGTCTTCTCAGTAGACACCGCCAAATGGTGCACAGGTTTGCGCTCCCGCAGACGCCTATCGATCTGGATAGCCATTGTCATGGACTCATGCAGACCCGCAGGCACAGGGAACCCCACCATAACATCCTTAATGGCATCAGAGAGACCCTCTCTGAAATTCGCCGCCAGGGCGCACTCATTCCACTGAGTAAGCACAGCCCATTTACGGAATTTCTGGCAGTATATTTCAGCTTCGTCTTGCCCCTGAGATAGGGACATCAAGGCCTTTTCCGCCTGAAGCTCTAACTGAGGTTCCTCATAAAGCAACCCCAAGGCCAAAAAAAACGCATCCACATTGAGCAACGCAGGATCCCCTGGAGCCAATGCAAAAGCCCAATCCTGAGGGTCGCCCCGGAGCAAGGATATCACAATCCTGACCTGCTGAGCAGGATCTCCAGCAGAGCGAGATTTCAGGGACAAAAACAACTTGCAATTATTTTTGAAATTTTGAAAGCATGATCTATTCCCCGAGAAAAATTCAGGCAAAGGAATTCTAGGTTCAGATATAGGAACATGAACAACAAAATCTTGTAAATTTTGAACTTTCGTGGTGAGATTATTCAAACCTGCAGCTAAACTCTGAATATCCATTTTAAACAGGTGAACACAGAGCCATTCCAGGATTAGAAGGAGAGAGAGAGAGAGAAAGGCTGCAATATAGGCAGACTTGCAAGAGATTCAATTACAAGCACACTCAGAACTGAAGGGAAGGGAAAAAAAAAAAAAATCTTCAGCAGACTTCTCTTTTCTCTCCTTTCTCTGTCAATTAATTTAACCCTTTTTGGCCGGTCAAACTGTTATGGTTCTCAATGGCAAGAGAACATAGCCCAGCAAACATGAGTACTAGCTCTTGGAAGGATGGAAACTAAACTGACCATGAACTAAACCTGCCGCACAACTAACAGTAGCCGGGTAGCGTTGCCTACGTTTTTATCCCTAGACGCCCAGCGCCGGCCGGAGGACTAACTAATCCTGGCAGAGGAAAATATAGTCCTGGCTCACCTCTAGAGAAATTTCCCCGATAGGCTGACAGAGGCCCCCACATATATTGGCGGTGATTTTAGATGAAATGACAAACGTAGTATGAAAATAGGTTTAGCAAAATTGAGGTCCGCTTACTAGATAGCAGGAAGACAGAAAGGGCACTTTCATGGTCAGCTGAAAACCCTATCAAAATACCATCCTGAAATTACTTTAAGACTCTAGTATTAACTCATAACATCAGAGTGGCAATTTCAGATCACAAGAGCTTTCCAGACACAGAAACGAAACTACAGCTGTGAACTGGAACAAAATGCAAAAACAAACGAGGACAAAAGTCCAACTTAGCTGGGAGTTGTCTAGTAGCAGGAACATGCACAGAAAGGCTTCTGATTACAATGTTGACCGGCATGGAAGTGACAGAGGAGCAAGGTTAAATAGCGACTCCCACATCCTGATGGAAACAGGTGAACAGAGGGGATGATGCACACCAGTTCAATTCCACCAGTGGCCACAGGGGGAGCCCAAAATCCAAATTCACAACATATGTGCCTTTTTGAAAGTTTAACTATGAATATTGGAAATATATCAATGTGGATTCTGCAAAGAGTAATCTACATTATTATTATTATTATTGAATTATATAGCACCATTGATTCCATGGTGCTGTACGAGAAGGGGTTACATACAAATCTACATAGCAGCTATGAATAAGGGTTGCTAACCCAAAACTCGTAAGCTTATGGATTCTTAAACTTTTCTATCTTTTTTGCTTTTTCTCACCATGTTTTCAATTGCACAGCAAAAGTTATGGTCTAGTATTTTCTCATTGGTGCTGGAGCCCAGTCCTCATGGACCCTTCTCTCCTATTTCTGGCCTGGTGTGTTTCCATACTGCTTGCACCACACCCTGACCAAACGAGGTCTACCAGGGTTCCTATGTGAATACAAGTGGTTTTCACACTAAATTGTCCTCGCTGGAAGGTGAGCCAATTGTTATTTTTTCTCTTCACCTATTTGTCAGATAAGTTCCATCTCCAAATTGAGAGAAACTTGGTAGCTGCATTGTGCAATGTTGTCGGCTTTACTTATAATTGAAAGAACATGTAGATCTTTAACTTCTAATAGGTCAAAATGAAAATATATCTTTTTTTCATTAACATGTAAACTATTACTTCGCTTTCTTTTTATGGTTTCTTTTCTGTAATTAATATTTTTTGCATTTAAGGGAAAAATAATTTCAATTACTTGTGTTCTGTTTTTTTCAAGAATACATGGTTCAACAAATGGATGACTTAATTTTAGTTTTAACTGTTCGAATTAACCAGTTACTGATAACCGAAGAGCTGTAAAGCTTAGACAGGCTCTGGTTTTATTGCCTGGCCTATATAGCAAATCAATATACACAATGGGCCATGCTTTTAATTGCTCAGCCCATCTTCGCTATCAGTTGAGTCTGGTTTCATGACCAATTAACTGTTTAACCAACTAACCTAAAGTGATCTGAAATTGGCCAATTGATCTGCATGCCCTTTACACAATGCTCATCCAGGACAATAGTTGTTTTCAAAGGAACATATTGTTCATTAAAAACAAAGTAACAAAAACTTGTAGTTATCCGCTGTGTATTTTATAAGCATTTCTAATAGAAGTCTATATAGATGTAACTTAAAGTGAATCTGTCAGCAGGAACAACCCTACTAATCTGTCTATATGGACATGTGCGTCATAGGAAGATGAATACAATGATATCTTGATATCTTTGATCCAATGTCTTATTCTTGAGAAATCCATGTTTTTCTTATAGGCAAATTAGCTGTTTAGATCTATGGGCTGAACACTGATCTCCCTGAGAATCTGCCTCCAGAGATTATTTGAGATGAAAAAAAACACTGCCATCAAAGTTTTAATCCTCTTAATATATTGCAGTCACCATATTAAATAGCCTTGTGTTCTCTCAATTGATCATTTTGCCTTTTTACCCAGTAAATTATTTTTCTGCTCTATATAGTAACGGGAAGTCTCTTTTTCCTGTATTTATTAGTCCCCTCTTCAACTCCTGACCCAGCTGCTTCATCCCTACCCCTTGTCAAGGACTTTTGCAGTGATGACTCATGCAGAGAAAATTGACCTCCTGTTTCTACACAGAGCTTAGAAGGATGCAGTTAGTCAGTTTTTAATCATGTGATGTCAAAGACCTAATGTTAAACACAAGAATTAACTTGCTAGAGAGGCAAAATGAGCAATTGTAAGTACGCAGTGCTATATAATATGACTGCAATATATTAAAAGAATGAAAACTTTGATGGGAGGAGTGCTTCTTTAAAGGGGGCATTACGAGAGTGAGACAAGTAATGATTGACACTTTGCTCTCATGCTGACACACAGCTCTAGAGTAAGGACAGAACTAACATAGTACAGCAGAGCTAACTGTGTAATGAGACAAAATTCACTTTTGCTGTACTAATACATTTGCACTGCGGTTGATCTCTCAGCTTCCATCTCAGAGGCTGACAGCGTGGGGAGTAGGAGCAGTACATCAGAACTGACATCACTACAAATGTGTTTGGAATGAGACAAGGTTCAACTCTGCTGTACTGTGCTACCTATAATCAGGTACAGCTCTGCAGCAGTGCTGACAGCAATGAGAGGACAAGTCCTGCTACAATTGTTTGCCATGAGACAAAATTCACTTCTGCCGTACTGTGTTAGCTATGTGTGATTATAAGAGCAAAGTGTCAGGCATTACATGTCTCACACTGGCAATGCTCCTTCTTTTTTTAAAATAAGCTCTGGAGGCAGATTCTCAGGGAAATAAATCAAAACGAGAATACATTCGGCACTAACAAGATCACTCCTTGTAAGGCATAGGATACACACGGCAGCTGGGTAACCGTGCTCTACTTGACCAAACTTGGAAACGTGAGAAAAACTAGTGAAACATACCATCCGTAAAATCTTCCTTTATTTTTGTGACAATAAAACATGAACTGGAGGAAGTGGGCTGCTTTATGGACTGTGGCAATTTTGCTTATCACAACACTTCTAAGGGTACCAGCACATGAAGCCGGGATACTGAAGCTATATTTATTGGCAGACAGCTACCTAATGTGTGTGGTGGCTTTAAAGGGAATCTGTAAGATCATTTTTGTGTACCATACTAATAGTATTCTGAAATAGGGCTTTGGCAGTCCTTTTAGAATATGTAAGTTTTATTGCTGTACATTGCCCCGTTGTCTTGCTGCAAGCCCCAGAAAATTCTTAGTCAGTGCCAGTTTGTCAATTGTATGTGTATCCGAAATGAATAGTCACCCAAACCCACATCCCGTAATCCCCCCACTCTTCTACACCGGCGTCAGTGATAATTACTAGTCAAGTATATGTAAATCCGAAATGTGAGTAATACGGCAGTCTGACTGCACCCAATCATTGACGAGGCGTGGGAGTAAAGTGCAGCAATAAAAGTTACATATACTGAATGGGCTACCCAAGCACTACTGATTGATACAATGTACAGTGGCAGACATTTGCTAATCGGCGATGGGGGTGTGGTTAAACAAAGCAGGAGGGCTACATGGCATGAGACAACTAGTCCACTAGTGATAATCTCATGCTGATAAAACACTGATTTTATTGAAACTGCAACAAGCAGCCCAGTAGGTGAGGCATTGCTGGAATCAGAGTCTCAGCCCTAAATTATGCTGCTCTCAGGTTCAAAGGCAAACACCCTCTGACAGATGCCCATTAAGACCTTCATCTCAGATATAACATTCAACAATTTTTTCTTATTATATAGACATTCTCAAACAATTTACATCTCATAACAATCAAAGATTGGAAATTTCCTTCTTGTACAGTACAAAAATCTATACATATATCTTTGCATTTTGCGGTATCAAATTCACGTAGACCCTGATTAGCCAAAATATATACATTGTGTTCCAAATTATTATGCAAATTGGATTTAAGTGTCATAAAGATTTAATTGTTTTGTTTTTCAAATAAACTCGTGGATGGTATTGTGTCTCAGGGATCAATGGATCACTGAAATCAATCTTAAACACATGTGATAATTAGTTTTCCAGGTGATTCTAATTAAAGGAAAACTACTTAAAAATGAAGTTCCACATTATTAAGCAGGTCACAGTTTTCAAGCAATATAGGAAATAAAAAGGATCTCTCTGCTGCTGAAAAGCGTAAAATTGTGCAATGCCTTGGACAAGGTTTGAAAACATCAGATATTTCACAAAAACTTAAGAGTGATCATCGTACTGTGAAGAGATTTGTGACTGAAACAGAGCACAGACAGAGTTCATGCAGATAAAGGCATAATGAGGAAGGTTTTCTGCCAGACAAAATTCATTGGATTAAGAGAGCAGCTGCCAAAATACCATTACAAACCAGCAAACAGATATTTGAAGCTGCTGGTGCCTCTGGAGTCCCTCGAACCTCAAGGTGTAGGATCCTTCAAAGGCTTGCTGTGGTGCATAAACCTACTATTTGGCCACCCCTAAACAGTGCTCACAAACAGAAATGGTTGCATTAGGCCCAGACATACATGAAGACTAATTTTCAAACAGTCTTGTTTGCTGATGAGTGTCGAGCAATCCTGGATGATCCAGATGGATGGAGTAGTGGATGGTTGGTGGATGGCCACCATGTCCCAACAAGGCTGCGACGTCAGTAAGGAGGTGGACGAGTCATGTTTTGGTCCAAAATCATGGGGAAACAGCTGGTAGGGCCCTTTAAAGTTCCTCAAGGTGTGAAAATGACCTCTGCAAAGTATATAGAGTTTCTGACTGACAACTTTCTTCCATGGTCTAAAAAGCAGAAATGTGCCTTCAGGAGCAAAATCATCTTCATGCATGACAATGCACCATCTCATGCTGCAAAGAATACCTCTGAGTCATTGGCTGCTATGGGCATAAAAGGAGATAAACTCATGGTGTGGCCACCATCTTCCCCTGACCTCAACCCTATAGAGAACCTTTGGAGTATCATCAAGCAAAAGATCTATGAGGGTGGGAGGCAGTTCACATCAGAACAGCAACTCTAGGAGGATGTTCTGACTTCATGCAAAAAAATACAAGGAGAAACTCTCCAAAATCTCACAAGTTCAATGGATGCAAGAATTGTGAAGGTGATATCAAAGAAGGGTTCCTATGTTAACATGTAACTTGGCCTGTTAGGATGTTTTGGAGTTAAATAGCTTTTTTTGTTCAGTGAATGTGACCTCCTAATGCTGCAAAATCAACAAATGAGCATTTTCAGTTCTTTAAAACATATCAAATGTCTAGAAATTCTACTGTGCCTAATAATTTGGAACAGTGCATTTTGAGTTTTTATTCATTTTGGAGATTATACTGTTATCATTGGGAGGTTTCTTCAATAAAATTCTATGTAAACTCTAACGGGTGATGACTTTTATTAGACTGACTGTCATTTGCACCAACCATTTAGGAAAATCCGAGAAAAATATAATTTGAATATTAATTTAGAACATGGTGTACAAATAGAGATTTGAAACTTTTGTTCATCTATAGTACTGCGCAAACTGACAGGGTGTAAACCATAATTCACTACAGGACACATTGACTATACTGGTCATGGATAATGAAACCATTTGCATTGTAGTAACAAACCAGTTTTGCACTTTTGAACTGATCCAACAATTTACTTTTTCCTGAAAATGAGAAAAATATATATCTAGGATTGGCCATATAAATTTCACAGCCTGTGTTCAGTAATGTCGAGTAAAAACTCCACTTTTTCAAACATTCCATGAGGTGATTATTTCAGATCTTTAGATATTGATTGCAGTGTAGGTTAGGACCCGAAAAGCACTGATGTGGTAGTGAATTCATACTTGAAAGGATCTAAAGGCTCGGACACAATACATATTTTTGAGAAGAGAAAAAATATTTCATTTTGGCTCCTTTCCGCCTCAGTGAAGAATCCCATGTTTTTTTACTTTATTCCACTAACCTTTTACCTTTGATATCCTCTGCTGCTTCCCTGTATATTGTATAAACCACAATGCAGCCTCACATCCTTGTCACATCATGACCCGTTGAGAGTTATTGGGGTCTCTTCATGTACCTGAAAATGCATGGACCATAGAACATTTAGTGATGTGTCAATGTTTGTGCCTAATGTCTTCATCACAAAATACATCGGCGGTATAGCTGGACAAAAAGCTCAATTTTCTGCCCAAAAGTGCAGCATATTATAATTGAAGATATTGAGAGCTATGGATATGTGCTGAATACCAAACACAGAGAGACTGTTAAGCTGGATTTACCCAGGCCAATTATTCTGAATAAGAAATACTAGGAACTCTCGATTCGCAATAATTGAAAAGTGTAAACAGGCTGCCAATCACCTGATGTACAGAGCAAAACACCCAACAGGTTGCCAATCACCCAACTTATAAAGCCAAACGCCCATTCGTTCGGTGAAATTATTTTTAGGCAGGCTCAAAAATTATCACTCTTGGCAAGTCATCATCCTGAGTGAACAGGACATGTCCTGAGAACAATGGCAGCCTACGTGCACAGAATGAACATATGCATTTCTATATAAAACGACTTGCTATTCAAATGTTCAGTCTTTGAACGTCTTTTAACCACTTCCGGTTTCCAAAGATGCCAAGTAGTTAAAATAAGTGACCTGACCATTCTTAGTTTCTGCTCTGAAGACACTCTATACTTTACAAGTCAATGAGAAGGCTCAAAAGTAGGGTTGAGCGAAACGGGTCGTTCATTTTCAAAAGTCGCCGACTTTTGGCAAAGTCGGCGTCTCATGAAACCCGACCCGATCCCTGTGGGGGTCGGCCATGCGGTACGCGATCTTGGCGCCAAAGTCGCGTTTCGTATGACGCGATTAGCGCCATTTTTTCAGCCAATGAATGAGCGTGGGCAGAGTGATGACATAGGTGTTAGGGGAGTGAACGCCTATCGTCATGTTATCGCTTGTGCGCAGTAGCGATTTGGAATGTGCAAATCGAAATTTTCTGTTCTGGGATGGAGGGGAGAGAGAGAGAGAGAGAGAGAGAGAGAGAGAGAGAGAGAGAGAGAGAGAGAGAGAGAGAGAGAGAGAGAGAGAGAGAGAGAGAAAATATATATATATCTTCACTGGGTTTCGTGTTTCGGCCGAAACCCGACTTTTCACTGTGGTCGGCCGATTTCACTCGACTCGACTTTTAAGACAGTCGGGTTTCACAAAACCCGACTCGACCCTAAAAAACTAAAGGTCGCTCAACCCTACTCAAAAGACAAACATCTTTTTGAGTAATTTGTCTTTGCTTGAAAAAAATGCAAGAGGTTCCTTTTTTGTTGAATGGAATTTAAAAAAATGCTTGGAAAACCGCAAAAAAAAGCCACAAAAACACTGAAAAAGCGCTCATGAAATGACCAAATAAACATTAAAAATGATGCTTAAGGAATAAAATGCTAGCATTTCCTGAAGGATCTGACACTTGAAAAACTAGGTGAGTTTGCTCACCAGGAAAAGAAGCCATGTGCTCATACCCCCACAATACCTTTAGGGTGCCTTCTCACACAATTTTTAGGAAAAATAGATTTCTTGCTGCATTTTTTGTTCATTTTGTTATGACTAACTAATACTGTGGCCGCACCTTGCATATTTTTGTAGCTTTTTTGTTGCATATCCACCATGTTTTTTAAAATGCTGCGCTAAGATTTTTTTTGCCATTTTTCCATGGACTTCATTCAATCTAGAAAAAAATGGCTTCAAAATGCATGTAATAAAATGTGTGAATGCAAAAAATACCACTACAATCAATGTAGTTATCATTGCATGCAGTGGCGTAACTACAAAGTTATGGGCCCCGGTGCGAACTTCCAAATGGGGCCCCCCCCGCCATAAAATTCAATGTAAGCCCCATAGAATACAATGCAGCCCCCCTCATAGTATAATGCAGCCCCTCCATACAGGGGCAGTGACAAAGACACGAGCAAATGGTGACGAGGGGGCAGAGGAGAGGGAACAAGGGGGCAAGGAAGACAGGCACTAGGGGACACATGGGGGCTAGGAGGCAGGGGAGAAGGATACAAGGGGTCTAGTGGGCAAGGGAGACTGACACAAGTGGGCAAGGGAGACTGACACACGGGGACAAGGGACAAGCACAAGGGGACAAGGGAGACAGGCACAAGGGGACACATAGGGACTAGTGAGCAAGAGACTGACACAAGGGGACAAGGGATACAAGCACAAGGGGACACACAGGGACAAGTGGGAAAGGGAGACTGACACACAGGGACTAGTGGGCAAAGGAGACTGACACAAGCACAAGGGGACAAAGGAGACTGACACAAGCACAAGGGGACATAGGAGACAGGCACATGGGGACACACAGGGACTAATGGGCAAGGGAGACTGGCACACGGGGACACAAGCATAAGGGAGACAGGCTCAAGGGGACACACAGGGACTAATGGGCAAGGGAGACTGGCACACGGGGACAAGGGACACAAGCATAAGGGGACAAGGGAGACAGGCACATGGGGACACACAGGGACTAATGGGCAAGGGAGACTGGCACATGGGGACACAAGCATAAGGGAGACAGGCTCAAGGGGACTCACGGCCCCCTGACCTGCCAGAGCCGCTTGCAGCTGCGACCGTAGTAGTTACGCCGCTGCCTCACACACACACATACTACAGTTATCACACACACACTACAGATATCACACACACACATCATACTACAGATATCACACACACACACACACATCAGTTATTACACACACTACAGATATCACACACACATCATATTACAGATATCACACACACACACACTACAGATAACACACACACACACACACACCAGATATCACACACACACACACACACATACACACACTACAGATATCACACACACACACACATACACACACTACAGATATCACACACACACACATCATACTACAGATATCACACACATACTACAGTTATCACACACACACTACAGATACCACACACACACACACACACACACACACACACACACACACACACACACACACACACACACACACACACACACACACACACACACACACACACACACCAGAGATACCAGCTCATATACACAACTCACAATCTCCTCTCTGGTACAGGGGTGGCTGATGTAAACCGGCTGCAGCTCCTCAGCTTCTCCTGACTAAGGCTAGTTTCACACTAGCGTCGGGAACAACCCGTCGCTGTGCGTCGGGCCGACGTTCCCGACGCTAGTGTGGTCTCCGCCGCACAACGGGGGCAGCGGATGCATTTTTCCCACGCATCCGCTGCCCCATTGTGAGGTGCGGGGAAGTGCGGGGAGGTGGGGGCGGAGTTCCGGCCGCGCATGCGCGGTCGGAAAAAGTGGACCGTCGGGAGCAAAAAACGTTACATGTAAGGTTTTTTTCTCCCGACGGTCCACTACCACACGCCCAAGCGTCGCAAAACGGACGCGACGTTTGGCAATGCGTCGCAAATGCGTCGCTAATGTTAGTCTATGACGAAAAAACGTATCCAGCAAGAACTTTTGCTGGATGCGTATTTTCGGCAAAACGACGCATTTGCGACGTATTGCAGTTAACGCTAGTGTGAAACTAGCCTAAAGCGGCTCTGTCCCGCACCTCCCCCCTGCTCTCGCCTTCTGTCCCGGGGTTATTTTGGCTTTCTCTTAAAGGGAACCTGTCACCCCGTTTTTTCCGTATGAGATAAAAATACTGTTAAATAGGGCCTGAGCTGTGCATTGCAATAGTGTATTTTGTGGACCCCGATTCCCCACCTATGCTGCCGAAATACGTTACCAAAGTAGTCGTTTTCGCCTGTCAATCAGGCTGGTCTGGTCAGATGGGCGTGGTGTCTTCCCCCAGATCTTGCTTAGTTTTCCGTTGGTGGCGTAGTGGTGTGCGCATGCCCAAGGTCCCGAATCCACTGCACAGGGGAGTGAAAATAGCGTGATGTGCGACATTTCATTGGTGATCGGTGGGGGCGGCCATCTTCCTTTGGCCGCGCGTGCGCAGAAGCGGCGCTCTGCTGGCCGCGGCTTCAGGAAAATGGCCGCAGGATGCCGCACGTGCCCAGATGGAGATCGCGGCGGCCATTTTCCTGAAGCAGAGATGCGACACCTCGTACACACCCGACTCCGCTCCGTACACCCCCGACTCCGCTCCGTACACCCCCGGCTCCGCTCCGTACACCCCCGGCTCCGCTCCGTACACCCCCGGCTCCGCTCCGTACACCCCCGACTCCGCTCCGTACACACCCGGCTCCGCTCCGTACACCCCCGGCTCCGCTCCGTACACCTCGTACACACCCGGCTCCGCTCCGTACACCTCATGCACACCCGGCTCCGCTCCGTACACCTCATACACACCCGGCTCCGCTCCGTACACCTCATACACACCCGGCTCTGCTCCGTACACCTCATGCACACCCGGCTCTGCTCCGTACACCTCATGCACACCCGGCTCTGCTCCGTACACCTCATGCACACCCGGCTCTGCTCCGTACACCTCATGCACACCCGGCTCTGCTCCGTACACCTCATGCACACCCGGCTCTGCTCCGTACACCTCATGCACACCCGGCTCTGCTCCGTACACCTCATGCACACCCGGCTCTGCTCCGTACACCCCCGACTCCGCTCCGTACACCTCGTACACACCCGACTCCGCTCCGTACACCCTCGACTCCGCTCCGTACACCTCGTACACACACGGCTCCGCTCCGTACACCTCATGCACACCCGGCTCTGCTCCGTACACCTCATGCACACCCGGCTCTGCTCCGTACACCTCATGCACACCCGGCTCCGCTCCGTACACCTCATACACACCCGGCTCCGCTCCGTACACCTCATACACACCCGGCTCTGCTCCGTACACCTCATGCACACCCGGCTCTGCTCCGTACAACTCATACACACCCGGCTCCGCTCCGTACACCTCATGCACACCCGGCTCTGCTCCGTACACCTCATACACACCCGGCTCCGCTCCGTACACCTCATGCACACCCGGCTCTGCTCCGTACACCTCATACACACACGGCTCCGCTCTGTACACCTCATACACACACTGCTCTGCTACATCCACCCAAACCCCTCCTGACCTCACACAAAAGCTTACCCTCCAGCACGATGACAAACAGCACTGCACTACTGTCCTGCACTACACGGAAGCCCTTGATCATGTGACTCCAACTCCTCCCCTCCTGTGACCTCATCACAGGTCCTGTGCGCACAGAGCAGTGGCAGCTATAGTAGTGGTGTGCGGCTCTCTGCGGTGGAGGGGCTCTGCTGCGGGACAAGTGCAGTCCCACCCGTGATCGCGAGTGCACGCGCAGCAGGGCCTGTAAGGAAGAATTATTTAAAGGGCCGGCGGCCCATTTTGTAGCTTAGAGTTCTTAGGAGCCCGCCCAGTCTGCTGGACTGGGTGGGCCCCTAAGCACTGCGGGCCCCGTCGCAATTGCGACCCATGCGACCGCGGTAGTTACGCCCCTGATTGCATGCACAGGATAGATTGTCAACAAGATCCATTAAGTTAAATCAACCCAAGAAATAGACCCCAGTGGAAAGAAATTGGCTTCAAAGTCAACTTCAAATTAGGTTGTCTCCTGATTCTTCTCAAAGGAGGGATTCATGGTATGGAACTGGAGTATGTTACAGGCTAGGGCTCATTCAGACGGCCGTTTTTTTTTTACATACGAGAAAAGCATTCCTAGTTTCATCAGTGATTTTGTTCCGTTTTATCAGATTTTCATCATAGTGTCATCCGAATTTCTTATAATTTGGCCCAAGTTTCATCAATTCTTCCAGGATGAAAAAAAAAAGGTTCTCTACCTTCTCCTATCACACTGTGCAGAAAGAATTTTTCATGGACCCATAGACTTGCATTGACTATTTTGAACCAAAACTCAGATCAATGTCAGAAATGCGCCTCCGTTTTTGTGCGGACTACTCAGTCTGCAAAAAAATGGGACACGTAAAGAGCCCCAAAGGCAATACTTAAAAACACAGATATATCTCGTACGTGGACAAAGGATGACTTAATGAGCCCCTGCACCAATGCTTTTAATAAATTACTTTTGTTATTCAGTACATTTCTATATGCCGGAATGTATTCTAACATTTTCTTTCAAGATGTATTAGTCAGGCTAATATATAAATGTTGGATATAGTAGTATATATAGTACTATATATAGTAGCTAGAATCATTTGATTAGAGCTCATTCAGATGTCTAATTTTTGAGTACGAGTGCAAGAGTGTTTTCCACGGATAGCACTCATACCTATACTAGTGAATGGGGTCACTGATTTTCTGAGGACTGTGTGGTCCTCAGAAAATCACAGAGACATCAAATATTCGGATCAAAATCGGCAATGCAATATTATGGGTCCGTAAAGAAATCAGACAGCACTCAGATGCCATCCAAGTGTGGTCTGATTTTCACGGACTGTTAAATAGGAAAAGCTGAAGAATTTTTTTTTTTAGTGTTCACATATGAAAAAAAACAATGAAACTAGGACTGAACTTAGATCGAAATCAGTGTTGAAACTCTATTGATTTCATCGTACACGAAAAAAACTGACGTGTGAATGAGCCCTTAGTGTTAAGGGAGCACCACTTGGATCTTGAAGCGGATTTACCACTACCCTTGTATAAGCTTTGCTTGAGACTTTTGGATATGGTGATTGTACTATTAAGAACAGCTGGTCCCTCTCAGCAGCGACTCAGTTCCTCTCAAAAAAACAATAATCTATATACAGGTGCATCTCACAAAATTAGAATATCATCAAAAAGTTAATTTATTTCAGTTCTTCAATACAAAAAGGGAAATTCATATATTATACAGAGTCATTACAAATAGAGTGATGTATCTCAAGTGGTTTTTTTTCTGTTAATGTTGATGATTATGGCTTACAGACAATGAAAACCCAAAAGTCGTTATCTCAGTAAATTAGAATACTTTATAACCCTAGCTTGAAAAAATGATTTTAACATCCGAAATGTTGGCCTACTGAAATGTATGTTCAGTAGATGCACTCAATACTTGGTCGGGGCACCTTTTACATCAATTACTGCATAAATGCGGTGTGGCATGGAGGCGATCAGCCTGTGGCACTGCTGAGGGGTTATGGAAGCCCAGGTTGCTTTGATAGCAGCCTTCAGCTCGTCTGCATTGTTGGGTCTGGTGTCTCTCATCTTCCTCTTGACAATACCCCATAGATTCTCCATGGGGTTAAGGTCAGGCGAGTTTGCTGGCCAATCAAGCACAATGATACTGTTGTTTTTAGACCAGATATTGGTACTTTTGGCAGTGTGGACAGGTGCCAAGTCCTGCTGGAGAATGGAATTTCCATCTCCAAAAAGCTTGTCGGCAGAGGGAAAAATTCCTGGTAGATGGCTGCGCTGACTTTGGTCTTGATAAAACACAGTAGACCTACACCAGCAGATGACATGGCTCTCCAAACCATCATTGATTGTGGAAACTTCACACTAGACCTTGGAAATCAAGGTCTCAGAGTCTGGAGGAAGGGTGGAGAGACAGAAAATCCATAGACCTATAGCAGCAGCTTGGACTTGAGTATAATTCGGACGAGTGCATTCTGATAAAAGAAAAATCGGATTATACTTCAACCAATGTTATTCAATGAGGCAGTAAAGATCTGCATATTTTTTCTCAGCTATATTCGGCATGATAAAAAATTGGCAGCATGCTGCAATGTCACTTCGAAATTGTACATTGTAAGAAAAAAATCACATGCCATACGGACCATAAGTGCGGTATATGATTTTTAGGGATACTTTACAATTGTGTTGCATAGGAAATTGTAAATGGTCCTGTAAAAGATTAATAGCTGCTGAGTAGAAAAAACAGATTGTATACAGACTGAACACAGATGATGAGTGAGAAAAAATCGTCCCACTCTCCTGGATGACAATGAGACCAATTTTATTTTAATGCATTAGTGTGAGCGAACTCTTAACCCCTTTCTGCCATCGGATGGAATAGTACGCCCAATGGCAGATCCCATGATTTGATGCGGGCTCTGGCGGTGAGCCCTCATCAAAGCCAGGACATGTCAGCTGTTTTGTACAGCTGGCATGTGCCCGCAATAGCGACGGGTGGAATCGTGATCCACCCGCCGCTATTAACTAGTTAAATGCCACTGTCAAATGCTGACAGCGGCATTTAACAAGTGCGAAATGCGCGCACCGCTGACCCCCATCACGTGATTGGAGGTCATCAGTGCATTGGCATAACAATCAGAGGTCTCCTGAAGACCTCTATGGTTGTTGATGCCAGATTGCTGAGCGCCACCCTGTGGTCGGCGCTTATAGCAATGCTGTAATTCTACTACATAGGCGTGATCTGAGCATCGCTCCTATGTAGCGGAGCCGATCAGGCTATGCCAGCTTCTAGCCTCCCATGGGGCTATTGAAGCATGGCAAAAGTAAAAAAAAATGTTTTAAAAAATATGAAAAAAAAAATGATAAAAGTTTAAATTACCCCCGTTTCGTCCCATTCAAAATAAAACAATACAAAAAAATCAAACCTGCACATATTTGATATCACCACATTCAGAATTGCCTGATCTATCAATAAAAAAAAGATTAACCTGATCGCTAAACGGCGTAGCGATAAATAATTTCAAACTGTCAAAATTTCATTTTGTTGGTCGCCGCGACATTGCGTTAAAATGCAATAACGGGAGATCAAAAGAGCGTATCTGCACCAAAATGGTATCATTAAAAACATGAGCTCGGCACGCAAAAAATAAGCCCTCACCCGACCCCAGATCATGAAAAATGGAGATGCTTTTTTTTTTTTTAGCAATGTTTGGAATTTTTTTCTCCACTTACATAAAAAAGAACCTAGACATGTTTGGTGTCTATGAACTTGTAATGACCTGGAGAATCATACCGGCAGGTCAGTTTTAGCATTTAGTGAACCTAGCAAAAAAGCCGTAGAAAAAACCAGTGTGGGATTGCACTTTTTTTGCAATTTCACTGCACTTGGAATTTTTTTCCCGTTTTCTAGTACACGACATGGTAAAACCAATGGTGTCTGTCAAAAGTACAACTTGTCCTGCAAAAAATAAGCACTCATGTGGCCATATTCACAGAAAAATAAAAAAGTTATGGCTCCGGGAAGGAGGGGAGCAAAAAAAGAAAACGCAACAATCCAGGGATTAAGGGGTTAAACTAATAATTAAGGCTATGTTCACAACATCATTTGCTTCTTTATTCATTCAATGAATATATATGTAATGAGTCCATAGGCAATCATTAATCAAAATATATATTAAAAGCGTGTATGTGTGTTTGGTCTGTATACATTGCTCTATGACTGCTCTTTTCAGTACGATAGCATCCAAAAAAGGTATTCTGAGCTCTTCCTATGTATTTTTATAGAAATCAATTGCAAGTGCACACATCTAGCATAGGTTACCTTGACTCAGACAACAGCACTAGGATATCACTGCACAAAAAAAATATTTTGACTAATGATAGGCAAACCTGTGGATGTTCGAGTCCAGTAGATCTCCCCGGCTTTATTTACAAGCATGGAGCCAATCAGTGGCTACAGTGACTGAATGGCCTGTGACTGCTGAAGCTGCTGATTGGCTGCAGCAGTCACATGCTGGATGGTTGTAAGCAAAGAGCAGGAAGATTGTCATAGGAAAGAAGAAATGAGTAGAGTTTTCGTTTTATATTATTTTCAGCTGTTTTTATTTTTCTATTTCCTAGAATCCCTAGAAACCGCTTGCCGAATCTTTATTCATTTGTTTTTCTGCACTGCAGAAACAAAAATTACTAACTGATGAAATATCCAGAGATAAACTGGAAACCAACAATAAAAGGTAAAAATAATAGGCTATATATGTGTAAGCTCAGATTCTAATACATTAGCAGAATAAAGCAGAATTTCTCCAGCTCCAAAGTCATCGCAGACACATAACACTAAATTCTGTATAATGGGCATTGGATAAAAGTCTCCGATTATAAAAAAAAGTGTTCAAAAGTTTTTCAATGTTTGGCAAGCAAGTTCCATGCAACATTATTGTGGCTAGGATGTACATTATATTAGGGATAACTACAGAGCATTTCCACATTTATGAAGCAGATTTTTAGCTTTTGGCGTAAACATCTCTAATAAGGTCTCAAAGATTTTTTCTCTGTAAATCTGAAAAGTGCTGAAAAAATTGAATGTAGTTTCAAGGAGTGAGCAGGGTCACCAAATTTTAGACGGATTGATTAAGAAAAAAGAAATTGTTAAAAATTTTGGAGCAGAATTATGCCTGTTGGTAGCAGGTGTAGAAACGTGCCAAATATATGAAGGTGCATGGCAAATCACCCCAATGTCTATTTTCTGAGACTAGTAAGAAATTCTTTGTCTTGGTAAATGTGGGTGCCGCGGTCGCACGGGCCGGGGGTACTCGGTAGCCAGGCAGGCAGTCTATCAGGGATGTCACAGTGGCGATTGCCCAGCACTGTGGCACTGACCGAGCAAATGAAAAAGGAAATATTTACAGGGGATAATAGTTTATGGTTGTATCATGACGCAAGCTGAGGTGTCTGGCCAGGGATGGCCAGCGCTGCAAGTGGGGTCCCCAGGGGATAGATGGTAATGCAGCAAGATGGATCACTCCCCTCAGCAGGAGCATCTCACTGGAGCAATGATGGGGATTTGTTGTGAATTTGCTTTTTGCTCCCTCTAGTGGTTACTAGTTTTTTGACTCTGGTTTTTCTGTCATTCCTTTTATCCGCACCTGGGTCGTTAGTTAGGGGTGTTGCTATATAAGCTCCCTGGACCTTCAGTTCAATGCCTGGCAACGTAGTTATCAGAGCTAGTCTGCTGTGCTCTTGTCTACTGATCCTGGTTCCAGTTATATCAGCTAAGTCTGCCTTTTGCTTTTTGCTATTGGTTTTGGTTTTGTATTTTTGTCCAGCTTGTTCCAAATCTATATCCTGACCTTTTCTGGAAGCTCTAGGGGGCTGGTGTTCTCCCCCCGGACCGTTAGACGGTTCGGGGGTTCTTGAATTTCCAGTGTGGATTTTGATAGGGTTTTTGTTGACCATATAAGTTACCTTTCTTTATTCTGCTATCAGTAAGCGGGCCTCTCTGTGCTAAACCTGGTTCATTTCTGTGTTTGTCATTTCCTCTTACCTCACCGTCATTATTTGTGGGGGGCTTCTATCCAGCTTTGGGGTCCCCTTCTCTGGAGGCAAGAAAGGTCTTTGTTTTCCTCTACTAGGGGTAGCTAGATTCTCCGGCTGGCGCGTGTCATCTAGAATCAACGTAGGAATGATCCCCGGCTACTTCTAGTGTTGGCGTTAGGAGTAGATATATGGTCAACCCAGTTACCACTGCCCTATGAGCTGGATTTTTGTATTCTGCAGACTTCCACGTTCCTCTGAGACCCTCGCCATTGGGGTCATAACAGTTTGCCAGGCCCCTGCTCCAATCTCCGAAGCATCCACCTCAACCTGAAAGGGAAGTGAGACGTCAGGCTGGCACAAAACAGGCGCCGAAGTAAACCGGCGTTTCAACTCCTGGAAAGCCTCCACGGCAGCAGGAGCCCAGTTAGCTACATCGGAGCCCTTCTTGGTCATATCCGTCAAAGGTTTCACAATGCTAGAAAAATTAGCGATAAAACGACGGTAGAAGTTAGCGAAGCCCAAGAACTTCTGAAGACTCTTAACTGACGAGGGCTGAGTCCAATCAAGAATAGCTCGGACCTTGACTGGGTCCATCTCCACAGCAGAAGGGGAAAAAATGAACCCCAAAAAGGGAACCTTCTGTACACCAAAGAGACACTTTGAGCCCTTGACAAACAAAGAATTTTCACGCAAAATTTTAAAGACCAACCTGACCTGCTCCACATGCGAATCCCAATTATCAGAAAAAACCAAAATATCATCCAGATAAACAATCAAAAATTTATCCAGATACTTCCGGAAAATGTCATGCATAAAGGACTGAAAAACTGAAGGCGCATTGGAGAGCCCAAAAGGCATCACCAAGTACTCAAAATGACCTTCGGGCGTATTGAATGCGGTTTTCCATTCATCACCTTGCTTAATGCGCACAAGGTTGTACGCACCACGAAGGTCTATCTTGGTGAACCACTTGGCACCAGAGATCTGGTGGCCAGGTCCTTTTGGTGGCCTTCCTTGTCAAGGGATGTGCGGTCATTTGTGCAGTCCTGTGGGACTTGTGCTCGAGCTAAGCCTTGCTGTTCTCGTGCCAGCGGTTTGCTCTTGCCCTTGCCTGTCCCGAAGAGACCTTGGACACATATCTCCATGGATTTCATTTCTGATCTTCCGCTATCTCAGGGCATGTCCGTTATCTGGGTGATATGTGATCGCTTCTCCAAGATGGTCCATTTGGTTCCTTTACCTAAGCTGCCTTCCTCTTCCGATCTGGTTCCTGTGTTTTTCCAGAACGTGGTTCGTTTGCACGGCATCCCTGAGAATATTGTGTCAGACAGAGGATCCCAGTTCGTTTCCAGGTTCTGGCGATCCTTTTGTAGTAGGATGGGCATTGATTTGTCGTTTTCGTCTGCTTTCCATCCTCAGACTAATGGACAGACGGAGCGAACCAATCAGACTTTGGAGGCTTATTTGAGGTGTTTTGTCTCTGCTGATCAGGACGATTGGGTGACATTCTTGCCGTTGGCTGAGTTTGCCCTTAATAATCGGGCTAGTTCCGCCACCTTGGTTTCGCCTTTTTTCTGCAACTCTGGTTTCCATCCTCGCTTTTCTTCGGGTCATGTGGAGCCTTCTGACTGTCCTGGGGTGGATTCTGTGGTGGATAGGTTGCAGCAGATCTGGAATCATGTGGTGGACAACTTGAAGTTGTCACAGGAGAAGGCTCAGCGCTTTGCCAACCGCCGCCGCGGTGTGGGTCCCCGACTACGCGTTGGGGATTTGGTGTGGCTTTCTTCCCGCTTTGTTCCTATGAAGGTCTCCTCTCCCAAATTTAAACCTCGTTTTATTGGGCCTTACAAGATATTGGAAATCCTTAATCCTGTATCTTTTCGTCTGGATCTTCCTGTGTCGTTTGCTATTCACAATGTATTTCATAGGTCCTTGTTGCGGCGGTACATTGTGCCTGTAGTTCCTTCTGCTGAGCCTCCTGCTCCGGTGTTGGTTGAGGGCGAGTTGGAGTACGTGGTGGAGAAGATCTTGGATTCTCGCCTCTCCAGGCGGAGGCTTCAGTACCTGGTCAAGTGGAAGGGCTATGGTCAGGAGGATAATTCCTGGGTGGTCGCCTCTGATGTTCATGCGGCCGATTTAGTTCGTGCCTTTCATGCCGCTCATCCTGATCGCCCTGGTGGTCGTGGTGAGGGTTCGGTGACCCCTCACTAAGGGGGGGGTACTGTTGTGAATTTGCTTTTTGCTCCCTCTAGTGGTTACTAGTTTTTTGACTCTGGTTTTTCTGTCATTCCTTTTATCCGCACCTGGGTCGTTAGTTAGGGGTGTTGCTATATAAGCTCCCTGGACCTTCAGTTCAATGCCTGGCAACGTAGTTATCAGAGCTAGTCTGCTGTGCTCTTGTCTACTGATCCTGGTTCCAGTTATATCAGCTAAGTCTGCCTTTTGCTTTTTGCTATTGGTTTTGGTTTTGTATTTTTGTCCAGCTTGTTCCAAATCTATATCCTGACCTTTTCTGGAAGCTCTAGGGGGCTGGTGTTCTCCCCCCGGACCGTTAGACGGTTCGGGGGTTCTTGAATTTCCAGTGTGGATTTTGATAGGGTTTTTGTTGACCATATAAGTTACCTTTCTTTATTCTGCTATCAGTAAGCGGGCCTCTCTGTGCTAAACCTGGTTCATTTCTGTGTTTGTCATTTCCTCTTACCTCACCGTCATTATTTGTGGGGGGCTTCTATCCAGCTTTGGGGTCCCCTTCTCTGGAGGCAAGAAAGGTCTTTGTTTTCCTCTACTAGGGGTAGCTAGATTCTCCGGCTGGCGCGTGTCATCTAGAATCAACGTAGGAATGATCCCCGGCTACTTCTAGTGTTGGCGTTAGGAGTAGATATATGGTCAACCCAGTTACCACTGCCCTATGAGCTGGATTTTTGTATTCTGCAGACTTCCACGTTCCTCTGAGACCCTCGCCATTGGGGTCATAACAGGGATTGTAGTGAGAATTGCAGCAGAAAGAAGCAAGGAGGCGAAGGAATTCAGTCTTTACTGATGATGGATGCAGGTTGAATCTAGGGGTACTGGTCACTAGGTTCAGGCTCTGGCCAGTCTGGAAGCATCTGGAGTCCACTCCACTAAGTGGGTGTCAGGAACACCGTACTGCACTTGCTAACTGAGCCAGTGCGCATGTTCTGACTAAACAAACTGTGCCCAAAGATACCTGTGGAGCAGAGCAGCAGCGATGAAGATGCATGCTTCAGACAAACAGGACCTGAAGCTTGTGACTTCTGGGGGCATGGCCTTACTCAGGAGAGCTAGAAGGTGAAGGAAAAGTCCTAGAAGATAACTACGGGATAAAGTTATAAAGGGGCAAAGACAGAACGGATAGTCAGGATGTCGCCAAGAGGTCATACATAGGGAAGTCAGTGCAATACAAAAGGGACAGGCAAAACTCGTAACAGGGACACAGCCAAATCAGAACCAGACAGACGAAACGTAGCACAGGCACAAAGCACTGGCACAGGCGCAACAGGGTCAGACACACTCAGCCAAGGGTCAGAGTATAAGATACAAGGAACAGACCCACAATGAGGCTATAAGAAGCCTCCCAGAATCCCAAAGTAAGGCCGTCCAGATTAACCCTAAACCTACCTTTACCCACAAGCTAGGCAAACCATGACAGTGGGTAGAATGAGCCTTCCTTTCTGTGTCTGTGTCTTTGGAGATTCAGCAGCTTATGAGCTGATCTGTACTTCCTGCTTGTCTATTCTGCAGCAGCTCCAGCCAGCATACATTGTGAGCCCCTTTTGAAAGCTGTACTCTCGGTCCCAGCTCTTAACTCTCTGTAATGTGTTGCTTCTAGTGCTGCAGGGGTGACCAGAGGACCTGCAGTCCCCCCGGTGTCCAGATTTTGCTCCCAGGATTTGCAATCCCTGGTAGCCAAGGGCTCTGGTGCCCTGTTCTCTTCTTATCCTAGGGTGAGCTTTCCATAGCGCCAACCCTTGGAAACTTCATGTGCTCTCCCTTCCCTTCCTCACACTACACTGCACTACTCTGCTCTAACTTCCCCCCAGCCAGAAAGGACAGTCACCCTACAAACTAGGGGCTTGTGCTCCCCCTTCTGGTCAGGTATCAGACTTGTGTGTGAATGTGTGATTTACTTAATGTAGGGAGCTCCATTTACTTCCAGACATGATTCCACCACCAGTTAGGGAAGAAATACCATTGTGGCAGCCGGACCGCAGGGATGTCACATGGCTTTTAAGGTTTTGAATAGTGGTCGATATATTATCCTCTATTGGTTGTATGCGCCAGTTTTCTATTGAAGAAAAAAATGACAGGTACAAAACAGGTTTTTGCGTTTTTCCTTGTCCTAGTCAAATTGCTATCAATTTTAGGGTATGAAACTGTTTTTTCAGGTGGATTCTGCCTGGAACCCTCCTGAAAAAGCACTAAAAAACCCAAAAAGCTATTCAGGCTTCGAAAGCTCTGAGGAAGCTAACAAATGTGACCAGTGCATTGTATTTGCAGGTGTCATCTGAAAGCCACCATTATATTATATGTGGAATTAAAGAAAAAGGCAGCAGCAAAAGACATCAAAAAAGATGTAAACAATTTGCCTCATGGAGAACTCTACCAGCGTTTTCGTGAACCATCTTCTGCTTCAAAAACTCTGCGGGTATGACGTCATCTAAACATATCCTAATTTATGCTGAGTCCCATGTAGCGGGTTTTTTTCAACCAGTTATTTTACATCTGAGCCCAACAAAACAAATGACATTTTGAAATGGTCCAGGATTCATTGCCGGATCAAAAATGCTACATGCGATAAAACCCGTCTGTTGGAGTAGAAAACTGTGGGATCTGTAGTGGCTTGAATTTCCTTCTGACATCTAGAGGGGAAATTTTTGTAAAGAGAAAAATATTTAGAATTGAGATTCCTCAGTGGTTGATACCTTTTAATGGCTAACTGAAAAGATGGTAACAAATTGCAAGCTTTCAAGACTACTCAGCTCTCTTCATCAGGCATAACAAGATTGATGAAGCGACCTGAGTTGTCTCGAAAGCTTGCAATTTGTTACCATGTTTTCAGTTAGCCATTAAAAGGTATCAACCACTTAGGACTCTCAGTGCTAAATATTTTTCTATCTACTGGCTAACACGTGTGAGAGAAATGGTTAATTTCTGTCATGATGAATAATTCTGAATAAAATACAAGAAAATAGTATTATGCAAGGATGGCTTGTGTTCCAGTTATCACCTGTCTACGTGCAGACATTTTATTGCCAGTAGTCAGTTCCTACGATTCCCAGAATTTGTCAAGGACATGTTGTTGTTATTTCCAACTTTAGGCAATATGGTTTGTAACCACCCCAAAATTCTATCTATTCAGCCAAATTCTCTTGAGAACTTCAACTGTTGAACTCTAAAACATCTATCTTGTATCCCAAGATATGTTTGACAACCCATTGTATAACCTATATTTTTGCCAGATCATTATGTAACGCCTTATTTCCCTTTGATCTTGGACTATAAAAGATCAACCTAATCCCCCCATTAAAGAGAGATTATTTTGGAAAGACAAGCCACTCTGTGTCTCTCTGATTTCTTTCTCCTGTCTTTAGGTACCTAAGCAAAAGCTGTACCTGAAGTTGGATCAAGAGAGAAAAATCCTGTCTAACACACAGTACAAATGTATATATCTTTTGTAAAGTGGGCAGAGCTTAACCAGGAGAGGACATGGTCAAGCACAGCCAACAAATTCATCATAATGTACGCTACATAAGTTGGTTGTAAATTAACAACAAATGCAGTATTTTCAAGTCCTTAAATGTTTTTATTTTTTTTTTGGCGCATGGTAGTTAGTAGATGATGTAACAGATTCATTCAGAGTCTTATGCCTCTTAAAGAGAACCTGTCTCCTTTACTCACCACTTGAAGTTTTCTTCTAATGAGATTTCGGTGCACAGGGGCCGGACTGTGCACTGGGTCTTCTCCTCCCTGTCTGTGATTCCCTGGCCCCTATGAATAACAGGTCACTGCTTTTTCAGTGACCTGTCTCCTCTGTTTCAAGAGAAGATTTAAATGAGTGGAGGCCGGTAGTGGGGCCTGGAAAGTCACAGACAGGGTGGAGGAGACCCAGTACACAGTCCGGCCCCTGTGCACCGAAATCTGATCAGTAGAAAACTTTGAATGGTGATTAAAGAAGAACAGCAGAGTGGGTTTCTTCACTAAAGATATCAGTGTAATCAGTATTACAGCGACTTTACAGCCATGTCTTTACTTTACGTTAGAAAATTATGCTGTGAGGTTCTGTTTCATGAATTTGGTGCATTTTACTCCAGTGCACTTTTCATCAAGACTGGTGTACAAAATGATAAATAGTTGCGTCTTTTGATTAGTTGCCTTCAAGTTGCTCCTCGCTAAACTTCTTTTTAACTGGAAATCAGCGCCCGTCTCCCCAAATTCGCTTTTAGAGCTTTAAATGATGTTCTAATTTAATTAATATATGAAGGAATTGTGTTATCAGAAATTGCTTATGTTAATATATTTTTACTCCTTACACGGAACAGAAATACAGCTGATTTTCCATGCAGATTTGCCAACAGAAAATTTACAGTGAAATACCAGGCCCATGGATGAGATTTTCACTAATCTTATCTCCATGCTTTTTCGCCATGATTGACCGGCGGTGTGGCTTTATAAATCTCCAGCACGACAATTTCTGTTGTGGATTTCACTGTAGCGGGATAAAATCTGAATGTGAAACAGGGACTTTAGCTGCAGATTTGCTGCAGAATTTCTGTCCCATGTGGATTTTAGCCTGATTCACACATGGCGTATTTTTTCCACTGGAAATTTAGATTCACTGATGGTCTCAACCTCAATAGAATGAAATTCACAGAGAAAATCCACATTAGAAATTGATACTGCAGAACATTGGTGAGATTCGTTAACATCTCATCAATATGTCTCCTATTATATTGTACCTATGAAACTTAGTTGTTGGAAGTATTTTCCGTATTAAAAAAAAAATTATCATTCTATAATGTAAACTCTAAATTCTGTGACATTATTATTATATTTTGGTTACGCAAACATTATATTGTTCCAGTTTTCAAACATTGTTCCTACAATTATAGACGTGTGCAAAATATTTTATTATATTAATCTATGAAAAATATGGTTAAAGTAAAGTAATGTGAAAAGGTGAGAAATTGCAGCACATAAATATACCGTTATTACACAAACACTGCGTCTTGTCACGACTAGTGGGTGTAATGGTGGCGCCAATGGGCTGTGACATGCTGCCATCTGGTGGAACGCAGTGGAATTTCACATATTTAGGAGTAACATAAGAACCATATTCTTGTAGTTAGGAGAAAAATTTGCAAAATTAGGAAGTCATTTTGTGCTTTTATGTGGTATACTACATAAACTCTGTGGTTTTCTCTCATACTTTCTAAGTTTACTACTAAATAAACACCAATTTAGCCAATTGGAGTCTTATAACTTCCATTATTAAATAAGAATATTATTGTCATAAGGCCAAAAGAAAACATAGGAACTGCAGACATAGGGTGAATAGGATATCAAATAGTGCTGGTTGTGCTAATTAACATGAGCATATGAAGAGCTCACACTACGTAATTGATACAGATGTAAATCTTGACAGCCAAACTGTGGCTACCAGAGACCTTTGCTGCTTATCTTCACTAACCAGTAGGATCAGACAAGTTCAAAGTAAACCTGTCAGTCATCAGTGGCACCCATCATAAATATGACATCCCTGGGACAAAAGATGTTATGCCTCTGGCCAGCTTTAATTTAGTTGAAACAGTGTGGAATAATTTTCTTTCAATGGATTTAATTTGGATTTCATAAAAAATGCTATAGCATTTGACTTCTACAACCTCTAAGTATCACAGTACATAAAATCATAGAATGTTAGAGTTGGAAGGGATCTCCAGGGTCATCGTGTCCAACCCCCTGCTCAGTGCAGAATTCACTAAACCATCTCAGACTGATGTCTGTCCAGCCTCTGTTTGAAGACTTCCATTGAAGAAGAACTCACCACCTCTTGTGGCAGCCTGTTCCACTCATTGATCACCCTAACTGTCAAAAAGTTTTTTCTAATATCTAATCTGTATCTTCTCACTTTCAGTTTCATCCCATTGCTTCTTGTGTTTCCATGTGCAAATGAGAATGAGGATGATCCCTCTACACTGTACACAGATAATTGTAGACAACTATTAAGTCTCCTCTTAGCCTTCTTTTTTGCAAGCTATACATTCCCAGATCCTTTAGCTGTTCCTCGTAGGACATAGTTTGCAATCCCATACTTGGTCATTTTTTCAATAAGGATAGTATGAGATACTTTATCAAATGCTTTGCTGAAGTCGAGATATAATATATCTACTGCATTTACCTGATCCATCCAGTCAGTGATACCATCATAGAAGGAAATTAGATTAGTCTAGCATGACTTGTTTGCTACACACCCATGGTGGTTCTGGTTAATTATTGTATTCTTATCCAAGTACTTATGCAGCGCCCCCACTGCCGCAGGGCCGAGGGGTACCCGGTACCGGGCCTCTGAGTCTCTGCTCTGGGGTTGTCACGGTGGCTAGACCCGGTCCGTGACCCTGCCGAGGGGCGTACAGTGATAGATAATAGATATGGATGGTGGTAGTGGTGGTGGTGGTGCGGTGCAGTAAATAACGAGGACACCAGGTTGCAGTCTCTTTACCTCTTTACTGAAGATCTCTGGGTCCTCAGTCCGGAATCCAGATAACCAGGCTGCGCAAGTCCGGCCGGTCCAATGGCACCTCCAGAGTTCTCTTAACAGGTGGAAATCTGTGCCTTCCTTCTAGCGCTAGGTGTTGCGGTCCTTCCCTGCTGTGCTTACGGAAAGTCCCCACAACTGTTGTGTCTGTTTCTTAAGTTCCCTCACAACTCGATTAGATGATGTCCTGCTAATCTTCCGTCCCTCCCTGATGTTGCGGTTAGGACGGCACCCGTATGACGGGTAGGCTCGGAGCTCTTCCGGGACCCTAGAGTTGCCCCTCTCCACAAGTTGCCCCCCAAGACTGCATAGGTGATTTGGGTGAGACAGCCCGCCTTAGACTGACTGTCCTGCCGTTGGTTTAGAGTATTGCCTGAAGCTGAATATTGTAATACTCCCTCGGCGTTCCGGCCGCCGGTTGTGCGCCTCAGTAGGATGTTGCCTCGGTCTCACAGCACGACTCCTACTGGTATTCTCCTTCTTGCTTTGATCTCGTTTCTCACTCAGCACAATCTATCTCGCTTCTAATCCTTCCTTGGGCACCGCCGCTATGCTGAGCAGGCACGGTCCCATTACATTCCTTCTTGTAGCCAGGCCTCTGTCAGGATCCCACCCCTGACAGGGACCCTACCGAATCTTCTCCCACAACACCCCCTGCCACAAGGTGTTGCCTGGTTCCAACCCAGTCAGCTTTCTGAACTAACTTCCTGCCTGACCCCCAGTTTACCCACAATGGTGGGGAGTGGCCTAATGAATAGAACCCTTAGCTCCCCCTGGAGGCCCGACTGTGAAATGTATTGGTGTCTGTGATACCTGGTCAGATGAACTCCTTCAGTGCCATCAGACGTACCATAGCTCCCCTTAGTGGCGGAGCCACAGTACTGCAACGACCAGGACTCTGGGGCGCTGCACTTACATACACGCTGTTTAATAATTTGCTGAAATTTCCTGGTATAGAAGTAAGGCTCACTGGCCTCTAGTTTCCTGGCTCCATCTTCTTCCCTTTTTTGAAGATAGAGATAACATTTACCCTTCTTCAATTTTCTGGGATTTCTCCTGTTCTCCAGCAAATTTCAAAGATTCTGGCTAGAGGTTCTGCAATTTCCTCATCTCTTTAAGCACTCTAGGATGTAATTCATTTGGACCACAAGATTTAAATTAATTTAAATTAGCTAAGTGTTCCCTCACCATCTCTCTGTTTATGGATAGGGTAGACTATTTTATTCCTTTGATAGCACAGTGAAGATCACTTTTGAGTTCTTAGAGAACACAGATGCAAAATAGGAATTTAAAATGTTGGCCTCCTCAACATCATTTTTGACCACTTCACCCTTTTCATCCTGTAAAAATCTTGCAGCCTCTTTGAGATAACTATTTACCTCTGCTCTTTTAACCAGTACTTTAAAGGGAATCTGTCAGTAGGATTTTATCCCACAAATTTTATATGTGCATTTAGCGCTTTCAAAGACAAGTTCAGCGAAACCTTTACATGGCAAAACCATTCCTCCATTACTAAGAAATCAGCATTTGATTTGATGTGTAAATGAGGCTGCATAACTATTTGAATAGTTTTCAATAGATTTGAAGCCTCTATCACTCCAGCTCTACTCCCCTCTCAGTTGATAGGGGGAGAGATAGTAGAGATGTCAGCAGCAGTGACAGACTCAGCGATATGGTATTACTGGCATCTGTCCTACTTCATTTGAATTACAATTAAAACAATTTCTTCATTCTTAATGCATTAGAATGCATCAGCAAGGCAGCACAAAATCAGTCGGTGTGATTGCTTGCTTGAATATTTTCATTTCTTGTGCAATCCTATATGTGAATGGAGATTGTTTTCTAAAAATACAACATTTCTCACAACCCAGACATTTAACTGCAACTGTCTATCTCACAAAGTGTGCATGAGGCAAACAATTTTTTTTGCACATCTGATTTCTAGTAAAATTTTACATCCATAAACACCACAACAATACAGTGCCCTGTTGCAGGAGAAGGTACTGGCTTTTTTGATGTGTACCTAGCATTTCCTCTTTTGCTATTTTGGGGGAAGGGGCTTGAATTTTGTTTAATAAAATATAAAAAAATGTAGCCATGTAACTGTGCATCTTTTTTGCACCCCATTTCACTTATCCTATTTGGCAGCCACACAGTCTGCTACCACAATGCACTTTTTGTACATGTACTTACCTACTTACCATTTTTTGTTGTTACACCCTTTTTGGCAAGGTTTGAATAATTGAGGTTCAAAACATTGTCAAAAATAATAGTTTTTGTACAAAATGTATGTTAAAAGAAAAAGTGGCAATCGTAACAGATGGAGTATTGTAAAAGCAAAAAAAAAAAACATACCGTGGCTAATAATAAGGGAGCTGCTAGCAACAGCAGCAGTACCACCAGCCACCTGAGCAGTACTGCTACCAAACCCAGGTGACAATTATCTACCTGACTCTGGCAAATTATTTGTATTACATGGGGATGAAGCAGGGGACATTATGTAATAATACGACTTGTTTCAGCCATAAGTTTATGGAGCATCACTCGTTTCAGCCACTGCAAAATGATGTTACCTCTGACAGTGACATGGTCAGTTTGAATCAGTGTCAAAAAACAATCTGCTTGATTACAAAAAACTAAGAAGAATACATTTTGGACTGTTTTTAAGTAAAAAAAAAAAGTCTTTAAGTGTGTTATGTTATTAAATGGGCTGTATGTTACTATACTAGAATGCTACTATCCAACTCTATGGAGCGGTCACTTTTACATTACTAAGGCTGTGCTTGTGTTACAGAGGTTGAAAGAGGTTGGATACAATCCAGGGAGACATGAAGGTATTAAACACATCGTTTCAGGGGAATTGAAGTCTTTGCAACATTGCGATTTGTGTTGAATTCATTCACTGCAAAGCTCTTTTTTTTTTTTAGAAAAATTTGCTGAACCTAGCAAAATCGAATTTCAAATTTAAAACGTTGATTTAAAATTTTTTGTTTGACAATCATATCAAGGGGACTCAGAAATTTATATAAATCAAGTATATATTTTTTAAAAACTTTTTATAAACTGCTTTTAACAAATGAAAGATTACAGTATTGGGTGGATGGCTGAAATTTAATGTGAGGGTCATGTTATTATTCAGAATCAATGCTTAGATTCGTCCTCCTGCCCCAAATCAAATGCACAAAAAGGTTACTATATCCAAACAGGGCCACCATCATGACATTACTGCCCTTACTGGCGTTTGGGGCCCGGTGAGCAGTGGGGGACCGAGACTGGACCCTTCTTTGCTCAATGGGCCCCAGGGGCTCAACCTGCCAATTCAGTAACTGAACATGAGTCCTCAGACACACGTTCAGTTAAAACCCATTGCCATATGGGAAACCATCAATAGGTAACAGCTGGCAGCCAATGACAGGCCAGCAGCTGATGTTGGTGAGCACGTCGCTGGCATATGATATTACTGCCATGTGCCGGCGCATCTGGGTCTTAAATGGATTAGAAACAGGATGCTGCTGGACCCTGGCAAGGTAAAGAGAATTTTTTTTTTTGTACTGAAAGCTGCAATATGGGGACAGGATGGAGATATAGAGAGTGAGTCAGTGTGTTACCTGTGCATTGACACTATACACTGTACAGCTCCTGTGTATAATGGCACTTATGGTAATATTATTATTGTGTGTTTTTTTAAATTAATGATTAGTATTGTAATATTTGGTCACAATGGGTGGTAATATGTAATCTGATCATGGTGTGGCAGCAGTTCCTCCCTGTATGTGGTGTTATTCTGTTACAATGTGGTGGTAACATGTGGTCTGGTCATGGTGTGGCAGTATTTCTTCCTTGTATGTAATATTATTCTGTCACTATGTAGTGGTAATATGTGGTCTGGTAATGGTGTGGCGGTATTTGTCCTTGTATGTGGTATTATTCAATCACGATGGGGTGGTAAGATGTGGTCCAGCCATTGTGTAGTGGTAGTTGGCAACTACTAATTATTCCAGCATATTTTACAATCAAAAAGTTAGATGACGCTCCTTTCCTTCCGAGCCTTGCCGTGCGCCCAAACAGATTTCCACCACATATGGGGTATCGGCATGCTCAGGAGAAATTGCACAACAAAATGTATTGTCCATTTTCTCCTGTTACCCTTGCAAAAGTAACAAAATTAGGTCTAAAGGAAAATTTTTGTGAAAGAAAAGTAAATGTTTCTTTTTTCCTTCCACATTCCAAAAATTCCTGTGAAGCACCTGAAAGGTTAATCAACTTCTGCAGTTTTTAGAATGGTGTCATTTTTGAGTATTTTCTACCATATAGGCCTCTCAAAGTCACTTCAAATGCGAGGTGGTCCCTAAAAATAATGGTTTTGCAAATTTTGTTGTAAAAATGAGAAATCGCTGGTCAATTTTCAACCCTTATAACGTCCTAACAAAAAAAATATGTTTCCAAAATTGTGCTGATGTAAAGTAGACATGTAGGAAATGGTATTTATCAAGTATTTTGTGTGACATGACTCTCTGATTTAAGGGCATAAAAATTGAAAGTTTGAAAATTGCTAAATTGTAAAATTTTGGGCCAAATTTCCATTTTTTTCAGCAAATAAAAATTGCTACCATAAAGTAAAATATGTCACGGAAAACAATCTCAGAATCACCAGGATCCCTTGAAGTGATCCGGAGTTATTACCTCATAAAGTGACAGTGGTCAGAATTGTAAAAATTGGTCTGGTCATTACGGTGAAAACAGGCTTCGTCTCAAAGGGGTTAATAAAGGGCGATCTTTCTTTCAAGACCTACATCTACTAGTCAGAATAGGCCACCGTTCCAAAAGGCTTTTTCCCATTCTGGAGGCGCCGACAAATTAATCCAGCACATAGACATTGATTCTAATGTGAATTTGTGTCTGCTTCATTTCCTTGTGGTGGCGCTATAGAGAAATTGAACACTTGATGTTGGGCTCTTGAATAGACTTCCCAACCGGAATCCCAAATGCAGGACACTCTGTGATCAGGTATGCATCAAAAACTTCTCTAACAATCCTCTTAGAAGAAGGATTGCAAAAATGTCAGAACCTCTGTAGTAGAAGGGTACTATATGATTTCTAATATGTTTGTTGCATACTAATTTTAATTGTCACCTTGACTACTCATTTGTGCACTCTAGTAGTATTTAAAGGGATTGTCTGGCCTTGGGGTACAAGTCTGCAGTAACTATGCACTGTGAGGAATCTCCGGTGCCGGTGCCAAGAGCAGGCGGTCATGTGACTGAAGTAAGCAATTTATACACTTCCAGCCATATTCCAAATAGATGTGTCCGGCCTCGCTCCCTACACTGGCGTTGAGTGTGACTGCTTACGACCAGACGGCAAGTGACCGCACATCTGCAAATCATATTCTTGCGGTCATGCACCTGCTGATCCCGGTGTTAGCACTGGAGAATCCTGACAGCTTACAAAAATATAATAGCACCCATAATAAGTGACATAGTTGTGCCAGTATATTCTCACTCAACAGATGTGTAGAGGTGAGTGATCTCTCCCTAGATACCCATCTGTCTGGATGCCTGCCTAGATGCGGAGGTTGGCACCCTAACACAAACGAATGGCGCCCCCACTTGTACGATAGCTGTCCCTGATCTCCTAGTTGCATATGGAGCGCCCCCACACCGCCGCAGGGCCGAGGGGTACCCGGAGCCGGGCCTCTGAGTCTCAGTCCTGGGGTTGTCACGGTGGCTAGACCCGGTCCGTGGCCCTGTCTGTCAGTGGGGGACGTCCGGTGCAATAAGTGGTGTTGTAACGGTGCAGTTGTGGGGTGCAGGTCGCGATAAATAATGAGGACACCAGGTTGCAGTCTCTTTACCTCTTTACTGAAGATCTCTGGGTCCTCAATCCAGAATACGGCTCACCAGGCTGCGCAAGTCCGGCCGGTCCAATGACACTTCCAGAGTTCTCTTCACAGGAGGAAATCTGTGCCTTCCCCCTAGCGCTATGTGTTGTAGTCCTTCCCTGCTGTGCTTACGGAAAGTACCCCACAACTGTTGTGTCTGTTTCTGATGTTCCCTCACAACTCGACTAGATGATGTTCTGCTAATCCTCCGTCCCTCCCTGAGGTTCGGGTAGGAACGGCACCCGTTTGACGGGTAGGCCTGGAGTTCTTCCGGGACCCTAGAGACGCCCCTCTCCCACAATTGCCTCCCAAGACTTCATAGGTGAATTGAGTTAGACAGCCCGCCTGAGACTGACTGTCCTGCCGCTGTTTGGAGTATTGCTTGAAGCTGAATGTTGTTCTACTCCCTCGGCGTTCCGGCCACCGGTATTGCGCCTCAGTAGGATGTTGCTTCGGTCTTACAGCACGACTCCTACTGGTATTTCTCCTTTGCGTGATCCCGTTTCTCACTCAGCACAATCTATCTCTCTTCTAATCCTTTCTTGGGCACCGCCGCTACCCGGAGCAGGCACGGTCCCGTTACGTTCGTTCTCGTTGCCAAGCCTCTGTCAGGATCCCACCCCTGACAGAGACCCTACTGTATCTTCCCCTACAACACCCTCTGCCACAAGGTGTTGCCTGGTTCCAACCCAGTCAGCTTTCTGATCTATCTTCCTGCCTGACCCCCAGTTTACCCACTATGGTGGGGAGTGGCCTAATGAATAGCACCCTTAGCTCCCCCCGGAGGCCCGGCTGTGAAATGTATTGGTGTCTGTGATACCTGATCAGATGAACTCCTTCAGTGCCATCGGACCACCATAGCTCCCCATAGTGGCGGAGCCACAGTACTGCAACGACCAGGACTCTGGGGCGCTGCACTCCCCCCTGGTTAAACACAGTACTCCGGGACTGGGAAGAAAACAACAATACAAGTTTAGCAAAAAGACATACAATTTTTGTTGAGTGCAAATAACAATACGTATACTTGAACAAGCTTCCCTTTATGGGAGGTGAGGACACTTGAACGTTACAAAACATGGTTAACATTAAACATTATAAATTACAGGCTATAAATAACTCCTGTTACCCAACCGGGTATTCTAAGTGCAAAAATTGCTGAACAATACTTTAACATTGCCTTTAAGGACATACACTCTGTATCCACCAAAGACCTTCCTATAATCACATTATAAGGTAAGTTAACTTTTTCATTCTCCTTCTTTGAATCTGCAGGACCGCCTGTCCTATCGGCACCAGACCTACTGCCTCTCCTTTCTGTTACAGGACCGCCCCGTTCAGCCAGGGCCTACTGCCTTTTCAACTTCTATACACAGTATAGATCATAACATTACTTTCAGTTTTAGAAGCACTGAGCCATCTACGTATGGCTCCTAGGAGGACTCACTACCTAACCCCTACGGGTTCACTTTCTGTCCTCTGTAACACATTATTAACTCTTTCTTTACAATAACTAACTTACTATGGAGGACTCAGGGTTTACCTTCTATCCTAACTATCTATCAACATTATCAAGCATTTTCTTCTGAACATTAAGCCTTCTCATTATCTTTCTTTCTATCATGCATGCTGGACTCCACGTCTATCCCTACGGGTCCACTGCATCCTTCTTCTACCTTTCACCTTTTTACTTCTCAGAGCACATCATCAGTATTTCTTCACATTTAACTAATTAAACACATATAACTTTCTCGTACAACATTATCATCACTTTTCTCTCATCAACATTATTGCTACTTGTCTTAAGCAATATTTCTATCGAAATGCGGCAAATGAACATCCCCTTTAAGAGAGGACCAAGTCTCTGTGAGGTAGCGTATTTTCTCAAGCTACCAGTCCATACTCAGCAAAGGTTCCAGTGCGGTATCTTCGCAAAGAGTCCTTCTTTAAGTAAAACCAGTAGGAAGCGCCTTTAATAAGGTGCGAACTATTTACAAGAAAAAGTTTGTATCATGCACGGTCCATGATTACTGCAGTTCTGTAAACTTTTGTGCAAACTTGAGAACATAAACAAAACAACAAGGATCCCGGGTCAGCAGAGGGATCCATAAGGAATTAACCCTGGACGGGTTTAGCAGCAACAGTAAACAAACAGTTAAAAGGAAGAACTATTTACATTTCCAAAGCATTCATGCTTACTCATTTTCAGAATCCCCCACGAGGCGCCACCTGGCGGGTGAACCCCTGCAGTCCAGGTTCCAGGTCCACTCCCGCTGCCAGGTACACCCCATGGGTTCGGGTCTGTTGCACAACCAGGTCGTGTGCGGTAATAAAGGTCTGTGTCCCCACTTCCCTCTGTGCGGGCACAGCAGGAACACCGGTCACTCGAGGAGGCGCCTCCTTGGCCACTACAGTGGTGGTGGTGGCAATACTGCAGGTCATGGTCTTCACTAGTGTACCGGTGGGGGTGACCACGGTGGTCTGGGTAGTGGTCACGGGTCGGCCACAAGGCGGCACTTTGGCTACAGGGGACGGTTTCTCCTTGTGGACGTTCAAAGCAAACCACCCCTTCTCCCCAAAATGCCTGGTATAGGTGACGCTGTCCCCCGGGTAGAGGTCTCGATCGGGGTGACCCTCTCTGAGGTGCGACTCCACGTCCCGGCGGTTAACAAAGACCTCCGCGTATAGCCCCGGTTCTTTAATAAAGCCCCAGCCTCCTCGGAGCTTAAAGGTGGTGACGATGCCCTGCCTGCGCGGGGCCTGGTGAGCGGTGGGGTCCTTGCGGGCCCGGTCCTTAACTGCTAGGTCTTTCTGATGGTACGCCTCCATCCCGGCCTGGTGCTCCTCCTTCCACCGCTGCTCCAGCTGGGCCTGATATGCCTCCCAGCTCAGGGCCTGCACCATCTCCCCTTCTCGTGTCTGCACCCCGGGGAATCCCATGAGGTCAGACCCTGGGTTCACCCAGCGGTATACCGTGCGCTCCGCACGGGCCTCGCAGGACAGGGTGATTGGTGTGATCGGGGCCTTCATACGATGTTCCATGCCCGTAGCTTCCTCCCAGGGCAACAGACGTTGGAGCTTATGAGTCCCAGGGGAAGGGGGCGCTGCAACGGGGCCCACTAACACACCCTCTGCTAGCGGGGCAGGATCGGCGGACTCACCAACCGGTGCGAGTTCACTTTCCGCGACAGGTCCCGCTGGTTCCTCCGGTGAGGTCTCCGATGTCTGGGAACTCTCTGCCGGTACCACTAAGCACGGAGCCTGGACCCCCACATTCAGTTGGAGAAGTTGGTTGAATAAGTCCTCCATCTCGGCCCTCAGGAATCTGGTGTTGTCCACGGAAGACGGGCTGCTGTGCTCATCCGGGTAGTCGGGGGAGATTTCCACTTCAACCCCACTGTCGGGTTCAGAGCTGCTGGCCATGGCGTCCTCCACGTGGGTCGCTTCCGGGTCTCTTTCCCGCTCTCTCCTTCGTGGGCGGTGTCATTTTCTCGGTCTTCGCCCTCCATTGAGGATTAGGAGGCGGATCTCTGCCGCTGACGGACACGTCCTCACCGTGCAGAAATATTTAGACTGGGCGGCCATTGTCCTTCGCGCTCTCCAGTTTGTCTACGCCCACTCCACGCCCCTCTTCCTCTCCTGCGCCTCTCCTCAGCGCTGCAATGGCGGCGGTTTTGGTGGCAAGTGGCGCAGCACACAGTCTTTGCAATAAAGTACAGTCCAAGCACAGTAAATCACAGTTCCAAGGCACACATGACCTGATTCTTCAGGCTTAAGTAGATCCTGTTCGTGACGCCAAGTTGGAGCGCCCCCACACCGCCGCAGGGCCGAGGGGTACCCGGAGCCGGGCCTCTGAGTCTCAGTCCTGGGGTTGTCACGGTGGCTAGACCCGGTCCGTGGCCCTGTCTGTCAGTGGGGGACGTCCGGTGCAATAAGTGGTGTTGTAACGGTGCAGTTGTGGGGTGCAGGTCGCGATAAATAATGAGGACACCAGGTTGCAGTCTCTTTACCTCTTTACTGAAGATCTCTGGGTCCTCAATCCAGAATACGGCTCACCAGGCTGCGCAAGTCCGGCCGGTCCAATGACACTTCCAGAGTTCTCTTCACAGGAGGAAATCTGTGCCTTCCCCCTAGCGCTATGTGTTGTAGTCCTTCCCTGCTGTGCTTACGGAAAGTACCCCACAACTGTTGTGTCTGTTTCTGATGTTCCCTCACAACTCGACTAGATGATGTTCTGCTAATCCTCTGTCCCTCCCTGAGGTTCGGGTAGGAACGGCACCCGTTTGACGGGTAGGCCTGGAGTTCTTCCGGGACCCTAGAGACGCCCCTCTCCCACAATTGCCTCCCAAGACTTCATAGGTGATTTGAGTTAGACAGCCCACCTGAGACTGACTGTCCTGCCGCTGTTTGGAGTATTGCTTGAAGCTGAATGTTGTTCTACTCCCTCGGCGTTCCGGCCACCGGTATTGCGCCTCAGTAGGATGTTGCTTCGGTCTTACAGCACGACTCCTACTGGTATTTCTCCTTTGCGTGATCCCATTTCTCACTCAGCACAATCTATCTCTCTTCTAATCCTTTCTTGGGCACCGCCGCTACCCGGAGCAGGCACGGTCCCGTTACGTTCGTTCTCGTTGCCAAGCCTCTGTCAGGATCCCACCCCTGACAGAGACCCTACTGTATCTTCCCCTACAACACCCTCTGCCACAAGGTGTTGCCTGGTTGCAACCCAGTCAGCTTTCTGATCTAACTTCCTGCCTGACCCCCAGTTTACCCACTATGGTGGGGAGTGGCCTAATGAATAGCACCCTTAGCTCCCCCCGGAGGCCCGGCTGTGAAATGTATTGGTGTCTGTGATACCTGATCAGATGAACTCCTTCAGTGCCATCGGACGCACCATAGCTCCCCATAGTGGCGGAGCCACAGTACTGCAACGACCAGGACTCTGGGGCGCTGCACATACTATAAGAAATTAGTCAGAAACAGAGGGCCAGTGTATACAGTGATGTATTTAAATAATATATGCTCTAAAGATAGATATACAAGACCAACAAGAGGTCACAGTATATAGATGTAGAGGAGAATGAGGATAGTATCTTCAATCTTTGCCAGCCATACCCAATGCACATACAGATACTCAATATGCGGACACACAGATAATGGGTATCTTGGTACTATAGCAAACATAATGGTATAAACTGTATCATCATCCCCAAGACACAGCATCGGGATTATATGGTGCTCAGACGATAATGTAACATATATGATCCAATAGATGTAATTGCACACCACAGCCACCACATAGAAAGCTTACAGAAAATATGTAGTTTAAGACAACAAATAGGGACACAATCGTCCCAACGCTATAGACGTCTCGATAATATATCTATACTTATCTGCTGACATGTGGTACTGTATAAAGGTGGCTGAGGGTCATACTCCAAAGACTCCTCACATTAGGAAAAAGACTCTCGACGCGTTTCCCCCACACATATGGGTTCATCAGGAGAGATTCATAATCGCATGTCAGTGGAGAGTTGTCCAGAAGATGAGGCTGGAAATCATACACTTGCGGTCATGCGCCTGCTGATCCCGGTGTTGACACTGGAGAATCCTGATAGCTTGCAGTGCGCACGCTGTGAGGATTCACAAGTTTGCAGTCAGAGAATCTACAAACTTGTACCCCAAGTCCGGACAACCCTGTTAAAGAACCTGTATAATAATATAATCTAAAAGGGACCTTTCCTGATGACACAATTTTCTATCCATAAAGTCCCTTGTCTCATCTTCAATACCTTTTTTTTTGCAATCTTGCCCTTTAATTGGCTGCAACATGTTTTCCTACAACTCTAAGGCTATGTTCACACTTTGCGGTTTTTGCTGCGGATCCGCAGCGGTTTTGACGCTGCGGATCCGCAGCAGTTTTCCATGCAGGGTACAGTACAATGTTACCCTATGGAAAACCAAAACCGCTGTGCCCACATTGCGGAAAATCCCAGAAAAAAACGCGCGGAATTGCTGCGGAAAAAAAGAAGGAGCATGTCACTTCTTTCTGCGGATTCCGCAGCGGTTTTCAACTAGCACCAATAGGAAAGTGCTGTTGAAAACCCGCAGAGGAATCCGCAGAAGAAACCGCAGGAAAATCCGCAGTGAAAACCGCAGCGGTTTTGCACTGCGATTTTTCCAAATCCGCTGCGGAAAAATCCGCAGCAAAATCTGCAAAGTGTGAACAAGCCCTAAATATTCTGACATTTCTCTCTCATTTCTCCCTTTTAGCACAAATTAATAAGCCCTTCTGACCCATTTCATATAATATCATTAAATGCAAGATGCAAATCTTCATGGCTCACACCTTCCCTACTCTAAATCAAGCTTTAATTCAGCCTAACATAAGAGTGCACATGCCTCGTATACTCGCCGCCATCGTATGCATTTATCTTATGTATAATTCCCATTCATTTAATTAGGGCAGCAACAATAACAGTGGTAATTTATTTGTCAGGTAATAATGTTATTGCATTTATCACTCATTAGCGGTCTAACAAAGTGTCACTTTAGTGAGCTTTACTTACTTTGTACATCATGCCCCTAATCTGTCTCTATGTGAAATTGCAATAATGCACCTTCAATTTTTCTCAATGCACCATTACTGAATATGTAAATATCCTTAAAAGCCAGCTTTAATTTGTGTATACTTTATATTAAAATTGTAAGTGCATCTAAAAGCCTTTTGGAATGGTTTACACAGTACCTGTTTTAACATGCAGATTGAATCTGTGAGTGTTTTCAGCCACGGACCGAGGAAAAAGCATTGAGGTTGTGTCTAAAAGGTTTGTGCTCGCTGTTTACAGGAACATTCTTTCCGAGAATTTAATACTTAGATTTATATTTCTAAAGATTTTTTTCATATTTACTAAAATAACCATTTGGCTTCATTTTAATAATTTTAATTGATGGGTTATTACCCTTTTTGTCCCTCTGTCACCTTTCCATAATTAATAACTCACGCATAAAGTGACAGATTAAAGTCGTCCTTTTAAAACACGTCAGGTTCCAATGAAAAATGTACAATATTGTAAGGTAAAATGGTAACATATGGTCACCATATTCATTAAAGGGCCACTGTCACCCCCTCCAGCCGTTATAAACTAAAAGAGCCACCTTGGGCAGCAGTAATGCTGCAGTCTAGCAAGGTGGCTCTTTTAGTTTTTGATTCATTTATTACCTCAATAAAGCATTTTAAAAATTGGCCACAAATACCAGATATTGTACCTGGAGGCGGTCCGAATCGTCCTCTATCAATCTCCCAACTGCCGTCACTCTTCTCTTCAGGGGCGATGGTCGCCGCCCCCTTCGCGCTGTTGCTTCTTAAATCCGGCGCCTGCGCTGTGCGTGCCTGCCTTGGGCAGGCGCCGTCTTCATTGTCAGTCACAGCTCAGACGCAGGGTGCCTGACTGCGCCTGTGCGGGCAGTGCGGCCACCCTGTTCCTGAATCCCCGCCCCGCACTGTGTTATTCATTATGCACAGTGCGGGGCTGGGGTTCCTGGGCATGCGCACTGCGCTTGTCAGACGCTCCCCCAGTCCCCCGCCTTCCAGCATTGCCGGAATATACAGGTTTCATTGCCGACGTTTTGAACAGCCACAAAGAACAACGCTGGAAGGCGGGGGACCGGGGGAGCGTCTGACAAGCGCAGTGCACATGCCCAGGAACCCCAGCCCCGCACTGTGCATAATGAATAACACAGTGCGGGGCGGGGATTCAGGAACAGGGTGGCCGCACTGCCCGCACAGGCGCAGTCAGGCACCCTGCGTCTGAGCTGTGACTGACAATGAAGACTGCGCCTGCCCCAGGCAGGCACGCACAGCGCAGGCGCCGGATTTAAGAAGCAACAGCGCAAAGGGGGCGGCGACCGTCGCCCCTGAAGAGAAGAGTGACGGCCGTTGGGAGATTCATAGAGGACGATTCGGACCGCCTCCAGGTACAATATCTGGTATTTGTGGCCAATTTTTAAAACGCTTTATTGAGGTAATAAATGAATCAAAAACTAAAAGAGCCACCTTGTTAGACTGCAGCATTACTGCTGCCCAAGGTGGCTCTTTTAGTTTATAACGGCTGGAGGAGGGGGTGACAGTGGCCCTTTAAAACCTAATTGTGCTGTAAAAATGACCTGGAAACATGATTTTCCAAGTCAGTACAGTTGCGGTGATGCCAAACATGCAGGTTTTTTTATTTACTATTTCGTTGGGTTAAAACAATTCTAAACTTAGTGGAAAAAAATTAGCTTTGTGTCCCCATTTTCTGAGACGCATATTTTTTTTGTACTTTTCCATAAATTAAACTATATGAGGGCTTTTGTTTTTGCATGCCGAGAGTTAGATTTTACTAGTAACATTTTGGGGCACATACTACATCTTGATTGCTTTTTATTGCATTATTGTAGGTAGGATAGTGACAAAAAAATGGCAGTTTTGTCAGTTTCAGTTTTTTCTTTTGATGACAGTTTTCAAACAAGGTTAATTTGAATACGCAAATAGTGATTTATCACCTGCGCTGTTGTGTTTTCCTACAATTGCACTTCGGAGTTATGCATGAGGGCAATACATTGTATATAGAAGAAGCCTTTAAAATGGCGAGTAGTGGCGAGTAGTGTGACGTCACACTGCTAGTGAGGGGGCGCGTATGAGGATTATCCAATCCAACGCGTTTCGAAGGATACGATCCGTCTTCGTCAGGTCACGGTGGGTGATTTTAATTTTTTTTATATATACTTTTAAAAATATTTTTTTCACTTTTTTCAATCCCATGCCTTCCCATCTTGGGATGGTGATGGGCACCCTGAACAGTGGGCCTGGATAGGATTTTGCAGCTTAAAGTGAACCTGTCACCAAGTTTGACCGATATGAGATACAGCCACCATCTTTCAGGCCTGATATACAGAATTCTATAATTCTATATATAAGTCTCCAACCTGACCTGCAAGACAAGAAAAAGACCTTTTATTATACTCACCTACAAGGCGGTCCGGTCAGAAGGGTGTCGCTGGTCTTGGTCTGGCACCTCCCATCTTCTTACGTCCTCTTTCTTGCTTCATGTGGATGACGTGTTGCTACGTCATCCACACAGTCTCCCCGACATCACTGTCCTGAGTACTAGTCTGTCCTGAAGAAGGCAGAGCAAAGTACTGCAGTGCGCAGGTGCCGAGAAAGGCCAAAGAGCTCAGGCACATGCGCGCTGTAGGACTTCACTATGGCCTGTGTATCAGGACTGAAAGGTGGTGGCTGTATCTCATATCTGTCAAACCTGGTGGCAGGTTCCCTTTAAATGCTGCTGTCAGTGTTTGACAATGGCATTCTAGGGGTTAACAACAACAATCAAAGATAGCTCCATTACTGCTGTTATAGATAGATGCTGATTGTATAACAAAGCAACTATCTGCTTGTGGGGAACAGGCTCTGCTTCTAATGCCACATCATATGCCCATACCACACACACCATGACTTAATGATAAGACATGGAGTATAATGAGGTTAAAGAAGCACCCCCAGCAAAAAATGTTACTCTCTAATCCCTTATAAATATGTGTGGAGACACAGCATTGTATCTTAAAGGGAAGGTGCCATAAAAAAAAAATTTTTTACAGCAATTGTAAAAATGTAAAGAATTAATGTTTAAATTTTCTTAAAAAATATTTTCATTTGTTTATAATTTAGTAAAATATGAAAAATAATTTGAAAAGTTTTGGAATTTCCACTTTTAAACACTAGGGGGAGCAGCTGCTGAAATTTCAGAAAAACCTAGTGTACAACTAGCTCACATTACTGCACTGCAGTAATTATGGGCGGAGTCTGCTGACCTGTGTGATGTCTCCTCTCCTTCCCTTCTAGGTGTCTGCTAAGGGATAAGAGGATGATATTCAGGAACCCAGTGAGCAGCCATTTTGTTGGTGACTGCAGAGTAAGGCTGCCGTCACACTAGCAGTATTTGGTCAGTATTTTACCTCAGTATTTGTAAGCCAAAACCAGGAGTGGAACAATTAGAGGAGAAGTATAATAGAAGCATATGCACCACTTCTGCATTTATCACCCACTCCTGGTTTTGGCTTACAAATACTGAGGTAAAATACTGACCAAATAATGAATGTGTGACGGCAGCCTTATACTGACAAGTAGACAGTCACCGAGGATGGCAGGCAGCAAGGATTCTGGGAGATATGTGGTGGAGGGAGCAGGGTGACAGCAGCACAGAGTATTTCAGGAGAGCAGTGTGTTGGTCTATGGAGGGGCACCATGTTCAGTGCGCGGAGCAGCCAGGGATTGTATGCACATAGAGCGCTGTCTTTTATACACATGGATGGACCGTCTGCTCCACAGAAATCCAGGAAACATTTCTGCAGATTGATGGCCTGTTCTGATCCAGACTTTGCATGCAGACCCCATTCCCCTCCTCAGATCCTGTCTTCTCCATCCTGTCCTGGCGATGTGTGAAAGCGAGACGACAGGCGCAGTCCGGGGTGATGCTGGGAAGGAAATGTAGCCTTATAGTAACGATAAAAATGAGACCCCTCTCTTCAGCTGCCTCACCAGCCCTGACTGCACCTAACTGGAGGTCATGCTGCCCCCTCTATTACCCCAGACCCACGTGCAGGTGCTCAGCCAGAACACCATAGAATGGGTCCGCTTTCTGAAGATAATACTGCCATAGAGTTCTCACATAATACCGCCATAATGTTCTCACATAATGCCACCATATAGATCACACATAATACCGCCATATAATTCTCACCTAGTACTTCCACATAGATCACACATAATCCCACAATATAGTTCTCATATACCACCGTCATATAGTTTTTACATCATTCCACAACACTGATCAAACATAATATTGCCATATAGATCTCATATAATACCGTCACATAGATCACACAATACTTGGCGGCATAATGTGTGATATTATATATATATATTATAATATCCTGGCATAATGTGTGGTCTTTATGGGAGTATTATGTGAGATATATATATATATATATATATATATATATATATATATATAGCGGCATTATACGTGATCCATATGGTATTGTGCTGCTCTAGGGAGGTGAGAGACGTATGGTGGAAGGAGCAGGGTGACAGGAGCACAGTATTTCAGGAGAGCAGTGTACTGGTCTGTGGGTGGGAGGGTGTGCTCACACTCACACGCTCCCAACTGTACTTGCAGCCTTTACTGGCTATTAAAATGGGGGACACCCCCCAAAAAAAGACGTGGGGCCCCCTATAATTAATAACCATCAAATATTATGCAGACAGCTGCGGGCTGACATTAATAGCCTAGGAAGGGGCCATGGATACTGTCCCCCCCCCCAGGCTAAAAACATCAGCTCTCAGCCGCCTTTTACATGCGCCTTTTCTGGCGCTTTGCCTGGCAATTTCCACTTGCCCTGTAGCGGTAGCAAGTGGGGTTCATATTTGTGGGGTTAATGTCACCTCCATATTGTCCGGTGACATCAAGCCCACGGCTTAGTAATGGAGAGGCGTCTATAAGGCACCCATTCATTACTAATCCTATAGTTGTATTGTAAATAAAGACTCGGCCAGAATAAAGTCCTTTATTAATCTTTTTTAAACCATACCGAATGCATAATCCTCGACTCCCTCATCTCCCACAACAAAAATAATAAACCACATTGAGGAAAGACACGCGGGGGGGAGAGGAGTGCATAGGAGAGGATTAGATACTGACTGCTGAGCCGTGTATCTAATCCTGTCCTGTGTGATACCGACGGCTGAGCCGTGTATCTAATCCTGTCCTGTGTGATACCGACTGCTGAGCCGTGTATCTAATCCTGTCCTGTGTGATACTGACTGCTGAGGACACAGTACACGGGACAGGATTAGCTACCCAGGACAGAGGTAGCAGTGGTAGGTGTATATAGAGGCAGACAGTGGTATACAGAGGCAGGCAGACAGTGGTATACAGAGGCAGGCAGACAGTGGTATACAGAGGCAGGCAGACAGTGGTATACAGAGGCAGGCAGACAGTGGTATACAGAGGCAGGCAGACTGTGGTATACAGAGGCAGGCAGACAGTGGTATACAGAGGCAGGCAGACAGTGGTATACAGAGGCAGGCAGACAGTGGTATACAGAGGCAGGCAGACAGTGGTATACAGAGGCAGGCAGACAGTGGTATACAGAGGCAGGCAGACTGTGGTATACAGAGGCAGGCAGACTGTGGTATACAGAGGCAGGCAGGCAGTGGTATACAGAGGCAGGCAGTGGTATACAGAGGCAGGCAGTGGTATACAGAGGCAGGCAGTGGTATACAGAGGCAGGCAGTGGTATACAGAGGCAGGCAGGCAGTGGTATACAGAGGCAGGCAGTGGTATACAGAGGCAGGCAGTGGTATACAGAGGCAGGCAGTGGTATACAGAGGCAGACAGTGGTATACAGAGGCAGGCAGACAGTGGTATACAGAGGCAGGCAGGCAGTGGTATACAGAGGCAGGCAGGCAGTGGTATACAGAGGCAGGCAGGCAGTGGTATACAGAGGCAGGCAGTGGTATACAGAGGCAGGCAGGCAGTGGTATACAGAGGCAGGCAGTGGTATACAGAGGCAGGCAGTGGTATACAGAGGCAGGCAGACAGTGGTATACAGAGGCAGGCAGACAGTGGTATACAGAGGCAGGCAGACAGTGGTATACAGAGGCAGGCAGACAGTGGTATACAGAGGCAGGCAGTGGTATACAGAGGCAGGCAGGCAGTGGTATACAGAGGCAGGCAGGCAGTGGTATACAGAGGCAGGCAGTGGTATACAGAGGCAGGCAGTGGTATACAGAGGCAGGCAGTGGTATACAGAGGCAGTCAGGCAGTGGTATACAGAGGCAGGCAGTGGTATACAGAGGCAGGCAGTGGTATACAGAGGCAGGCAGTGGTATACAGAGGCAGGCAGGCAGTGGTATACAGAGGCAGGCAGCAGTGCTAGGTGCTATATAGGGGCTGGTAGCAGTGGTAGATGCATAAGAAAATAAAAACGCTGTACTTACCTTCTTTCCTCTACCAGGAAGTGCCGAGTCATGTTCAGGGAAGAGCAGTGGGACGATCTCCCTGCTGTGCTCTGAACAGGTCGGCAGTGATTGCAGCCTGTAATGTAATACTAAGTACAGGCTGCAATCACAGCTCCTCGCTGCAGATACTTACCCTGGATCCTCGGCAGCAGCTTCTCCCAGCAGCACCTTCTGCCATCGCACGCACTGAGCTGTGTGTGCGATGGCAGAGGGAAATAAACAAAATGGCCGCGATCTCCTCTCACAGCTGTGACGTGGCAGCTCAGTGGGCGTGGCCAAGTCACAGCTGAGAGGCAGGAGGAGCGGCCTCAATGAAAGAGATGCGGTCGGGGCCCGACTGCAGTCTCCTATGTACATGGCTGCCGTAAGTGAGGTGTGCAAGTGTCGTGCCCAGACACTTACACCCACACTAATGAAAATGGCGGCCTCCAGTGGTGAATGTAAAAGTGAATAAATAAAAAAGTATGAAAGAGGTACATTTACTTTTGTATTAAAAATAATTGATTGTATAATCAATAATTATTAATACAAAAACTAAAATCACGGCACCCTCCCTTTAACTAACCAGACGACTATTTTTAGCAAGCCAGAAAGAATAGACTGTTATCTATCTGTTGACTTTTTGAATGTATGCGTTTCTTTCTGGTTGATCAAGAAAACAGACTTTTTCTTGTGTAAGCCTGTAATATTGACTTGCAAGTTGGCATTTTTTGTAACATGATGTACTCTTATTCTTGATGGTTAGTGATGTTTATTGATATGCTAATTATACATTTGCCAAATAATTTGCTGACTTCTAAAACAGAGGAGGAAAAACTATGACAATAGATTAAATAATCAAATAATGCTACTTGATCTCATATCAATTCTTACCCTTTATGTAAATACTGAATGAAGGACACTTGTTAATTATGTAAAGAGGTTACATGCCTTTACAGAGAGAGAGACACGAGATTCAGCCAAGACATCAAGACCTCCACAGACAGGACAGCAGCCAATACATCATGGCTCCATCACGAGGGACACATATTTATTATTCTACTACAGGATGCCAACCTAGGGGAGTTTGGCCCGGTTGGAAGAATACAGATCTGCTCCACTGACCATTGCCGAACCATGGATACCTTTGGAGAAAGCCAGGATTGGGACCCGCCGGTCGCCTGGCTCCATGGAGATGTTCGGAGAAGCCAGGTCGTGACCCTCAGGTCTACTGGCCTTGTACCTCAATGGACTGTCATCTTCCTAAGCTTGTCGTAACCTCCTCTCTGTGTACGTGCCACAGGTGGGGTAGTTGACCCTGGAAGCTTTGAAGTAACAGCTACCCTTATGCTGGCAAGTTAATGGAAGGGTAAGACTCTGGAATGTGCACCATCTTGGAGTATTTTGCTGGGACTGTTCTACGTGTTATCTGCCTGTTTTGTGGTTCAATAAAGCATTGCCACACTGTTTTTAGCAAGCCAGAAAGAATAGACTGTTATCTATTTGTTGACCTTTGAATGTATGCATTTCTTTCTGGTTGGTCAAGAGAACAGACTTTTTCTTGTGTAAGCCTGTAATGTTGACTTGTAAGTTGGCATTCAATGTAGCATATTGTACTCTTATCCTTGATGGTTAGTGATTAGCGATGAATGAGTATGCTCATTACTCGAGTTTCTCTGAACATGCTCCAGTGATCTCTGAGTATTTTGGCATCCTCAGAGATTTAGTTCATTTTGACACAGCTGCATGATTTGCGGCTGCTAGACAGCTTGAATACATGTGGGGATTGCCTGTTTGTTAGGCAATCCCCACATGTAGTCAAGCTGTCTAGCAGCCACAAATCATGCAGCTGCATTGACATAAACTAAATCTCCGAGCACGCCAAAATACTCAGAGACCACCCGAGCATGCTTGGAGAAACTCGAGTAACGAGCATGCTCGCTCATCACTATTAGTGATGTTTACAGATATGCTAATTATACATTGTCTAGGCCAGATAATTTGCTGACTTCTAAAACAGAGGAGGAAAACTATGCAAATAGATTAAAAAATCAAATAATGCTACTTGATCTCATCTCCATTGTTACCCTTTATGTAAATACTGAATGAAGGACACTTGTTAATTATAAAAAGTGGTTACATGCCTCTACAGAGAGAGAGACAGAGATTCAACCAAGACATCAAGACATCCAGAGACAGGACAGCAGCCAAAACATCATGGCTCCAACATGAGGGACACAGATTTATTATTCTACAGAATGGCAACATAGGGAACTTTGGCCCTGGTTGGAAGACAACAGATCTGCTACATTGACCATCTCCGAACCATGGATATCTTTGGAGAAAACTTGGCTCCATGGAGATGTTTGGAGAAACCAGGTTGTGACCCTCAGGTCAACTGGCCTTGTACCTCAATGGACTGTCATCTTCCTAAGCTTGTCATTACCTCCTCTCTGTGTGCATGCCACAGGTGGGGTAATCAACCCAGGAAGATGAAGTCAGGTTGTGACCCTCCGGTCAACTGGCTCTTGTATCTGAATGACTGTCATCTTTCTACACTTGTCGTTGCCTCCTCTCTGTGTCCATGCCACAGGTGGGGTTGTTGACCCTGGAAGCTCTGAAGTAACAGCTACCCTTATCCCAGTTAGCGGAAGGGTAAGACTCTGGACTGTGCATCATCTTTGGGTATTTTGCTGGGACTGTTCTACCTGTTATCAGCCTGTTTTGTGGTTCAATAAAGCATTGCCTCACTGGAGAGCGGGCATTCAGCGGGACAATCCCTGGTCCATGCGGTCTCGGCTAGCGGACCAAGGTGCCCACCTAACCCCCACATTATGTATGTTGCGTAGATTGGATACATTTAATTATTTACTGATCACAATTTTCTCTCATTCTCATCTGTGTTCCAATCACCTTCTGAACCATGTGACTCCAATCAGCAGTCCAGACTAGCCAGCCCACACTGTTTTCTATGTGGACTAGTTTTCCACTGAACAGTAAGTCTATGAGACCCACATTCACGTTCTCATAGCGACTTTTGGTCCACATATAAAAGGTTATGTGAGCCTGCTAATCTGGATTACATTCACATGGTTCAGAAGAATCTTGGAGTGGTGCGCTGAACGGGAAGTGACAGCAATCGGTAAGGTATCACATTCACACTACACAACATATATAATTGCAACCAGATTAGGAAATACATTAGTTTTCTGTAACTGCTTGCTTAATGGATGCAGCTGAATACAACCTACAGGGAAGCAAAATTAGGGATTCACACTGTGGTGGTATTATGTTTTCACAGTATGGTAGTATTATTTTTTTACAGTATGGTGGAATTATTTAGCCATTATAGGAGGCAATAGCTTGGACCGGGGTACCCTCTAAAAAGAATGATGCAACATCAGTTTACTAAGCTTAAATACATGGCAGTATTCAAGCATATGTTAGTATAAGGAGGCTCACCTTATTGTGTTCTGCACATTGGATCACTTAATGAGACAAAGATTTGGACATCAGTGCTGCGAACCAGGAGAAGAAAACAATGAAACACATTGCAGGGGATCAGGAACATTCTGGACAGCCAGAAGGTTTCTGTGCCCCTGCTGAGTGTTTTGTTGTTTTGGGCTCCTGTTTCCCACCAAGTTAGGCTACGTTCACATTTGCGGTCAGCGCCGCAGCGTCGGGCGCCGCAGCGGCGCCGCATGCGTCATGCGCCCCTATACTTAACATGGGGGCGCATGGACATGCGTTGTGCTGCGTTTTGCGCCGCATGGCCGCAAGCGTTGGACGCAAGAAACGCTTCAAGTTGCATTTTTTTTGCGTCCAACTTGCGGGCAAAAACGACGCATGCGGCGCAAAACGCAGCGTTTTAGCGTGCGTTTTGCCGCGTTTTTGTTTGCGTTGTGCGCTGCGGCGCCGACGCTGCGGCGCACAACGCAAATGTGAACGTAGCCTTATCCACAGTTTTGCTTCATTTAATGGTGTTTGATGTGTGATGGTATAATTAAGCTGCAGTATAATGGTACTAGTAAGTCATTGTATGAAAATGTTGGTGATTAATATTAACCAATATAATTTAATTATTGTACGGCACTATTATTCACTCTAGGACAATATAAATAAAGGTGACTGTACGGTGATGTATATTGTTTAATGTTTTATGCTGATATTTAGAGATAAAAAAAGGATACAAATGTGGTTTATCCACACTGCTGCTAAAGAATGAAGATCCAGATCGTGGAGTATTTAAAACTGGAATTTTTATTTATGGTTTTTTAGTCCATGCATTTCAAAGTCATTCCAGACCTCTTCTTGAAGGCAGAAGAAATGGAAAACGTCTTAAATGGGATTAAAATGTGTATCAGTATGTTTTCATTGCTTTTCTCTTCAAAAATTTTATTAAAAATGTATAAATACGATATATATATATAGGGGTTTATACAAAAAAAATAAAAAGTAGTCTATATATATATATATATATATATATATAGTAGTGCCGCGGTAGCACACTTATGCAGTGAGGAGGCAATGACCCACAAAGTTCTAACACAAAATCACTTTAATGCGTTACTTCATGACATTAAAAGTCCAATTTACATACAAGTCCATACATTAGTGTCCATTTCACAGCACTACATATTAGGCCGGTTTCACACGTCAGTGGCTCCGGTACGTGAGGTGACAGTTTCCTCACGTACCGGAGCCACTGACACACGTAGACACATTAAAATCAATGCAGATGTCATTGATTTTTTGCGGACCGTGTCTCCGTGTGCCAAACACGGAGACATGTCAGTGTTCGTGGGAGCGCACGTATTACACGGACCCATTAAAGTCAGTGGGTCCGTGTAAAACACGTACCTCACACGGACAGTCTCCGTGTGGCGTGCAGGAGACAGCGCTACAGTAAGCGCTGTCCCCCCCACATGGTGCTGAAGCCGCCATTCATATCTTCTATGCAGCAGCGTTTGCTGCATAGAAGATATGAATAATAGTGTTTAAAAGAAAGATCTATCTGTCTGCCGCCCTCCCACCCCCTGTGCGCCCCCCCGCTGTTCTGAAAATACTCACCCGCCTCCCTCGCAGTGTTCTGTGCTGGCCGCCCCTTCTACTGTATGCGGTCACGTGGGGCCGCCGATTAGAGTCATGAATATGTGGCTCCACCTCCCATAGGGGTGGAGCCGCCTATTCATGACTGTAAATGAGCGGCCCCACGTGACCGCATACAGTAGAAGGCAGGAAGGCAGGACAGGAAGCCGCGACAGCCAACGAGGGAAGCGGGTGAGTATTTTCAGAACAGCGGGGGGGGCGCACAGGGGGTGGGGGGGCGGCGGACAGATAGATCTTTCTTTTAAACACTATTATTCATATCTTCTATGCAGCAAACGCTGCTGCACAGAAGATATGAATCGCGGCTTCAGCACGATGCAGGGGACAGCGCTAAACTTTAGCGCTGTCTCCTGCACGCTCCGTGTGGTACCCACTCGGCACACGGGCGGCACACGTGTACCGCACGTATGGCCTACGTGAGCTCACGGGCACACAGACACGGATAACTCCGGTACCGATTTTTTCCGGTACCGGAATTATCTGGACGTGTGGGACAGCCCTTACACAGCATCCTTTAGGCTACAGTCACTAAACACCCTGGACCTCCTTTGACCAGTTGCCGTAGGTGACTGCACCGCCGTGTTAGTGTCCTTTACTCACAGCTAGTGTTGAGCGATACCTTCCGATATCCAGAAGTATCGGTATCGGATTAAATCGGCCGATATCCAAAAAATATCGGATATCGCCGATACCGATACCCAATACCAATGCAAGTCAATGGGACAAAAATATCGGAATTAAAATAAACCCTTTCTTTCCTTGTAGGTTAATTCTACATGAAGGAAAACAACTAAGAATAATGTAGGATGTATTGAGGGAGGTGGAGGAAACATTAAAGGCATTCAAAGACACAGAGACCGTGCAGACAGCCGTGAACGGCGCTGCAAGGTCAAAAAAAGCTCCTCTATGAAATCCTATATAGTGTTTTTCCACAATCTAGCAGGATACGGATGGAAACCCACTAATAGGATACATTTGAAAAAAATGTGCAGCAGGCTGCACTAATTGAGAAACGGACAATGGAACGGTATGAGGCAGTGACGCACCCTGAGCTGACCACAACCAGCGGTGGCTGCAGACCAGACTACAGAGTGAGCTGCACTCACATACAGACACCTTGCAGACAGCCGTGAACAGCGCTGCAAGGCAAAAACAAGGTTCTCACACAGCGGTTGCTAAATTAGCTTGGGTAAAGCACAATGAAGCAAATCACTATCTCAAAACTATCCCTCAGTCAGAACACAGCATCCTGTCCCTAACTGAATTCACAGCAGAGTGCACCCAAAATGGCGGCGGCGACTTTTATAGTGCATCATGACATCATTTCAGCAGCCAATCACAGCCATGCCAGTAGTTACATGCCTAACATGCAGAACAGGATGTGCCCACACTTCTAATGATTCCTCATTGGCTGAATTCAGGCTCTTTGAATTTTGGGAACTTTCGATTCCGGTGTCCGATATACTGAAAGTATCGGAACTTGGTATCGGAATTCCGATACCGCGAATATCGGCCGATACCCGATACTTGCGGTATCGGAATGCTCAACACTACTCACAGCACAACACAGTCCATGATATCTGTTGTGAATTCTGCTTTTGGGCTCCCTCCGGTGGTTGTAGGTGGTAATGCATTTGCCCCTGAGTTGCAGTCCTGGTCAGGTGTATCTGCTGATTGCAGTTCTGACTGGGGTATTTAGGCATGCAGGATTCATTAGTCCTTGCCAGTTGTCCATGGTTGTTGGGAGGTTTTGGTCCTGGTTTGGTTCCTTCTGCCAAATAAGCAAAGATAAGTGTCTGGTTTTGTTTCTGTGGCACACATGCTGTGTGCTTAATAATTCTGTGCTATTCAGTGTTTTTTGTCCAGCTTAGATTGTGTCAGTATTTTCTCAGTCTTGTTGGATTCTCTGGAGTGGCAGATATACATTCCATGTCTTTAGTTAGATTGCGGAACTTTATGTATTATCTGCTGTGGATATTTTTGGAAGGGTTTTAATACTGACCGCTTAGAATTCTGTCCTATCTTTCCCTATTTAGCTAGAGTGGCCTCTTTTGCTGAATCCTGTTTTCTGCCTGCGTGTGTCTTTCCTCTCCTACTCACAGTCAATATTCGTGGGGGGCTGCCTATCCTTTTGGGTTCTGCTCTGAGGCAAGGTAGTATTCCTATTTCTATCTATAGGGGTATTTAGTCCTCCGGCTGTGTCGAGGTGTCTAGGGTTTGTTAGGCACACCCCACGGCTACTTCTAGTTGCGGTGTTAGTTCAGGTTTTGCGGTCAGTACAGTTTCCACCTACTCCAGAGAAAGTTCATGCGGCTCCAAAGTCACCGGATCATAACAGTACAACTGGCCCACTATGAGTTAAATGCATCTCAGAAGAAGGGAAGAAAGGTGTTGAGTCATTTTTTTTTTGCAGTTTGCTTTGCCTTTTCTTCCCTCTTTTTCTCTGGGTGGCTAAGGAGTCTTGTGTTAGCATGGATGTTCAGGAATTAGCTTCTCGTGTAGACCAGCTTGCTGCTAGGGTACAGGGAATTTCTGATTATATTGTTCAGACTCCTGTTTTAGAGCTGAAGATTCCTACTCCTGATTTGTTTTTTGGTGACAGGTCCAAATTTTTGAGTTTTAAAAACAACTGTAAACTGTTTTTTGCTTTGAGACCTCGATCCTCTGGGGATTCTATTCAGCAGGTTAAAATCGTCATTTCCCTGCTGCGTGGTGATCCACAGGATTGGGCATTTTCCCTGGAATCTGGGAATCTGGCTTTGCTTAATGTAGATTCCTTTTTTCAGGCTTTAGGACTATTATATGATGAACCTAATTCTGTGGATCAAGCGGAGAAGACCTTGTTGGCCCTATCTCAGGGTCAAGAGGCGGCAGAATTGTATTGTCAGAAATTTAGAAAATGGTCTGTGTTGACTAAATGGAATGATGATGCTTTGGCTGCAATTTTCAGAAAGGGTCTTTCTGAATCCGTTAAAGATGTTATGGTGGGGTTTCCCACGCCTGTCGGTCTGAGTGATTCTATGTCTTTGGCCATTCAGATCGATCGGCGCTTGCGGGAGCGCAGAACTGTGTGCGCTGTGGCGTTGTCCTCAGAGCAGAGTCCTGAGCCAATGCAGTGTGATAGGATTCTGTCTAGGACAGAACGACAAGGACTCAGACGTCAGAATAGGTTGTGTTATTATTGTGGCGACGCTTCTCATGTCATTTCAGTCTGCCCTAAACGGACAAAGAGGATTGCTAGTTCATTTACCATCAGTACTGTACAACCTAAATTTCTGTTATCGGTGTCCTTGATCTGCTCATTGTCATCATTTTCTGTCTTGGCGTTTGTGGATTCAGGTGCCGCTTTGAACTTAATGGACCTTGAGTTTGCCAGGCGTTGTGGTTTCCCCTTGCAGCCCTTGCAGAACCTTATTCCTTTAAGGGGCATTGATGCTACACCTTTGGCTAAAAATAAGCCCCACTTTGGACACAGGTGACCATGCGCATGGCGCCAGCCCATCAGGAAGATTGTCGATTTCTGGTATTGCATAATTTACATGATGCTATTGCGTTGGGTTTTCCATGGTTGCAGGGACATAATCCTGTGTTGGATTGGAAGTCTATGTCTGTGACTAGTTGGGGTTGTCAGGGGGTTCATAATGATGTTCCGTTAATGTCCATCTCCTCTTCTTCCTCTTCCGAAATTCCAGCGTTTTTGTCTGATTTCAGGATGTATTCGATGAGCCCAAGTCCAGTTCTCTTCCACCGCACAGGGACTGTGATTGTGCTATTGATGTGATTCCAGGCTGTAAGTTTCCTAAGGGCCGACTCTTCAACCTGTCTGTGCCTGAACATACCGCTATGCGGAGTTATGTTAAGGAGTCTTTGGAGAAAGGGCATATTCGGCCATCTTCTTCACCGATGGGAGCGGGATTTTTTTTTGTTGCTAAGAAGGATGGCTCCTTGAGACCCTGTATTGATTATCGCCTCTTGAATAAGATCACGGTCAAGTTTCAATACCCTTTACCTTTGCTTTCCGATTTGTTTGCTAGGATTAAGGGGGCTAGTTGGTTTACGAAGATTGACCTTCGGGGGGCGTATAATCTTGTTCGTATTAAGCAGGGTGATGAATGGAAAACTGCGTTCAATACGCCCGAAGGCCATTTTGAATACCTTGTGATGCCGTTCGGGCTCACTAATGCTCCATCTGTTTTTCAATCTTTCATGCATGATATCTTCCGGACTTATATTGATAAATTCTTGATTGTATATTTGGACGATATTTTGATTTTTTCTGATGATTGGGAGTCTCATGTGGAACAGGTCAGGATGGTATTTCAGATCCTTCGTGACAATGCTTTGTTTGTGAAGGGGTCTAAGTGTCTCTTTGGGGTGCAGAAGGTTTCTTTTTTGGGTTTTATTTTTTCTCCTTCATCTATTGAGATGGATCCGGTTAAGGTTCAGGCCATTCATGATTGGATTCAACCCACGTCCGTAAAGAGCCTTCAGAAATTTTTGGGTTTTGCAAATTTTTATCGGCGTTTCATTGCTAACTTTTCCAGCGTGGTTAAACCCTTGACCGATTTGACGAAAAAAGGCGCTGATGTGGCGAATTGGTCCTCTGCGGCTGTTTCTGCCTTTCAGGAGCTTAAACGTCGATTTACTTCTGCTCCGGTATTGCGCCAACCGGATGTTTCCCTTCCGTTTCAGGTTGAGATTGACGCTTCTGAGATTGGCGCAGGGGCCGTTTTGTCCCAGAGGGATCATGTTGGTTCCTTGACGAAACCATGTGCATTCTTTTCCCGTAAATTTTCGCCTGCTGAACGAAATTATGATGTCGGCAATCGGGAGTTGTTGGCTATGAAGTGGGCATTTGAGGAGTGGCGACATTGGCTTGAGGGAGCTAAGCACCGTATTGTGGTCTTGACCGATCATAAGAATTTGATTAACCTCGAGTCTGCCAAGCGGCTGAATCCTAGACAGGCTCGATGGTCCTTGTTTTTTTCCCGTTTTGATTTTGTGGTCTCATACCTTCCGGTTTCCAAGAATATTAAGGCTGATGCCCTTTCTAGGAGTTTTTTTGCCTGATTCTCCTGAGGTCCTTGAACCGGTCGGCATTTTGAAAGAAGGGGTGGTTCTTTCTGCTATTTCCCCTGATTTATGACAGGTTTTTCAGGAATTTCAGGCTGACAGACCTGATCGTTGTCCAGTGGGGAAACTGTTTGTTCCTGACAGATGGACTAGTAGAGTGATTTCTGAGGTTCACTGTTCTGTGTTGGCTGGTCATCCTGGTATTTTTGGTACCAGAGACCTGGTTGGTAGGTCCTTTTGGTAGCCTTCTTTATCACGTGATGTGCGTTCTTTTGTGCAGTCCTGTGGGACTTGTGCGCGGGCCAAGCCTTGTTGTTCCCGTGCTAGTGGGTTGCTTTTGTCATTGCCCATCCCTGAGAGGCCCTGGACGCATATTTCTATGGATTTTATTTCTGATCTTCCGGTTTCCCAGAGGATGTCGGTTATCTGGGTTGTTTGTGACCGGTTTTCTAAGATGGTTCATTTGGTGCCTTTGCCTAAATTGCCTTCCTCTTCAGATTTAGTTTCGTTGTTTTTTCAGCATGTGGTTCGTTTGCATGGTATTCCGTAGAATATTGTGTCTGACAGAAGTTCCCAGTTTGTTTCTAGGTTTTGGCGGGCCTTTTGTGCTAGGCTAGGCATTGATTTATCTTTTTCCTCTGCATTTCATCCTCAGACAAATGGCCAAACCGAGCGAACTAATCAGACCTTGGAGACTTATTTGAGATGCTTTGTGTCTGCTGATCAGGATGATTGGGTGGCCTTTTTGCCATTGGCCGAGTTTGCCCTTAATAATCGGGCTAGTTCGGCTACTTTGGTTTCACCTTTTTTTTGTAATTTTAGTTTTCATCCTCGTTTTTCTTCTGGGCAGGTTGAGCCTTCTGACTGTCCTGGTGTGGATTCGGTGGTTGACAGGTTGCAGCAGATTTGGGCTCATGTGGTGGACAATTTGGTGTTGTCTCAGGAGGAGGCTCAACGTTTTGCTAACCGTCGTCGGTGTGTTGGTTCCCGGCTTCAGGTTGGGGATCTGGTCTGGTTGTCTTCCCGTCATGTTCCTATGAAGGTTTCTTCTCCTAAGTTTAAGCCTCGGTTTATTGGTCCTTATAGGATTTCTGGGATTATTAATCCGGTGTCTTTTCGATTGGCGCTTCCGGCCTCTTTTGCTATCCATAATGTCTTCCATAGATCTTTATTGCGGAAATATGTGGTACTCGTTGATCCCTCTGTTGATCCTCCGGCCCCTGTGTTGGTTGATGGGGAGTTGGAGTATGTGGTTGAGAAGATTTTGGATTCTTGTTTTTCGAGGCGGAGACTTCAGTATCTTGTCAAATGGAAGGGTTATGGCCAGGAGGATAATTCTTGGGTTTTTGCCTCTGATGTCCATGCTGCTGATTTGGTTCATGCTTTTCATCTGGCTCGTCCTGATCGGCCTGGGGGCTCTGGTGAGGGTTCGGTGACCCCTCCTCAAGGGGGGGGGTACTGTTGTGAATTCTGCTTTTGGGCTCCCTCTGGTGGTTGTAGGTGGTAATGCATTTGCCCCTGAGTTGCAGTCCTGGTCAGGTGTATCTGCTGATTGCAGTTCTGACTGGGGTATTTAGGCGTGCAGGATTTATTAGTCTTTGCCAGTTGTCCATGGTTGTTGGAAGGTTTTGGTCCTGGTTTGGTTCCTTCTGCCTTCTGCCAAATCAGCAAAGATAAGTGTCTGGTTTTGTTTCTGTGGCACACATGCTGTGTGCTTAATAATTCTGTGCTATTCAGTGTTTTTTGTCCAGCTTAGATTGTGTCAGTATTTTCTCAGTCTTGTTGGATTCTCTGGAGTGGCAGATATGCATTCCATGTCTTTAGTTAGATTGTGGAACTTTTTGTATTATCTGCTGTGGATATTTTTGGAAGGGTTTTAATACTGACCGCTTAGTATTCTGTCCTATCTTTCCCTATTTAGCTAGAGTGGCCTCTTTTGCTGAATCCTGTTTTCTGCCTGCGTGTGTCTTTCCTCTCCTACTCACAGTCAATATTCGTGGGGGGCTGCCTATCCTTTGGGGTTCTGTGTTGTGAATTCTGTTGTGGGTTCTGCTCTTGGGCTCCCTCCGGTGGTTATAAGTGGTAGTGCTGCTGTTTGTCCTTCACAGCAGTCATCAGGTGCTTCCACTTTGGACGGGGCTATTTAGTCTGGCTTCACCCTTTAGGGAGTGCCAGTTGTCCATTGTTTTTCTGGAGGATTCACATCTCTGCTTGGTTTCTCCTGCTGGATTGTCCAAATCATCAAAGATAAGTCCTGGCTTTGTTTTTGCAGTCCACATGCGGTGGACTTTATAGTTCAGTGAATTGCTATATTTTTTCTTGTCCAGCTTTGTCTGTGTAAGGATTTATTCAGCCAAGCTGGAAGCTCTGGAGTCGCAGAGTTACCCTCCATGTCTTTAGTTAGGTGTGGAGATTTTTGTATTCTCTGTGGTGGATTTTTGTAGTATTTTAATACTGACCGCACAGTACTCTGTCCTGTCTTTTCTTTCTAGGTAGCGTGGCCTCCTTTGCTAAATTCTGTTTTCAGTCTGCGTTTGTAATTTCCCTCTCCTCTCACAGTCAATATTTGTGGGGGGCTGTCTTTCCTTTGGGGATTTTCTCTGAGGCAAGATAGTTTTCCTGTTTCTTTCTTTAGGGGTAATTAGTCCTCCGGCTGTGATGAGGTGTCGAGGGAGTGACAGGAACATCCCACGGCTACTTATAGTTGCGGTGTTAAGTTCAGGGTCTGTGGTCAGTATAGAGGCCACCTACTCCAGAGCTTGTCCATGCTGCTCCTAGGCCACCAGATCATAACAGTTCTGCTCTGAGGCAAGGTAGTATTCCTATTTCTATCTATAGGGGTATTTAGTCCTCCGGCTGTGTCGAGGTGTCTAGGGTTTGTTAGGCACACCCCACGGCTACTTCTAGTTGCAATGTTAGTTCAGGTTTTGCGGTCAGTACAGTTTCCACCTACTCCAGAGAAAGTTCATGCGGCTCCAAAGTCACCGGATCATAACAGTTATCCTTCAGATCGCAGCCAGGAACCATATCCTCCTGTTTGCAAGCACTAAACACACCAGTCCTCCTTTGACCGCTTGCCGTGTGCGTCTGCACTACTGTGTACGCTGTGGGTGCCAGACCTTTCAGCTGCCTTGGCTGTTCGGCTCCACTTGCTTGTGTCGCTTCACCCACAGCTAGCACTCCATAGTGCCTCCTGCTCTGCACTCCCCAAACACCAGTCTCACATTGACATTATACCTGACACACCCATACCTTTTACTGCAGGGATTTAAACTGGGATCTGTGTTATGAACTGGTGGTTTAGGAGCAACATGGGACGTGCTCTGGAGGAGGTGGTACCTGTACTGACCGCAGTTCCTGAGCTTAACACAACACTAGAAGTAGCCATGGGATGTTCCTGTCACTCCCTAGACACCTCGTCACAGCCGGAGGACTAACTACCCCTAAAGATAGAAACAGGAAAGCTATCTTGCCTCAGAGAAAATTGCCAAAGGACAGGCAGCCCCCACAAATGTTGACTGTGAGTGGAGAGGGAAATGACATACACAGAATGAAACTAGGATGTAGCAAAGGAGGCCAATCTAGCTAGATAGAAAGAACAGGACAGAATGCTGTGCGGTCAGTATTAAAAACTAGAAAAATCCACCACAGAGTTTACAAAAATCTCCACACCTGACTAAAGGTGCGGAGGGTAAATCTGCTTCCCAGAGCTTCCAGCTTAACTGAATAAATCCATACTGACAAGCTGGACTAGAAAAAAAACATAGAATGTGCTGAACGATTAAGTCCACAACAAGTGGAAAGCAAAAGAACAAAGCAAGGACTTATCTTTGCTGAACTGGTCAGAATATCAGGGAAATCCAAGAGAGATGTGAATCCAAGCAGGAACCATTGACAACTGGCACTAGCTGAAGGATAGAGCCAGGATAAATAGCCGAGCCAGAATAGACGATCAGTGGAAGCAGCTGCTGACTGCTAAATCCAAGGAGCAGCAGTTCCACTTAAATCCACCGGAGGGAGCCCAAGAGCAGAACTCACAAAAGTGCCACTTACAACCACCGGAGGGAGCCCAAGAGCGGAATTCACAACAGTACCCCCCCCCCCTTGAGGAGGGGTCACCGAACCCACACCAGAGCCCCCAGGCCGATCAGGACGAGCCAAGTGAAAGGCACAAACCAAATCGGTGGCATGGACATCGGAGGCAACAACTCAAGAATTATCCTCATGGCCATAACCCTTCCACTTGACAAGATACTGAAGCCTCCACCTCGAAAAACGAGAATCCAAAATTTTCTCCACCACATATTCCAACTCCCCATCAACCAACACCGGGGCAGGAGGATCCACAGAGGGAACAACGAGCACCACATATCTCCGCAACAAAGATCTATGGAAAACATTATGGATGGCAAAAGAGGCTGGAAGGGCCAAACGAAAAGATACCGGATTGATAATCTCAGAAATCTTATAAGGACCAATAAACCGAGGTTTGAACTTAGGGGAAGAAACCTTCATAGGAACATGACGAGAAGATAACCAGACTAAATCCCCCACCCGAAGCCGGGGACCAACACACCGACGGCTGTTAGCAAAACGTTGAGCCTTTTCCTGAGACAACGTCAAATTGTCTACCACATGAGTCCAAATCTGCTGTATCCTGTCCACCACAGAATCCACACCAGGACAATCAGAAGGCTCAACCTGCCCCGAAGAAAAACGAGGATGAAAACCAAAATTACAAAAGAAAGGCGAAACCAAAGTAGCCGAACTAGCCCGATTATTAAGGGCAAACTCGGCCAACGGCAAGAAAGCCACCCAATCATCCTGATCAGCAGACACAAAGCATCTCAAATAGGTTTCCAAGGTCTGATTAGTTTGCTCAGTTTGGCCATTTGTCTGAGGATGGAACGCCGAAGAAAAAGACAAATCAATGCCCATCCTAGCACAAAAGGTCTGCCAAAACCTAGAAACAAACTGGGAACCTCTGTCAGACACAATATTGTCATGATTCTCAATGGCGAGAGAACATAGCCCAGCATATATGAGAACTAGCTCTTGGAAGATGGAAACTATACTGACCATGAACTAAACCTGCCGCACAACTAGAAGTGGCCGGGTAGCATGCCTACGTTTTTTAACCCTAGATGCCCAGCGCCAGCCGGAGAACTACCTAATCCTAGCAGAGGAAAAGACAGTCCTGGCTCACCTCTAGAGAAATTTTCCCAAAAGGCAGACAGAGGCCCCCACATATATTGGCGGTGATTTTAGATGAAATGACAAACGTAGTATGAAAATAGGTTTAGCAAAATCGAGGTCCGCTTTCTAGATAGCAGGAAGACAGAAAGGACACTTTCATGGTCAGCAGAAAACCCTATCAAAACACCATCCAGAAATTCCTTTAAGACTCTAGCATTAACTCATAACACCAGAGTGGCAATTTCCGATCACAAGAGCTTTCCAGACACAGTAACGAAACAGCAGCTGTGAACAGGAACAAAATGCAAAAACACACAAGGACAAAAGTCCAACTTAGCTGGGAGTTGTCTAGTAGCAGGAACAAGCACAGAAGGCTTCTGATTACATTGTTGACCGGCAAGAAACTGACAGAGGAGCAAGGTTATATAGCGACTCCCACATCCTGATAGGAGCAGGTGAACAGAGGGGATGATGCACACAAGTTCAATTCCACAAGTGGCCACCGGGGGAGCCCAGAATCCAATTTCACAACAGTACCCCCCTCTCAAGGAGGGGGCACCGAACCCTCACCAGAACCACCAGGGCGATCAGGATGAGCCCTATGAAAGGCACGGACAAGATCGGAGGCATGAACATCAGAGGCAGTGACCCAAGAATTATCCTCCTGACCGTATCCCTTCCATTTGACCAGATACTGGAGTCTCCGTCTGGAAACACGAGAGTCTAAGATCTTTTCCACAACGTACTCCAACTCACCCTCAACCAACACCGGAGCAGGAGGCTCAACGGAAGGCACAACCGGTACCTCATACCTGCGCAACAATGACCGATGAAAAACATTATGAATCGAAAAGGATGCAGGGAGGTCCAAACGGAAGGACACAGGGTTAAGAATCTCCAATATCTTGTACGGGCCGATGAACCGAGGCTTAA